>NC_092723.1:166187264-167420275 GCF_047496885.1 Scyliorhinus torazame
GGCATTGGAGGGATACAAGATAGCCAGGAGGGAACTGAAGAAAGGGATTAGGAGAGCTAAGAGAGGGCATGAACAATCTTTGGCGGGTAGGATCAAGGAAAACCCCAAGGCCTTTTACACATATGTGAGAAATATGAGAATGACTAGAGCGAGGGTAGGTCCGATCAAGGACAGTAGCGGGAGATTGTGTATTGAGTCTGAAGAGATAGGAGAGGTCTTGAACGAGTACTTTTCTTCTGTATTTACAAATGAGAGGGGCGATATTGTTGGAGAGGACAGTGTGAAACAGATTGGTAAGCTCGAGGAAATACTTGTTAGGAAGGAAGATGTGTTGGGCATTTTGAAAAACTTGAGGATAGACAAGTCCCCCGGGCCTCACAGGATATATCCAAGGATTCTATGGGAAGCAAGAGATGAAATTGCAAAGCCGTTGGCAATTATCTTTTCGTCCTCACTGTCAACAGGGGTGGTACCAGGGGATTGGAGAGTGGCGAATGTCGTGCCCCTGTTTAAAAAAGGAACTAGGGATAACCCTGGGAATTACAGGCCAGTTAGTCTTACTTCGGTGGTAGGCAAAGTAATGGAAAGGGTACTGAAGGATAGGATTTCTGAGCATCTGGAAAGACACTGCTTGATTAGGGATAGTCAGCACGGATTTGTGAGGGGTAGGTCTTGCTTTACAAGTCTTATTGAATTCTTTGAGGAGGTGACCAAGCATGTGGATGAAGGTAAAGCAGTGGATGTAGTGTACATGGATTTTAGTAAGGCATTTGATAAAGTTCCCCATGGTAGGCTTATGCAGAAAGTAAGGAGGCTGGGATAGTGGGAAATTTGGCCAGTTGGATAACGAACTGGCTAACCGATAGAAGTCAGAGAGTGGTGGTGGATGGCAAATATTCAGCCTGGATCCCAGTTACCAGTGGCGTACCGCAGGGATCAGTTCTGGGTCCTCTGCTGTTTGTGATTTTCATTAATGACTTGGATGAGGGAGTTGAAGGGTGGGTCAGTAAATTTGCAGACGATACGAAGATTGGTGGAGTTGTGGATAGTAAGGAGGGCTGTTGTCGGCTGCAAAGAGACATAGATAGGATGCAGAGCTGGGCTGAGAAGTGGCAGATGGAGTTTAACCCTGAAAAGTGTGAGGTTGTCCATTTTGGAAGGACAAATATGAATGCGGAATACAGGGTTAACGGTAGAGTTCTTGGCAATGTGGAGGAGCAGAGAGATCTTGGGGTCTATGTTCATACATCTTTGAAAGTTGCCACTCAAGTGGATAGAGCTGTGAAGAAGGCCTATGGTGTGCTCGCGTTCATTAACAGAGGGATTGAATTTAAGAGCCGTGAGGTGATGATGCAGCTGTACAAAACTTTGGTAAGGCCACATTTGGAGTACTGTGTACAGTTCTGGTCGCCTCATTTTAGGAAGGATGTGGAAGCTCTGGAAAAGGTGCAAAGAAGATTTACCAGGATGTTGCCTGGAATGGAGAGTAGGTCTTACGAGGAAAGGTTGAGGGTGCTAGGCCTTTTCTCATTAGAGCGGAGAAGGATGAGGGGCGACTTGATAGAGGTTTATAAGATGATCAGGGGAATAGATAGAGTAGACAGTCAGAGACTTTTTCCCCGGGTGGAACAAACCATTACAAGGGGACATAAATTTAAGGTGAAAGGTGGAAGATATAGGAGGGATATCAGAGGTAGGTTCTTTACCCAGAGAGTAGTGGGGGCATGGAATGCACTGCCTGTGGAAGTAGTTGAGTCGGAAACATTAGGGACCTTCAAGCAGCTATTGGATAGGTACATGGATTACGGTAAAATGATATAGTGTAGATTTATTTGTTCTTAAGGGCAGCACGGTAGCATTGTGGATAGCACAATTGCTTCACAGCTCCATGGTCCCAGGTTCGATTCCGGCTTGGGTCATTGTCTGTGCGGAGTCTGCACATCCTCCCCGTGTCTACGTGGGTTTCCTCCGGGTGCTCCGGTTTCCTCCCACAGTCCAAAGATGTGCGGGTTAGGTGAATTGGCCAATGATAAATTGCCCTTAATGTCCAAATTGCCCTTGGTGTTGGGTGGAGGTGTTGAGTTTGGGTAGGGTGCTCTTTCCAAGAGCCGGTGCAGACTCAAAGGTCCGAATTGCCTCCTTCTGCACTGTAAATTCAATGATAATCTATGATTAATCTAGGACAAAGGTTCGGCACAACATCGTGGGCCGAAGGGCCTGTTCTGTGCTGTATTTTCTATGTTCTATGTGACTCCAGGCCCACAGCAATGTGGTTGACTTTGAAATGACCTAACAAACCACTTTTGAAACAGGGCAAAGAAATGAAACTGGAAGGACCATGTGGCATCAACCCAGGCACTGGTACCTACAGTGGCACAACATGCCTTGTTGACCATGCAAAGTCCTCCTTACTAACATCTGGGATCTTGATAGGTCGCTGTTAGCTAATGGCTATGGCAAAGATTTTCAATGTTTTTTGGTTAAAGGACAATTTTTTCAAAAGGATTAATTACCCTGGAAATCTGATCTAAATTACAGCACTATATATAAGCCACAATGTAAAAATGCAGCACGTAAAGAGTGTTTTAATAATTGTTTCAAGAAAGCACGTACATACTTACAGATATCTGTGAGATGGCTGTGTCTGCACCTCACTGCGGAGTCTGTTGTTACGGACAGGAGGGGGATTAATTTAAACTGCCCTCATTTCTCCACTCACAACCTCTCAATCAACAGGTTTTGATTTCCCCCTTTATAAATGGTGACATATTTTCCCCAACCCTTCAGTTTGGAGTAATACATTTGTCTACCAATAACCCCACAGCAAACTTGAGATAAAGTAAAATAAGAGGGTTAGTTTATTTTGCAGTCACTAACGCAAGATACGGGAAAGGGGTTTCACAATGGCCACCCCTTTTGCAATCATAAAATAAAACACGGAGAAGGGAACAAAAGGAATACAGGGCAAAATTATCATAAAAATAAGAGTTAGGGTTTCACGTGACCCCCAAGTCCAAAGTTAAAAAAAGTCCACTGGTGCATTCCTTCAGAGGTTAGCAGGCTGACGCATCTTCCCAGAAGCAAGGGGTTGCCCAATGGAAGACACAGTCATTTTTATATCGATACAGGAGGTCTTATGTTCCAGTTCTGTAAAGGTCGCCGTTGCCCAGAGGACCGTAGGTTCAAAGAACAAAGAAAAGTATAGCACAGGAACAGGCCCTTGGGCCCTCCAAGCCTGTGCCTACCATGCTGCCCGTCCAAACTAAAATCTTCTTCACTTCTGGGGTCCGTATCCCTCGATTCCCATCCTATTCATGTATTTGTCAAGATGCCCCTTAAACGTCACTATCGTCCCTGCTTCCACCACCTCCTCCGGCAGCGAGTTCCAGGCACCCACTATCCTCTGTGGAAAAAACTTGCCTCGTAAATCTCCTCTAAACCTTGCCCCTCGCACCTTAAACCGATGCCCCCTAGTAATTGATCCCTCTACCCTGGGAAAAGCCTCTGACTATCCACTCTGTCTATGCCCCTCATAATTTTGTAGACCTCTATCAGGTCGCCCCTCAATCTCCGTCGTTCCAGTGAGAACAAACCGAGTTTATTCAACCTCTCCTCATAGCTAATGCCGTTCATACCAGGCAACATCCTGGTAAATCTCTTCTGCACCTTCTCTAAAGTCTCCACATCCTTCTGGTGGTGTGGCGACCAAAATTGAACACTATACTCCAAGTGTGGCCTAACTAAGGTTCTATACAGCTGCAACATGATTTGCCAATTTTTATACTCAATGCCCTGGCCAATGAAGGCAAGCATGCCGTATGCCTTCTTGACTACCTTCTCCACCTGTGTTGCACCTTTCAGTGACCTGTGGACCTGTACTCCTAGATCTCTCTGACTGACAATACCCTTGAGGGTTCTACCATTCACTGTAAATTCCCTACCTGCATTAGACCTTCCAAAATGCATTACCTCACATTTGTCCGGATTAAACTCCATCTGCCATCTCTCCGCCCAAGTCTCCAAACAATCTAAATCCTGCTGTATCCTCTGACAGTCCTCATCGCTATCCGCAATTCCACCAACCTTTGTGTCGTCTGCAAACTTACTAATCAGACCAGTTACATTTTCCTTCAAATCATTTATATATACTACGAACAGCAAAGGTCCCAGCACTAATCCCTGCGGAATACCACTAGTTACAGCCCTTCAATCAGAAAAGCACCCTTCCATTGCTACTCTCTGCCTTCTGTGACCTAGCCAGTTCATATCCTAATCCTGTGTGACTTCACCTTTTGTACCAGTCTGCCATGAGGGACCTTGTCAAAGGCCTTACTGAAGTCCATATAGACAACATCCACTGGCCTACATGCATCAATCATCTTTGTGACCTCCTCGAAAAACTCTTATCAAGTTAGTGAGACACAACCTCCCCTTCACAAAACCGTGCTGCCTCTCGCTAATGCTTCCAAATGGGAGTAGATCCTGTCTCGAAGAATTCTCTCCAGTAATTTCCCTACCACTGACGTAAGGCTCACCAGCCTGTAGTTCCCTGGATTATCCTTGCTACCCTTCTTAAACAAAGGAACAACATTGGCTATTTGCCAGTCCTCCAGGACATCACCTGAAGACAGTGAGGATCCAAAGATTTCTGTCAAGGCCTCAGCAATTTCCTCTCTAGCCTCGTTCAGTATTCTGGGGTAGATCCCATCAGGCCCTGGGGAATTATCTACCTTAATATTTTTCAAGACGCCCAACACCTCGTCTTTTTGGAACTCAGTGTGACCCAGGCTATCTACACACCCTTCTCCAGACTCAACATCCACTAATTTCTTCTGTTTGGTGAATACTGATGCAAAGTATTCATTTAGTACCTCGCCCATTTCCTCTGGCTCCACACATAGATTCCCTCGCTTGTCCTTCAGTGGGCCCACCATTTCCCTGGCTACCTTCTTGCTTTTTATGTATGTGTAAAAGCCTTGGCATTTTCCTTAACCCTATTTGCCAATGACTTTTCGTGACCCCTTTCAGCACCTCCTGACTCCTTGCTTAAGTTCCTTCCTACTTTCCTTATATTCCACACAGGCTTCGTCTGTTCCCAGCCTTTTAGCCCTGACAAATGCCTCCTTTTTCTTTTTGACAAGGCCTTCAATATCTCTCGTTATCCAAGGTCCCCGAAATTTGCCGTATTTATCCTTCTTCCGCATAGGAGCATGCCGGTCCTGAATTCATTTCAACTGACATTTGAAAGCCTCCCACATGTCTGATATTGATTTACCCTCAAATATCCGCCCCCAATCTAGGTTCTTCAGTTCCTGCCTAATAGTTATAATTAGCCTTCCCCCAATTTAGCACATTCACCCTAGGACCACTCTTATCCTTGTCCACCAGCACTTTAAAACTTTTTGAATTGTAGTCAATGTTCCTGAAATGCTCCCCTACTGAAAATTCTACCACCTGGCCTGTCTCTTTCCTCAATACCAGGTCCAGTATAGCCCTTTCTCTAGTTGGACTATCTACATATTGTTTGAAGAAGCCCTCCTGGATGCTCCTTACAAACTCTGCCCCGGCCAAGCCCCTAGCTCTAAGTGAGTCCCAGTCAATATTCGGGAAGTTAAAGTCTCCCATCAGAACAACCCTGTTGCTTTTACCCCTTTCCAAAATCTGTTTACCTATCTGCTCCTCTATCTCCTGCTGGCTGTTGAGTGGCCTGTATTAAACCCCCAACATTGGGACTGCACCATTCTTATTCCTGTTCACTACCCATATAGCCTCGATGCCCTCTGAAATGTCCTTCCGCAGTACAGCTGTGATATTCTCCCTAACCAGTAGCGCAACTCCTCCACCCCTTTTACATCCCCCTCTATCCTGCCTGAAACAGGTCTCTGTAATGGCAACAACATCATAGTTCCAAGTACTAATCCAAGCACTCAGAGCCATACTGGCCCTATTCCCTAGTTCTCCTGCAATGTTTTCACCTTCTGACCTACTGCTCCGGTACCCACCCCCCTGCCA
Source organism: Scyliorhinus torazame (assembly GCF_047496885.1). Taxonomy (NCBI): domain Eukaryota; kingdom Metazoa; phylum Chordata; class Chondrichthyes; order Carcharhiniformes; family Scyliorhinidae; genus Scyliorhinus; species Scyliorhinus torazame. The sequence goes on from NC_092723.1 coordinate 166,193,277, forward strand.
TGCTAGTTTAAACCCTCCCGTGTGACACTAGCAAACCTCACAGCCAGGATATTTATGCCTCTCAAGTTTAGATGCAACCTGTCCTTCTTATACAGGTCACACCTGCCCCGGAAATGCCCCCAGTGGTCCAGATAATGGAAACCCTCCCTCCTACACCAGCTGTTTAGCCACGTGTTTAGCTGCTCTATCTTCCTATTTCTAGCCTCACTGGCACGTGGCACAGGGAGTTATCCCGAGATTACAACCCTAGAGGTCCTGTCTTTTAACTTTCTGCCTCGCTCCCTGAACTCCTGCTGCAGGACCTCATGCCCCTTCCTACCTATGTCGTTAGTACCGATATGCACAACGGCCTCTGCCTGTTTGCCCTCCACCTTCAGGATGCCCGCTGCCCGTTCAGCGACATCCTGGACCCTAGCAACAGGGAGGCAACATATCTTGTAGTCTCTTTCACGTCCACAGAAGCACCGATCTGTGCCCCTGACTATAGAGTCCCATATGACTATTGCTCTTCTGCGCTTTGACCCTCCCTGCTGAACATCAGAGTCAACCATGGTGCCACTGCTCTGGCTGCTGCTGTTTTCCCCTGATAGGCTATTCCCCCCCCCCAACAGTATCCAAAGCGGTATACCTGTTCAAGAGGGGGACAACCACAGGGGATTCCTGTACTGACTGCCTGCCCCTTCTGGTGGTTTCCCATCTTTCTGCCTGCACCTTGGGTGTGACCACATCTCTATAACTCCTATCTATGACGCTTTCCGCCACTTGCATGCTCCTAAGTGCATCCAATTACTGCTCCAACCGAACCACGCAGTCTGTGAGAAGCTGCCATTGGTTACACTTGCTGCAGATGCAGTCGACCGGAAAGCTGGAAGCGTCACAGATTGGTCAGATCTCACAGTTGGCGCACTGCACCCCGCTGAGTGACATTTAATTAATTAATTTAAAATAAACACTTGAATTATTGTTAGATTGAGTTACAATTAACTATATGGCCCTGACGCTAGATGATTTTTACTGTAAAATTAAATGCTAAATACCGATCTCCGCCCTCAGGTTTAGTTACTCTACTATCTAGTTAATCAATTAGATTTTTTTTGCAATTTTTTTTTTTTCAAATTTAACAGATGCCCAGCCAGCCAATCGGGTCACAGCTTTACTGCGATGTCACTTACAGTTTCTTCCCCCCCCCCCCCCCCCCCCACACACACAATTTGAAAAGGTAATAAAATCACTTACCTTCCCAGGATGCTCTCTGGATCTCTCCCTGTAGATTCACAGTTACAAGCCAAAAGAAAGAAAACAAAATAGGGAAAAGGCTCCCCTTCCCACTGCATCAAATTACCTCACTGCACCAAATTACCAAGTTCTAATTCCCACTCTGGCTCTCAGGATGTGTCTCCTTCACGTGCGCAGCTTACTGAGTGTGCGCTTGATGCCTGTCTCTTATGTAGAACTCAGCTAAACCAGGGTGACTCACACGACTTAAGCTTCAAACAGAAGAATACAATGTACACCCTTGTGCCACTAAGCAGGCTTCAGGTGACTGACAGGTAACTGCCTCTCAGCAATTAGGGTGGGGGCAGCTTTAGCCAATCAGACACTAAGCTACACACTGCACTTTTAACTGAAAAACAGCAAAATTCGATTTACCACTTACCTTTCCTGATTACTTCACTGCACCAAATTACCAAGTTCCAATTCCCACTCTGGATGTGTCTCACTCACTCAGGTTGTGTCTCCTTCACCTGCGCAAAGCTTTAAGATTGCTCTCCCCTTTGAGAGAGAGCTGACTAGTGGTGATTTTAACCTGAGGGTCACCACATCTCAGTTGAGGCACAAGGTTGAGAAGGCAGGCCTTTCTGGATAACTTCAACCGGTGTGGGAATTGAACCCATGCAGTTGGCGTCACTCCACATCACAAACCAGTCGTCCAGCCAACTGAGCTAACCAACCAAATACCGTGCAGATGAGGACTAGGCAATTTACTTCGACAGAGCTCTTTCTGCTGCAACCTGCTGGGTGGTAAAATGGGTTCAATTCCATTTGGCAATGTTACAGGATCTGGCAGCCTGAGGAAGGTCATGTGACATACCTCCCACTTCTCCAGGGCTTTGAAGAAAGAATGTATTTGTCCAGTTCTGGACGTTTGAGAGCTTTAATGGAGTCAGGGTCCTTTTTGTCCTTGCAGACATGCTGTCTCCATTGGCCAGAGTCCTGCCGTATAAATGTGAAGGGTGTTTGTGCATTTCTTTGGAATTTGATTTTCTGCAGGCACGGGGAATTAGTGCAGCTCTCAGGAGAACGAGGCTCCTGCTGGTTTTCTGATGGCGGGAGATTCCTTTGGTGTGAGCCATGACTAGTCAGACACGTCAGCCTTTGCCCATTTTTGAAATAAAGTAATAATTTTATAAAGTAGTCAGGTTGACATTGATATATTTTTTCCTTCTTATCTTCCCATCTTCTATTTTTCACTTCCAGATAGGATCTATACTTTGTGTTTGTCGCTGCCAAACCACAGAATAATATTTAACAAATACATGCTGTTGGGAAAGGTAGCAACACTTTCAAGCTTTTTTCACCAATTCTGGCTCTTCTGCAGTAACAAATGGCCAAAATTGGAGAGGTGGTTGTTTCCAAAATCTCATCCCAACCAATGGTTACTTCCATCAGTTCCTCTTCAGTCTTCCACTTCGGCAACAACACAGTGCAGTAATCTTGAAGCAAGTTCTGCTTAACTCTGTTTATATTTAACACAGTTACCACAATTAATACTGAAGTACTGTATTCATCTTGCAAAGTTGGCAATGATTTTTCCTTTCACACACTCTGTCACGGTGTTTTCAGTCAGAAACTCAGTCAGTAGCGAAAACATATCTCAAACTCCATTGCTCAGACTTGTTTTCCAATTCTCACTTTTCTTTGTAAATGTTACAATTGTGTCACTTTGAGTGTGGTTATGCCGTCCCCTTGTATTGATAGATTCAGCATGTTTAACAGGCTAAACATGAGAACCAGGTACACAAGTTTCCACATTCATAATTGATCAGAGGGGTTTGTCGCTAGCTCACATGCTATTAACTCATGAAGCCACCAAATGCTGCTAAGGGCTTGACCGAGGGCCTCCCACAGTTGACTAACCAACATTTGTTTTACAGAAAACTAGCAGCAGCTAGCCTTAATTCATAATAAAGTGCCCAGATGCACAACATCCATTTATACTCAGCATGCAGTATAACTCTGTACTAGCCCAAATACCCTGACCAGCTAAAGTTTTGATACTCTATAATGAAGGTCATTGATGTCAGGCCATTTTCTAACTAGCCACACATGACTCAACAATATTTCTCAGATTGGTTCATTGGTGGGTTATCGTGCAGCAATTAGATGAGGAACACATCATTCATTGGTTGCTCAACTGCATTTATAATATTCCTGTGTGCATGTGGTGATAGTTGCAAGCAAGAAGCTACTTATGTAAGTGATGGGCAGTAGCTGCAGTAGCGGTTTAAACACAAGTGTGATGCTAATTTCATGGACCCCAGTTCTAGAGCCTCTAGATTATGGAACCAAGATCATAGAATCTCTACAGTGCAGAAGGAGGCTATTCAGCCCATCAACTCTGCTCTGGCCCTCTGAAAGAGCAGCCGACGTAAGCCCAAACCACCGCCCAATTCCCGTAACCCTGTAACCCCACCTCACCTTTGGACACCAGGGGGCAATTTATCATGGCCAATCTACCTAACCTGCACATCTTTGGACTGTGGGAAGAAACTGGAGCACCCAGAGGAAACCCACATAGACATGGGGAGAATGTGTAAACTACAAGACAGTCAGTCACCCACGGTCGGAATCAAACCCAGGCCCTTGGTGCTGTGAGCCAGCAGTGCTAACCACTATGCTGCCATACCAGGTAAGATGGATAAGCAACTTTAAGGTAGAGACCAGTTGCTTTTTTTGTTATAAATTTAGAGTTTCCAATTAAAGGACAATTTAGGGTGGCCAATCCACCTACCTTGCACATCATTTGGGTTGTGACACACGCAGACATGGGGAGAATGTGCAAACTCCACACGGATAGTGACCCAGGGCCAGGATTGAACCCGGGTCCTCGGCGGTAGAAACCAGTTGTGATCAAATTCAATGGTGAACAGGCTTGAGAGACTGAATGGCTTCTTCGTGTTCCATTTTCAAAAAATTTGAGCGCCTTGTTACGCCATCCAGGGCTAGTGCACGGTCAATTCCAGCCCCACATGCCCCCAGAGTCACAACACAAGTGAACAAACCAATAATTCTGATAAAGATTCCCAAAATCTTTGGCCCTTGGCTGCCCAATAATTAGTCACCAGATTAATAAGTTGAAACACAATCACTGACTTCCGGTTGCGGCAATGCGGAGCTAAGCCGCACGATTCGGCAGCTCCCGCGATCACGGACTTTCGGGCTCGCTAGAGGAGCCCCAACGGAATTTTTTTCACAGACAACCCGTGGGGAAGAGAAGAGAGAGGTCCCCTACCAACCTTTATGGACCTGACCCGAAGTGCAACGGCCAAAAAAGCGGCATTGGAGCAGCGGGAGAAGCGAGGGGGAAAAAAGCAAAATGGCGGCGGCCGGGGACAAAGAGGAGATGCAGGAATTCATCAAGCGCTGCTTCGAGGAGCTGCGTAAGGAGATGCTGGCGCCTATGCTGGTGATAATTGAAGTACTAGGAATAACCCAGAAGGCCCACGAGGTGAAGATCCAGGAGGTCCAGAAAAGAGTGAGTGAGAATGAGGACGAGCTCTTGGGCCTGGCGGTGAGAGTGGAGCGGCACGAGGCGTTACACAAGAAGTGGGCGGGAAGACCCGAAGACCTGGAGAACAGGTCGAGGAGAAAGAATCTGCGGATCCTGGGTCTCCCAGAAGGAGTGGAGGGGGCCAATGCCGTGGCATACGCGGGCACGATGATCGGGGCGATGATGGGCGCGAAGGCCCCTTCGAGGTCGCTGGAGCGAGGAAGCCCAAGGCAAATGAGCCGCCAAGGGCGATGGTGGTGAGATTTCACCGGTTTATGGACAGAGAGAGGGTCCTGAAATGGGCCAAGAAGGAGCGGAGCAGCAAGTGGGACAATGCAGAGATCCAAATATACCCAGACTGGAGCACGGAGGTTGCTAAGCGGAGAGCGGGTTTCAACCGGGCCAAAGCGGTGCTGCATCGGAAAGGAGTGAAATTTGGAATGCTGCAGCCAGCGTGACTGTGGGTTACATACAAGGACCAACACTACTACTTCGAAACGCCTGAAGAGGCGTGGACCTTTATACAAACTGAAAAGTTGGACTCTAACTGAGAGTTTGTGAGGGTGGGGGGTGTTTGAGGGTTGAAGTATGATGGTTGTTGTATATAGGGGGTCAATCACGCGCAGGAAATGTTATATGGGCTGGGGGAGAGAGACAAGGCCGCGACAGAAGCTGCGCCAGAGGGGGCGGGGCAGGCTTTGGAAAGCGCGTTTTTTTTCCCCCGCGCGCAGGAAGAAAGGCGGGAAGGGGAACGAAGGAACGTATATTGATTGGGAGACTCCCACACGGGGGGGGTCAAAGGGACGGCGGGGGAAGCCGGGGTCAGCAGGTGTCAGCTGACTTACGGGAGTGATATGGGTGGAGCAAAAAAGCTAGACAGGAGTCTAGCGGGAGGGGGGGGAAAAAGGGTTGCTGCCGCACTGGCCGAAAGGGAATGGGACACAGAAGAGGTGGTCGGGACGGAGGTCCCCCGGCTGGGGGACTGGAGGGCGAGGGAGACGCGGACACGGGACTGGCCCAGAAAAGGAGATGGCTAGTCGGCGGGCGGGGGGGGGGGGGGGGGGGGGGGGGTGAGAGCCCCTCCAATCCGGCTGATAACGTGGAACGTGAGGGGCCTGAATGGGCCGGTGAAGAGGGCTCGAGTGTTCGCGCACTTGAAGGGACTGAAGGCAGACGTGGCTATGCTCCAAGAGACACACCTGAAGGTGGCGGACCAGGTCAGGTTAAGAAGGGGATGGGTAGGACAGGTATTTCACTCGGGACTGGACGCGAAAAATAGAGGGGTGGCAATTTTGGTGGGAAAGCATGTGTCATTTGAGGCCAAGACTATCGTAATGAATAATGGAGGGAGATATGTGATGGTGAGTGATAGGTTGCAAGGGACGTGGGTTGTGTTGGTAAATGTATACGCCCCAAACTGGGACGATGCTGGATTCATGAAGCGCATGTTGGGGCGCATTCCAGACCTGGAGGTAGGAGGCCTGATAATGGGAGGGGACTTCAATACAGTGCTGGACCGCTCCAGATCAAGGACGGGAAAGAGGCCGGCGGCGGCCAAGGTGCTCAGGGGGTTTATGGATCAGATGGGGGGAGTGGACCCATGGAGGTTTGCAAGACCGCAGGCCAGGGAATTTTCTTTCTTCTCCCATGTGCACAAAGCCTACTCCCGGATAGATTTCTTTGTTCTGGGCAGGGCGCTCATCCCGAGGGTGGAGGGGACGGAGTATTCGGCCATAGCCGTTTCGGACCACGCCCCGCACTGGGTGGAAATGGGGCTGGGAGAGGAGAGGGACCAACGCCCGCTGTGGTGGCTGGATGTGGGACTGCTGGCAGATGAGGTGGTGTGTGGGAAGGTGAGGGGGTGTATCGAAAGGTACTTGGAGGCCAACGACAACGGGGAGGTGCGAGTGGGGATGGTATGGGAGGCGTTGAAGGCGGTGATCAGGGGAGAGCTAATTTCCATCAGGGCTCATAGGGAGAAGACAGAGGGCATGGAGAGGGAGAGGTTAGTGGGGGAGATTTTGAGAGTGGACAGGAGATACGCAGAGGCCCCGGAGGAAAGATTACTGGGGGAAAGACAACGGCTCCAGACGGAGTTTGACCTGTTGACCACGGGGAAGGCGGAGGCACAGTGGAGGAAGGCGCAGGGGGCGACCTACGAGTACGGGGAAAAGGCTAGTCGGATGCTGGCACACCAGCTCCGTAAGAGGACGGCAGCGAGGGAAATAGGGGGAATCAAAGATGAAAGGGGAGCCACGGTTCGGAGTGTAATGAAAATAAACAAGGTATTCAAGGCCTTCTATGAAGAGCTGTACAGATCCCAGCCCCCAGGGGGGGAAGAGGGGATGAGACAATTCCTAGACCAACTGAGGTTCCCGAGGGTGGAGGAGCAAGAGGTGGCTGGTTTGGGGGCACCAATCGGGTTGGAGGAGCTGAGCAAGGGTTTGGGGAGTATGCAGGCGGGGAAGGCCCCGGGGCCGGACAGGTTCCCGGTGGAGTTCTACAGAAAGTACGTAGACCTGTTGGCCCCGCTATTAATGAGGACCTTTAACGAGGCAAGAGAGGAGGGGACCCTGCCCCCGACAATGTTGGAGGCGACAATTTCCTTGATTCTAAAGCGAGACAAGGACCCACTGCAATGTGGATCGTACAGGCCAATTTCGCTCCTCAATGTGGACGCTAAGTTATTGGCAAAAGTGCTGGCCACGAGGATTGAGGACTGTGTCCCGGGGGTGATTCATGAGGACCAGACGGGATTCGTAAAGGGCAGGCAATTAAACACTAATGTGCGGCGGCTCTTAAACGTGATAATGATGCCATCGGAGAAGGGAGAGGCAGAGATAGTGGCAGCTATGAACGCGGAAAAGGCCTTTGACCGAGTAGAGTGGGAGTACCTCTGGGAGGTGCTGCGTTGGTTTGGGTTCGGAGGAGTGTTTATCAGCTGGGTTAAGCTCCTTTACAGAGCCCTGGTGGCGAGTGTAGTGACGAACCGGCGGAGGTCGGAGTACTTTTGGCTGTACCGAGGAACGAGGCAGGGGTGCCCCCTGTTGTTTGCATTGGCGATCGAACCCGTGGCCATATCACTGAGGGAGTCTAATAAATGGAGGGGGGTGGTCCGAGGGGGAGAAGAGCATCGGGTGTCGCTATACGCGGATGACCTGTTGCTGTACGTGGCGGACCCAATGGAGGGGATGGTGGAGGTCATGCAGACTCTTAGGGAGTTTGGGGAGTTCTCGGGCTATAAGCTCAATGTAGGGAAGAGTGAGCTCTTTGTATTACAGGCAGGGGACCAAGAAAGAGGGATAGGAGACCTACCGCTGAGGAGGGTGGTGGGGAGTTTTCGGTATCTGGGGATCCAGATAGCCAGAAGTTGGGGGGCCCTACATAAACTGAATCTGACGAGGTTGGTGGACCAAATGGAGGAGGACTTCAAAAGATGGGACATGTTACCGCTCTCGCTGGCGGTAGAGTGCAGTCGGTCAAAATGGTGGTCCTTCCGAGGTTTTTGTTTGTGTTTCAGTGCCTTCCCATCGTGATCACCAAGGGCTTTTTCAAGAGAGTAGGTAGGAGTATTATGGGGTTTGTGTGTGCGAATAAGACCCCGAGCGTAAGCAGAGGGTTCCTGGAACGCAGTAGGGACTGAGGCGTGTTGGCGCTGCCAAACCTAGGGAGCTACTACTGCGCAGCAAATGTGGCAATGATCCGCAAGTGGATTATGGAGGGAGAGGGGGCAGCATGGAAGAGGATGGAGATGGCGTCCTGTAAAGGAACGAGCTTGGGGGCGTTGGTGATGGCACCGCTGCCGTTCTCGCCATCAAAGTATACCACGAGCCCGGTGGTGGCGGCAACGTTAAGGATCTGGGGCCAGTGGAGAGGGCACAGGGGTGCAGTGGGAGCCTCGGTGTGGTCCCCGATCAGGGGTAACCACCGGTTTGTCCCGGGGAAGATGGACGGGGGGTTCCAGGGCTGGCATCGGGCGGGGATTAGAAGAATGGGGGACCTGTTCATTGACGGGACATTTGCGAGTCTAGGGGCACTGGAGGAGAAGTTTGAGTTACCCCCGGGAAATGCATTTAGATATATGCAGGTGAGGGCTTTTGTGAGGCGACAGGTCAGGGAATTCCCGTTGCTCCCGGCACAAGAAATTCAAGACAGGGTGATCTCGGGTGTATGGGTCGGGGAGGGCAAGGTTTCGGCAATACACCAAGAGATGAAAGAAGAGGGGGAAGCGCTAGCAGAAGAGTTGAAGGGTAAATGGGAGGAGGAGCTGGTGGAGGAGATCGAGGAAGGTTTGTGGGCTGATGCCCTGGGTAGGGTTAATTCCTCCTCCTCGTGTGCCAGGCTCAGCCTGATATAATTTAAGGTGGTTCACAGAGCGCACTTGACGGGGGGCGAGGTTGAGTAGGTTCTTTGGGGTAGAGGACAGATGTGGAAGGTGTTCAGGAAGTCCGGCGAACCATGTCCATCTTTTTTGGTCATGCCCGGCACTGGAGGGGTTCTGGAGAGGCGTGGCGGGAGCAATATCTCAGGTGGTGAAAGTCCGGGTCAAGCCAAGCTGGGGGCTAGCAATATTTGGAGTAGTGGACGAGCCGGGAGTGCAGGAGGCGAAAGAGGCCGGCATTCTGGCCTTTGCGTCCCTAGTAGCCCGGCGAAGGATGAAGCCCCCTAGCCTGGAGGCCTGGATAAACAACATGGCTGGGTTCATAAAGCTGGAGAGGATTAAGTTTGCCTTGAGAGGGTCTGCACAGGGGTTCTACAGGCGGTGGCAACCGATCCTAGACTAACCCGCGGAGCGTTAGAGGAAGATCGGTCAGCAGCAGCAACCCTGGGGGGGGGGATGGGGGATTGCTTGGGGGGATGGATAAAAACACAGTGTGCCTTCAAGACACATGTCCATAAATCATCCATGGATCAAGAATGTAAGGGCAAAAATTAAGGGAGGGAATAAGAGAATAAACAGGAACAAACAAGAAGGACCCTTTTAGTCGAAAAAAAACATGGTCCAAAAGAGACATATTCACATTTTGGGTTGGAGCCCTTCATTTGAATGATCACTATTAAGTGCACAGTTTGAACACTATAATGTTCCGCTGAGTTTATACTTGGTGATCACATGGATTACATTTTAAGAGTGATACAATGATACAACACAGAAGGTGGCAATTCGGTCTAGTCTTCGTATGTCAGCTCTTTTGAAAGAACTATCAAATTAGTCCCACTCCCTTGGCCCTATAATCTTTGCCCTGAAAGTTGAGCGCTTCATGCATTTATCCATTCCCTTTTGAAAGATTGAATTTGTTTCCACTGCCCTGGCAGACAGTGCATGGGGTAAAAACCTAATGTGCTAAAATTAGTCACAACATTTTAAAAATGCACCATATTTACCAAAGGTTCATATCGCTTCAAATATTTATCTGTCACATTTTTCTAATTGTGGAATATTTAGATGTGAGCAGGTTATTGTTTTGCTCTGATATCAACATTGCTTGATTTTTATTCCATAGCTTTATAATGCACTTCCCCTCCTGAGATTCCTTCCTGGACCACACAAAAGAATTGTATCCAATGCAGAGCAGACTATCGATTTCATCACTGGCATCTTCAGGGAAAACCATCAGAAATTAGATGAGAATGACCTGCGGAGTTTTATTGACGCATTCATGTTCCGACAACAAAAGGTAGAAACTCTACATCCTTTTTAAGAAGCATTGTCGATTTCCTACAATCAAAGTTTACCGGCTGGATTCTCCGCCCCGCCGCGGCACATTTCTGTTTCACCATGCCGGTGGGAAGCTCCGTTACGCCGGCTGGTCAATGGGGTTTCCCACTGTGGGGACAGTCCCACACCGTCGGAAAACCCCCGGGCTGCCGGCAAAATGGAGCATCCCGCCGGTGGAGAATCCAGCCCCACGTATTTCGGGAGGTGGGGGGCAACTATGTTCAATCCAGCATGGCACGATGTGCTAAATTGCCTTCCTCTCTACTGGTTCTGTGGAAAGGGATTGAAAAGGCATTCATTTTAAAAAGAGAGAACTGAAATTTACATTATGTCTTTCATAACCTCATTGGATTACAATCAATGAAGTACTTTTAATGTGTCTTCATCGCTGTAATGTGGATTCAAACAACACAACTAAAATCTGGCAATTACCATATTGCTGTTCATGAGAATTTGTTCTGCTAAAAGTGGGTGCCCGTTTTCTACATTGTAAAATTGACTCCATTCTTAAAAAATACCTTCATTGGCAGTAATGCTTTTTGGAATATCCTACGGTTACGAAAGGCAAATGGAATAGTTCTTCCACGCTATACACCCACCTGAGATGTGGCATTGATTTGGAACCTTATCCAAAGCACGATAAAAGGCTTTCTCATACCACACTGGAGTAAATGTATATCTGCCTCTTAACTCCTGGCCCCTTTTCTGTGATGCTTTTCCCAAGAATCAATGCTGTTGGTTAGTTATGCATCACAGATCATAGACAAATGGTCCCAAACCCAATTCTGAGTTGTTGCGTTGTTCATTTTTCTAGGAATCAGGCAATCCTAATTCATACTTTAATGAAAACAACTTAAGGTACTCGACAATCAACTTGTTTACTGCGGGGATGGAAACCACCTCGACCACACTTCGTTGGGGAATGCTTCTGATGATGAAATATCCAGAGATTCAGAGTAAGAAGCAGTCTGATTGATTCTGGCCTGGAGCAGTTCTTGTTGTATCTATTTGTGTGCCTCATATTTTCGGATTCCCGCGGGTGCGATTTTTGAATAAAGCCATAACTTTCCAATCACTTTCAAAATGTGCTTGACTTGCAGAAAAGGTTCACGAAGAAATTATCAGAGTTATTGGATCAGAACGATTTCCCAGAGCTGAAAACCGGACAGATTTGCCATACACTGACGCAGTGATCCACGAAATCCAGAGGTTTGGTGACATTGTTCCCCTGAACATCACACATGAAACAACAGTGGACTTAAAATTCAAAGGATTCTTCATTCCAAAGGTACACAAGGGAAATTATGGCCACAACTGGGGGCTGATATTCTAACGTTTAATGGAGAGCCTGGAACTGTGGGAGGAAAGGGCTTCCAAGATTGCATCTAATTGTATTGTGCCCCATTATTGCCTAAGTGGCTAGCTGTCATCCAACATATGTTTAATTTTACATATAATCCAAGCAATATGGCTATGTCTAAACACCTTTGGGCATTTTATTACTCACGTTTCGAGTTGTTGTTTAGTTGATAATGGAGAAAGAACAGATTGGGACTAATTGAGTAACTCTTTCAAAAGGCCTCTATCCATTTCGGAGACATGGATAGAGCAGGGGCAGGAATGGTTGTTGCAGGTGCCGGGCTTTAGATATTTCAGTAAGCTCAGGGAAGGTGGTAAAAGAGGGGGAGGGGTGGTATTGTTAGTCAAGGACAGTATTACGGTGGCAGAAAGGACGTTTGATGAGGACTCGTCAATTGAGGTAGTATGGGCTGAGGTTAGAAACAGGAAAGGAGAGGTCACCCTGTTAGGGGTTTTCTATAGGCCTCCGAAAGGTTCCAGAGATGTAGAGGAAAGGATTGCAAAGATGATTCTGGATAGGAGCAAAAGCAACAGGGTAGTTGTTATGGGGGACTTTAACTTTCCAAATATTGATTGGAAACGCTATAGTTCGAGTACTTTAGATGGGTCCATTTTTGTCCAATGTGTGCAGGAGGGTTTCCTGACACAGTATGTAGATAGGCCAACGAGAGGCGAGGCTGTATTGGATTTGGTACTGGGTAATGAACCAGGACAGGTGTTAGATTTGGAGGTAGGTGAGCACTTTGGTGATAGTGACCACAATTCGATTACGTTTACTTTAGTGATGGAAAGGGATAGGTATATACCGCAGGGCAAGAGTTATATCTGGGGGAAAGGCAATTATGATGCGATGAGGCAAGACTTAGGATGCATCGGATGGAGAGGAAAACTGCAGGGGATGGGCACAATGGAAATGTGGAGCTTGTTCAAGGAACAGCTACTGCGTGTCCTTGATAAGTATGTGCCTGTCAGGCAGGGAGGAAGTGGTCGAGCAAGGGAACCGAGGTTTACTAAGGCAGTCAAAACACTTGTCAAGAGGAAGAAGGAGGCTTATGTAAAGATGAGACATGAAGGTTCAGTAAGGGCGTTTGAGAGTTACAAGTTAGCTAGGAAGGACCTAAAGAGAGAGCTAAGAAGAGCCAGGAGGGGACATGAGATGTCTTTGGCAGGTAGGATCAAGGATAACCCTAAAGCTTTCTATAGATATGTCAGGAATAAAAGAATGACTGGGGTAAGAGTAGGGCCAGTCAAGGACAGTAGTGGGAAGTTGTGCTTGGAGTTCGAGGAGATAGGAGAGGTGCTAAATGAATATTTTTCGTCAGTATTCACACAGGAAAAAGACAATGTTGTCGAGGAGAATACTGAGATTCAGGCTACTAGACTAGAAGGGCTTGAGGTTCATAAGGAGGAGGTGTTAACAATTCTGGAAAGGGTGAAAATAGATAAGTCCCCAAGCCGGATGGAACTTATCCTAGGATTCTTTGGGAAGCTAGGGAGGAGATTGCTGAGCCTTTGGCTTTGATCTTTGTCATCTTTGTCAACAGGAATAGTGCCTGAAGACTGGAGGATAGCAAATGTTGTCCCCTTGTTCAAGAAGGGGAGTAGAGACAACCCCGGTAACTATAGACCAGTGAGCCTTACTTCTGTTGTGGGCAAAATCTTGGAAAGGTTTATAAGAGATAGGGTGTATAATCATCTGGAAAGGAATAATTTGATTCGACATAGTCAACCCGGTTTCGTGAAGGGTAGGTCGTGCCTCACAAACCTTATTGAGTTCTTTGAGAAGGTGACCAAACAGGTGGATGAGGGTAAAGCAGTTGAGGTGGTGTATATGGATTTCAGTAAAGCGTTTGATAAGGTTCCCCACGGTAGGCTACTGCAGAAAATACGGAAGCATGGGATTCAGGGAGACTTAGCAGTTTGGATCAGAAATTGGCTAGCTGGAAGGAGACAAAGGGTGGTGGTTGATGGGAAGTGTTCAGACTGGAGTCCAGTTACTAGTGGTGTACCACAAGGATCTGTTTTGGGGCCACTGCTGTTTGTCATTTTTATAAATGACCTGGAGGAGGGCGTAGAAGGATGGGTGAGTAAATTTGCAGATGACACTAAAGTCGGTGGAGTTGTGGACAGTGCGGAACGATGTTACAAGTTACAGAGGGACATAGATAAGCTGTAGCGCTGGGCTGAGAGGTGGCAAATGGAGTTTAATGCAGAAAAGTGTGAGGTGATTCATTCTGGAAGGAATAACAGGAAGACAGAGTACTGGGCTAATGGTAAGATTCTTGACAGTGTGGATGAGCAGAGAGATCTCGGTGTCCATGTACATAGATCCCTGAAAGTTGCCACTCAGGTTGAGAGGGTTGTTAAGAAGGCGTACGTGTGTTAGCTTTTATTGGTAGAGGGATTGAGTTTCGGAGCCATGAGGTCATGTTGCAGTTGTACAAAACTCTGGTGCGGCTGCATTTAGAGTATTGCGTGCAATTCTGGTCACCGCATTATATGAAGGATGTGAAAGCATTGGAAAGAATGCAGAGGAGGTTTACCAGAATGTTGCCTGGTATGGAGGGAAGATCTTATGAGGAAAGGCTGAGGGACTTGAGGCTGTTTTCGTTAGAGAGAAGAAGGTTAAGAGGTGACTTAATTGAGGCATACAAGATGATCAGAGGATTGGATAAGGTGGACAGTGAGAGCCTTTTTCCTCGGATGGTGATGTCTAGCACGAGGGGACATAGCTTTAAATTGAGGGGAGATAGATATAAGACAGACGTCAGAGGTAGGTTCTTTACTCAGAGAGTAGTAAGGGTGTGGAATGCCCTGCCTGCAACAGTAGTGGACTCGCCAACACTAAGGGTATTCAAATGGTCATTGGATAGACATATGGACGATAAGGGAATAGTGTAAATGGGCTTTAGAGTGGTTTCACAGGTCGGCGCAACATCGAGGGCTGAAGGGCCTGTACTGCGCTGTAATGTTCTATGTTTTATGTTCTTTGAAAGGATACTACATGACAATAACGAAAACTTGCATTCGTATAGAACCGATTAATGTAGTAAAACACGGCAAGCAGATTCACAGGACAGTTATTGAACTATGCTAAAACTGAGCCATGGAAAGAGAAATTCATTAAGATGACCAAATGCTTTGTCAAAAAGGCAGATTTTAAGAAACCACTTAAAGGAGAGGGATAGGTTTGGGAAGTACATTCCAGAGTTTAGGGCCCAGGTAGCTAGCTGATATCTCTGCTGATGGAGTCATTAAAATATTGCTAGATTGATTCCATTGTCTTATGAAGAGAGATTGAGCAGTTTAGGCCCATACTCTCTTGAGGTTAGAAGAATAAGAGGAGATCTAATTGAGGTATATAAGATGATAAAAGGTATTGACAAAGTAGATGTAGAGCAGATACTTCCTCTTCATAGAATCATAGAATCCCTACAGCGCAGGAGGCTATTCGGTCCATCAAGTCAGTGATGCGACCATCAATTCGCTCAAGGACGTGTGTCGGAGTAAAACAGTGGTTATAATTAACTATCAACTTTGCCTGCCTGCGACTGGTACATACTGAGGACAGTCCCACAGGCCAGCTACTCTTATACTCCTTCAAAAGGGCGGAGCCATGTGCTGAGCCCGTACATGCTCCAACATCTCCCCCTGTGGGTGAAGCCATACAATGGCCCACAGATAAAACCCACAAAGTTAATAACATAGAACATAACTGCTGAATTAACTGTATTTACAAACATAGAACATAACTGGTGAATGAACTGTATTTATATTCACCACAGTCAGCACCAACCCTCTGAAAGAGCACTCCAGTCAAGCCCAGTAACATATCTCAATAACCCCTCAACCTAACCGACACACCTTTGGACACTAAGGGGTAATTTAACATGCCCAATTCACCTAAACTGCACATTTTTAGACAGTGGGAGGAAACCAGAGCACCTGGAGGAAACCCACGCAGTCACGGGAGAACGTGCAAACTCCATACAGACAGTCGCCAAGGGCGGATTTGAAACCGGATCTCTGTCGCCTATGGGGCAATCTAAAATGAGATGTCATAGTTTTAGGCTAAGGGGTAACAGATTTAAAAAAGAATTGAGAAAAAATTACTTCTCTCAAAGAGTCATGAATCTGTGGAAATCACTACCCCAGAGTGCGGTGGATGCCGAGCTATTGAGGAAATTGAACGAGGCGATAGACAGATTTTGAATTGAAGGGTTATGGAAAACGGGCAGCAAAATGGAGTTGAGGCTGAGAGGAGATCAGCTGTATTGAATGGCAGAGCGGCTCGAGGGGCTGAATTGCCCACTCCTGATCCTAGTTCTTATAAGAGCTGTCAAAGAATTAGAATGGAAATGCTATGTTTAAACTAACACTCAGGTTATTCATTAACAATTGCGCAAATACTTTCAGTAATACCCTTTGAACACAACAGTAAAAGCATCATATTGAAATTATGTTTTAATATTTTCAGGGAACCCATGTGATTCCATTGCTGTCCTCTGTGCTCTACGATAAAACCCAATGGGAAAAACCAACTGAGTTCAACCCGTCTCACTTTCTGGATGCTGAGGGCAAGTTTGTGAAGAGGGATGCCTTCATGCCTTTCTCTGCAGGTAGTGCAACTTATTACCTTTTCGGATTATATATTGGTGGACTGTTCTCTTTCTCACTCGGGAAAATAAAGTAGAAAATGCAGCGTTATAGAATTCTAGGGGCGGGGTGGGTGGGTTGTGGGTGTGCAAAGGTACAGGCTATTGTCAAAGAAGACTCTGATTTCAACCAGTGGAACGAATCGTAATCAGGAGATGGAATCTTGGCTAATTTATCTTTTACCTCGGACTGCCAAAACTTACTTACCTCTGATAGATTAACTATCAATGCCCAGACATGAAATTAATTAACTTAGGATATCATAAAGTGCATCTACGGTGGCACAGTGGTTAGCACTGCTGCCCCATGGTGCCGAGGACCCAAGTTTGATCCCCGCCCTGGG
Source organism: Scyliorhinus torazame (assembly GCF_047496885.1). NCBI lineage: Eukaryota > Metazoa > Chordata > Chondrichthyes > Carcharhiniformes > Scyliorhinidae > Scyliorhinus > Scyliorhinus torazame. The sequence goes on from NC_092723.1 coordinate 166,210,125, forward strand.
TCAATGTCTGTGTGGAGTTTGCACATTCTCCCCGTGTCTGCGTGCATCTCACCCCCATAACCCAAAGATGTGCAGATGGATGAATTGGCCACGCTAAATTGCCCCTTCATTGGAAAAAATATAAATTGGGTACTCTAAATTTATTTTAAAAAATAAAGTGCATCTCACCAACATTTTGAAACTGTGGTCACTATTTCAAGATGTGGAGATGCCGGCATTAGACTGGAGTGAGCACAGTAAGAAGTCTTACAACACCAGGTTAAAGTCCAACAGGTTTGTTTCAAATCACTAGCTTTCGGAGCACTGCCCCTTCCTCAGGTGAATGAAGAGGTAGGTTCCAGAAACATATATATAGACAAAGTCAAAGATACAAGACGATACTTTGAATGTGAGCATTTGCAGGTAATTAAGTCTTTACAGATCCAAAAAGAGGGGTAACCCCAGGTTAAAGAGGTGTGAATTGTCTCACGCCAGGACAGTTGGTCGAATTTTGCAAGCCCAGGCCAGATGGTGGGGGGTGAATGTAATGCGACATGAATCCAAGGTCCCGGTTGAGGCTGTACTTGTGTGCGGAACTTGACTATAAGTTTCTGCTCGGCGATTCTGTGTTGTCGTGCGTCCTGAAGGCTGCCTTGGAGAACACTTACCCGAAGATCAGAGGCTGATTGCCCTTGACTGCTGAAGTGTTCCCCGACTGGAAGGGAACATTCCTCCCTGGCGATTGTCGCGCGATGTCCATTCGTCCGTTGTCACAGCGTATGCATGGTCTCGCCAATGTTCCAGAGCTTCGGGACATCCTTTCCTGCAGCGTATGAGGTAGACAACGTTGGCCGAGTCGCACGCATACCTGGTGAGTGGGGTTCTCACGTGTAATGGTGGTACCCATGTCGATGATGTGGCATGTCTTGCAGAGATTGCCATGGCAGGGTTATGTGGTGTCGTGGTCGCTGTTCTGAAGGCTGGGTAGTTTGCTGAAAACAATAGTTTGTTTAAGGTTGTGCGGTTGCTTGAAGGCAAGTAGTGGGGTTGTGGGGATGACCTTGGCAAGATGTTCGTCTTTATCGATGAAGGCTGCGAAGAAGATGTCATCGTATTTCCGCTCCGGGGAAGTACTGAACGACGAAGGGTACTCTGTCGATTGTATCCCATGTAAAGCGGCACTTCTCTTTACCGCATGCCCACGGATAACCACACGATGCTCCACTTCTCCAGCTTCCACCCTAAACACATTGAAGAAGCCATCCCTTTAGACAAGCCCTCCGTATATACAGGATCTGCTCAGACGAGGAGGAGCGTAACAGACATCTACAGATGCTGAAAGATGCCCTCGTACGAACGGGACATGGCGCTCGACTCATTGATCGACAGTTCCAACCCGCCACAGCAAAAAACCGCACCGACCTCCACAGAAGACAACACGGGACACAACCAACAAGAGTACCCTTCGTCGTCCAGTACTTCCCCGGAGTGGAGAAACTACGACATGTTCTTCGCAGCCTTCAACATGTCATCGATAAAGACGAACATCTTGCCAAGGTCATCCCCACACCCCCACTACATGCCTTCAAACCGCGCAACCTCAAACAAACCATTGTTTTCAGCAAACTACCTAGCCTTCAGAACAGCGACCACGACACCACACAACACTGCCATGGCAATCTCTGCAAGACATGCCAGATCATCGACATGGGTACCACCATTACACGTGAGAACACCACCCACCAGGTATGCGGTACATACTCGTGCGACTTGGCCAACATTGTCTACCTCATACGCTGCAGGAAAGGATGTCCTGAAGTGTGCTACATTGGCGAGATCATGCAGACGCTACGACAACGGATGAACGGACATCGCACGATAATCGCCAGGCAGGAATGTTCCCTTCCAGTCGGGGAACACTTCAGCAGTCAAGGGCATTCAGCCTCTGATCTTCGGGTAAGCGTTCTCCAAGGCAGCCTTCAGGACGTGTGACAACGCAGAATCGCCGAGCAGAAACTTATAGCCAAGTTCTGCACAGCCTCAACCGGGACCTTGGATTCATGTTGCATTACATTCACCCCCCACCATCTGGCCTGGGCTTGCGAAATCCTACCAATTGTCCTGGCTTGAGACAATTCACACCTCTTTAACCTGCGGTTCCCCTGTCTCTGGATCTGTAAAGACTTAATTACCTGCAAATTCTCGCATTCAAAGTATCGTCTTGCATCTTTGACTTTGTCTATATATATGTTTCTGGAACCTCCCTTTTCATTCACCTGAGGAAGGAGCAGTGCTCCGAAAGCTAGTGATTTGAAATAAACCTGTTGGACTTTAACCTGGTGTTGTAAGACTTCTTACTGCACTATTTCAAGATAAGAGAAACTCTTAAAGGCAGTTCACACAGTGGTAGACATGGCTTCAGTTTACAGTCTCAGCTGAAAGATGTTCCTCTGACATGCAGCCTTTCCTTATGTAATATAAGGGACTAGCACATAAAGGGTTAACATGGGGCTGATCACAGGACCACCCACTCAGTGATGTACCACACCTAGGGGTCAGTACAGCATTGGACAGACCTGTGTACGTACATAAGAAAGCATGGATACAGCCAGCTCCTGGATTGAACCGTTTACTGCACGCATGTACCTAGTTCTTGCAGTTAATAAATAAGTTATCCTACTGAAGACTATGAAGAGTTCATTAAGACCCAGTGACTGGTATCCAACACCCTCGTACTGCACTGGGAGTATTAGCCTAGATTCAGTGTTTAAGTCCCTGGAGTAAGGGCAGCATTGTGGTTAGCACTGCTGCCCCACAGCACTGTTGATCCGGGTTCAATTCCGATCTTGGGCCACTGTCTGCGGAGTTTGCACTTTCTCCCCGTGTCTGTGTGGGTTTCTTCCGGGTGCTCCAGTTTCCTTCCACAGTCCAAAGATGTGTAGGTTAGGTGGATTGGCCATGCTAAATTGCCCCTTAAGTGTTCAACGGTTATGTAGGGTTTTGGGGTTACAGAGATAGGGCGGGGGAGTGGGCCTGGGTAGGGTGCTCTTTCAGTGAGTCAGTGCAGACTCGATGAACCGAATGGTCTCCTTCTGCATTGTAAGAATTCTATGGAGTGGGATTGAATCTACAGCCTTTCCTTTTAGAGCTGAGTGCGCTACCCACATAGTCATGGATAGCAGATTATATCACTGAGGAATTTATTGAACAGACATGAAAACTGGTGTCTAAACGTCAAGGTGTATTTGTTCATTTTGGTAAGGCTGTATAAAACTGCAAAACCCATATTTCTTATTTTCAAAATTATTCTGAGTAACTTTTTTTTGTTTTGAAGAGCAGCATTTACATTTTTTTGCAATTGTCTTTTTTTCTCTGCAGGTCGGAGGGCATGCGCTGGCGAGACCTTGGCTAAGATGGAACTGTTCATGTTCTTTTCCGCTCTGATACAAAAATTTAAGTTTCAAGTCCCCCCGAATGTCAGTGAATTGGGGCTCGAGTCGGGTGTGGGTTTTACTTCATTCCCCAAGTACCCGTATGTGTGTGCAGTCCGTCGCTGATTTACACACCTTGTTCATGATTTACGCACCTTGTTCATGATTTACATAATTTTCCGGTTTAACAATTCTCTTAATCATTTCAAGAAATGTGCTTTTTTACACACTGTAGCTGTAATGTTTGTCATTGGGCTGAGTCATGTTGGTGAGGTTTATAGCGTGTTCACAATGCACCCGGCCATTCTTGCACAAACAGAGCAGAGGATTCAGTGAGCTGAGAGACACACCATGAGTTGTGAATGTCCAGGACTAGCTTGACGAGTTATTCTATCACCGCCTATTTTACCGCACAAACACCATCCAAACCTTGACCTCCCAGTTATTTTTGAGAACTTTCTGGATTTGCTACTGAATTGCTCATTGGATTCAGGGCAGGGCCTAAACTGGATAGTGATTTGGGCTGAGATTCAGTGTGTTTGACAGTAAATTGCTGCGGTAATTTTGGGATGGTGGTGAAATCCTTTGTATTAATGGTGGGCTGATTTCTCCGCTACCCGCTGCTGGCAGCGAGAATTGCGATCGGGTGGAAAATAGCGCACAATTGAAAAATCATTATTTGCGTCTGCCACCGATTCCGTTGCGACGGTCTGATCCCCCGCTGGCAACGTTAGTGAAGTTCGCGCCTGTGCCGGTGGGCCAATGCAATACCATCATTTGCACGGATTTAAATCTCAGAGGCAGATTAGGGTGGACACTGCGGGCTGAATTCTCCGTTCTTGAGAATAAGTCCCCACACTGGCGTGAAAACTGTGGCGTTTTACGCCAGGGAAACTGGTGCAAAAGGCCATCGATTTCTTGTTCTGGGGCAGGCTAGCAGCCAGGCAGCGTAGAGCACCCAGCTCTAACTGCGACACGGAGAGTTGCCGGGTCCGTGGTCGCGCATGCGCATGGCGGCGGCATGCAGCAGCCGCGCTGTGCTTCATGGTGGATGCCGCTCGCGGACCCGGCCCGCAAAATAATCTCCCTCCCCCGCTCAGCCGGCTCCCGCGCCCCGTACCGCCCCACCACAGTGCCCCCAGCCCCGAATATGTCCACCCCTGCCCACGAATGGGCTCTCCCCCAACTGTGGCGGCTCTGGATTGAGTCCGCAGCTGCCACGCTGAGTTCCCGACAGGTGAGACCACACGTGTTCCACGCCGCCGGGAATTTGGCTGGTCGGGAACGCAGCATCGTGGGGCGGGCCTCAGCCAATGTGGAAATCATGTGACAAGCAGCGGGAAGATAGAATCCCACTGCCAGCGAATAGCGCGCCGCCGAGAAACACGCAGCTGGGGGACTGGAGAATGTCTTCCCTGCACTGACGCTCCGGGATGTGTTGCCAATATGGCTGGAGGGTTGCGACCCCAGTAGCCTGGCCTCGTCTGATGGTGGTCCTGCAAGATAAAATCTTGGGAACGAGTGGTCTATGGGAGACGAGTGACTTACTTGCTATAGGGACATGTGCATTGGGCTTTGACTTGTTTACTGCATGCCGCCCGCCGTATCAGCCATCACTCTTTCTTCAGCCTCGCCCGCTAACTGCATGGCTCTCTCCTGGGCTGGGGTGTGGACCAGCAAGTCACGAATGCCCCCTCCAGTCTTCGACCTCTCACGCCTGTTATGGGCCACCTTATCCTAGGGGACCCAGAAAGGACATGGTGAGATACTGGGGGGCAAGTTCTACGAAATGGAGATGGGGTGGGTGGGTGGGGGATGGGGGGGGGGGGGGGGGGTCTGTAGATGGTAGCTTGTGTGTGTGCAAGACACCTGGCAAAAGAGGACAATGTGTTAGTGTTTGGTGGAAGGTGTACTGTAAGGGAGATGCAGGCAGGTGAAGTGTTATTGGCCTCTAGGAGATTGGGGGGTGATGTGAGGAGTGAGGGACAAGACTGATTCCAGGGGCACAGAGGTGGTAACTCACCCGAGCTGCCCTGAGGAGGTAATTTATCTTTTTCTGGCACTGGGTTCCGGTCCTTCTTGTGAGGCTGGTAGGGCTCACCGATTCTGCAGCCTCCTCACAGGCGCAGTTGACTATGGCAGGCTTGAATCTGCGGCCCATGCAGGGGAAGAGGGTGTTCCTCCTCTACTTAATAGCATCCAGCAGTCTGTCCACCTCAGATTCATAGAATTGCGGTGCTGACTGTCCCTGGGTCATCTTCTTGGCTGGAATGAGAGTGTGTAGTGAGTGGAGCACTTAGAAACAGCTCCAGCTTGTCAGAGTCTTCAGCACAATTACCGGCCCCAGCGAATCAGAGACAAGAGGGAATGGGAATTGCTCTCAATTCATGTGGGCAGATTGCTGGCCTATTTGCATATCCGAAATAGGGGAACAAATAGTGCCCCCAATGGGAACGCGAATCGCATGTCCAGTTCCAGCGGGAACAAAACGGAGAACCCAGCCCAGTATAATTGCCAATTATAAGTGAAGGATATATCACAATATTATCCTGTGCTTTATAAACATAGATTTAGCTAAATCGGGCCCAAAGGATAAATCACCACCTCACACTGCTCAACATATATGGCATTTGTTTAATACATAGCAACGTGTAGTCATTTGTGTAGTCAATGAATCACTCTTGCAAGTGAACAGGTTGCCAATATTCCTGGAGGTTTCATTATTTGACCTCTTTACTCCACCTACCCATCTTCATGCCTCTGCCATCACGTCCACCCTCGCAGTGCCCAGCTAATTGATGAACAGCCTCTTCATGACATGATCAGGTGAATCTTGACTGTCGGCCCTTTATCCCCATCACCTTTTTTTCATGTGCAACTAATAAAAGTGTTCGCAGAAGGAAGAAAGTTTTAATGCCCCTACAATTTCCTTTGCTGGTTTACCCCTAGCAGTGCTCTGCAGATCAATCTTCAATTCCTGGGCATGCGGTGGCAACCTAGCATATAGCCTTCCCCAACTGTGCTTTATGTGAAAGTGTGGATCAATTTGCAACATTAATTTCTGGAATGAGAAATGGGTGCTGCAGATACAAGCAAGGTCTTTAACCCACCACACACGTAGGAGAGGTTTTTTTCACAAACTCCTTTCAGCAAAAGCTCAGAAACTGGAAACTTACAGTCCAGTTTTAAAATGTGTTCAGGAGGAGAGATTTTAAAAAATCTCAAACGCTTTTTAATGACATTTGCAAAGAAAAACAACAAATGTTAGCCGTCAGTTGGTTATTCCATCAGGTTTTTAAAAAAAAGTAAAACATTCAGCTAAAACCCAGGATGCCAGGGCGGTACTGTCGAATCTGCTTCCACTGTCTTAAGCAACGCATTCCAGATCACAACAGCTTGCTGTGTAATTTCTTTTCTCAAATTGGCTTGGTCCTTTTGCAAATTAAGATTTGGACAGTCCACCCCTTCCCACCGGCGGGATATTCTGGTCCCACCAGACGGCCCCCCACGCTCTGGTGGCGCAGCCGGCCACTGGCCACTGACTTTGCCGGCGGCCAATGGCGAAATGCCCCCGCCGCCGGAAAACTTGCCGCAGTGGGGGCTTAAAAATCCCAACCATTGGTTACTGACCTTTCTGTAGTTTTCCGTTTTTATTCAGATCTCCAGGTTCTCTTTATTTACTTCATCAAATTCCTTCCTGATTTTGTTTACTTCTATCAATTCTCCTCTTCCTTATGTAAAATTTATAATCTTCCTGTGCAAGTATCTTTATTATATCAAATTATGATTGATTAATTTGTAAACTCTTGTCTCTGTATTTTTCATAAATTACAATGTTTATCATGTGTCATTAGCTTTCTGCATTAGCTGACCGTTGATTCACAGCACAGTGATTAGCACTGTTGCTTCACAGCTCCAGGGTCCCAGGTTCGATACCCGGCTTGGGTCATTGTCTGTGCGGAGTCTGTACATTTTCCCTGTGTCTGCGTGGGTTTCCTCCGGGTCTTCCGCTTTCCTCCTACAAGTCACTCATGGAATTTATAACTGGGCTGAAATGATGGACAGGCTTTAATGCCCTTTCCTGTGGTGAGTTTGGTGACTTGGGCATTTAATTAAGTGGGAGGGGATGGGTGTGGACCAAGCCATCTTCCTGCCTCCACCCACATTAAGTCCATAGTGCCTCACCACCAATTGAGGCCCACTAAGGGCTTTACATCAGCAGCAGACAGGAGGCTCATCCTTTGGGGAGCATAACAAACATGTGAGATTATGTGGGCTCCAGCGGATGCAGAGGGGAGGTATGGGATGGAGGGGGACACTCGTTCAAAGGCACTCAGTGCTTGATTGAGGGACCAAAGATCAGAAAGAGGGAGTTCATTGACTATCCCCCTCCTCCCCTCACCTTATGGCCGCTCCCTCCCACCATCAAAACTCATGGGAGTGGAAAGAGTTGATTTGCTCTTGCTGGGGGCTGGCAGGAACACAGCTGGCCAAATGTCCTCCTTCTGTGCTAATTCATAGAATAGAATAATAGAATCTTTACAGTGCGGAAGGAGGCAATTTGGCCCATCGAGTCTGCAACAACCCTCCTGGACAAGGAGCAGAACTTGAGGTGGGCCAAGCAGACGAGGAGCTGCAAATGGGAAGGCAATGAGCTGCGCATTTACCAGGACTTGGAACTGGCGAACTTCAACAAAGTAAAATCGGCCCTCTTTAGGAAGGGGATGAAGTTCGGCATGCTGTACCCAGCTCGTTTGTGGGTCACCTATGAAGGTCAAGAAGTCCCTTTTGCACCGTCGGAGGAGGCAATGAACTTTGTGAAAGACAGGGGACTGGTAGGAGATGGAGGACATTGAACTTGGGGACGGGTAATTCTGTACTTGTGCTGCTTAAGTTTTTGCTTGGCTCCATGGGCGGGGGCTACCAGGCTAGCTGGGCGGGCTAGCTCACGGAAGCAGCGCAGTGGATGGCCAAGAGCAAAGGAGTTTTCTTTTTTCTCCCAGGTTCACAAAGTGCACTCCCGGATTGAATTTTTTTTGTTTTGAACAGGGCTTTGCTGGTGGGGGTGGTGGATACCGAGTATTCAGCGATCGTTGTGCCCCACACGGGGTGGACGTACGAGTGAGCAAGGAGGGGGGTCAGCACCCGCAATGAAGACTGGATGTAGGACTGTTGGCAGATGAGGGTGTGTGGGGGCAGCCATCCAGAATTATTTGGAGATAAATGATACGGGGAAGTTTCGGCAGCAACGATGTGGGAAGTGCTGAAGGCGGTGGTTAGAACAAAGAACAAAGAAATGTACAGCACAGGAACAGGCCCTTCGGCCCTCCAAACCCGTGCCGACCATGCTGCCCGACTAAACTACAGTCTTCTACACTTCCTGGGTCCGAATCCCTCTATTCCCATCCTATTCATGTATTTGTCAAGATGCCCCTTAAATGTCACTATCGTCCCTGCTTCCTCCGCATCCTCTGGAAGCGAGTTCCAGGCACCCACTACCCTCTGTGTAAAAAACTTGTTTTGTACATCTACTCTAAACCTTGCCCCTCTCACCTTAAACCTATGCCCCTTGTAATTGACCCCTCTACCCCGGGGAAAAGCCTCTGACTATCCACTCTGTCTATGCCCCTCATAATTTTGTAGACCTCTATCAGGTCGCCCCTCAACCTCCTTCGTTCCAGTGAGAACAAACCGAGTTTATTCAACCGCTCCTCATAGCTAATGCCTTCCATACCAGACAACATTCTGGTAAATCTCTTCTGCACCCTCTCTAAAGCCTCTACATCCTTCTGGTAGTGTGGCGACCAGAATTGAACACTATACTCCAAGTGTGGCCTAAGATTCTATACAGCAATGCCCCGGCCAATGAAGGCAAGCATGCCGTATGCCTTCTTGACTACCTTCTCCACCTGTGTTGCCCCTTTCAGTGACCTGTGGACCTGTACTCCTAGATCTCTCTGACTTTCAATACTCTTGAGGGTTCTACCATTCACTGTATATTCCCTACCTGCATTAGACCTTCCAAAATGCATTACCTCACATTTGTCCGGATTAAACTCCACCTGCCATCTCTCCGCCCAAGTCTCCAAACAATCTAAATCCTGCTGTATCCTCTGACAGTCCTCATCGCTATCTGCAATTCCACCAACAATTTGTGTCGTCTGCAAACTTACTAATCAGACCAGTTACATTTTCCTCCAAATCATTTATATATACTACAAGCAGCAAAGGTCCCAGCACTGATCCCTGTGGAGCTAATCAGCGATGCAAAAGGGACTTCTTGACCTTCATAGGTGACCCACAAACGAGCTGGGTACAGCATGCCAAACTTCATCCCCTTCCCAAAGAGGGCCGATTTTACTTTGTTGAAGTTCGCCAGTTAGGGTGGAGCTAATTTCGATATGGGCTCATAGGGAGAAGGACGAACGGGCAGAGACAGATAGGTTGGTTAGGGAGATACTCCAGGTGGATAGAAGATATTCTGAAGCCCCGGAGACAGGGTTGTTGAACAAGCGGCAGCAGCTGCAGATGGAGTTTGGGCTGTTATCTACAGGGAAAGCGGTGGGGCAGTTGAGGAAGGTGAGAGTGGCGATATATTAGTATGGTGAGAAGGCCAGTAGGATACTAGCACACCAGCTAAGGAAAAAGGAGGCGGCCAGGGAGATAGGAAGAGTGAAGGACAGAGGAGGTGAATGGGATGTTTAAGGGGTTTTACAGTCGGTTGTATGAGTCGGAGCCCCCAGCTGGGGTGGAGGGGATGAGGCAGTTCTTGGAAAAGTTGAAGTTTCCGAAGGTTGAGGAAGGGTTGGTGGAGGGGCTGGGAGCCCCGATGGGGATTGAAGAAATACTAGAGGGATTGGAGGCCATGCAGTCGGGGCCGGATGACTACCCAGTGGAATTTTACAAGAGGTTCTCTGGGATGCTGGGCCCGATGCTGGTGAGGGCATTTAATGAGGCAAGGGAGCGGGGTGTTCTTCCCCCAACAATAACAGAGGCCTCAATTTCATTGATCCTGAAGCGGGAGAAGGACCCAGGGCAACGTGGGTCATACAGACCAATCTCCTTATTAAATGTTGATGCCAAAATCCTGGCCTCGAGGATAGGTGACTGTGTCCCGGGGGTGATAGGGGAAGACCAGCTGGGGTTTGTTAAGAGTAGGCAGTTAACGGCCAATGTAGAAGGCTCCTGAATGTGATCATGATGCCCTCTGAGGGGAGGGAGGTGGAGTTGGTGGTCGCTATGCACGCGGAGAAGGCTTTTGACCGGGGGGAATGGAGTTATTTGTGGGAGGTCCTGGGACGGTTTGGGTTTGGGCAGGGCTTCATAGACTGGGTTCGGTTGCTGTACCAGGCACCGATGGCGAGCATGCGGACGAACCGGGAGAGCTCGGACTATTTTACATTGCACCGGGGGACAAGGCAAGGATGTCCACTCTCCCCACTGTTGTTTGCCTTGACTATAGAGCCATTGGCGATGGCGCTGAGAGCGTCAAAGGACTGGAAGGGGCTAGTCCGGGGGGGGGGGGGGGGGGGAGGAGGAACACAGGGTCTCGTTATGTGCAGGTGACCTACTTCTATATATTTCCGCCCTGTTAAGGGGAATGGGGAGATTATGCGGATCTTAGGGGAATTTGGCCGATTCTCGGGGTACAAATTGAATATGAGTAAAAGTGAGGTTTGTGTGATCCAAGCGAGGGTTCAGGAGAGGAAACTGGAGGAGTTGCCGTTTAAGGTGGTGGTAGGTAGTTTTCATTACTTGGGTATTCGGGTAGCAACAAGATGGGAGCAGCTACACAAATTAAATCTGGGCCGATTAGTGGAACAAATGAAGGAGAACCTATGGAGTTGGGACAAGCTCCCGTTCTCACTGGTGGGGAGGATACAGACGGTAGAGATGACGGGTCTCCCAAGATTTTTGTTTGTTTTTCAGTGTCTCCCTATTTTTATTCCAAAGGCCTTTTTTAAGCGGGTGAACAGGGTGATATCTGGGTTTGTGTGGGCGGGTGAAACCCTGCGAGTAAAGAAAGTGTTGCTGGAGCGAGCTGAGGGGAGGGAGGGCTGGCTCTGCTGAACTTTAGGAACTACTACTGGGCGGCGAATATAGCCATGATTAGGAAGTGGGTAGTTGGGGGTCGGTGTGGGAGTGGGTGGAGGCAGCATCATGTAAGGGCACAAGTTTGGGGGCATTGGTAATGGCACCTCTGCCGTTCTCGCCGGCTCGGTTCTCCACAAGCCCCGGGGTAATGGCGGCCCTGAGTGTCTGGCGGCAATGGCGGAAGCATATGAGCGTAGAGGGAGCGTCGGTGTGGGCTCAAATCTGTGGTAATCACTGGTTTGTGCCGAGGATGACGGATGGGGGGTTTCGGAGGTGGCAGAGAACAGGTATTGAGAGGCTGGGGGATCTGTTTATTGATAATAATATAATAATGGGAGCTTTCCCGGTCTGGAGGATCTGGAAGTGGTTTGAATTGCCGGTAGGGAATGGGTTCCGATATCTTCAGGTCAGGGATTTTGTGCAAAGGCAGGTTTTTACCTTTCCCCTCCTTCCACCACAGGGGATACAGGACAAGGTAGTTTCTAGAATGGGGGTGGAGGAGGGGAAGGTATCGGAAATTTACAAAGAACTCATGGAGTGGGAGGAATCCCAGATAGGGGAGACAAAACGTAAATGGGAAGATGAGTTGGGAAGGGAGTTAGTGGCAAGTCTGTAGGAGGATGCCCTGAGCAGAGTCAATACGTCCTCATCATATGCCAGGCTCAGGCTGATACAATTCAAGGTGGTTCACCGGGCACACATGACGGTGGTCCGGATGAGCAGGTTTTTTGGAGTAGAGGACAGGTGTGGGCGATGTGCGGAAGGGCCTGCAAATGATGTCCACATGTTTTGGGCATGCCCAAAGCTCAGGGGATTCTGGCAGGGATTTGCAGATGTCATGTCCAGGGTGTTAAAGGGGAGGGTGGCAGAGTCCAGAGGTGGCGAGGTTCGGAAGACCTGGGAGTCCAGGGGGCGAGAGAGGCTGATGTTTTGGCCTTTGCCTCCTTGGTAGCCCGGAGACATTTCTTACTAGTGTGGAGGGACTCGAAGCAGGGGTATGGGTTCGTGACATGGCTGGGTTTCTCAGGCTTGAGAAAATCAAGTTCGCCATGAGAGGTTCATCATTAGGGTTCGTTCGGAGGTGGCAGCCGTTTATCGACTTCTTCGGAGAAAATTGAACCGTCAGCAGCTTCAACATTGGTGGGGGGTTAGGGCGCAAGGGGGGGGGGGGGGGTTGGGGGGAGGGAGTTAGACTACGTCGGTCTAGCTGAGGCGAGAACTGTGTGATATGCCATCAATGAACACACGAAGAGTGGTAAACGTAAGTGAGGCTTTAATACACTAAACAGAAAGCCTCCTGGCCTCTGATCCCGAACTGGATCAGAGGCGGAGATCAGCCACCTTTATACTTGAGCCCGATGGGAGGAGCAACAGGTGGAGCCAGCAGGGACAAGCCCAGGCATGTAACAACACAATGCAATGGTTTACCACATTCATCCCGTTACAAAAATGAGTCCAGCGGGGGTGAAGTGGGCTTAAAGATCAAGTCTGTCAGGGGCCTTGACCTACCGCCGTGATCGCCTCCGTCCCGCCTGTGGTGTGGGCACCGGTGTCGAGACCTGTGCGTCTGGGAGCGTGTTGTCCTCTTCTTCGCCCAGTTGTTGAGTCGGTGGAGGGGGGGGGGGGGGGCGGTGTACGGGCTGGGGTGGTGGTGATGGTCGCAGGTAGACCTGCGGGTGCCAGTTCTTGAGGTAGGTGGGTAGAGGTGGGGGAAGACGGTGTAGGGTCGGGGGTGGTGGTGATGGTCGCTGGGGAACCTGCAGGTGCCAAATCCCGAAGGGAGATTGTGTCCTGTCGCCCATCCTGATGTGCCACGTAGGCATATTGTTGATTGGCATAGAGGAGCAGAATCTTCTCAATGAGGGGATCTGATTTATGGCTCATCGCATGTTTCCGGAGGAGGACGGGCCCTGGGATTGTCAGCCAGGACGGGAGCGAGACCCCGGAGGTGGACATCCTGGGGAAGGCAAACATATGCTCGTGAGGAGTCTCGTTGGTGGCAGTACACAGGAACGACCGGATGGAGTGGAGCGCATCGGAGAGGACCTCCTGCCAGCGGGAGACTGGGAGACTTCTAGACCATAGGGCCAGGAGGTTGGCCTTCCAGACCGTCGAATTCTACCTCTCCACCTGTCCGTTGCCCCGGGGGTTGTAGCTGGTCGTCCTGCTGGAGGCGATGCCCTTGCTGAGCAGGAACGGACGAAACTCATCCCTCATGAAGGAGGAACCCCGATTGCTATGGATGTCGGTGGAGAACCCAAAGAAGATGAAAAGACTGTGCAGGGCCTTGATAACGGAGGCAGAGGTCATGGCAGGGCATGGGATGACAAAGGGGAATCTTGAGTACTCGTCAACAATGTTGAGGAAACACTTCCCCGCATCGCCGCACGTTTCGGCAGCTCCCGCGACAACGGACTTTCGGGCTCTCCAGAAGAGCCCCAACAGAGCTTTTTTTGAATCAATCCCGTGTGGGATCCCCTTACAATATATGGCAGAAATTAGCGGTGGAACGACGAGGAAAGAGGCCCTGGAGCAGAGACCAAAACGAAGGGGAAAAAGCAAGATGGCGGAGAGCGAGCAGCGTGGGGGCCAGACCAGCAGGAGTTCCTCAAGCGATGTGTGGAGGAGCTGAAAAAGGAGCTGCTGGCGCCAATGCTGTTGGCGATCAAGGGGCTGAAGGAGACCCAGAAGACCCAGGTGGTGGAGCTTCGTGAGGTGAATGATAAAGTGAATACCAACGAGGATGAGATCCTGGGCCTGGCGGTAAAAATGGAGGAGCACGAGGTGGTGCACAGGAGGTGGGCCGAGAGAATTGAGGTCCTGGAGAACAGGTCGAGGAGGAAGAACCTCCGGATTCTGGGTCTTCCCGAAGGAGTGGAGGGAGCTGATGCCGGGGTGTACGTGAGTACGATGCTCCATTCACTGATGGGTGCGGAGGCCTCTCCTAGCCCCCTGGAACTGGAAGGGGCCCATCGGGTCCTGGCGAGGAGACCCAAGGCCGATGAACCGCCAAGGGCGATAGTGGCAAGGTTCCATCGCTTCGCGGACAAAGAAAGTGTGCTGAGATGGGCCAAGAAGGTGCGGAGCAGTAGATGGGAGAACGCGGTGATCCGAGTCTACCAGGATTGGAGCGCGGAGGTGGCAAGGAGGAGAGCTGGCTTCAACCGGGCCAAGGCGGTCCTGCATAAAAAAAGTCAGGTTCGGCATGCTGCAGCCTGCGCGACTGTGGGTCACTTATCATGACCGACACCATTATTTTGAAACGGCAGAAGAGGCTTGGACCTTTATTCAGATGGAAAAACTGGACTCGAACTGAGGGGATGTGGTTGCGGGGGGAGATGTCGGTTGTATATGGGGTTGTAAATATGGGTAAAGAATACTTCATGGGTGGGATGATAGATGGGTTGTGGGTACAGTTCTGGTTAAAATTCCTAAAATTCCTTTTTTCTTTTCTGTAGACGAGATGATGATGATGGGGAATGTGGGCGTCGGTGCTGGAGGGAGGTGAGATTCGGGGATGAGGGAACTGGGATAAGGGCCGCAACAGGAGCTGCGCCACAGGGGGCGGGGCTGGTTCGGGAAAGCACGGGCTTTTTCCCGGGCCAAAAGGGGAGGGGGGATGGAGGAAGGTAAGGAGGAGAGGCTCCCACACGGGTAGGCGAGGGAAGCCGGGGTCAGCAGAAGTCAGCTGACTGACGGAAGTAATATGGGGGGAGCAAAAGAGCTAGACGTAGATCTGGGGGGCGGGGGGGGGGGGGGGGGGGGGCGGCGGGAAGGGGGAGGCTTTTTTTTAGGGTTGCTGCTGCACTGTCCGAGGGGGAACTGAAAATGGAAGAGGTGGTCGGGACGGGGGTTCCCCGCCTGGGGGACTGGAGGGTGCGGGAGGCACGAGCACGGGACTGGCCTAGATAGGAGATGGGGGAGGGAGAACCCCCCAATCCGGCTGATCACGTGGAATGTGAGAGGCCTAAATGGGCCGGTTAAGAGGGCCCGAGTGTTCGCGCACCTAAAGGGACTGAAGGCAGATGTGGTCATGCTTCAGGAGACACATCTGAAGGTGGCAGATCAGGTCAGGTTAAGGAAGGGATGGGTAGGACAGGTGTTCCACTCGGGGCTGGATGCGAAGAATAGAGGGGTGGCAATAACGGTGGGAAAGCGGGTGTCGTTTGAGTCCAAGAACATAGTAGCGGACAAGGGAGGCCGATATGTGATGGTGAGTGGTAGGAGACGGAGGTGGTACTGGTGAATGTATATGCCCCGAACTGGGACGATGCTGGATTCGTGAAACGGATGTTGGGGCGTATTCCAGACCTGGAGGTAGGGAGCTTGATAATGGGGGGGGATTTCAATACGGTGCTGGACCCAGCATTAGATCACTCTCGTTCTAGGACGGGGAAGAGGCTGGCTGCGGCCAAGGTGCTTAGGGAGTTCATGGACCAGATGGGGGGAGTAGATCCGTGGAGATTTGCCAGGCCTTTGGCCAGAGAATTTTCTTTTTTCTCCCACATCCATAAGGCCTACTCCCGAATAGATTTTTTTGTTCTGGGCAGGGCATTGATCCCGAAAGTGGAGGGAACGGAGTATTCGGCCATAGCCATTTCAGACCATGCCCTGCATTGGGTGGAGCTAGAGCTGGGGGAGGAGAGGGACCAACGCCCGTTGTGGAGGTTGGATGTGGGACTGCTGGCAGACGAGGAAGTGTGCGGGAGGGTGCGGGGGTGTATCAAAAGGTATCTGGAAGCCAACGACAACGGGGAGGTGCAGGTGGGAGTAGTATGGGAGGCGCTGGTCAGGGGAGAGTTAATCTCCATCAGAGCTCATAGGGTGAAGAGAGAGGGCAGGGAAAGGGAGAGGTTAGTGGGGGAGATATTAAGGGTGGACAGGTGCTATGCAGAGGCTCCAGATGAGGGACTACTCAGGGAGAGACGAAGTCTCCAGACAGAGTTCGACCTGTTGACCACAGGGAAGGCAGAGGCACAGTGGAGGAAGGCACAGGGGGCGATATATGAATATGGGGAGAAGGCGAGTCGGATGCTGGCACATCAGCTCCGTAAGAGGATGGCAGCGAGGGAAATAGGCGGAATCAAAGATGGCAGGGGAATTACGGTGCAGAGTGCAGGGAAAGTGAATGAGGCTTTTAAGGCCTTTTACGAGGAGCTGTATAGGTCCCAGCCCCCAGGGGGAAAAGAGGGGATGCGGCGATTCTTGGACCAATTGAGGTTCCCGAGGGTGGAGGAGCAGGAGGTGGCTGGTTTGGGGGCGTCAATTGGGGTGGAGGAGCTGGTTAAAGGACTGGGGAGCATGCAGGCAGGGAAGGCCCCGGGGCCGGATGGGTTCCCGGTGGATTTTTATAGGAAGTATGTAGACCTGTTAGGCCCGTTGCTGGTAAGGACCTTCAATGAAGCAAGGGAGGGGGGACCCTGCCCCCGACAATGTCGGAGGCGACGATCTCTTTGATCTTGAAGGGGGATAAGGACCCACTGCAATGTGGGTCGTATAGACTGATCTCGCTCCTTAACGTAGATGCTAAGTTGCTGGCAAAAATGTTGGCCATGAGGATTGAGGACTGTGTCCCGGGGGTGATTCACGAGGACCAGACGGGATTCGCAAAGGGTAGGCAGTTAAACACTAATGTGCGAAGGCTCCTAAATGTGATAATGATGCCATCGGTGGAGGGAGAAGCGGAGATAGTGACAACCATGGACGTGGAGAAGGCCTTTGATCGGGTAGAGTGGGAGTATCTCTGGGAAGTGTTGAGGAGGTTTGGGTTCAGGGGAGGGTTCATTAGTTGGGTTAAGCTCCTGTATAAAGCCCCGGTGGCGAGTGTGGTCACAAACCGGCGGAGGTCGGAGTATTTGCGGCTGGATCGAGGGACGAGGCAGGGGTGCCCCCTGTCCCCTCTGCTGTTCGCATTAGCAATTGAACCTTTGGCCATGGCGTTAAGGGAGTCGGGGAATTGGAAGGGGGTGGTTCGAGGGGGAGAGGAACATCGAGTGTCGCTGTACGCAGACGACCTGTTGCTGTATGTGACGGATCCAGTGGAGGGGATGGTTGAGGTAATGCAGATCCTATGGGATTTTGGAGACTTTTCAGGCTATAAGCTCAATGTGGGAAAGAGTGAGCTCTTTGTGATCCATCCGGGGGACCAGGGAAGAGGGATAGACGACCTACCGTTGAGGAGGGCGGAAAGGAGCTTTCAATACTTGGGGATTCAGGTAGCTAGCAGCTGGGGGGCACTGCACAAACTTAATTTGACGCGGTTGGTGGAACAGATGGAGGAGGATTTTAAAAGGTGGGACATGTTGCCACTCTCGCTGGCGGGTAGCGTACAGTCGGTTAAAATGGTGGTCCTCCCGAGGTTTCTTTTTGTATTCCAATGCCTCCCAATTGTGATTACTAAGGCCGTCTTTAAGAGGGTAAGCAGGAGCATTATGGGATTTGTGTGGGCAAGTAAGACCCCGAGGGTAAGGAGGGGGTTCCTGGAGCATAGCAGAGATAGAGGGGGGTTGGCGCTGCCGAATTTGGGTGGTTACTATTGGGCAGCCAACGTGGCAATGATCCGTAAGTGGGTGATGGAGGGAGAGGGGGTGGCGTGGAAGAGGTTGGAGATGGCGTCCTGCAAAGGAACGAGCCTGGGGGTGCTGGTGACGGCACCGCTGCCGATCTCGCCAACAAAGTACACCACGAGCCCAGTGGTGGCAGCAACGCTAAAGATCTGGGGGCAGTGGAGACGACACAGGGGTGCGACAGGAGCCTCGGTGTGGTCCCCGATCAGAGACAACCATCAGTTTGTCCCAGGAAGGATGGACGGGGGGTTTCAGAGCTGGCATCGGGCAGGGATTAGAAGAATGGGGGACCTGTTCATTGATGGGACGTTTGCGAGCTTAGGGGCGCTGGAGGAGAAGTTTGGGCTACCCCCGGGAAACGCTTTCAGGTACATGCAAGTGAGGGCGTTTGTGAGGCGGCAGGTGAGGGAATTTCCGCTACTCCCGGCACAGGAGATTCAAGATAGGGTGATTTTGGGCGTATGGGTCGGAGAGGGCAAGGTGTCGGCGATATACCAGGAGATGAAAGAAGAGGGGGAGGCTTTGGTAGAGGAGCTGAAGGGTAAATGGGAGGAGGAGAGATTGAAGAGGGGCTATGGGCTGATGCCCTAAGTAGGGTTAATTCCTCTTCCTCGTGTGCCAGGCATAGCCTGATACAATTTAAGGTGGTTCATAGAGCGCATATGACGGGGGTGAGGCTGAGTAGGTTCTTTGGGGTGGAGGACAGATGTGGGAGGTGCTCAGGAAGTCCGGCGAACCATGTCCATATGTTTTGGTCATGCCCGGCACTGGAGGGGTTCTGGACGGGAGTTGCGGGAACAGTATCTAAGGTGGTGAAAGTCCGGGTCAAGCCAAGCTGGGGGCTAGCACTATTTGGAGTAGTGGACGAGCCGGGAGTGCAGGAGGCGAAAGAGGCCGGCATTCTGGCCTTTGCGTCCCTAGTAGCCCGGCGAAGGATCTTGCTAATGTGGAAGGAGGCGAAGCCCCCCAGCGTGGAGGCCTGGATAAATGATATGGCTAGGTTTATTAAGTTGGAAAGGATAAAGTTTGCCTTGAGAGGGTCTGCGCAGGGGTTCTACAGGCGGTGGCAACCGTTCCTAGACCATCTCGCGGAGCGTTAGATGAAGGTCGGACAGCAGCAGCAGCAGCCCAGGGGGGAAGGGGAGGGGGGGGGGGGGGGGACATCATTCGGGGGGGGGGGTTCCATTGAGGGTCAGTTGAGCAAGAAAACACATGAATAATCCGGAAACTGACATGTACGGGAAGAATCCAATGTACAAAGTTCTGTATCTTATTGACTTGCCATGTTCATGTCTTGCCACGCAAGTTCTCTTTCTTTTCTTTGTTACGGGGGGGGTTTGTTTGTAAGGTGGAAAATATTGTTGTAAAATTCTTAATAAAAACATATATATTTTTTTTTAAATGTTGAGGAAGTACGCATTACGGTCAGTGGAGGGGAGGGGCCCTTTGAAATCGACGCTGAGGTGCTCAAAAGGGCGAGAGGCCTTTACAGGTGCGCTGTGTCTGGCCGATAGAAATGCGGTTTGCACTCCGTGCAGACCAGCAGTCCCCGGTTACGGTCCTGACCTCCTCGATGGAGTAAGGCAGGTTGCGGGCCTTGATAAAGTGAAAAAAACGGGTGACCCCCAGGTGACAGAGGTCATTGTGGAGGGCCCGAAGTCAGTCTACTTGTGTGCTAGCACATGTACTGTGGGATAGGGCATCTGGGGGCTCATTGAGCTTCCCAGGTCGATACAAGACACCATAGTTGTAGGTGGAGAGCTCGATCCTCCACCTCAGAATCTTGACATTCTTGATCTTGTCCCGCTGTGTGTTACTAAACATGAAGGTAACCGACAGTTAGTCACCGAGGAGAGTGAATCGTCTGCCGGCCAGGTAATGCCTCCAATGTCGCACAGCTTCTACAATGGCTTGGGCTTCCTTTTCGACGGAGGAGTGTTGAATTTCGGAGGCATGGAGGGTACGGAAGAAGAAAGCCACGGGCCTGCCGCCTGGTTGTGGGTAGCAGCCAGCGCAAAGTCCGACGCATCGCTCTCCACCTGGAACGGAATGGACTCATCCACAGCCGTGCATCGTGGCTTTAGCAATATCTGACTTGATGCGGTTGAAGGCCAGGCGGGCCTCAGCCATCAGGGGAAAAACGGTGGATTTAATAAGCGGACGGGCCTTGTCCGCATAATTGGGGACCCACTGGGCATAGTAGGAGAAGAACCCCAGGCATCTTTTCAGGGCCTTGGGGCAGTGGGAGAGGGGGAGTTCCATGATTTGGAACTGGGTAATGAACCAGGACAGGTGTTAGATTTGGAGGTAGGTGAGCACTTTGGTGATAGTGACCACAATTCCATTACGTTTACTTTAGTGATGGAAAGGGATAGGTATATACCACAGGGCAAGAGTTATATCTGGGGGAAAGGCAATTATGATGCGATGAGGCAAGACTTAGGATGCATCGGATGGAGAGGAAAACTGCAGGGGATGGGCACAATGGAAATGTGGAGCTTGTTCAAGGAACAGCTACTGCGTGTCCTTGATAAGTATGTACCTGTCAGGCAGGGAGGAAGTGGTCGAGCAAGGGAACCGTGGTTTACTAAAGCAATCAAAACACTTGTCAAGAGGAAGAAGAAGGCTTATGTAAAGATGAGACGTGAAGGTTCAGTTAGGGCACTCGAGAGTTACAAGTTAGCTAGGAAGGACCTAAAGAGAGAGCTAAGAAGAGCCAGGAGGGGACATGAGAAGTCTTTGGCAGGTAGGATCAAGGATAACCCTAAAGCTTTCTATAGATATGTCAGGAATAAACGAATGACTAGGGTAAGAGTAGGGCCAGTCAAGGACAGTAGTGGGAAGTTGTGCTTGGAATCCGAGGAGATAGGAGAGGTGCTAAATGAATATTTTTTGTCAGTATTCACACAGGAAAAAGACAATGTTGTTGAGGAGAATACTGAGATTCAGGCTACTAGAGTAGAAGGGCTTGAGGTTCATAAGGAGGAGGTGTTAGCAATTCTGGAAAGTGTGAAAATAGATAAGTCCCCTGGGCCGGATGGGATTTATCCTAGGATTCTTTGGGAAGCTAGGGAGGAGATTGCTGAGCCTTTGGCTTTGATCTTTAAGTCATCTTTGGCTACAGAAATAGTGCCTGAAGACTGGAGGATAGCAAATGTTGTCCCCTTGTTCAAGAAGGGGAATAGAGACAACATTGGTAACTATAGACCAGTGAGCCTTACTTCTGTTGTGGGCAAAATCTTGGAAAGGTTTATAAGAGATCGGATGTATAATCATCTGGAAAGGAATAATTTGATTAGAGATAGTCAACACGGTTTCGTGAAGGGTAGGTCGTGCCTCACAAACCTTATTGAGTTCTTTGAGAAGGTGACCAAACAGGTGGATGAGGGTAAAGCAGTTGATGTGGTGTATATGGATTTCAGTAAAGCGTTTGATAAGGTTCCCCACGGTAGGCTACTGCAGAAAATACGGAGGCATGGGATTCAGGGTGATTTAGCAGTTTGGATCAGAAATTGGCTAGCTGGAAGAAGACAAAGGGTGGTGGTTGATGGGAAATGTTCAGACTGGAGTCCAGTTGCTAGTGGTGTACCACAAGGATCTGTTTTGGGGCCACTGCTGTTTGTCATTTTTATAAATGACCTGGAGGAGGGCGTAGAAGGATGGGTGAGTAAATTTGCAGATGACACTAAAGTCGGTGGAGTTGTGGACAGTGCGGAACGATGTTACAAGTTACAGAGGGACATAGATAAGCTGTAGCGCTGGGCTGAGAGGTGGCAAATGGAGTTTAATGCAGAAAAGTGTGAGGTGATTCATTTTGGAAGGAATAACAGGAAGACAGAATACTGGGCAATTGGTAAGATTCTTGGCAGTGTGGATGAGCAGAGAGATCTCGGTGTCCATGTACATAGATCCCTGAAAGTTGCCACCCAGGTTGAGAGGGTTGTTAAGAAGGCGTACGGTAGCTTTTATTGGTAGAGGAATTGAGTTTCGGAGCCATGAGGTCATGTTGCAGCTGTACAAAACTCTGGTCCGACCGCATTTGGAGTATTTCGTGCAATTCTGGTCGCCGCATTGTAGGAAGGATGTGGAAGCATTGGAAAGGGTGCAGAGGAGATTTACCAGAATGTTGCCTGGTATGGAGGGAAGATCTTATGAGGAAAGGCTGAGGGACTTGAGGCTGTTTTCGTTAGAGAGAAGAAGGGTAAGAGATGACTTAATTGAGGCATACAAGATGATCAGAGGATTGGATAGGGTGGACAGTGAGAGCCTTTTTCCTCGGATGGTGATGTATAGCACGAGGGGACATAGCTTTAAATTGATGGGAGATAAATATAAGACAGATGTCAGAGGTAGGTTCTTTACTCAGAGAGTAGAAAGGGCGTGGAATGCCCTGCCTGCAACAGTAGTGGACTCGCCAACACTCAGGGCATTCAAATGGTCATTGGATAGACATATGGACGATAAGGGAATAGTGTAGATGGGCTTTAGAGTGGTTGCACAGGTCGGCGCAACATCGAGGGCCGAAGGGCCTGTACTGCGCTGTAATGTTCTATGTTCTATGAGGGGGCGCATGCGGTCGGGGTCGGGCTCTAGAACTCCGTTTTCCACAGCCTAGCCAAGGATGGCTAGCCGGGTTGTGCGGAAAACGCATTTTTCCTTATTGTAAGTGAGGTTCAGGAGTTTGGCGGTGTGGAGGAAGTGCCGGAAGTTTACGTCATGGTCCTGCTGGTCATGGCCGCAGATGGTGACATTATCTAAGTATGGGAACGTGGCCCACAGCCCGTACTGGTCAACAATTCGGTCCATTTCCCATTGGAAGACCGAGACCCCATTGGTGATGCCGAAGGGAACCCTGAGGAAGTGGTAGAATCAGCCATCTGCCTAGAAGGCAGTGTATTGGCGGTCCTCCGGGCGGATAGGGAGCTGGTGGTATGCGGACTTCAAGTCAACTGTGGAGAAGACTCGATACTGCGCAATCTGATTGACCATGTCAGATATGCGGGAGAAGAGGTACGCATCAAGCTGCGTGTACCGGTTGATGGTTTGACTGTCGTCGATGACCATCTGGTGCTTCTCCCCAGTCTTGACGACCACCACTTGGGCTCTCCAGGTGGTGTGACTAGCCTCAATGATCCCCTCTCGTAGGAGTCGCTGGGCCTCCGACCTGATAAAGGTCCTATCCCGGGCACTGTATCACCTGCTCCTAATAACGACGGGCTTACAGTCTGGGGTGAGGTTAGCGAAGAGCGAGGGTGGGGCGACCTTAAGGGTCGCGAGGCTACAGATGGTGAGGAGGGGCAGGGCTCCGCCGAACTTTAAAGTAAGGCTTTGGAGGTGGCACTGGAAGTCAAGCCCCAGTAATAGGGCAGTGAAGAGATGGGGAAGGACGTAGAGTTTGAAGTTAGTGTACTCTACGCCTTGTACAGTAAGGGTCGCGACACAGTACCCCCGGATTTCTACTGCATGTGATCCGGAAGCCAGGGAGATTTTCTGGGTCGTGGGTAAGATTGGGAGGGAGCAGCGCCTTACCGTATCTAGGTGTATGAAGCTGTCTGTGCTCCCAGAATCGAAAATGCAGGCCGTCTCGTGCCCATTGATCCGGACGGTCATCGTAGATTTTGTGAGGTGATGAGGCCGGGACAGGTCGAGCGTGATGGAGGCGAGCTTCGGAAGGTGATGGGTAGGCCAGTCGGAGGTAGCAGCGGCCGGCGTACGATCGGGTGAGCAGGGCTCCCGGGAGGCTACGGAGTGGTCCCAAGATGGCGGCCCCCATGGGTTGCGCGTGGCATCGGAGATGGTGTCAAAGATGGCGGCCCCGTGGGTCACGCGTGGCGGGTGAAGTCCAAAATGATGTTAAAGATGGCGGCCCCCATGGGTCGCACGTGGCGGCCGAAATTGAAGATGGCGGCGCCCACGGGTCGCACATGGCAGGTGGCGCGGCAGCTGGGGGCGGCCCCGACAGGCAGCAGGCAGCACTGCTGGGCCTGGAAGCTTTAGGGAGAGATCGGGCCTGGTAGGCTTTCGCAAAGTGGCCCTTCCTCCCACACCCGTTGCAAGTCGTTTTCCGTGCAGGGCAGCGTTGTCGGAGATGATAACCCCGGCTGCAAAAGTAGCACTTGGGGCTTCCGGCTTTAACGGGCTGCTGTGTGGCACAGGCTTATGCCCCACCCGGGTCGGATGATGGCGGCGCCCACGAGGGTGCCGCGCGGTCGGAGGTGTAGGCCTCCATGTTCTGGTAGGCCACCTCCAGCGAGTTTGAGAGCCGCACTGTCTCTGGGAGGCTGAGTGTACCCCCTTCTAGCAATCGCTGGCGGATGTAGCTTGATTTTATGCCCGCGACATAAGCGTCCCTGATCAACAGCTCCGCGTGTTGGGTTGCCGATACCGCCTGGCAGTCACAGCTCCGGCAGAGTACCTGCAAGGCACGCAGGAGTTCTGCTAGTGACTCCCCAGGGTGTTGTCGTCTCGTGGCAAGAAGGTGCCTAGCATACACCTCGTTCACAGACTTAACATAGTGTCCCTTCAGCAGCATTATTGTCTCCGTATACGAGGGGGCGTCCCTGATGAGAAGAAAGACTTGCGGGCTCACTCATGCGTGGAGGATCTGCTTCTTTTGGAGGTCGGTGAAGTCTTCGGTGAAGGAGCCGAGGTACGCTTCGAAACAGCTTAGCCAGTGCTCAAAAGTTGCAGTTATGTTGGCTGCCTGTGGGTCCAGCTCCAGGCGATCAGGCTTGAGTGATGAATTCATATTAGATGTTTAATGTATTAAATTGATATGCCATCAATGAACACACGACGAGTGGTGAACGTAACTGAGGCTTTAATACACTAAACAGAAAGCCTCCTGGCCTCTGATCCGAACTGGTTCAGAGGCGGAGACCAGCCACCTTTATACATGAGCCCGCGGGGAGGAGCCACAGGCAGAGCCAGCAGGGACAAGCCCAGGCATGTAACAATACGATACAATACAGTGGTTTACCACACTGTGGGAGATGGAGGGGTGTGTTACACGTTGAACTGTGTTTCATGTTGAACAATGCGAGCTGGTTTAGCTCAGTGGGCTAAACAGCTGGTTTGTGATGCAGAACAAGGCCAGCAGCGCGGGTTCAATTCCCGTACCGGCGGAGAATTCTGAATTCTCCCTCTGTGTACCCGAACAGGCGCTGGAATGTGGCGACTAGGGGCTTTTCACAGTAACTTCTTTGCAGTGTTAATGTAAGCCTGCTTGTGACAATAAAGATTTATATCTGTACTTGTGTCTTTTGTTATTATAAAACCATAAATGCCTCAATAAAATGTTTTTAAATAGAGTCTGCAAAGACCCACCGAAAGAGCAACCGACCTAGGCCCACTCCTCTGTCCATCGTTGTCACCCCACCTAACCTTTAGACACTAAGGGCAATTTAGCATGGCCAATCCACCTAACCTGCGCATCTTTGGACTGTGGGAAGAAACCAGAACACCCGGAGGAAACCCACACGGACACGGGAGAATATGCAAACTCCACAACGACAGTCACCCGAGGCTGGAATTGAACCCAGGTCCCTGGCACTGTGAGGCAGCAATGCTGACCCACGTGCCGCCCCACCGGGTTCACTGGCTAGTGACAGAACTATAATCTTAGAAAATATTTTTTCATGTGCTTACAACAGTGACTACACTTCAAAAGTACGCCATTGGCTGTAAAGCATTTTGACACATCTGGTGGTCGTGAAAAACAAACATCACAAGTTTTTATTTTATATATAAATGTATGCTTGTGCATGATTTAAAAAAGAATGGATTGTTTGCAACTATTCTGTACTTGAAAATAATGCTCATGACATCATATGAACACAAGTCACCTGAAGCCATAAATCTTTTTTTTGAAAATCATAACATTGTAGAAGAGCAGCAACATGCTGCACCTTGCAGTGATGGGATGCAGGTTGGTGGCTATGATCCTTCACACCCGAAACCCATATCCCAAAGGCAGAAAGGTTAGGGAGCCAATTAGTTCAAGTCTCCCCAAAATATCAGGAAGGCTTTGTCGAGATTGGTGCCTTCTCCATCCTCCCAGAAGACAAAGGGAACAAATACATGTCAAAAGTAAATGACACGTCTTTCAAACTTCATACTGCAAATATGCTAAAAGGAAGAATTCCATCCAGACATTGGCATAGAGAGAGAAGGGGCGGGGGGGGGGGGGGGGGGTGCGAGGTGGGTGATGCTGCGTTCAGCACAGTGTCGTAAGATGTATCCGGGATCTGAACGAATCTCCCTCGGACTGATCTGTTCCCAAAGCTGCTCTTGGTCATGTATTTGCTTTGTTTGGCCCTTGTTCCGCACTGTCACTAATCACTATTTGTTAATGTACCATTTGTCAATGTTCTCTGTCGATTATTAATTTGTCTACTATGTACGTACTGCGTACGTTCCCTTGGCCGCAGAAAAATACTTTTCACTGTACTTCGGTACATGTGGCAATAAATCAATCATTATGAACAAAATGAAAAATAAATCAGGGGATTCATGAACGGCAGATTAATTAATGTTTGCGCCACAACTGGCTTGGAGTTTATCATTCATGGTTACTCAACAGTCTAAAAGCAACTCAGAGCAAAGGTGAACCACCTTGAAGAATCCTCAATCACCCTGCACTTTTGCAACAAACTTTAAAAAAAATTAGCAAGTTAGACCCTTTCTGCAGTGACACATTGAACTTGATCAATACATTATTAGCCCTTTGTACATCTAACAAGCGCCCAGGAGATTTTTTTTCGGCTCCAATTTATGAACCACAATTCAAACCAGCTGTTCAAGCAATTTAAACAGCAAATGCAATGACGAAAAATGCCCATCATATTTTTTAAATCCCCCAACTGCCTCCAATTGCGCTGCAATAATTATTTGACGCACAAGTTCTGCAGGGCATGTGCTGTACTTTAAAGGCGTTTTTATTTGCTTGTCGCCGAGTGGGAGGTTTATGGGGGTTATTTTTTACTTGACGTGCTGTTGATTTTACACTTGGGCCTCTGGCTAAATAAACACAGAGGCACGGCGAGAGGTAGCTTTTTAACGTGTGACTGCCGTTAAGTCTGGCCCTCAACTCTGGCTCCTACAGGAACACAAACACACAAGGCTGACATCCCCATTTCCCTCCACTCTGCCATCCACCACGCCAAAAGTAAATAAACCGTGAATAAAAATTCGATGACAGCGAGACTCACACTCCCTCGCAGCCCCGCGGCTCTTGTCTGGCGTCTTTATCGGCGACTGACTGACTAATCTGCGCCCGAGCTTCTCGCGCCACCGATTCCCTCCCCTCCCTCCCCCTCCCCCTCCCCAACCGTCCTAACCGTCTCTCTCACGCGCGCACAGCCTCGGCGCGGCCCCCGCCGCGTGTCGTCGCCCAACCGTCCACGAATTCGCTCGAGCCCCATTCAGCCAAACACGGTGCGGGACAAGTGAGGGGGTTGGGCACGGCAGGGCAGGAGTTTTTTTTGCGGGGGGGGGGGGTGAAAACAGAAATTCATCCCAAGGAGGAGGAAACATGCCAAGGGGAGGACAAGGCAACCAACCATGGCTGACAAGGGACGTCAAGGACAGCATAAAAGCGAAGGGGAAAAAAAGCATAGAATATGGCGAGGATTAGTGGGAAGCAGAGGAGAACTAAAAAAGCAATGGGGGAGGGAGGAGAAGCTGGCTAGCAATGTAAAAGAAGATTGCAAGAGGGTATTTTTTCGGTATATTAAAGGTAAGAGAGAGGCAAGAATAGACATTGGACCACTAGAAAATGAGGCTGGAGAAGTAGTAATAGGGAACAAAGATATGGCAGAGGAACGGAATAGGGACTTTGCAGCAGTCTTCGCAGTGGATGACTCCAGTGGCATACCAGAACGTCAAAAGAGTCAGGGGGCAGAGGTGAGTGCAGTGGTCACCATTAAGGAGAAGGTGCTGGGGAAACTGAAAGGTTTGAAGGTGAATAAATCACTTGGACCTGATGGACTACACCCCATGGTTCTGAAGGAGACAGCTGAGGAGATTGTGGAGGTATTTGTGGTGACCTTTCGGGAATCACTAGAGGCAGGGAAGGTCCCAGAGGATTGGAAAATGGCTAATGTAACACCCCTGTTTAAGAAGGGAGGGAGGCAGAGGACAGGAAATTATAGGCAGTTAGTCTGACTTTGGTTGTTGGTAAGATTTTAAAGTTGATTATTAAGTGTATGGTAAAATAGGACTGAGTCAGCACGGATTCATCGAGGTGAGGTCATGCTCGACAAATCTGTTAGAATTCTTTGAGGAGGGAGCGAGGAAGTTAGACAATGGAGAACCAGTGGAAGTGATCCATTTGGATTTCCAGAAGGCCTTTGACAAGGTGCCGGACAGGAGGCTGTTACATAAGATGGAGTCCATGGTGTTAGGAGCAAGGATAGAGGATTGACTGCCTGGCAGAAGGCAGAGAGTGGGAATAAAGGGGTCCTTTTCAGGATGGCAGCCGGTGACTAGTGGTATCCCGCAGGGGTCAGTGTTGGGACCACAGTTATTCACAATGTACATTAATGATCTGGAAGAAGGAACTGAGGGCATTGTTGCTAAGTTTGCAGATGATACAAAGATATGTAGAGGGGCATGTGGTGATGAGGAAGCAGGGAGGCTGCAGAAGGACCTGGACAAGCTAGGAGAGTGGGCAAAGAAGTGGCAAATGAAATGCAATGTGGAAAAGTGTGATGTAATGCACTTTGGTAGGAAGAATAGAGGCATAGGCTATTTTCTAAATGGGAAAAAGTTTCAGAAATCAGAAGTACAAAGGGACTTAGGAGTCCTAGTTCAGGATTCTCTTAAGGTTAGCATGCAGGTTCAGTTGGCAGTAGGAAGGCAAATACAATGTTAGCATTCATGTCAAGAGGACTAGAATGCAAGAGCAGGGATGTACTTTTGAGGCTGTATTAGGCTCTGATCAGACCCCACTTGGAAATTTGCGAGCAGTTTTGGACCCCATGTCTAAGGAAGGATGTGTTGGCCTTGGAGAAGATCCAGACGAGGTCCACAAGAACGATCCCCAGAATGAAGAACGTGTCATATGAGGAGCGGTTGAGGACTCTGGATCTGTACTCGATGGAGTTTATAGAGTCATAAAATTTACAGTGCAGAAGGAGGCCATTCGGTCCATTGAGTCTGCACCGGCCCTTCGAATGAGCACTCTACCTTAGCCCACACCTCCACCCTATCCCTGTAACCCAGTGACCCCACCTAAACTTTTTGGACACTTAAGGGCAATTTAGCATGGCCAATCCGCCAAACCTGCACATCTTTTGTAAGGTTTTCGGGCAATTCAGCCCTTTTTGGACTGTTCAAGAGTAAAATCCAGAGACTGGAACATAACCAAATTTCCCAGCAGGCTTGGCCTGCTGAGCTGGGTAGGTGTATGGATACTTACAACCCCCCCCCCCCCCCCCCCAGGAGCTACAAGGAAGAAGGAGCCAGACAACTAGATAAGATTAAAACACAGACAAAGGGGCATGGTAATACAAAGGGGCCTGCCTGCAAGCAGGACAATGGGATGGTCATAGCCCCATGCAGATGTAAATAACTTTGCCTCCACCAGAGCAGAATCCAATCAACACCCCATCAACATAGTGAGGTAAGAATAGCAGCGATCTCCGGAGCAGATGGAAGACTTTGAACATCTTCACAAGAGAGCTTAATCTCGTTATCCCAAAAGGCAGACTGTCTGGGTTTAGTATATTGCGCTGGAAAAGCCCCTTGAAGATAAACGGTAGAAAAAACCAAGTTGGAGGCGGACCTGGGGGAGGTACTCCAATCTTGACAGAAGCCACCGGCAGGAACTCACTAGGTGGAGGGGGCGGAGTCGGCGCCAAATTCAAATCGGGACAGATCTGCCTGGCTGGAAGGAGCGGACCTGCGAGGAGAACCCGGAAGTCGACAGGTCTGCCCGGCTCAAAGGGGGCGGGACCAGCGGGAACTTTAAACTTGGACCGATACAACGCAAATGCGAGGAAACCCCGGAAGTCGACAGGTCTGACCGGCTCAAAGGGGGCGGGACCAGCGGGAACTTTAAACCTTACCAATTCAATGCAAAAGGGGCTGGCCGAACACAGGAAAAAGCCAGGTAAAACAATATAAAAGGGGCTGTGTTTCGATTGAGGGTCTGTTGGCTTGACCTCTCCACCTTTGACTTGACCTCCCGCAGCCTTGGACTGTAAGTACCCTCAGCAGCTTGCGAAACTCCCTTG
The DNA here is from genome assembly GCF_047496885.1 of Scyliorhinus torazame. Taxonomy (NCBI): domain Eukaryota; kingdom Metazoa; phylum Chordata; class Chondrichthyes; order Carcharhiniformes; family Scyliorhinidae; genus Scyliorhinus; species Scyliorhinus torazame. Next base: position 166,240,431 of record NC_092723.1, read on the forward strand.
ACTTTGATAGTGGTTGAGGCTTTGGGGCAGGGGCTTGATTTGTGTTTTGTGCCATTGCTAAAATTGTGTAACAATAAGATTTTACGTTGTGTCCGTTATAGTACTTCCTGAATAGACATAGTTTGTGTTAGAGCTTAAGATTTTATTATAATTTCTTCTGTTTGATGATTTTGACCTGGGTTTTGCAATAAACCACGATTTGCTGATAATTGGAGTCGTTTAAATTCTTCAATCTCTCACCAGCGATCTCTGACCAAGTCATTGTTAAGATATTCCTCACCTTAATTCCGGGGTCGAGAATCTGGGGTCATCTTGAACGATTCGAACCCGTTCACTCAGGACAGGCTGCTGGTTAGGTAATAAACAGCAGTGTCCTATTCTCTCTCTTGGGAAAGCTACTCCAGCGAAGTAGGAACCGGGTGGGTGTTGTACCACCGGCAAGATAGAGAATCACCTGGGCATTGGTGGGGGTCTGGATATCTGTGTGATATAAGCCTCAGGCTTCCGGTTAGGGATAAACGGCAGGCTTGATTCAGTGCTCTCTCCCGCGGAGGTGTCCCAGTGCGGCATCCCCTGGCCTCTGAAGTTTCAGTGCCAGCTGGAGGGAGACACACACAGATACTCAAACCCCAGATATCGGCCCAGTAGTGGAGTAGCAGAGATGGAACCCTCTACAATGGCGACCACGGCAGGACCCCGGTGGTTTGGAGTATGTGACTTGGCAGAGGGGGTGAGGGAACAAAGTAAAATGGAGGAGAGAATCTCCTCGTATATGTGGCAAAAGGTCAACCTCACCAAACCTTGGGTCTCAGAATTAATCAATGCGGAGCGACCTGTAATGGCGGCGGCCGCATGGACAGAAAGTAAGGCACACAAAAGGCACTTGGAGAAGGCAGTGTGGCTGGTCTGCTTGTCCCAGCAGGTAGCCAAAACAGAGCGAAGGGTCGAAGAATTAGAGTAGGAGTTGGGAGAAGTTAGGGCCAGCGCAGGGGACAGCGCTAGCGCAGCTGAACGACTGCGGGAGGAATTAGCAGAAGTAAAACGGGGCAGCCTACAGGACAGCGAGTCTAACCGGTACGAGAAGGAGTATCTCCACTGCCAGATAGTGGAGGGTAAGGAAAAGGAACGGAGGTTCCAGGAACTCTATATTCGGAGTACAGAGCAGTGTAGGAAGCTGGAGGGGAAGTGCCGGGACATCCAGGCAACGTACCGAGTGGCTCGCGAGGAGGTAGGGGACTGTGCTCACGGGCCCTGCCAGGCATGGATAACGGAGTTGGAGGAGACCTTGTCCAAGGTCAGGGGACAGGTACACCTGGTAGGTCCAGGGGGGTTCCCAAGGGGCAAGGTGCTCCTCGCAGCGGATGATTCCCCAAAGGCCAAGGGGAATAGACCGCCTCCTGAGGCACCGGGATTGTGTCCGGGTCGGCAGGGGGGGATCGGACTGCACGTTCAGGGGCAAGTCCAAGGGGGGTCGGCAGGGTACCCCCAGCTGGCAGCGTGCCCGCCTGGTTTCGTATGTGGGTCCCCATGGGATGGGGACAGACCGCTGCCTGGGATGCCGGTGATGGGGCCGGGTCAGCAGGTAGGGTTCGGACCGCCCGGTCAGGGGCAGGTCCAAGTGGGGTCAGTGGTGTATCCCCAGATAGCGGCGTCTCCTATATGGGTAGTTAGCCCGGGGACAGGGGGGCTACCCAACGGGGCAGGACAGCTGGACGCCGGGGAGGCGGAGGAGCAGGAACCCCAGGTAGGGCAGATGTGCCCTGTCAGGCAGCGAAGGTATGGTCCCCCAGCGGGGCTGGCAAATAGGGGACTGGTTGAGGGCGACATTATCTTTCCTCATGGGGCATCCGCGCTCAGGGGGATGGTGGCCCACGTTCCCAGGCTAACTCCGAAAGGGGATCTGTCGCTTCATTTTATGGAGGTGGAGCAGGCAGCCAGCATTAATGATTGCGACGAGGGGGAGCAAGTAAGGATGCTCCTGATGACCCTAGATTCCCAACTATGCAGGGCAGTGACCTCCGGGAATGGGGGACGACCTGACACATGGGCGGCAGCACGGACTGCTGTTCTGGAGGCAATGGGCTTGAATCTGGGTAGCCCTTTCATGAGGGTGGGGGAAACCAAGCAGCAGCTAGGGGAATCCCCAAATATGTTCGCAGACAGGCTGTGGACTGTCTATGTGGAGGCATGCGGGACTCCCGCGGATAGGCAGAATTTAGATGAGAGAACAGCCCACTGGCTGAAGACCCTCGTGGCTAACTGTCTCCCTAACGTTAGGGCAAAGGCCGAACACTGGTTCGACCCGCAGAGTCCGAACCTTAATGAGGCAGAGGTCCTTAGGAAACTCACCCTTGCATATCGCAACGGGGAGTGGAGTGAGGAAAAGCCCCATAAGGGCCAGGTGCATGGAATCACACCAGCACCCCCTAAGAGAGAGTGGAAGCATGAGGGCACCCGGACCTCCAACAAGAAACCGGTATGCTACGGGTGTGGTAAGACCGGGCATTTCAAGAGGGAGTGTGAGAACCCTAGCAAGGAGGAGAGGGCTCCCGCAGTAGAAAGTCAGACCCCAGCGGCAGGAGCAGCTGCCCCGGAAACCATCAACTTGAAAAGGCTTTTAGCCTTTTTGCAGAGCCTAGCAGCTGGGTCGGGACAGGTGGCAATGGCAACGGGCCAGGACCTGCCCGCACCCACACCACAAGAACCCGTATGACTACCCAGGGAGCAGCCTCAGGAAAAAGGGAGCGCGGGGTAGTTCTAGCCCTAGACCCTGGTCCGGTCCAGGTGCAGGGTCCCATTCTGGAGGCTGCCTCAGCGGCTATTTGCAGTTTAAATCCCTTAAGGTGGGACCCCTGCGAACGCCACATCAGTCAATTTAAATTGTTCCACCCCATAAGGGCAAGAAAGAGCAGGTTGGGGGGAAGACTGGGGGTGGTAGTGGAGAAACGGTGGGGGAGGTCCCTGACTCCACGGTCACACAACCGGTGACAAGGTGCTGTCCCGAAGGGGCAGTCCCAAAGAAACCGACAGTGCTGCAAGCACCCAGTCCAGGGACAGTAACGATTCCCAAGCCCTTACCTGTGGGTCAGGTGGCCTGCCTTAGTATAGAGGCTAGGGAGGCAGAGGAGAGGGAGGTATCACCTTGGGCTTGGGAACCATCCAGGGGACGAAGGAGCAATCGGGTCCCCAAGCCCCCGGTAAGATGGTCCCCAGTAGAAGGGAACGGTGAGGGATGTAGGACACTGCCCAGTGCTGCCACAGGTAGCCCAGTCTCCGGAGGGAGCAGGAAGGGATCCCCGAATCCCTTTGGGGAAGGAGAGGCAAGGGGCAGTCCGGACCCCCGGGAGGGGGAGGTCTGGCCCGAGCCGTTGGTCCAAACAGGTGAACAGCCCCAGTATAGCGGGGACCAGTTGTAATTTGGCCACCCGGAGACGGGTGGCATTGTATATAGCATTTTCCCCCTGTTAGTTCTAATTAGTGTTTAGTGGTGTGTGGGTTATTTAGGATCATGGGATCACAGAAACGCATAATGCAGTGATATAATGAATGAGCAGCAGGCACTAGGACCCTAGTGGAGCCGGGCTGTGGACACAGAACCACAGACAGGCTGTGGCAATTTCATGTCGATTTCCCAACTTCAAAGCGGGAGCTGCTGCTGCCGCCGGATAGCAGCAGGCACTAGGACCCTGGTGGAGCCGGGCTGTGGACACAGAATCACAGACAGGTGCGGCAATTTCATGTCGATTTCCCAACTTCAAAGCGGGAGCTGCTGCTGCCGCTGGATAGAAGCCATGCACTTTAAGGTAGGTAGTTCTGTAGAGGCAAGGATGTGTTTTGTCTGTTTTACAGATGGGGCACCCGACGATGTGGAGCTTGCTGATGATCTTGGTGATGGTGGGACCGGGAGAACTCCGCAGAGGCGAGACAGAAGAGTCCTTTGTCTATGGGTGCTCTGGCGGCAGAGCCCCTCTTGTCACTACCGGACAGGGAGACCAGGTGGCCACAGAGCAGACCCGCTACTCACACCTGGGAAGGTGGCCTGGATGGCTGGGGTCGAACTCGACCAGGTGCTCCAGCCACCAGAGCTTCACCTATGGAGAGGCCTCTGTACTCTGCGAGGAGATACAGGTGGCGACTGACCGGGTTAGGGTGACTGAGGGCAGGCGGGTGTGTTTAACCTGTAAGGGGGACGTTCCTTTGGGGAGATGGTGGTGGCTCAGGAAGATGAGCCTGGACATGAGGGATCGGTCCTCGGACTGGGAACGCCTGGACAACAACACCTACCGGACCATCACGGGGTCACCGGGTAGGATCACCGTTTGCTGGGATAAGTGGTGGGCTTCTGACCAGGGCATTTATTTGTGTTTATGGGGGTCTGCCAAGGCATGTCCACAAGGGGCATCGATCACTTTTGTAAGGTGGTGGCAGAACCCAGGGAACGGGATGAATTGACCGCAGTGGGGAGGGATGTGTAACGCCCAGGGAAGGGATGACTGTAAAAGCTACCGAACTGCTGGTTCAGGTAAAGAGACCCCTGCCCACAGCCCAACCAATCAACCCTCACAACTGTCCGATCACCACCAGGGGGCTTGAGAATGGTTTAGTGTTTGTCCCCACAAAGAAAATGTTGTACCAGGGGGTACATTATGCTGTCGCCTCAGTTGTACTGAATCTCTTAGCTGCAGGTATCAACGACGGAAGTGTAGAAGGAGGCCATTCGGCCCATGAGTCTGCACCGGCCCTTCAAATGAGCACTCTACCTTAGCCCACACCTCCACCCTATCCCTGTAACCCAGTGACCCCACCTAAACGTTTTGGACACTAAGGGCAATTTATCATGGCCAATCCGCCGAACCTGCACATCTTTGGACTGTGGGAGGAAATCGGAGCACCCGGAGGAAACCCACGCAGACACGGGGAGAAAGTGCAAACTCCGCACACACATGGATCCAAGCCGGGAATCGAACCTGGGACCTGGAGCTGTGAAGAAACTGCTAACCCCTGTGCTACCGTGCCCCCCCCCCCCCCCCAGAAGGATGAGGAGGGATCTCATTAAAACTTACAGAATATTGCGAGGCCCAGATAGAGTGAACGTAGAGAGGATGTTTCCACTAGTAGGAAAAACTAGAACCCAAAGGCAAAGCCTCAGGATGAAAGGACAGATGAGGAATTTCTTCAGCCAGAAGTTGGTGAAGGAGTGGAACTCATTTCCGCAGAAGGCTAAGGAGGCCAACTCACTGAGTGTCTTTAAGACAGAGATAGATAGGTTCTTGATTAATAATGGATCAAGGGTTATGGGGTGAAGGCAGGAGAATGGGGATGAGAAACATATCAGCCATGATTGAATGGCAGAGCAGACTCGATGGGCTGAATAGCTTAATTCTACTCCCATGTTTTATGGAGCAGCACCAGGCATACCTAAAATATGAGATGTCAACCTGGTGAAGCTACAACACAGGACTACTTTCACGCTAAGCAATGGAAGCAGCATGCAATAGACCACTAAATTATTCTACAAACAACGGATCAGATCAAAGCTCTGTCCTTCCACATCCAGTCATGAATGGTAGTGAATAATGAAACAACAGACCAGTGAAGGGAAGACCAGCACATCAGTGCCAAAGGCAAGGGCTGAAGCTTTTGTGACAATTTTCACCCAGAAACGTCGAGTGAATGATCCATCTCGGCCTCCTCCTGAGGTCCAAAGCATTGCAAAAACCAGTCTTCAGCCAATTTGATTCATTCCACATGATATCAAGAATTAGCTTACTGCACCGGACATAGAATACTGACGACATAGAATCATAGAATCCCTACCGCGTAGAAAGCGGCAATTTGGCCCTTCAAGTCTGCACCGAGACTTGAAGCACCCTACCTAGGCTCAATCTCCCATCCTATCCCCTTAACTCAATTAGGGCCATTTTAGCATGGCCAATTCACCTAACATGCACATCTTTGAACTGTGGGAGGAAACTGGAGCACCCGGAGGAAACCCACGCAGACACAGGAAGAATGCAAACTCCACACTGACAGCGACCCAAGGCCAGAATTGAACCTGGGTCCCTGGCGCTGTGCGGCAGCAGTGCTACCCATTGTGCCACTGTGCCATCCCATTCAGCAATAGGCACTGCAGACTTGTGCTCCAAAATTAGTTGTGCCCTTAGCCTAACTTCCAATATACACATTTTTACCTGACAGAGTGGAAAATTATCTAACACTGGGATTCTCTGTTGCGAGCCGCCCCGCTACCGCTGCTCGCGAGGACAGAAAATTTGTTGCTCCACCAAGCCTCCCATTCACTGCAGTGAGACTGGAGAATCCCGCTGGTGTGAACGGATGGAGAATCCTGCCCAAGGTTAGATTTATTATGTGTACCGAGGTACAGTGAAAAGTATTGTTTTGCTTTTTTTTAAAATGTATTTATTCAAAGCTTTTCAATAATTTTACAAAACACTCCAAAAAGGAAAATAATACAAAGAAAGAAGGACAACATGCCAACGAAACAAAGCAACTTAACCCTCTAAACGATAAACAGTTTAACAAACTAACACCCAACTCAAAACGAACTGGGGCATGCACCCCTTACAAAAAGGAAAATACATCAGCACAGGTTTGGCAGCTCCAGCCCCCCCCCCCTACCCCCCCCCCCCCCCCCAAACCGACTGCACTCCAAGAACAGTCTCTTAATCCTCGGGGTCTTATTTGCCCACACAAATTCCATAATACTCTTGCTCACCCGCTTGAAAAAGGCCTTTGGGGTGAGAATAGGCAGGCACTGAAACATGAACAAGAACCTAGGGAGGACCGTCATCTTAATGGACTGCACCCTGCCCGCCAGGGAGAGTGGCAGCATGGCCCACCTCCTGAAGTCCTCCTCCATCTGGTCCACCAACCGCACCAGATTGAGCTTATGCAAGACCCCCCAACTCTTGGCCACCTGGGTACCCAAATACTGAAAACTCCTCTCCACCATCTTAAGCGGCAGCTCCTCCAACCTCTTTTCCTGGCCTCTCACATGCACCACAAAGAGCTCACTCTTCCCAACGTTGAGCTTGTATCCCGAGAAGTCTCCAAACTCCCTAAGGGTCTGCATAACCTCCCCCATCCCCTCCACCGGATCTGCAATGTACAGAAGCAGGTCATCCGCGTATAGTGAGACCCGGTGCTCCTCCCCCCCCCCCCCCCCGGAACAAACCCCTCCAGTTTCTGGACTCCCTCAGCGCCATGGCCAGCGGCTCAATCGCCAGGGCAAACAGCAGGGGGGACAGGGGGCACTCCTGCCTCGTTCCATGATACAGTCTAAAGTACTCTGACCTCAGCTGGTTCGTCGATACACTCGCCACTGGAGCCTGGTACAACAATTTAACCCACCCTATGCACCCCTCCCCGAACCCAAACCTGCCCAGCACCTCCCACAGGTACTCCCACTCCCGGTCAAAGGCCTTCTCCCTGTCCATTGCCGCCACCACTTCCGCCCCCCCCCCCCCCCCCTCACTCCGAGGGCACCATAATCACATTTAGGAGCCTCCACACATTTACGTTCAGCTGCCTGCCCTTCACAAACCCCGTCTGATCCTCATGTATCACTCCGGGAACACAATCCTCAATCCTAGTGGCCAGGATCTTTGCCAACAACTTGGCATCCACATTGAAGAGCGAAATCAGCCTATACAAGCCACACTGCAGCGGGTCCTTGTCCCGCTTGACGATAAGCGAGATCAGAGCCTGCAACATCATCGGGAAGAATTCCTTTCTCTTGCGCCTCGTTAAAGGTTCTCAACAGCAACGGGCCCAACAGTTCCGAGAACTTCCTGTGGAACCCCACCGGGAACCCATTCGGTCCCGGGGCCTTGCCCGCCTGCATGCCCCCCAACTCCTTAACCAGCTCCTCCATCCCGACCGGGATCCCCAAACCTTCTACCTGCCCCTCCTCCACCCTCGGAAACCTCAATTGGTCCAGGAACTGCCGCATCCTCCCCCCCCCCCCCCACTTCCTCCCCTGGGGGTTCTGACTTGTACAAGTTCCCATAGAAGTCTCTAAAGACCTCATTTATTTTGGCTGGACTCCGCATCGTGTTCCCCCCCCTGTCCCTGATTCCCCCAATTTCCCTAGCCGCCTCCTTCCTTCGCAGCTGATGCGCCAGCATCCGACTTGCCTTCTCCCCACACTCATACGCTGCACCCTGTACCTTCCTCCACTGGGCCTCAGCTTTCCCCGTAGTCAGCAAGTCAAACTCCGTTTGGAGCTCCGGCGCTCCTTCAGCAGCCCCTCATCGGGGGATTCCACATATTTCCTATCCACCGTCCGTATCTACCCCACCAATCTCTCCCTCTCCGTCCTCTCCCTCTTTTCTCTGTGAGCCCTGATTGAAATTAGCTCCCCTCTGACCACCGTCTTCAGCGCCTCCCAGACCACACTCACCGGCACCTCCCCATTGTCATTGGCTTGCACATACCTTTGAATGCACCCCCGGACCTACCCACAGACCTCCTCATCCGCCAACAATCCCACGTCCATGCACCACAGCGGGCGCTGGCCCCTCTCTTGCCCCAACTCCAGCTCCACCCAGTGCGGGGCGTGATCCGAAATCGCAATGGCCGAATACTCAGTCCTCTCCACTTTGGGATCAGCGCCCTGCTCACCACGAAAAAGTCTATCCGTGAGTAGGCCTTGTGCACGTGGGAGAAGAAGGAGAACTCCCTCGCCCTTGGCCTAGCAAACCTCCACGGATCCATTCCCCCCCGTCTGATCCACCCTTCAGGACCTTGGCCGCAGCCGGCCTCTTACCCGACCTCGACCTAGACCGATCCAGTGCCGGGTCCAGTACCGTGTTAAAGTCCCCCCCCCCCTGCATTATCAGATTCCCTGCCTCCAGATCCGGGATCCGGCTTAACATCCACTTCATGAACCCTGCATCATCCAAATTTGGGGCCTATACATTCACCAACACCACTCGGGGCCCCCTGCAGCCTACCACTCACCATCACATATCGGCCCCCCTTATCTGCCACAATACCCGCCGCCTCAAAAGTCACCCATTTGCTCACCAAGATTGCGACCCCCCTGTTCTTCGCGTCCAGCCCAGAATGAAAGACCTGCCCCACCCATCCCTTCCTCAGCCTGGTCTGATCCGCAACTTTCAGGTGCATCTCCTGTAACATGGCTACGTCTGCCTTTAGTCCCCCCCCCCCCCCTTTGCCGACTAGCTATCTCTTTTAGGCCAGCCACATGCCCATGCCTCCCGCACTCTCCAGCCCCCCAGGCGGAGGCTCCCCGCCCCGATTCTCCCTCTTACCTCCAGTTCCCTCTCAGTCAGTACAGCAGCAACCCAGTTCTCCCCCCCCCCCCCCCGCCAAGCAATTGCTTAAGCCCCCTGCTCCCCCCCATTGCACTCCCGTAAGTCAGCTGACTCCTGCTGACCCCGGCCACTCCCGCCTCTGCCACCTATCCTCCTGTTGGATTCCCCCTCAAAGCCCCCACCCTCCCCCCACCATAGTGGGGTGGCCCAAGTCATCCCCTCCACTCTCCCTACAAACCAATGTGTACTCCAATCCAGTACCGCCCCCCCGCATCAGGCCCTGCCCCCATCCTTTCCGCGGGAAAAAGCCCACGCTCCCTGCCTGGGCCGACCCCGACCCCTATGGCGCAGTTCCTCTCTCCTGCAATCTCGCCCCATTCCCCAAAGGCCCAGGGCCTCTGACCCACACTCCCCCCCCCCCCCCCCCCCATCGAACGCGGGGAACAACCCCTTCCAAACCAGCACACATACAGAGAAAACACAAATATCGTCCCCTCCCATCCCCCATAGCATGCTACAAACCACTAATTTGAGTCCAGTTTCTCAATTTTGATAAAGGTCCACGCTTCGCCCGGCGTATCAAAGTAGTGGTGTCGGTCTTGATATGTGACCCAGAGCCGTGCTGGCTGCAACAGCCCGAACTTCACCCACTTTCCGTGGAGAACCGCCTTGGCCCGGTTGAATCCTGCCCTCGTCTTGACCAGCTCTGCACTCCAGGCCTGGTAAATGCGGATTTCAACATTCTCCCACCTGCTGCTCCGCTCCTTCTTCGCCCATCTCAAGACATACTCCCTGTCGGTGAAACGGTGAAACCTCACCACCACAGCCCTCGGAGTCTCATTTGCCCTCGGCCTCCTCGCCAGGACTCTGTGCGCCCCATCCAGCTCCAGGGGTCTCGGCAAGGCTCCCCCGCCCATCAGCGTCCCAAGCATCGTAGCCACATACGCCCCAGCATCCAACCCCTCCACACCTTCAGGGAGACCCAGAATCCGCAGATTCTTCCTCCTCGACCTGTTCTCCAGATCCTTGGATTTCTCCTGCCATTTCTTATGCAGCGCCTCGTGCGCCTCCACTTTCACCGCAGGCCCAGGATCTCGTCTTTGTTATCAGAAGCCTTCTGCTGCACCTCCTTAATCGCTGTCCCCTGCATCCTCCAGGTCTCCACCAGCCTTTCAATCGACGCCTTCATAGGGGCCAACATCTCCGTCTTCAATTCCGCAAAGCAGCTTCTCAAAAACTTCTGCTGCTCCCGCGACCACTGAGCCCACGCTGCCTGGTCTCCGCCCGCCGCCATCTTGCTTCTTCGCGCCTGTTCTCCTCTCTTCTCTAATGCCACTTTTTTGACCGCTCCGCTCCTGGTCCACTCCATACAGTGCTGGGGGAACCTCACTGCTGCCTTCCCACACCGGGAATCATCGTCCAAGTGCCACTGGGGCTCCTTCGAAGGGCCCAAAAGTCCGTTCACGGTGGGAGCTGCCGAATGTGTGACCTACCCAGGCATAGCCGCAACCGGAAGTCTCCAGTAAAAAGTATTGTTGTGCATATAGTCTAGGCAGATCACTCCATGCATGAAAAACCTAGAACATACGATAAATACATGAGGATACATAATGAAAATACATAACAATAGACAACGTTTTAAGTATGGGATTCTCCGCTTCTGACTTATGGTGGAAGGAAGGAAGGTCATTGATGAAGCACTGAAGATGGCTGGGCCTCCCTGAGGAACTCTTGCAGTGATGTCCTGAAACTAGAGTGACCGACTTCCAACCACCACATTCATCTTCTTTTGTGCCAGGTATGATGCCAATCAGCAGATGGTTTTCCCTCCTGATTTCCATTGATTCCAGTTTTGCGAGAGTTGCTTATGCCACACCCAATAAAATGCTGCCTTGATGTCAAGGGCAGTCACTCTTAAGAGATAAGTAAAAGTTTTTGTTTTACGTAGCAAGCTCTGGTGATCTTGAATGCAATGCCTGAAAGGATGATTGAAGGATGCTCATTTTTAACTTTCTGAACAGTCTAGGTTATCTTTGATCAATCATAAGTAAATATTTTTGTCAAATCGTCACAATACTTGACACAGACAGACACACAGACAGACACAGACAGAATTTTTGAAAATAAGGAAGCCTTGAGAGTCACTCTCACCATTCCTCTGGTGTTCAGCTCTTCATAGAATTTACAGTGCAGAAGGAGGCCATTTGGCCCATCGACTCTGCACCGGCTCTTGGAAAGAGCACCCTACCCAAGGTCAACACCTCCACCCTATCCCCATAACCCAGTAACCCCACCCAACACTAAGGGCAATTTTGGACACGAAAGGCAATTTATCATGGCCAATCCACCTAACCTGCACCTCTTTGGACTGTGGGAGGAAACCGGAGCACCCGGAGGAAACCCACGCAGACACGGGGAGAACATGCAGACTCCGCACAGGCAGTGACCCAAGCCGGAATCGAACCTGGGACCCTGGAGCTGTGACGCAATTGTGCTATCCACAATGCTACCGTGCTGCCCCTAAAGGGGTTTAGTGAACCAGATGTGTTTTTACGACAATTGACAATTCATGGTCGCAATTAGACATTATTGAATTCCAATTCCACCAGATGCCAAGGCAAGATTTGAACCTGGGTCTCTGGATTACTAGTCCAGTGACAATACCACTACACCACCGCCTACCAGAGGTGTTACAATATTAACAAACCCCTGCACACAATATTCAAACTGTTACGAACTGCAAGAGATGCCATCCCACGGACACGCAACTCATGTTAGAAGGTGGTGCAAGTCAATTTCCACTTACCTGGCAGTAATTAAGAGCACAGGAAACTCAGAAAGAAGAGCAGGAATAGTTTGTTTGGTTCCTTGATCTTGCCCCTTGAAGATGATATCAGACCAGCCATGATCTTATTGAATGGCGGAGCAGACTTAATGGGCCAAGTGGCTTACTTCTGCTCTTATGTCTTATGGTTGGTTTACCTTTCAATGGGATTGATCCTCTACCTCAGCTACCCCCTCTTTCCCTATCTCATGATTCCCTTCATTGTAGCACTTTAGACATTCATTTTAAGGCAATTCCACTCTGTGCCATTATTCAATCCACAAACGTTGGGAATGATAGGTTTCATTAACCTTGACCCCTGACACATGTGTGATAACGACAAAAGTCTGTCAAGTATAACCACAGCTATCGGGATCATTATATATGGAAATGACTAAAGAACCAGATAAGAGATAAGTAAAAGTTTTTGTTTTATGTAGCAAGCTCTGGTGATCTTGAATGCAGTGCCTAAAAGGATGATTGAAGGATGCTCATTTTTAAATTTCTGAACAGTCTGGATTATCTTTGGTCAATCATAAGTAAATATTTCTGTCAAATTGTCACAATACTTGCACAGATGGAATTTTTGAAACAGAACTTGCATTCCACATTACCTGTTGTTACGATCCCAGTTGATGTTACAACTGGATGGGAAGATCCCAGAATAGAACCCTGGCTCAAGACTGTAACTTCTTTTTTTTTATATAAACATTTTATTGAGATATTTATGGTTTTACAACAACAACAAAATAAACAATGTACATGAATTTATAAACATAGTGCAAAAGCCGTCTTCCTCCCTTACAGGTCCCACCTTTACTAACCCCCTACTCTAAACTAATCTAACCCCCATTTCCCCCCCCCCCCCCCGTCTTAATTTTCCGCAAAGAAGTCGACGAATAGCTGCCACCTCCGGGCGAACCCTAACATTGACCCTCTCAAGGCTGATGTGTTAAGTGAGTTGGTTCAACATTGACTGCAAGTGGATGCAGTGAAACTAGAAACAGGCTTCCGACACAGGAGATGGTCCAACACTGTTTTATTGAACTTGCTGATTGCTGTACATAATCTGCTGTGCGTTGACACTCTATTAATCTAATTGATAACCTCCAGTGGTTTGACCAAACTATCTCTCTACCACATGGAGATGGTGCTCACTGGCTTGTGCACTCTAACTATCTCAGTCGCTGTGTCCTGTGAGAGAGAGAGAGTCTCAATGCACTGTGGGCTTTATAGTGGCGGTGTCCTGTCTGGTGATTGGTTGTTCTGTGTCGTGTGTGTTCATTGGTTATCCTGTGTGTCAATCACTGCCTGTCTGCATCTCATTATATACACGAGTGGATATTATGTCAAAGGCGATCTTGATTTTCTCCAGACAGAGAAAGCTAGCCATGTCAGTTAGGCAGGTCTCCCTCATCAGGGGCTTTGGGTCCCTCCAAGCTAATAGAATCCGTCTCCGGGTTACCAGAGAAGCAAAGGCTAGAACGTCTGCCTCTTTCTCCTCCTGGATTCCCAGGTCTTCCGACACTCCAAAGATTGCCACCTCTGGACTCGGTGCCACCCTTGATTTTAACACCTTGGGCATGACCTCCGCAAACCCCTGCCAGAATCCTCTAAGCTTTGGGCATGCCCATAACATATGGACATGATTTGCTGACCCTCCTGCACATCTGCGCACCTATCTTCTATTATTCTGTACAATAATAACTATTAACTTCTGGCTGTGGTTCGTACTTCACTAGCTAACCTGTGGACCCAGCCCTAGCACTATCTTAGTGAGGCACTCAGCACATGGTGTATGTCTGAGTGGCGCGCTGTGAGCTCTGTGCTCTGAGCTATCGCCTGGTAGAATGAGCGGGAACTGTGGTGTTCCCTGTTTTATAGTGCGTGTGCTCTTACTGGTGATTAGCTGTGATGTGTGTGTGTTGATTGGTCCGTCGATCTGTCCATCAGTGTGTGTGTGTGATTGCATCATGATATGTTAATATGGATATCATGACAGTGCCCTTGCATGAAGCCGCCTCAACACACTCCCATACCGACCCCCCCCCCCCCACCCACTTCCTGATCATGGCTACATTCACCACCAATAATAATTACTAAAGTTCGGCAGCACCAGCCCGCCCTCCCCCCGGCTCCGCTCAAGCAGCCCCTTTTTACTCGCGGGGTCTTACCCACCCATACAAAGCCAGTAAAAAATGGACCGTTTAAAAATGGACCGTGGAATAAAGATGGGGAGACACTGAAACACAAACAGGAATCTCGGGAGGACGATCATTTTCACTGTCTGCACCCTCCCAGCTAGTGACAACGGGAGGGCATCCCATCTCCGAAAATCGTCCTTCATTTGGTCTACCAATCGGGCCAAATTTCACTTGTGTAGCCGTTCCCATTCCCGTGCCACCTGGATGCCTAGGTACCAAAAGCTTCCCCCGATCACCCTAAATGGCAGTTCCCCCAATCGCCTCTCCTGCCCTCTTGACTGGACCGAGACATATCTCACTTTTCCCCATATTTAGTTTATACCCCGAAAACTGGCCAAATTCCCCCAGAATCCTCATAATTTCTTCCATCCCCTCCAGTGGGTCCGATACATACAGGAGCAGGTCGTCTGCATAAAGCGAGACTCTGTGTTCCACTCCCCCCCCCGGATCAGCTCCATCCAGCCCCTTGAGGCTCTCAGCGCAATTGCCAGTGGCTCTATGGCTAACGCGAACAACAGTGGGGAGCGGGGGCATCCCTGTCTCGTCCCCCGATGCAGCCTGAAATAGTCCGATATTGTCCTATTCGTCCGTACGCTCGTGACAGGCACCTAATACAACAACCTGACCCAGTCAATAAATCCCCGCCAAAATCCGAACCGTCCCAGTACCTCCCACAGATATTTCCATTCCACCCGATCAAAAGCCTTCTCTGCATCCATTGCGACCACTATCTCCACATCCCTACCTTCTGGGGGCTTCATGATCACATTTAACAACCTTCTTACATTGGCCACCAACTGCCTTCCCTTAACAAACCCCGCCTGGTCCTCCCCAATCTTTCCGGAACACAGTCTTCAATCTTAGAGGACAAGATTTTGGCCAGCAGTTTGGCATTCACATTCAATAGGGATATCGGCCTATAGGACCCACACAGCTCCGGGTCCTTGTCCCGCTTCAGGATCAATGAGATTGTGGCCTGTGACATCGTCGGGAAAGCAGCCCACGTTCCCTTGCCTCATTGAATGTCCTCATCAACAGTGGCCCCAATATCCCAGAGAACGTTTTATAAAACTCCATTGGGTACCCATCCGGTCCCGGGGCTTTACCCGACTGCATGGCCTTCAGACCCTCTGCTATCTCTTCCAACCTGATCGGGGCCCCCAGCCGTTCTACCAACCCCCCCCCCCCCCCCCCCCCGTCCATCTTCGGGAAATTCAGCCCTTCTAAAAAGTGCCTCATCCCCTCCGGCCCAACTGGGGGTTCCAACCCATATAGCCTACTGTAAAACTCCTCGAACGCCTTATTCACCCCTGCTGAGTCTCCAACCAGGTTCCCGTCCCCGTCCTTTACTTTCCCAATCTCCCTGGCTGCCTCCCTCTTTCTAAGCTGCTGCGCGAGCATTCTGCTGGCCTTCTCCCCATGCTCATGGATTGCCTCCCTCGCCTTCCTCAGCTGCTCTACCGCCCTCCCTATAGTTAACAAGCCAAACTCCGCCTGTGGCCTCTGTCGTTCACTTAAAAGCCCTGCCTCTGTGGTCTCCGTATACCTCCTGTCGACCTACAATATCTCCTTTATCAGTCGGTCCATCTCTGCTCTGTCTGCCTTCTCCCAATGGGCCCGTATCAAGATCGGCTCCCCTCTATCCACCGCCTTCAATGCCTCCCAAACCACTGCCGCCGAAACTTCACCCGTGTCGTTGACTTCCAGGTAGTTCTGAATACATTTCCTCAGCCGCCCGCACACCTCTTTGTCAGCTAAAAGTCCCACGTCCAGCCTCCAGTGCGGGCTACTCTCCCTGCTAACCTGTAGGTCAACCCAGTGCGGAGCATGGTCCGAGATTGTGATCACCGAATACCCCGTGTACACTACCCCCGTCAGTAGAGCCCTATTAAAAATTTAAAAATCAACCCGGGAATACACTTTATGCACGTGTGAGTAGAAGGAGAACTCTTTCACGCTCGGCTGCCCAAATCTCCATGGTCCCCCCCCCCCCCCCCCCATCTGCTCCATAAACCCCTTTAGCTCCTTTGCCATTGCTGCCACCCTGCCTGTCCTTGAGCTCGATCGGTCTAACCCAGTGTCAATAACTGTTAAAGTCCCCTCCCATGACCAACTTATGCGAATCCAGGTCCGGGATTATCCCCGGCATCCTTTTTATAAACCCCACATCATCCCAATTTGGCGCATACACATTTACTAGTACCACCTGCAACCCCTCCAGTTTCCCACTGACCATAATGTACCAGCCTCCCACGTCCGCAACTATTCTTCCCACCTCAAATTCCACTCGCTTATTAATCAGGAACGCGACTCTTCTAGTCTTCGAGTCCAGCCCCGAGTGAAAAACCTGTCTGACCCTCCCTTCCTTAACCTGGTTTGCTCAGTTACTCTAAGGTGCGTCTTCTGTAGCATTACCACGTCCGCCTTCAGTCCTCTCAAATGCACAAATACGCGTGCCCTCTTAACCGGCCCATTTAGCCCTCTCACATTCCATGTGTTCAGCCTAGTTGGGGGGCTCATCGCGCTCCCCCCCTTCGCCGATCAGCCATCACCTTTCTTGGGCCAGTGTCCAGCCCGCACCCCACGCATCCGCCGGCCTGCCCCCAGGCAGCCTCCGCCCCCAACCTCCTTTCTGTCCCACAGCAAAAGTCCCTCCCCCATCAGCAGAGCATTTCCCCCCTCCTCCCCTTAGTAACAACACTATGTAAACCAACACCTTCAACAAGCATAACATCTGCTCACCCCCCACTGCGCTTCCATGAGCTAGCCCGCCCATCTAGCTTGGTGACCCCCGCCCATGGCGCCAGACATTCTCCCACCTATTGTTCCCCCCCCCTCGCTCGGACACACATATTCAAAAGAAAAGCAGTCCCAGCACAATTGCCCTAAAAAATAAAGAAAAACACGATAAACAAAGAAAAGATCAAACAGAAGCTCCAGCATCTAACAAACACACTTCCATCCCCCATCAGTGCAAATGTAAACTTTAACTCACTCAGCTCTGCAACAGGCCCCAAATCAATACAGAAGGATTACAAATAACGTCCCGAAAAGAAAAAAACAAGAAACGTTTTTAACGTGAGCGCTGCAGCAAAGTTCAAAGTCCTCAGTCCGCCTCCAGTCCTTTCCTTCTCGTTTCCTCGGGCGACTCAAAATAAAAATGTTGCTCCTCCTATGTGACCCAGAGACGGGCCGGATACAGCAGTCCAAACTTCACCTTTTTCTTAAAAAGGGTCGCCTTTATCTGATTGAACCCCACTCTTCTCCTGGCCACCTCCGCACTCAGATTCTGATAGATCCGCAGGATACTGTTCTCCCATTTACAACTCCGTTTCTGCCTGGCACACCGTAAAATACGCTCCTTGACCAAGTACCTGTGGACTCTCACCACCACTGCTCTCGGGGGGGTGGGGGGGGGGGGGGGTCGTGCGCCCCCCCCCCCCAACTCGCGGCTTCCTTGCGAGCACTCTGTGAGCCCAGTCCTCCTCCAAGGGTCGGGAGAACATCCCATCCCCCAGCAACTTCTCGAGCATGCCCGCTATGTATGTCCCAGTGTCCGCTCCTTCGGAGCCCTCCGGGAGACCGACGATTCTCAAGTGTAACTTCTTTTTTTAAACAACAAGGAGGAACAGAGTCTCAAGTCTGCTAATTAGTTTTAACAACAAGAAAAAAAAAACATTTATTAAACATGAAAAGTTGGATTCTGATACAATGCGCCATTACTTCCCCCTTAGCTTAACAATTACACATAGGTTTTAGATTAACATGGATTACAAAATACATCTTAATATACAATGGTCCCGTGGACATCCGGTGGCAGCCATGGAGTGAGAGGTCACTTGTTTGGAAGCTCCCGCTCATGGTGGACTTTTGGGACCTTTTTCCCCGATGTATGGGGGATTTGAGTGGTAAAATTGGAGGCTGGTGAAGAAGGGAAGAAGAATTCCCCACCAGTTTATGGAGTCGTGAAGTGGTCTGCAAAGGAGAGATTGTTCGACAAAGAAGTGAGTGGGGTCAGCGGCACAAGAAAACATGGCGGAAGGTCAGGGACTGGGATTGCCGGCCCAGTGGTCAACGGAGCAGCTGGTAAACTTCCTCCAGGAGAGTTTTGCCAAGCAAAGGCAAGTGTACCTGGACCCGATTAAGATGGGGATTGACTGTGTGGAGCATAGACTCGAAGCCCAGGGACAGGCGATCAAGACGGTGGAAGAGGCGGTGGCTGAGCATGAAGACCAGCTAACCGCGATGGAGGCAGAGATGGGGCTGATGAGGGACCACCAGAAAAGGCTGCAAGAGAAGGTGGAGGAGGATTTGGTTAACAGGTCGCGCAGGCAGAACCTGAGGAACGTTGATCTTCCGGAGGGTATTGAGGGATCGGACTCAGGGGCATACGTGGCGCGTATGCTCGAGAAGCTGCTGGAAGAAGGTGCTTGGAGGTGGACAAGGCGCATAGAGCGCTTGTGAGGAAGCCGCAGATGAATTAGCCACCAAGGGCGATGGTGGTGCGATTGCACCGATTCCTGGACAAGGAGCAGATCTTGAGGTGGGCCAGCCAGATGAGGAGTTGCAAATGGGAAGGCGATGAGCTGCACATTTACCAGGACTTGGGTGAGGAACTGGCTAAGTGAAGGGCGAGCTTCAACAAAGTAAAATCGGCCCTCTTTAGGAAGGGGGTGAAGTTTGGCATGTTGTACCCAGCTCGTTTGTGGGTCACCTATGAAGGTCAAGAACTCCATTTTGCGTCGTCGGAGGAGGCGATGAACTTTGTGAAAGACAGGGGACGGGCTGGTGATGGAGGACATTGAACTTGGGCATGGGTAATTCTGAACTTGTGCTGCTTAATTCCTTTTCTTTTGGGATTTTGTATGTATTGGTTTTGTACCAAATTTTGGGCCGTTGCTCAGTGTTGTCTGTGGGTTAACTTTGTTCTATTCAGGGGATGGTGGGTTGAATTTTCTTCTTTGTGTTTGTTGGGGATTGTAATTTGCATATGTACGTTCGAGCTCCTTTGCAGACCACTTCACGACTCCATATGTACGGGGGGAGATCAGTGCGGGTAGAATGCTTGGCGCTATGGGCGGGGGCTACCAGGCTAGCTGGGTGGGCTAGCTCACGGAAGCGCAGTGGGGGGAGAGCAGGTGATTTGTTTGTTATGGAAGGTTGGGATTGTTGGTTTGTTGAGGGGGGGAACTGTTCTGCTGACAGGGGAGGGACTGGCACATGGAAGCAAATGGGAAGTCGATGACGGTGGACACCCGAGGGTGGGCCAGATGAGGCGCGAGACGCGGGCCAGAGGCTGGCCTAAGAAGTGTAATGGTTGATGGGTGGGGTGGGGGGGGGGAGAAGGTGACCTTCGACCAGGCTG
The DNA here is from genome assembly GCF_047496885.1 of Scyliorhinus torazame. NCBI lineage: Eukaryota > Metazoa > Chordata > Chondrichthyes > Carcharhiniformes > Scyliorhinidae > Scyliorhinus > Scyliorhinus torazame. The sequence continues at coordinate 166,260,123 of NC_092723.1, forward strand.
ATCAGAAGGAATGTGAGAGGGCTGAATGAGCCGGTCAAGAGGGCTCATGTGTTTGCACACTGAAGAGGCTGAAGGCGGACGTGGCAATGTTACAAGAGACACACCTGAGGGTGGTGGATCAGACTAGGCTGAGGAAGGGTTGGGTAGGGCAGGTATTTCATTCGGGGCTAGATTCTAAAGCTAGGGGGGTTGTGATCTTGATTAATAAGCGGGTTTCATTTGAGGTAGGGAGCATAGTGGCGAATTCGGCGGTATGTTATGGTAAGTGGGAAATTGGAGGGGATGCCGGTGGTCTTAATAAATATATACGCACCAAACTGGGATGATGCGGAATTTATGAGGTGGGTGTTGGGGAAGATCCCGGACCTGGACTCACACAGGTTGATCATGGGAGGGGTCTTCAATACGGTCATTGAACCGAGGTTAGATCAGTCGAGTTCAAGGACAGGGAGGGTGCCAGCCGCGGCGAAGTAGTTAAAAAGGTTTATGGAACAGATGAGGAGGTATAGATCTGTGGAGGTTTGGACGGCCACGAGTGAAGGAGTTTTCTTTTTTCTCCCAGGTTCACAAAGTGTACTCATGCATATTTTATTTGTTTTGAACAGGGCTTTGCTGGTGGAGGTGGTGGATACCGAATATTCGGCGATCGTTGTGTCAGACCATGCCCCACACTGGGTGGACTTACGAGTGAGCAAGGAGGGGGGGTCAGCGCCCGCAATGGAGACTGGATGTAGGACTGTTAGCAAATGAGGGGGTGTACGGACGGATGGGGGATGGGGGAGGCTATCCAGAATTATTTGGAGATAAATGATACGGGGAAAGTTTCGGCAGCAACGGTGTGGGAAGCGTTGAAGGCGGTGGTTAGAGGGGAGCTAATTTTGATACGGGCTCATAGGGAGAAGGTGGAACGGGCAGAGATGGATAGGTTGGTTAGGGAGATACTCTAGGTGGATGGGAACACAGGGCTCATTATATGCAGACGACATGCTCCTATATATTTCCGACCAGTTAGGGGGAATGGGGGAGATTATGCAGAATTTAGGGGAATTTGGCCGGTTCTCGGGGTCCAAATTGAATATGAGTAAAAGAGAGGTTTGTGTCATCCAAGCGAGGAGGAAGGAGAGGAGACTGGAGGAATTGCCTTTTAAGGTGGTGGTAGGTAGTTTTCGTTACCTGGGTATTCAGGTAGCAAGAAGATGGGAGCAGCTACACAAATTAAATCTGGGTCAATTAGTGAAACAAATGAAGGAGAACCTACGGAGTTGGGACATGCTCCCGTTCTCACTGGCCAGGAGGGTACAGACCGTAAAGATGACGGGTCTCCCAAGATTTTTATTTGTTTTTCCAGTGTCTCCCTCTTTTTAGTCCAAAGGCCTTTTTTAAGCGGGTGAACAGGGTGATATCTGGGTTTCTGTGGGTGGGTAAATCCTGCGAGTAAAGAAAGTGTTGCTGGAGCAGAGCCGAGGGGAGGGAGGGCTGGCTCTGCTGAATTTTATGAAATACTACTGGGCGGCAAATATAGAAGTGGGTAGTTGGGGAGGGGTCGGTGTGGGAGCGTGTGGAGGCGGCATCTTGTAAGGGCACAAGATTGGGGACATTGGTAACGGCACCTCTGCCGTTCTAGCTAGTCCGGTACTCCACAAGCCCAGTGGTAGTGGCGGTCCTGAGAGCCTGGGGCAATGGCGGAAGCATATGGGAGGGAGCGTCGGTGTGGTCTCCAATTTGTGGTAATCACCGGTTTGTGCCGGGGATGATAGATGGGGGGTTTCGGAGGTGGCAGAGAGCGGGTATTGAGAGGCTGGGGGATCTGTTTAGTGATGGGAAGGATCTGGAAGTGAAGTTTGAATTGCTGGGAAGGAATAGGTTCCGATATCTCTGTCATGAGAATGTCACTTTAAGAAATGTCTGTCTGCTCATGTTACTGCAGTGATGTCAGAGTGTGGGTGGAGCTGAGCTCTGGCTCTGCTTTTTCGTTTCACTTTGAGAAAAGCTTGGGTGTGTCTGTTTTTTTGGGGGTTTTGTTTCAGTGTTGGAGCTGAAGCCAGACAAAGCAGGTGTCCTGTTGTTTCTCTGCCATGAAAAGACTATCTCTTGATCATTTGGTGAATTCGGAATTATAAATGTTCTCAGTAGTGAATTTAAACCTGATGTGCTTCTGTTACAAGGTGTTTCTTTTGTCTTCTGGATGTTGTTTGGGAAGTTATTAAAGATTACTTAGTGTATTCTTTGAGGGTTGTATTTGAATTAATGATTGATAAAATGTTCACTGTATGTTTTAAAAAGGTGAACTTAAGTTCATAGAATAAACATTGTTTTGCTTTAAAAAATACTTTGCGATTTCTGCTGTACCACACCTGTAGAGTGGGCCGTGTGCTCCCCATACCACAATCTAATAAAAGTTGTGGGTCGGGTGAACTCCATGATACACTTTGGGGTTCTCTAAACCCGAGCCCATAATATCTCCAGGTAAGGGATTTTGTGCAAAGGCAGGTTTTTATCTTTCCGCTCCTTCCATCACAGGGGATACAGGACAAAGTAGTTTCTATAACGGGGGTGAGGGAGGGGAAGTTATCGGAAATTTACAAAGAACTCATGTAGTGGGAGGAAATCCAGATAGGGGAGACAAAATGTAAATGGGAAGATGAGTTGGGAAAGGAGTGAGAGGCGGGTCTGTGGTAGGATGCCCTGAGCAGAGTCGATACGTCCTCATATATGCCAGGCTCAGCCTGATACAATTCAAGGTGGTTCACCGGGCACACATGACGGTGGCCCGGATGAGCAGGTTTTTTGGGGTAGAGGACAGGTGTGGGCGATGTGCGGGAGGGCCTGCAAATCATGTCCACATGTTTTGGGCATGTCCGAAGCCCAGGGGATTCTGGCAGTGATTTGCAGATGTCATGTCCAGGGTGTTAAAGGTGAGGGTGGCACCGAGTCCAGAGGTGGCGATTTTTGGAGTGTCGGAAGACCTGGGAATCCAGGGGGCGAGAGAGGCTGATGTTTTGGCCTTTGCCTCCTTGGTAGCCCGGAGAAGGATCTTACTAGCATGGAGGGACTCGAAGCCCCCAAACGCAAGGGTATGGGTTAGTGACATGGCTGGGTTTCTCAGGCTTGAGAAAATCAAGTTCACCCTGAGAGGTTCATCATTAGGGTTCGTTCGGAGGTGGCAGCCGTTTACCAACTTCTTCGGAAAAATTTGAACCATCAGCAGATTCAATTTAGGGAGGGGGTTAGGGAGCAAGGGGGTTAGGGAGGTTGGGGGGAGGGAGTTAGACTATGTTGGTCTAGCTTAGGAGAGAACTGTGGGAGATGGAGGTTACCCGTTGAACTATGTTTATAGCTGTACTTGTGTCTTTTGTTACTATGAAATCATAAATGCCTTAATAAAGTGTTTTCTAAAAAAGAATCTACAGTGGTTTCATAAACACAAAGTTATTTTTAAGCATGCAAGATAACTGTGGAAAGAACACACTCTCCACTCTCTGAACTCCAAGTGAGTGTTTGTGGATGTCTCCTCAGAATCCCCCCCAGATGAATGTCAATAGAGAGTTTCCAAACTCCTCTTCCAAAAACGCACTTTAAAATCCTTTCTCATAATAATGTTTTGCCTTAGTGGTTTGCATTCCAAAATCCAGACCAGGTTTTCCAAATGACACTTTTAAACAAAGCTTCTGCTCCACTTTTAATGGTTATTCCAGTCCAGGATTTACAACTCCCCTTTAGGATTTATTTGTCTTGACTGTTGTACAAACTGTTCATAATTGCTTTAACTCTTGATTCCCAAACTCTATTAAAATGGCATCAAACGTTTCATTTGTGCTGTTAGGTAATTTGGACATTCTGAATTCTCCCTCTGTGTACCCGAACAGGCACCGGAATGCGGCGACTAGGGGCTCTTCACAGTAACTTCATTGCAGTGTTAATGTAAGCCTACTTGTGACAATAAAGATTATTATTTAAAAAATTATTATTTACCTCTGAAATCTACTGTCCCACTTTAAATCTAGTTACCGAATTGGCTCTTTAACTCAGAACACTTTGCCTACTCTTACTTGAATTCTTCTGAACAGTACTTTGGTCTCTGTTCTCAGAACTTCAGTCATCTTAAGAAATTATTTCTGATCCAATTCCCTGGTTATCTGGACAGTAACTGATACTCTAGGAAGCCTGCCGCTTTGCAGCTTTTGCCCTGTTTAGCTTCTCCTGGCAGAGTTGAGGAAGGTTCATTCCCTGATGTCTTGTCCCCAATTGCCATCAAATTCAGCTAAAACTAAAACTTAAAAGCTTGTTTTCATCCTTACAATGGTCTCTAGTTGCTAACAACCCCTGCTAATTCTATTTATTTTTCAGGCCATAACCTCCCCAAGGCACTATTGGAATCACAGTTGGAATTGAAATACATCCTCACACATAAAAATACCTTTGTCCAGCATGAATCTAACTATCGGTTTTACCCTTTCAGATACAGAAACATTGAGCAGGATTTCCCAAACCGCCAACCATGTGTTTCTCGGTGGCGTTCACTGGTGGCGGGATTCTCTACTCGTCATTGGGATTTCCCATCGAAGCTATCCCAAGCCGCTGGGAAACTTAGCACAGTGGGTAGCATTGTTGCTTCACAGCGCCAGGGTCCCAGGTTTGATTCCCGGCTTGGATCACTGTCTGTGTGGAGTCTGCATGTTCTCCTTGTGTCTGCGTGCGTTTCCTCCCACAAGTCCCAAAAGACGTGCTGTTAGGTGAATTGGACATTCTGAATTCTCCCTCTGTTCTCCCCGAACAGGCGCTGAAATGTGGCGACTGGGGGCTTTTCACAGTAACTTCACTGAAGTCTACTTGTGACAAGAAGCGATTTTCATTTTTTTGTACCCGAACAGACGCCGGAATTTGGTGACTAGGGGCTTTTCACAGTAACTTCATTGCAGTGTTAATGTAAACCTACTTGTGACAATAAAGATTATTATTATTCTAAACTTGCGGGTGAAGGTGCACTGCAGATGGGCGTGGAGAATCCCAATCGTCAGAGAATTCCAGCTGTTAAATCAAACCCACTTAGAACTATACCTTTTTTCAATGCAAATACAAATATAAATCCCTTAAAACTACCTTTGTTTTCCTAACTCTATGAACTTAATACTTAATCTAATCTCAAGGGAGGTGCCAGCTAATGTTTGTTTTCCATTAAACTGAAAGATTGCCTCATATGTACTTCGTAATTTTGCAATGGCAGCAAGTTTTAGAGAGACTGTTCAGGTCAATAACTTAAAGGTTATATTCCCTTACCAAGCTGTAAATGAACTTTGTTCTACATCTTCCTCACTGTTTATCATAGATGTGAATTTATTTACAAAGCAAAATAAACATGAGAACGACTGTTCTGCCCATCTTAGTCCACCTATCCACAATGACTGCTCAGAACCTATCCAGGCCTTGCTTAAATGTTTCCAAGATTTACAGTTCCATTCCTCTATCTGGGAAGTGTTTACTTGATGCACCACTTACTGGACATCGTCACAGAGGAGCACTAACACATAAGAGCAAGGGCAACTCCACAGTGGGTGGGAAAGGGGCCACATTTTGTCTGCAAAGCCAATTAAGTTCCTCCTATTGCGGCTGCCATCCTATCGGGTCCAATATCCCATCCCCAAGAGCACCAGATAATCACAGGGACAGCAGCTCAGCAGCCTCAGCAACATCATCGCTAGTGGTAGCCATTGCTGGGGCAACGTTTCAAAGTCTGTGCGCCCGTGGAGACAGTAAAGTTTGGGATGTCGGCGCCATTGGCAACAGGGAGCTCTTCCATGGGCCATGGAGTGGACAACAAGGAGTACATTCTTCTGGAGCCCACTGGGAGACCACCACCATTGACAAATTGCTAATGAAGGCAGAAAGAGGCCCTCGATTGGTCACATAAGTGGTTCAGTTGGCTCCTGGTGGGCTGCTCATTAGTCACCTTTCGCATCGCTGGCAAAATGGCATGTCACCAGGAAGACATTACCCACCTCCCCAAAACCTTGTGTCTCCCGGGGCTTTGTCAGTATAACCAGAAAATTCTGGCTGAGCTCTGCATCTGCTTTGCATGCGGCGTGCATTTCTGGGACATAGGTCGATAAGGGGACCACCTGTCAGCAAATAGAAATTATGTCACAAGCTTTCCTTGTCATTGCCCTTATTTACACTTGTCAAGGGCCAGGTTAGGGTTACATGTTGCTCCGTTGCTAAAGCTGTATAAAAATCCAGCCAACAACAATTTCTTTGGCAGAATTAATTGATCCACTTTCCTCTTCGCAATTTAAAATTTGCTCACCTCTAGTTTCCCTGCACCTTCCGAAAGTTCACCCATCTCATGATAACATGCGTCAATTTCTGGACCGTTCAACAGACAACAATAGTACTGGAAAATTTCAATGTTTGCTTTGAAGAAGCCATACTTCAGCTTCCATTATTCCCATTAGACGATAGATGCCCCTTTTGTGTTTTAATTATAATTGTGAAAGCAGAGGATAGATAATATCGCTGAAATTGGTGCTCATCCAACCTTACTCTACTTTGTTGGCCTTGGTCTTACTGAATATTACTACACTCAGAGGCGTTTCTTATGCACACTATGGTACAGAAACAATCAAATTCCATGGCAGTCACACTACTGACAGCGACTTGTGCCATAGGTTCTCTCCATAACACTACTGGGGATCTCAGTAACCTCACTAATCGGCACTAAATATGTCATTGGTGCTTTTACTACAAGACCAAGCAAGGACCTCACTTTCCAATTGAGCAGCAGAAGCTAACAGAAAATAATCCTAAAACATAATTCTTTTCGAATAACAGGATCCCTAAAAGTCGAGGGTGTCATTGATGGTGTGTAGACAGACCTATGTGCTCCATAGCATTTTTTCTCCACTGATAGTCATTTTGTGCGTGATACCACAAGTAAATGTCAACTTCACTGTCAGAAATCATGACTCATGATTATGACTGTAGCCTATCATGTGTGATTATCAAGATCGAGATACTGAAAAGCCAAGGGTACATGTTAATGCTTTGGCTCATAATCCCTCACTGGTAGTCCCAGACAGCAGCGGGTCCATAATGGAGCACAACATACACATGCTGACACAGTGGGTGTGAATTTACAGACCCTCCAGCTGGTGGGATCCTCCAGACCTCCCAAAGTCAACGTAGATTTGAATGGCTCACCCCACCCACCAAGGGGGAACAGGAAAACCCTGGCTAGCGATTCCAGTATGCGTAGTAACTTTCACAGTGCTTCAACAGCCAACAAAGCAACATGTTGTAATGTGGGAAACACAGCAGCAAATTGTGTACGGGTCAGCTCCCACTAACAGTAATATTCCAACATAAACTGCTGAAGGTGTTGAGAATAGCCCTGGTCACCTGCATTTTCTATAACTGGCAATGAAACAGGCATCAACACAAAGCAATCAGCACTGCTCAGTAGGTGGAAGGGTTACTAGTCTGCAGTGATATTGGGCTCCAAATACGAGAGTCAGTCCTTTTGGACTGGCTGTTAATATTTACTTATGGACATTTATTATCTATTCAAGTGTAACAGTCGATTATCATTTAGACCCAGTGGTCCGACTCAGCTTTACTCCTTTTTTTCTGGTTGTTCGAATGAAAGGTTAATGCATCATGTCTTTGCTGTGCTTCTTTGGCAGTGACACGGTCACCTTAGTTCTTTTTTCACTTTTGGCTGGATTTTGCCTGCTGTACTTTTATATTAGACCCAAACCCTCAGCAGCTTTCAAGCTTCCCCCAGGCCCAGCTCCTCTACCGCTGATTGGGAATCTGCACACCCTGGACCTGAAAATGCTCTACAAAAGCCTGATGGAGGTCAGATACATTTATCTCCGTTAAGCAGTTAAGTTGTTCAAAAATTCAATTTGCAGGACTTAGGCATCACTGGCTAAGGCAGCATTTGTTGCCCATATGTAATTGGCCTTGAGAAGGCAGAAGTGTAAAAGTGAGTATTTGTGGTGTCTTCTCCAGCGGTGGGAGTCAGGGCGGGGGTGGTTGCAAAGGGCGAATGCCTCTACCTTTGCGGGATGATATAGGAGTGGTTTCAAGACCTGTGTATTGAGTCAGCTTCCACATGGGGTTATTCCCTGTGGCTCAACTCAGTACAGAGAGGAACAAAACACCACAACTTGGACAAGATGGCTTATTTAATCAAGCTTGTTACGTGTACATGGAGAACAAACTGGATATCGGCCAAGACCTGTTCTGCCAAACAAAGACCCAAACACAGTACTTAGACAACGTTCAAAAATCAATTGATCCTCATCCTGACAGCTGCTTGCATTGACTGTGAGAAACAGAACAATAGAACCAGCAGCCTGAAATGTTTCACAAAGACAAGATGGCAGAAGTAATGTCCTTTTGGTCAAGTTCGCTATCCTTAAATCCCATTTGATTACTTATTACTGCCTTGTCCTAAAAATACATTAAGAAGTCTTACAACACCAAGTTAAAGTCCAATAGATTTGTTTAGATGTCACTAGCTTTCGGAGCGCTGCTCCTTCCTCAGGTGAATGAAGAGGTATGTTCCAGAAACATATATATATAGACAGATTCAAAGATGCCAGACAATGCTTGGAATGCGAGCATCAGCAGGTGATTAAATCTTTACAGATCCAGAGATGGGGTAACCCCAGGTTAAAGAGGTGTGAATTGTGTCAAGCCAGGACAGTTGGTAGGATTTCGCAGGCCAAATGGTGGGGGATGAATGTAATGCGACATGAATCCCAGGTCCCGGTTGAGGCTGCACTCATGTGTGCGGAACTTGGCTACAAGTTTCTGCTCGGCGATTCTGCGTTGTCGCGCGTCCTGAAGGCCGCCTTGGAGAACGCTTACCCGGAGATCAGAGGCTGAATGCCCTTGACGGCTGAAGTGTTCCCCGACTGGAAGGGAACATTCCTGCCTGGTGATTGTCGCGCGATGTCCGTTCATTCATTGTCGCAGCGTCTGCATGGTCTCGCCAACGTACCACACTTCGGGACATCCTTTCCTGCAGCGTATGAGGTAGACAACGTTGTCTGGCATCTTTGAATCTGTCTATATATATGTTTCTGGAACATACCTCTTCATGAGTTCTCCCAGTGAGCCAGAGAAGACACAGTCAGAGTGAGGCACAGCTAAGAGTGAGTTTGGGAATTTGAATCTAGGTGGGAATTCGAAGCTGGGTGGGGAGGAAGTGTTTTTTATCCCTGGTAAGTGACTGGTAAGTAGTGTTTCTGTTTTTCCTGTTTCTTTTCATTGGTATATTTATTTATTTTTTTCTTCATTGTTTATTTATTTATTTAATTTTTGGAAATTGTAATTGTTGAAGTTAACCGAAGGTTTAAAGATATGGCAGGAGATCTCAGACCCATGTCATGCTCCTTGTGTGCGATGTGGGAGCTCAGGGACACGTCCACTGTCCCTGGCTCCTTCACGTGCAAGACGTGTGTCCAGTTGCAGCTCCTGTTAGACCGCTTGACGGCTCTGGAGCTGCGGATGGACTCACTTTGGAGCATCCGCGATGCTGAGGACGTCGTGAATAGTACGTTTAGCGAGTTGGTCACACCGCAGGTGAAAGGTACTGAGGGAGATAGAAAATGGGTGACCAAAAGACAGAGCAAGAGTAGGAAGGCAGTGCAGGTGTCCTCTGCGGTCATCTCCCTGCAAAACAGATATACCGCTTTGGATACTGTTGAGGGAGATGGCTCACCAGGGGAAGGCAGCAGCAGCCAGGTTCATGGCACCGTGGCTGGCTCTGCTGCGCAGCTGGGCAGGAAGAAGAATGGCAGGGCTATAGTGATAGGGGACTCAATTGTAAGGGGAATAGACAGGCGGTTCTGCGGATGCAATCGAGACTCCAGGATGGTATGTTGCCTCCCTGGTGCAAAGGCCAAGGATGTCTTGGAGCGGCTGCAGGACATTCTGGGGGGGGGGGGGGGAGGGTGAACAGCCAGCTGTCGTGGTGCACACAGGCACCAACGATATAGGTAAAAAAACGGGACAAGGTCCTACAAGCTGAATTTAGGGAGCTAGGAGTTAAACTGAAAAGTAGGACCTCCAAGGTAGTAATCTCAGGATTGCTACCAGTGCCACGAGCTAGTCAGAGTAGGAATGTCAGGATAGATAGGATGAATGCGTGGCTCGAGAGATGGTGCAAGACGGAGGGATTCAAATTCCTGGGACATTGGAACCGGTTCTGGGGGAGGTGGGACCAGTACAAACCGGATGGTCTGCACCTGGGCAGGACTGGAACCGATGTCCTAGGGGGGGTGTTTGCTAGAGCTGTTGGGGAGAGTTTAAACTAATGTGGCAGGGGGATGGGAACCGATGCAAGAAGTTGGAAGGTAGTAAAACAGGGACAGAAATAAAAGGCAGTAAGGGGGAAAGTGTAAGGCAGAGAAGCCACAGTCAAAAATCAAAAAGGGCGACAGTACAAGGTACAGTGACTGAGGGGAGCTCAGTGAATAGGACCAGGACTACTAAAAGAAATAAAACGGGAAGTGAAAACATTAATGGTAAGCGACGCAGGTTGTTACATGAAGATATGGGTTCAAAATTAGGAGAAAGGTTAAGAGGAAATATAACTTAGGCGACGTTACAGATCGAGGTGTTAAGATTCAGAACAGAGGTAAAAAAGCCAACATAAGTGTACTTTACCTGAATGCTCGTAGTATTCAGAATAAGGTAAATGAGTTGATGGCGCACATCATCGTGAATGACTATTATTTAGTGGCCATTACTGAAACATGGTTAAAGGATGGTCATGACTGGGAGTTAAATATCCGAGGGTATCAAACTTTTCGGAAGGACAGAGTGGATGGTAAGGGAGGTGGTGTAGCTCTATTATTTAAGGATGACATCCGGGCAACAGTAAGGGATGACATCGGTGCTATGGAGGATAAGGTTGAATCCATTTGGGTGGAAATCAGGAATAGTAAGGCGAAAAAGTCACTGATAGGAGTAATCTGTAGGCCACCAAATAGTAACATTATGGTGGGGCAGGCAATAAACAAAGAAATAACTGATGCATGTAGAAATGGTACAGCAGTTATCATGGGGGATTTTTATCTACATGTCGATTGGTTTAACCAGGTCAGTCAAGGCAGCCTTGAGGAGGAGTTTATAGAATGTATCTGCGAGAGTTTCCTAGAACAGTATGTAATGGAACCTACCTACGAGGGAACAAGCGGTCCTAGATCTGGTCCTGTGTAATGAGACAGGATTGATTCAGGATCTCATAGTTAGGGATCCTCTCAGAAGGAGCGATCACAATATGGTGGAATTTAAAATACAGATGGAGGGTGAGAAGGTAAAATCAAGCACTAGTGTTTTGTGCTTAAACAAAGGAGATTACAATGGGATGAGAGAAGAACAAGCTAAGGTAGACTGGGAGCAAAGACTTTATGGTGAAACAGTTGAGGTACAGTGGAGAACCTTCCAAGTGATTTTTCACAGTGCTCAACAAAGGTTTATACCAACAAAAAGGAAGGACGGTAAAAAGAGGGAAAATTGACCGTGGATATCTAAGGAAATAAGGGAGAGTATCAAATTGAAGGAAAAAACATACAAAGTAGCAAAGATCAGTGGGAGAATAGAGGACTGGGAAATCTTTAGGGGGCAACAGAAAGCTACTAAAAAAGCTATAAAGAAGAGTAAGATAGATTATGAGAGTAGACTTGCTCAGAATATAAAAACAGATAGTAAAAGTTTCTACAAATACATAAAACAAAAAAGAGTGGCTAAGGTAAATATTGGTTCTTTAGAGGATGAGAAGGGAGATTTAATAATGGGAGATGAGGAAATGGCTGAGGAACTGAACAGGTTTTTTGGGTCGGTCTTCACAGTGGAAGACACAAATAACATGCCAGTGACTGATGGAAATGAGGCTATGACAGGTGAGGACCTTGAGAGGATTGTTATCACCAAGGAGGTAGTGATGGGCAAGCTAATGGGGCTAAAGGTAGACAAGTCTCCTGGACCTGATGAAATGCATCCCAGAGTGCTAAAAGAGATGGCTAGGGAAATTGCAAATGCACTAGTGATAATTTACCAAAATTCACTAGACTCTGGGGTGGTCCCAGCGGATTGGAAATTAGCAAACGTGACACCACTGTTTAAAAAAGGAGGTAGGCAGAAAGCGGGTAATTATAGGCCAGTGAGCTTAACTTCAGTAGTAGGGAAGATGCTGCAATCTATCATCAAGGAAGAAATAGCGAGGCATCTGGATGGAAATTGTCCCATTGGGCAGATGCAGCATGGGTTCATAAAGGGCAAGTCGTGCATAACTAATTTAGTGGAATTTTTTAAGGACATTAACAGTGCGGTAGATAACGGGGAGCCAATGGATGTGGTATATCTGGATTTCCAGAAAGCCTTTGATAAGGTGCCACACAAAAGGTTGCTGCATAACATAAAGATGCATGGCATTAAGGGGAAAGTAGTAGCATGGATCGAGGATTGGTTAATTAATAGAAAGCAAAGAGTGGGGATTAATGGGTGTTTTTCTGGTTGGCAATCAGTAGCTAGTGGTGTCCCTCAGGGATCAGTGTTGGGCCCACAACTGTTCACAATTTACATAGATGATTTGGAGTTGGGGACCAAGGGCAATGTGTCCAAGTTTGCAGACAACACTAAGATAAGTGGTAAAGCAAAAAGTGCAGAGGATACTGGAAGTCTGCAGAGGGATTTGGATAGGCTAAGTGAATGGGCTAGGGTCTGGCAGGTGGAATACAATGTTGACAAATGTGAGGTTATCCATTTTGGTAGGAACAACAGCAAAAGTGATTATTATTTAAATGATAAAATATTAAAACATGCTGCTGTGCAGAGAGACCTGGGTGTGCTCGTGCATGAGTCGCAAAAAGCTGGTTTACAGGTGCAACAGGTGATTAAGAAGGCAAATGGAATTTTGTCCTTCATTGCTAGAGGGATGGAGTTTAAGACTAGGGAGGTTATGCTGCAATTGTATAAGGTGTTAGTGAGGCCACACCTGGAATATTGTGTTCAGTTTTAGTCTCCTTACTTGAGAAAGGACGTACTGGCACTGGAGGGTGTGCAGAGGAGATTCATTAGGTTAATCCCAGAGCTGAAGGGGTTGGATTACGAGGAGAGGTTGAGTAGACTGGGACTGTACTCGTTGGAATTTAGAAGGATGAGGGGGGATCTTATAGAAACATATAAGATTATGAAGGGAATAGATAGGATAGATGCGGGCAGGTTGTTTCCACTGGTGAGTGAAAGCAGAGCTAGGGGGCATAGCCTCAAAATAAGGGGAAGTAGATTTAGGACTGAGTTTAGGAGGAACTTCTTCACCCAAAGGGTTGCGAATCTATGGAATTCCTTGCCCAGTGAAGCAGTAGAGGCTCCTTCATTAAATGTTTTTAAGTAAAGATAGATAGTTTTTTGAAGAATGAAGGGATTAAGGGTTATGGTGTTCGGGCCGGAAAGTGGAGCTGAGTCCACAAAAGATCAACCATGATCTCATTGAATGGTGGAGCAGGCTCAAGGGGCCAGATGGCCTCCTCCTGCTCCTAGTTCTTATGTTCTTATGTTCTATTCACCTGAGGAAGGAGCAGTGCTCCGAAAGCTAGTGACATCGAAACAAACCTGTTGGACTTTAACCTGGTGTTGTAAGACTTCTTACTGTGCTCGCCCCAGTCCAACGCCGGCATCTCCACATCATGGCTAAAAATACATGTTTAATGGTTAATAATGATTAATCAGTCCTATAATTCATTTCAATTCTTAATAAAATAACTTATGTAAAACTACTCGAGTGGCATGCTGACGATTCAGTTTTAAGAGGTATCATCGCTGAACCCCCCCTTCACGGGAGGTTGGGGTTGATACAGCAAAGGTTGTACACTGAGCGCACCTGACAGAGTCGAAGATGTGCCATTTGTTTGAGGGGGTAGAGGATATTTGTGAGCAGTGTTGGAGGGGCCCAGCCAATCAGGTACATATGTTCTGTTCCTGCCGAAGCTGGAGAAATTTTGGAGGTTGTTCTTCAGCACCATGTCACTGCTGCCTGTGTCCGTGTAGTGTTGGGGGGGGGGGGGGCGGATTTATTTTTATTGAAGTTTAGTGTGCCATCTTTAAAGATGGTGCCCGATCTCTGTTGAGCCGGCAATGCTGGCTCCAATCAGGCCCCGCCTCACCACACTGATAGCAAAAATCATGGCTCCAGATCTTTTTTGCACTGACTGCACTAAAGTATGGAGAGAAAACATGGCTGTGCATCTAGAGAGCTACACACCGGTTGTCTTGTTTTAGCCAGTACCCTGCGCACTGAGGGGAAGATTCCACTAGTCCATTCAGCCCAACCAGTCCAGCCAGCCTTTGTGCTCCAAATTTAATTCTTTATTAACACAACCCTCTATTCCTTTCTACCCCATACCTCCAGGGTGCTTGATGTCAAGTGTAAATGCAGAGCACAATGACCTGCTCATTGTTGCCACTTGCTAATTTCCTCTTATTTAAAAGGTGGCAGTGACCCGCACTTTGAAAAACCATGCCCTATGGGAGCCTCTACAGAACTTCATGTGATTTTTGATTAATGGAGAAAATTAAGTGTTAATAATAGAGTATAAGATTACTTTATTGAGCTATCCTAGATGAGGAAATATTGTGCTCTAATTGCCAACGACATTATAATCATAATGTTGATAACAATGTGCTGACCCTCCTATTTAAAGCCCAAACCAAACACCAGCATTCAGGACCGTCTTTATCTTTCATAGCCATCACCACGCAGAAGGGGAAACCTCCTAATTGGGGTCCCCAGATGTCCTGCCCTGGCACTGCTACCATGGCACCATCACCCTGGTACAGGTTGGCACTGGTGCTAGGGGTCGTACCCTGGCATGACCCTTTCCCCCTGCTTACCTTGGCAGCTCCAGCAGTTCCCCTCAACTTCAATTCAACACAACATTTCTTCATGATGGAATTTGTCCTCTTAACAAAAGTTCATCACAACTTCTATGCAACTTTCTGTCCTTTCTTGAAAGCTTAGTTACACTTTCTGGGATCTTTCGAATCAACCCAGGAACCTGGAGGGTAAAACGAGACACGGTCATGGGGCGCAAAACAGGCAAACTTGCACTTGCCCATTGATATATGAGTTTGACTGAGGTCAACGGAACTGAATGGGATGACTAATGGGCAATTGATTTGTTTTGGGTCCCCACTTGTGTCCAATTTTCACCACCCATTCCTCCCACCACCACCCCCCCCCCCCCCCCCCCCCCTTCTCACCCTTTTTATTAATGCATTTTTATTGACAGGACTTTTCTGGTTCCATTTCAGTTATCTGTGCAGTATGGGTCTGTGTTTACCATTCAGCTAGGACTGGAAAAAGTGGTGGTACTCACGGGGTACAAAACAGTGAAAGAAGCTCTCGTAGACCGTGCAGATGAATTTGCAGAGCGAGCAAAAATCCCTGTGTTGGAAATGCAGACAAACGGTTATGGTAACTTGCAGCTCTTCACTTTATTATGCACTGTTGATATTATAATTATGTGTTAACCAAACAAATAAGATATTTCAATCACTGGTTTGGGGCATGCCACTTAAGAACATGAGCTTGGGCTCCATTAAGAAACATTAGAACAGTCAGCTAGTTGCTGTGGGGGGTTGGGGGGAGGGGGGGTGATGGCAAAGAGAGAAGTTATATTCATAGTAAAAAGATATTTCGACTTGTGGGGGAGCCCAGAACTTGGGGTGATAAATATAAAACGGACAATAATAATAATAATCGCTTATTGTCACAAGTATGCTTCAATGAAGTTACTGTGAAAAGCCCCTTGTCGCCTGTTCGGGGAGGCTGGTACGGGAATTGAACCTTGTGCATTACAAGCCAGCTGTTTGGCCCACTGTGCTAAACCAGCCCCTAAGGAATCCATTTGGGAGCTCAGGAAAAATGTTTTCACCCAGAAGGTGATGAGAATTGAGGAGATTGCGAGTAATCGAGGTGAATAGCTTAGATATATTTCAGGAGAAGTTTGATAAACAGATGAGAAAGAACGGAATAGAAGAACATGTTGATGGGGTTAGATGAGACGGCGCATAAATACTGCAAAGGCCTATTGGCTGAATGGCTTGCTTTGTGATTTACATTCTGTGTAATTCTATGTAAATTACCACATTGGGAAACGAGTCTGAAACCATTGATAGGAATGAAGGGTGTAATTAGTATATTAAAACACCGATGTTTCCCATTCTGTTCCTGGATGCACTGGAAACAAAGTAAAGCCAGGATTTTCCAGTCGCTCGCTCCCTTCAATCCAGGATTTCTCGCGGCAGATGTGTGGTGAGTCATTGGCCACCGGTGGGATCTACTGTGCTGCTAAAGTTTATGGGCATTTGCGCACTCATCCGCCGCTGGGAACCTGTCACGACGGGTCAACTTCGGTGGGACTGGAAAATCCAGCCAGCGGATGAGGCCAGAAATTCCCACCCAAAGTAAGTTACCTTTCATTTGATGTCCATTCTAGGAATTTCTTTTGGACATGGAGAGTCATGGAAACAGATGCGAAGGTTTACTTTAATGACCCTTCGTGATTTTGGAATGGGCAAGAAGACAATTGAAGACAAAATTACAGAGGAAGCCAAATTTCTGGTACACATAATACAGTCATATCAAGGTTAGAACTTATGCTATTCTAGTTCAGTGTAATTCTAGAACAGGTATCCTGGCTGACTTTCCCACTCTTGCACTTAGGATTAATGCATTCAGGTCTATTACCTATGACATTAAACCAAGTACCCCAGTACTTCCCAGTACCCCAATTAATATTTATCCCACAACCAACATCACTAAAACAGATGATCTGGTCGTTGTCTCATTGCTGTTTTTGGTAGCTTGCTGTGAATAATTTGGCAGCCACATTTCCTACTTTACAATACTTTACAATACCGAAATTCAATATGTGCTCCATGACAGGTTGGTTAGCTCAGTGGTCTGGACAGCTGGCTCATAATGCAGAGCGAGCCAACAGTGTGGGTTCAATTACTGTACCGGCTGAGGTTATTCATGAAGGTCTGCCTTCTCAACCTTGCCCCTCACCTGAGGTGTGATGACCTTCAGGTTAAATCACCATCACTGAGCTCTCTCTCTCAACGGGGAAATCAGCCTATGATCCTCTCAGGCTATGGTGACTTTAAGGTGTAAAATAAAAGCAAGTTTTTTTCTTTATTATTCTGTTCTGGCAAAGACCATAATGGCCTCAAACACGGGGCCTTACTGGTCTGTATGGCTTACAAACTCGGTATCAGAGGAGCTGAAGATGTGACAACCTTAAAACATCAGAAAGAATTAAAAAGTGTCACCATTCTGTTTTCAAAATAACATTAAATTCATGTTGATCTGTGTTTTCTGGTAGGCCAGCCCTTTGATACAACTGAACCTGTCACCTCTGCCATGGCCAACATCATCTGTTCGATAGTTTTTGGAGATCGCTTTGACTACAAGGACCAAATATTTTGTACTATTACAAAGCTGATACGTGAAAATTTTCATCTACTTGGAACTTCTAAAGTCCAGGTATACATTCAATATTATATAATTCGAAATGTGAGGTGAAAGATTTTGATAAGGAGAACAAGAAGAGCAATATAAAATAAAAGATACAATTCCAAAGGATCTTCAGGAGCAGAGACCTGAGGGGATATGTACACAAATCGTTGCAGGTGTCAGGGATAAGCTGTGAAAGTGGTTAATGAGGCTTACGGGACCCTGCGCTTTAAAGATAGGGGGCACAATGTACAAAATCAAGGAAGCTATTGGTGAACCTACATTAGTTCAGCATGAGTCTAATTCTGGCACCACACTTTAGGCAGGATGTGAAAGCTTAGGGGAGGGGGGTGGGGAGATGCAGAAAAGATTCTGGGGTGAGAGAGCTCAGCTACGAGGATTGGCGAAACTGAGGCTGTTCTCTTGAGGGTTCTACCATTTACTGTATATTCCCTACCTGTATTAGACCTTCCAAAATGCATTACCTCACATTTGTCCAGATTAAACTCCATCTGCCATCTCTCCGCTCAAGTCTCCAAACGATCTAAATCCTGCTGAATCCTCTGACAGTCCTCATTGCTATCTGCAATTCCACCAACCTTTGTGTCGTCCGCAAACTTACTAATCTGACCAGTTACATTTTCCTCCAAATCATTTATGTATACTACGAACAGCAAAGGTCCCAGCACTGATCCCTGCGGAACACCACTAATCACAGCCCTCCACTCAGAAAAGCACCCTCCCATTGCTACTCTCTGCCTCCTATGACTTTGCCAGTTCTGTATCCATCTTGCCAGCTCACCTCTGATCCCGTGTGACTTCACCTTTTGTACCAGTCTGCCATGAGGGACCTTGTCAAAGGCCTTACTGAAGTCCAGATAGACAACATCCGCTGCCCTACCTGCATCAATCAACTTTGTGACCTCCTCGAAAAACTCTTATCAAGTTAGTGAGACACAACCTCCTCTTCACAAAACTGTGCCTCCTCTCGCTAATACGTCCACTCGCTTCCAAATGGGAGTAGATCCTGTCTTGAAGTATTCTCTCCCGTAGTTTCCCTACCACTGACGTCAGGCTTATGGGCCAGTAGTTCCCTGGATTATCCTTGCTACCCTTCTTGAACAATGGGCCAGGGTTTAGAGAACACCAAAGTCTTGGAGTTCACCTGACCCACAACTGTTTATAGAATTTGGTTATGAGGAACATTAGGGCCTACCTTTCAGGTGTTATTCAACAGAGTCCTGAAGCACTTTTAATCAAAAACAATGTTTATTCTATGAATTCAGTTAACATTTCTATAAACACACACAGTAAGCATTTTTATCAACTACAAACATAAATACCCCACACAGCTACACTTTTCTCTCTCTATATATAACCCTTAATAATTTCCCTTTCTGCTGCTTCAACTTGATAACAACATCCAATAAAACCAGAAAAACCCTTTTTACCAAAATAATAGGTTTGAATTCTTTACAGAAAAACAGTTATCACATTTAAATTATCAAGTGATCTGGACACTTTTTAACATGCAGAGAGAGAGAAGAGAAACCTTCTTTGTCTGAATCCAGCTTCCAACTGTGTAAACCGAAAGTAAAACTCAGAGCCACAGCCAGCTCCCAGCTCAAAATGAAAGTAAAACCCAGAGCCACAGCCCAGTTCCACCCACACAATGACATCACTGAAGCCATGCGATAATACAAAACATTTCCTAAAGGGACACTCCCATGACAAAAGTGATTGGCAAAAGAAGCGATGGCAACATGAGGAAAAGCCTTTTTAACACATTGTGTGGCCAGGATCCGGAATGCATTCAAATGTGGTGGAGGCAGATTTAATTGTAGCTTTCAAAAAGAGAACTGGATAATTATATGAAGCGAAAGATGTCCAGAGCAATGGGGAAAAGGCAGGGGACTGTGACTAGCTGAGTAGCTCTTACAGAGAGCTAGCACAGATGTGACAGGCCAAATGGTCTCCTCTGCTTTATCCCAAGATCCTATTCTGATTTATAATAGAATTTAGATTTGTGTTTAAATGCCTTAAATGGCAAATTTACCTTACCCTACCTTATGCTGTTGGCAGGTTCAATAATCTTCAGATTTTCTGGGTCAGTCACAGCTGGAACATTTCCAGTTCATAATGAAGTTCTATTAATAAAACACCAATGCCAAAGCTGGAATAATGTTATATTATGTCAGTATGATATTACTAATTAAGTTAACCTCCACACAAGTCATTTACCACAGCATAATTAAACTCTGTTGTCTAGCTTTGAGTCTACACTTATCACAATCCTTCTCCAACTGTTCATTTGTTCAACCACTCCCTCACCTCCACCACTGACGTCCCTGTTCTTAGCAAGCCTTTGCCATCACCCGTTCTTATTATTACCCTGGTACCACCACCGGCCCCCTTGTCATTCTATAAAATTCGACGGGTGCAGATTTGTGTGGCCTGATTAACAACTTCGAGCATCTCTGGGGCACAATTGGATTCGCCAAGTTTTAGTGGGCCTCCTTTTTCCCCCTATTTTTACAAGCCTGGACCCGGTCCCAACAGTTGCGTGGATACCGGACAGAAATCCCAATATTTTATTTAATTTGTAAGATTGTGAGGAAAGGACACTGTGCTCCAGGAGTAATTTCACAAATAGGGATATGGTATATTAAAACAAACTTTACTGACACATGATTACTAACTTTAATATCATAAAGACACTGGGTAGGGCAGCACAGTGGCGCAGTGGGTTAGCGACCCCGGCCTCTGCTCTCATCCCGATCTAAACCGAATCTCCAGCCAGTGGGGCCCATGGTCCGAGATAACTATCCCGCATACTCTACCCCCTCCACCCCAACCAAAGTCTCCTGACTCACTACAAAGTAATCAATCCTCGAATGCACCTTATAGATGTGTGAAAAGAAGGAATACTTCCTTCACCCTGGGTTCTGAAAGCGCCATGGATCCACCATACACATCCTCTCCATAAACCCCCCCAGCTCCCTTGCCATTCATACCCTACCCATCGACCTGGACCTCGACCTATCCACCCTCGGCTCTACGGCACAGTTAAAATCTCCTCCCATGATCAACTGGTGTGTGGCCAAATCCGGGATCGCTGCCAGTAACCTCCTCATAAAACCCACATTGGGCAGCACAGTGGCGCAGTGGTTAGCACTGCTGCCTCACAGCGCCGAGGTCCCAGGTTCGATCCTGGCTCCGGGTCGCTGTCCATGTGGAGTTTGCACATTCTCCCCGTGTTTGCATGGGTTTCGCCCAAAGATGTGCAGGGTGGGTGGATTGGCCACGCTAAATTGCCCCTTAATTGGAAAAAATGAATTGGGTACTCTAAATTTAAAAAAAAAATAAAGACAATGGGAGCAATTCTCTGGTATCGTTGCGCTTTTGTTTGAGCGAAACAAGGCCGGTGAATAATGGGAGAGGCGGAAAACAAGAACCGCCCTGGCACAAAACCGTTTGTGATGCCACTGGCTCTCATGGGTGAAATCGGGATCTCGCCGTAGTGTGGCGAGAAACCAATTATCACCACTTAAACCCCATTTCCATTTAATTAACGGGAGCCAACCCATATCCAATGGCTTCCAGTGATCCAGTGGCCTCCCCAGCAAATGATCACGCTGGCGCCGATTAGTAATCCTTCTGAAAAATGTTAACCTGGCAGATGGGCTGCTGCAGGGGGCCGAGGAGGGGCGCATTGAGTGGCAGTGAGTCCGGGGGCACTGGGATGCTGATCCTGTGCTCGTGGAGTTGGGGAAGGCAACTGGGTGTACAGCCCCTGTTGGGGGCGGGCCGCCATGGAGGTCTGGGGGTATCAAGGTAGTCCTTGCCGGGTGGTTGGGCAGGGCGGGGGGGGGGGGCGGGGCAGCCATGAGCGGTTCCACCATGCCAATCCCTGCACCACGTGTTCCCATACCGGGGGCAACCCAGTCCCTACCAGTCTACCTCACTGACCATCCACAACTTCCACTGATGCAGAAGCCTCTGGCAGTACGGCCGAAGGCTATTCCTAATAGGGAATCGGCAATCGTGGTTAAGGGAGCACTTAACACATCTCAAGTGGATCCCCGTGTGTGGGCAGGCCATGTAGCATGTGGGGCTCACTGCCCAGCATCCCAATGACACCTTGATGCATGGACTCTGTGCTTGAATACTGCAGAAGGCAGCACCACAGATGCAGCAGCCAACCTCTGAACACCGAGGGGATGGCCCCAGCCCTGGGGACATGTCCGCGGCCGGGTGTACATCGTCCAAGTGCATACCAGTGCCCCACTATCCCGATGGTGCTGCCCCACTATCTCCACCTTCCCTCCCCCAAACCCCCCACAAAGCCCCCTCCCCCACAATGCACACTCCACTCCTTAACCCCACCCTCTTCCAGGGCCCTCAGTGAGCGTTAATGTGTTTTGCCTTCCTTGCTCTACTGCAACATCTAGGTGTGTCCCCAGGATGCGCCTGCAGGTTCTGGCTGCAAGATGCACATCAGCGGTGGAGGCAGCCAGGTGCTTATCTCAACCCTTGGCATTCGATGCCCCTGGCGTGCTTCGTCTGGGGGCCCAGGAGCCAGAGGTCTCTAGCGCACTTGTCGGCGGCACATGCAAGTTCTCTCTGCAAGATGTGGCCAGAACTGTGGAACTGGTGGCCACCATCACCACTCCATAGGATGGGTCTAGGTTGCCACCCAGCGTCCCCTCCTTCCGCTCGGTGCCCATGGGGCCCTGGGGTTCACCTCGGGATGAGGTGGCAGCTGGTTCGAGTCCCAGCTGTCACTGCGTCTTCTGGCTCTGTCAGCCCTTACTGCTCCCAATGTCTGCAACATTGTGTCGACGCTCTCGGCGATGCTCGTCAGTGACTGGGACATGCTCTGCAGTGCCTCAGCAATGCCCACCTGCGACTGGGACAAGCTCCACAGCACCTCGACCATTCCCATCTGAGAGCGGGACATGTCCCTCAGAACCTCATCAAGGGCAGCCTGATGCTGAGTCACATCCCCATCGAGTCGGACAGTCTACCATGGCCCTCAGCCATGGCCGTCACCGACTACGCCACGCCTTGGACACCGTCACTCATGCTGCTGATGTTGTGCACCAGGCTCTGCACTGCGGTCATCGCCCTAACAATGTTGGTCTCGGTGCCACGCACTGCAAGTGACATCTCCTGCGCCCGTGCCTCTGGGACTCCTCCAGTCGGCTGTGGACCTGCTGGAGCGTCACCGACATGTCCCATTGAATGTCCCGGCCACTCCATCAGCTCCGGGTAAACCTGTTCCAAGGTTCAGCACCTGACTGGGACCCAGCTGAGTCCTGGGATCCAGCAGCCCTCCCACTGCTGTCTCACCTGCGGGTTCCTGCCTCCACCTGATGTACATCAGCGACTGTGTGGTGCTCACCAGATTGTGCCCCAGAAGCCTGTCCACTAATGTCTCCCACCGAGGTGCGTGTGCCCGTGCTGGTGGATGGTGGGGATGACAGCTGTGCCGCCTCGATCGTGTCTTCCTCGGAGCTCTCCTCATAGTTGGCCTCATGGGAGGCAGAGGAGGGGGTCATCCGGGATGGGCCGTCGCCGTCGGCTGGAGGGCCTGTTGGAGAATGAACACATGGTCAGTGGTATGGGTCAGTGTGTATGGCAATAACAACTCATGTGTGATAGTCCATCAGGATGGGGACCATTGGATCCTCATGTCTGCGGCATGCGCCGACCTCTGCATTGGTGACCACTCTATCCTCGGCCACACCCGTCACCTCCAGGCCCGTTCATAGAATTATAGAATTTACAGTGCAGAAGGAGGCCATTCAGCCCATCGAGTCTGCACCGGCTCTTGAAAAGAGCACCGCACCCAAGTTCAACACCTCCACCCTATCCCCATAACCCAGTAACCCCACCCAACACTAAGGGCAATTTTGGACACTAAGGGCAATTTATAATGGCCAATCCACCTAACCTGCACATCTTTGGACTGTGGGAGGAAACCGGAGCACCCGGAGGAAACCCACGCAGACACGGGGAGGATGTGCAGACTCCGCACAGACAGTGACCCAAGCCGGAATCGAACCTGGGACCTTGGAGCTGTGAAGCAATTGTGCTATCCACAATGCTACCGTGCTGCCCCGTTCCTCGAATATCATGAGGATTCTTATGCCTGGCACCCCTCCACCAGTCTGGGCCTTTTCCTGGCAAATGTGGGAGAGTTTGACAGTGTGAGAATGTGCGCAGCATGGTAGCACATTGGTTAGCACTGTTGCTTTACAGTGCCAGGGTCCCATGTTCGATTCCCAGCTTGGGTCACCGTCTGTGCGAAGTCTGCACATTCTCCCCGTATCTGTGTGAGTTTACTCCGGGTGCTCTGGTTTCTTTCCACAGGTCCCAAAAGACGTGCTTGTTAGATGAATTGGACATTCTGAATTCTCCCTCAGTGTACCCAAACAGGCGTAGTGTGGAGACTAGGGGATTTTCACAGTAACTTCATTGCAGTGTTAATGTAAGCCTACTTATGACACTAATAAATATCATTATTATTATTCTCCTGCAGAGGCACAGAGAGGGCTTCATTAGCCACAAGCATGGTTCACAGTGCTGGAAGAGGGGGTGTGAAGGGAGGTTAGTGGTGATGGGAGGGTTGGGTGAAAGGAGGGATGTGTGAAGGGTGGGTTGGGGGGACAGATGGAGGGTTGGGGGGGGGGGGGACGGTCTCGTTGGGTGGTGGGAAGGTTCCGGGGGTGGGGGGGGGGATCAACTAACCCAAGTTTCTTTTTAAAATTTAGAGTGCCCAATTAATTTTTTCCAATTAAGGGGCAATTTAGCATGGCCAATCCACCTACCTTGCACATCTTTGGGTTGTGGGGGCGAAACCCATGCAAACACGGGGAGAATGTGCGAACTCCACACGGACAGTGACCCAGAGCCGGCATCGAACCTGGGCCCTCGGCGCCGTGAGGCAACAGGGCTAACCCACTGTGCCACTGTGCTGCCCCAACTAACCCAAGTTTTCAACCCAGACTGTGCCAAATACATATAATACAATATGTACCGGAAATTCCTTCATTCATTCATTCATTCATTACACTACTGAACCTTCTTGTGGCACTGGAGGTCAGTCCTCTTGGTCACGCTGCCCGAGTTTATGGTGCTGGCACTTCGTCCCAGCAGCACTGGCTGCCTGGTAGCTCACCCTCCAGGACCCTTGTAGGAACAGGGCACCCCCTCTGGGGTCCACCGCATCTAGGAGCCCCCCAGGTCTGTACCTCCAAACTTTGGGGCCAGTTGTCTCGGCGCCATGGATGCTAGCTGTGTGGGTATGGTTGTGCAAGTGCAGCTCAAGTCATACTTAACCTTGTTAGCCGGGGGGGGGGTGTTGGTGAACACAGTCCCGGTGAATCGGCTGGTGAGCCTTAATTTGTGGCATGAAGCCCATGAGGTCTCGTTAAGTGGACCAATTAACATTGAATTGCCCCTTGCCCGCCTTGCCGGGCCGGGCTCCGGGAAGCTCGTGGCAGTGGCTTCGATATCAAACTTAGAAATCGCACCCAAAGTTTACAATTGCCAGTTAAACGATGCTTAACAATAAAATGAAACACAAACTCCTCACTGCTATCTTTATCTCCACTCAATAAAACCCCACCTCAAATCAAAATCCACTTTTAAATACAGTTAACATACACGGGATTACTTTCCAAACATTGGATAGAGATCTTATAAGACTGTTTGAAGAGAGAGACCTGAACCCTGTCAGAATAATGCAGAATCTCTGGCTATATTCTCCAGAAACTGCTTCTCATCTCGCCTTCCAGCCAAAAGCTAAACTCTGTCTGGATAGGTACATGGATTACGGGAAAATGATATAGTGTAGATTTATTTGTTCTTAAGGGCAGCACGGTAGCATTGTGGATAGCACAATTGCTTCACAGATCCATGGTCCCAGGTTCGATTCCGGCTTGGGTCATTGTCTGTGCGGAGTCTGCACGTCCTCCCCGTGTCTGCGTGGGTTTCCTCCAGGTGCTCCGGTTTCCTCCCACAGTCCAAAGATGTGCGGGTTAGGTGAATTGGCCAATGATAAATTGCCCTTAATGTCCAAATTGCCCTTGGTGTTGGGTGGCGGTGTTGAGTTTGGGTAGGGTGCTCTTTCCAAGAGCTGGTGCAGACTCGGGGGGCCGAATGGCCTCCTTCTGCACTGTAAATTCAATGATAATCTATGATTAATCTAGGACAAAGGTTCGGCACAACATCGTGGGCCGAAGGGCCTGTTCTGTGCTGTATTTTCTATGTTCTATGTTCTATGTTCTGTCTTCCTGCCAGAGACCTGGTACAACCCAGCTCCTCCCATTAGTTACATCATCCTTATTCCACTCAAATCTCATGATCCGATTATTTAAGTTTAAACACAAATGTCTCTAATTATCTACTCCCCAGGGAACGTTCTTTATATAAACAAAATTTCATCAGCCCAAACTTTTACGATGCTTTCATTATCCTTTGTAGCCAAGGTATCTGTCTTTTAAACTAGGACTTTTAAAAAAGATTACTTCAGCAGTCATACACACACTAACCCGTACTGTGCCAAATACATATAATACAAAATGTACCTGAAATTCCTACATTCATTACACTACTGGCGGCCATCTCATTAAACTCTTCCTCCCTGACCACTCCACTTCCCTCCAACAAACGAGGAGCTCATTGATTTCGTCATTACCTGGGAAGTGCGGGCCTCCGGTGCAAGGGAGCGGGGTGGGAAGGTGGAGGATCTTCTCGTGAACCCACTCCTGCACCTGGCCAAACTTGCCATAAAAAAGGTCCAGGCAGCGGGCGATCTAGGAGGTCATCCAACCTAATTGTCTGCCCCACTTCCGTGGCCTCATTCGCGGCCCTGTGTCCCTGGAAAGGGAGCATGCGGTGTCCACGGGCACACTCAAGGCCTTCCATGCTCGATGGGCCCCGCAGGGGTTGGACTGCTTTATCGACCCCGATTTTCACATCCTGGTTTGATGGTTTTTAAGTTTCCATTCCCTCTTGATTCCTTTTGGGCTGAGCTCCGTTTGTTCTTTGTGAGTGGCCCCTTTAAATTTGTCCACCAGTTAATTTAGTGTTCTATTTAGTTGATGGGCCCAATAAAAGGTAACAGGGAAGAGATCATGTTTACTGATTCCACACATATCTCCTCCACTTTTCCTCAACCACCAATCGGAATCTCTCCTCAATCTCCGAGTACCCGAGCCCACTCCATCTCCACAGTCAGGGGGAAAAGAAGGGTCTATATTTACCTATGAACTGCAAAACCTTTAACTTCTTCCTATTCATTTACTTGAAACGTTAACCCTTTCTTCCCCTCTCAACTGATGCTCCTGACCTGCTTTCATACAGATTCTCACAGTATGTGCCTCAGTTTAAGTGTTTGTTTAAAACCAATTATTTGGGAAACCTCACAGGTTTTTAAAAACAAAACATTGTCTATTACATGGGCTGATCTCTGAGGAGGTAAACGTGTTTTATATTCCTCAGATGTACAATGCTTTCCCTTTCCTGGGTTTTCTGCCTGGAACTCACAAGAAGATCTTTGAAAACAGGACACAGATGGTCCAGCTGATCCTGAATTTCTACAAAGAACATGAGAAAACATTGAATGAGAACGATATACGAAGTTTAATCGATGCTTTCTTGCTAAAGCGGCAAGAGGTACTCTAATACCTTTGATTGTTGCGTTCTTTTACAAACACGGGGAGAATGTGCAAACTCTACGCAGACAGTGTCCCAGAGCCGGGATTGAACCTGGGACCTTGGCGCCGTGAGGCAGCAGTGCTAACCACTATGCCACCGTGCTGCCCAATGGTGATATTTTTCATATTAATATCAGGTGAATATTAATTGAATCTGTGAACCGAAGATTCTTTGGGGGAGACAAAGGTTATGCCAACCTTGTATTATTTGCTAACTATTCTAGAAGAGCCTTGCATTTGTCTACACAAGACTGACTTCAATGCTTCCAAAAACAAACTAATTTCAGCTTGTGTTGTTTTCATTTTCGAGGAATCAAAAAATTCAGATTCCCATTTCCATGACAACAACTTGGTGACTTCAGTGATAAACTTGTTTGCAGCTGGGACAGATACTTCATCTTCCACATTGCGCTGGGCAATTCTCTTCCTGGCGAAGTACCCCAAGATTCAGAGTAAGTGTTTATTTTAATTTATTCATAAGCACATTTATCTGAGTAACATATAATGTTGTCAAAATCAATACATTGGGTGGCAATTTATGGGATGGGGCCCCTCAGGGCCACCCCCTTGCCCTCCACTCTCTTCCCCTCCCACAACTCCCAGATCACAACATTACACACCTCTGGGTCACTCTGCAATCCTCGGCCGATATGGTTGTTTACCCTGAGTATTGGGATCATCTGACAACTTAATCAATTGTTCTAATTAATGTGTGTATTATCTCAGCTGAGTCTTCAGTGCAGTACTGAGGGAGGGCTGCTCCCTTTTCAGTTTCTTATCAACGTTGTTGTTAAAGTTCTGTTTGCATTTCAGCCTCAAGCTCCGGATCTACGGGCATCCGGTGTGGAGGTGGGATGGCGAAGGCGGAGGGCCTCCTCTTGACCCTGCTCCTGGGCCTGGCGAAGCTTGCCATAAATAGGTCCAGGCAGTGGGTGACCGAGGGGGGTCATCCAATCGGACTGTCTGCCCCTCTTCCACGGCTTCATTTGCGGCCGGGTGTCCCTAGAAAGGGAGCATGCGGTGTCCACGGGCACACTCGAGGCCTTCCGTGTTCGGTGGACACCGCAGTGGGTGCATTGTTTCATCCACCCCAGTTTTCACATTTTGATTTTAATGTATTTTTAAGTTTCCGCTCCCGTTTGTTCTTTTTGGGCTGTGCTCCTTGTGTCTTTTAAGAGCGGCCTCTTTTAATTTATCCCTCAGTTAATTTCTGATCTTCTATTTAGTTGATTGGGCCCTAAAATAAAACCTCAGTTGATTGGCCCAATAAGCTCACTAAGGGAGGGTTGTACTGTCAGAGCTGCTGGCTGGATTCGGGTGAATTCTCTGTCGGTGGGAATCTCTGCTCCGCCGGCAGCACACACCTACCTGTGGGCTTCCCGCCAGTGTGGGGTAGCTGCAATGGAAATTCCATTGGCCGGCAGTGGGAACAGAGAATCCCTCTGCTGGTGATGGCGTGCCACCTGAGGAACACACTGCTGAGGAGGTGGAGAATTCACCCCTTAAGTGTTCCCGTTGGAACTGAATAGCGTGCAATTTGCATTCTCGTTGGGGGTGCGATTTGTCCCGCAATTCAGGACATGCATATGGGCCAGCACTCTGCTGCTGTGAATTGCAAGACATTCCCATCCCACAGGTGGTGTAACCACTGGGGTCGGAATTAGCGCTAAAAGGCCTGACAAGCTGGAGCTGCTTATAAGCGCTCCACTCACCATACACTCATTCCAGCCACCTGGATGGCTCACAGCAGACCTGCCCCCTGATTTCATGAGTCTGAAGTTGACCCACTGCTTGATGCCCTCGAGGAGAGCAAGGACACCCTCTTCCCCAGGGTGGGCCGCAGATCAAGCCTGCTCTCCTGAGCAGCATCTGGGAGGAGGTGGCAAAGGAACCTGCCTCACCAGGAGGAGACAGCTGCTGATCCTGAGGGGTGGGTGTCACTTCGAGAGGGAAGGTGTGTCAGGGTGGGGTCCAAAGGCAACGGTGCAGGTGTCCTTTGGTTGGGGTGAGCTCTGCAATGAGGCAGCACTTCTGAGGAGTGCCAAGACCTGGTGGCCACTGATTGGACATGGACACGCTCATCTGCTTGACTGCTGGGGTATGAGGGTTTGCAGAAGGGGTGGCCTGGGTGGGCTCCTACACCACCAGAGGCTCCCTGAACATTTACAGGACACAGTGAGCAGTCAGCAGTGTGTACAGCCAGGGACACCAGAGAGGTGCATTGAAATCACATAATGCAACAATGGCTGTGTGAGCCAGGCCACCCCGATCCCGAAGGGGACATCCCGAGTCACCAAGTCATTCCCCGCTACTCACCCCCCGGCCCAGGCAGCCCCCCCCCCCCAGCGAGCCCAACAAGTTTGACCGTTTTTGAGAATTTTCTAGCCTCTTGCTCCCATGCGCCCATGGTGCTCGGGCCCCTCTTGCAGATACTTGCACCAATCTGCACCAACGTGGCTTCCTCCCAAGAGGAATGGAGTATCATGCAGGGGTGGAGCATGCAGTGTCCAACCCGTTAATGAGATTTAAACCCATGCAAATGACGGTTTTGCATGGGCCTGCTGACGTGCTGGGGTCTGGAGCATGGTGGGTGTGGTGGTATGTATTAGGGGTAATATAGTACATCATGAATGCCGAGGAGTTTTTGGAGGACAGATGCTGGGTCCCGATTGGATCTGCCGCCCACTGGGCTCCACCCAGATAGGCGGGGTATAAGAACCTGGGTTAATCCCCGCAGCTGCATTCTGTGACTGAGCTGCTGGGGAACAAGTCTGAACAAGTCTGCTCAATAAAGCCTCGATTGAAGTTCTTTACATCTCGCCTCGTGTGTGATTGATGGTGCTACAATTTATTGACTAGACTGAAAAAGGAATATGGAGCTCCGGATTGCCCCGGAGTGCCTGCGAATCGGCCCCCAAGCAGCTAACGCAACATCGGCATTTAAGCACTGGCTGGCGTGCTTTGAGGGATACCTCCGAACGGCCCCCAGCAGACCAACAGAAGACCAGAAGATGTAGGTCCTGCATTCCAGGGTGAGTCCCGAAATCTACTCACTCATCGAGGACGCGGAAGAATTCCCAGCGGCGATCAACTTGCTGAAGGAGATCTACATTAGGCCCGTCAACCAGGTCTACGCACGCTACCAGCTCGCGACGAGACGACAAATCCCAGGGAATCGCTAGACGATTTCTTCAATGCTCTAACGATCCTGGGACGAAACTGCAACTGCCCAGCGGTTACGGCGAACGAACATACGGACCTCCTGATCAGAGACGCTTACGTAGCTGGTTTGGCATCATCGCAAATTCGCCAGAGACTTTTAGAGAAAGACTCTCTCGGACTCACAGAGGTACGGGCCCTTGCAGCCTCCCTCGACGTGGCCTCCCAAAACGCCCGCGCCTATGCCCCCGACCGCGCTGCAGCCCCTTGGTCTCCGTGGACCCCCGCCGCGACCGACCCCCCGGCACCCCCCATCCCGCCGCAAGCGTGCGCAGCCAGAATCCCAGACCACCCGGGGGGGCCCCCCTGCTATTTTTGCGGGCAGCCAAAACACCCCCGCCAGATCTGCCCGGCCCGCTCGGCCACCTGCAAAAGCTGCGGTAAAAAGGGGCACTACGCAGCGGTGTGCCAGTCCCGTGGGGTTGCCGCTATGTCCGGGGAAGAAATGGGACCATGGACTCAACCCCCCCAGCGACCCACGGGCGGCCAACGTGCGCCGCCATTTTGGGCCCCAGACACCACGAGGGGGGGACGGGCGCCGCCATCTTACTACCCACAGGCCGCGTGCGATCCATGGGAGCGGCCATTTTGTCCACCCCCGGCCACGTGCGACCCATGGGAGCGGCCATTTTGTCCACCCCAGACCGCGTGCGATCCATGGACACCGCCATCTTGGCTGACAGGCAAGGACCCCAGCGTGGACGGCTCCACACTGCCTGAAGACAACGATCTGATGCATCAACCACGTTTGGCATCGGTGACCCTCAACCAGTCGCGGCCCCGGACGCTCCAGACGACAACGACAAAGGTGCTGGTGAATGGGCACGAGACGCCGCGTTTGATCGACTCGGTGAGCATGGAGAGTTTTATTCACCCGGACACGGTAAGACGCTGTTCCCTTGTAATTCGGCCAAGCACCCAAAACTTTTTCCTGGCGTCGGGATCCCACTCGGTTGCAATCAAAGGGTTCTGCAATGCAAACCTAACGGTGCAGGGGAGAGAGTTCAAAAATTACCGGCTGTATGTCCTTCCCCACCTCTGCGCTCCCACCCTCCTGGGGTTGGACTTCCAATGCAACCTTCAGAGCTTAACATTCAAATTTGGCGGCCCTATACCCCCACTGACTATCTGCGGCCTCGCGACACTCAAGGTTGAACCGCCCTCCTTGTTTGCGAACCTCACCCTGGATTGCAAACCCGTCGCCACTAGGAGCAGACGGTACAGCACCCAGGACCGGACGTTTATCAGGTCCGAAGTCCAGCGGCTGCTGAAGGAAGGCATAATCCAGGCCAGCAATAGTCCCTGGAGAGCCCAGGTGGTAGTAGTGAAGACAGGGGAGAAGCAAAGGATGGTCGTAGACTACAGTCAGACCATCAACAGGTACACGCAGCTAGATGCGTACCCTCTTCCCCGCATATCCGACATGGTCAATCGGATTGCACAGTACAAGGTCTTCTCCACCGTGGACCTTGAGTCCGCCTACCACCAGCTCCCCATTCGCCCCGGTGACCGCAAGTACACTGCCTTCGAAGCAGACGGGCAGCTATACCACTTCTTAAGGGTTCCATTCGGCGTCACGAACGGAGTCTCGGTCTTCCAACGGGAGATGGACCGAATAGTCGACCAGCACGGTTCACGGGCCACGTTCCCGTACCTCAACAACGTCACCATCTGAGGCCACGACCAGCAGGACCACGACGCCAACCTCCGCAAATTCCTCCAGACCGCTAACACCCTCAACCTCACCTACAACGAGGAAAAATGCGTGTTTAGCACCGACCGTCTAGCCATCCTTGGCTACGTAGTGTGTAATGGAGTGATGGGCCCCGACCCCAAACGCATGCGCCTCCTCATGGAGTTCCCTCTCCCCCACTGTGCCAAAGCCCTGACACGCTGCCTGGGCTTCTTTTCTTATTACGCCCAGTGGGACCCCCAGTACGCAGACAAGGCCCGCCCACTAATCCAGTCCACTACTTTTCCCCTGTCAACAGAGGCCCGCCAGGCCTTCAGCTGCATCAAAGCGGATATCGCAAAGGCCACGATGCACGCCGTCGACGAGTCCCTCCCCTTCCAAGTCGAGAGCGACGCGTCCGACGTAGCTCTGGCGGCCACGCTCAACCAAGCGGGCAGACCCGTGGCTTTTTTCTCCCGGAGGCCCAAGCCATAGTGGAAGCTGTGCGACATTGGAGGCATTACCTGGCCGGTAGGAGATTCACTCTCCTCACTGACCAACAGTCGGTAGCCTTCATGTTCGATAATGCACAGCGGGGCAAGATAAAAAACGACAAGATCCTGTGGTGGAGGACCGAACTCTCCACCTACAATTATGAGATCTTGTATCGTCCCGGAAAGCTGAACGAGCCGTCCGATGCCCTATCTCGCGGCACTTGTGCCAACGCACAAGTGGACCGCCTCCAAGCCCTCCACGAGGACCTCTGCCACCCGGGAGTCACTCGTTTCTACCACTTCATTAAGGCCCGCAACCTCCCGTACTCCGTCGAGGAGGTCCGAACAGTCACCAGGAACTGCCAAATCTGCGCAGAATGAAAACCGCATTTTTTCAGGCCAGATAGAGCGCACCTGATAAAGGCTTCCCGTCCCTTTGAACGCCTCAGTTTGGACTTCAAAGGCCCCCTCCCCTCCACCGATCGCAGCACGTACTTTCTTAACGTCGTTGACGAATACTCCCGTTTCCCCTTCGCCATCCCCTGCCCCGACATGACCGCGGCCACGGTCATTAAAGCCCTATGCACCATCTTTACCCTGTTCGGTTTCCCCGCCTACATCCATAGCGATAGGGGGTCCTCCTTCATGAGTGACGAGCTGCGTCAATTCCTGCTCAGTAAGGGCATAGCCTCGAGCAGGACGACCAGCTACAACCCCCGGGGGAACGGGCAGATAGAGAGGGAGAATGGAACGGTCTGGAAGACCGTCCTACTGACCCTACGGTCTAGGAGTCTCCCAACTTCCCGCTGGCAGGAAGTACTCCCGGATGCCCTTCATTCTATCCGGTCCCTGCTGTGTACTACCACTAACCAAACGCCTCACGAGCGCCTCATTGTCTTCCCTGGGAAGTCCGCTTCTGGAACGTCACTTCCGACCTGGCTGGCAGCCCCGGGACCCATTCTGCTCCGGAAACATGTGCGGGCGCACAAATCAGACCCACTGGTGGAGAAGGTACATCTACTCCACGCAAACCCGCAGTACGCCTACGTGCCATACCCAGACGGCCGACAGAGGACACGGTCTCTCTGCGGGACCTGCCGCCCAGGGTGCACCCCACAGCCACCCCCTTCCCGGGGGGATCTGTCCTCCTCCCAGGCCCGTCCAGGAGTAAGGAAACAGAGGGGGACAGCGCGATGCTCCCAGAGTCGACCGGACCCGAGCCAGCACCACCACCACCACCCGGGCTGAGACGATCGGAAAGGGCGACCAGAGCACCATCTCGACTCATCAAATCGACTTAAGATGTATATAATTCAGTGGCCCAGTAAAGCGGCATTGTTGTAAATAGTTAACGCTGCAAATCGGGTAAAATGTGAATAATTCGGTGGCCCAGTAAAAGCGGCATGATTGTATATAGTTCAATGGTTAAGGCACCGACCCTGTAAACCCCGACCACCATACCACCCACCACCCCGCCGGGTTCTTTTTTAACAAGGGGAGAATGTGGTGGTATGTATTAGGGGTAATACAGTACACCATGAATGCCGAGGAGCTATTGGAGGACAGATGCTGGGTCCCGATTGGATCTGCCGCCTACTGGGCTCCACCCAGATAGGCGGGGTATAAGAACCTGGGTTAATCCCCGCAGCTGCATTCTGTGACTGAGCTGCTGGGGAACAAGTCTGAACAAGTCTGCTCAATAAAGCCTCGATTGAAGTTCTTTACATCTCGCCTCGTGTGTGATCGATGGTGCTACAGTGGGGAATTCGGCATCAGTTGAATAATGCGATTTGTCCATTGCACGCTATTCTCCGCCCGATCGCAAATCCAGCTGCCAGCGGCGGGAAGCGGAGAATCCAGCCCACTGTCTTTTGGATCAGATGTCAAACTAAGGGAACACCTGGGGCGGGATTCTCCAACCCCCCGCCGGGTCGGAGAATTGCCGGGGGCTGTCGTGAATCCCGCCCCCGCCGGTTGCCAAATTCTCCGCCAGCCGGCGTGGATTGAACCACCTTTGGGACGGCGGGACACGGCGGCACGAGCGGGCTCCGGGGTCCTGGGGGGGGGCACAGGGCGATCTGGCCCCGGGGGGTGCCCCCACGGTGGCCTGGCCCGCGATCGGGGCCCACCAATCCGCGGGCGGGCCTGTGCCGTGGGAGCACACTTTTCCTTCCGCCTTCGCCACGGTCTCCACCATGGTGGAGGCGGAAGAGACCCCCTCCACTGCGCTGCCCGGCAAAGTCAGTTTTGTGCCAGCTGGCGGGGCACCAAAGGCCTTTCCCGCCAGCTGGCGGGGCGGAAATCAGTCCGGTTCGGGCCTAGCCCCTCAAGGTGAGGGCACGGTCGCTCAAGATGCGGAGACTTCCGCACCTTTGGGGTGGCGCGATGCCGGACTGATTCGCGCCATTTTTGGCACCGGTCGGCAGACATCGCGCCGATATCGGAGAATCCCGCCCTTGGCCTCTCAGATGGACATGGAAAATCTCATGTCACTATTCTAACTATTCTGATGAACATGAATAATCAAGTAAACAAAAATCAAATAAACCGAGTGACAAATTAAAGGGACAGTTCCTTGAAGGGAAATTGCTTCATACAAAAGCAAGAAAAGCAGGGGGTTCTCCTCGTGAACTGGCTAATATCCCTTAACCAGTATCACTTTAAAAAACAGATTACCTCGCCATTTAACTCATTGCTGCAGTGGGACTTGCTTTGTGTAATTGGATTGTCTTGTTTCTCTCCATTGCAATAATTTTTTTAATTTAAAAACTTTATATATATTTATTCACATTTTTCAACAAATTTTCAACAATACCGCCCCCCCAACAAGAAGAAAGAAACAAGAACACAACAAGCAGAAATTATACATTGGATTTCCCCCCTATACAATAACCCCCCATATAACAGTAAAAAACACAAATAAGGCACCCCCCCCCCTCAACCCAAACGCCACCCCAAAAGAACCCCCCCCCCCCCCCCCCTGCCTTGGGCTGCTGCTGCTGCTGACCTCCTCCTAATGCTCCGCGAGATACTCTAGGAACCCCTGCGCAGACCCTCTCAAGGCACACTTTATCCTCTCCAGCTTGATGAACCCTGCCATGTCATTGATCCAGGCTTCCACACGAGTGGGCTTCGCATCTTTCCATAGTAGCAAAATCCTCCACCGGGCTACCAGGGCGCAAAGGCCAGAATACCGGCCTCTTTTGCCTCCTGCACTCCCGGCTCGTCCGATACCCCAAATAATGCTAATCCCCAGCTCGGCTTGACCCGGGCGTTCACCACCTTGGACATAGTCCTCGCAAAACCTGTCCAGAACCCATCCAGCGCCGGGCACGACCAGAACATATGGACTTGATTTGCTGGGCTCCCTGAGTACCTCCCACATCTGTCCTCCACCCCAAAGAACCTACTCAACCTCGCCCCTGTCATATGCGCTCTGTGAGTAACTTTAAACTGTATTCGGCTGAGCCTGGCGCAAGAGGAGTAAGAATTAACCCTACTCAGGGCATCAGCCCACAGACCTTCATCTATCTCCTCCCCAAGCTCCTCCTCCCACTTGCCCTTTAACTCCTCCACCGAGGCCTCCTCCTCTTCCTGCAGCTCCTGGTAGATCGCCAAAACCTTGCCCTCTCCAACCCATACACCCGAAATCACCCTGTCCTGAATCCCACATGCCGGAAGCAGAGGGAATTCCCTCACCTGCCGCCTCACAAACGCCCTCACTTGCATGTACCTGAAAGCATTTCCCGGGGGTAGCCCAAACTTCTCCTCCAGCGCCCCTAAGCTCGCAAATGTCCCATCGATGAACAGGTCCCCCATTCTTCTAATTCCTGCCCGATGCCAGCTCCGAAACCTGCCATCCATCCTTCCCGGGACGAACCGATGGTTCTCCCGAATCGGGGACCAAACCGAGGCTCCCACCTCGCCCCTGTGTCACCTCCACTACCCCAGATCTTCAGCATCGCCGCCACTACCGGACTCCTGGTGTACCTTGTCGGCGAGAGCGGCAGCGGTGCCATCACCAGTGCCCTCAGGCTCGTGCCCACACAGGATGCCATCTCTAGCCTCTTCCACGCCGCCCCCTCTCCCTCCATTACCCACTTGTGGATCATCGCCACATTGGCTGCCCAATAATAGCCACACAAATTTGGCAGCGCCAGCCCCCCCCCTGTCCTTGCTACGCTCCAGAAACACCCTCTTCACCCTCGGGGTCTTATTCGCCCACACAAATCCCATGATGATCCTGCTTACCCATTTGAAAAAGACCTTGGGGATCAAAATGGGAAGGCACTGGAACACAAAGAGAAACCTCGGAAGGACCGTCATTTTGACCGACTGCACCCTACCCGCTAGTGAGAGTGGCAGCATGTCCCATCTTTTAAAATCCTCCTCCATCTGCTCCACCAACCGTGTCAAATTGAGCTAGTGCAAGGCCCCCCAACTCCTAGCTACTTGGATCCCTAGGTACCGAAAGGTCCGTTCCACCCTCTTCAGCGGTAGCTCGTCTATCTTCCTTCCCTGGTCCCCTGAATGCACCACAAAGAGCTCACTCTTCGCTACGTTGAGTTTATACCCCAAAAAGTCCCCAAACCCCCTAAGGATCCACAGGACCTCCGCCATCTCCTCCATTGGATCCGCAACATACAACAACAGATCATCGGCACACAACGACACCCGGTGTTCCTCTCCCCCCCCCGAACCAATCCCCTCCATTTCCTGGACTCCCTCAGTACCATGGCCAGCAGCTCAATTGCCAGTGCAAATAACAAGGGGAAAAGGGACACCCCTGCCTCGTCCCCGGTTCAGCCAAAAGTACTCCGACCTCCGCCGGTTTGTAGCCACACTCGCCACCGGGGCTCTGTATAGCAGCCTGACCCAATTGATGAACCCCTCCCCGAACCCAAATCTCCGCAACATTTCCCAAACATACTCCCACTCCACCCGATCAAAGGTCTTCTCCGCGTCCATAGCTGCCACTACCTCCGCTTCCCCCTCCACCGAGGGCATCATAATCACATTAAGAGCCTCCGCACATTTGTATTTAGCTGCCTACCCTTCACAAATCCCCTCTGGTCCTCATGAATCACCCCCGGGACACAGTCGTCAATTCTTGTAGCCAGCACCTTCTCCAGCATCTTAGCGTCAACATTGAGGAGCGAGATCGGTCTATACGACCCACATTGCAATGGATCCTTGCCCCGCTTCAAGATCAAAGAAATCAGCGCCCTGAACATTGTCGGGGGCAAGATCCCCTCCTCCCTCGCCTTATTGAAAGTCCTCACTAGCAACGGGCTCAGCAGGTCCAGGTCCTGTGAAATTCAACCGGGAACCCATCCAGCCCCGGGGCCTTCCCCGCCTGCATGTTCCCCAATCATTTAACCAGCTCCTCCAGCCCAATCGGCGCCCCCCAAACCAGCCACTTGCTCCACTTCCACCCTCGGGAACCTCAGCTGATCTAGGAATCGTCGCATCCCCTCCTCCCCCGCTGGGGGCTCAGACCTGTACAGATCCCCATAGAAGTCCCTAAATACGTTGTTTATTCTCGCCGCACTCCGCACCGTATTCCCCCCTCTATCCCTAACTCCACCAATCTCCCTCGCTGCCTCCCTCTTACGAAGCTGATGTGCCAGCATCCGACTCGCCTTCTCCCCATACTCATACATTGCCCCCTGCGCTTTCCTCCACTGTGCCTCTGCTTTCCCCGTGGTCAACAGGTCAAATTCCGTCTGGTTGTTCCGTCGCTCCTTAAGTAGCCCCTCCTCGGGGGCCTCTGCATAACTCCTTTCCACCCTTAAAATCTCCCCCACCAACCTCTCCCTCTCCCTCCTCTCTCTCTTATCCCTGTGGGCCCTAATGGAGATTAGCTCTCCCCTGACCACTGCCTTCAACGCCTCCCAGACTACCCCCACCTGCACCTCCCCGTTGTCGTTGGCCTCCAAGTATCTTTCAATACACCCCCGCACCTGCCCGCACACCCCCTCATCCGCCAACAGTCCCACATCGAGGTGCCACAGCGGGCGCTGGTCCCTCTCCTCCCCCAACTCCAGCTCCACCCAATGAGGGGCGTGGTCCGAAATGGCAATGGCCGAATATTCCGTTCCCTCCACTTTCGGGATTAGCGCCCTACTCAAAATGAAAAAATCTATCCGGGAGTAGGCGCTATGGACGTGGGAAAAGAAGGAAAATTCTCTGGCCTGCGGCCTGGCAAACCTCCATGGATCCACTCCCCCCATCTGGTCCATACACCCCCTGAGCACATTGGCCGCAGCCGGCCTCTTACCCGTCCTGGACCTAGAACGGTGCAGTGCTGGGTCCAGCACCGTGTTGAAGTCCCCCCCCCATTATCAAGCTCCCTGCCTCCAGATCCAGAGTCCGACCCAGCATGCGTTTCATAAATCCAGCATCCTCCCAATTCGGTGCATATACGTTCACCAGTACCACCCGCACCCCCTGCAACCTACCACTCACCATCACATATCCACTACAATATTCAGTGCCTCGAACGACACCCGCTTCCCCACCAGTATTGCAACCCCTCTGTTCTTCGCATCCAGCCCTGAATGAAAGACCTGTCCTACCCATCCCTTTCTCAGCCTAACCTGATCTGCCACCTTCAGATGTGTCTCCTGGAGCATAACCACGTCTGCCTTCAGTCCCTTTAAGTGCGCGAACACCCAGGCCCTCTTGACCAACCCCTCACATTCCAAGGCCCCTCACATTCCAAGTTATCAGCCGGATCAGGGGGCTACTCGCCCCCCATCCCTCTAGGCCAGCCACGTGCCCGTGCCTCCCGCACCCTCCAGTCCCCCAGGCGGCGGACCCCCACCCCGACTACCTCTCCTATTTCCAGCTCCCCTTTGGTCAATGCAGCAGCAACCCAGTTCCCCCCCCTCCTCTAGATCCTCATCTAGCCATTTTGCTCCCCCCATGACACTCCCGTAAGTCAGCTGACTCCTGCTGACCCTGGCCTCTCCCGCCATTCCATCGACCTCCCAGTGTGAGAATCCCCCCACCCCTTGGCAGTCAGTGTGCGCTCCTCTCCAGCACCACCCTTCCCCCCGGCCCCGCCCCCATCCTTCCCTAATGCGGGAAAAAGCCCGCGCTTTCCATCTGAGCCGGCCCCGCCCCCTCTGGCGCAGCTCCTTTTTGCGGCCTCACCCCAACTCCCCATCCCCGGGCCTCCACCACCCCCTCTTCCTCCGCGGGGCCCTGCCCTTCCAACACCGACACCCACACTCTCCCACAGCCCCCACATCAAATCCATTCACCCATCCCCACCCATCACCAAAACAAAAAGAACATTCCCCAAACGCAGTAAACACAGCAAACTTCCCCCCACGACAAACCCTGTTTGAGTCCAACTTTTCAGACTGGATAAAGTTCCATGCCTCATCAGGCGTTTCAAAATAGTGGTGCCGACTTTGGAACGTGACCCACAATCGCGCTGGCTGCAGCATCCTGAACTTCACCCCCTTCCGATGGAGAACCGCCTTAGCCCGGTTAAAACCAGCCCTCCTCTTAGCCACCTCCGCACTCCAGTCCTGGTAAATTCGGATCTCCATGTTCTCCCACCTGCTGTTCCGTTATTTTTTGGTCCATGTCAGGACACACTCTCTGTCCATAAAGCGGTGGAACCTCACCACTACAGCCCTTGGCGGCTCGTTGGCCTTGGGTCTCCTTGCCAGGACCCGATGAGCCCCATCTAGCTCTACGGGCCTCGGGAAAGCTCCCACGCCCATCAGCGAATTGAGCATCGTGTTCACATATGCCCCGGCATCGGGCCCCTCCACTCCTTCAGGGAGACCCAGAATCCGAAGATTCTTCCTCCTCGACCTATTCTCCAGGTCCTCAAATTTTTCTTGCCACCTCTTGTGCAGCGTCTTGTGCGCCTCCACCTTCACCGCCAGGCCCAAGATCTCGTCCTCGTTCTCCGAGGCTTTTTGCCGCACCTCCTGGATCGCCGCCCCTTGGGCCTTCTGGGTCTCCACAAGCTTCTCAATCACCGCCTTCATTGGCGCCAGCATTTCTGTCTTCAGCTCCGCAAAGCAGCGTTTAAGGAACTCCTGCTGCTCCTGCAACCACTGTGCCCACGCTGCTTGGTCTCCACCCGCCGCCATCTTGCTTTTCCTCCCTCACACTTTCCGCTGCACCTGGATCACTTTTTTAACCGCTCCACTCCTGGTCCAATTCATATAGTGTCGGGGGAATTTTGCTGTCACCTTCCCACACTGGCAGCCGTGTAGCAATTACCGTTGGGGTCCCACTGAAGAGCCTAAAAGTCCTGTTCCCGGCGGGAGCTGCCGAACGTGCAACCTACCTAGGCATAGCCGCAACCAGAAGTTCTCCATTGCAATAATAATTACACTTCAATTGGCAGTGAAGTGTATTGGGATCTCTGAGGCTGTGAAAGTGCTTTCTAAAAAAGTATACCTGATTACCGTATATTAAGTGGAAATTTTTTAGTATTTTCTAATAACTCCTAGGCTGTCAGCAGCTCTAGAGAAATGACAGCTCGCTGAGCGATTAGCTCACAAGCTGTCACATCGAAACAAATGTTAACAGTGCAGTAATGCAGCCATCCAGATGTTAACAATTGTTTTAGTACGACAAAATATCCCATGAATTTAAAATCCCATATTCATAAATATAATAATTCACTCTTGACAAGTTGATTCTACTCATTCAATTGTCTTTTTCAGTTATTCTATAATCTTGTTCCATTAAATACTTTAATGTTTGGTTTTAATTTTTCTCCCTCTGTTTAATTTAGGGCGCGATTGAACAGCCACGCTGCGCCCGAAAAGCAGTAATCTACCCGGCTCGCAACACCTCACGAGATTTACGTGATCTCGCGAGACATTGCGATGTAAATCCAGTCTATTGTGGGCAGGATCACTTTTATGCAAATCTACATATTAGAGCAAGACAGCTCATCTCACGTCAATGTGCATATTCCCAAGTTACCCGAGGTGTGGGATCAATTCCCTTTGCCTCTGAGACCTGGGGCGAGTGCCGTTCAGTACTGGTCCCCATAAATGGAGAGCAGAAGAACAGCACTCCCAACGGATTGGAGGTCCCCAGGTGCATGTCCTTTGGGAAGGGTGGTACCCCTGGCACTGCTGCTGCCACCTGGCACCCTGGCAGTTCCACCTGGGTGCCAACCTGGTACTGCCAGGTGGCAGGGGCACTGCCAGGTTAGCACTGCAAAGGTGTCAAGCTGGCATTTGTGAGCTGGCGATCAGACTGGGATGTCCTGCGTGGATGTTGGGGGGGGGGCAAGAACCCTCTATTTGCACATTCGGGCTGAGGGGGGGTCAGGGATCGCGTCGGGGGCTCTCTGAGATCAGGGCGCCATTTTGCAGAGCGCCTCAGTGCAAAAAATGGGCTATGTGCAGCCTCAGCCGTGCGATCCCCGCTGAGGCCCCTTATCTAACGTGAGTGGCGTTTTATAGCCATGTGTTTCTCTGTGCTGCGAGCGCCAGGAAACATGCAGCTACACGTGTTTGCTACTTGACTTGTTCCCATTTAGTTAAATCGCATCCTTAATCTAATTTATCTGTTCTAAAAATGTTTTAATCTGTCAATTATCTTTATCCCGGGCACAATTGTCAACTTTAGAATCTAAAAATTAGCCCTTGATTAACTGAATACTGGCTTTTAGAATAGTTTCTGCTCAGTCCTTGAAGCTCAACTGTCAACAATTTATATAAAGGATCTGCAAGCAGGGACATAACAAAATTTGTGGGTGATACTAAAATAGGTGGGAAATCAGGCAGTGAAGAGGAGATAAAGATTTTACAGATGGATATAGATAGGCTAGGAGATTGGGCCAAAATTTGGCAGATGGAGTTTAATGTGGATAAGTGTGAGGTTATCCATTTTGATTGAAAAAACAGAAAGGCAAATTATTATTTGAATGGAAAGCAGATTCAGGATGCGTCTGGGCAGAGGGATCTAGGTGTCTTTTTCATGAATCGCAGAATGTCGGTATGCAGGTAGCATGTAATTAAGAAGGCAAATGGAATGTTGCCGTTTATTGCAAAAGGACTGGAGTATAAAAGTAGAGAAGTGTTGTTGCAATTGTTTAGGGTGTTGGTGAGACTACTTCTCGAGTATTGTGTCCAGTTTTAGTCTCCTTATTTGAGGAAGGATGTGGTGGCATTGGAGGCAGATCCGAGGAGGTTCACCAGATTGATTCCGGGGATGAAAGGGCTGACGTATGTGGAGAGATTAAACACTTTGGCCTTATACTAACTGGAGTTTAGAAGAATGAGACAGGATCTGATCGAGGTATATAAAACACTAAAAGGGATTGATAAAGTAAACGTAGACCAAATGCTCCCCCTTGTGGGGCAATCTAGAACAAGAGGTCATGGATATAGGTTGAGAGGCGGTAGATTTAAAACAGATGAGGAGGAACTACTTCTTGCAGAGGGTGATGAATTTGTGGAACTTGCTGCCCTACA
Source organism: Scyliorhinus torazame (assembly GCF_047496885.1). NCBI lineage: Eukaryota > Metazoa > Chordata > Chondrichthyes > Carcharhiniformes > Scyliorhinidae > Scyliorhinus > Scyliorhinus torazame. Next base: position 166,303,226 of record NC_092723.1, read on the forward strand.
GTGTGGCGGAATCAGAGTCATTAAATAGTTACAAGAAGGAAATAGATAAATTTCTGATTTTTAAAATGGGTTAAAGAGATAGAGGCAACAGGTGGGAGGTGGATTTAAGCAGGAAGAAATCAGCCATGATCTGATTGAATTGCAGAGCAGGCTCAAAGGGCTGAATTGCCTACTTCTGCTCCTGATTCCAATGTTCCTAACTCAAGAGTCTTAAGACCAATGTGCATCTTTGCTGCAGGAACGAAAGAGGAAATAAATTTGTGATCCAATAGTTGATTTTTTTTCTCTGACACTGTAAAGACTCAAATCAAATATAATTATTGTTGACTCTTTTGATTTTTAAGTGGTTGCCATGATAGGAATCTTCAACCTTGATCACTGTTCAACCTTTCTGTCTTGCCTTCATTGTTCAAACAACCATGCTACATAATTGCAACAGTGCTAATTTCAATAGGGGTCTTCACAGTGCTTTTTAAAAAGGTGTTAATCAATAATAAACGATGTCCAATCTTGAAAGAAAACAGAAGATTAAATAAATGAAAGCAATATTCATGGCTAAATTAACAAAGTATTGATACCCTAAAATCTTTTGCCTAAGTAGTTATGCATTACAAATCTTTAAATTTACGTTGTCGACCAGGCCCCTCAGCTTAGCTAATATATGAATGTTTTGAAGGTGCTGTGTTCTTTTGTGATTGGGAATATTATGGAGGTTGAATTGTTTCTCCCTTAAGGAAGCGTTCAAGAGGAAATTGAGAGAGTTATTGGATCAGAGAAAGTGCCCAGAATGGAAGATCGGAAGAGAATGCCTTACACAAATGCAGTCTTGCACGAGGTTCAAAGATTTGCCAACATCATCCCAATGAATATTCCACATGCAACAACCAGGGATACGTACTTCAGAGGATATTTTATTCCAAAGGTAAAGTTTTCAATTAATGATGAAATATAGCAAAGCAACAGGCGAGATTTAACGGAAAAGTGTCAATTGAGACAGTTTTTTCTGAGAGTTTCCATTGACTGCACCAATGCGCCAGAATGGGACCAGAATATCCCGCTGGTGTGAACAGGTGGTAAATCCCGCCCGTGGAATTTTTTTCATCACTGGGGCGCTGAACTTGGAGATCGGGCCACCATTTTGAAAAGGTGCCCCGATCTCTAAGTGAGCTTGCGAGAGCACCCCCCCCCCCCCCCCACACCCACCCATGGGCAATGTCACCCCCACACACATGGGCATTAGCCCACATTCCCCCGAAGTGAGAACCCCTGCTATTACCACCCTCCAAACCTCCCAGAGGACCCTCCTTACCTGCCCTGCACCCCTGCACCCCCCCCCACCCTTCATACCCCCTTCCACCCTCCTTTCATGGGCATGGCCCCCCTTTGGCCCTGACTCTTGGTAGTGGAACCCTGGCACCCAGGCACACTTGCACTGACACCCTAGCACTGCTCCTGCCAGCTAGGCAGTGCCACCTGTGCACCTTGGCAGTGCCGGTACAAAGGTTCCAGCTGGACAGTACCAAGGTGCCCACGTTCCAGGGGGAGGGTCAGGGGGCCACAGTGCCCTGTCCTTGGCCACCCAGCGGCCTCCAGTGGCCTGGGAGACCCCCAGGTACTGGTTTCCCTGGTCCACATTTGTGTGGATCAGTACTGAACAGCACCCGGCTAGATCCCAGGTGGCTGGTAGATAACAGGTAAGTAGGCCTTTAAATAGGTTTACAGCCTACTTACGCTGGGCACGGCCTGGTCCCACCCATTGTGGGCATGTCCCTGATCCCAGTGCCTTGTGGGTCTTGGGTAGATCCAGTGAGATGCTGTGGCTATTGTGAAGTTCGTTGGAGGCTTCACCCGGGATCTACCGGCTTTGCCGCGAATATTTCAGTTCTGAGCTTCGTGAGTAATTTCTCATATCTTTCAACCGCTAATTCCAAATGTCCACACATAAGGATGATTAATGCGTGACTACCCCTAATAAGATTGGGAGCTCAAACTTTGAGACATTAAGATAAGAATTATGAGTTAAAATATCACAATGTTAGAAGGTGCATAATCAGTGCAGGAAATAGATCCAAATATGCCTTTACCCCTCTAAAGTGTTGCATATGTGTACAAAATCTTGTGTACATAATTATGAGGAACATAGATAGGGTAGGTAGGACGGAACTTTCCCCCTGAGTAGCGGGGTCCATAACCATGGCATAGATTTAAGGTAAGGGACAAGAGATATCGAGGGGATTTGAGGAGATGCTTTTTCACCCAGTGGGTGGTGGGAATCGGGAACTCGCTGTCTGAAAGAATGGTAGAGGCGGGAACCCTCACAACATTTAGGCATTTAGATGAGCACTTGAAATGCCATGGCATACAAAACTATGGACCAAGTGTTGGAAAATGGGAACAGAATAGATGGCCGGCGCAGGCAAGATTGGCCGAAGGGCCTCTGTTTGTGCTGTAAAATCTCTGTGGGTGGGATTCTCCGGTGCCCCCGCCGTGTGTTTCTCAGACGTGCGCCATTCGCTGACAGTGAGATTCTATCCTCCCGCTGCCTGTCAATGGGATTTCCCATTGAAACCGCCTCACGCCGCCTGGAAACCCGTGATGGGAAAAGTGAATCGCAACAACTGGAGAATTCTGAACATTTTCTATATGCTGAGTTCCATAACATGTACAACAATCTGTTCTTCCACGCCAGGCAATGGAGATGAACACCTATTCCAGTGATGCACCCTACAGAGTGCATGAGTTGCCACCATTGCAATATCTGTGCAGCTATCAATGGAATTGTTTTTTGTGCCTCTTCAAGTGCCCATTGCTTCTAACAGTAATAAGCCTAAGAGCTGAGGGTGAGATTTTCACATTTGGGCCTTTCTCTTGTGTTGAAGGGAATGCAAGTGATTCCATTGCTGTCCTCTGTGCTGTACGATAAAACCCAATGGGAAAAGCCAAATGAATTCAACCCGTCTCACTTTCTGGATGCCGAGGGGAGGTTTGTGAAGAAAGACGCCTTCATGCCTTTCTCTGCAGGTACACACACCGGATTATTTTAATAGACTCCTTTTTCATATAGTCATCCCTTATCTAGGGTTGTGGTACATTGTTTTATTTGCATCTGTTTGTGGATTATCCATTGCCAATTATTTTCTTTGGTTTGTTTTTTAAAAAATAATTCAATATATTAGAGCAATGTAGGCCGGAATTCTCCGGCTGTTCACTAACGACGGGATTCCCTGGTCTCACCGGCAGCCCACCCCAGCCCGTGGGTTTCCCGGCAGCGCAGGGTGGCTTCAATCGGAACTTCCATCTGTTAATTCATAAACCTCACTATGCACTCACAGAATCACTGATTCCCTACAGTGCAGAAGGAGGCCATTTGGCCCGTCGAGTTTGCACCAACCCTCTGAAAAACCAGCCTACCCAGGCCCATTCCCCCACCCTATCCCCTGTAACCCCATCTAACCTGCACAACTTTGGACTGTGGGAGGAAACCCACGCAGACACAGGGAGAAAGTACAAACTCCACACGGACAGTCACCTGAGGCTGGAATCAAACCCGGGTCCCTGGCGCTGTGAAGCAGCAGTGCTAACCTCTGTGCCACCGTGCCGCTCCATTTCAACACTTCATATGAAGATTTTACCCTTTATTATAATATTTCCCTTAACAGACCTACACATCTAAAAAAAATTTTTTAAAGCTCTCTGTGTGAATGCTTCAATGCATCGACATAGACTTTGAAATCACTTTTGCATTGTTCTGAATTAACCACATGGGATAGGATTTTCCACTCCCGCCGGTGGCCAACGGCGAGCCTCCTCCGCTGCTAGAAAACATGCCGGTCCCGCTGATGTCTATGTCATTTGGCGTGGCTCGCCTGTCCTGCCGCTGGGGATGCCGCCACGGGAGGGCTGCCTTCGGGAGGACCAGAAGATCTGTCGGTGGGAAGGGCTGGATAATCCTGCCCATGGCAATAGAATTCATGTGATTAGCTGGAACCAATCAGATTGGCCATTTTCACATCAAGTAAATGTTGAAGAAAGAAGGCTGAAATAGTTTGATTTTAAAATTGTAGCTAAAAATGGAACAAAGAAATACTCTACCTAGGCCCGCTCCCCCACCCTGGATACAATTCTTTGGGCGCGTTGCGCTCGAGCGGAGCACAACGCGGCCGGAAAATCCCAGGAGAGGCCACTCACGGGCTTCCTAGCAGCCTACACGCCTCGTGGGATTCATCCAGTCCAGCGAGGCGTCGGAGTCGGAACGCCGCCCAAAAGGGGCAGGACCAAATGGCGCTCCTGGAAGTAGGTTTTAAACTTACTTAAAACTTACCTATCCGGGATATACCGACCTCCCTCGATCCACCGGCTTCCCCAGTGAGGCTGCAGCCAGGCAACATTCAGCACTGGTCCACACAAACATGGACCAGGCAGAATGGCACCCAGGGGGTCTCCAGGGCCCTCCCCTGGAACATGGGCACCTTGGCATTGCCCAGCTGGCACCTCTGCACAGCCACCCTGGCACTCCCAAGGTGCCCGAGTGGCACTGCCAAACTGGCTGGAGCACTGTCAGGGTGCCAGTGCAAGGGTGCCAGAGTGGCACTGCCAAGGGTCAGGGCCCGAGTTGGACCATACCCATGAAAAGAGGGTGGTTGTGGGTTTGAAGGGTGGGTGTGTGCAGGGCAGGTAAGTAGGAGTCTCTGGGTTGTTGGGAGGATGACGGGTGAGGTTCCTGGAAGGGAGGAGCTGCTGTAAGGGGGCTTCGGGGAGCCTGAAGATAGGGCCCTCAGGGACTCCGTAGTGGGGTGTCGTAACTTGGGGGGTGGTGGGGTAGTGCTCATGTGTATGATGGGTGGCATTTCCCATGGGTGGGGGGCTGGGGGACACACAATCTCCCTTGGAGATCGGGGAACCTTTTCAAAATGGCTTCAGCTCCCCAGTGCTAAAGAAAATTCTAAGGGCGCGATTCTCTTGCCATGTTGCACTCAATGCGGTTGACACCCAGTACCTCTCCTCCTACTCGGTGCCCATAACGCACTGGGGTTTGCTTTGGGGCGAAGGGGCAGCTGGTTCGAGCCCGGCTGCATCATCAGGGTCTGCCAGCCCTGGTGGGTCCTTGATGTCTGCATCATTGTGTTGACGCCCTCACCGATGCACCTCAGTGACTGGGCCATGCTTAGCAGCGCCTTGGCAATGCCCACCTGCGATGAGGACAAACTCCGCAGCGCCTCAGCCATCCCCATCTGAGAGCGGGACTTATCCCGCAGAACCTCATCAAGGTCACCGTGGTATGGGTGACAACCCCCAGCGACATGGACATTCTGTCGAGACCCTCAGCCATGGCAGTTGCCAACTGCGCGATGCCTTGGACACCTTCACTAATGGTGTTGACGTCGTGCACCAGGCTCTCCACTGCGGTTGCCACCCTTGCAGTGTTGACCTCAGTGCCATGCATTGCCGGCGACATCTCTTGCGCCCGTAGCCTCTGGGACTCCTCCAAGTGGCTATGGACCTGCTGGAACGTCGCTGACATCTCCCTCTGTATGTCCCGGCCGCACCCTAACATCTCCATCAGCTCCGGGATGACCTCTTCCACAGGCTCAGCATCACGCTTGGACCCAGCTGGGTCCTGGGATCCAGCAGACCTCCGACTGCTGTCTCGCCTGGGGGTTCCTGCCTCCATCTGATGTGCATCAGCAGCAGTGTGGTTCTCACAGATTGTGCCCCAGAAGCCTGGCCACTAACATTTCCCACCGAGCTGCATGTATTTGCGGTGGGGGATGCTGATGACAGCTGTGGCGCCTTGACAGTGGCATCCTCGGAGCTCTCATCCAAGGTGTTCTCCTGGGAGGCTGGAGGGGAGGAAGGGGGAGCACCGGGGGAGGGGGGGCACCCGGGAGGAGGGGGGGTGCACCCGGGGTAGGCCGGCAACGTTGGCTGGAGGATCTGCGGGAGAATGGACATGTGGTCAGTGGGAGGGATGGGTCAGTCAGTAAGGCAATAAAAACGCACGTTTGACAGATCCTCCGGGTGGGCCCGGTGGCTCCTCACCTCTGCGGCATCCGCCAGCCTGTCCTCGGCCACCTCCGTCACCCCCAGAGCCCGCTCCTCGAAGGTGGTGAGGGTTCTTATGCCTGGCACACCACCACGAGTCTGGGCCCTCCATCATTGATGGTGGTAGAGCTTTTCCTGAGGAGAAACAGAAAGGGCAACATCAGCTGCACACGTGATTCACAGTGATGGGAGGGGAGATGTGAAGGGAGGGTTGGGGGGCGTTGAAGGGACGGGGGTAGAGGGAGGGTTGGGGAAACATGGAGAGTTGGTGATGGATGCTTCCACACGGGAGGAAAGGTCACCGGGGTGGAGTGGGGGGGGGGGGGGGGAACGCTGGTGTCTACTCACTCGTGCTGCCCGGTGTGGGGGGGTGGGACGCTGGTGTCTACTAACTCATGCTGCCCGGTGTAGGTCGTTGACCTTTTTCCGGCACTGGGGGCCAGACATCCTGGTCACAATCCCGGTGCTCACAACCACCGCCACCTCATCCCAGACAGCACTGGCTGCCCTGTGGCTCACCCTCCGGGATCCCCGGGGGAGCAGGTCAACCCTCCTGGCCTCCACTGCATCTAAGAGCCTCCCAGATCAGCGTCCCTGAATTTTGGAGCTGGTCTCCTTTGGTGCCATTGTTGTGAACTGTCTAGGGTTGGCTGAGCAAGTGCTGCTTAAGTGCTGCTTGACCTTGTTAGCCGGGGTCAGGCGAGCGCGGTACTGGCGAATCAGCTGGCAGGCCTTCATTTGCAATGAGAAGCCCGTGAGGCCTTGTTACCTGGGCCAATTAACGTTGAATAGCTTAACTGGCCTCACTGGGCCGAGTGCCGAGATGTTCGTGGCAGTTCCCGCGCGCTACAACAGTTAGAAATCTTTCCGGAGAATCGTACCCTAAGTGTCATTGAATCACGGTGGGGAATTCCCTGGCAGAGCCGACGGGAAAGTCCCTGAAAAACCTGCCACAAATGAACTTTTTGGGGAGAATCGTGTCCCACATCCCCATAGCCCCACCTAACCTGTAGACACTAAGGGGCAATTTAGCCTGGCCATCCGCCTAATCTGCAATTCTTTGGATCGGGGGAGGAAACTGGAGCACCCGGAGGAAACTCACGCAGACAGTGGGAGAATGTGCAAACTCCACACAGTCACCTAGGCCAGAATTGAACCCGGGTCCCTGGCGTTGTGAGGCAGCAGACACGATGGGCCGAATGGCCTCCTGCACTGTAGAAATTCTATGATTCTATTCTGTGGACACTTCCCAGTGCCACATTTCCTTGGGTGAGATGCTAAAGCAAAGTGTCTGCTCTCGCAGTCGTCCTCTGCTCAACATTTATTCAGCCTGCGTGACAGTGTTAGTCTCTGGAGCAGGTACTGGAACCACAACCTTGTGCCTCAAGGGGCAAGAGTACTACCCTCTGAACCACAACTGAGCTCAACTATAAGAAATTTTTAAAAATCACATTATCATCAAACTTTTAATAAAGTGAAAGGCATGTCTGATTATGCCCTGAATGAACTTTACGTGTCACCCCAGTCTCAGCTGATTTAATTGATTACCAAATAAAGTTTAACAAGACTGCGCCACTTTACTGAGCAAGGTGAAGGTGTAGGAACATTTTCTGAATGTATTTTCTGCTGCATTTCAAAGGGCGACGGATTTGCCTGGGGGAAAGCCTTGCCAAGATGGAGCTGTTTCAGTTCTTCACGACACTGCTGCAGGGATTTTCCTTCCGTGCCGCGCCAGGTGACCCCTTGGATCTCACGCCATGTGTCGGCCTTACTTTATGCCCGAAGCCTCACCAAGTGTGTGCTGTACTCCGTTAACAAACACGGCTCACCGGGTTGCCAACCCTCCCAGAATTTGCCCAACATCCATGCGAATTGAAGATGAACATCTTGGACCACCACTGCGAGACTCTTAAGAATATCATTTTGGTGCAGGGTGGGGGTTTGTTTTGATCTTCTTTGAACACTTTTGTTTTTTAGCTATCCCTAACATGCAGAAGGAGGCCATTCTGCCCATTGAGTCTGCACCGGCCCTCTGAAAGAATACCCTACCTATGCCCATGCCCCCCAAACTATCCCTGGTATCCTGGTAACCCCGCCTAACCTTTTAACACTAAGGGCAATTCAGCATGGTCAATCCACCTAACCTGCACATCTTTGGGCTGTGGGAGGAAACGGAGCACCCGGAGGAAACCCATGTCACTGGACTATTGATCAAGAGACCCAGGCACACAGGGACAAATCCCACCATGGCAGCTGGTGGAATTTGAACTCAATAAATAAATCCGGAATTATAAAGCTGCTCTCAACATTGGTATCATGACAAGTATCCCCAATTGTTGTCAAAACACATCCGGTTCAGTCATGTCCCTTTTAGGACAGGGAACGTGCCAACCTTCCCTGTCTGGCTTACATGTGACATCAGACCCACAGCAGTGTGATTGACTGCCCTCTGAAATGGCTGTGTAAGCCACTCAGTTCAAGGGCAATTAGGAATGGGCAATAAATGCTATTCTTGAGTGACACCCACATCTCATGAAATATATATTTTTAAATGTGATGAAAACTCAGGGATACAAGTCACCAGCTTTATAAAGTTACAATGATGGGAAAATTGCATCTCAATGTAACTAGCAGAGGCATTGTCGTTTCTCAGTTTGGCATCTCCCAACACATCGAGTTCAATTGCAGCCATTCCCAAACTGTGGGTCATAACTCCAATTGGGGGTCCCAGGAACAGCGAATGGGGTTGCAAGAAGTAAAATGTCATAAATTTTCCGTCCTTTTGTGCTGCCCCGTCAACAAATTTTTCCCTTCCAAACAGCTCAGCAATGTGACTGGTTTTCAAGGCTCTGATTGGCTGTCCCCTCGCTTGACTCATCGTTGCCACTAGCCTCACAGGGAAATGAGTGGTGTTCTGTTCATGCGAAGGAGGTACTTTCAAAAGATGTAACCTGAAACCATTTTACTATCCTCTTTTATCAACCTAAAAATAATTCTTAAAATTTCCAGTCGAGAAAGAAGGCTTTTGGGCCTTTGTGTCTGATAGAATCCGCCATAATTTAAGAGTTATCGATTTTTGCAGTTCTTGATTTTAAAAATAAATATGTTGACATTTCTGCAAAGTGCACTGTATATCGCTGGCTTTGGAAGCAGATCAAGGCAGGCCAGCAGCACGGTTCAATTCCTGTACCAGTCTCCCTGAACAGGCGCCAGAATGTGGCGACTAGGGGCTTTTCACAGTAACTTCATTTGAAGCTTACTTGTGACAATAAGTGATTTTCATTTTCATTTCATTTTTCGTACTGTCAAATCCTCCAGTTAAGATGTTAGGATGGCCACAATGTCTGTGCTGGGAAGGAAAACTCATAAATGAGTGGGGAAAAAAAATCCAGATTACAATTCAGTAAAACTGCCTAAAAACGTGCACTGCAGGAGATGAGGTGCTGTGCGTTAGCTCCTCCTACAGTTGACAATCTAAAAATACTCAAACTCACACATGAACCATCAACTGAGCTAAGCACGGTAGCACAGTGGTTAGCATTGTTGCTTCACAGCACCACCGGCTCGGGATCGATTCCCGGCTTGGGTCACTGTCTGTGCGGAGTCTGCACGTTCTCCCTGTGTCTGCGTGTGTTTCCTCCGGGTGCTCCGATTTCCTCCCACAAGTCTCGAAAGACGTGCTTGTTAGGTGAATTGGACATTCTGAATTCTTCCTCTGTGTTCCCGAACAGGCGCCGGAATGTGGTGACTAGGGGCTTTTCAAAGTAACTTCATTGCAGTGTTAACGTAAGACTACTTGTGAAATTAATTTTTAAATTTTTATTTTATTTTTCCTTTTCTGAGTTACCAAGCCAGGGCTCAGAGTGTGGGTCAGGGGCGAACCCCTAATCCAGCTCCTCGCCTGCTCCAAAAAACTAATTCAAATTGAATCAAATTTATGGTCCCCACAAGAGAGACATACCAGATCTGAACCCAAAGGCTCAATCTACAGACACTTGATCTTAGCCAAAAGGCCGAGAAGCGATTACTTGTGAAATTAATAAGGATTATTTTTATTATTAAGTACCAGGGATAGCTGCAATCTATAGAACTGCAATCCAGTGCAAGGTGGAGTCTGAATACAAGTCAACATTCTTCATTTACTGGGCAGCACGGTAGCACAAGTGGATAGCACTGTGGCTTCACAGCACCAGGGTCCCAGGTTCGATTCCCCACTGGGTCACTGTCTGTGCGGAGTCTGCACGTTCTCCCTGTGTCTGCGTGGGTTTCCTCCGGGTGCTTCAGTTTCCTCCCACAGTCCAAAGACGTGCAGGTTAGGTGGATTGGCCATGCTAAATTGTCCTTAGTGTCCAAAAAGGCTTAGGAGGGGTTATTGGGTTACAGGGATAGGGTGGAAGTGAGGGCTTAAGTTGGTCATTGCAGACTCGATGGGCCGAATGGACTCCTTCTGCACTGTATGTTCTATTGCAAAAAACTAAAATCATGAAAATCAAGAACCCTCATCAAGTTGGATTCTACCAGGTTAGACTCTATCCCGAGGGCCCAGGATTTTCAGCACAGGTTTTCAAATTTATATGATGTTGATCTATTATCTGCAAATTTTAACAATTATATACTGAATGCTACAATGCTTGTTTAATCCTGCAATGCTTTTGTTGCTGTCCGGGTCGCTTAACTTTTCAAGTGCTAAAATGGGGTCATATTGGAAAATAATTTGGAAGCACAATTCTATTGCAAAGAACTCCTTTTCTCTGGTCAATTCTCAGCTTCCCAAATGGCTGTAAATTTGTTGAAGTAAACAATCACGTAAAATCAAGCTACCAAACAAAGGCATAATTGTCTTTAAAATGGGGGCTGTATTAGGTCTGCATGGCCTGGTCATTACCCCCACTTCTTAAACCGACTTCACCTGAACACTACTTTATTCCATGTGTGTACAGTTAGAGATGATTATCTGGTATGTTGGTATAACCGTTGGGCTGTCCATTGATAAATCTTATGCTGACATCACCGTTTGGAGTTTTGCATGTTCCACAGCCACCTGTTATGTTTCAATAAAGGTATTAGACCTTTATTCAAGAAAGAAGGGAAACAGAAAGCAGCAAACTACAGGTGAGTTAATCCAATCCATTACTAAAGAGGTTATAGCAGGATAGTTTGAAAATCTTAATGTGATCAGGCAGAGCCAACTTGACTTTGTGAAAGGGAAATCTATTTAACTAATTAGAATTCTTTGAGGAAGTAATGAGCAAGGTGGATAAAGAAGAACCTGTAGATGTGGCAAACTTGCATTTCCAAAAAGCGTTTGACAATTTGCCATATCAAAGGTTATGGCACAAGATCAAAGCATATGGTTCGGAGCAACATATTAGCATGCATAAAGGATTGGTTAGCTAACATGAAGCAGTGAGTAGGGATAAATGGATTTCTTAAGGTTGGAAGCTGTAACTAATGGAGTGCCACAGGGATCAGTGCTGGGTCTTCAACTATTTACAATCCGTATCAATGACTTAGATGACGGGAGGGAATGTATGGGAGCTAAATTTGCTGATGGCACCAAGGTAGGTAGGAAAATAAGTTCTCAAGAGGAGGTAGAGAGTCTGCAAAGAGACAGACAAGTTAAATGAGTGGGAAAAGATTTTCCAGATGGTGTATAACGTAGGAAAATGTGAGCTTGTCCACTTTGGTAGAAAGTTTAGAACAGCAGCATATTATTGAAATCGAGGGAGATTGTAGCACTCTGTGGTACAGAGGGATCTAGGTGGCCTGATACATGAATCCAGAAAGGTTAGGCTGCACGTAGAGCTAGCGATTAAGAAGGCAAATGGAATATTGCCGTTTATTGCAAGGGAAATGGAATATAAAAAATAGGGAAGGTTTACTGCAGCTTTACAGGACCTTGGTGGGACCACATTTGGAGTACTGTGTACAGTTTGGTTTCCTGATTTGAAAAAAAAGACATAATTGCATTAGCAGCGGTTCAGAGAAAGTTCACTCAACTCATTTCTGTGACAGAGGGCTCGCCGTATTAATAAAAATGTAACAGGTTGGGCCTGTACCCATTGGAGTTTAGAAGAATGAGTGGTGATCTTATTGAAACACACAAGATCCTGAGGAGACTTGGTAGGGTCGATACCGGGATGATGTTTTCTCTTGTGGGGGAGACTAGAACGAGGCGACACAGTTCAAGAATAATAGGGGCAGGATTGTCCCGTCCCCCACGCCGGGTGGGAGAATCGTCGGGGCGCCGCGCGAATCGCATCACGCCGCCCTGACCCCCGCACACGATTCTCCCACCCCCCGGAAACCAGCGGCGCGCAATTCGCGCCAGGCTGCTCGGAGAATCGCTGCAAACGGGGCATCAGTGTGTAGAATTCTCTTCCTCAGGGATCAGTATAAAGCAGTCTTTGGATTTATTCAGTGCAGAGCGCGATAGGCTTTTGATAGACATCGAAGTCGAGGGTTTTGGGGGGAGAAAGAAAGGAAAGTGGAATTGAGACCACAATCTGATCAGCCATGATCTTATTGAATGGTGGACAAGGCTTGAAGAGCAGAGTGGCCTACTCCTGCTCCTGGGTCCTATGTTCCCATGTTCTATGTAACCCACTTTGTCTGTGGTGTCTGTAGATGGCATTCTAATGTTGATCACAACCCTGAAATGTAACAGGCCTGTGATGAAGAAATATATCAGCAATGTAGCACATGCATGTAGCTAACAGAATGCATGACTTTAAAAAGTGGGCTGAATTATGCCTGTCTGATATCACCTTTCACCCTGCTTTATGTAAAGACTACAGATGAACTTGACTCCCTGTGGACACTGACTAGTTCCAATTATACTGTGGTGTTTTGCTTAAGTACTTAAAATGACACAAGTAAATCTAAGCATTAAAAATTATATCACACATGAATTGAAATCTTTTCCATTCCCATAGTTTATTGAAGAAAGATTCTGAAAAATGCAAAGACAAGACAACAATAATAACATAGAAAATGTTTCCAGTTAAAGGTCATGCCTCCGGACAGTCAGGATGTGGTACAGGTCCATCTGGGTCATGATAATTTGGTGGTAATTTCACTTAATTTGTTCAAATGGAATGAGATTTTCAGTTCTGGCTTTTACCTAAATGCACAACATCTATTAAATCATCTTGATGCAGCATGTAGATATAAATCTCTGGACAAATCCAAACATTATTGCTCATTAAATAACATATCTGCATATTAGGTGTGTTTTTATTTTGTTTATTGATAACCTGAAAGTCTAATAATAGTGGGGTATCGTTCACGGTGCTTCAGACACTTTTCACTATCAATAAATATACTATTTACTTTTATTGCTATTTCCTTCTCGAGAGTCATCCGAGTGTTTTCCATGTTCTCCAGTGATACCTGGGCTTCTCTGAGTTTCGCCTGCAGGAGCGCGATGGACTCCTGGAGCTCACCGACCTCGCAGATCAAGCTGTCAATGTTGGGAGACAAAAGGTGGGCACAGTCAGTGAGAAACGGGGGTCACGTGATAGAATAGCAAGAGTGATCATCTGAATAAATACTGTCAGTGCACAGGTCTCCATCTCAAAAACATTCTGTCAGCTTACTTAAATTGAGCAGGGTCTCTGGTGAGCTCCACATTGGGCCTGTAGGTCCTCTCGTACAGTCTAGTTTGGGCTACCTTCAATGGAGCCTCTTTGTCCTTTATGGCCTGTTTTAGATGGGCAATGTTTTTCTCCTGGTCTGCAATCTGCTCAAGTATCTATTCAAAGAAAAAAAAATTAGAATGTCACTTGCAGCCTTAACTTGCGTAACTTCAATCCACACAATTATTTACAGAATTTCATATTTTCTATAGAGCAAGGTACATTCCACTAAATTGTCATATCCCACTGATGCCCACACTGGGGCTAATTTAGTGAGGTGTCACCAGCAAGCACATAAAACAGAGGATTTAATTGTCATTAAAATGTGAGCCACTGCTCATGGCAATAATATAAACCAAATTGCTGCCAATAATAATATGTAATAATAATCTTTATTATTGTCACAAGTAGGCTTACATTAACACTGCAATGAGATTACTGTGAAAATCCCCTAGTCGCCACACTCTGGCGCCTATTCGGGTATACAGAGGGAGAACTCAGAATGTCCAATTCACCTAACAGCATGTCTTTTGAGACTTGTGGGAGGAAACCGGAGCACCCGGAGAAAATCCACGCAGACACGGGGAGAACGTGCAGACTCCACACAGACAGTGACCCAAGCCGGGAATCGAACCTGGAATCCTGGTGCTGTGAAGCAACAGTGCTAACCACTGTGCTACCGCACCGTTTATGTACAGATAAAGGCAACTTAGCAAGTAGCAAATGTAACCCCATTATTTAAGAAAGGAGGGAGAGAGAAATTGGGGAACTACAAAATTATTAGTTTTATGTCCGTAATAGGGAAAATGTTAGAATCTATTCGAAAGGATATGATAACTAGACACTTAGAAAATAATGATATGATTGGGCAGAGTCAATTTGGATTTATGAAAGGGTTTGACAAACCTGTTGGAGTTTTTTTGAGGATGTTACTTGTAGCATAGATAAAGGAGAACCAGTAGATGTGACGTATTTGGATTTTCAGAAGACTTTAGATAAGGTCCCACACAGGAGGTTAGTAAACAAAATTAGAGCACATGGGACTGGAGGTAATATACTGACATGGATTGAGAATTGGTTAACAGACAGGCAACAAATGGGCCATTCTCAGGACAGAAGGCTGTTACTAATTGGGTACTGCAAGGATTAGTGCTGGGGCCACAGATGTTCACATTCTAAATGATTTGGATGAGTCACTGAAAGCTATTATGTGGGTGCAGCAAACAATTAGGAAGGCAAGTGGTATGTTGGCCTTGAGTATAAGGAAAGTTAAGTACAGGGGTAAAGATACCTTTCTGCAACTGGTAAGATCACACCTGGGGTATTGTGTACAGTTAAGGAAGAATATACGTGCCATCGAGGAATTGCAGTAGAGGTCCACCAGCCTAATCGCTGGGATGGCGGGATTCTCTTCTGAGGAGAAATTAAGGAAAGTGCTTATATTCTCTCAAGTTCCAAAGAATGAGAGATCATCTCATTGAAACTTCTCAAATTCTTAAAGGGCTTGACAGGGTCGTTGTAGATAGGATGTTTCCCTTAGTTGATGAGTCTAGAACCAGACAACCACAGTCAGAATAAGGACAGGCTATTTAGGACTGAAATGAAGAAAAAATTCTTCACTCAGAGGGTGGCGAGTCTTGGGACTTATACAGCTCAGAGGGCTGTGGAAGCTCAATCACTGAGCATGTTAAAGTCAGATATCAATATTGAGCTAGGTGATCAGCCATGATCTAATGAGATGGCGAAGCAGATTCAATGGGCCGAATAACCTACTCCTGCTCCTGTGTTCCTTGGTTCCTACACATCAAAATTGTTATTCTACAGACAATACACACAGTCAGTTGTATCTCCATTCAAACAACAACAACTCACATTTATTTGGCATCTTTAATGTAACTAAGTATTTTGTACTTCACAGTAACTTAGATTATCATAGAATTTACAGTGCAGAAGGAGGCCATTCGGCCCATCGAGTCTGCACCGGCTCTTGGAAAGAGCATCCTACCCAAGGTCAACACCTCCACCCTATCCCCATAACCCAGTAACCCCACCCAACACTAAGGGCAATGTTGGACTCTAAGGGCAATTTAGCATGGCCAATCCACCTAACTCGCACATCTTTGGACTGTGGGAGGAAACCCGAGCACCCGGAGGAAACCCACGCACACACGGGAAGGATGTGCAGACTCCGCACAGACAGTGACCCAAGCCGGAATCGAACCTGGGATCCTGGAGCTGTGAAGCAATTGTGCTATCCAGAATGCTACCGCGCTACTTCATCACACAAAATCTGATGCTGAGCTTCAGTAGGACATATCAGGGCAGGTGGTCAAAATACTGGTTTTAAGGAGCATCTTAAAGCAGGAGAGAAACATGGAGAGGCGGAAAGATTTAAGGAGGGAATTCCAGATACTATGGCCTTGGCAACTGAAGGCACGGATGCCAAAATTGAAATAGGGGACACTCAAGAGGCCAGAATTGAAGGAGTTCAGAGTTCTGACAGGGTGGGGCTTTACAGTGCAAAACTATCTAACTTCCTAACAGTTCTGAAGAGCCTTTTCTTGTCCTTTCAAGTAAGTTAAATTCCAGCACAGCCACATGAATTGGTGTCCTACATTTACATATTTTTTAAAAAAAAGTATTTTTATGAAAGATTTTCCAATTTTACAATACATTTTACAACAAAACCCATATTCCACAGCAGATGACCCACAAAAACCAACGTAACAAAAACCCCGGCCGGTCATACCCACCTCATCCACCAAGATAAAAAAATGACAACCGAAAGAAAAAGAATCGAAAATAAACTAAACCCCAAACCGACCTCTAACAACTGACCGTGACTAATTTCTTTAAGTCAGTAACAAATGTCTGCCACCTCTGGTTGGACCCTTCAACTGACCCCCTGATGGTGTACTTGACTTTCTCCAGGTACAAGAATTCCATTAGGTCACCCAACCATACCGAGGCGCTGGGCGGAGATGAAGTCCCCTACTCCAGCAGACCTCGCCTCCGGGCAATCAGCGAGGCGAAGGTAAGGACATCTGCCTTCACGCCCAACCAATTCCAAATTTAATTCAAATTATTTATTGATTCAGGTTAAAAAGGTTAAAAAAAATACCCTGTATAAATATCCACCTGCAGTGGCACAAACGTTTCTAATCAAATTCTCTCCAGTTTTATGGTTAGATATTTGATGCGATTTGGGAATAAAATGAAACAGAATCAGTTAACTTGAAACTCACCCTTCTCAGGTGATATTCCAGTTTAGCTTTTGCATCATTGAGTTCTTCCAGACGTTGGTTGAAAGCAGCATTGACTCGATCGTACTGGCATCGTAGGTCTTGTGAGGTCTCAAGCAGCACATTGTCAACCAGAGCACGGAGATTAATAGAAGCCATTCGCTCCTGCTCAGCTTTGTAAATGTTACAATGGGTGAACGCAGCCCAAGTCTCCGGAGTCGAAGAACTGCGAGGTTAAAACAAAATGCAACAACGTCACGCCTCAGTGGCTATTTCCGTGCAGGACTACTTTTTGCTCTTCAAATAGCTGCCACAGACTTGATGTGTCGAATGGCCCCTTCTGTGCTGTACAGTTCTACGATTGTGGAATGATATACATTAAGAGCACACACGGTTAATGTAGTGGAACAACATTTTGGAGGGACGTTTACTCGGACTAAAGATTAGCTTTGGCCCACCCAAGTGTAAAAAACACAAAAGTAGAAAATACAAAACACAGAAGTCATCATCAAACCACAGAGTATAGTCAAAACAACAACTTGAGCACTGATGGCAATGCAGAGAAGTGCCCAGAGAATGATGCCACGTATAAAATGTCTTGATTATTTTTCTGCAGCAAGGACACATTGCATATGCCCATTTCCAAAAGTGCATTTGTAGTTCCCCATCTCTGTCCAAACATCTGCATCTCAGTGGGTTTTGGTTATTCATTCTTACTGGTAAAAGTTTGAATTCAGGATGACTTGTTCTTCCAACCCTCTTAAACCCTCTTAAAATCAGAGGAATGGGCTAGTTAACCATTGGAAACACTCTTGTTTGCATAGTGAGTAAGTACAGCACAGATGGATCAACAGGTTTGTTGAATGGCACACTCGCTGTTCCATTTCCCCTCGACCCCACTCAAAGTACTGATCCTCTGCAAAGTTGCAGTGACTCTTTATAGGGGATTCAACGGAATATTAATCCACAGTATCAGAATTTCTAACATGGTCAAATAACATGTCATAGTTACATGCTGACTATAATAGAAAAAAAAAGACCTGCATTTATATAATGCCTTTCACCATCGTCGGACATCTCAAAGTGCTTTACTGACAATCAAGCATTTTTTGAAGCGTGGCCTCTGTTGTAATGCAGGACATGTGGCAGCCAATTTGTGCAAAGCAAGCTCCCACAAACGGCAATGTGATAGCAACCTGATAATGTGATGTTGATTGAGGGATGAAATATTAGCCAGGACTCCAGGGATAACCCTCCTGCTTGTCTTGCACTGGAGTGGGACTTGAATTTGGAACCTTGTGACACAATTGCAACAGTGTTACCGAGTGAGCCAAAGACAAAGAACAAAGAACAAAGAAATGTACAGCACAGGAACAGGCCCTTCGGCCCTCCAGGCCCGTGCCGACCATGCTGCCCGACTAAACTACAATCTTCTACACTTCCTGGGTCCGTATCCCTCTATTCCCATCCTATTCATGTACTTGTCAAGATGCCCCTTAAATGTCACTATCGTCCCTGCTTCCACCACCTCCTCCGGTTGCGAGTTCCAGGCACCCACTACGCTCTGTGGAAAAAATGTCCTCGTACATCTACTCTAAACCTTGCCCCTCTCACCTTAAACCTATGCCCCCTAGTAATTGACCCCTCTACCCTGGGGAAAAGCCTCTGACTATCCACTCTGTCTATGCCCCTCATAATTTTGTAGACCTCTATCAGGTCGCCCCTCAACCTCCGTCGTTCCAGTGAGAACAAACCGAGTTTATTCAACCGCTCCTCATAGCTAATGCCCTCCATACCAGGCAACATTCTGGTAAATCTCTTCTGCACCCTCTCGAAAGCCTCCACATCCTTCTGGTAGTGTGGCGACCAGAATTGAACACTATACTCCAAGTGTGGCCTAACTAAGGTTCTATACAGCTGCAACATGACTTGCCAATTCTTATACTCAGTGCCCCGGCCAATGAAGGCAAGCATGCCGTATGCCTTCTTGACTACCTTCTCCACCTGTGTTGCCCCTTTCAGTGACCTGTGGACCTGTACTCCTAGATCTCTCTGACTTTCAATACTCTTGAGGGTTCTACCATTCACTGTATATTCCCTACCTGCATTAGACCTTCCAAAAAGCATTACCTCACATTTGTCCGGATTAAACTCCATCTGCCATCTCTCCGCCCAAGTCTCCAAACAATCTAAATCCTGCTGTATCCTTTGACAGTCCTCATCGCTATCTGCAATTCCACCAACCTTTGTGTCGTCTGCAAACTTACTAATCAGACCAGTTACATTTTCCTCCAAATCATTTATATATACTACAAACAGCAAAGGTCCCAACACTGATCCCTGCGGAACACCACTGGTCACAGCCCTCCAATTAGAAAAGCATCCTTCCATTGCTACTCTCTGCCTTCTATGACCTAGCCGGTTCTGTATCCACCTTGCCAGCTCACCCCTGATCCCATGTGACTTCACCTTTTGTACTAGTCTACCATGAGGGATCTTGTCAAAGGCCTTACTGAAGTCCATATAGACAACATCCACTGCCCTACCTGCATCAATCATCTTTGTGACCTCCTCGAAAAACTCTATCAAGTTAGTGAGACACGACCTCCCCTTCACAAAACCATGCTGCCTCTCACTAATACGTCCATTTACTTCCAAATGGGAGTAGATCCTGTCTCGAAGAATTCTCTCCAATAATTTCCCTACCACTGAAGTAAGGCTCACCGGCCTGTAGTTCCCTGGATTATCCTTGCTACCCTTCTTAAACAGAGGAACAACATTGGCTATTCTCCAGTCCTCCGGGACATCACCTGAAGACAGTGAGGATCCAAAGATTTCTGTCAAGGCCTCAACAATTTCCTCTCCAGCCTCCTTCAGTATTCTGGGGTAGATCCCATCAGGCCCTGGGGACTTATCTACCTTAATATTTTTTAAGACTCCCAACACCTCGTCTTTTTGGATCTCAATGTGACCCAGGCTATCTACACACCCTTCTCCAGACTCAACATCTACCAATTCCTTCTCTGGTGAATACTGATGAAAGTATTCATTTAGTACCTCGCCCATTTCCTCTGGCTCCACACATAGATTCCCTTGCCTATCCTTCAGTGGGCCAACCCTTTCCCTGGCTACCCTCTTGCTTTTTATGTACGTGTAAAAAGCCTTGGGATTTTCCTTAACCCTATTTACCAATGACTTTTCGTGACCCCTTCTAGCCCTCCTGACTCCTTGCTTAAGTTCCTTCCTACTTTCCTTATATTCCACACAGGCTTCGTCTGTTCCCAGCCTTTTAGCCCTGACAAATGCCTCCTTTTTCTTTTTGACGAGGCCTACAATATCTCTCGTTATCCAAGGTTCCCAAAAATTGCCCTATTTATCCTTCTTCCTCACAGGAACATGCCGGTCCTGAATTCCTTTCAACTGACACTTGAAAGCCTCCCACATGTCAGATGTTGATTTGCCCTCAAACATCCGCCCCCAATCTAGGTTCTTCAGTTCCCGCCTAATATTGTTATAATTAGCCTTCCTCCAATTTAGTACATTCATCCTAGGACCACTCTTATCCTTGTCCACCAGCACTTTAAAACTTACTGAATTGTGGTCACTGTTCCCGAAATGCTCCCCTACTGAAACTTCTACCACCTGGCTGGGCTCATTCCCCAATACCAGGTCCAGTACCGCCCCTTCCCTAGTTGGACTGTCTACATATTGTTTTAAGAAGCCCTCCTGGATGCTCCTTACAAACTCTGCCCCGTCTAAGCCCCTGGCACTAAGTGAGTCCCAGTCAATATTGGGGAAGTTGAAGTCTCCCATCACCACAACCCTGTTGTTTTTACTCTTTTCCAAAATCTGTCTATCTATCTGCTCCTCTATCTCCCGCTAGCTGTTGGGAGGCCTGTAGTAAACCCCCAACATTGTGACTGCACCCTTCTTATTCCTGATCTCTACCCATATAGCCTCACTGCCCTCTGAGGTATCCTCCCGTAGTACAGCTGTGATATCCTCCCTAACCAGTAGCGCAACTCCGCCACCCCTTTTACATCCCCCTCTATCCCGCCTGAAACATCTAAATCCTGGAACGTTTAGCTGCCAATCCTGCCTTTCTCTCAACCAGGTCTCTGTAATGGCAACAACATCATAGTTCCAAGTACTAATCCAAGCTCTATGTTCATCTGCCTTACCCGTAATACGTCTTGCATTAAAACATATGCACTTCAGGCCATCAGACCCGCTGTGTTCAGCAACTTCTCCCTGTCTGCTCTGCCTCAGAGCCACACTGTCCCTATTCCCTAGTTCTCCCTCAATGCTCTCACCTTCTGACCTATTGCTCCCGTGCCCACCCCCCTGCCATACTAGTTTAAATCCTCCCGTGTGACACTAGCAAACCTCGCGGCCAGGATATTTATGCCTCTCCAGTTTAGATGCAACCCGGCCTTCTTATATAGGTCACACCTGCCCCGGAAGAGTTCCCAGTGGTCCAGATAACGGAAACCCTCCCTCCTACACCAGCTGTTTAGCCACGTGTTTAGCTGCTTTATCTTCCTATTTCTAGCCTCACTGGCACGTGGCACAGGGAGTAATCCCGAGATTACAACCCTAGAGGTCCTGTCTTTTAACTTTCTGCCTAGCTCCCTGAACTCCTGCTGCAAGACCTCATGCCCCTTCCTGCCTATGTCGTTAGTACCAATATGTACAATGACCTCTGCCTGTTTGCCCTCCCCCTTCAGCCGTGGTGCCACTGCACCTACTCCCTCACCCTAATCCCTTAACCTCACCTAACCTGCACCTCGCTGGACACTAAGGGACAATTTATCATGGCCAATCCACCTAACCTGCACTTTGGACTGTGGGAGGAAACCAGAGCACCTGCAGGAAACCCACGCAGACACGGGGAGAACATACAAACTCCACACAGACAGTCACCCAAGGCCAGAATTAAACCCGGGTCCCTAGTGCTGTGAGGCAGCAGTGCTAACCACCGTGCCACCTTGTGCAACAGTGAAAACAAAACAAAAAAATCAGAATACGTGAATAAAATAATTCCGAATGCCAGTGCTGACATTGATTCAAAAAAAGTCTTTGAAATTGTAGCTAAATATTGTAGTTTTCACCTCCCTCATCGTTTCATAAACTCTTTAAACTGGGATAGAACAGGCCAGAAACACACGGCTGTATCCACCAAGTCACACCAACAGAATTCACTTCATTCACTCCCGGGAAATGCTCCGGGCCGGGATTAGGGTCAAATTTACAGTGACATACCCATCAAGGTCAGTAAGCGCACTGGTCCAGAGAATGTGGAAATAAACAAGGGCCATAAAAGAAGCTTTCACATAACTGGCACCTCTGATATACCCACATCTGACAACAGTATGTATGATGAGAAGTCCTCAGACCTGCTGAGCATTTGAGGGAACTGGGACTGTATTCTCTAGGGTTTGAAGAATGAGAGGTGATCTCATTGAAATTTGCAAAATTCGTACAGGGCGTCTCAGGGTGGATCTAGTTATGATGCTTACAAGGATGGTGTGCCGAGAACCAGAGGGAATGGTCTCAAAATAAGGATCAGGCCATTTAAGACGGATATCAGGAGGAATTTTTATGCTCAGAGGGTGGTGGAAACTCAATTATTGAGCATATTTAACACAGAACTCGCTAGATTCTGGATACTAATGACATTCAGGGATGTGGGGATAGTGCCAAGTGGCACTGAGGTAGATGATCAGCCCTGTTGGTATTAAAGGAGGGTGACGTTTCTCCTAGTTTTAGTGGGTTAGTTTCAGGAGGAGTGACACCTTTTGTGCATCTACCCAGCATATCCCCGTCACCGGAAATCATCAGCCCTGATCTAATTTAATGCTGGAGCGGGCTTGGTGGGACGAGTGAATTAACATTCATATCTGTAAGTCAGAAAATCACAGGCTCAAATCCCATTCCAACAACAACTTGTATTTATATAGTATCTTTCATGTAGTAAAATGGTCCAAGGGGGTGCTATGAAGCAACATTGGACACTGAGCTGCAGAAATGGCCAACGATGACTGGGCGACTGGTTGCTCAAGAGGCCAGAACCTGATCAGGCCAGTGATCTCAGAGGGTGTTGGCGGGTTTGGAGGAGATAACAATGATATGGAGGGGGTGAGACAATGAAGGGATTTGAAACCAGGATGAGAATTTTAAAATTAACACCAAATTTTGTCTGACAGGTCAGTGCAGAACTGAAGGAGTGCTGCACTCCAATGAGATATGAAACTGTTGTGTTCGAGCCTGAACATGCAATAAATTTCCATGATCTGTGATGATACTTTTTTATTCAACACAGGTCACAAGAGGTCTTAAGGCACCCTCTAGTGGCCCAGTTCCTTCATACACCATGTTAATATGCTACATGATCATGATATACAGTCTAATAATAAATAATAATAATTTATTGTCACAAATAGGCTTCAATGAAGTTACCGTGAAAAGCCCCTAGTCACCACATTCCAGCGCCTGTTCGGGGAGGCCGGTACGGGAATTGAACCGTGCTGCTGGCCTTGTTCCGCATTACAAGCCAGCTGTTTAGCCCACTGTGCTAACCAGTCTATATGTAATATATTGTGATAAGCAGTGAGTTTTTCTGTGTAGCTTGGCTCATAGATTATAATCACAGATAGATTACAACAGTGACTACATTGTAAAAGGACTTCACTGTCTGTAAATCACTTTGGATTGTTGGGAAAGATGATGTAAGCAGGTTCTTCCTTCTGTCCGACTGTGCTGGTCATAACCTGCATCCGCATGGGATTTACAGAATGGGGACAATTGTATTCCCAGAGCCCTTTACGGAATACAAGCTTCCCCGCTAAGGGGGTGGGGGAAGCTTGATTACTCTTGTATCTAAAGCTGGCAGGTCAGGGACCGGCCGATACCTATCTGCTTGGGTATCACCGGGAGCTGTGCACCTTGAGCCTTGCAAAAATGTTTCTTTTGTTCAACTCGGTGTGGGCTCCCTGTGTCTTCATAAAACTGGCAACGAGGAGTAAACCTGGTCTGCTGTCAATGCTGTGACCCTGCCAATTCCGCCACCTCCCTGCGTCCGTGTTTTCTGATAGAAGCCTTGATTTTTCGCCATGCCATTCTTCGGGCGGCTGGACACCTTTGATGCTGGAGTCGAGGATTGAGCCTAGTATGTGTCGCGGATGCGCTATTTCTTTCGCGCAATTAATATCGTGGAAGATGAGCCCCTAAACGGTGATCCTGCTGACCACTTGGGGCGGCCACACATATGGGGTCATTTGGAGCCTCACATACTCGGTGCCACCGGCCACCCTCACCTTTGACCAGCTCGTAGAACTTGTCGGTCAGCACTTCAACCCAACGCCATCCGTTACAATCCAGCACTATTGTTTTAATACGGAAGCGAGAGCCCCGGGTGAGTCGGTCACCGAAGTTATGTCCTGGATTCGGAACATTGCCGAGTTCTGCGAATATGGGGCTGTGCTGCTACCCGATCGCCTAGTCTGCGGCATCAATAATGCGGAGACGCAGAAGAAGTCCTTGGCAGAGCCTTTCCTGAACCTCCAACAGCTACTGCAATTATCCTTGTCCTGTGAGATCACGGAGTGCAGGGTTCGGGAGATACAGGGCATGGAGGTCAATGCCTTGGGATGCAATCCCTCCCGTGGAGTGTCCAGTTCCCTTGGTGGAAACGGTGGATGTCAAGCTTGGCCAGTTGGAGATTTTGGATATTATTTGGCCCGATCCGTGAGCGGCACCGGTGGTCCCAATCCTAAAACCGGATGGGACGGTCCGCCTCCATGGGGATTACAAATTGTCGGTCAACACTGCTTCACAGCTCGCCCACAACCCCATGCCTCGCATCAAGGACCTGTATGCTAAACTGGCTGGTGGGTCCTCATTTACAAAACTGGGCATGTAAAATGTGTATCTGCAACTTGAACCCGACAGGTCCTCTCGTCAATACATTATGGTTACGTACTGGGGCCTCTACAAATACACCCGGCTGCCTTTTAGGATGTCATCAGCATGTGCAATATTTCAACGTATCATAGAGAATTACCTGCGGGAGCCCCCACATGTCACGGTATATTTGGACAATGTGTTGGTCACGGAGGATACCGACCAGAAGCACTTGAAGAACCTGGAGGCGACACTGCAACACTTTTCGGAATTTGGCATCCGCCTGCGACTGGCGAAGTGCGTGTTTCACGCAAGAAAGGTGGTCTATTTGAGTTACCGGGTGGACCGTGACGGTTTGCACCCAGTGGCGGGGAAGGCGCGTGTTATCTAGTTAGCCCCCATCCTGACGATGCGACGGAACTCCGCTCGTTTCTGGGATTAGACAATTATTACGGGAAATTTGTCCGAATGTCATGGCTGTACTGGCCCCTACATCTACTTCTGAAGAA
The DNA here is from genome assembly GCF_047496885.1 of Scyliorhinus torazame. Classification (NCBI taxonomy): domain Eukaryota; kingdom Metazoa; phylum Chordata; class Chondrichthyes; order Carcharhiniformes; family Scyliorhinidae; genus Scyliorhinus; species Scyliorhinus torazame. Next base: position 166,328,558 of record NC_092723.1, read on the forward strand.
GCACCAGGCTTGGCTTTGAGATGCGGCCTAGGAGGCAGCTTTTCGGCAAATCAGGCGATGGCTGGCGTCCTCGGGAGTGCTGACACCACGATTCGGGCAAGCCATTGACCATCACGAAATGCCTTATGGTACTAGGGCCGCTCTGGCCCATCGAATGCCAGATGGTCGGGAGCGGCCGATTGCCTTTGCACTTCGGGCGCTGACCACAGCTGAGCACAAGGACGCACAGATCGTGAAGGAGGGCCTGACAGTGTTGTTTAGGGTAAAGGAATTCCACCAGTATGTCTACAGCCGCCATTTCTACATCATCACAGACCATAAGCCTTTAATTGGCCTTTTTCACGAAGCCAAAGTGATCCCACCTATTGCATTGGCACGGATACAACGCAGGGCCCTGTGCTGGCTGCTTAGGGACCAGTGATCAGGGACCCACATCACGCACGCTGACGTGCTGAGCTGGTTGCCTCTGCCGGCCGAGACCATAGCCCCCCTCTGGCGGGCGAAGACATGGGCATTTTGAATTTCATGGACTCCCTGCCAGTCACCTCGTCGCGTATCCGCGACCGGACTCAGGCGGACCCCATACTCGCCAAGCTGCAGCATCTGGTATTGGTTGGTGGCCAGCACCAAAAGCTGCCAGTGGAACTGCGAACCTTCTTGTCCAGGATGTCTGAACTGAGTGTAGAAGACGGTATTCTACTATGGAGCTGTAGTCCCGGCGAAGGGTCAAGAGATCGTATTGAAGGACATGCATAACGAACACCCGGGCGTGCTGAAGATGCAAATGTTGGCGTGGAGCTGTGTCTGGTGGCCAGGAATAGATACGGTGGGCAGCACAGTAGCACAGTGATTAGCACAGTTGCTTCACAGCTCCAGGGTCCCAGGTTTGATTCCGGCTTGGATCACTGTCTGTGTGGAGTCTGCACATTGTCCCCGTGTCTGCGTGGGGTTTCCTCCGGGTGCTCCAGTTTCCTCCCACAGTCTAAAGATGTGCAGGTTAGGTGGATTGGCCATTCTAAATTGCCCTTAGTGTCCAAAAAGGTTAGGTGGGGTTACGGGGATAAAGAGGATAGGGTGGAGGCGTGGGGCTTGGGTGGGGTGCTCTTTCCAAGGGCCGGTGCGGACTCAATGGGCTGGGTGGCCTCCTTCTGCACTGTAAATTCTATGACATCTAGAAAGTAGCTCAACTGTGTCCCGTTTGCCAGGAGCACCAGAACCTCCTTTCCATCGCACTCTTTCATCCATAGGAGTGGCCAGGCCGCCCCAGGCCCAGGTTCATGCCAACTTTGCTGGTCCCTTCATGGGCCTGATGTTTCCACTTTTGTTGGACGCCCATTCCAAGTGGTTGGATATCCACAGAATGGCACGATCACCTCTCTTTTTCGGCACATGGCATCCCCGAGATCCTCGCCACAGATAACGGGGCTTCTTTTACCAGTGAGGAGTTCTCAGTGCTCTGGAAGGCCAACGGGATTCAACAAGTGCGAATGGCCGCTTACCACCCGGGGTCCAATGGTGCTCAAACGGGGGCTCCGGAAACAAACTCCTGGTTCCAGGGATATGAGTCTGGCTTGGTTCTTGTTTGTTTCTCGGACTATGTTACACGCTGTGACTGGAATCGCTCCGGTGAGATGCTCATGGGCCGACTACTCCGTATCCGCCTGAGCTCACTGATCCCTGATATCAGGGCAAATGTACGCCATAGCCAGGACCTTCAGGAATGCTGCCGTGTTCAGCGTCGCTCTGGAGGATGCGGTGATTTTGCCATCAGGACTCACTGGCTCTCGGGGACTATTTTCCGCCAGACTGGGCCGGTCTCCTACCAGGTTCGGGTCGGCAGCCAGCTGCTGACGTGCCAAATGGATCACCTTTGGCCGTGGAGACTGCCCCTTCGTCCGATTCCTGATTTGTGTCCCGTTCCGGATTGTCCGGTCCCGCTGTGATGACTCGTGAATGTCTCTGTGGCCTCTGATGTGGACTGTGCTGTGCAGCTATCTCCTGCAGCATTCCTGCTGCGGTGTCATTGTAGAAGACGGCGTTCCCTGATGCGATACCCAGCGTCAGACCTGGTGCCCGGGGCACAGGATGTTCCGCCTGAACCGAAGAGAGTCCGTCGGCCTTCCTTTCATTTTGCTTCTTCTTCGCCTCCTCTTTGTCCACAGCCTTCAGAGGGTCCTTCAGACTTGGGGGGGGGGGGGGGGGGGGGGGTGATGTCATAACCTGCATCCGCATGCCACCTATGGGGTGGGGACGATTGTATTCCCAGAGTCCTTCGCAGAATGCGAGTTTCCCCACTTCGAGGGTGGGGGAAACTTAATTACTATTGTATATAAAGCTGGCTGGCCGGGGAACGGCCAAGTGCTCACCTGGTTGGATATCACCAGGAGCTGTGTATCTCGAGCCTTGCAAATAAATCTTTGTTTCTTTTGTTCAACTCTATGTGGACTCCCCGTGTCTTCATAATAGTGCTCTTTCTTGCTTATAATAAAATAACAATAATAATAATAATCGCTTATTGTCACAAGTAGGCTTCAATGAAGTTACTGTGAAAAGCCCCTAGTCGCCACATGCCGGTGCCTGTTCGAGGAGGCCGGTACGGGAATTGAACCTGCGCTGCTGCCTTGTTCTGCATTACAAGCCAGCTATTTAGCCCACTGTGCTAAACCAGTCTATTTAGCCCACTGTGCTAAACCAGTCTATGTTGTTGACCAACAGCTGCGAGTGAACCAGGAACAGGGAACCTGATTGAAAACAATTTCTCTTTGTTTGGGCCTGGTTTCTTGGGTACTTGGATTTAGATTTATTGTCGCGTGTACCGAGGTACAATGAAAAGTATTGTACTGCGTACAGTCCAGACAGATCGTTCCATACATGAAAAACATAAGACATATGATAAATACACAAAGTAAATGCATACACATAGACATTGAGTGAAGCATATGGAGTGTAGTACTACAACAGTAGAGAAGATGCATGGAGAGATCAGTTCAGTCCATAGGAGGGCCATTCAGGAGTCTGGTAACAGGGGAAAGAGGCTGTTTTTGAATCATTTGGTGCGTGTTCTCAGACTTTTGTATCTCCTGCCATATCTTCTGCAGGTACTCTGGCTGGATTCTTCTGCCCGTCCGCTGCAAGAACGTCACGGGCGAGTCGCGGACAATGGAAAAGTCCATTGACCTCAAGTGGGATTCTCCAGTCGCCGGGTGGGCGCAGCCAGAGTATCCTGCCCTTCAAAACAATACTTACTAATTTGGGTGAAAAGGGTTAAAAAAAAAAGGCCTGTGTGAATATGCCACAGCAACATGAACCTCTGACAGTGCAGCACTCCTTTAGTACTGCACTGACCTGTTATACAAATTTAGACTCAATCATCAATCATCCTTCTGCTCAATGGCCATTGGTTCCTGGTGAAGCAATGCCTCAATTTTAAAATGCTTATCCTGGTTTCAAATCCCTCCATTGTCTCAGTCGCCCCTCACTATCACTGTAACCCTTACACCACCTTCCAATCACAGTGCTTATCCAACCCTGGCCACTTGAGCAACTCCAATAGTAGTCACCCAGTCTTGAGACATTTTATTATAATAAAGGCACCATATAAATGCAAGTTAATGTTGTTGGAATGGGAACTGATCATCAGAAATTAGGGCTATGAACTCTTTAGAGGGTTTTAAAAATTGGTTGTAGTTGGTGTAAAACCCAATGGTATGCTGCCCATGCTGCCTCGAGAAGATTGTTAAATCTCCAGAACTGTCTTAGACTCTCCAAGAATTCCAGGATAAACCACTGGCAAAATCCCAAGTGAAAAATCATCAGACCATTAAATAAGGTGTTTTATTTCATTTTCTTCAAACTCTTTGAGAAATATATTTTTGACCGGATAAAAATACAGGAGGTGGGGGGGGGGGAAACGGAGTACTTTGCTTTCTGATTGGCATGGCAAAGGTGGTGCAGTGTGGAGATGGGCCTGCGGGTGACCCTGGTGGCAGGGCAGTTGGTGGCAAGAGATCCTGCGATGATACTCCAGGAATATGTGCAAGCAGTGCTGGCAACCCCACATCTGGGGCAAAGGTGACTGTGCAGAAGTCTAAGTGGTAGATGGCTGGATCTATTTTCATGTTGGGGGGGGGGGGGTGTTGATGATTTTTTTTGTTGTGGGCTACTTTTGCCAATGTGTCCCGCTCTTGGCACACAACCAAAAGGTAGGGAGGATTGTGATCCACGTCAGTCTGCTATAACTCTAGGACTCCTCCTGTGTCAACAAGGCAAAGGTGCAATACAAACAGAAAACACTGGGATCACTCAGCAGGTCCAGGTGGCATCAGAGAGCTGTTTCTCTCTTTAGATGCTGCCTGATCTGCTGAATATTTCCAGTACTTTTTGTTTTTATTTCAGATTTTGCAGTTTTTTCCTTTTGTATCAAGGCAAAGCTGCGTCCTAACAGAGTCGCATCGAGTGACAAATGAAATCTTAGTTACCCACGGCAAGGTGAGTTCCAGGTCTCTCATTTCCAGACTACATTTGCTAACGTTGTTTACTCTTGAGAATAAATGTCATTAATTCCCCTCAAAATGTCTATGTCTTCACTTTCCAAGGTTGCATGTGACTCTCACCCATGTGACTTGCTCAGATAGGAAGTCATTAATTTTAATTATCCCGTGTCTTTTTATTTGGGTGGAATATGACTGGAGGGTTACAACAGGATCCGACGGCCCCATCGGCATTATTTGATTTCTAAATATGAATTAGAATCTGCCTTACTTGTCCTCGAACTTGGCAGAGTTTGGATGGAACTGAATGTTTGTGCTCTGGTTGTTGAGGCCTCCAGCTTTGACGTCAATTTTATAGGCCTCATACTTGTCGGACCAATCCATTTCCAGGACCTCCTTGGCATCTCTGTTCCTCCTGTGACAAATGGTGTAGAGCGCATTGTTAGTACAATGGAAGAATACACACCATATTATTCAAGTACAAGGTGTAAAAGAAAGTTTAAGGCGCCTTCCAAGTTGGCAAACCTGAGAAGTTTTACTTTGCTTATGGCTGAACTCCCTTTTCTGAAAATATAAATGTTAACTTTAAGGCTTTAGAAATACACACAGGGCAAAATGGATGCAATGCACCTAATGGAAGTCACAAAACTATTAACCTTTAAGTTTTATATAAATGCATCGCCAAGCAGCTGTTGCGGATTGTGGCAGTTGGTGTCAGCTGATTATTTGGCCATGAGGGGCATCGTGACCACTTTGAACCGTGTTTTCAACTGATCTACCGAGAGACATTTTCCAGCTGGGGTCATGTAGTAATCCAGGAGGCACGGCCTGGAAGGTTAGCTTTGTTTATTCATTACTCAAAGACAAAGCCTCTACGGTGGCAACAAAGTCCCACCCCGGGCCCACGGAACTGCTGGTCCAGGTTTGGGCCGGCATTTAAAGGGCTGCCGATAACGAGTCCCAGCTGGGAGGTTTCCGTCCGTTACCCAGGAAACTCGTACTTCGCCAGCCCCACGGGGAGATATATTATTGATCCCCCATGGTCCTCGTGGGGGTTATCGCAGGTCATAAGACAGCAATTAGCATCTTCCCTTCCTCTCCCCGCCTAGGGGAACAGGAGCCAGTTCTGGTCGTCTACCTAGTGGCCCCAGCTGAGGTCATTTGAACAAAGTAAAAAATGAGAGTTCAAGTCTGGGGCTTTGCTGATCCACATTCTCTCAATTGGCTCAACCAAGCTATTGGGAGAGTGAGTTTTGGTGCAGCATTATAAAGCAGAGTTTTATAATATTGCTTCTGATCGTAACCTTTGACCCTGTTTTGATTCTTTTTTGCAGTTTTCGTTTTTTTCTCTTGTTTTTCTCTATTTTTTCCTTCTTTTCTTTTGGATGACAGCTGTTCGTGATTCTGCCATTCACTTGTCTTTTGTTTCCCCCTTTGCTCCATTCCCCACTCTTTTTGGCCTTGTACCATTAACCCCTTTGTCATTTTATCTCTCCTGCCTGCTACCCTTTACAGACCTTCCCTTTTGTTCTTCTCCCCCATCTCCCTCTCTCCTTCCTTCACCTGCTTAAAACCTATTTGTGTCTCGTACTTTCCGTTTTCTGATGAAAGGTCATTGACCTGAGATCTTGGGCGAATTCTCCCAAAATGTGTTTGAATACAAAGGGATTCTAGCAATAGAGGGGTTTGGCCAGAAAGTGAAGTTCGGCTATGATCTTATCGAACAGTGGATTAGGCCTGAGGGGGAATATGGTCATTCGGTTCAGATTTCTTTAGTTCTTATGTGCTCTGTAGCTGGAAATATAGTGGAATATTCCCCCAGTTAGTGCTCTAGCTAGAATTTTGCAGTTTCTGAAACACTGGGTGGGGTTTACCGGCCGTTCGCGCTGGCGGAAACCTCATATCCCGCCCGCAGCGCATCCCTGCCACATGGTTCCCGGCGGTGAGGGGTGCGTCAACAGGAAACCCCGTTGACAACGGCGGAACTAGAAGATCCTGCTACGTTAGGAAGCACTTCTACGCGCAAAGGGTGATGGAAGTTTGGAACTCTCTTCCACAAATGGCAATTGATGAATTAGAATTAGAATATACAGTGCAGAAGGAGGCCATTCGGCCCATCGAGTCTGCACCGGCTCTTGGAAAGAGCACCCTACTCAAGGTCAACCCAGTAACCCCACCCAACACTAAGGTCAATTTTGGACACTAAGGGCAATTTATCATGGCCAATCCACCTAACCTGTACATCTTTGGACTGCGGGAGGAAACCGGAGCACCCGGAGGAAACCCACGCACACACGGGGAGGATGTGCAGACTCCGCACAGACAGTGACCCAAGCCGGAATCGAACCTGGGACCCTGGAGCTGTGAAGCAATTGTGCTATCCACAATGCTACCGTGCTGCCCCAATGCTTGATCATTTGTTAATTTTAAATCGGAGATGGATAGATTTTTGTTAAGCAAAGGTATTAAAGGATTTGGGCTAAAGGCAGGTATATGGGACGGGTTTCTCCGTCCCGCCGCACCGGCTTTCAGGTGCGACGCGGCCCCGCCGGCTGCAGGATTCTCCGTCTTGCCAGCCGGCCAATGGGGTTTTCCATTGTGGCCAGCCCCACGCCGTCGGGAAATCCCAGGACGGCTGCCGCCACAACGAAGAATCCTGCCAGTGGAGAATCCAGCCCATGGAGTTAGGCCACTGATCAGCCATGATCTCAATGAATGACAGAGCAGGCTCGAGAGGCTGAATGGCCTACTCATGTTCCTATGTTTCTAATTATATAATCTTTGAATGAATTTAATTTCCCCATTTAATTAATCACTGATTATAAAAAACAGTAAAAATTACAAAACTACCCAAAAAACAAAGAGTCACAATCATTTAGAATTTTTAAAACAAAGGATCCGAGTGTTAGGTCTTCCCCTGTAAACATAATATATAAAATTACTGAGCAATGATTTTGAGTGTAAATTGAAGACTTCTCTGTGGGTTGCTGTCCCTTTAGTAGGTAAGTAAATAACTTGAAATTGAAGCCATAATGCCAAATGCACTGGAAGGGCAATGAATAAGTAATGAATCTAATGTCATCCTGTCCCTGACAATTAACTTACCTAATCTGCTTAATGACCTCATCCAAAGTTCTCTTCAAAACTCCTTGTACATTTTGAATCAGATCAACTTCCTGCATTAAAAAGAAATAACTTTATAGGATGTTGGTTCTGAAACAGACCATTACTGGTGGAGCTTTCACTGGTTGTACTCCTGAGTGTCAGTTCCGGGTGCGTGTGAGCCATATACAACATTCACAAGAATTAAATGACTCGAGCAATGCAGTAATTTGTATCAGCCTGGCTCAGTCAAAGCACTCTCACTGCTGAATCAGAAGGTCATGGGTTCAGGTCCCACTCTGGGTTTTATACATAACAATCTATGCTGATGCTCCAGTGCTGTGCTGTCAGAGGTGTCTTTTGGACGAGATATTAATCCGAGGCCTGGTCTGTCTTCTCGGGTGGATGTAAATGATCCCACGGCACTATTTTGAACTCTTGTTATTATCCCTCAATCAACTTCACAATGAATTACCTGACACATCGCTAGCTGTGGGAGCTTGTTGTACACAAATTGGCAGTAGTGTTTCCTATATTACAATAGTGGCTGCAGTTCAAAAGTGCTTCATTGGCTGAAATGTGCTTTGGGAGGTCTGATGGTCATAAAAGGCACTATACAAATGCAAGTCTTTATTTCTTTCCCATTTCTTTTTCTCCTCTCCTAAACATTTTGACTGATTCCAGCAACCTATAGGTACCTGAACCTTCATCCCTGGTATGTGTCAGTACCTTGCCGGTTAGCTGCCCCAGCTTTATTTCCAACTTAAGACCACAAGACTACAAGATGAGGAGCAGAAGCGGGTTGTTCAACTCATCTAGTCTGCTCCACCATTCAATGAGATCATGACTGATCTGGTGTGAAAATCCTCAACTCCACTTTCCTGTCTTTTCCCCATAACCTTCAATTCTCTCATTGATGACAGCTCTCCTCGTTTTTCAAATGTTAGCTATTGATGATACAAATGCTTACAAATTCTAGCTATTTGTTCCATTCATCTAGTGGCACAGATAGTGCTTGAAATTGAATCTTAATAATCCTGCAGTAGTGATACGATATTTACATGACAACAGTTTCTCATCTTAAGAATATGAAACTAACAGAGGTGAATGGGGCTTAGTATCAACTTACAAATTGCACTGATGCTGCCTGCTCTGGCCTCAGTAAAATGGGAAACTTCTATTTGGGATTCACAGTCACTGTAAAATATTGCACTGTGGACAGAAAATTTGTCAAAGGATTAATGAACACAACTGAAGATGAGTAGAATTATTGATAGCTGGGAATGAATAATAAGCTATGATTTTCTCCAGGGGTCCAGAGTCAATTGACGTAGTCTGAGTACTTAATGAGTGTCATATAAATACAGTATTAGGTGCCACCAGGTGTTCCTTTTATTGTCATTTATAATATATACTGCAGGCTCAGTATAATGAGAATGGTGCTAATGACTATTCAAAACAACATTGAAATTTCACAAACTCAGCAACAAAAATGACCATTTCCAAATATTAAATAATTCAACAGTAGCAAAGATGTATTTTGTTTGTTTGTAAGTTTTGTTACCACACCCTGGGCTAGTGCATGGTCGATTCCAGCCCCACAGACCCCAAAGTCCCAGCACAAGTGAATTAACCAATAATTTGTATAAAGTTCGCAGAATCTTTGTCTCTTGACTACCCAATAAGTTATAGACACCACAGGTTTGTAAATTGAACACAATAACTGCATATTTATAACAGAAATAAAGTTGAAATATTTGTTAATTATAACGGAATAATGGCTAGCTAATCTTTCACCATCCCACCCTCTACCCAATCAAACACAAGACAGACAAACACAGAGGGAGGGGAGGGGTAAAATAATAGGGATTAAGGTGAAAAGAGAGTCCTTGCTTTCGATGTTGACATCTTTGCAGCAGGCTGGCCTTCCAGGGTATTTAGGGATTGAAGTCATTGGTGTATTGTTAATGATGATCTTCTGGCAGCGCATTCATTCAGTACTCCCAGCCAGTAGGATTTCCTCTGGAGAGTCACTTTAACTTTTATTAACCTGGGTCTTCACTCAAAGGAACAGCTCAGGCCTGTTTAATTCTCAAGACTATTTCTATCATCTCAGCGCAGCTCCAGTCAGAGTTTTCCAGTGTTGCCAGAATGCCCTCCAGGCTCACTGAGGAAAGAACAAAGCCCTCATCCGGGTGTTTCAGAGAGGTTTTAATATTTCAGGGAGAGGAGCTCAAAGAGCTTCTTCCAGCTCTGAGTTCAAATTGAAACTAAATTGGTAACACAGTCTCACAGAGGAAGGAACATTCCAGAGAAAATGCCAACCAATCAGCAGGAGCCACTGACAAGACCCAGCAATCCGAGTCAGTCCATTGGCCAACAGCCAAGCCCATCAAGGAGTGTTGGCACTGATCTCCCTGGAATTTGCTGGTTTGAAATAATTTTTTTTTGTTTAAATTAGGACAGCCAGGTTAATGAGGTAGGTGATGAGGAATGTCCTCAGGGAAGACTGCAGTGGTTCATGAAGGCAGCTCACCATCACTGTCTCAAGGACAATGAGGGATGGGCAACACAGGCTGGCCCAGTTGGTGACACCTACATCTCATAAAAGAATAAAGGAAAAGTGTGGGATTTGGAGATGGGGAAAGGTTTAGCGAGGGAATCCCTGAACTTAGAGCCCTGGCAGCCGAAGGCATGGTCACTAAAATGGGAGGGCAATGAAAAGAGATGTGTAAGAGGCCAGAATTGATTGTAGGAGTGCAGAGAGCTGGAGGGTTTGGAGGGGATTACAGAGATATGGAAGGGAAAGGTAATGGAGGAATTTGAAAACAAGGATGAGAATTTTTAAATGAGGCTTTTCCAGACAAGGACTAAGATGGGCTGCACGGCCCATAAACGCTCAGTTACATTTTTACATTGGTACATAAGTCACAGAGAAGCATAAATAGTCTTCCTGTTTCTTTATTCTATCAATAAAAAATACTTATCTCAACAGCATTCAGATTTAAGGATGACAATTGATGGATGTCCTCAGTCACGCATATATGGACCTTGAGTTAGAAGTCAATTGTATTGAATTATTTGTTCCTTTCCACTTAATTTTTCACAAGTGACTGTACCAGATTGTTATTGCTCAGGGCAGTAAGTTTACTGATAGATAACATATTTGACCTGATATCCATCACATACACCATGACAGGTTTAGGTAACATTTATAGCAGTAAGCACTCTGAAAGGCTCACCACAGCAATTATACAATAAATTTACGTTAAATTATATTAAAATTAACCTGTATGTCAACCATTCTTGATTCAATATGATTTTGTTTCTTGTTGATTTATGAGGTGATGAAAGGATGGGGAGGGGGGATTGGAAATGACATTGAACACAGCAAGTAAACTGGTCTAGGGCACTGCTAACATGTCTGATTGAATTCTGTGTCAGACTGAGGAAACAGTGAAACAAGACCGCGCCTGGGTCCCAGAGAAAATAAAGGGATCTAAACTCTAATAGGACACTCAGCGAGCCAGCAGGGGCATGATGGCATGCTTCTTTTGTGCCTTTTCTCCCACCAATAGACAGTCAATAATATTGCAGTTGGGTTGGCATCTTTCATCGCTCCAGCATTAGCGGACATGCCTTCAGCAGCCCAGGCCCTAAGCTGTGGAATTTCTCCCGTAATTCTCTCTACCTCTCTATCTTCCTTTAAAAAGGTCCCTAAAACCAATCTCTTTGACCAAGCTTTTGGTCAACTGTCCTAATATCTCTTTTTGTGGTGCGGTGTTTGATTTTGTCTGACGAAGCTGCTGTGAAGCACCTTGGGATAATTTATGGCATTGAGGGTGCTATATAAATGCTCTTGTTGTTATTGATGTTAGGATGTGTTCCTGGTCTGAAACCAGTTGCTGTTGAATACACAGCATCGCTGGCATCACCTTAATTCTGCTGTGGGTTGATTACTGTATCTCCATCCCAAGAGGCAGAGTTCTGCGCAGTCACGTGTGTACGGAGAGCTTCGCTGCCTAACTAATAGGCTGGGAGGGTCTTCCATTTGCTCAAATAATTTTAAAAGAAAATCTGAAGATGTTTAGCAAGTTAGCCCCTGGGCAGTTTTTTAAATCAAACTTAGCACTGCACTGGCATCAGAGTGTTTCCCCAGGTGCATCTCATAGCAGCTGTGCCCAGGGGTCATAAATGAAACGTAGGATCTAGAATAAGGCGTTTTGCCCTCAAGTCTGCTTCATCCATGAAAGAAATTGCGGCTGGTTTGCAATGTAACTCAATTTAGCCACTTGGTTTCATATCCTTTCATTTAAAAACATTATCAATCCCAGTTTTGACATTTTCAACTGACCCCTCCCCCAGCCTCAACAACTTTTGTTGGGGTGGGGGGGGTTGGACCGCGGGGATGGTCTCGGCTTCCAAATCGGTGCTACCTTTTATGTGTAGGTGTTTCCCTGACATCAACTCTTAAAGGCCAATTTTAAGGTTATCCCCTTGTTCTGAACCTCCCGCAACTCCGCCAACTCCATTAAATCCTTGAGTCATCTTAAAACATCTCAATGGATCACTCCTTAATCTTCCATATTCAAGGATTTATGCAAGACTAGTCTAGGCCTCATAATTTAACTATTTAAGTCCTGGAATAAAGTTTTGTTGCACCTCCTCCATGGTCAATATCTATCCAGAGGTGCTGAATACAATACTTCAGATTGGTAATGGGCAACCTAGGCTAATGAGGGCTCTTTCATCTCAGTGGGCCACAACGTTGAAATCGGGCTTGTTCACTAACTATGACCCTTGAATAAGATTGAATACATTTAATACACGCCAAATGTTTAATAACACATTACAGAAAATGCTCATATTTTAATGGAACTGTCATCAACTTCAAGTGGTAAAAACAAAATAAATATTTACATTTGATCAGACACAGAAGGAGTACATGGCTCTCAAAGTCAATGTTTTGAGCAATCAGCACTCACCTCACTTCACTCGCCCGCGCTTTATCTTGTGTATCACTTCAGTCATACCGGTAGGAAAATAAACTACGCGGATGGAAACCAGCGGAATGTGGCAACTCTGCGTGTGGGCAATGGTCAAGAAAATGTCTCGTGAACTGCACTCAGAACCCAGATGGATTGAGCCGCTAGTTGCCCACCACTGCTTCAGATGCTGCTTAACCAGAGCTTTGTACAACTGGAGCGTAAATCCCACCCCCTTAGTATTCCAGTACCCCCTACCCAACCTCGAGGTTAAATCCATTATTCGTTTTCCCAATAGTTATCTCTGTAGATGGGACCCCCCAAATCTCTTGTCCCTGCCTTGCACAGGTTATCATAGATTATCATAGAATTCACAGTGCAGAAGGAGGCCATTCGGCCCATCGAGTCTGCACCCGCTATTGGAAAGAGCACCCTACCCAAGGTCAACACCTCCACCCTATCCCCATAACCCAGTAACCCCATCCAACCCAACACAAAGGGCAATTTTGGACACTAAGGGCAATTTAGCATGGCCAATCCACCTAACCTGCACATCTTTGGACTGTGGGAGGAAACCGGAGCACCCGGAGGAAACCCACGCACACACGGGGAGGATGTGCAGACTCCACACAGACAGTGACCCAAGCCGGAATCGAACCTGGGACCCTGGAGCTGTGAAGCAATTGTGCTATCCACAATGCTACTGTGCTGCCCTACATTCTAACCATGTGAAGATGGTTCTGTGTTAGTGAAGTGGAAGCCCCTTTGCAGCAATGCAGCACAATGCAACCCGTTCAAGTGGGGTGCGACCTGCCTCTGCCACTCACCTTGAGCAACTCGTCCTCCACCCTGTCTCTGACCAGGTCGGGGCCTTGGCGCCTCTCCCTGTTCTGCAGGTTGTCGGTGGAGATGAACATGGCGATCTCGGCCGCGTCCAGGGCAATCTGCAGGCGCCTCTTCTGCTGGAGCAGGAGCTCGGTCTCGGCCAACAGGTCCTCGATCTCCCTCTTCAGCTCCGACTTCCAGAAGAAGATGTCCTGCAGCCTCTCGCCCAGCTTCTTGGTGGAGGTGGCCTGGGTGTCCTGGCTCAGCCGCTCCCTCTCTGCCACCAAGGTCTTGGACTCGTTCTGCACGTTCTCCGCCGTATCCCGGTCGGCGAAGGCCTGGTAATACTTGGCATAATTGTTCTGCGCCCACTCCTCGGGGATGTACTTGGCTGTCCTGAAGCCCGCGGTGGGTAGGCCGGCGGAAGAGTGAAGCCCCTCATTGCGGATTATGCAGTAAGGTTTACAAGGAAGTTCCTCCTCAGGAATGCAGCGCGCAACTTGCGGATGAGTGATTAAAACTTCTGTAGCAGACATGGTTTTAATATTTCAATCTCCCACTCAGATTTGTAATGTCTTCTTTAAATATATCTAGTAACACACACATACATAAATATATATAATCTATATGTGCACTGGGCAGGGTGTAAACCCTCCCTTCTCCAGCACACTTTGCTGCCCTTCACCTCCTCGCCTTTGGTTCCTCCCAGTTTGTTGTGAGCGTCGCGTTGCTCGGTTACCCGGGGCCGTCACTATGGTAAGAAGGTGTTACAAAGCGTGTGTTCCTCTGTAGGCTCGATGGGCCATTGAGCAGTGGGTTTGCTGCCCCCTGACCCCGCCCCCAGCCACTCTGCTTAAACACTTCATGGTCATGAGGATGCTGTGCAGTTAATCATCCGCCGTTTTCTGTCAAGATAATGGGCCGAATGGCTTCCTTCTGCACCCTGACTCCATTAAAGGATGTGGCGATGCCGGCATTGGACTGGGGTGAGCGCAGTAAGAAGTCTGACAACACCAGGTTAAAGTCCAACAGGTTTGTTTCGAATCACTAGCTTTCAGAGCGCAGCTCCTTCCTCAGGTGAATCTGAGGAAGAAGCAGTGCTCCGAATGCTAGTGATTAGAAACAAACCTGTTGGACTTTAACCTGGTGTTATAAGACTTCTTACTGTCCATAAAAGGAGAAAGGAATAGGAGCTGGTGGAGGCCATTTGGCCCTCCGAGCCTGATCTTCTGCCTCATCTCCACGCTATCCCCTTATCCCTAAATTTCCCTTAGAACACAGAAATCTCCTGTCTGAAAGGCACTCATTGGCTGAGCATTCAAGACCATAGAATCCCTACAGTGCCGAAGGAGGCCATTCATCCCATCAGGTCTGCACCGACCCCCCGAAAGAGCACCCTGCCTAGGCCCACTCCACCACCACATCCCCGTAACCCCACCTAACCTGCACATCTTTAAGCACTGTGGGGCAGTTCAGTGTGGCCAATCCACTAAACCAGCACATCTTTGGGCTTTGGGAGGAAACTGGAGCACCCGGAGGAAACACACGCAGGCGGTGGAGAATGTGCAAACTTCAAACTCCCAAGGCTGGAATTGAACCCGGCTCCATGGTGCTCTGAGGCAGCAGTGCTAACCAATGTGTCACCGTGCCCCCCCCCCACCCCCCCGGGTAGAGCAGTCCAAAGATTCACAAAATGTTTGAGTGAAGGAATTTCTCCTTGTCCCGCTTCTAAATGGCTGTCCCTTTATTTTGAGAGTGTTCCTTTAACCTTCTTTATCTTTCTGTTGTAGTTAAGTTGCCACCAGAATTGAAATGTGGTATGTGTATCTATCATCAAGTCCCCAATGAATGAGGTAGAGTTGTCAAACCTTCAGGATTTGGATGGAGTCTCCAAGGATTAAACATTAATCATCAGGAACAAGAAAAGAGGATGCTGGAAAAATCCAGCAGATCTGGCAGCAACATCTTTTTATTTGTTCTTGGGATGTGGGCATCACCATCATTTGTTGCCCATACCTAATTACCCTTGAACTGAGTGGCTTGCTTGGCCTAGCCCATTTCAGTGGGGGCAGCTAAGAGTCAACTGCATGGCTGTGTGGGTCTGGAGTCACATGTAGGCCAGGCCAGGTAAAACCAGCAGATTTCTTTCCCTGAAGGACATTAGTGAACCAGATGGGTTTTTACAACAATCAACAATAGTTTCATGGTCATCATTAAGCTGTTAAATCCAGGTTTTTTGTTTATTGAATTCAAATTTCACTACCTGCCATGGTGGGATTTGAACCTAGGTCCCCAGAGCATTGGGTCTTGGGTCCAGTGACAACACCACTATGCCACTGCCTCTCCTTTGTTAACTCTGCTTTCTCTCCATACAGATGCTGGTAGACCTGCTGAGTTTTTTGTTCCCAGCATCCTCTGTTCTTGTTTCTATTTTCCAGCATCCTCAGTATTCTGCTTATTAATCTTCAGGATAGAGCTAATGGCACCTGAGGAGAAAAAATCATAGGGAGGCGGAAGAAAAATTGTGTAAAAATGTAATTTTCTTTGAACGTTAATTCGTTAGAATAAAATTGGAGGCAGATGTAAAAGCTGTTTGACTGACAGTCTTGTATCATCATTGGGTTAATAAAGAGACTTGATCGACCTGCTGCTATATGTGGCGGACCCGGTGGGAGGAATGCCAGAGGTAATGAGGATCCTTAGGGAATTCGGGGACTTTTCGGGGTACAAACTCAATATGGGGAAGAGCGAGCTGTTCGTAGTTCAGCTAGGGGACCAGGAGAGGGGAATTGGCGAGCTCCCACTAAAAAGGGCGGAGAGGAGCTTCAGATATTTGGGAGTCCAGGTGGCCAGGAGCTGGGGGGCCCTGCATAGGCTTAACTTTACAAGGCTGGTGGAGCAAATGGAGGAGGAGTTCAAGAGGTGGGACGTGTTGCCGCTGTCCCTGGCGGGTAGGGTGCAGTCAATCAAAATGACGGTGCTCCCAAGGTTTTTGTTCCTGTTCCAGTGCCTCCCCGTGTTTATCCCGAAGGCTTTTTTCAGGCGGGTTAACAGGAGTATAATGGGGTTTGTGTGGGCGCGAGGGACTCCGAGGGTGAGAAGGGTGTTCCTGGAGCGGAGTAGAGATAGGGGGGGGCTGGTGCTGCCCAACCTCTGTGGGTACTACTGGGCTGCCAATGCGACAATGGTGCGCAAGTGGGTGATGGAGGGGGAGGGGGCTGCATGGAAGAGGCTGGAGACGGCGTCCTGTGTGGGTACGAGTCTGGGGGCGCTGGCAACGGCGCCGCTGCCGCTCCCTCCAAGGAGGTATACCACGTGCCCGGTGGTGGTGGCGGCCCTCAAAATTTTGGGGCAGTGGAGGCGGCATAGGGGGGAAGTTGGGGCCTCGGCGTGGACCCCATTACGGGGGAACCACCGGTTCGCCCCAGGAAGGACAGGTGGAGGGTTTTCGGGGTGGCACAGGGCAGGGATACGAAAGTTGGGGGACCTGTTTGTGGACGGGAAGTTCGCGAGCTTGGGTGAGCTGGAGGAGAAGTATGGGCTCCCCCCGGGGAACACCTTCAGGTACTTACAGGTAAGGGCGTTTGCCAGACGGCAGGTGGTGGAATTCCCACAGCTACTGCCACACACAGTACAGGACAGGGTGCTCTCGGGGGGGTGGGTGGGAGTGGGGAAGATCTCGGAAACTTACCAGGTGATGCAGGAGGAGGAGGAGGCCTCGGTGGTGGAGTTGAAAGGTAAGTGGGAGGAGGAGTTGGGAGAGGAGATCGAAGAGGGGACGTGGGCAGATGCCCTAGGGAGGGTGAACTCTTCCTCTTCGTGCGCGAGGCTCAGCCTCATACAGTTTAAGGTGCTGCACAGGGTACACATGACCGGGACAAGGATGAGCAGGTTCTTTGGGGGTGAGGACAGGTGTGTTAGGTGCTCAGGGAGCCCAGCAAATCACACACATATGTTCTAGGCATGCCCAGCGCTGGAGGAATTTTGTAAGGGCGTAGCGAGGACGGTGTCGAGGGTGGTAGGATCCAGGGTCAAACCTGGCTGGGGGCTCGCAATATTTGGGGTGGCAGAGGAGCCGGGAGTGCAGGAGGCGAAAGAGGCTGGAATTCTGGCCTTTGCGTCCCTGGTAGCCCGGCGAAGGATTCTCCTTGTGGAAAGATACGAGGCCCCCAAGCGTGGAATCCTGGATCAGCGATATGGCAGGGTTCATTAAATTGGAGAGGGTGAAATTCGCCTTGAGAGGGTCGGTACAAGGGTTCTTTAGGCGGTGGCAACCGTTCTTAGACTTTCTGGCAGAACGATAGACATTGGTCAATGGCAGCAGCAGCTCGGGGGGGAGGGGGGGTTTACTTTATTTCTGTTTATGTTATTTACACTGGAAGGGTCTGAGGGGGTGTGTACACCTGTTGCCTTAAGTCGGGGTGTTAATGTTAATTTATTATTTAGGCACGGGGGGAGGAGTTTGAGGGGTTGCTTTTTTAGATTGTATTTTTAAAAAAAAAAGAGACTTGATGTTTTTGTTTCAAATGGGCATGGTAAGATGCAAAGCTGGGCATGTAAGAGGATCAATGGCAGGAGTGTGGCAGCTGACTTAATGTGATTGTCAACACGGAATATTTCAGGTCCTTCAATGGGGAACCACAGAGCAGCAGTGAACTTTGGGTGGAAATTAACCTTTTCTCCAAAAGTTGTAATTCACCTTCAGTCTTGTACAAAAATAAAACAGCTTGGAAATGTTGCAAGTACTTTGCTTTTGTCCACCTGTACAGAATTCTGCGCTAATCTTGGGTTTGGTTGCTTCAGAGGCAGCCACCTAGAAATTGCTGCGGAAAGGGGCGATATCATTGGCAATTCTGGGCAATTCTGGAATCTGGTGCTTGGATAAAAGAAGGGAACACAACCCAAAATTCTGGGGGGGGGGGGGGTACCCCAAATCACCGCTGATTTTTCCTCTGTGTTTCTACCACAGATTTCCTATTTGTGATTGTGATGTGGAAAAAAATCATACTCATTCCTTGATCAATCCCTAAATCTAATTGGAGTCTGTGCTTTTGAGCTCTCTTCGGGACTTAATTCAATTATGGCACATTTCAAAAAATACAGTCAGCATAATGGGAAGTCATACATCATTTATTGGCCATTAACATTTAATTAAAACAGTTGTTCAAGGTACATTCAAACTTTACCATGAATATATGGTATTAACATAATAATTAACAGTGAAAAATAATAAACATATTGGGCTGGATTCTCCGTTTCAGGGACTATGTCCCCATGCCGTCGTGGAAACTGTGGTCTTTTACGCCAGAAAAACGGGCTTCAAAAGGCCACAGATTCACAGCCCTGCTGGGGGTTAGCAGGCAGTCGTGGAGCTCGCAGCTCCAGCTGCAGATATGGCACCCAGCACTTCCAGGTCAGAGGCCGCGCATTTGAATGGTGGCGGCCGCGCCGTGCTCCATAGCGGACTCAGACCGCGGACCTGGACCCCGGAAATAGTGCCCCTGATCGGCCGTGTGCCCGACCTGGACCGCCCGCACAATAAAGGCCCAGTCCCATATGAGACCCCCCCCCCGCCCACCAATCGGCCCACCCCCAACCATGGTGGTGACGGACTGAGCCGCAGCTGCCTCTTAAGTTTCCCAAACAGCTGGGACCATTAGAAATGTTGGGACTTCGGCCTGACGGGGACGGAAAATAGAGGGGCGGTCCTCGCCAATGGCCGCAGGTGAGGATACGCGGTGCGGCGTACTCCCTGAGTAGGCCACATTTTGGGGGCCGGAGAATCGAGGAACTGGCGCCAGTCCTGATTTCATGCGTGAAACTGGATTCTCCGCCCCGGCGCCGGACGTGATTCCGGCGTCGGGGTGCAGAGAATCCAGTCCATTATACCTTCAATAGCAATTAAGAAATATACCTAGATTATCATAAAACGGATTGTGGCCTTGAATGCCAGTTTGCCCTAACATTAATATTTTGGAAGTAATGAGAAAAAAATGTTTTGTTAACAGCAGATTCGGTTTTTTGGTGTTAATTCACCAACATTCTGATTCAGTCCAATATACCTTTACCCTATCATAATGCAAGTATGTCAGTTTCGAATAATATAAAAGATAGAATCAATACAATCTTCAGTTCCGTGTTGGAGGGAGTAATCATAATTGTAAACGTTGCAAACTCAAAATGTTATGCAAAGCGAATAATGAAAGTATTAATTGCAATAGCAAAACTAGCAGGAATTGAATTAGGTTAAATTCTAATGGATCAATTTTTCAATATGCTGGGTATAATAACAATCTGGTCCTATAAGATTAAATATTAATATGCCACAGAAAATGTGAATAAATAATATAGTGGCCAGTATATTGCATCTTGCGTTTTATTAAAAAATCTAAGTGAAGCAAAAAAATCAGCATGGACTGTTTGAATTGATTGGCCTGTTTCTGAGTTATATATTCTATGTAATTAAGTATTCTGTATCACAATGCATCAATATCATATAACTCACTGCTATGAAGTGTAATCATGCCTGCAGTGCTCAAAATTAAACTTTTGGAGCATTTATTAGTGAAACAAATATCCTTCAACGCCTAATCTCCACAAAAAATGTCAGTGCACAATTGTTATTGAGTCATCCACATTTAGCACGGTAGCATTGTGGATAGCATAATTGCTTCACAGCTCCAGGTTCAATTCCGGCTTGGGTCACTGTCTGTGCGCAGTCTGCACATCCTCCCCATGTCTGCGTGGGTTTCCTCCGGGTGCTCCGGTTTCCTCCCACAGTCCAAAGATGTGCAGGTTAGGTGGATTGGCCTTGATAAATTGCCCTTAGTGTCCAAAATTGCCCTTAGTGTTGGGTGGGGTTACTGGGTTATGGGGATAGGATGGAGGTGTTGACCTTGGGTAGGGTGCTCTTTCCAAGGGCCAGTGCAGACTCGATGGGCCAAATGGCCTCCTTCTGCTCTGTAAATTCTATGATAATCTATGATTTAGCAGATTATCTCAAAGGCACTTTACCGTCAGTGATCTACTCTCCCGTATTAAAACCAAAATATTGCGGTTGCTGGAATCTGAAGCCAAAGGAAAATACTGGACCATCTCAGCAGACCTGACAGCATCTGTGGAGAGAGAAGGAAGCAAAAGTTTTGGGTCTGGATGACTCTTCGTCAAAGCGTTCCTATATTGATTGCTGATTGGTGGACTTTACAAGGGGATTAGAACAATAGATGTTCAATCCACCATGTCAACGCTGGATTTTAGTGAAGTTCAAATTAATCTGACTGCTGTCCTGCTGTCTTCCCGTAGCCTTGTAAGTTCCTTTGCAAATGTTTATTCACTATTTCCTTAAAATACACAATGCAGTCTGCCCCAATCATTTCTTGTGGCAAAGCATCCATCAACATGCACAAAGCATTTGCTCCTATCTTTCTCCTCACTTTCTTAATGACAATTTTAAATTCATCATCCCTTGTCACTGATTGCCCAATAAGGAAACATTGTTTTTCTTTGCTCACAACCAAGTCTGTTCCTATTCTTAAAAACTTTGATTAAAAGTCACCTTGGCTTTCTCTGTTCTGGTGGAATTGTTCCAGTATCTAAAGTGTTTGTTCATAACCATAATTACCAATGCCCAGCATATTCTGCTGAATCTATGCTGCATTGCTAACCTTTGGATATTGCCATAGCATTTTAACGGTGGCTTAACTAGTGCTTACTGTAAAGTCACTATTTCCTCTTGATGTACTTCCAAGAAATTATCTATTTTAAATCCCTGCCGTTTTTTATTCATTCACACTTTTCAACATCTTTCCACTGATAGTAAATTTCCATTCCGCCTTTTCCTCCCCAAAATGTCTCACTTCACATTTTATCACATTAAATTGTGCCTGCCATCTGCTGTAATCCAAACAGCATCAATCTGCACTAACTCGTCTATCAATCATTTTTCTCTCCATCCTGTTACTTCTCCTCACACCATATGCCTAAATCTTTGTAACTAGGTACCTGATCAAACAGCTGCTAAAAATCTACATATACTGTACCTGCTGCATTACATTTGTCTGTACAATCAGTGACTACTTCTAATATCTGTTGCTTTTGCAATTTGAAATCTTAGATTTGCAACAAAAGGACTCCATCTTCCATCAACATTGACAGCCTCTACTCTGGAGCTCATCGACAGTTTCACAGACCTTGGATCAACAATTGCCAGCAGCCTAGCCCTTAATGCCAAAATCAGGACCAGGATCATCGGCCGGGCCACAGCTGCCATGTCAATGTTGAGAAATCGAGTGGACGAACAGCAAGCCAACCAACAATACAAAGCTGTGTCTGGACCAGGCTTCCATTCCTAGAACCTTCCTCTGCAGTATCGAGGCATGGATAACTTATAGGAGACAAGAACAGTGGCTAAGCATCTTCCACCGTCGCTGCCACAGGTGAATATTGGGCACCTCCTGGCAGGACAGAGTGCTGAATATGGAAGTACACCAGCATGCAGGGATTCCCAGCTTCTTCACCCTTTTGAGTCAGTGGTAGGGGCATGTGTGTCAAATGGATGACGGCTGTGTTCCCAAATATTTGGAGTGCGAATTCTCCATTGGCCGACGCCAGAATCGGGAAACGCGATTGGGCAGAGAATCGGTTCCGACGCCGAAATCGGGCATCGTGGCGGGGTCCAGTTTCATGCCAAATCACAATTCTCTGTCGCCTCGACAGCAGCTTCAATGCGTTCCAGAACGCACGTACAGTAACCACCTTTGGCATATCATTAGCAGGCCCGACTCGGTACTCTCCGCCTCCACTGGTGCGAATTCCCGACGGCGCCGTTCACTTGTGCTTTTAAAAATCATGAAACTAGTGCCGTGGCTGATGAGGGAGAGAGAAGAGGTAGGACATAGAGACCATGGACTGCCGGGCCGGACACTGGCCGGGCTGGCTGGGGGGTGGGTGGGGGGGGGGGGGGGGGGGGGGGGGCGGGGGGGGCATGGGGGTGTGCGGTGTTTGGGGGGGGGGTCCTGACAGGGCCGGAGGGGAGGGGGGGATGACAGGGGAACAGGCCGAGTGGGGCCGGGGTGACCCCCCCCCACAGGATTGGGGCAGTGTCCAGGCATGGACTGCCGTTGCCGCAGCCTACAAGGCAACCACCTTGCTGCGCACCCCACTGACCACCCACCTTGGCCCCTAGTCAAACAGAGTGACACCGGCTGTGTGCGTGCCCCCACCCCACCACCCTCTAGCCCTACCCTTGCACACCACCCTCCACACCACCACCTCCCACACCCCAGCCCCCACCCTACCACCACCACCCCCATACCCCACCCTCTGCCATCCCCCCCACCGCCGCCACCCGGTTATCTGCGGTGCATTTGTCAATGGCATCATTCATTTGGGCAGCACAGTGGCGCAGCGCCAGGAACCTAGGTCAATTCCGACTTGGGTGACTGTCTGTGTGGAGTCTGCACGTTCTCCCCGCGTCTGCGTGGGTTTCCTCCGGGTGCTCTGGTTTCCTCCCACAGTCCAAAGTTGTGCAGGTTAGGTTATGGGGTTATGGGAATAGGGGGGAATTAGGTACGGGTAGAGTGTTCATTTGAAGGGTCAGTGTGGACGCAATGAGTCAACTGGCGTCCTTCTGCACTAGGGATTCTATGATCAGATGGCCCACCCAGGGCAATGCCCACTGTTGCCCCTATAGTGGCCTGGCATCTGCAGGTGCTCGTAGGGTGACATGCATCCCGCCGATCACCCCCTGGACCCGGGGTGCTGCGGAGCGTACCACTTGCAAGAGTGGTGCCAGCCAATGGTACCCCTGGTAGCTAGGACGGGCACCAGGGCCAGAGGCCTCCCGGTTCCAGCCACCGATAGGGCCGGGGTGCAGAGAGGAGGGGGGGAGGGGATCATGCAGGGACAGAGTCCGCAGTGTCGACCAAGGGCGCCATGAGGCCATTGGGACCTTGTTGGGCATGGGGGTACACACCATGCTAACATGTCGGCCTTTCACCCCCTGCAGAAATGGATATTGGAATACATTCAGCAATGGTCGCCTTCCTCCTAGTCGCCATAGCCTTGGGAGATACACTGCGGCTGTATGAGTTGGGGCTGCTTGAGGAGGAGGAAGCTGCAGCAACGGAGTGTGCAACAGCGGAGCGTGCAGCAGAGGAACAGGAGGCAGCCTCTCAGGATGGAGAGCTGGCCTCCTAACAGGCACAGGAGGAGGAGATGCACGGGAGGCCGCACAAGGTGTGCTCCAGGGCCAATGTGCACGGGACGCTCTGATCTCCCCCAGGTTCACCAACGGGGGGAGGGGGGAATTGGCCAGGGGGACGGACAACGCATGAACCCCCACACCCCCCACCCCTTCCCGACCTCCAACCACCACATACTTGCCGCGCTACGGGGCCCTGGGTTGGCAGTCACAGCGGGTCTGGTCAATGGGATGTAGGATGATGACAACCCACTCTGCGATGAGCTCAGATGCTCCACATCGTTCGTAAACATCTGACTCTTGCCCACGGTAGCACTTCCCACTGTCCACCTGGGTGATCCCTGCATGCGAGCTGGCCATTCCATCACACAGTCCCATAGGATCCCTGGTAGAAGTGGGGACGGTGGGGATGGGGGAGGGGGGAGGAAAGTCCAGTCCTCCCCACCCACAACATCTACCCATTCCCCGTCTCTAGCCAGCCCAGACCAGCCCATCCCTCACACCCTTCAGACAGAACATCAAGGCAGGTTGTAACTGTGTGAACAGATGTTTAATGTCAACAAATATGTACAGATTTGTGCCTTATCTCCTATCACTATACTGTGCCAATGTAACTGGTGCCTAACTTCCTGGCCCTAACGCTACATCTTCTGGGTCCCGAGACAGTACTTCAAGAGAGTCGGCGGCGAACTGTGATTCCCGCCCTGCAAACTGGGTCCCCATTGGCGGTTGTCTTCTGGGGCGAACGGGCCCAACTGCTCGGGTGTCCCGGGTGGCGTAGTGCTGCCCTGTTCTGCCCACTACCCACTAGATGCGCCAGGGACAGGAGGCGGGGTGGTGGTGTTCGAGGTGCTGTGGTGTTCCGGCACCTCCCCTGCAGGAGTCACAGTCACGGGCCCCATCATCGCCTCCTCCCTTGAGTGCCTGGTGGCCCCCGGGCTACTCCATGGGATGGGGGTGCGAGCGGAGCTATCCTCTGAGGCTCCCCGCCACCTGGCTATGGCAGTCCTGCAGGCCTTCTCTCGTCTCGGCCAGGATCTGCATGCTCGCGGTCAGGAGGGGACCACCTCCATCTGGGACTGCGCCACATCAGCCACTGACTGCACCATATCCCTCTGGGACTGGGCCGCCTCGCTCTGTGCCATGTCGGCCAGCACCTGGGCAATGCCACTGACACTCCCAGCCATGGCCCACTGTGACTGGACCAGGCCCAGGAGCGCCACTGCAATGTCCAAGTGGTGCTGGAACATGATGGTCTGTGAGAAGGAAGTCCTGGGCCTCGGCCACCACCTGCACAGATTGCTCTAAGCCTTGGACATGCTGATTCATAGCCAAAACCCTCGCCCTCCAAGGTCTCCACCACGGACGCCAGTGTTGGCCTGGGTGGCATGCATTGTCGGCACCACCTCCTGCTCCTGCAGGCGGTTGGACTCCTCCACCTACACCTACAGGTGCTGAATCCCCTCATGCAGCCCCTGGCTCTGCATCTCTACAATAGATGGGACTCTCCATTCCAGATGCTCGGAACCCATCCAGACGGCAGCAAGCCCCTGGGGTCGGCCCGCCCTCTGACCGTACACCCCCTCGGGTGCTCCTACCTCCACATGCTGTACCAGAGTAGGTGGCGTAGTGCACACCAGAAGTGGCACAGGAGCCTCTTCACTAAAGTGCCCAACGAAGGTGAGTGCCTGTGGGATGGTTGATGGTATTGGAGATAGCTGGGATGGAAAATCCGTGTCATCCTCGGACTCGCGCTCCGGGGTTTCCTGGGTCTCAGGCAGGGGTCCCCTCCGTGTGGGCGTCATCATTGTTGCTCAGCACACGGGAGGGATCCGCTGTGGCACTGGCTGTGGCTGGGGGCGGGTGATACCAGACGGACCTTCCCCATCATCAGCAGTTCCTGCAAGACCCAAGACAGGACGCATAATTAGATCACAAGCTGGGGGGGGGGGGGGGGGGGGGGGGGGAGTGAGGGTGGTGTGGGGGTGAGGGTGGTGTGGGGGTGAGGGTGGTGTGGGAGTGAGGGTGGTATGAGGGTTGTGTGCGGATCAGGATGGTGCAGGGGTGGTGTGGGGGTGAGGGTGATGTGGGGGTGAGGGTGGTGTGGGGGTGAGGATGGTGAGGGAGTGAGGGTGGTGTGGGGGTGAGGGTGGTGTGGGGGTGAGGGTGGTGTGGGGGTGAGGGAGGTGGGGTGAGGGGGATGTGGGGGTGAGGGTGGTGTGGGGGTGAGGGTGGTGTGGGAGTGAGGGTGGTGTGGGGGTGAGGATGATGTGGGAGTGGGGGTGGTGTGGGAGTGAGGGTGGTGTGGGGGTGAGGGTGGTGTGGGGGTGAGGGTGGTGTGGGAGTGAGGGTGATGTGGGAGTGAGGGTGGTGTGGGGGTGAGGGTTGTGTGGGGGTGAGGGTGGTGTGGGAGTGAGGGTGGTGTGGGAGTGAGGGTGGTGTGTGAGTGAGGGTGGTGTGGGAGTGAGGATGGTGTGGGAGTGAGGGTGGTGTGGGAGTGAGGGTGGTGTGGGAGTGAGGGTGGTGTGGGAGTGAGGGTGGTGTGGGGGTGAGGGGGATGTGGGAGTGAGGGTGGTGTGGGAGTGAGGGTGGTGTGGGGGTGAGGGTGGTGTGGGAGTGAGGGTGGTATGAGGGTTGTGTGAGGATCAGGATGGTGCAGGGGTGGTGTGGGGGTGAGGGGGATGTGGGGGTGAGGGTGGTGTGGGGGTGAGGGGGATGTGGGGGTGAGGGTGGTGTGGGGGTGAGGGGGATGTGGGGGTGAGGGTGGTGTGGGAGTGAGGATGGTGTGCGAGTGAGGGTGGTATGAGGGTTGTGTGAGGATCAGGATGGTGCAGGGGTGGTGTGGGGGTGAGGGGGATGTGGGGGTGAGGGTGGTGTGGGGGTGAGGGTGGTGTGGGGGTGAGGGGGATGTGGGGGTGAGGGTGGTGTGGGAGTGAGGGTGGTGTGGGGGTGAGGGTGGTGTGGGGGTGAGGGTGGTGTGGGAGTGAGGGTGATGTGGGAGTGAGGGTGGTGTGGGGGTGAGGGTTGTGTGGGGGTGAGGGTGGTGTGGGAGTGAGGGTGGTGTGGGAGTGAGGGTGGTGTGGGAGTGAGGGTGGTGTGGGGGTGAGGGGGATGTGGGGGTGAGGGTGGTGTGGGGGTGAGGGTGGTGTGGGAGTGAGGGTGGTATGAGGGTTGTGTGCGGATCAGGATGGTGCAGGGGTGGTGTGGGGGTGAGGGTGATGTGGGGGTGAGGGTGGTGTGGGGGTGAGGGTGGTGTGGGGGTGAGGATAGTGAGGGAGTGAGGGTGGTGTGGGGGTGAGGGTGGTGTGGGGGTGAGGGTGGTGTGGGAGTGAGGGTGGTGTGGGGGTGAGGGAGGTGGGGTGAGGGTGGTGTGGGGGTGAGGGTGGTGTGGGAGTGAGGGTGGTGTGGGGGTGAGGATGATGTGGGAGTGGGGGTGGTGTGGGAGTGAGGGTGGTGTGGGGGTGAGGGTGGTGTGGGGGTGAGGGTGGTGTGGGAGTGAGGGTAATGTGGGAGTGAGGGTGGTGTGGGGGTGAGGGTTGTGTGGGGGTGAGGGTGGTGTGGGAGTGAGGGTGATGTGGGAGTGAGGGTGGTGTGGGAGTGAGGGTGGTGTGTGAGTGAGGGTGGTGTGGGAGTGAGGATGGTGTGGGATTGAGGGTGGTGTGGGGGTGAGGGGGATGTGGGGGTGAGGGTGGTGTGGGAGTGAGGGCGGTGTGGGGGTGAGGGGGATGTGGGAGTGAGGGTGGTGTGGGAGTGAGGATGGTGTGGGATTGAGGGTGGTGTGGGGGTGAGGGGGATGTGGGAGTGAGGGTGGTGTGGGAGTGAGGGCGGTGTGGGGGTGAGGGGGATGTGGGAGTGAGGGTGGTGTGGGAGTGAGGGTGGTGTGGGAGTGAGGGTGGTGTGGGAGTGAGGGTGGTGTGGGAGTGAGGGTGGTGTGGGGGTGAGGGGGATGTGGGAGTGAGGGTGGTGTGGGAGTGAGGGTGGTGTGGGGGTGAGGGTGGTGTGGGAGTGAGGGTGGTATGAGGGTTGTGTGAGGATCAGGATGGTGCAGGGGTGGTGTGGGGGTGAGGGGGATGTGGGGGTGAGGGTGGTGTGGGGGTGAGGGTGGTGTGGGAGTGAGGGCGGTGTGGGGGTGAGGGGGATGTGGGAGTGAGGGTGGTGTGGGAGTGAGGATGGTGTGGGATTGAGGGTGGTGTGGGGGTGAGGGGGATGTGGGAGTGAGGGTGGTGTGGGAGTGAGGGCGGTGTGGGGGTGAGGGGGATGTGGGAGTGAGGGTGGTGTGGGAGTGAGGGTGGTGTGGGAGTGAGGGTGGTGTGGGGGTGAGGGGGATGTGGGAGTGAGGGTGGTGTGGGAGTGAGGGTGGTGTGGGGGTGAGGGTGGTGTGGGAGTGAGGGTGGTATGAGTGTTGTGTGAGGATCAGGATGGTGCAGGGGTGGTGCGGGGGTGAGGGGGATGTGGGGGTGAGGGTGGTGTGGGGGTGAGGGGGATGTGGGGGTGAGGGTGGTGTGGGGGTGAGGGGGATGTGGGTGTGAGGGTGGTGTGGGTGTGAGGATGGTGTGCGAGTGAGGGTGGTATGAGGGTTGTGTAAGGATCAGGATGGTGCAGGGGTGGTGTGGGGGTGAGGGGGATGTGGGGGTGAGGGTGGTGTGGGGGTGAGGGTGGTGTGGGGGTGAGGGGGATGTGGGGGTGAGGGTGGTGTGGGAGTGAGGGTGGTGTGGGGGTGAGGGTGGTGTGGGAGTGAGGGTGATGTGGGAGTGAGGGTGGTGTGGGGGTGAGGGTTGTGTGGGGGTGAGGGTGGTGTGGGAGTGAGGGTGGAGTGGGAGTGAGGGTGGTGTGGGAGTGAGGGTGGTGTGGGAGTGAGGGTGGTGTGGGAGTGAGGATGGTGTGGGAGTGAGGGTGATGTGGGGGTGAGGGGGATGTGGGGTGAGGGTGGTGTGGGGGTGAGGGGGATGTGGGAGTGAGGGTGGTGTGTGAGTGAGGGTGGTGTGGGAGTGAGGGTGATGTGGGGGTGAGGGGGATGTGGGAGTGAGGGTGGTGTGGGGGTGAGGGGGATGTGGGAGTGAGGGTGGTGTGGGAGTGAGGGTGGTGTGGGGGTGAGGGTGGTGTGGGAGTGAGGGTGGTATGAGGGTTGTGTGAGGATCAGGATGGTGCAGGGGTGGCGTGGGGGTGAGGGGGATCTGGGAGTGAGGGTGGTGTGGGGGTGAGGGGGATGTGGGGGTGAGGGTGGTGTGGGGGTGAGGGGGATGTGGGGGTGAGGGTGGTGTGGGAGTGAGGATGGTGTGGGAGTGAGGGTGGTATGAGGGTTGTGTGAGGATCAGGATGGTGTGGGGGTGGTGTGGGGGTGAGGGGGATGTGGGGGTGAGGGTGGTGTGGGGGTGAGGGGGATGTGGGGGTGAGGGTGGTGTGGGGGTGAGGGTGGTGTGGGAGTGAGGGTGGTATGAAGGTTGTGTGCGGATCAGGATGGTGCAGAGGTGGTGGGGGGGTGAGGGTGGTGTTGGTGTGAGGGCGGTATGAGGGTTGTGTGTGGATGAGGATGGTGCAGGGGTGGTGTGGGAGTGAAGGTGGTGTGGGGGTGAGGGTGGTGTGGGGGTGAGGGTGGTGTGGGAGTGAGGGTGGTATGAAGGTTGTGTGCAGATCAGGATGGTGCAGGGGTGGTGTGGGGGTGAGGGTGGTGTGGGGGTGAGGGTGGTATGAGGGTTGTGTGTGGATGAGGATGGGGCAGGGGTGGTGTGGGAGTGAGGGTGGTGTGGGGGTGAGGGTGGAGTGGGGGTGAGGGGGATGTGGGGGTGAGGGTGGTGTGGGGGTGAGGGTGGTGTGGGAGTGAGGGTGGTATGAAGGTTGTGTGCGGATCAGGATGGTGCAGGGGTGGTGTGGGAGTGAGGGTGGTGTGGGGGTGAAGGTGGTATGAAGGTTGTGTAGCGGATCAGGACGGTGCAGGGGTGGTGTGGGGGTGAGTGTGGTGTGGGGGTGAGGGTGGTGTGGGGGTGAGGGCGGTATGAGGGTTGTGTGTGAGTGAGGATGGTATGGTGTGGTGTGGGGGTTAGAGTGATGTGGAGATGATGGCGCTTTTAGGGTGGTGTGAGGATGAGGATGATGTGGAGGTGGTGAGGGGATGAGGGTGGTGTGGGGTGATGGTTGTTTGGGGGTGAGGGTTGTGTGGGGGTAAGGGTGTTGTGGGAGTGAGGGTGGTGTTGGGGGTTTGACACATGTGACATGGGGAACCGCAACTCTGCAAAGTCTCACTTCCTTGCCCATGGCCGATCTCCACGCTGGCGACTTCCCTTTCCTCGAGCCTGCCGACTACGTCCAGGACCCTGCTGCTCTGCCACGGTGAGGGGCTGCAGTTCCATTTTCTCCCGCTCCCGGTGGTTATGGGCAGCCTTCTTCTGGGAGTGGGAGGGTGGGTAGAAACAGATAACGCAATGTGTTAAACAGTCCGACGCATGAAGCCCAGGGGGTGGGTAGCCGGTGGCTTCAGTGAGCAGGGCACCCGGCCATGGCGGCCGGTGTGGGTGCTGGCAAGAGGTGCAAGGTTGGGTTTCAGCTGCCCTCTGGGTGGAGAGGGTGGGGTTACGGATGTATGGCATGGTAGTTGGTGCCAGGGGCACGGTGCTGCCTACTCACCCTGGCCACCCTGAAGAGGTTGTGCCGATTCTTACGGCACTGCAGGCTGGTTCTGACGGTGTTGCTGGTGGCGCTAACTGCCTCTGCAACCTGTGCCCAGGCATGGCGACCGGTGGCGGTTGGCAGCCTCCTTCCCGGGCCAGGGTACAGGGTGGCCCGTCTCTCCTCCATGGCATCCAGGAGGGTCTCGAGCTCGGCGTCCGTAAATCTAAGGGCCGTTCTCCTTGCTGCCATCTTGTTGGCTGGGATGGTGTGTGTGGGGAATGAAGTCTGTATATGCGGCGACAGCTTGTCAGCCTCCCGAGTGTCAATTGCGAAACCGGTGAATCCGGCTCCATTTCTCATTGGAATGGATTGTGTTCCACCTGGCACCGGTGTTAGCCCCTTAACAGTTGCTGAATCGGTCCGGGTGTGGCACCAGTTTTGCTGTCATGGAAGTCAACAAATCCTGCCCTGACGTCTCAGGAACCGAGAATTCTGCTGATGTTCTTTGGCAGATTTGCTATTGACACAAGGCCAGCAGTTTGCCCACATGTGCGATACAAGGATGTCTGCAAGCGAAACGGGGTCAATGCTGATGTATGGGAAGCCCTTGCTGACTGGAATGCCTGCAGACAAGCTGTGAGAAAGGGGGAAAAAGCAAATAGAATGGCGCCGGAGCGAGGCGACGTCTTGCAAGCTGTGCCCAGCATACCCTCTAATTCTATCTTTTATTCTCGTTCTATGCTTCTAAAACTTCATTCTCATTCTTTTAAGCTCTCTAACAATGTTCTAATTCAACTACTTACCCTCTACAGTCGCCCCACACTCCTAAAAATCAACTCCCACAGCCTAACAATCACTAATACTGCTCTTTTCAATTTATTTGCAGGTCTAGAGATCCTCCGTCCTCTGAAGGAAGACCACAATCTGGAAAGGACCCTACGGACCCCAACACACGGACCTGGCCATCGCCTCATCCGTAACCGCGATCCCAGAGACGTCATTCACTTACCGGCCTTCACACCATCCACGCCGGAGCATGGTCTGGACATCCACCAACCTGTGAAGACAAACCGCAGCCCGACAGCGACCCGGAACGCTCGACCGCGCAGATCCACCTACCGACGCAGGAACCGCAAGCAAGATGTTATAACCTGCCTGGTTACCATTGGCTGGGGACTAATGACAATCCCACAATCCTGTGGGAGTATGAGCTTCCCCAATGAGGGGGGCGGAGAAATCATTAGTAAACTCCAAATATAAATAAAGCTAGCCAGTTTGGAAACAGCAGGAAGGAGTGTGCAGCAAGGGAAGTTGCTGCTGCTGTTATATATATGTTATTGTAAATAAATGTTATTACTTTGTATCCTTAAAACTCGGGCTGGATTCTTTGTGGCCCTCACAAAACAAGGCAACAAATCCTCCATCCACACACCGACCAGAGTGAATAACCTCATTGGATGCAACTATTCCCTTAACACTGCATACTCTCACCGTCTCCCAGGCCCGAAAAGAAGCAGTCACTCCAGGAAGCATGGAAAAAGTGCAGGTGAGAGTGAAACAACGCGGCCCCAAAGCCCCTCTGCCTAGCTTACTCCTAGCTAATGTCCAATCTCTAGAAAACAAGCCAGACTCACTTTTCAAAGAGAACTAAGGGACTGCTGTGTGCTCTGTTTCACAGAGACAAGGCTCATTCCTGCTTCACCGGACTGTGCCCTACAACCAGAGGACTTCTCAATCCACCGAATGGACCGTACGGCGGCCTCAGGCAAGGCTAGGGGAGGTGGGGTCTGCCTCCTAATCAACACCTCCTGGTGCCTAAATGTAGCAACACTGGTGTGTTTCTGCTCCCCGGACCCAGAATACCTGATGCTAAAATGCCGCCCCTCCTACCTTCCGCAGGAGTTCAGCTCCGTTATCCTGACGTCAGTTTACATCCCACCCCATGCAAATGTGAAAATCGCACTGGACGAAATATTCACCACCACAAATAGCCTTGAAACGAACATCCCGAGGCCTTGTTCATTGTAGCTGGGGACTTCAATCAGGCCAAGCTCAAGAGGGTACTACCAAATTACCACCAACACGTGACCTGTTCCACCAGAGGCCCAAACATCCTGGACCATTGCTACACAAATATCAAACATGCCTCCCGCTCTATCGCCCGCCCACACTTTGGCAAACCTGACCATGAGGCTGTACTCCTGCTCCGGCTTATAAGCAAAAACTGAAGCGGGAGAATCCGTCAAAGAAAGTCGTGCATTGTTGGTCTGAGGAATCGGATGATCTCCTACGGGACTGCTTAGAGTCAGTGGACTGGTCAGTATTTAAAACCTCTGCGACCAGCCTGAACAAGTACGCCACTACAGTAACTGACTTCATTAGTAAGTATGTAGAAGACTGTGTGCCAAAGAAACAAATCCGCGTGTTTACCAACCGGAAACCCTGGATGAACAGGGATATCCACTGCTTGCTGAAGTCTAGGTCTGAGGCGTTCACGTCAGGTGACCCTGTCCTCTACAAGAAAGCCAGATATGATCTAAGGAGATCCATCAAAGATGCCAAAAGGGGCTGTTTAGCACAAAGGGGCTGTTTAGCACAGGGCTAAATTGCTGGCTTTGTAAGCAGACCAAGGCAGGCCAGCAGCACGGTTCAATTCCCGTAACAGCCTCCCTGACCAGGTGCCGGAATGTGGCGACTAGGGGCTTTTCACAGTAACTTCATTGAAGCCTACTTGTGACAATAAGTGATTTTCATTTTTTCATTTTCAAAAGACAGTACCGGACCAAGCTCGAGTCCCAGGCTAGCCACACGGATCCCCGCCGTCTATGGCAAGGTCTGCAAAACATAACGGGCTACAAGATGAAGGCATGTAAAATCGTCGGCTCCAACGCACCCATCCCTGATGAGCTCAACGTATTCTATGCCCGCTTTGAGCAAGAGGTCAGCGAGAGCGAGCCCTCTACCCCAGAAGCCACGGATGAACTTGTATCTGAGATCACCACTGCAGACGTCAGAGCAACCTTCTCGAAGGTCAACCCACAGAAAGCCACTGTCCCGGATGGGGTACCCGGACGGGCACTCAGGTCTTGCGCGGATCAGCTGGTGGGGGTATTCGCAGACATCTTCAACCTCTCTTTTCAACAATCTGAGGTCCCTATCTGCTTCAAGAAGATGACCATCATCCCTGTACCAAAAAAAAGTCAAGCAGCGTGCCTTAATGACTATCATCCAGTGGCTCTGACATCCATCATCATGAAGTGCTTCGAAAGGTTAGTCATGGCACGAATCAACTCCAGCCTCCCGGATTGCCTTGATCCACTACAGTTTGCCTACCGCTGCAACAGGTCCACAGCAGATGCCATCTCCATGGCCCTGCACTCTACCCTGGAACACCTAGATAACAAAGACACCTATGTCAGACTCCTATTTATCGACTACAGCTCAGCCTTCAACACCATCATACCTACGAAACTCATCTCCAAACTCCGTGGCCTTGGCCTCGGTTCCTCCCTCTGCGACAGGATCCTGAGCTTTCTAACCCACAGGCCACAATCAGTAAAGATAGGCAACAACACCTCCTCCACGATCATCCTCAACACCGGTGCCCCACAAGGCTGTGTCCTCAGCCCCCTACTATACTCCTTATACACCTATGACTGTGTGGCCAAATTCCCCTCCAACTCGATTTTCAAATTTGCTGATGACACCACTGTAGTGGGTCGGATTTCAAACAATGACGAGACAGAGTACAGGAATGTGATAGAGAATCTGGTGAACTGGTGCAACGACAATAATCTCTCCCTCAATGTCAACAAAACGAAGGAGATTGTCATCAACTTCAGGAAGCATAGTGGAGAACATGCCCCTGTCTACATCAATGGGAACGAAGTAGGAAGGGTCGAGAGCTTCAAGTTTTTAGGTGTACAGATCACCAACAACCTGTCCTGGTCCCCCCATGCCGACACTATAGTTAAGAAAGCCCACCAACTCTACTTTCTCAGAAGCCTAAGGAAACTTGGCATGTCAGCTCCGACCCTCACCAACTTCTACAGATGCACCATAGAAAGCATTCTTTCTGGTTGTATCACAGCTTGGTATGGATCCTGCTCTGCCCAAGACCGCAGGAAACTACAAAAGGTCGTGAATGTAGCCCAATCCATCACGCAAACCAGCCTCCCATCCATTGACTTTATCTATAATTCCCGCTGCCTCGGAAAGGCAGCCAGCATAATTAAGGACCCCACGCACCCCGGACATACTCTCTTCCGCCTTCTTTCGTCAGGAAAAAGATACCAAAGTTTGAGGTCACGTCCCAACCAACTCAAGAACAGCTTCTTCCCTACTGCCAACAGACTTTTGAATGGATCTACCTCGTATTAAGTTGATCTTTTCTCTACACCTTGCTATAACTGTAACATGATATTCTGCAGTTTCTCCTTCCTTCCCTAAGTACGGTATGCATTGTTTGTACAGCATGCAAGAAACAATACTTTTCACAGTATACTAATACATGTGACAATGATAAATCAAATCAAATCAAAAAACAGAGCATCAAGGGAATGACAAATGGTGGATAAAAGAACCTTCCAGAAGGGAAAACCATCAGTCAACCTCAGGCCAGTCAACATCTGTGCCAGCTGCAAAAGGGACTGCCACTCACAAATCAGTCTCGAGAAGCATAACAAGTACTGGCACAGGCCCTGGGCACAGAGATGGGCAGCTGCCATCAATGTCATTTGAAATCTTCAATTTTAAAACTTTGTTTTGGTTAGTTCCTGAATCCATCCACATTCATGAACATCAAGGGATTTAACTAGAACAAACACACACACACAAATACGTGAAGCACTCAGCAGGTCTGGCAGTATCTGTGGAGAGAGGAGCAGAGAGTCAGCATCTGCGGTCGATGAACTTTCATCAGAACTGGTAAAGTTAGAATTGTAATAGGTTTTTGAGCGAGAGAAAGGAGGGTAGGGCTTGAAGAACAAAAGGGGAAGACAGCCGTTGAAGAAAGGATTTAACTTTTCACTTTTAGCCCTTTTCCACTCCAATACTCCTAGCAACAGTCAAATAAGTACTGCAGTGCGGACAGACTGGAGGCTTGTGCATCACTTACATTTAAATTAGTTGCTAATGTTAATTGTTATTCAAATTCTCTGGAAAAGTGATTGTCTTAAAATAGTGACCCAGATGTGATGGGCCGAAGGACCTTTTCTGTGCTGTATGACTCTTTGACTCTATTTGCTGTTTCTCTTTACAGACACTCCACATTTTTTTCTGGTGTCTGTGTGCATTAGTTTAAGAAAGAAAATGGATCGTCTGCGAAAATAAAATTGAATAAAGGTGATGATGCTACGGGCGGCACGGTAGCACATTGGTTAGCACTGTTGTTTCACAGCACCAGGGACCTGGGTTCGATCCCGACTTGGGTCATTGTCTGTGCAGAGTCTGCACGTTCTCCTCGTGTCTGCATGGGTTTCCTCCCAGTGCTCCGGTTTCCACCCACAAATCCAAAGATGTGCAGCTAAGGTGGATTGGAAATTCTTAATTCTTCCTCAGTGTATCCGAACAGATGCCGGAGTGTGGCGACGAGGGGATTTTCACAGTAACTTCATTGCAGTGTTAATGTAAGCCTACTTGTGACACTAATAAAGATTATATTATAGTGTCACATTATCTTTAATATGGCTCCTGTCTTTGCTTCCTTATGTACAATAACAATATTTATGATGCTAATTTAATGAATCTGTTTTCTGACTGAGAAGCACTCAATGCTCGAATTGATCTGGGGTAGCGTTGCTGCAAGTGCCAGGTAGATGAATGCTGAGCAAATTTCAGAGAGGTTTCTGGCTCAATATCTAGTTTTGACAAGAGGAAGAAAAAGATCAGCTGACAATACCGATGACATAAACCGAACAAGGATTATGTTGATTCAGCACATCTTTGGGAAATCTCCTGAGGATATATTCTGGTTTCATTGAAATAATTACCACTTCAAGTCTTTTGCAGCTCTTAGTGAATATCCATTTTTCAGATGAGACACCAAACTGTGGATCCATCAGTTCTTTCGGGTGGACATGAAAGATCCTGTGAAACTATTTTGAAGAACAGCATGGCAGTTCTGTCTGGTTCTTTGAAGGAGTAACATGTGTTGTGGATAAAGGAGAACCTGTAGACGTGTTGTACTTGGATTTCCAGAAGGCATTTGGTAAGGTGCCATATCAAAGGTTATTGTGGAAAATAAAATGTCATTGTGTAGGAGTAACATATTAGCATGGATAGAAGAAAGGTTGGCTGGCAGAAAAAAGAGAGTGTGCATAAATGAGTCTTTGTCTGATTGGGAGAATGTTTTGGCCAAGGGTGGTATCATGACCGGTACAGGCTTGGAGGGCCGAAGGGGCTGTTCCTGTGCTGCATTGTTTTTTGTTCTTTGAAACCGGAGCACGCGGAGGAAACCCATGGAGACACAGGGAGAAAGTGCAAACTCCACACAGACAAGGCTGGAATTGAACCTGGGTCCCTGGCGCTGTGAGGCAGCAGTGCTAATCACTGTGCCACCGTGCCGATCGTATTGAAACTTACAGGATACTGACAGGCCTGGATAGAGTGGACGTGGAGAGGATGTTTCCACTGGTAAGAGAAACTAGAAGTCGAGGGCACAGCCTCAGACTGAAGGAGCGATCCTTTAACACAGAGATGAGGAATTTCTTCTGCCAGAGGGTGGTGAATCTGTGGAACTCATTGCCGCAGAAGGCTGTGGAGGCCAAATCACTGAGTGTCTTTAAGACAGAGATAGATAGGTTCTTGATTAATAAGGGGATCAAATGTTATGGGGGCAAGGTAGGAGAACAGGGATGAGAAACATATCAGCCATGATTGAATGGCAGAGCAGACTCAAAAACAAAGAAAAGTACCCATGATGTGGAGATGCCGGCGTTGGACTGGGGTGAGCACAGTACGAAGTCTTACAACACCAGGTTAAAGTCCAACAGGTTTGTTTCGATGTCACTAGCTTTCGGAGCGCTGCTCCTTCCTCAGGTGAATGCAGAGGTCTGTTCCAGAAACACAGATATAGACAAATTCAAAGATGCCAAACAATGCTAGGAATGCGAGCATTAGCAGGTGATTAAATCTTTACAGATCCAGAGATGGGGTAACCCCAGGTTAAAGAGGTGTAAATTGTATCAAGCCAGGACAGTTGGTAGGATTTCGCAGGCCAGATGGTGGGGGATGAATGTAATGTGACATGAATCCCAGGTCCCGGTTGAGGCCGCACTCATGTGTGCGGAACTTGGCTATAAGTTTCTGCTCGGCGATTCTGCGTTGTTGCGGGTCCTGAAGGCCGCCTTGGAGAACGCTTACCCGGAGATCAGAGGCTGAATGCCCTTGACTGCTGAAGTGTTCCCCGACTGGAAGGGAACATTCCTGCCTGGTGATTGTTGCGCGATGTCCGTTCATTCGTTGTCGCAGCGTCTGCATGGTCTCGCCAATGTACCACGCTTCGGGACATCCTTTCCTGCAGCGTATGAGGTAGACAACGTTGGCCGAGTCGCACGAGTATGTACCGCGTACCTGGTGGGTGGTGTTCTCACGTGTAATAGTGGTATCCATGTCAATGATCTGGCACGTCTTGCAGAGATTGCCATGACAGGGTTGTGTAGTGTCGTGGTCACTGTTCTGAAGACTGGGTAGTTTGCTGCAAACAATGGTTCGTTTGAGGTTGCGCGGTTGTTTGAAGGCAAGTAGTGGGGGTGTGGGGATGACCTTGGCAAGATGTTCATCGTCATCAATGACGTGTTGAAGGCTGTGAAGAAGATGACGTAGAAGAAAAGTACAGCACAGGAACAGGCCCTTCGGCCCTCCAAGCCTGCGCCGACCATGCTGCCCGTCTAAACTAAAATCTTCTACACTTCCAGGGTCCGTATCCCTCTATTCCCATCCTATTCATGTATTTGTCAAGATGCCCCTTAAACGTCCCTGCTTCCACAACCTCCTTCGGTAGCGTGTTCCAGGAACCCACTACCCTCTGTGTACAAAATGCGCCTCATACATCTCCTCTAAACCTTTCCCCTCGCACCTTAAACCTATTCCCCCCAGTAATGGACCCCTCTACCCTGGGAAAAAGTCTCTGACTATCCACTCTGTCTATGCTCCTCATAATTTTGTAGACCTCTATCAGGTCACCCCTCAACCTCGGTCGTTCCAGTGAGAACAAACCAAGTTTATTCAACTGATGGGCCGAATGGCCTAATTCTGCTCCTGTATCTTATGGTCTTATGGTGACGACTGGAGTCCCAGAGGATCTGTGCTGGGACCTCAACATTTTGCATTTCACATCAATTAGGTGAAGGGAGCGAAAGCATGGTAGCTAAATTTGCAGAGACACATAGATAGGTAGTAAAGTATGTTGTGATGAGGACAAAGGAGTTTGCAGATGGATATAGATAGGTTGAGTGTCTGGGAAAAATCTGGAGATGGAGTGTAATGTGGGAAATGTGAAGTTGTTCACTTTGGCAGGAAGAATAAAAAAGCAGAGTGTTGTTTAAATTGAGAATGTCTGCAGAGTTCGGAGGTGCAGAGGGATCGAGGTATCCTAGTACATGAGTCACATAAAGTTAGTATGCTGTTGCAACACATAATCAAGAAGGCTAATGGAATGCTATTCTTTACTACAAGAGGAAATGAATATAAAAGTAAGGATGTTATGGTTCAGTTATACAGGGCAGTGGTGGGACCACATCTCGAATATTGTGCAATTTTGGTCTCCTTATTTAAGAGAGGATATAAATGCATTGGAAGTGGGTCAGAGGAGGTTTACTGGATGGATACTGGAGTGAGCGGGTCATCTTATGATGAAAGATAAGACAGGCTGGATTTCTTTCCACTCGAGTTTAGAAGAGTGAGGGGTGATTTGATTGAAATATATAAGATCCTCAACAATCTCAACAAAATATAGGATGGAAAGGATGTTTCTTCCTTTCTCCTACTCCACCCAATGCCCCGGCCTTGTTGGGTGACCTCATGGACTTCCTACATTTGGAGAAGGTCACGTACACCACAAGGGGTCAGTAGACGAATTCTACCCAAGATGGCAGCCATTTTTTTCTTTTGTCAAAGAGTTAGACACCATCAGTTTTTAAGGGGGGTTTAGTTTAATGTTGGGGGATTAAGACTGGATGTATTTTTATTGTTGATTGTGTACTTTTTACTTTGTCTCTTGATGCATCTGTTTTATGTTATTTTGTTCTCATGAAACATTTCCAATAAAAATATATTTTTTTAAAAGCAACGCCCAATTGGTATCTTTTATATTAATTTAAACACAGAATTAACCACAGTAGCAACAAATAAATAGCTCTACAGTTAAGTTAACAGTTCTTAAGAAAAAGAGAAAACCTTAACTTACTTTCAAAACCTGCCGCCATTTTCCAATTCAGCAAACCAATATATTTGAAATACCACTCATGAATATAGTTGATAGCCAAGTTTATACTTTCTTTTCTGTGCAGAATCTTTGGAGACAGAACCTTTGAAACACCTCTGTTCAGGTGAGAGTTCTAGGACCAACTGACTTTTTAGACCGATCTGGCTCCTTCTGTTAACTACGTTATCTGTACCCAAAGCATAAGACATTCTTTTGTCTCTTCTTACAAGATATGACTTGTTTAGCCAGGACCGAACACAATACCTCTCGTAAATTATCTACATCCCAGGGGTCCTTAAGCCATAAACAATATTTCATTAGCAAGCTATCTGTAAACAAGTAAATGGTTCTCAAGATCTATTAGCAGAACAATTCACCTGCAAATCACTAATTATGTTACCTTGATGACACCTTACTTACCTCTTTAGCAGTCTGAATGCACCTTAACCCAAGTTTTAACAACATTACTGCAATAAAATTTAAAATAAGACAATTTCTTACATTCATCACACCTTCCCCCTTAAAAAAATGAACCAGCAATATGAAAAGATGGCTTCATTTTCCAAACTATTTTCAATTTTAAATACTATTCATTACTAAAGATGACTATTACACTACGATACATATCTCGCCATATTCATGCATGTATATTTAAGCATAAGTATAGTCCATTTCAGTCTCTCCATCGCAACTTTAAACATTCCATCCTTCCACCATCTAAAAGTCATGATAAACCATCTGCATTTATGCCTCCTCTTCCTGCTACATGTATACATTTCAAGTTAAATGGTTGTAACAATAAACTCCATTTAAATAGTCTTGCATCATGATCTTTAAACTTCTTCAGAAACTTCAATGGATTATGGTCTGTATAAATAACTGCCTTTGGTGAATTGTTAGCAACATAATTAGCAATACCAAGCTCAATGTTTCCTTCTTGATGGTTGAATACTTCTCAAGAACATATAGTTTTCTGGAAAAATAACCAACAGTTCATCCTATACCTTTACCATCTTCTTGTAATAATACAGCACCAACTCCCATATCATTTGTATCAATGGCCACCTTAAATTGCTTGTCGTACATAATTTGGTGTCATCAAATCTGATGCTGTTCTCCACACAGTTTTCAGATTATCAAATGCCTCCTGGCATTCTGACGCCCAATGAACTTTCCTGTTCTTTTTCAAAAGTTCAGTCAGTGGAACAACCACACTGATAAAATGTGGCACAAATGTTGTGTAGAAACCACTCATTCCCAGAAATCTCAGAACTTCTCTTCTCGTTGACAGTATTGGGAATTCCCAACAGCTTTCGTTTTCACGATCGGAGGGGCCACCTGGCCATGTCCAACCGTATTGGGCGCACGGCAGCATAGTGATTAGCACTGTTGCTTCACAGTGCTAGGGGAGCAGGTTCGATTCCTGCTTGGGTCACTGTCCAAATTACCTAACAAGCACGTCTTCCGGGACTTGTGGTAGGAAACCGGAGCACCCGGAGGAAACCCACGCACGCACGGGGAGAACGTGCAGACTCCGCACAGAAAGTGACCCAAGCCGGAATCGAACCTGGGACCGTGGCGCTGTGAAGCAACAGTGCTAACCACTGTGCTACCATGCCATCCATTCCAGCTGTCTAATTTTTTCAACATGGTGTAATTGTTTAATTTGCAATTGGATCTTAGCTAATGCCAATGACTCTTGCCACAACTCAGGTTCTGTTTCTGGCACCTCTTCCAAATTTAAATTCTGAGCTATTGCTTTAATTGCTTCTATCTTCCCCATCCCTGGAGGTAAATGCAACTGCATCTAGTCCGCCAATTACAGAAGGTACGTTTTAAACAACATTTGTAAACCTCCCAGGGTTATTTCTTCAACACCCAGGAAATACTTAGCTTCTGAAAGAGCCATTTTACAAGTCACTCCCTATTAATATGTTAGAGTATCAACAACTGAAAACAACAGCTCCTCACACTTACTGTCTTTAAAACCGATGGGCTGAATTCTCCGTCGACGGGATCCGCCGCTTCACCGGCAGAGCACTCATGCCTGTGGATTTCCCGACAGCATGGGAGTGGCCACAATGTGAAACCCCATTGGTCGTCTGCCGAGATGGAGGGTCCCGCTGCCAGCAGGGACGCGGCACGCCAGAAAACGGATCTGGTGGGATAGAGAATCCTGCCCAATAATTCCCAAGACAAACAAGGAATTACACTTTTTAAATCCAAGCAAAGAGCCCCCAATTTTGTTGGGATCCCAGATGAGAACCCAATTATTTTCAATTTGTAAAATGGTGAGGAGTGGCACGGTGGCACAGTGGTTAGCACTGCTGCCTCACAGCTCCAGGGACCAGGGTTCAATTCCGGCTTAGGGTGATCTCTGTGAGGAGTTTACAGTTTCTCCCCGTGTCTGCGTGGGTTTCCTCCAGGTGCTCCAGTTTCCTCCCATAGTCCAAAAATGTGCAGGTCAGGTGGATTGGCCATGCTACATTCCCCTTAGTGTCCTAAAGGTTAGGTGGGATTACTGGTTACAGGAATAGAGTGGAGGCATGGACTTAAGTAGGGTGCTCTTTCCAGTAGCCAGTGCAATCACGATGGGCCGAATGGCCTCCTTCTCAACTGTAAATTCTACGATTCTATGAATGTTAATGCACCACAGGAGTGATAACACTGACCCATAGGTATCTTTTATGTTAAAACAGCTTTAATATAAACACAAAATTAACCATATTAGCAACAAATACCTTTACAGTTAACAGTTACAACAATTTTTAAGAAAAAGAGAAATTCTGAATTAATTCCTTAACCTGCCACTATATTGCAATTAAGCAAAGCAATATACCTCAAATATATGAATACAGTTACCAATGAGGATTTCCATCGGCCGACACAGAAATCATGAAACGCGATTGGGCGGAGAATCAGTTCCAACGCCGAAAATGCGGCGGGCGCCGATTTCACGCCAAATCACAATTCTCTGTCACCTCGACAGCAGCGTCAATGAGTTCCAGAACAGACATACAGTAAACACCATTGGCATATTATTAGCGGGCCCGATCCGGTATTCTCCAGGGCCTCCGACATTCTCTGCCTCCAATGGGCCAGAGTGCCAATGGCGAGGTTCACTTGTGCTTTTAAAAATTGTGAAACAGGCTGCTGAGGGAGAGAGACGGGGTACGAAAAGTGTCCAACATCGCAATGATTTGACAGTTGTGCCACTGGCAAGGGGACTTCAGCCAAGGCTGGGGGGAGTAGCGGGGGGGTCAGGGTGGACGGGCACAAAACACCATTGCAACAGCCTGCAAGGCAGCCATGCAGCTGCGCACGCCACTGACTACCCGCTGTGAACTTAGGGCTATGGGTCATATGGATGTCCATCAGGCCACTCCCCTAGGAGCCCACTGGCCCCAGCCAACCTATCAGCTATATGGGCACGTTCCAGCACAACCAGTGCCATCTTGTGTTAAGTAATGGGTTAAGAGTTAAGTAATGCATTAAGAGACATTACAATTAGTTGTCTCATTTATGTTAAGTATCCAGAGTTTGACACTGATATGTAAAGGGGCTTCAGGTGGCCCTTGTGTCAGGTGGTGTGTTGTTAGAGTTTTGTGCAGAGGCTGTGGAAGTGAAATAAATGGTGTTTGGTGAAAAGGAACAGGACGTTTGACTCTTCATACAACGGTAACTAAAACGTACAACAATGGTAGCAGAAATTAGTTGCTGTGCAAATGTGAAGGTTTGAAAGATACAACTTTTCCTGATCAAACCAAGGAGTGAGTGAGAAGGAAAAAAAAAAGATACATGGCTGAACCCAGGATAAAGATCGCTGGATATGACAATTCCCCCTTATTTTCTGAACGGGAATCGTACGACCAATGGAGAAGTGCAGTAGTTATGTGGACTAAGGTAACTGCCTTGGGAAAGAGAAAACAAGGTATGGCAT
Source organism: Scyliorhinus torazame (assembly GCF_047496885.1). Classification (NCBI taxonomy): domain Eukaryota; kingdom Metazoa; phylum Chordata; class Chondrichthyes; order Carcharhiniformes; family Scyliorhinidae; genus Scyliorhinus; species Scyliorhinus torazame. Next base: position 166,372,131 of record NC_092723.1, read on the forward strand.
TGGCTGTTTCTCTCCCTTATGACAGTAAAATCCAAAACAAAGTGCTTTCTGAGCTGGAATTGGAAGAATTAGACTCAGAAGAAGTTCTGGCGACTTTATTACATTATATGGATAAGATTTACAAGAAAGATGACTTGTTAAGTGCGTATGAAGCATGGTCGGAATTTGATAAATTCCAGAAAATGGAGGATATCTCCATGGAAGACTACATAATGGAATTTGGCAGACTATATAAAAGGCTGCAGAAATACAATCTGGAATTTCCACAGTCTATGTTGGCCTTTAAATTACTTGACTGTGCTAGAGTGAGTAACATGGATAGGCTCCTGGTTTTGACAGGAGTTCAGTTTACGGATGAGGATACCTTATTCGATCAGATGACAAAAGCTTTAAAGAAGTTTCTGGGGAAACATTTGATTCCGATGGCTCTGATGACTCAAATAGCGCAGGTCAAAGAGACACAGCCTGAGTGAGTGAGACACAGACAGAGTGAGAATTTGAAACTTGGTAATTTGGTGCAGTGAGGTAACCAGGAAAGGTAAGCGGTTAATCTAATTGTGCTATTTTTCAGTTAAAAGTGCAGTGTAGATTAGTGTCTGATTGGCTGAAGCTGCCCCCACCCTAATTGCTGAGAGGCAGTTATCTGGCAGTCACCTGAGGCCTGTTTATGGGCACAAAGGTACACATTGTATTCTTCTCTTTGAGGTTTTAGTGTGAGTATAAACGACAGACAGAAAGCACACTCAGTAAGCGTTGCGCTGGTCAAAAAGACACAGCCTGAGTGAGTGAGACACAGGCAGAGTGGTAATTTGGTGCAGTGAGGTACTTCGGTGAAGAGTGGGAAAGGTGCTTTTTTCCTACTATTTTGTTCTCTCTCTTTCTTCTGGCCTGTAACTTTTAATCAGCAGGGAGAGAACCTGAGAACATCTGAGACCCTCAGAAGCTAAGTAAGTGATTTTTACTCATTTTTACTTTTATTACCTTTTCAAATTGTGCGTGGGGGGGGGGGGGGGGGACTGAAGTGACATCACAGAAAAGCTGTGGCCTGAGTGGCTGGTTGGGAATCTACACTAAATTAAAAAAATTAAGCATTGGTAACTAGTTAAACATAATTATTTAATTATAATTTAGAGGGGTATCTAAGCCAGAGATCGGAGAGTACCATATTTAGAAATCTAGTGCTAGGAAACAGATAGTTCACAGCAATTATTTTTTTAAAAATTTAACTTTTAACTTTAATTCATTAATTAATTGACGCAAAGTCAGTTAGAGGGGTGCAGTGCTCTGACTGTGAGATGTGGCAGGTCTGGGAGGCTTCCAGCGTCCCGGATGGCTTCATCTGCAGAAAGTGAACCCAACTGGAGCTCCTCACAGACCGCATGGTTCGGTTGGATCAGCAATTGGATGCACTTAGGAGCGTGCAGGTGGCGGAAAGCGTCATAGATAGCAGTTATATAAGTGTGGTCACACCCAAGGTGCAGGCAGAGAAATGGGTGACCACCAGAAAGGGCAGGCAGTCAGTGCAGGAATCCCCTGTGGCTGTCCCCCTCTCGAACAGGTATACCCCTTTGGATAGCCTACCAGGGAAAACAGCAGCAGCCAGAGCAGTGGCACCACGGCTGGCTCTGATGTTCAGAAGGGAGGGTCAAAGCGCAGAAGAGCAATAGTAATAGGGGACTTTATAGTCAGGGGCACAGATAGGTGCTTCTGTGGACGTGAAAGAGATTCCAGGATGGTATGTTGCCTCCCTGGTGCCAGGGTCCAGGATGTCTCCGAACGGGTAGAGGGCATCCTGAAGGGGGAGGGCAAACAGGCAGAGGTCGTTGTACATATTGGTACTAACGACATAGGCAGGAAGGGGCATGAGGTCCTGCAGCAGGAGTTCAGGGAGCTAGGCAGAAAGTTAAAAGACAGGACCTCTAGGGTTGTAATCTCGGGATTACTCCCTGTGCCACGTACCAGTGAGGCTAGAAATAGGAAGATAGAGCAGCTAAACACATGGCTAAACAGCTGGTGTAGGAGGGAGGGTTTCCATTATCTGGACCACTGGGCGCTCTTCCGGGGCAGGTGTGACCTATATAAGGACGGGTTGCATCTAAACTGGAGAGGCATAAATATCCTGGCCGCGAGGTTTGCTAGTGTCACATGGGAGGGTTTAAACGCGTATGGCAGGGGGGTGGGCACGGGAGCAATAGGTCAGAAGGTGAGAGCATTGAGGGAGAACTAGGGAATAGGGACAGTGTGGCTCTGAGGCAGAGCAGACAGGGAGAAGTTGCTGAACACAGCGGGTCTGGTGGCCTGAAGTGCATATGCTAATGCAAGAAGTATTACGGGATGAACTTAGAGCTTGGATTAGTACTTGGAACTATGATGTTGCCATTACAGAGACCTGGTTGAGGGAAGGGCAGGATTGGCAGCAAAACGTTCCAGGATTTAGATGTTTCAGGTGGGATAGAGGGGGATGTAAAAGGGGTGGCGGAGTTGCACTACTGGTTAGGGAGGATGTCACAGCTGTACTACGGGAGGACACCTCAGAGGGCAGTGAGGCTATATGGGTAGAGATCAGGAATAAGAAGGGTGCAGTCACAATGTTGGAGGTTTACTACAGGCCTCCCAACAGCCAGCGGGAGATAGAGGAGCAGATAGGTAGACAGATTTTGGAAAAGAGTAAAAACAACAGGGTTGTGGTGATGGGAGACTTCAACTTCCCCAATATTGACTGGGACTCACTTAGTGCCGGGGGCTTAGATGAGGCAGAGTTTGTAAGGAGCATCCAGGAGGGCTTCTTAAAACAATATGTAGACAGTCCAACTAGGGAAGGGGTGGTACTGGACCTGGTATTGGGGAATGAGCCCGGCCAGGTGGTAGAAGTTTCAGGAGGGGAGCATTTTGGGAACAGTGACCACAATTCAGTAAGTTTTAAAGTACTGGTGGACAAGGATAAGAGTGGTCCTAGGGTGAATGTGCTAAATTGGGGGAAGGCTAATTATAACAATATTAGGCACGAACTGAAGAACATAGATTGGGGGTGGATTTTTGAGGGCAAATCAACATCTGACATGTGGGAGGCTTTCAAGTGTCAGTTGAAAGGAATTCAGGACGGGCATGTTCCTGTGAGGAAGAAGGATAAATACGGCAATTTTCGGGAACCTTGGATAACGAGAGATATTGTAGGCCTCGTCAAAAAGAAAAAGGAGGCATTTGTCAGGGCTAAAAGGCTGGGAACAGACGAAGCCTGTGTGGAATATAAGGAAAGTAGGAAGGAACTTAAGCAAGGAGTCAGGAGGGCTAGAAGGGGTCACGAAAAGTAATTGGCAAATAGGGTTAAGGAAAATCCCAAGGCTTTTTACACGTACATAAAAAGTAAGAGGGTAGCCAGGGAAAGGGTTGGCCCACTGAAGGATAGGCAAGGGAATCTATGTATGGAGCCAGAGGAAATGGGCGAGGTACTAAATGAATACTTTGCATCAGTATTCACCAAAGAGAAGGAATTGGTAGATGTTGAGTCTGGAGAAGGGTGTGTAGATAGCCTGGGTCACATTGAGATCCAAAAAGACGAGGTGTTGGGCGACTTAAAAAATATTAAGGTAGATAAGTCCCCAAGGCCTGATGGGATCTACCCCAGAATACTGAAGGAGGCTGGAGAGGAAATTGTTGAGGCCTTGACAGAAATCTTTGGATCCTCACTGTCTTCAGGTGATGTCCCGGAGGACTGGAGAATAGCCAATGTTGTTCCTCTGTTTAAGAAGGGTAGCAAGGATAATCCAGGGAACTACAGGCCTTACTTCAGTGGTAGGGAAATTACTGGAGAGAATTCTTCGAGACAGGATCTACTCCCATTTGGAAGCAAATGGACGTATTAGTGAGAGGCAGCATGGTTTTGTGAAGGGGAGGTTGTGTTTTGCTAACTTGATAAGTGTTTTTCGAGGAGGTCACAAAGATGATTGATGCAGGTAGGGCAGTGGATGTTGTCTACATGGACTTCAGTAAGGCCTTTGACAAGGTCCCTCATGGTAGACTAGTACAAAAGGTGAAGTCACACGGGATCAGGGGTGAGCTGGCAAGGTGTATACAGAACCGGCTAGGTCATAGAAGGCAGAGAGTAGCAATGGAAGTGTGCTTTTCTAATTGGAGGGCTGTGACCAGTGGTGTTCCGCAGGGATCAGTGCTGGGACCTTTGCTGTTTGTAGTATATATAAATGATTTGGAGGAAAATGTAACTGGTCTGATTAGTAAGTTTGCAGACGACACAAAGGTTAGTGGAATTGCGGATAGCGATGAGGACTGTCAGAGGATACAGCGGGATTTAGATTGTTTGAAGACTTGGGCGGAGAGATGGCAGATGGAGTTTAATCCGGACAATTGTGAGGTAATGCATTTTGGAAGGTCTAATGCAGGTAGGGAATATACAGTGAATGGTAGAACCCTCAAGAGTATTGAAAGTCCGAGAGATCTAGGTGTACAGGTCCACTGGTCACTGAAAGGGGCAACACAGGTGGAGAAGGTAGTCAAGAAGGCATACGGCATGCTTGCCTTCATTGGCCAGGGCACTGAGTATAAGAATTGGCAAGTCATGTTGCAGCTGTATAGAACCTTAGTTAGGCCACACTTGGGGTATAGTGTTCAATTCTGGTCGCCACACTACCAGAAGGATGTGGAAGCTTTAGAGAGGGTGCAGAAGAGATTTACCAGAATGTTGCCTGGTATGGATTGGATTGGATTTGTTTATTGTCACGTGTACCGAGGTACAGTGAAAAGTATTTTTCTGCGAGCAGCTCAACAGATCATTAAGTACATGAGAAGAAAAGGGAATAAAAGCAAATACATTAATAGGGCAACACAACATATACAATGTAACTACAAAAGCCCTGGCATCGGATGAAGCATACAGGGTGTAGTGTTAATGAAATCAGTCCATAAGAGGGTCATTTAGGAGTCTGGTGACAGTGGGGAAGAAGCTGTTTTTGAGTCTGTTCGTGCGTGTTCTCAGACTTCTGTATCTCCTGCCCGATGGAGGAAATTGGAAGAGTGAGTAAGCCGGGTGGGAGGGATCTTTGATTATACTGCCCGCTTTCCCCAGGCAGCGGGAGGTGTAGATGGAGTCAATGGATGGGAGGCAGGTTCGTGTGATGGACTGGGTGGTGTTCACGACTCTCTGAAGTTTCTTGCGGTCCTGGGCCAAGCAGTTGCCATACCAGGCTGTGATGCAGCCTGATAGGATGCTTTCTATGGTGCATCTGTAAAAGTTGGTAAGAGTTAATGTGGACATGCAGAATTTCCTTAGTTTCCTGAGGAAGTATAGGCGCTGTTGCGCTTTCTTTTTCAAAAAATATATTTTATTCAAAATTTTTGGCCAACCATAACAGTACATTGTGTATCTTTTACACAGTAATATAACAATATAAATAACAATGGCCAGTTTTTTAAACAAGAAATAAATAATATATAAACAACATCAAAATTAAAAAACAAAACTAAATGGCAACTGCCTTGTCCCAAATAAATACTCTCCAAAAATACAATTCAGCAGTCCAGTATACAATTACCTATAACAACAACCTATACATATTATACTTATACACTAACATCCCTGAGAGTCCTTCTGGTTCCTCCACCCCCCCCCCCCCCCGTCCCTCTCCCCCCCCCCCCCCCCCCCACCCCGGGTTGCTGCTGCTGTCTTCTTCTTTTCCATTCCCTCTATCTTTCTGTGAGGGATTCGACGAACGGTTGCCACCGCCTGGTGAACCCTTGAGCCGATCCCCTTAGGACGAACTTAATCCGTTCCAGCTTTATAAACCCTGCCATGTCATTTATCCAGGTCTCCACACCCGGGGGCGTGGCTTCCTTCCACATCAACAGTATCCTGCGCCGGGCTACTAGGGACGCAAAGGCCAAAACATCAGCCTCTTTCGCCTCCTACACTCCCGGCTCTTCTGCAACCCCGAATATAGCCAACTCCCAGCTTGGTTCGACCTGGACCCCCACCACCTTCGAAAGCACCTTTGTCACCCCCACCCAAAACCCCCGTAGTGCCGGACATGGCCAGAACATGTGGGTGTGATTCGCTGGGCTTCTCGAGCATCTCGCACACCTATCCTCTACTCCAAAAAATTTACTGAGCCGTGCTCCAGTCATATGCGCCCTGTGTAACACCTTAAATTGTATCAGGCTTAGCCTGGCACACGAGGATGATGAGTTTACCCTACTTAGGGCATCAGCCCACAGCCCCTCCTCAATCTCCTCCCCCAGCTCTTCTTCCCATTTCCCTTTCAGCTCATCTACCATAATCTCCCCCTCGTCCCTCATTTCCCTATATATGTCTGATACCTTACCGTCCACCACCCATGTCTTTGAGATCACTCTGTCCTGCACCTCCTGCGTCGGGAGCTGCGGGAATTCCCTCACCTGTTGCCTCGCAAAATCCCTCAGTTGCATATACCGGAATGCATTCCCTTGGGGCAAGCCATATTTTTCGGTCAGCGCTCCCAGACTTGCAAACGTCCCATCTACAAACAGATCTCTCAATTGTGTTACTCCTGCTCTTTGCCATGTTCCAAATCCCCCATCCATTCTCCCCGGAGCAAACCTATGGTTATTTCTTATCGGGGACCACACCGAGGCTCCCGTCTTTCCCCTATGCCGTCTCCACTGCCCCCAGATTTTCAGAGTAGTCACCACCACCGGGCTTGTGGTGTATTTCTTCGGTGAGAACGGCAACGGCGCCGTCACCATAGCTTGTAGGCTAGTCCCCCTGCAGGACGCCCACTCCAATCTCTTCCACGCCGCTCCCTCCTCTTCTCCCATCCACTTACATACCATTGAGATATTGGCGGCCCAGTAGTACTCACTTAGGCTCGGTAGTGCCAGTCCCCCCCCCCATCTCTACTACGCTGCAAAAATCCCTTCCTCACTCTCGGGGTCTTCCCGGCCCACACAAAACTCATGATACTCTTCTCAATCCTTCGTGATCACCACCGGGAGGCACTGAAACACAAAGAGGAATCTCGGGAGGACCACCATTTTAACCGCCTGCACCCTCCCTGCCAGTGACAGGGATACCATGTCCCATCTCTCGAAGTCCGCCTCCATCTGTTCCACCAACCGCGTTAAATTTAACCTATGCAATGTACCTCAATTCTTGGCTATCTGGATCCCCAAGTAGCGAAAGTCCCTTGTTACCTTCCTCAGCGGTAAGTCCTCTATTTCTCTGCTCTGCTCCCCTGGATGCACCACAAACAACTCACTTTTCCCCATGTTCAGTTTATATCCTGAAAATTCTCCAAATTCCCCAAGTATCCGCATTATCTCTGGCATCCCCTCCGCCGGGTCCGCCACATACAACAACAAATCGTCCGCATACAGAGATACCCGGTGTTCTTCTCCTCCCCTGAGTACTCCCCTCCACTTCCTGGAACCCCTCAATGCTATTGCCAGGGGCTCAATCGCCAGTGCAAACAATAATGGGGACAGAGGACATCCCTGCCTCGTCCCTCTATGGAGCCGAAAATACGCAGACCCCCGTCCATTCGTGACCACGCTCGCCATCGGGGCCCTATACAGCAGCTGTACCCATCTAATATACTCATCTCCAAAGCCAAATCTCCTCAACACCTCCCACAAATAATCCCACTCCACTCTATCAAATGCTTTCTCGGCATTCATCGCCACCACTATCTCCACTTCCCCCTCTGGTGGGGGCATAATCATTACCCCTAGCAGCCTCCGTATATTCGTATTCAGCTGTCTCCCCTTCACAAACCCAGTTTGGTCCTCATGGACCACCCCCGGGACACAATCCTCTATCCTCATTGCCATTACCTTGGCCAGAATCTTAGCGTCTACGTTCAGGAGGGAAATAGGCCTATAGGACCCGCATTGCAGCGGGTCTTTTTCCTTCTTTAGGAGAAGCGATATCGTTGCCTCTGACATAGTCGGGGCAGCTGTCCCCTTTCCCTCGCCTCATTAAAGGTTCTCATCAGTAGCGGGGCGAGCAAGTCCACATATTTCCTGTAAAATTCAACTGGGAATCCATCCGGTCCCGGGGCCTTCCCCGCCTGCATGCTCCTAATTCCTTTCACTACTTCCTCCATTTCGATATGTGCTCCCAGTCCCACCCTCTCCTGCTCCTCCACCTTAGGAAATTCCAGCTGGTCCAGAAAACACATCATTCTCTCCTTCCCATCCGGGGGCTGAGCTTCATATAATCTTTCATAGAATGCTTTGAACACTCCATTCACTCTCTCCGCTCCCCGCTCCATCTCTCCCTCCTCATCCCTCACTCCCCCTATTTCCCTCGCTGCTCCCCTTTTCCTCAATTGGTGGGCCAGCAACCTGCTCGCCTTCTCCCCATATTCGTACTGTACACCCTGTGCCTTCCTCCACTGTGCCTCTGCAGTACCCGTTGTCAGCAAATCAAATTCTACGTGTAGCCTTTGCCTTTCCTTGTACAGTCCCTCCTTCGGTGCCTCCGCATATTGCCTGTCCACCCTCAGAAGCTCTTGCAGCAACCGCTCCCGTTCCCTACTCTCCTGCTTTCCTTTATGTGCCCTGATTGATATCAGCTCCCCTCTAACCACTGCCTTCAGCGCCTCCCAGACCACTCCCACCTGGACCTCCCCATTATCATTGAGTTCCAAGTACTTTTCAATACACCCCCTCACCCTTAGACACCCCCCCTCATCCGCCATTAGTCCCATGTCCATTCTCCAGGGTGGACGCCGTTCTTTTTCCTCCCCTATCTCCAAGTCCACCCAGTGTGGAGCGTGAACCGAAATAGCTATAGCCGTATACTCCGTCCCCCTCACCTTCGGGATCAACGCCCTTCCCAAAACAAAAAAGTCTATTCGCGAATAAACTTTGTGGACATAGGAGAAAAACGAAAACTCCTTACTCCTAGGTCTGCTAAATCTCCATGGGTCTACTGCTCCCATCTGCTCCATAAAGTCTTTAAGCACCTTGGCTGCTGCCGGCCTCCTTCCAGTCCTGGACCTCGATCTGTCCAGCCCTGGTTCCAGCACTGTGTTAAAATCTCCACCCATTACCAACTTCCCCACCTCTAGGTCCGGGATACGTCCTAACATGCGCCTCATAAAGTTGGCATCATCCCAGTTCGGGGCATATACGTTCACTAAGACCACCGCCTCCCCCTGTAATTTGCCGCTCACCATCACGTATCTGCCCCCACTATCCGCCACTATAGTCTTTGCCTCAAACATTACCCGCTTCCCCACTAGTATAGCCACCCCCCTGTTTTTCGCATCTAGCCCCGAATGAAACACCTGCCCCACCCATCCTTTGCGGAGTCTAACCTGGTCTATCAGTTTCAAATGCGTCTCCTGTAACATAACCACATCTGCCTTAAGTTTCTTAAGGTGTGCGAGTACCCGTGCCCTCTTTATCGGCCCGTTCAGCCCTCTCACATTCCACGTGATCAGCCGGGTTGGGGGGCTCTTTACCCCCCCCCCCCCACCTTGTCGATTAGCCATCCCCTTTTATCCAGCTCCTTCCTGCTTCCCTATTCCTGCCATAATTATCATAGCGCGGGAACAAAGCCCGCGCTTCCCTTTTGGCCCCGCCCCCAATGGCCAACGCCCCCAGCTCCTCCACCTCCCTTCCTCCCTCCCCCACAACCTGTGGAAGAGAGAAAAGTTACCGGGTCGCAGGATTAACAACATAAAAATCATCTCTCCCCCCTTTTTCCCCCCTCTTCGCCCCCCATATTCGCCCCACCACTTTGTCTCAAACGTTCTTTTTTAATAACCCGCTTATTCCAATTTCTCTTCAACAATAAATGTCCACGCCTCATCCGCCGTTTCAAAGTAGTGGTGCTTCCCTTGATATGTGACCCACAGTCTTGCCGGCTGCACCATTCCAAATTTAATCTTCTTTTTATGAAGCACCGCCTTGGCCCGATTAAAGCTCGCCCTCCTTCTCGCCACCTCCACACTCCAGTCTTGATATACGCGGATCACCGCGTTCTCCCACCTACTGCTCCGAGTTTTCTTTGCCCATCTGAGGACCATCTCTCTGTCCTTAAAACGGAGGAATCTCACCACTATGGCTCTGGGAATTTCTCCTGCTCTCGGTCCTCGCGCCATCACTCGGTATGCTCCCTCCACCTCCAACGGACCCATCGGGGCCTCCGCTCCCATTAACGAGTGCAGCATCGTGCTCACATATGCCCCGACGTCCGCCCCTTCTGCACCTTCAGGAAGACCAAGAATCCTTAAATTCTTCCTCCTCGCGTTATTCTCCAGCACCTCCAGTCTTTCCACACATTGTTTATGGTGTGCCTTGTGCATCTCCGTCTTCACCACCAGGCCCTGTATATCGTCCTCGTTCTCGGCAGGCTTTGCCTTCACGACCCGAAGCTCCCGCTCCTGGGTCTTTTGCTCACCTTTTAGCCCTTCAATCGCCTGTAATATCGGGGCCAACAGCTCCTTCTTCATCTCCTTTTTAAGCTCTTCCACGCAGCGTTTCAAAAACTCGTGTTGTTCAGGGCCCCATGTGAAACTGCCACCTTCCGACGCCATCTTGGTTTTTGCTTGCCTTCCTTGCCGCTGCTCTAAAGGATCCACCGCAATCCAGCCACTTTCCTCTCCTTTTTCCATCCGTATCCAGGGGGGATTCCCTTCTGGTTTACCGCATAGTGCTTTTAGCCGTTAAAATTGCCGTTGGGGCTCTTATTAAGAGCCCAAAAGTCCGTTCCACCGGGAGCTGCCGAAACGTGCGACTTAGCTGGTCATCGCCGCACCCGGAAGTCCGCTGTTGTGCTTTCTTGGTGGCAGCGTCGACGTGGGTGGACCAGGACAGATTTTTGGAGATGTGCACCCCTAGGAATTTGAAACTGCTAACCATCTCCACCTCGCTACCATTGATGCTGACAGGACTGTGTCCAGTACTTTGCTTCCTGAAGTCAATTACCAGCTCTTTAGTTTTGCTGGCATTGAGGGAGAGGTTGTTGTCGCTTCACCACTCCACTAGGTTCTCTATCTCCCTCCTGTGTTCGGACTCATCGTTATTCGAGATCCAGCCCACTATGGTCGTATCGTCAGCAAACTTGTAGATGGAGTTGGAACCAAGTTTTGCCACGCAGTCGTGTGTGAACAGGGAGTAGAGTAGGGGGCTAAGTACACAGCCTTGCGGGGCGCCGGTGTTGAGGACTATTGTGGAAGAGGTGTTATTGTTCATCCTTACTGATTGTGGTCTGTTGGTCAGAAAATCGAGGATCCAGTTGCAGAGTGGGGAGCCAAGTCCTAGGTTTTGGAGCTTTGATATGAGCTTGGCTGGGATTATGGTGCTGAAGGCGGAGCTGTAGTCAATAAATAGGAGTCTAATGTAGGAGTCCTTGTTTTTGAGATGCTCTAGGGATGAGTGTAGGGCCAGGGAAATGGTGTCTGATGTGGACCGGTTGCAGCGGTATGCGAATTGCAGTGGATCAAGGCGTTCTGGGAGTATGGAGGTGATGCGCTTCATGATCAACCTCTCGAAGCACTTCATTACGACTGAAGTCAGGGCCACTGGTCGGTAGTCATTGAGGCACGTTGCCTGGTTCTTCTTTGGTACCGGTATGATGGTGGTCTTCTTGAAGCAGGTGGGGACCTCGGAGTGGAGTAGGGACAGGTTAAAGATGTCCGTGAATACCTCTGCCAGCTGGTCCGCGCAGGCTCTGAGTGCACGACCAGGGATCCCGTCTGGGCCCGTCGCCTTCCGAGGGTTCACTTTCAGGAAGGCCAATCTGACTTTGGATGCTGTGATGGTGGGTATGGGTGAATTATGGGCTGCTGGGGCACTCGACAGCGGATTGTTGGTTACCTGCTCGAACCGAGCATAGAATGCATTGAGTTCATTGGGGAGGGGTGCGCTGCTGCCAGAGATACTGGTCGGCTTCGCTTTGTAGCCCGTTATGTTGTTTAGTCCTTGCCACAACCGCCGAGAGGGCATTAGCTATGAGGAGCGGTTGAATAAACTCGGTTTGTTCTCACTGGAACGACGGAGGTTGAGGGGCGACCTGATAGAGGTCTACAAAATTATGAGGGGCATAGACAGAGTGGATAGTCAGAGGTTTTTCCCCAGGGTAGAGGGGTCAATTACTAGGGGGCATAGGTTTAAGGTGAGAGGGGCAAGGTTTAGAGTAGATGTACGAGGCAAGTTTTTTACACAGAGGCTAGTGGGTGCCTGGAACTCGCTACCGGAGGAGGTGGTGGAAGCAGGGACGATAGTGACATTTAAGGGGCATCTTGACAAATACATGAATAGGATGGGAATAGAGGGATACGGACCCAGGAAGTGCAGAAAATTGTAGTTTAGTCGGGCAGCATGGTCGGCACGGGCTTGGAGGGCCGAAGGGCCTGTTCCTGTGCTGTACATTTCTTTGTTCTTTGTTCTTTGTTCTGCTATAAAGCAGAATATGGAAGATACACTATTAACAGGATGGCGAAATTGTACGGCTACGAACAGGGCCCAAGACTAGAAGGAGATCGAGACAAGGAAATTATGAAGACAGAAACCCAGTTAGAACTTACAATAGGAAGATGAACCCCAGAAATGCACGGGGCATGATAAATCGATGTTTTCGATGTAACTCTCAATACCATTATGTCTTCAACTGTCCAAAATGTTATGATAGAGTGTTTGAAGCGACACATGACACGGAAGAGTCAGAAGAAGAAAAATATAGTGTTCAGAGAGAAGACATTGTCCTATTAACAAGCAGTTTTACGCCGGTAATGAGGGTGTTGGTTGCAGAATCCTTCAATTGTGCTGTATTGGACAGTGGCTGCACATCTACTGTGTGTGGAATTGACTGGTTAAAATGTTACCTGGACTCCTTGAATGCTGAAAGTCGTAACAAGGTTAAGGAATTTGAAAGTTCCACAAGTTTCAGGTTTGGGGATGATAAGTCTGAAGTCGCTGAAAAGAGTGGTGATCCCTTGCAATATTGCCGGAGTGAATCATTTCATTAGCACGGATGTTGTATCAAGTGAGATACCTTTGCTTCTGAGCAGACCGTCGATGAAGAAAGCACACATGAAACTGGATATGGAACAGGATAAGACAACAGTTTTTGGAAAGATGGTGGACTTACAATTTACAATTTACACAGTCGGGACACTATTGTATTCCATTACTGACAAATAATTTTTCAAGTAGAGTGGTTAAGGATGTGTTAATGGCAGTTGAAAGTATGACTTTCGCTGATAAAAAGCTTGTTGTATTAAAACTGCATTGGCAATTTGCACATCTGTCTCCTCGGAGGCTGAAAATTTTATTAAAAGATGCAGGGGTAAGGGATGAAGACTACTAAACTGATAGAACAGGTTAGTGATTGCTGTGAAGCTTGTAGGAAGTACAGAAGGACGCCAGTACGACTGATAGTAACCCTACCTTTGGCCAGGATTTTAACAACATTGTGGCTGTGGACCTTAAGATCTGGGATAAGGCCATTTTCCGAAAGGACAACTACCAAAAGTTGGGACAAAGGCCTGAAGGGTCTGGTCAATGGAAGGATGCAACTGTTATTAGAGCAGGGAAGGCCACTGGAAAGTATAAACATTGGTTGAATGCACAGCATTCAGGGGAGGAAGTTAAGACAATGGATTGGGAACACGAAGTTCAAAAATGGAGGTCATAGAAACGCAGTGCCAGTTCGGATAGTACATCGGTTAGTGAACAGGTCCGCAGGAAAAGGTCGAGAATTTTGAAAGGACATCCCACAGCAGATAGGAAAGATCAAGCAGTCGCAGTATAGAACAAGTTACCAGGCGGGAGAGGCGTTTATCAAGGTCTCGGAACATGAGTAAGACTATGAATACTAATAGGAGTAGAAGCCCACATGCACGTGAGATTTTGGTGGCTTCCAATAAATTATATGAAAAGTTATCAAAGATGCTAAACAGCAAGAACTGCTTAGTTGGAGTGAATTTGGGGTATACACGGAAGTACCAGATAGGGGACAAAGAGCTCTGTCCCACAGATGGATTTGCACGGAAAAGGTTCTTCCGGATGGAACGTATAAGGCAAAGGCCAGGCTTGTGGCAAGGGGATTTGGAGAAAGCTTAGAAGATCAGGATTTAAGGGTAGATTCACCTACAGCAGGAATTTTAAAGATCTTCTTTTAGCCACAAAGGCATGGGAATGCAAATCTATAGATATGAAAGCTGCCTTTTTGCAGGGGCATCTGCTCCAGAGAGACATTTTTCTCCGTCCTCCTAAAGAAGCAGCTAACACAGAAGGGGTACTCTGGAAGTTGAACAAATGTGTATGTGGTTTAAAAGTTGCATCTGGAGTTTGGTATTTTTCGGTAAGGTCAGTTTTGTTAAAGTTAGGCTGTTACCAGTTGAAAGTAGATCCGGTAATGTTTTACTGGCACTATAAAGGGAACCTTTCTGGCATCCTTATGATGCACGTCAAATAATTTTTGTGGGGTGGGACTAGTGATTTTGAAGCTTTTGTAATCTCTGGTTTGAGGAAAGAATTCAGGATCGGAAGTCAGGCTTCCGGTGCATTTAAATATATTGGACTGGAAATCGGACAGACTAAGTTAGGGGCAACTTTACGTCGGCAATCTTATTTGGAAAGCATCAGCTCAATAGCAATTAGTCGAGGCCGAGTTTTCACAAAAAGATGCAAGGTTTCAAAGATGGAAAAAGAGCAACTGCAAAGTTTAATTGGGCAATGAATTGGTTCGGTAGACAGACTAGACGGGACATGAGTTTTGATGTCTTAGAGTTGAGTACAAAAATGAGTGATCCCAAAGTGGAAGACATAATAAGAGCAAATAAAGCGTTTGGCCAAACTAAAAATGCAGGAGTGTGTTTTGAGGTTCCCGGTTTTATGTGACCTTAGGCACTTGAAATTCATAGTTTATAGTGATGCGTCCTATGCAAATCAAGCACATGAGGTTTTATAATTTTTCCTCTTGGGGAACAATGGTAAATGTTGTTCTCTTGTGTGGGAAACAAAGAAAATAAGGAAAGTGGTCGAAAGCACTTTGGCTGCTGAGATGTTAAGCTTTGTAGAGGCGGTGGATATGGCCTTTTATATGTCTCAGATATTGCCAGAAATTTAACTTTTGGATATTGTTAATGAAGGGCGCCTGTTTCTGTGACTTTTTTTTCTTCCAAAAAAAAATGTGGAAAAAAAAAGAAGGGGGGAAATTGCGTGTATGTTTTTGAGTTTCTTTAAATTTTGTTTTCATCTAATTATTTTTTTCTCCAAGGAAGGGGAGACTGTTAAGTAATGGATTAAGAGTTAAGTAATGCATTAAGAGACATTGCAATTAGTTGTCTCATTTATGTTAAGTATCCAGAGTTTGACACTGATATGTAAAGGGGCTTCAGGTGGCCATTGTGTCAGGTGGTGTGTTGTTAGGGTTTTGTGCAGAGGCTGTGGAAGTGAAATAAATGGTGTTTGGTGAAAAGGAACAGGACTTTTGACTCTTCATACAACGGTAACTAAAACATATAACATCTTGTTGGCTGGGATGGTGGGTGTGGGGAGTGAAGTGTGTATATGTGGCTGGAGCTTATTAGCCTCCTGAGTGTCAATTACGGATCTGGCACCATTTTTCATTGGAATCCATTGTGTTCCACATGGTCCCAGTGCTAGCCCCTTAACAGTTGCTGCATCGGTCCAGGTATGGTGCCAGTTTTGCTGTTGAGAAAGTCCACAAATCCTGCCCTGGCATCTACAATTAGTCTCAGGAATGGAGAATCCAGCCGAGAAACTTTCAGGATCAAACTGAAACACCTCTGTTCAGATGAGAGTTCTGGGACCAACTGACTTTTCAGACAGACCTGGCTCCTCCCATTAACTACGTCATCTGTACCCAAAGCAAAGCGTTATTTTGACCCTTCTTACAATATTTGACTTGTTTAGCCAGGACCAAACACAATGCCCTTCAAAAATTCTCTATACTCCAGACGTCCTTCAAACAGAAACAATATTCCATTAGCTAGCTCTCTGTAAACATGAAAATGGTTCTCAAGATCTATTTGCAGAACACTTCACCTGCAAATCAATGATTACTGCACTTTTACGACACCTTAATCACCACTCTAGCAGTCATACAGGCTATGCATCTTAACCCAGATGTTAATAATATTACTGCAAAGAAATATAAAATATGACAATTTCTTGCATTTATCACAATATGCTGGCCGAGCGAGTGACACCATGAACAAATAATTTGAACAGTTACTGTGTATGGGAGCTTGCTTTGCACAAGTTGGCTGCTGTATTTTCTACCTTACAACAGTATCTACATTACAAAAGTATCACATTAGCTGTAAAATGGGACATCCTGAGTTCATCAAAGGCACATTTAAATTCAAGTCCTTCTTGAAATAACAACAGTGAAAAGCTTTTTTACTCCTCTTTTTAACCTCTTTTTAACCTGATAACAATGTCACTTGTTAATACTTGGCGGTGTTTTCACTAAAACTTTGTGTTTGACTCTCAGTCCAAAAAGAATTATATGCGTTGTTTATCCTTTCATTTAAAAAGTCCTCAAAATGGAAGAGTGGGCCACATTGTCCTTCCTTAAAAGCAATAAAAATTCCCCTCAGATATTTTCCACTAACTTTGCAGATTATGAATCAAAGATTGAAATGTTAATTACGCCTTTCTGCCTGTTCTGCGGAATGGCTTTAAAATCCATGCATGTTAGATGTTAAATAGACGTTTTAAAATAGGGCATACTTTCACCCATGTAGTTTCCCCACGTGATCATGAAACAAAATTAATACTGTTCTGCAATTCATCTGGCTACAGTAATACATTTTGAATTGCGCACCAGTCTAGTCATTTAATAAATAGATCTGCTGGTGGAAATTGTGGAAACACATGATTTGAAATTACAGGCTGTGGGTCCATAACTTTGTCAATCTTGTGGAAGTGATACTTCTCTGTGAAAATGCAAATATAAGCATGGATTAGTTACAATCTTCCTGTTACAGTCTACCTTTTCTATTAGATCTTTACCAGTTAATAGTATATTTAGTCAAGCTGCATATCTTTGCACATTCCAGTCAGATTTACAATAATTGCTGTGCTCTGTTTATACTTAGGAGCAATATGCAATACCAGAAGTTACACCCATTTTAGCTGAGGTTGGAAGTTATGAGCGTATTGTAGTACAACCATCCTTCTTTCAGAATAGTGTTAGGGAGTGAGAGAAATATTGCTACACAGAAGGTGGGCAAGAGTCCAAATCCAACACCAGAATCTTGGAAATATTTACGCTCTTCCAGTATCCTGGCAGCAAAAAGGTTTCAGAATGAATGAGATTTAGATTTTCAACAAAGTAATACTTTGTGAAGTTGCATGGATAGATTCGATGGATCAATGATCTAATCTTGCCTGAAAATAGTTGCAGCTTTGCCATCAATGATGATGGATGAGCCATTACCTTTAATGAACTTGATTAGCTGAGTAATAAAAACAATTTATATTTACATAGTATCTTTAACATAAAGAAATACTATAAAGCATTCGGAAACAAGATATATCACACAATGAATATGAACTAGATCTACTGGGAATTCTGTGGATTAGTGGCAATGTCGTTAAACTACTATTTCAGAGGGCCAGGCTTATGGTTTGGGGACTAGGTCCCAAATCCCACAGCAGCTGTTGAAATCAAAATGAAATTAATAAAATTAAACCTGGAATTGGAAGCTGGTCTCAGTAATGGTGACCATGAACCTATCATTGATTGTCACAAAAACCCATCTGGTTCATTATTGCCCTTTAGGGAAGGAAATCTGCTGTTGTTACCTGGTCTGGCCTACATGTGACTCCAGACCCACGGAAATGCAGTTAACTCTTACCTGCCCTCTGAAATGGCTGAGCAAACCACTGAATTGAATCAAACTGCAACAGAAGAGTCAGACTGCAGTGGTTTAAGAAGGCAGCACACCACCACCTTCTCAAGGGCAGTTAGGGATGGGCAACTGTTATAACCTGCCTACTGACGATTGGCTGGGGACTAATGACTATCTCACAATCCTATGGGAGTATGAACTTCCCCAATGAGGGGGGCGGAGAAACTCCTACTATAAATAAGCTGGCCAGTCCAGGAACCAGGAGGAAGGAGAAGGTAGCAAGGGAAGTTACTGCTACTGTTATGTATATATTGTTATAGTAAATAAACGTTATTATTTTGTATCCTTAAAACTCGTGCTGGATTCTTCGGGGCCCTTACAAAACTGGCGACGAAGGTAAAAGTGAATAGCTGTCTACACTGCTGAAGCCACCTCCCTGGATTTTTGTTGGATACAGGTTGGAAGTTGTTTTCTATTATACCATGCCTCTGTACGGACGTTTGGGTGTTTTTGATGCTGCGCTGGAAAGCTGGAACCAGTACACACAACGGATGCGTTACTATTTCCGGGCAAACAATATCACTGAAAACGAGCGCCAGGTGGTCATATTGCTCACCGCCTGCGGGCCGCATACGTTTGGGGTGATTAGGAGCCTTACGTACCCAGCTGCGCCGGACACCAAAACGTTTGACGAACTTGTGAATATAGTGGGGCAACACTTTAACCCAACCCCGTCCACGATAGTCCAGCGTTACCGGTTTAATACCGCTGAGAGGACCCCTGGAGAATCCCTTGCCGATTTTTTATCCAGGCTACGCGGGATTGCGGAATACTGTGACTATGGTGAGACCTTGTCAGAAATGTTACGCGACCGTTTGGTTTGCGGTATTAACAACCCAGAGAAAGTTGTTAGCGGAGCCAACATTGACTTTTCAACAGGCAATACAAATAGTCTTGTCCCGAGAGAGCGCAGAGCGAGGAGTACAGGAGCTACAGGGAATGGAAGTGCAAGCCCAGGGTTGTCTCCAGCGAAAACATGTAGACCACGTCCGGTCCAGAAGATCATCCCCGCAAAAGATTCCCCGCCCCCAGAACTGAGTTCAACAGCGGCAAAGACCAGAAACAAGGGAAGGTAGTCCTCCAAATCTTCCACTGGTGCCTCACTCAAAGCCTGCGCAGGTCATGACGGGACCGAATGGGGATAGAGACGCTGACATGACGGAGGCAGCAGACTCTGACTCCGAGATGGAGACACAGGATGAATCAGAGGGGGAATCCTCGGGTCCACAGGCCGTGGATGTACAACCGCGCCGTTCATCACGGAAGCGCCGGTCTTCGTCTCGTTATACGCCGCCTGATCCAGCGCCGCGTGCAAATGGTGTCCGGCCTGCGGCCAAACGAGTTCGACGTCTTCCTTCGCCAGGGTCTACGGTGGATTCCTTGGGCTTTGGGGGGGAGGGATGTTATAACCTGCCTACTGACGATTGGCTGGGGACTAATGACTATCCCACAGTCCTATGGGAGTATGAACTTCCCCAATGAGGGGGGCGGAGAAACTCCTACTATAAATAAGCTGGCCAGTTCAGGAACCAGGAGGAAGGAGAAGGTAGCAAGGGAAGTTACTGCTACTGTTATGTATATATTGTTATAGTAAATAAACGTTATTTTTTTGTATCCTTAAAACTCGTGCTGGATTCTTCGGGGCCCTTACAAAAGCAACCTAATGTCTTTTAGGAAAGGCAATACCTTGGTCTGGCCTACACGTGATTCCAGATCCACAGCAATGTGGTTTGACTCTTAAATGCCCTCATGGATGGGCAACAACTGCTGGCCCGGCCAGCGACACCCACATCCCATGAACAAATAAAAAAAACAAGCAATGCCCAAATACCATGAAAGAATTACTTAAAAAAAACTAGATTGTCCAATAGTTTGATAGGTCTAATTTCATAGCTCCTAGCTTTAAGAAGAATTGTAAAGTATCCACGCTACAATACACTCATGCAAGATCATTGGAAAGAAAGAGTTGCATTTCTGTCGCACCTTTCAGGACTTCAGGATGGTCCAAGATGCTGTACAGGCAATTAAGTATCTTTCTGAACTTTTGTCTTAGTTGTAATGTAAAAACATCGCTCAGGCCTGTGGAATTAGGAATCCAGTCACAACCTTTATGTTTTTTTTATACACATTGAGGGACCGCCAAATGAAAAATCAACAGGATTTATCCCATGGACTGCATTTTCTCTAACATCTGTCTGCTAGAGAAAGGTTCAATCGGTTAAGTTTGCCTCTGAACTCTGACTGATCCAAAAGTCTGCCCAGGGAGGGAGCGTGGGAGCTGGCTGAGGACAGGAAGCACCTTCCCTTAGTATTTATAACCCCCCACCCTTCCTTTAACAAGGATGTTTATAGGGAGTTGGGACATTGTGGCAGCCATTTCAAGACCCCAAATTTGGAAGGCGGACACACAGCTTCAAACCTACGAATCCTACAGCTTACATTCCCGCTTGCTTCTCCGGGGGGGGGGGGGGGCTTATGTTAAGTGGCCCAAGTGGGGGAATTCCGGGGGGGGGGCTTATGTTAAGTGGCCCAAGTGGGGGAATTACTGTATCTCCTGTGGGTCTGGACTGGTGCAGTGCACATTAATTGTTTCCGTCACGATGGTGAATGGAACAGGAACATCTGTGTGAACATATTTTACTTGACTTCATTGCTAATGAGGATGAAGCTGGCTTCGCCCAGAGCCATCAACCTCAATTAAGTGAACAAAAGTGCCCCCTTCTCTAAAAACATGCAAACATCTGTATCGTTTTAAAAATAAATCTTGAATTTGCATAATCTTGCATTTATAAAGCACCCTTTCATGACCACCAGATGGCCCAAAGAGATTTAAGGCATTTGAAGCTCTTTCGAAGTGTAGTTACTTATGTAACGACACTTACAGCAGCCAATTTGTGCACAGCAAGATCCCACAAACAGCAATGTGATAGCAATCAAATCACCTAGTTTTAGTGATGTTGATTAAGGGATAAGTATTGGGAGTTTCTTTGGGGACACTGGGAGCGGTAAGGGTATTGAAGAGAGGCAGGTAGCCAATGTGACCACCTCTCCCGCTGTGCTGAACCTCAAGATTCAATCTGCTACCTAACCAATGCTCCATAAGACCAGAAGATAAACGATCAGAATCAGGCCACTCGGCCCCTCGGGTCTGCTCCGCCGTTCAATCATGGCTGATATATTTCTCAGTCCCATTCTCCTGCCTACTCCCCATAACCCCTGATCTCCTTATTAATCAAGAATGTATGGGTGGCATGGTAGCACAGTGATTAGCACTGTTGTTTCACTGCGCTTGGGACCCGGGTTTGATTCCCGACTTGGGTCTCTGAGGAGTCTGCACGTACTACCCTTGTCTGCGTGGGTTTCCCCCGGGTGCTCCAGTTTCTCAAACAAGTCCCGAAAGACGTGCTTGTTAGGTGTATTGGACATTCTGAATTCTCACTCAGTGTACCCAAACAGGGGATTTTCACAGTAACTTCATTGCTGTGTTAATGTATGCCTAATTGGGACACTGATAAAAATTATTATTATCATATGGGTTTAGCATTATGGACTATATGTCCCTATACAATTCGTATGTGCATTCCCTTTATCAATTTGCCTTCTTATTTTTAATAGCTTTGTAAATCTGACCACTTCCCCCCACCCCACCCCACCCCCCCACATGGTCTCTGTTCCATGTTCTGATATGGGCATCACCGACTGGGCCAGCATTTATCGCCCATGCCTAATTGCCCTTGAGCCATTTCAGAGTCAACCACATTGCAGTGGACCTGGAGTCAGATCACAATGTAATCCTTACCACACTTGGCTTTGTAATCTAAATTGCCAGAGGACTACATTGAGGGCCGCCCTTGGGGGCTGTTGGTCAGACTTCCAGAAGGAAGGGGGGGTCAGTGTTGGTCAAATTTAACAGCAATGGGAAGGGGGGGGGAGACACCACAAAATGACTGATGTGCCATCAATGAACACAAGACGAGTAGTGAACGTAACTGAGGCTTTAATAAGCTAAACAGAAAGCCTCCTGGCCTCTGATCCTGAACTGGAGCAGGGGCGGAGATCAGCCACCTTTATACCGAGCCTGAAGGGAGGCGGAGCCATCAGGCAGTGGTTTACCACATTACATGTAATACAGTGATGTGGAGATGCCGGCGTTGGACTGGGGTGAGCACAGTACGAAGTCTTACAACACCAGGTTAAAGTCCAACAGGTTTGTTTCGATGTCACTAGCTTTTGGAGCGCTGCTCCTTCCTCAGGTGAATGAAGAGGTCTGTTCCAGAAACATATATATAGACAAATTCAAAGATGCCAAACATTGCTTGGAATGCGACCATTAGCAGGTGATTAAATCTTTACAGATCCAGAGATGGGGTAACCCCAGGTTAAAGAGGTGTGAATTGTATCAAGCCAGGACAGTTGGTAGGATTTCGCAGGCCAGATGGTGGGGGATGAATGTAATGCGACATGAATCCCAGGTCCCGGTTGAGGCCGCACTCATGTGTGCGGAACTTGGCTATAGGTTTCTGCTCGGCGATTCTGCGTTGCCGCGCATCCTGAAGCCGCCTTGGAGAACGCTTACCCGGAGATCAGAGGGTGAATGCCCTTGACTGCTGAAGTGTTCCCTGACTGGAAGGGAACATTCCTGCCTGGTGATTGTCACGCGATGTCCGTTCATGCGTTGTCGCAGCGTCTGCATGGTCTCGCTAATGTACTGCGCTTCGGGACATCCTTTCCTGCAGCATATGAGGTAGACAACGTTGGCCGAGTCGCACGAGTATGTACTGCGTACCTGGTGGGTGGTGTTCTCACGTGTAATAGTGGTATCCATGTCGATGATCTGGCACGTCTTGCAGAGATTGCCATGGCAGGGTTGTGTGGTGTCGTGGTCACTGTTCTGAAGACTGGGTAGTTTGCTGCAAACAATGGTTTGTTTGAGGTTGCGCGGTTGTTTGAAGGCAAGAAGTGGGGGTGTGGGGATGACCTTGGCAAGATGTTCATCATCATCAATGACGTGTTGAAGGCTGTGAAGAAGGTGACATAGTTTCTCTGCTCCGGGGAAGTACTGGACGACGAAGGGTATTCTGTCGGTTGTGTCCCATGTTTGTCTTCTGAGGAGGTCGGTGCGGTTTTTCGCTGTAGCGCGTTGGAACTGCCGATCGATGAGTCGAGTGCCATATCCCGTTCGTACGAGGGCATCTTTCAACGTCTGTAGATGTCTGTTATGCTCCTCCTTGTCTGAGCAGATCCTGTGTATACGGAGAGCTTGTCCATAGGGGATGGCTTCTTTAATGTGTTTCGGGTGGAAGCTGGAGAAAGTGGAGCATCGTGAGGTTATCCGTGGGTTTGCGGTAAAGCGAAGTGCTGAGGTGACCGTCCTTGATGGAGACGAGTGTGTCCAAGAATGCAACTGATTTTGGAGAGTAGTCCATGGTGAGTCTGATGGTTGGATGGAACTTATTAACGTCATTGTGTAGTCGTTTCAGTGATTCTTCGCCGTGGGTCCAAAGGAAAAAAATGTCATCGATGTATCTGGTGTATAACGTCGGTTGTAGGTCCTGTGCGGTGAGTAGGTCCTGTTCAAACTTGTGCATGAACCTGGGGTTACCCCATCTCTGGATCTGTAAAGATTTAATCACCTGCTAATGGTCGCATTCCAAGCATTGTTTGGCATCTTTGAATTTGTCTATATATATGTTTCTGGAACAGACCTCTTCATTCACCTGAGGAAGGAGCAGCGCTCCAAAAGCTAGTGACATCGAAACAAACCTGTTGGACTTTAACCTGGTGTTGTAAGACTTCGTAATGTAATACAGTAGCAGTTTACCACAACACATATAATATACTAACAATGGTTTACCACAGTGACCAGAGCTCTTTGCCTTCATTTTGGATTAAGAAGTTTGTGTTCCAAGTGAAACTCTTTTAGTGTTTACAAATGTGATGTGTCGAGTTATATGACACCCTGGTTTCAGGTCTTGCCGTTGCCCCCGGCTTTCGGTAGGTGGCAGTCAGCCTAAACAAGAGGCCAGCTACAAAAAACTTGAACTTAAAAAAAATAGAGAGAGAGAGAGAGTAAATTGTCATTGTTTCTAGCCTGTCATCACTGTCCTCTGTGCGTGTCGGCCTGCTCCTGTTTCAAACCCTTGGCATCGTTTGTTTGTAAATCTTGCAGACTTTAATGAAAGCGTGGTTTTGCTGGACAACGCAGGGGATTTTCTTCCCCTTTTGCCAGAGGGACAGCAGCTGATTTCTGCTGGTCAGCGCTGGAGTTGTGCGTTTCAGTGCGGGAGGGTTTGGAAGTTTCCGAGGAGGGTTTTAAAGGGAGGTGCGCAGAGGCAGCTTCCCTTCGGCGTTCCCTGTGGAAATATAACCGCACGGTGTGGGGGGCAGAGAGAGGGAGCTGTCACCGAGCCTGGGAGGGGGAAGAGTGGCGGACGGACAAGAAGAGCACGCCACGGGGAATAACCGCAAGAGCGAAAAGTTTATTTGCAGCCCGGGGAGAGGAGGTGAAGCAAACACCTGAAACTGACCAGCGGAGGGGCTGAAATTGACCCAGAGCCCCGGCGGCAGGATGGCCAAGGACCACCTCAAGCCCCGCTTGTGCCACATGATAAAGGGCGAGTGCGGTTACGGTTTCCACTTGCACGGCGAGAAGGGCAAAAGCGGCCAGTTCATCCGCAAAGTGGAGCCCGGCTCGCCGGCCGAGGCGTCCGGTCTGTCCGCCGGGGACCGGGTGCTGGAGGTGAACAGCGAGAACGTGGAGAAGGAAACCCACAACCAGGTAACCGACTGGCACCCGCACCGCGGAGCAAAGTTTCTCTCCTCCCTATTTAATTTAAAAAAAAAAGAAAATATTGCAGCCTTTTCAGTCGCCACCAAGCGAGTAACAGGGACATGTTCCCCGCGATGGGGAGGAACCCAGTGGAGTTTAATGGGAATAATCTCGCGTTGCAGCAGTTCGGGCAGTTATTTCAGCCACTGTTTGTGTACAGACAGAAATTGGCCGTAAAGATCAACGATTTAAGATCCCCATCTCTCTCCCTCTCTCTCACACACACACAACTGGTTTCCAAGGGGGCGTTTGAAGGTGTTGAGATATTAAAGGGAAAGGGGAGAGTTGGTATATGGAGGGTGTGGGGGATTGGGGGAATTGCCTTTCGTGCAGACGTCCCAACGAGTTTGCTGCAGTACGTGAATACTTCAACCCAGGCAAAACAATGACGGCCTTGCGAAATCAATAAACATTGTTGTGTGTGAGAGAGAGAGGGACGGAGTTGTGACTGAGTCGTGTGTGTGCGAGAGACAGAGTTGGGAGTGAGTGTGTGTGTGAGAGAGGGGGACAGAGTTGGGAGTGAGTGTGTGAGAGAGAGGGACAGAGTTGGGAGTGAGTGTGTGTGTGAGAGAGAGGGACAGAGTTGGGAGTGAGTGTGTGAGAGAGAGGGACAGAGTTGGGAGTGAGGGAGTGTGTGTGTGTGTGTGTGTGTGTGTGAGAGAGAGAGAGAGAGGGACAGAGTTGGGAGTGTGTGTGTGTGTGTGACAGAGAGGGACAGAGTTGGGAGTGAGGGAGTGTGTGTGTGAGAGAGAGAGGGACAGAGTTGGGAGTGAGTGAGTGTGTGTGTGAGAGAGAGGGACAGAGTTGGGAGTGTGTGTGTGAGAGAGGGACAGAGTTGGGAGTGAGAGAGAGAGAGAGGGACAGAGTTGGGAGTGAGTGTGAGAGAGGGGAATAGAGTTGGGAGTGAGTGTGTGTGTGTGTGAGAGAGAGAGGGACAGAGTTGTGAGTGAGTGTGTGAGAGAGGGACAGAGTTGGGAGTGAATGTGTGTGAGAGAGAGAAGGGAACAGAGTTGAGTGTGTGTGAGAGAGAGGGACAGAGTTGTGTGTGTGAGAGAGAGAAGGGAACAGAGTTGAGTGTGTGAGAGAGAGAGAGGGGAACAGAGTTGGGAGTGTGTGTGAGAGAGAGAGAGGGGAACAGAGTTGAGTGTGTGTGAGAGAGAGAGGGGAACAGAGTTGGGAGAGTGTGTGTGAGAGAGAGAGGGGAACAGAGTTGTGAGTGTGTGAGTGAGAGAGAGGGACAGAGTTGGGAGTGAGTGTGTGTGTGAGAGGGGCAGAGTTGGGAGTGAGTGTGTGTGTGAGAGGGACAGAGTTGGGAGTGAGGGAGTGTGTGTGTGTGTGTGTGTGTGTGTGTGAGAGAGAGAGAGAGAGGGACAGAGTTGGGAGTGTGTGTGTGTGTGTGACAGAGAGGGACAGAGTTGGGAGTGAGGGAGTGTGTGTGTGAGAGAGAGAGGGACAGAGTTGGGAGTGAGTGAGTGTGTGTGAGAGAGAGGGACAGAGTTGGGAGTGTGTGTGTGAGAGAGGGACAGAGTTGGGAGTGAGAGAGAGAGAGAGGGACAGAGTTGGGAGTGAGTGTGAGAGAGGGGAATAGAGTTGGGAGTGAGTGTGTGTGTGTGCGAGAGAGAGAGGGACAGAGTTGTGAGTGAGTGTGTGAGAGAGGGACAGAGTTGGGAGTGAGTGTGTGTGAGAGAGAGAAGGGAACAGAGTTGAGTGTGTGTGAGAGAGAGGGACAGAGTTGTGTGTGTGAGAGAGAGAAGGGAACAGAGTTGAGTGTGTGAGAGAGAGAGAGGGGAACAGAGTTGGGAGTGTGTGTGAGAGAGAGAGAGGGGAACAGAGTTGAGTGTGTGTGAGAGAGAGAGGGGAACAGAGTTGGGAGAGTGTGTGTGAGAGAGAGAGGGGAACAGAGTTGTGAGTGTGTGAGTGAGAGAGAGGGACAGAGTTGGGAGTGAGTGTGTGTGTGAGAGGGGCAGAGTTGGGAGTGAGTGTGTGTGTGAGAGGGACAGAGTTGGGAGTGAGTGTGTGTGTGAGGGAGGGGAACAGAGTTTGGAGCGAGTGTGTGTGAGGGAGGGGAACAGAGTTGGGAGTGAGTGTGTGTGAGAGAGAGGGGAACAGAGTTGTGAGTGAGTGTGTGTGAGACAGAGGGACAGAGTTGGGAGTGAGTGTGTGAGTGAGAGAGACGGACAGAGTAGTGAGTGCGTGTGTGAGAGAGATGGGAACAGAGTTGAGGGGGTGTGTGTGAGAGAGAGGGGAACAGAGTTGGGAGAGAGTGTGTGTGAGGGAGGGACAGAGTTGGGAGTGAGTGTGTGTGAGGGAAGGGGAACAGAGTTGGGAGTGAGTGTGTGTGTGAGAGGGACAGAGTTGGGAGTGAGGGAGTGTGTGTGTGAGAGAGAGAGGGACAGAGTTGGGAGTGAGTGAGTGTGTGTGAGAGAGAGGGACAGAGTTGGGAGTGTGTGTGTGAGAGAGGGACAGAGTTGGGAGTGAGAGAGAGAGAGAGGGACAGAGTTGGGAGTGAGTGTGAGAGAGGGGAATAGAGTTGGGAGTGAGTGTGTGTGTGTGTGAGAGAGAGAGGGACAGAGTTGTGAGTGAGTGTGTGAGAGAGGGACAGAGTTGGTAGTGAGTGTGTGTGTGTGAGGGAGGGGAACAGAGTTTGGAGCGAGTGTGTGTGAGGGAGGGGAACAGAGTTGGGAGTGAGTGTGTGTGAGACAGAGGGACAGAGTTGGGAGTGACTGTGTGAGTGAGAGAGACGGACAGAGTAGTGAGTGCGTGTGTGAGAGAGATGGGAACAGAGTTGTGAGGGTGTGTGTGAGAGAGAGGGGAACAGAGTTGGTAGAGAGTGTGTGTGAGAGAGGGGAACAGAGTTGGGAGTGAGTGTGTGTGTGTGTGTGAGAGAGAGGGACAGAGTTGGGAGTGAGTGTGAGAGAGGGGAATAGAGTTGGGAGTGAGTGTGTGTGTGAGAGAGAGAGAGGGACAGAGTTGTGAGTGAGTGAGTGTGTGAGAGAGGGACAGAGTTGTGAGTGAGTGAGTGTGTGTGTGTGTGTGAGAGACAGAGGGGAACAGAGTTGGGAGTGTGTGTGTGAGAGAGAGGGACAGAGTTGAGTGTGTGTGAGAGAGAGGGGGGAACAGAGTTGTGAGTGTGTGTGTGAGAGAGGGGAACAGAGTTGGGAGTGAGTGTGTGAGAGAGAGAAGGGAACAGAGTTGAGTGTGTGTGTGAGAGAGAGAGGGGAACAGAGTTGGGAGTGTGTGTGAGAGAGAGAGGGGAACAGAGTTGAGTGTGTGTGTGAGAGAGAGGGACAGAGTTGGGAGTGAGTGTGTGTGTGAGAGGGACAGAGTTGGGAGTGAGTGTGTGTGTGTGAGGGAGGGGAACAGAGTTTGGAGCGAGTGTGTGTGAGAGAGGGGTACAGAATTGTGAGTGTGAGAGAGAGAGGGGAACAGAGTTGTGAGTGAGTGTGTGTGAGACAGAGGGACAGAGTTGGGAGTGAGTGTGTGTGAGAGAGAGAGGGACAGAGTTGGGAGTGAGTGTGTGAGTGAGAGAGACGGACAGAGTTGTGAGGGTGTGTGTGAGAGAGAGGGGAACAGAGTTGGGAGTGAGTGTGTGTGTGTGAGAGAGGGGATCAGAGTTGGGAGTGTGTGTGTGAGAGAGGGGAACAGAGTTGGGAGTGAGTGAGAGAGAGGGGAACAGAGTTGGGAGTGTGTGTGAGAGAGAGGGAGGAACAGAATTGAGTGTGTGTGTGAGAGAGGGGAACAGAGTTGGGAGTGAGTGAGAGAGAGGGGAACAGAGTTGGGAGTGTGTGTGAGAGAGAGGGTGGAACAGAGTTGGGAGTGAGTGTGAGAGAGGGGAATAGAGTTGGGAGTGAGTGTGTGTGTGAGAGAGAGGGACAGAGTTGTGAGTGAGTGAGTGTGTGAGAGAGGGACAGAGTTGGGAGTGAGTGAGTGTGAGAGAGGGACAGAGTTGGGAGTGAGTGTGTGTGTGTGTGTGTGAGAGGGGAACAGAGTTGGGAGTGAGTGTGAGAGAGGGGAATAGAGTTGGGAGTGAGTGTGTGTGAGAGAGAGAGGGGAACAGAGTTGGGAGTGTGTGTGTGTGAGAGAGAGAAGGGAACAGAGATGTGAGTGTGTGTGAGAGAGAGGGACAGAGTTGAGTGTGTGTGAGAGAGAGGGGGGAACAGAGTTGAGTGTGTGTGTGAGAGAGGGGAACAGAGTTGGGAGTGAGTGTGTGAGAGAGAGAAGGGAACAGAGTTGAGTGTGTGTGTGAGAGAGAGAGGGGAACAGAGTTGTGTGTGTGTGTGAGAGAGAGGGGAACAGAGTTGAGTGTGTGTGTGAGAGAGAGAGGGGAACAGAGTTGGGAGTGTGTGTGTGTGAGAGAGAGAGGGGAACAGAGTTGTGAGTGTGTGTGTGAGAGAGAGGGGAACAGAGTTGTGAGTGTGTGTGTGAGAGAGAGGGACAGAGTTGGGAGTGTGTGTGTGTGAGAGAGAGGGACAGAGTTGGGAGTGAGTGAGTGTGAGAGAGAGAGAGAGGGGAACAGAGTTGTGAGTGAGTGTGTGTGAGACAGAGGGACAGAGTTGGGAGTGAGTGTGTGAGTGAGAGAGACGGACAGAGTAGTGAGTGCGTGTGTGAGAGAGATGGGAACAGAGTTGTGAGGGTGTGTGTGAGAGAGAGGGGAACAGAGTTGGGAGAGAGTGTGTGTGAGAGAGGGGAACAGAGTTGGGAGTGAGTGTGTGAGAGAGAGGGGAACAGAGTTGGGAGTGAGTGTGCATGTGTGAGAGAGGTGAACGGAGTTGTGAGTGTGTGTGTGAGAGAGGGGAACAGAGTTGGGAGTGAGTGAGAGAGTAGGGAACAGAGTTGGGAGTGTGTGTGAGAGAGAGGGAGGAATAGAGTTGGGAGTGAGTGAGTGTGAGAGAGGGACAGAGTTGGGAGTGAGTGTGTGTGTGAGAGGGGAACAGAGTTGGGAGTGAGTGTGAGAGAGGGGTATAGAGTTGAGAGTGAGTGTGTGTGTGAGAGAGAGAGAGGGACAGAGTTGTGAGTGTGTGAGAGAGGGACAGAGTTGGGAGTGAGTGTGTGTGTGTGAGAGAGAGAAGGGAACAGAGATGTGAGTGTATGTGTGAGAGAGAGGGACAGAGTTGAGTGTGTGTGAGAGAGAGGGGGGAATAGAGTTGAGTGTGTGTGAGAGAGAGGGGAACAGAGTTGGGAGTGAGTGTGTGTGAGAGGGGAACAGAGTTGGGAGTGTGTGTGTGAGAGAGGGGAACAGAGTTGAGTGTGTGTGTGAGAGAGAGGGGAACAGAGTTGGGAGTGACTGTGTGTGTGTGTGTGAGAGGGACAGAGTTGGGAGCGAGTGTGTGTGAGAGAGAGGGGAACAGAGTTGGGAGTGAGTGTGTGTGTGTGTGAGAGAGAGGGACAGAGTTGGGAGTGAGTGTGTGTGTGAGAGAGAGGGACAGAGTTGGGAGTGAGTGTGTGTGTGAGAGAGAGGGGAACAGAGTTGGGAGTGAGTGTGTGAGAGAGAGGGACAGAGTTGGGAGTGAGTGTGTGAGTGAGAGGGACAGAGTTGGGAGTGAGAGGGACAGAGTTGGGAGTGAGTGTGGGTGTGAGAGAGAGGGGAACAGAGTTGGGAGTGAGTGTGTGAGAGAGAGAGGGACAGAGTTGGGAGTGAGTGTGTGAGTGAGAGGGACAGAGTTGGGAGTGAGTGTGTGTGTGAGAGGGACAGAGTTGGGAGTGAGTGTGTGTGTGTGAGGGAGGGGAACAGAGTTGGGAGTGAGTGTGTGTGTGAGAGAGGGGTACAGAATTGTGAGTGTGTGAGAGAGAGAGGGGAACAGAGTTGTGAGTGTGTGTGTGTGAGAGAGAGAGGGGAACAGAGTTGTGTGTGTGTGTGTGTGTGAGAGAGGGGTACAGAATTGTGAGAGAGAGGGGAACAGAGTTGTGAGTGTGTGTGTAAGAGAGAGAGGGGAACAGAGTTGGGGGTGAGTGTGTGTGTCTGTGTGAGAGAGGGGAACAGAGTTGGGAATGAGTGTGTGTGAGAGAGGGGAACAGAGTTGGGTGTGAGTGTGTGAGAGAGAGAAGGGAACAGAGATGTGAGTGTGTGTGAGAGAGAGAGGGGAACAGAGTTGTGTGTGTGTGTGAGTGAGAGGGACAGAGTTGGGAGTGAGTGTGTGTGTGAGAGGGACAGAGTTGGGAGTGAGTGTGTGTGTGAGGGAGGGGAACAGAGTTTGGAGCGAGTGTGTGTGAGGGAGGGGAACAGAGTTGGGAGTGAGTGTGTGTGTGAGAGAGGGGTACAGAATTGTGAGTGTGTGAGAGAGAGAGGGGAACAGAGTTGTGAGTGTGTGTGTGTGAGAGAGAGAGAGGAACAGAGTTGTGTGTGTGTGAGAGAGGGGTACAGAATTGTGAGAGAGAGGGGAACAGAGTTGTGAGTGTGTGTGTAAGAGAGAGAGGGGAACAGAGTTGGGGGTGAGTGTGTGTGAGAGAGGGGAACAGAGTTGGGTGTGAGTGTGTGAGAGAGAGAAGGGAACAGAGATGTGAGTGTGTGTGAGAGAGAGAGGGGAACAGAGTTGTGTGTGTGTGTGTGAGAGAGAGAGGAACAGAGTTGGGAGTGAGTTGTGTGGGAGAGAGGGGAACAGAGTTGGGAGTGAGTGTGTGAGGGAGAGAGGGGAACAGAGTTAGGAGTGAGTGTGTGTGAGAGAGAGGGGGGAACAGAGTTGTGTGTGTGTGTGAGAGAGAGAGGGGAACAGAGTTGTGTGTCTGTGTGAGAGAGAGGGGAACAGAGTTGGGAATGAGTGTGTGTGAGAGAGGGGAACAGAGTTGGGAATGAGTGTGTGTGAGAGAGGGGAACAGAGTTGGGTGTGTGTGTGTGAGAGAGAGAGGGGAACAGAGATGTGAGTGTGTGTATGTGAGAGAGGGGAACAGAGGTGTGTGTGTGAGAGAGAAGGGAACAGAGATGTGAGTGTGTGTGTGTGAGAGAGAGGGGGGAACAGAGTTGTGTGTGTGTGTGTGAGAGAGAGAGGGGAACAGAGTTGTGTGTCTGTGTGAGAGAGAGGGGAACAGAGTTGGGAATGAGTGTGTGTGAGAGAGGGGAACAGAGTTGGGTGTGAGTGTGTGTGTGTGTGAGAGAGGGGAACAGAGTTGGGTGTGAGTGTGTGTGTGTGTGAGAGAGGGGAACAGAGATGTGAGTGTGTGTGTGAGAGAGAGAGGGGGGAACAGAGTTGTGTGTGTGAGAGAGAGGGGAACAGAGTTGGGAGTGAGTGTGTGAGAGAGAGAGGGGAACAGAGTTGGGAGTGAGTGTTTGTGTGTGTGTGAGAGAGAGAGAGAGGGGAACAGATTTGTGTGTGTGTGTGAGAGAGAGGGGAACAGATTTGGGAGTGAGTTGTGTGGGAGAGAGGGGAACAGAGTTGGGAGTGAGTGTGTGAGAGAGAGAGGGGAACAGAGTTGGGAGTGAGTTGTGTGTGTGTGTGAGAGAGAGAGGGACAGAGTTGGGAGTGAGTGTGTGTGTGTGTGAGAGAGAGGGACAGAGTTGGGAGTGAGTGTGTGTGTGAGAGAGAGGGGAACAGAGTTGTGAGAGAGTGTGTGAGAGAGGGGAACAGAGTTGGGAGAGAGTGTGTGTGAGAGAGAGAAGGGAACAGAGATGTGAGTGTGTGTGTGAGAGAGAGGGACAGAGTTGAGTGTGTGTGAGAGAGAGGGGGGAATAGAGTTGAGTGTGTGTGAGAGAGAGGGGAACAGAGTTCGGAGTGAGTGTGTGTGAGAGGGGAACAGAGTTGGGAGTGTGTGTGAGAGAGGGGAACAGAGTTGAGTGTGTGTGTGTGTGAGAGGGACAGAGTTGGGAGCGAGTGTGTGTGAGAGAGAGGGGAACAGAGTTGGGAGTGAGTGTGTGTGTGTGTGAGAGAGAGGGACAGAGTTGGGAGTGAGTGTGTAAGAGAGAGAGGGGAACAGAGTTGGGGGTGAGTGTGTGTGTCTGTGTGTGAGAGAGGGGAACAGAGTTGGGTGTGAGTGTGTGAGAGAGAGAAGGGAACAGAGATGTGAGTGTGTGTGAGAGAGAGAGGGGAACAGAGTTGTGTGTGTGTGTGAGAGAGAGAGGAACAGAGTTGGGAGTGAGTGTGTGAGTGAGAGGGACAGAGTTGGGAGTGAGTGTGTGTGTGAGAGGGACAGAGTTGGGAGTGAGTGTGTGTGTGAGGGAGGGGAACAGAGTTTGGAGCGAGTGTGTGTGAGGGAGGGGAACAGAGTTGGGAGTGAGTGTGTGTGTGAGAGAGGGGTACAGAATTGTGAGTGTGTGAGAGAGAGAGAGGAACAGAGTTGTGAGTGTGTGTGTGTGAGAGAGAGAGAGGAACAGAGTTGTGTGTGTGTGTGTGTGAGAGAGGGGTACAGAATTGTGAGAGAGAGGGGAACAGAGTTGTGAGTGTGTGTGAGAGAGAGAGGGGAACAGAGTTGTGTGTGTGTGTGAGAGAGAGAGGAACAGAGTTGGGAGTGAGTTGTGTGGGAGAGAGGGGAACAGAGTTGGGAGTGAGTGTGTGAGTGAAAGAGGGGAACAGAGTTGGGAGTGAGTGTGTGTGAGAGAGAGGGGGGAAACAGAGTTGTGTGTGTGTGTGAGAGAGAGAGGGGAACAGAGTTGTGTGTCTGTGTGAGAGAGAGGGGAACAGAGTTGGGAATGAGTGTGTGTGAGAGAGGGGAACAGAGTTGGGTGTGTGTGTGTGTGAGAGAGAGAGGGGAACAGAGATGTGAGTGTGTGTATGTGAGAGAGGGGAACAGAGGTGTGTGTGTGAGAGAGAAGGGAACAGAGATGTGAGTGTGTGTGTGTGAGAGAGAGGGGGGAACAGAGTTGTGTGTGTGTGTGTGTGAGAGAGAGAGGGGAACAGAGTTGTGTGTCTGTGTGAGACAGAGGGGAACAGAGTTGGGTGTGAGTGTGTGTGAGAGAGAGGGGAACAGAGTTGGGTGTGAGTGTGTGTGTGTGTGAGAGAGGGGAACAGAGTTGTGTGTGTGTGAGAGAGAAGGGAACAGAGATGTGAGTGTGTGTGTGAGAGAGAGAGGGGGGAACAGAGTTGTGTGTGTGTGTGAGAGAGAGGGGAACAGAGTTGGGAGTGAGTGTTTGTGTGTGTGTGAGAGAGAGAGAGGGGAACAGAGTTGGGAGTGTGTGTGAGAGAGAAGGGAACAGAGATGTGAGTGTGTGTGTGTGAGAGAGGGGAACAGATTTGTGTGTGTGTGTGAGAGAGAGGGGAACAGAGTTGGGAGTGAGTTGTGTGGGAGAGAGGGGAACAGAGTTGGGAGTGAGTGTGTGAGAGAGAGAGGGGAACAGAGTTGGGAGTGAGTTGTGTGTGTGTGTGAGAGAGAGAGGGACAGAGTTGGGAGTGAGTGTGTGTGTGTGTGAGAGAGAGGGACAGAGTTGGGAGTGAGTGTGTGTGTGTGAGAGAGAGGGGAACAGAGTGTGTGAGAGAGGGGAACAGAGTTGGGAGAGAGTGTGTGTGAGAGAGAGAGGGGAACAGAGTTGGGGGGGTGTGTGTGTGAGAGAGGGGTACAGAGTTGGGAGTGAGTTGTGTTTGTGTGTGAGAGAGAGAGGGACAGAGTTGGGAGTGAGTGTGTGTGTGTGTGAGAGAGAGGGACAGAGTTGGGAGTGAGTGTGTGTGTGAGAGAGAGGGGAACAGAGTTGGGAGTGAGTGTGAGAGAGGGGAATAGAGTTGGGAGTGAGTGTGTGTGAGAGAGAGAGGGGAACAGAGTTGGGAGTGTGTGTGTGTGAGAGAGAGAAGGGAACAGAGATGTGTGTGTGTGTGAGAGAGGGACAGAGTTGAGTGTGTGAGAGAGAGAGGGGGGAACAGAGTTGAGTGTGTGTGTGAGAGAGGGGAACAGAGTTGGGAGTGAGTGTGTGAGAGAGAGAAGGGAACAGAGTTGAGTGTGTGTGAGAGAGAGAGGGGAACAGAGTTGTGAGTGTGTGTGTGAGAGAGAGGGGAACAGAGTTGGGAGTGTGTGTGTGTGAGAGAGAGAGGGGAACAGAGTTGTGAGTGTGTGTGAGAGAGAGGGGAACAGAGTTGTGAGTGTGTGTGTGAGAGAGGGACAGAGTTGGGAGTGAGTGTGTATGTGAGAGGGACAGAGTTGGGAGTGTGTGTGTGTGTGTGAGGGAGGGGAACAGAGTTTGGAGCGAGTGTGTGTGAGAGAGAGGGACAGAGTTGGGAGTGTGTGTGTGTGAGAGAGAGGGACAGAGTTGGGAGTGAGTGAGTGTGAGAGAGAGAGGGGAACAGAGTTGTGAGTGTGTGTGTGTGAGAGAGGGGAACAGAGTTGGGAATGAGTGTGTGTGTGTGCGAGAGAGAGGGACAGAGTTGGGAGTGAGTGTGTGTGAGAGAGAGGGGAACAGAGTTGGGAGTGAGTGTGTGTCAGAGTGATGGACAGAGTAGGGAGTGTGTGTGTGAGTGAGAGAGGGGAACAGAGTTGTGAGTGTGTGTGTGAGAGTGACGGACAGAGTAGGGAGTGTGTGTTTGTGAGAGAGAGGAACAGAGTTGGGAGTGAGTGTGTGAGAGAGAGGGACAGAGTTGGGAGTGAGTGAGTGTGAGAGAGAGAGACAGAGTTGGGAGTGAGTGTGTGAGAGAGAGGGGAACAGAGTTGGGAGTGAGTGTGTGAGTGAGAGGGACAGAGTTGGGAGTGAGTGTGTGTGTGAGAGAGAGGGACAGAGTTGAGTGAGTGTGTGTGTGAGAGAGGGACAGAGTTGGGAGTGTGTGAGAGAGAGAGAGAGGGACAGAGTTGGGAGTGAGTGAGTGTGTGTGTGAGAGAGAGAGGGGAACAGAGTTGGGAGAGAGTGTGTGTGTGAGAGAGAGAGGGGAACAGAGTTGGGGGTGTGTGTGTGAGAGAGAGAGGGGTACAGAATCGTGAGTGTGTGAGAGAGAGGGGAACAGAGTTGTGAGTGTGTGTGTGTGAGAGAGAGAGAGGGGAACAGAGTTGGGAGCGAGTGAGTGTGTGTGTGAGAGAGAGGGACAGAGTTGGGAGTGAGTGAGTGTGTGTGAGAGAGAGGGACAGAGTTGGGAGTGACTGTGTGTAAGAGAGAGGGGAACAGAGTTGTGAGTGAGTGAGTGTGTGAGAGAGAGGGACAGAGTTGGGAGTGAGTGTGTGTGTGAGAGAGAGAGGGACAGAGTTGGGAGTGAGTGTGTGTGTGAGAGAGAGAGGGACAGAGTTGGAAGTGAGTGTGTGTGTGTGAGAGAGAGGGACAGAGTTGGGAGTGAGTGTGTGTGTAAGAGAGAGAGAGAGAGGGGAACAGAGTTGGGAGTGAGTGAGTGTGTGTGTGTGTGTGTGTGTGTGTGTGTGTGAGAGAGAGGGACCGAGTTGGGAGTGAGTGAGTGTGTGTGTGTGAGAGAGAGGGACCGAGTTGGGAGTGAGTGTGTGTAAGAGAGAGAGGGACCGAGTTGGGAGTGAGTGAGTGTGTGTGAGAGAGAGGGACAGGGTAGTGAGTGTGTGTGTGAGAGAGAGGGGAACAGAGTTGGGAATGAGTGTGTGTGAGAGAGGGGAACAGAGTTGGGAGTGTGTGTGTGTGAGAGAGAGAGAGAGAAGGGAACAGAGATGTGAGTGTGTGTGTGAGAGAGAGGGGGGAACAGAGTTGGGAGTGAGTGAGTGTGTCAGAGAGGGACAGAGTTGGGAGTGTGTGTGAGAGAGAGAGGGGAACAGAGTTGGGAGTGAGTGTGTGAGAGAGGGACAGAGTTGGGAGTGAGTGTGTGTGTGTGAGAGAGAGGGGAACAGAGTTGGGAGTGAGTGTGTGAGAGAGAGGGGAACAGAGTTGGGAGTGAGTGTGTGAGTGAGAGGGACAGAGTTGGGAGTGAGTGTGTGTGTGTGTGTGTGTGTGAGAGAGAGGGGAACAGAGTTGGGAGTGAGTGTGTGTGAGAGAGAGAGAGACAGAGTTGTGAGTGAGTGTGTGAGAAAGAGGGGAACAGAGTTGGGAGTGAGTGTGTGTGTGAGAGAGTGGGGAAAAGAGTTGGGAGTGAGTGTGTATGAGAGCGGTGAACAGCGTTGGGAGAGAGTGTGTGTGTGAGAGAGAGAGAGACACAGAGTTGGGAGTGAGTGTGTGAGTGAGAGGGACAGAGTTGTGAGTGAGTGTGTGTGTGAGAGAGAGGGACAGAGTTGGGAGTGAGTGAGTGTGAGAGAGAGGGACAGAGTTGGGAGTGAGTGTGTGTGAGAGAGAGGGACAGAGTTGGGAGTGAGTGTGTGTGAGAGGGGAACAGAGTTGGGAGTGAGTGTGTGTGTGAGAGAGAGGGACAGAGTTTGGAGCGAGTGTGTGTGAGAGAGAGGGACAGAGTTGGGAGTGAGTGAGTGTGTGAGAGAGAGAGAGAGGGACAGAGTTGGGAGAGAGTGTGTGTGAGAGAGGGGAACAGAGTTGGGAGAGAGTGTGTGTGTGCGAGAGAGAGGGGAACAGAGTTGGGGGTGTGTGAGAGAGGGGTACTGAATTGTGAGTGTGTGAGAGAGAGGGGAACAGAGTTGGGGGTGTGTGTGTGAGAGAGAGGAGAACAGAATTGTGGGTGTGAGAGAGAGAGAGGGGAACAGAGTTGTGAGTGTGTGTGTGTGTGAGAGAGAGAGAGAGAGAGAGAGAGAGGGAAACAGAGTTGGGGGTGTGTGTGTGAGAGAGAGGGGTACAGAATTGTGGGTGTGAGAGAGAGAGGGGAACAGAGTTGTGAGTGTGTGTGTGTGTGTGAGAGAGAGACAGAGTTGGGGGTGTGTGTGTGAGAGAGAGGGGTACAGAATTGTGGGTGTGAGAGAGAGAGGGGAACAGAGTTGTGAGTGTGTGTGTGTGAGAGAGAGAGAGAGAGAGAGAGAGGGAAACAGAGTTGGGGGTGTGTGTGTGAGAGAGAGGGGTACAGAATTGTGAGTGTGTGAGAGAGGGGAACAGAGTTGTGAGTGTGTGTGTGAGAGAGAGAGGGGAACAGAGTTGGGAATGAGTGTGAGAGAGAGAGGGGAACAGAGTTGGGTGTGAGTGTGTGTGTGTGAGAGAGAGGGGAACAGAGTTGGGAGTGAGTGTGTGTGTGTGAGAGAAGGGAACAGATTTGGGAGTGTGTGTGTGTGAGGGAGAGAGAGGGACAGAGTTGGGCGTGAGTGAGTGTGTGTGTGAGAGAGAGAGGGGGACGGAGTTGGGAGTGAGTGAGTGAGTGTGTGAGAGAGAGAGAGACCGACTTGGGAGTGAGTGTGTGAGAGAGAGAGGGACCGAGTTGGGAGTGAGTGTGTGTGTGTGAGAGAGGGGATCAGAGTTGGGAGTGAGTGTGCGTGTCTGAGAGAGGGGAAGAGAGTTTGGAGTAAGTGAGTGTGAGAGAGAGGGGAACAGAGTTGGGAGGGTGTGTGTAAGAGAGATGGGAACAGAGTTGGGAGTGAGTGTGTGTGAGAGGGGAACAGAGTTGAGTGTGTGTGTGTGAGAGAGGGAGGAACAGAGTTGTGAGTGCGTGTGTGAGAGAGAGGAACAGAGTTGGGAGTGAGTGTGTGAGGGAGAGAGAGGGACAGAGTTGGGCGTGAGTGAGTGTGTGAGAGAGAGAGAAGACAGGGTTGTGTGTGTGTGTTAGAGAGAGGGAGACTTGTGTAGCTCAATCAATCACTCCCGAGACGAGATGCAAAGGAGTCGAACGATGGCTTTATGACGCAGACTTGTTCCCCATCAGCACAGTTACAGAATGCGGCTGCTGGGAGAACCCGGGCTCTTATACTCCGCCTTACTGGGTGGAGCCAGCAGGCGGCTGATCCAATCGGGATCCAGTGTCTATCCACCAATAGCCTCTCGGCATCCCAGGGTACCTTAATACCCTAATACATACCACCACAACTTGTCTGTGAGAGAGAGAGGGGGACAGAGTTGTGTGTGTGTGTGTGTCTGTGTGTGTGTGTGTGTGTGTGTGTGAGAGAGAGAGGGGGATAGAGTTGTGAATGTGTGTGTGAGAGCGAGGGGGACAGAGTTGTGAGTGTGTGTGTGTGTGAGAGAGAGGTTACAGAGTTGGGAGTTGTCGTGTTGGGTGTTCTGGTGTACAAACGATCCAACACGGCTGGAGGTGGTGTAACTCAATTTTATTAATTGCTCAACTGTAACAGCACACTGCTAACTTGGGTAGGTGCATTACCAGCTAATCTGTGACCCTGTCCTATCACTATCTGGGTGAAGCACTCAGCATATGGTGAATGTCTGAGTGGCAGGCTCGGAGCTCGGTGCTCTGAGCTGGCTGTTGCTGGAATCCACGGGAACTGTTGTGTCCCCTGTTTTTATGGTGCGTGTGCTGTCACGGGGGATTGGCTGCGCTGTGTGTGTGTGTTGGTTGGTCCTGCTGCAAGTCCATCAGTGTCTGTGCGATTGCACCATGATATGCTGATCTAAATATCATGACATCCCCCCTTTTCGCAAAGAATATGTGCCTACATGATAATAAATTAAGAAGTGTAGTGAGTGCATCTAATCATGTGTGTGCAATATTTACAACAATATGTACATGTGGCTATACTATATGCACAGGAATGCGGTCCAGGTTCAGGAGGACACCATCAACGACTGCCAAGTCGTCCCGAACGTTGTAAAACTGTGGGCATTGTCCCTTGAGCCACCCGTCCATCATGTGGCGCATCACACGTTGCAGAAGGGGGTCGGCCGCAGTCTCACGTCGAATGTGGGCCAGGCATGCATCAGTGGCCGGCAGATTGGCAGAAGTGAAGGCTACATGTGCGTCGACTTGGCAAACGAACCCCTCCGGGTCGGACGGTGTGTTGACTGCCCTGGACAGAGCATCTGCTATGATGAGGTCCTTACCCGGGGTGTAGACAAGTTGAAAGTCGTACCTCCGGAGTTTGAGCAGAATGCGCTGGAGGCGAGGGGTCATATCTTGAGGTCCTTTTGAATGATGCCAATCAGCGGGCGATGGTCAGTCTCCACAGTGAACTGGGGAAGGCCATACACATAGTCGTGGAACTTGTCAACGCCAGTCAACAGGCCTAAGCACTCCTTTTCAATCTGTGCATAGCGCTGCTCTGTGGGGGTCATGGCCCATGACGCATAGGCGACTGGGGCCCATGATGAGGCGTCATCCCGTTGCAGGAGGGCGGCCCCAATGCCGGACTGGCTGGCGTCCGTCGGGATTTTCGTCTCCCTTGCAGGATCGAAAAATGGCAGTGCCGGGGCGGTGGTGAGCTTGACCTTGAGCTCCTCCCATTCACGCTGGTGGGTGGGAAGCCACTGGAATTCAGTTGTCCTCCTGACAAGGTGCCGGCGAGCTGTAGTGTGGGAAGCAAGGTTAGGGATGAACTTCCCCAGGAAGTTGACCACTCCGAGAAAGCGTAGCACCGCCTTCTTGTCTGTCGGCTTCTGCATGGCCGTGATGGTTGCCACCTTGTCGGCATCCGGCTACACCCCCAACCGGGAGATGTGGTCCCCCAGGAACTTCAGCTCGGTTTGTCCAAAAGAGCATTTGGCTTGGTTAAGACGCAGGCCCTGGTCCCGTATCCGTTTAAAGACGCGCTGGAGGCGACTGATGTGCTCCTGCGGTGTGGTGGACCAAATAATGATGTCGTCTACGTAGACGCGCATCCTTTCGATGCCCTCCATCATCTGTTCCATGATGCGATGGAACATTTTAGAGGTCGATATGATGCCACATGGCATCCTATTGTAGCAGTATCTGCCAAATAGAGTGTTGAAAGTGCACAGCTTCCTGCTGGACTGATCCAATTGAATCTGCCAGAAGCCCTTTGAGGCATGAAGCTTGGTGAATATTTTTGCCCGAGCCATCTCGCACGTGATCTCCTCACGTTTGGGTATGGGGTAGTGTTCTCTCATTATGTTGCGATTTAAGTCTTTCGGGTCTATACAGATCCGGAGCTCGCCGGAAGGCTTCTTGACGCACACCATGGAGCTGACCAATGGAGTCGGCTCCGTTACCCGGGAAAGCACTCCTTGGCCCTGAAGGTCCTGCAACTGCTACTTGAGGCGGTCCTTGAGGGGTGCTGGGACCCTGCAAGGTGCGTGAACTATTGGGGTGGCATCCTGTTTAAGCCGGATTTTGTACGTGTAGGGCAGTGTGCCCATGCCCTCAAAAACATCCTGGTTGTGCGTGAGGATTGAGTTGAGCTGCGCCCTAAAGTCTGCATCTGGGAAATCGGACGTGCCTTCTGCAGAGAGCGAGCGAGAGAGAGTGTACAGGCCGAACGAGGTGGAGGATTTTGCACGCCTGTGCGCCTAGCAGAGAGTCCTTTTGAGGAGCCCACGATTTCGAATGGTAGTAAGGCTTTGCGTGAGTTGTGTGTCACTTTGAGCTGGCACGACCCCGTGGCGGGGATGACGTTGCCATTATAGTCAACGAGTTGACAGTTGGATGGCAGAATAGGTGGTTTAACCTTCAGGGTCTGGAATGCTGACCACGCGAGGAGATTGGCGGAGGCACCAGTGTCCAGGCGGAATCTGATCTGGGATCGGTTGACCGTCAGGGTGGCACACCACTCGTCGTCTGGATCAATGCTGTGCACTGACAGCGGCTGGTGCTTTCGACTCGGGGACAGCGTGTTCTTGTTGATGACAGCAACACGGAAGGGCTCCCTGTCCTCCGTGTCACTGGTCTGTATGATGTCGGGATCGGACTCGGTGAACGTGGGTTGAATTACCCGAACGTTTCTGTGAGGCTGGTTAAACGGGTACGAGTTGGCAGGCTGAGCTGCTCGACAGCAGGCAGCATAGTGCCAACCTGCCACAACGTAGGCATTGTCGCGCGTTGGCAGGACATTGCCGCTTTAAATGGGCGGAGCCACAGTTGCCGCACGTCGTGACGTCAGTGCGTTCGTTGCGCCACCACGCATGCGCGGTGCGGTCTTGCATAGTGCGCGCCTGCGCATCGCGTTCCTCTGCGTCAGCGTCCCCTCTTTTGGCGCGTACAAGCGCGGGAGGCCTCGGAAAGCACGCGAAATGGCCGGCCTCCTCCAGGCCGCGGCCCGGGAGGTACTCGATCCTCTGGACCCGCTCCGCCTCGTGGGGCCCGTGCCGCGCCGTTTCGGCCGCCTGGATGTGTGAGTACCGGCTGGTGGCGTTCTTATGCAGGACACAGGTCTCGATGGCAGTTGCCAGGGTGAGTTGCTTGACCCGAAGGAGCTGCTGGCGCAGGGTGTCCGACATGACCCCGAAAACTATCTGGTCGCGTATCATGGAGTCAGAGGTGGTCCCATAGCCGCAGGACTGCGTGAGGATGCGGAGGTGTGTTAAATAAGACTGGAAAGGTTCATCCTTACCCTGCAGGCGCTGCTGGAACAGGTACCTATCGAAGCTTTCGTTTACTTCAACGCTGAAGTGTTCGTCGAACTTCAGGAGTACCGTCTTGTATTTGGTTTTGTCCTCGCCGTCCGCAAATGTAAGGGAGTTAAAGATGTGGATGGCATGTTGCCCCGCCGTGGAGAGAAGAAGGGCAATCTTCCTGGTGTCCGATATATTCTCCCTGTCTGTGGCCTCGAGGAAGAGCTGGAAGCGCTGCTTGAACAGTTTCCAATTGACCCCGAGATTGCCAGCGATTCGGAGCGGCGGCGGCGGGTTGATGTTCTCCATGGTGCAGGACGGCGGATTGCTGATACGTTGCAGGTAGGTCTCTCAGGCGCTGGTTT
This sequence comes from Scyliorhinus torazame, assembly GCF_047496885.1. Lineage (NCBI taxonomy): Eukaryota > Metazoa > Chordata > Chondrichthyes > Carcharhiniformes > Scyliorhinidae > Scyliorhinus > Scyliorhinus torazame. The sequence goes on from NC_092723.1 coordinate 166,414,383, forward strand.
GCGTCCACTTCTGGTATCGTGTAGTGTTGGGTGTTCTGATGTACAAACGATCCAACACGGCTGGAGATGGTGTAACACAATTTTATTAACTACTTCACTGTAACAGCACACTGCTAACTTGGGTATGTGCATTACCAGCTAATCTGTGGACCCTGTCCTATCACTATCTGGGTGAGGTATTCAGCACATGGTGAATGTCTGAGTGGCAGGCTCTGAGCTTGGTGCTCTGAGCTGGCTGCTGCTAGAATCAACGGGAACTGTGGTGTTCCCTGTTTTATAGTGCGTGTGCTCTCACTGGTGATTGGCTGCGATGTTGTGTGTGTGTTGGTTGGTCCTGCTGCAAGTCCATTAGTGTGTGTGCGATTGCACCATGATATGCTGATCTAAGTATCATGACAGGAGTGTTTGTGTGTGTGTGAGAGAGAGAGAGAGAGACAGAGTTGTGAGTGTGTGTGAGTAAGAGAGGAGACAGAGTTGGAAGTGAGTGTGGGAGAGGGACCGAGTCGGGAGTGAGTGTGTGTGAGAGAGACGGTGGGCGAGATTCTCCACTCCCGCGCCGAAGTGCCCACGCCTTCGTTAACACCGACGAGATTCACGATGGCGTGAGACGGCCCCTATCCCGACCGATTCAGGGCCCGATAATGGTCTAGGAGCGGGGCCGCGTCATCTACACGCACCAGGCCTTGTCGCCGCGTAAAGGCGGCGCCGCATACATGATGCGGCCGGTGCCGCATAACTGGCGTCACCCGCGCATGCGCGGGTGCCGTCCTATGAGTCCGCCCCGCAAGAAGATGGCGGACGGAACTTGCGGGGCCGTGGAAGGAAGGAGGTCCTCCTTCAGAGAGGACGGCCCAACGATTGGTGGGCACCGATCATGGGCCATCCCACATTTGAGGTGCCGCCCCCCCCCCCCCCCCCCCCCCCCACCAGCGCTCCCACGCTGTTCCCGACGGCAGCGACCAGGTGTGGACGGCGCCGGGGGGAACCCGCCATTTTGGGCTGGCCACTCGGCCCATCCGGGCCTGAGAATAGCAGGGGTGCTGGAGAATCGCCATTTTGGGTGTCTCGGGCGATTCTTCGGCCTGCGGCCCGCGGAACTCGACGGGTCCGTTCCCGCCGCTTGGGAGAATCGCGGGAGGGCATCACGGGAAATTTTGGCGGCCCAGGCGATTCTCCCAACCGGCGCGGGAGTGGAGAATCTCGCCCAGTGTGTGTGAGAGAGGAGACAGAGTGAGTTCCATATCTGGGTAACAGATATCCAGACGTGTTTTACCAAGGGGTTACATAAATGCCCAAAGGCTGATAACTTCCTCCGGTCCCTGTCAAAGCTCTGACTGTTTTTTTTCCTTCCCCTATCAACTCGGCCTGCCCTCCGGAATGTGGCATCGCCTTGCATTCATTATCCTTGTCACGCAGTTCAATGATGATGTCAGAAAAAAATTATTATATGGGCGGAATAGATTCGTATCGCTCTTAAATGATGCTAATGTGTAAGTCAGGTTTCAATATTCGCTGCAATGAGGCAGTCAAATCCACAAGGGTACACTGGAGAGTTGGATTCCAGTTTACTCTTCTGCGGGATATAACCCAGGTGTGGGAACGTTAACCCAGCTAGAATCGATGATAACATACCTGGAGTGGTGGGAGATGTGGGTGGGGAGGGATTAGGAGTGCATGCATTGTGGGTTTTTTTTTTTTTGGAAAAGCTCTATTGTCACGTTATATCACAATAGTCTGCCTCTGCCAAGGGAGCTTGGTGAATAGGGAGCTTGTATCAGGGATGCTTTGGTCATGTGATTCTTATTTTACAAGGAGCCTCTCAAAAACATTTGACAATTCCACGTTATTTAAAAGCCCAGCCAATGGGAAGTACTTTATCCTGAATGCTAGGAAGCAATCTTCATTTGGAGACCGCACTGGAACAAGGTGGTTTAATTACATACAATTAGCACGGTTTGAGTAAAAGAATGTTGATTTTCTATCAATCTTCGAACATGTCTGCAGAAAAACGGTGCTTGGAGCGGGAGAAATGTCTAGAGTTGGGGGGTGGGGGGAGGGTACGGAAATGGCTGAGAAATGAAGATAAATTTCTTCTCTCAATGTGTTATGAATCTTTGGAATTCTCTCTCCCAGATGTCTGTGGATGCACAACCCTTTAGTATGTTCTGAGATTGGTAGATATTCAGGGATATGGGAATGGTGCACTTAGGGTGGCATTTGTTAGGTCAACCATGAGCTTGGCAAAGGCTCGAGCGGCCAAATGGTCTGCTACTGCTCCTGTTATTTTTTAATGTCACTGCAAGATATAGTTTGGCAGGTGAGTGTCTGAGAGCACACATTGATCCAGCCACTTCAACTTGTTTGCTAATTCAGGTTGCTCAGAATTTTCAGGGTTGGTAAAACTTTTCTGGCCCTGGCATTAGTTGAAACCGCAAAAGAAATGCGGTGAATAAAATAAAGCCGGCCACTAATTCTTAAAAAGGTTTGTCCCTTTTGCCATTGAGACTCCATGTTTAATGTGGAGGGCTTGTTGTAATCCGCATGGACTCATTGAAAGATCGTGACCCTCTTCTTCTCCTCCAGGTTGTGCAGCGGATCAAGGCACTGGAGAATGAGACAAGACTGTTGGTGGTGGATAAGGAGGCGGATGAATACCTGCGTAACCAGCGCCTCACTGGTACAGAGGACTATGGCCAGAGCCTTTCCCCAGATGAGACCAAAGACAATGGGGAAGTATGGAAACAGCAAGTAGTTCTGAGCAGTGCGGAGCCGACAAGATTATCCATCAGGTCCATTGATAGCAACAAAAAGGTAGGAAACCCATTGAAAAAGGCAAGGTGAGACATGTCGGGGAAGTTAAATTGGGTAACTGGGCAAAAATATGGAAAATAAATGCCAATGCTTTTGGATTCCTCTCTTTGGTGGCAAACATTGGAATGGAATTTTGAGTTCAGAATTGCACCTATTATTACCATATTATTTTGCTTGTTGTCAAAAACTGCAGATTTTCAAGATCGAAAGCAATATTGGACTATACTGAAGCAATGCAATTTCCAAATAAGCAATGTGACAACATTGCAAAGTGCAGTATAATGGTACAAAGGTTGCATAGAGTACAGCAAATGCGGCGGTGGAGGAACTTCTGAATTTATTTTTTTAAAAATATATTTTATTCAAAATTTTGTGGCCAAACATAACAGTACATAGTTTTTCTTTTGAACAACAACAAAGCAATATAAATACCCATGGCCAGTTTTAAACAAATAAATAAATAATATATAAACAAAACAAAACTGAGTGGCAACTGCCTTGTCAAAAATAGTTACTCTCCAAAGATACAATCCAACAATCCAATATACATTACTTATAACAAGTGTCTATACATATACACTGACATCCCTGAGAGTCCGTCCAGTTCTCCCCCCCCCCCCCCCCCCCCCCTGGGTTGCTGCTGTTGTCTTCTTCTTTTCCATTCCCTCTATCTTTCTGTGAGGTAGTCGACGAACGGTTGCCACCGCCTGGTGAACCCTTGAGCCGAACCGCTTAATATGAACTTGATCCGTTCTGACTTTATAAACCCTGCCATGTCGTTTATCCAGGTCTCCACACCCGGGGGCTTGGCTTCCTTCCACATCAACAATATCCTGCGCCGGGCTACTAGGGACGCAAAGGCCAAAACATCAGCCTCTCTCGCCTCCTGTACTCCCGGCTCTTCTGCAACCCCGAATATAGCCAACCCCCAGCTTGGTTCGACCTGGACCCCCACAACCTTCAAAGCACCTTTGCCACCCCCACCCAAAACCCCTGTAGTGCCGGACATGACCAGAACATGTGGGTGTGATTCGCTGGGCTTCTCGAGCATCTCCCACACCTATCCTCTACCTCAAAAAATTTACTGATCTGTGCTCCAGTCATATGCGCCCTGTGTAACACCTTAAATTGTATCAGGCTTAGCCTGGCACACGAGGACGATGAGTTTACCCTACGTAGGGCGTCGGCCCACAGCCCCGCCTCAATCTCCTCCCCAAGCTCTTCTTCCCATTTCCCTTTCAGCTCATCTACCATGATCTCCCCCTCGTCCCTCATTTCCCTATATATGTCCGACACCTTACCATCCCCCACCCATGTCTCTGAGATCACTCTATCCTGCACCTCCTGCGTCGGGAGCTGCGGGAATTCCCTCACCTGTTGCCTCGCGAAAGCCCTCAGTTGCATATACCGAAATGCATTCCCTTGGGGCAACCAATATTTTTCCGTCAGCGCTCCCAGACTCGCAAACGCCCCATCTACGAACAGATCTCTCAATTGTACTACCCCAGTTCTTTGCCATGTTCCAAATCCCCCATCCATTCTCCCCGGAACAAACCTATGGTTATTTCTTATCGGGGACCGCACCGAGGCTCCCGTCTTTCCCCTATGCCGTCTCCACTACCCCCAAATTTTCAATGTAGCCTCCACCACCGGGCTTGTGGTGTATTTCTTTGGTGAGAACGGCAACGGTGCCGTCACCATTGCTTGTAGGCCCCCCCCCCCCCGTCCCTACTATGCTGCAAAAATCCCCTCCTCACTCTCGGGGTCTTCCCGGCCCACACACAACTCATAAATGCTCTTCTCGATTCTCTTGAAAAAAGCCTTCGTGACCACTACCGGGAGGCACTGAAACACAAAAAGGAATCTCGGGAGGACCACCATTTTAACCGCCTGCACCCTACCTGCCAGTGATAGGGACACCATGTCCCATCTCTTAAAGTCCTCCTCCATCTGTTCCACCAACCGCGTTAAATTAAGCCTGTGTAATGTACCCCAATTCTTGGCTATCTGGATCCCCAAGTACCGGAAGTCCCTTGTTACCTTCCTCAACGGTAAATCTTCTATTTCCCTGCTCTGCTCCCCTGGATGCACCATAAACAACTCACTTTTCTCCATGTTCAATTTATACCCTGAAAAATCCCCAAACTCCCCAAGTATCCGCATTATCTCTGGCATCCCCTCCGCCGGGTCCGCCACATATAGCAACAAATCATCCGCATACAGAGATACCCGGTGTTCTTCTCCTCCCCTGAGTACTCCCCTCCACTTCCTGGAACCCCTCAATGCTATGGCCAGGGGCTCAATCGCCAGTGCAAACAATAACGGGGACAGAGGACATCCCTGCCTCGTCCCTCTATGGAGCCGAAAATAATCGGACCCCCGTCCATTCGTGACCACGCTCGCCATCGGGGCCCTATACAGCAACTGTACCCATCTGATATACCCATCTCCAAAGCCAAATCTCCTCCGCACCTCTCACAAATAATTCCACTCCACTCTATCAAATGCTTTCTCGGCATCCATCGCCACCACTATCTCCGCTTCCCCCTCTGGTGGGGGAATCATCATTACCCCTAGCAGCCTCCGTATATTCGTGTTCAGCTGTCTCCCCTTCACAAACCCAGTTTGGTCCTCATGAACCACCCCGGGACACAATCCTCTATCCTCGTTGCCATTACCTTGGCCAGAATCTTAGCATCCACATTCAGGAGGGAAATGGGCCTATAGGACCTGCATTGCAGCGGGTCTTTTTCCTTCTTTAGGAGGAGCGATATCGTTGCCTCTACATAGTCGGGGGCAGCTGCCCCCTTTCCCTAGCCTCATTAAAGGTTCTCATCAGTAGCGGGGCCAGCAAGTCCATATATTTCCGATAAAATTCCACTGGGAATCCGTCTGGTCCCGGGGCCTTCACCGCCTGCATGCTCCCAATCCCTTTCACTACTTCCTCCGTCTCAATCTGTGCTACCAGTCCCGCCCTCTCCTGCTCCTCCACCTTAGGAAATTCACCTTAGTTGATCCAGAAAGCACATCATTCACTCCTTCCCTTCCGGGGGCTGAGCTTCATATAATCTTTCATAAAATGCCTTGAACACTCCATTCACTCTCTCCGCTCCCCGCTCCATCTCTCCCTCCTCATCTCTCACCCCCCCCCCCTATCTCCCTCGCTGCTCCCCTTTTCTTCAGTTGGTGGGCCAGCAACCTGCTCGCCTTCTCCCCATATTCGTACTGTACACCCTGTGCCTTCCTCCATTGTGCCTCTGCATTACCCGTAGTCAACAAGTCAAATTCTACATGTAGCCTTTGCCTTTCCCTGTACAGTCCCTCCTCCGGTGCCTCTGCATATTGTCTGCTCACCCTCAAAAGTTCTTTCAACATCCGCTCCCTTTCCCTACCCTCCTCCTGCTTTCCTTTATGTGCCCTGATAGATATCAGCTCCCCTCTAATCACTGCCTTCAACGCCTCCCAGACCACTCCCACCTGAACCTCCCCATTGTCATTGAGTTCCAAGTACCTTTCAATACACCCCCTCACCCTTAAACACACCCCCTCATCTGCCAATAATCCCATGTCCATTCTCCAGGGTGGGTGCTGTTCTTTTTCCTCCCCTATCTCCAGGTCCACCCAATGTGGAGCGTGGTCCGAGATAGGTATAGCCGTGTACTCCGTCCCCGTCACCTTCGGGATCAGTGCCCTTCCCAAAACAAAAAAGTCTATCCGTGAATAAACTTTGTGGACATAGGAGAAAAACAAACACTCCTTACTCCTAGGTCTACTAAATCTCCAGGGGTCTACTCCTCCCATCTGCTCCATAAAGTCCTTGAGCACCCCAGCTGCAGCCGGCCTCCTTCCGGTCCTGGACCTCTATCTGTCCAGCCCTGGATCCAGCACCGTATTAAAATCTCCACCCATTACCAACTTTCCCGCCTCTAGGTCCGGGATGCGTCCCAACATACGCCTCATAAAATTGGCATCATCCCAGTTCGGGGCATATACGTTCACTAAAACCACCGCCTCCCCTTGCAATCTGCCACTCACCATCACGTATCTGCCCCCACTATCCGCCACTATGGTCTTTGCCTCAAACATTACCCGCTTCCCCACTAATATAGCCACCCCCCTATTTTTTGCGTCTAGCCCCGAATGAAACACCTGCCCCACCCATCCTTTGCGTCGTCTGACCTGGTCTATCAGTTTCAGGTGCGTCTCCTGTAGCATAACCACATCTGCCTTAAGTTTCCTCAGGTGTGCGAGTACCTGTGCCCTCTTAATCGGCCCGTTCAGCCCTCTCACATTCCACTTGATCAGCCGGGTTGGGGGGCTCTTTACCCCCCCCAACCTTGTCGACTAGCCATCTCCTTTTTCAATCCAGCTCCTCACCCGGTTCCCACGTAGCCGTATCTCCCCCCAACGGCGCCCTCCTGCCCCGACCACCCCACCCCATACCAGCTCCCCCTTCTCCCCAGCAGCAGCAACCCAGTTAACCCCCCCCCCGCTAGATCCTTTTCTAGCGTAATTGCACCCCCCATGTTGTTCCCAGAAGTCAGCAAACTCTGGCCGACCTCGGTTTCCCCCCGTGACCTCGGCCCCCACTGTGCGAGGCCCCCTCCTTCCTGCTACCCTGTTCCCGCCATGATTACCATAGCGCGGGAACAAAGCCCGCGTTTCCCATTTGGCCCCGCCCCCAATAGCCGGCGCCCCCAGCTCATCCTCCCTCCCCCCCTCCCCCACGACATGGGGAAGAGAGAAAAGTTACAGGGTCACAGGATTAACAACTTGGGAAATCATCTCTTCCCCCTTTCCCCCCCCCCCCCTTCACCCCACGTAACCACCCCACCACTTTGTCCCAAACGTTCTTTTTCTAGCCCGATTATTCCAGTTTCTCCTCGACAATAAATGACCACGCCTCTTCTGCCGTTTCAAAGTAGTGGTGTTTCCCTTGATGTGCGACCCACAGTCTTGCCGGCTGCAGCATTCCAAATTTAACCTTCCTTTTGTGCAGCACCGCCTTGGCCCGATTAAAGCTTGCCCTCCTTCTCGCCACCTCCGCACTCCAATCTTGATATACGCGGATCACCGCGTTCTCCCACCTACTGCTCTGGGTTTTCTTTGCCCATCTGAGGACCATCTCTCTGTCCTTGTATCGGAGAAATCTCACCACTATGGCTCGAGGAATTTCTCCAGCCCTCGGTCTTCGCGCCATAACTCGATAAGCTCCCTCCACCTCCAACGGGCCCGTCGGGGTCTCCGATCCCATTAACAAGTGAAGCATCGTGCTCACATATGCCCCGACGTCCGCCCCCTCTGCACCTTCGGGAAGACCAAGAATCCTTAAATTCTTCCTCCTCGCATTATTCTCCAGCACCTCCAGCCTTTCCTCACACCTTTTGTGTTGTGCCTCGTGCATCTCTGTCTTCACCACCAGGCCCTGTATTTCGTCCTCATTCTCAGCAGCCTTTGCCTTCACGACCCGAAGCTCCTGCTCCTGGGTCTTTTGCTCCTCCTTTAGCCCTTCAATCGCCTGTAATATCGGGGCCAACAGCTCCTTCTTCATCTCCTTTTTAAGTTCTTCCACGCAGCGTCGCAGGAACTCTTGTTGGTCAGGGCCCCATATTAAACTGCCACCTTCCGACGCCATCTTGCTTTGTGCTTGCCTTCCTTGCCGCTGCTCTAGAGTATTATTGTCATTGGAGAGGAAATGCATTCCTACATCACATTTCCATTGCCAAAATCTCAGTGCTCCTCCTATTCTGACTTCTTGAGTGTTAATTTGAATACTCCACTGTTGGTAGCCATGTCTTCGGTTGCCCGGGCCCTAAACTGTGAAATTTTCTTTCCCCCCCCCCCCCCCCCCCAAATCTGCCCCCACTCCACTCTCTCAAATACACTCCTTAACACCTACTTGTTTGTGCTAATGACTCCTTATGTGATTCGGCGCCAAACGTTGTTTGATGTTGCCACTTGTGAAGTGCCCTGGGGCGTTTTGCTATGTTAGGAGTGTGATTTAGGAATGCAAGTTGTTGTTGAAGGATACAGATTGTACATCATTCAACGGTGTTTCTTACAATCCATCTTTTTATTAACATGTGCTGAACATCAGTGTTGCTAATCTTGCTGGCTGTGCCTGTTGCAAATCTCTTTGTGACACTGCATAGCTGGGACGGTGCCATGCAATGCTACACTGCGGAATATGTTTTCTGCATATTGAGTGTAAGCTGGAATGGGGCCAGAAGAAATGATGCTCTCCTGGTTTTCAAGAGCGTATTTTGATTCTCTGGTGTTCATATTGTGTTCCACTAGCTGATTTCTGTCAAAGAATGTTGTCAGATGATCTCTTGGGCTTCTGAAAACGATTAAAACAGGAGAAAGCTCTCAATGGTAGCACAGTGGTTAGCAGTGCTGCTTCACAGCGCCAGGAACCCGGGTTCGATTCCCGGCTTGGGTCACTGTCTGTGCGGAGTCTGCACGTTCTCCCTGTGTCTGCGTGGGTTTCCTCCCGGTGCTCCGGTTTCCTCCCACAAGTCCCGAAAGACGTGTAGTTGGGTGAATTGGACATTCTGAATCTCCCTCAGTGTACCCGAAAAGGTGCCGGAGTGGTGACTGGAGGATTTTCATTGCAGTGTTAATGTAAGCCTACTTACGACACTACTAAAGATTATTTTTATTCTGTAAAGCCACAATTCCCCTAAGCACCTTTATTTACAGTTTTCCTGTCAGCTTTTCTAGACTTGTGTAGTTTTCAAAATAATGGCTTTTGACTCTTATTATTTTGCTTCCTAGCTTAGTTGTATTAATTTCCATCTTTACGCTTGTACTGCTTTTGCCGAGTTCCAAAGTTCTTCACTAACCTGCCTTCAGGGTGTAATTTCTAGGATTTTCTCCCCTTTTATTGGGCGTCATTTATTATTTCATGGCCGTTGAATAAGCAGTGATATTTGTACACTCTAATTGAGCGGAAATAGTTCGGAAATGTGACGGTGACAGTCGTGGCTCAGTTGGTGACCCTGTTGCCTCAGAAACTTGTGGGACCAAGCACCACTCTGGAGACATAGACTCCAAATTTAGGTTGACGCTCAGTGCAGTACTGAAGGCGTGCTGCATTCTGGGGGGTTGTTATCTTTTTGGATGAGGAGTTAAATTGAGGCCCTGTCTGCTCTTGCAGATGGGAATAAAAACTCAAACATATGAATGAGGAGCAGGCGTACCCCACTCGGCCCCTCACACTTGTTCCTCCATTCAATACGATCGTGGCTGATCTGATTATAACCTCGACACGTTCCTGCCTACCCCCAATAATCTTTTACCCCCTTGTTAACCAAGCTCGGAAAGATTCTGCTTCCACTGCCCTTTTGAGGAAGAGTTCCAGAGACTCACGACCCTCGGAGAAAATAATTCTCATCTGTCTTAAATGAGTGACCCCTTATTTTTAAACAATGATTCTCTTGTTCTAGATTCTCTGACAAGAGGAATCATCCTCTCCACATTCACCCTGTCAATAACCACTCAGTATCTTAAAGGTTTTGATCTAGTCGCCGCTTACTCTTCTAAACTCGAGTGCATACAAATCAAACCTCTCCAACCTTTCCTCAAGACGGTTCAGCCAATATTCATTTGTCCTTCAACCCATTACTTTATTAAAAAAAACAATTGTGCTGCTGTTTGTGGACATTCTTGCAAGCAGTTTTTTTTCTACCACTTTTTCTACATCACGACAATGATTACAGACTGTGAAGGTGTTCTTCTTACCAACATTTGAATTCATTCAACCCTATGTTCGCTCCACGCAGTCTTGTTTCTGCAGTGAGATTGATGTAATATTTGTGCAGACACCGCAGTGGCACAGTGGTTAGTGCTGCTGCCTCACAATGCCAGGGACCCGGGTTCAATTCCAGCCTCGGGTGACTGTGTGGAGTTTGCACATTCTCCCCGCGTCTGCGTGGGTTTCCACGGAGTGCTCCGGTTTCCTCCCACAATCCAAAGATGCGCAGGTCAGGTGGATTGGCCATGATAAATTGCCCCTTAGTGTCCAGGGATGTGCAGGTTAGGTTACGGGGATAGGTTGGGATGGACGTAGGAGTGAACCTGAGTACACTACTCTTTCGGAGGGTCAGTGCAGACGAGATGGACCAAATGGTCTCCTTCTGTACTGCAGGGATTCTATGAATCCATCTATTTTCTGGTTATCCATTAGCTAGTGGCAGTAGCACCGTCAATGCAGGTGAATAGGAGCTGGTTTCCTAGGGCAAGAAAAATTGAAACCAGGCAGGATAGTGAAGGCTAAGGTACCAGAAATAATGCAAAGATGGTAAGAGAAATGAATACTGTGTGCACCACAGAACACGATAGTGAAAATAAACTAAACACTAAGAAAAATAGAACCATGGTGAGGTGTCCAAGCCCAAAACGAAAGGGACCAAAGGCAACTAAAACTCTATTTCTAACGAAAAGGAGCTAAAATGGAAAAAAAAAAGTAATTATTTTCCAGTTTTTGCCAACTTCTTCCTTTTCTTTGAAGGTGGTGGGTGTTCTTGTTCTCTTGCTGTTTTACAACGAGGGCCATCACACCAAGACCAGTCTGTCTTTTGTAATGTTTAACAAAGTGGTTTTATTTATAGCATTGTCAGTGTGTCTGCTGGATGGAAATCAAGAGTTGAATCCGTGATAACTATTCTTCCCTTCCTTTAACAGTAGCATAATGCAGTGAGTTTTAGATTCCTACTCCAAACGAGCCAGGTTCCCTTTACATTTTGATGTCTTCTCTGCCTCTGGTTCACCTTGGGGGAGGCAATGATGTAGTGGCATTGTTGCTGGAATACGGGTTCGGATCCCACAACTGATTGAAATTTGAAGTCAATAAAAATCTGGAATTAAAAGTCTAATGGTGACATGAAACCATTGTCTTCTAAGCCCATCTGGCTGGTTCACTAATGGTGTTTTTAGGAAATCTGCCATCCTCACCTGTTCTAGCCTGCATGTGGCACCGCACCCAAAATAATGTGGTTCACTCTTAAAATGCCCTCTGAAATGGCAAGCTGTTCAGTTCAAGGATAATTAGGATGGACAATAAATGCTGACCTACATTCCATCCATAAATTAATTTAAAAAAGACCTTATTACAAAATAAGGTTGTAGAGCCATAAAAGTTTAGAATGTATGTTTACTTTGAGCACATTGTTCTAGAGCTGCCAAGCTTTCCAAAGCACCAGTCATCATCTTCAGAGGGCCACCATGGATGGAACATATCAAGGGGAGAGCTGAGGCTGACCCCTTGCATCTTCTCCACCATATGTAGGACTCAGATTAGGAGTGTGATGGCACGCTCATCACTTATCATAGATTATCATAGAATTTACAGTGCAGAAGGAGGCCATTCGGCCCATCGAGTCTGCACTGGCTCTTGGAAAGAGCACCCTACCCAAGGTCAACACCTCCACCCTATCCCCATAACCCAGTAACCCCACCCAACACTAAGGGCAATTTTGGACACTAAGGGCAATTTATCATGGCCAATCCACCTAACGTGCACATCTTTGGACTGTGGGAGGAAACCGGAGCACCCGGAGGAAACCCACGCACACACTGGGAGGATGTGCAGACTCCTCACAGACAGTGACCCAAGCCAGAATCGAACCTGGGACCCTGGAGCTGTGAAGCAATTGTGCTATCCACAATGCTACCGTGCTGCCCATCTTGCTCACATTTACACTGTGCAGGATGGGCGGCACGGTAGCATAGTGGTTAGTACTGTTGCTTCACAGTGCCAGCGTCCCAAGCTCAATTCCCGTTTGGGTCACTGTGTGGAGTCTGCACGTTCTCCTCGTGTCTGAATGTGTTTCCTCCGGGTGCTCCGGTGTCCTCCCATAAGTCCCGAAAGACGTGCTTGTTAGGTGAATTGGACATTCAGAATTCTCCCTCAGTGTACCTGAACAGGCGCCGGAATGTGGCGACTAGGGGATTTTCACAGTTACTTCATTGCAGTGTTATTGTAAGCCTACTTGTGACAATAATAAAGATTATTACTATTATGAAGCAGACCACTTGACCCCTGCCACAGATCTCACTAACCAACCCCTCCATCACTGGGACACTGAACCTGCAATTTCTACTGTCTATACATTGGCTTTGACTGTTGGGAAGGGAATGAGTGGCATCACCCCCAAGTTGTATCCCATACTAATTTGGAAATGGATGATTTCTTCATCACTGGGTTCAATCCATGAAATTTTATACTTGGTCACTCTTGTATGAGGACCATCACAAGCTTAAGAAGAGGATCCATCACCACTGCCTCAGGACAACTGGGGATAAGCAACAGATACAAAGCCTTGCCAGCACTGCCCATATCCTGTGAACAAGTGTAAAATGAAGTCAGCACCTATTTTTGTTCTTGGAGTTAAGACAATAGTCTCGAGATAAAAAATAAAATAATAAAATAAACAAAATAAAAAATTACATTAAAAAAAAAAAAAATGTTTTTAATAAAAAGAATTTAAAAAAAAAAAAAACGTTTCCCTTTTCAAAAAAGAAAATGTTTTTTTCCAAAAATCAAGTTCAAAACATCTCGCCCTGGGACCGGACTTCAAACACCCCAATCATTCATTTTCAGCGGGGGGGGGGGCCACCCAGTCTGCACTGCTCCCCATCTGCATTCGAGCTGGATTCAGGCCACGCTCCTCCCCTGCCGCTTGCTTTGGGATCGATGCCTCTTCTCCTCCGGTCACGGGGGGGGTCCCCACCAGCTCCAAACCTGCCCGACCCGGCACCCGTCCCTCAGGCCCCAACGGCCAAAGAAATCGCGACCGGCGAAACCCCCGGAAAACATCGGAATGCCGCCGACCGGCGGGAGCCTCTCTCCAGCGTGACCGCTCCGCTCGCGCACGCCACCGGAAGTCCAAGTTAAGACAATAGTAATATGTTCCTTTTTAGTGTTCATTTCCTGATGGGATCATTGCCAAACAACACCAGTGACAAGAATAGAGTTGTCATGCAAAGGATGAACCATTCTTTGTAACAAAGGATAAGATTGTTTGGTGCAAATTTAGAAATTCTCAAATCCATTTCCTTGCCCCTCCCTGCCTCTCTCTCCTCTCCCTGCAGCCCTCCCGAGATATCTGCATTCCGAATCTTGGCCCTTTGTGCACCTCCAATTTTAATCTCTCCATTTTATTGTTGTTCGTACCTTCAGCTGCCAAGACTCCAAGCTCTGGAATTTCCTCCTAAACCTGCCCATCTCTCTCTCTAAGACGCTCCTTAAAACCTAACTCATTGATCAAGCATTTGGCCCGTTGCCCTCAAATCCCTTGTGTGGCTCAGGGCCACATTTTGTTTTCTAAAGTTACTGTGAAACGCTTTGGTTTATTACATTAAAGGTGTTCGATAAATACCAAGTTGTCTTTGGCTACCTCGGATGAAATCAATAATTATGCATGAATTCTGTTTGTTTCTGCATCAAAACATGCTCCCTTCCACAGTTCATCTGAGAATTGGGGATTTGCCAGATGTCCAGCAGGTGGTTGCAGAATTTAAGAACACATTCAACATTTACCTTTTGTGTTATCTGACATTGCTGTATGACTATAGAGTATGATTGGAGAATCCTTTGAAGTAAAATGCCTGTTACGGTGTTGAAAAACATTGCTGACAATGAAGGTGGTTGATAACCTGTCATTTGCATGATAGGGATTTTAAGTTGTACATTTCATTATCTCCCGCTGTCCCACAGTGCTTCACAGTCGATGCAAGTACATTTAAAATGCAGCCGTTGCTGTAACACGAGGGAATGTAGTAATCACTTTTGCATAAAGCAAGGCCTCAACAGACATCAATGCGATAATGACCAAAGTAATCTGCTTTTGAGTGAAGTTGACTGAGGTAATAAATATTGCCCGGGACGTCCTGGGAGAAATCCCCTGCCCAAAATGGTGCCGTGGGATTTTTTACGCCTCCCTTAATTGGGCAGATGGTGCTTGGGGTTAATATTTTATCCAAAATGTGACACCTCCGACGCACTCGGTGCTGCACTGGGAATGTCGGCCTGTGGTCATGTCTCTGAATGAAACCTCTGTGCCAAGGCAAGAGTGCTGCCCCCTGAACCACAGCTGATATATTCCTTTGCTTCAAGGGATTATGTCTTCGAGCGTGTGAAATCTTACTGGACATTTATTTTCTTGAGTCCAATGGGGAAAATTAGTCTTTGGAAATCTGTTGCGTCATCGTTATAGACGTATAGACGTCTATTTAAATTATTTTAAAATTAATTAAAGATACCGACCAGCAGTTGTTCATTGTAGATAGACTATTGAAGGAAGGAAGTAATTTGTGGAATTGAATCCACATTGTGTATACAGTGTTTAGCTACCGAGTGATGTAAATGTAGGTGACCACATGATGCGGCTGTATTGTATTAATTTTAAACAGCAACAAGAGCGTAATTAAAACCAGAAAATGCTGGAAATATATCGAGCAGGTCATGCAGCATCTGTGGAGACCAAAACAGTATTTGACATTTTGAGTGGGTACCCAATTGTCATTACATTCCCATTAATTTGCACAGATTGCAGAAGTGCTGATATTAACCAATTTTGATATCCTGGTTAAGAATTTATCCAACACATACTGTGGGATTCTCCGGCCGCGTTCGCCCGGCGGTCAGAGAATCCCGCACGAGGTCAATGGATTTTTCCATTCTACGCAGCTCGCCCGTGGTGTTCTTGCGGTGGGCAGGGTGGGAGAATCCAGCCCATAGGGTGGTCATTGAAGGCAGCAGTTCTCAAACTTTCAAACCATGGAATGCAAGTGGAATTAATAAATAGGAAATAGGGTGGCACAGTGGTTAGCACTATTGCTTCACAGTGCCAGGCACCCGGCTTCAATTCTGGCCTTGGGTGACGGTGTGGAGCATGCATGTTCTCCCCGTCTCTCCGTGGGTTTCCTCTGGGTGCTCTTGTTTGCTCCCATGGTCCAAAGATGTGCAGGTTAGGTGGGGTTATGGAGATAGGGCAGGTAAAGTGGTAGGGATCAATGGTAGTCTTGGTAGAATGCTCTTTCAGACCCGAAGAGCAGAATGACCCCCTGCATGCTAGGGATTCTATGAAATATAAACATTGGCTAGAACCATGTTGAGAATTTGAAGGTCAGCTTGCCGAAGCTTAGCAGACCCCCTCAGATGAAGGATGACCATTACCAAGAGAAAGATGGGCATTTTTGTCCAGAATGGAAGGCTGCAAAGGATTGCCTTCAAGGTTATTAGTGGTTATTGCAAGGCAAATAGTGACTGTTTTTGCCAGTCAGGAGGACAGGAATGAGGGGGGGCTCATTATAAATGATAATAGTGACTTCCGGTTGCGGCTATGCCTAGGTAGGTCGCACATTCGGCAGCTCCCGCCGGAAACAGACTTTTGGGCTCTTCGGAGGGGCCCCAACGGCAATTGTTCGATGGCCTCCAGTGTGGGAAGGTGACAGCAAGGTCCCCCGGACATTATATGGATTGGACCAGGAATGGAGCGGCTAAAAAAAGTGATCCTGGTGCAGCGAAAAGTGCGAAGGAGGAAAAGCAAGATGGCAGCGGAGACCAAGCAGCGTGGTCGCAGGAGCAGCTGTAGTTTCTTAAACGCTGCTTTGAGGAGCTGAAGACAGAAATGCTGGCGTCAATGAAGGCGGTGATTGAGAAGCGTGTGGAGACCCAGAAAGCCCAAGGGGCGGCGATCCGGGAGGTGCGGCAAAAAGCTTCGGAGGACGAGATCTTGGGCCTGGCGGTGAAGGTGGAGGCACATGGCGCTGCACAAGAACATAGAACATTACAGCGCAGTACAGGCCCTTCAGCCCTCGATGTTGCGCCGACCTGTGAAACCACTCTTAAAGCCCACCTACACTATTCCCTTATCATCCATATGTCTATCCAATGATCATTTGAATGTCTTTAGTGTTGGCGAGTCCACTACTGTTGCAGGCAGGGCATTCCACGCCCTTACTACTCTCTGAGTAAAGAACCTACCTCCGACATCTGTCCTATATCTATCTCCCCTCAATTTAAAGCTATGTCCCCTCGTGCTAGACATCACCATCCGAGGAAAAAGGCTCTCACTGCCCACCCTATCCAATCCTCTGATTATCTTGTATGCCTCAATTAAGTCACCTCTTAACCTTCTTCTCTCTAACGAAAACAGCCTCAAGTCCCTCAGCCTTTCCTCATAAAATCTTCCCTCCATACCAGGAAACATTCTGGTAAATCTCCTCTGCACCCTTTCCAATGCTAACACATCCTTCCTATAATGCGGCGACCAGAATTGCACTCAATACTTCAAATGCGGTCGCACCAGAGTTTTGTACAACTGCAACATGACCTCATGGCTCCGAATCTCAATCCCTCTACCAATAAAAGCAAACACACCGTACGCCTTCTTAACAACCCTCTCAACCTGGGTGGCAACTTTCAGGGATCTATGCGCATGGACACCGAGATCTCCCTGCTCATCCACACTGCCAAGAATCTTACCATTAGCCCAGTACTCTGTCTTCCTGTTATTCCTTCCTAAATGAATCACCTCACACTTTTCTGCATTAAACTCCATTTGCCACCTCTCAGCCCAGCGCTGTAGCTTATCTATGTCCTTCTGTAAATTGTAACATCCTTCTGCACTGTCCACAACTCCACCGACTTTAGTGTCATCTGCAAATTTACTCACCATCCTTCTACACCCTTCTCCAGGTCATTTATAAAAATGGCAAACAGCAGTGGCCCCAAAACAGATCCTTGTGGTACACTACTAGTAACTGGACTCCAGTCTGAACATTTCCCATCAACCACCACCCTTTGTCTTCTTCCAGCTAGCCAATTTCTGATCCAAACTGCTAAATCACCCTGAATCCCACGCCTCCGTATTTTCTGTAGTAGCCTACCGTGGGGAACCTTATCAAACGCTTTACTGAAATCCATATACACCACATCAACTGCTTTACCCTCATCCACCTGTTTGGTCACCTTCTCAAAGAACTCAATAAGGTTTGTGAGGCACGACCTATCCTTCACAAAACCGTGTTGACTATCTCTAATCAAATTCTTCCTTTCCAGATGATTATACATCCTATCTCTTATAAACCTTTCCAAGATTTTTCCCACAACAGAAGTAAGGATCACTAGTCTATAGTTACCGGGGTTATCTCTACTCCCCTTCTTGAACAAGGGGGCAACATTTGCTATCCTCCAGTCTTCTGGCACTATTCCTGTAGACAAAGATGACTTAAAGATCAAAGCCAAAGGCTCAGCAATCTCCTCCCTAGCTTCCCAGAGAATCCTAGGATAAATCTCATCCAGCCCAGGGGATTTACCTATTTTCACACTTTCCAGAATTGCTAACACCTCCTCCTTATGAACCTCAAGCCCTTCTAGTCTAGTAGCCTGAATCTCAGTATTCTCCTCGACAACATTGCCTTTTTCCTGTGTGAATACTGACAAAAAATATTCATTTAGCACCTCTCCTATCTCCTCGGACTCCACGCACAACTTCCCACTACTGTCCTTGACTGGCCCCACTCTTACCCTAGACATTCGTTTATTCCTGACATATCTATAGAAAGCTTTAGGGTTATCCTTGATCCTACCTGCCATGTCCCTTCCTGGCTCTTCTTAGCTCTCTCTTTAGGTCCTTCCGAGCTAACTTGTAACTCTCGAGCGCCCTAACTGAACCTTCATGTCTCATCTTTACATAAGCCTCCTTCTTCCTCTTGACAAGTTTTTCGACTGCTTTACTAAACCACGGAGAAATTCGAGGACCTGGAGAATAGGTCGAGGAGGAAGAATTTTCGGATTCTGGGTCTCCCTGAAGGAGTGGAGGGGCCCGTTGCCGGGGCATATATGAGCACGATGCTCAATTCGCTGATGGGCGCGGGAGCTTTCCCGAGGCCTCTGGAGCTGGATGGGGCTCATCGGGTCCTGGCAAGGAGACCCAAAGCCAAGGAGCCGTCAAGGGCTGTAGTGGTGAGGTTCCACCGCTTTGTGGAGCGAGAGTGTGTCCTGAGATGGGCCAAAAAAGAGCGGAGCAGCAGGTGGGAGAACACAGAGATCCAAATTTATCAGGACTGGAGTGCAGAGGTGGCTAAGAAGAGGGCTGGTTTCAAAGCAGAGGGGGGGCGCGGGGCGGTAGTCCCCCGATCCGGCTGATAACTTGGAATGGGAGGGGCCTGAACGGGACGGTCTAGAGGACCCGGGTGTTCGCGCACTTAAAGGGACTGAAGGCAGACGTGGTCATGCTCCAGGAGACACATCTGAAGGTGGCAGATCAGGTTAGGCTGAGAAAGCATTTGATAGAGTGGAGTGGGATTATTTGTGGGAGGTGCTGAGGAGATTTGGTTTTGGGGATGGGTATATCAGGTGGGTACAGTTGTGGTATAGGGCCCCGATGGCGAGCGTGGTCACGAATGGACGGGGGTCTGACTATTTTCGGCTCCATAGAGGGACGAGGCAGGGATGCCCTCTGTCCCCGTTATTGTTTGCATTGGCGATTGAACCCCTGGCCATGGCACTGAGGGCCAGGAAGTGGAGGGGAGTACTTGGGGGGGGGGAGAAGAACACCGGGTATCTCTGACGGCACCGTTGCCGTTCTCACCAAAGAAATACACCACAAGCCCGGTGGTGGTGGCTACATTGAAAATTTGGGGGCAGTGGAGACGGCATAGGGGAAGGACGGGAGCTTCGGTGCGGTCCCCGATAAGAAACAATCATAGGTTCATTCCGGGGAGAATGGATGGGGGATTTGGAGCATGGCAAAGAGCTGGGGTAGTACAACTGAGAGATCTGTTTGTAGATGGGACGTTTGCGAGTCTGGGAGCGCTGACGGAAAAATATGGGTTGCCCCAAGGGAATGCATTTCGGTACATGCAACTGAGGGCTTTTGCGAGGCAACAGGTGAGGGAATTCCCGCAGCTCCCGACGCAGGAGGTGCAGGATAGAGTGATCTCAGAGACATGGGTGGGGGATGGTAAGGTGTCGGACATATACAGGGAAATGAGGGACGAGGGGGAGATCATGGTAGATGAGCTGAAAGGGAAATGGGAAGAAGAACTGGGGGAGGAGATTGAGGAGGGGCTGTGGGCTGATGCCCTACGTAGGGTAAACTCATCGTCCTCGTGTGCCAGGCTAAGCCTGATACAATTTAAGGTGCTACATAGGGAGCATAAGACTGGAGCACGGCTTAGTAAATTTTTTGGGGTAGAG
Source organism: Scyliorhinus torazame (assembly GCF_047496885.1). Lineage (NCBI taxonomy): Eukaryota > Metazoa > Chordata > Chondrichthyes > Carcharhiniformes > Scyliorhinidae > Scyliorhinus > Scyliorhinus torazame. The sequence continues at coordinate 166,434,403 of NC_092723.1, forward strand.
GATAGGTGTGCGAGATGCTCGAGAGGCCCAGCGAATCACACCCACATGTTCTGGTCATGCCCGGCACTACAGGGGTTCTGGGTGGGGGTGGCAAAGGTGCTTTCGAAGGTGGTGGGGGTCCGGGTTGAACCAAGCAGGGGGTTGGCTATATTTGGGGTTACAGAAGAGCCGGGAGTGCAGGAGGCGAGAGAGGCTGACGTGTTGGCCTTTGCGTCCCTAGTAGCCCGGCACAGGATATTGTTGATGTGGAAGGAAGCTAAACCCCCAGGTGTGGAGACCTAGATAAACGACATGGCAGGGTTTATAAAGTTAGAACGGATTAAGTTCGTGTTAAGGGGTTCGGCTCAGGGGTTCACCAGGCGGTGGCAACCGTTCGTCGATTACCTCACAGAAAGATAGAGGGAATGGAAAAGAAGTAGACAACAGCAGCAACCCGGGGTGGGGTGGGGAGGGGGGGGGGGGGGGAGGGGGGGGGGGGAGGAATCGGACGGACTCTCAGATGTTATTGTATATGTATAATATGTATAGGTATTTGTTATAGGTAATTGTATATTGGATTGTTGGATTGTATTTTTGGCCGCCGATTCTCCGGCCCAGATGTGCCGAGTAGCTGCTCCGACACGACAGAGTCCCGCCGGCGGCGTTCACCCCCGGTCGCTGCCGGCGGGAACGCTCGGGGAGGCGGCCTGTGGGAGGGGAGGGGGGGTGGCTCCTTCACTGGGGGGAGGGGGTGGCTCCTTCACCGGGGGTGGCCTCCGATGGGGTCTGGCCCGCGATCGGGGTCCACTGATTGGCGGGCCGGCCTCTTTCTCTCTCTCTCTTCCCCCCCCCCCCCCCCGGCCTATTTCCTAGCGCGTCCGGCCCCTGAACACCGACCCCATGTTGGGTCGGGGCCGGCGCATGTAAGAAGTTCCCCGCGCATGCGCAGGATGGCGCAGCCCAACTGCTCATGCGCAGGATTGAGCTGCCCAAACTGCACGTGCGCAGGTTGGCGCGGCGCCCGTTTGACGCTGCATAAGGAGGCTGGAGCGGAGTGAACCGCTCCCGCGCCGTGCTGGCGCCCTGTGGGGGCCAGAATAGGTCGTGCCCGGCCCGGTTCGCGCCGTCGTGAAACGCGACGGCATTCACGATGGCGCCAACACTTGGCCTCAATATCGGAGAATCGCGCCCGCTGCTTTTCAAAAGAAAGCTAAGAACAATATTTGACCTTTTGATATCACTGGATACTCCAGAGATTGTCAAACGACAACAACAAGCACAGATTGTTAGGAGGGGACAAAACTCTTTTTTAAAAAAAAAAAAAGTATTTACTCAAGGAGAGAAATTGGTAACAAGATACACTACAAATGAGAAATGGCACCTGCAGTTATCCCGGCAAAAACGGGTCCAATATCATGCACTGTATAGAGGGAGGATGAGACACTGTACAGACGGAGGATGAGAACATTTGGCAACGTACTCTTGGCCAACTACTAGCTTCACAAAGTGAAATCAGTAACATTTTCCAGGAAGTATTTCCATCGGAAAATCTAAGCAGTGATACTTCAGATCAGAGACTAAATACAGAGACAAATTCAGATTCTGTTTCTGAGGAATCTTCAGTACCAATGGAAACGGACACTGAAGTAATTGAACAGGACGTATTGCCAACAGAAGAAAAGAAAGACACTTCAAAGGTCTTGAGTAGCCAGATTCCAGAACGTCGAGTACAATCCAAAAGATATAGACGTCCACCTGAGAGACTGTCTTATTAAATTGTATATATGTCAAAAATGTCATGGTGCAAAGTAATGTATCTAATGTTTAATTAGATTTGTTGTTTAAACATTGAGAAAAGTTGTTGTTTGGACTAAAGAAGTAAAGGGAGTGGGATGATTATTATAAATAATCCCGGAATGTCACAATCTGCAGTGAAGACAGCAGAGTGTTTGCACAGGCATTGTTCTCCTCATGGTCGTTGTTGAGCAACATCTCCTGAACAAACCTTGCATCATGTTGTGAGGCGCCTCCATCCTTGTGACTTTGAGTTGAAGGAAGTATCGGTTCATCTAGCATTGACATGAGTGGAGGAATTGGGCCGAAATTTGGGCGATTGTGTGGTAGGCCTGGATGTTTGGAGCTGGTAATGTGACCTGCAAGTCACTTTAGCAAAACCAGGATGCCACTTGAATCCTCGTGTAGATGAAGCCTGAGAAATAGGATGTACCTTGAGTTCCTATGCTGCCTACCATTCTCTGTACAATTGGCAGGACCCTAATTCCATCTTTATCCCAGCTCAATTCCTGCCATCCCTCAGCTCTAGCTTTTGTCTTTTCCTGTGCATGGGACCGCCAAACTCAATTAACTACACCTCTATTCCACTCTGCATCCTGCAATCAGTCAGAATCTCTCAGTCCAGACATGAAGAGCCATTTTAATACTGCAGCTCTGGATAAACGTTCCCGGGCCTTGTGTACGCATAGCACCTACCCAAAATCGATTGATGAGGGTTTTGAGATAAACTAGATATTTTGGAGCTGATCAGTCCCAGTAACTTTCTTTGGGAGATAATTAAGGTAAATAATAAGTTGGGAAATAATTAATTAGATGCAATGAGAAAAGGCTATTCAGTCCAGGCAAGCCTGAAAGTATAATTAAGGGGTATGCAATCCCTCGGTCCATTTCCATCTGTTTTACACAGTGGATCTGTCACAGAAGCAGTTTGTCTACTGGAGAGATTGAACGAGGCTCTTCATTGGTAGGTTTTGCTCGTTCGGCAATGCATCTTTCATAGCATTCCCCAAGAATTTATGCTTGCAGCTACTTGAATGAAAGAAAGTTCAACCACCTGAAGGCAGTTTTAATCATCTATTTTGATGCATCACTCCAGTTTTTTTAAAGTGCAACCATATTTAATTAAACGGGTTTTGTGATCTATTTTTCTGTAACCTAAATCTCGATCTAAAAATTCTCCAATATTGATGGACCTGGGGGTTGTTGCAAAGAATTTCTATTCATTCAACAGTCTTACAGTAATGTACGCTTCATATTTCCAAAACACAAATGTTATTTGCTGCTTCTGGCCTGAATTACATGACTTGCCTTTTATTACTGTACAACTTCAAGATGATTTATGTGGAGGATGAACACGGGGGGGAGGGGGGAGGAAATGTCAAGTTCCCAACCATCAATCGAGCTGTTCCTATCACCTTTGTCTGACCTGGTGTGGGTTGCAACTCTGGTTGGGCAATATGCCTGGAGGTTTAATTACTTGCCTCCCTGCCACCACACATTACCAGCCATCCTCACGGTGCCTGTCCTCCTACACCCATTAGGCAGCTGTTGGAAATGTAAATATCTTTAAAGGGGGTTAACAATCCCTATGGGGGTCTTAGTGCTTGCTGGATATGATCATTGCCTGGTGCTTAGGTGGTGCAATTGTTCATTGCCGCTTACCTTTTTACTGGTTAGAAAAATATTGGTGATGGGCTAAAAGGCAGTTTGACTGGCGGTGAAGAATCTGTTGGAGTGAATTTGCAAGAGAATTGATAATTCGTTCTTTAAATGGAGAAAAACACCACATGACTGGCTTATTTCTAGAATCCTCTGCATTGTATTGAAGAGTGTCACAGTGTGCAAGATGTTTGTTAGTGGAGCGCATGGGAAGAACCCTCCTGCCCTTCAAAATAATGTCCTGGATTTATCTCGTTCACCTCAGGATTGTGTCACTGGAAAGTGAGCGTATTGCAGTTGAATCACCAGCGTGACTTTAGCATTTCAGATGGGGCAGCAGTTAATGTAAATATTCAGATGTCAATAGAGATTGTTCTCATGGAAGCTGAGGATCGAGGCATTCAACAAGTTTGTTAATGCTGAAATGATCACAACATTGGGCGGGATTCACCGAAATGGAGGCAGATTGTTCGTTCCCGCCGGCTGTGAGCAGGTGTGAACGGCGGCGGTGGGACTCTGCCGTTTCCGCACGGGGCCGCTCGGCCCATCAAGGCCAGAGAATCGGCGGCCCGGCCGTGGACAGTGGCCCACCACCGACCCCGTGCCAAACGCGCGGGCGCAAATGGCGCTGATTCTCCGCTCCTCCGAGAATCGCCTGCCGGTGTCGGACTGGTGCTGCAGGAAAAAATGGCGCAGATGGCGATTCTTCCATATGGCGCGGCATGGGAGAATCCCGCCCTGTGTCTCTGTTTTACTGAATCCAAACCACCTATCCAGCTCGCTACGCTCATTGTAACTGCTGGATTTGGAGTAAATGGCCAAGTCCAGCAAAAACGCAAGGAATTTATTTCATAGAACATACAGTGTAGAAGGAGGCCATTCGGCCCATCGAGTCTGCACCGACCCACTTAAAGCCCTCACTTCCACCCTATCCCCATAACCCAATAACCCTTCCTAACTTTTTTGGTCACGCAATTTATCATGGCCAATCAACCTAACCTGCACATCTTTGGACTGTGGGAGGAAACCGGAGCACCCGGAGGAAACCCACGCAGACACTGGGAGAACGCGGAGACTCCACGCAGACAGTGACCCAGCAGGGAATTGAACCTGGCACCCTGGCGCTGTGAAGCCACAGTGCTATCCATTTGTGCTACCGTGCTTCCATTAATGTAATGGAAATGGATTGCATTTGTTGTAGATGCAGAAACAAGACTGAGAAAGAGATACTCCAGCAGTTTTGTATTAAGGTAATGAAATGGAAAGCTTGGTTTGGCGAATGTGAATAAAACTGTAGAACTCTGCTGGAAACTCTCACTGCCATCTGTACAGGAAATAGGAATGTATTTGAACGATTAATACAGAAATTGTTCCAGATTCTCCTGGGAGAGCTTGAAACATGTTCAATGTTGCTGTTGCCAAAAGCACTTCTAGTCTCTTTATACCAGGAGGTTTTATTGTAAATAAATGTCTAAATTGACCAATGCAATCTTTTTTCCCCAATTTCGTCTTGTAACAAAACGTTTGCAAGGTCTTAATTTCTTTTATTTTCTAGTGCCCAATGGTATGATCCGATCAGAAACCCCCCTTGTATAGCGCTGAAACGATAGACTTTGTACTTCAAAGCTACCACCTTCTTATCAATATTTTCAGGTTTAAGTATTGTTTGAAATTCCCATTTGCTGTTTAGATTAAATAGGTTGACTCTCTCTCTCTCTCTCTCTCTCTCTCTCTCTCTCTCTCTCTCTCTTTCTCTCTCTTTGTCTCTCTTTGTTTGTCTCTCTCTCTCTCTCTCTCTTTGTCTCTCTCTCTCTCGTTGTCGCTCTCTTTGTCTCTCTCTCTCTCTCTGTCTCTCTCTGTCTCTGTCTCTCTCTGTCTCTCTCTCTCTCTTTGTCTCTCTCTCTCTCTTTGTCTCTCTCTCTCTTTGTCTCTCTCTCTTTGTCTCTCTCTCTCTTTGTCTCTCTCTCTCTCTCTCTCTCTGTCTCTCTCTCCCTCTCTGTCTCTCTCGCTCTCTGTCTCTCTATCTCTCTGTCTCTCTATCTCACTCCTTGTCTCTCTCTCTTTGTCTCGTTGTCTCTATTTTTCTCCCTCTTTTTCTCTCTCTCTCCCTTTCTCTCTCTCTCTCTCTCTCTCTCTCTCTCTCTCTCTCTTTCTACACAGCCAACTGTATTCCTCTTGTTCCTTTTATGAAAAGTGCTTGTACATTTGCTGACCATCCTTCAGTGGGATAAAGCTGTCTGTGAAGCTAGTGAGGATGTAGAGTACATGTACCCTTTTGCATCTTGATGGAACCCAATCCTTCAAGACAATGATTGAGTGAATAGTCACTATTAAGGTTGGGTGGCATTCGCACCTCTGCCCAGCAACAACAACTGTTTGCATTGTCAACGTATCAGCAAGTGCATGCTGCAACAATAACATTGTTAAGCTAATTGCCTTACTAAAAGCAGGTATTGGTTATTGGCTCAACCTCCAAAAGAATATAAATGGACACCGCTGGAACAGTTGCAGTGGGATTTTATATGGAGTTTGTATCTCTGCTGAGTTGCATGCAGAATAAACTTGCTGAAGGTAAAATTCAAGCTTCTGTATTATCCCTCATATACCACATTGGTATCAACATTCTTTCTGCAGTGCCTTTACATAGTAAAACACTCCAAGCTGCTTCAGAGGGAACGCCATCAAACCAGATTTGATACTGAGCCACAAACGGGGATGTTAGGACAGGTGTCCAAGCTTAGACAAAGCAGTAGATTTAGCAGAGTGAGGGGAGAGGGAGTTATAGGGAGTGAAATCCAGACCTTGGAGCCTAAGCAGCTTAAAGCATGGTTTCAATGTTGAAGTGATTAAAATTGGGGATCTGCATGAGGCCTGAATTTGCTGAATGAAGCAATTCTGAATGCTTGTAGGGATGGAGAGGGACAGATAGGGATGTTAAGGCCATGAGGAAATTTGAAAATGGGGAGAATTTTAATGCACTAATTTGGATGATCGGGTAATATGCTGAGAGAAATTTTAAATTTGAATTCAAGAATAGTGGTCCCATTTATATGCAGCCAATAAACCCCAGTCACTTTCAGATGTGTGGGCTCCAAACGTGACTTGATGAGGAAATGATTTAATCATCTCCATTCTGGCTGCCTTCATTCAGGTGATGCAAGCTGGGTAAATGCTGTTAACACTGTCAAATCTGGGAAGTTTGGAAGTAAGGGGTGCGATTCTCCGAAATGGAGACCGAAATGGAGTACGGGCGTGGGGGCTACCAATTCAGGCCCCCATAGGGGGCCAGCACGGCGCTGGAGCGGTTCACGCCATTCCAGCCTCCCTTCCCGGTGCCAAATGGTCGCCGCGCCAACCCGCGAATGCGCGGGGGACTTCCTCAGCGCGCCGGCTCCGACGCAACATTGCGCAGGGGTTCAGGGGCCGGCCGCGTAATTAAAATCGGGCCGGGGCTGGAGAGGCCGGCCCGCCGATCGGTGGGCCCTGATCGCGGGCCAGACCCCATCGGAGGCCCCCCCCCCCCCCGGTGAAGGAGCGTTTTCCCCGCCCCACAGGCCGCCCCCGACCCTGCGCGCAGAGTTGCCGCCGGCCGTGAACAGGTGTGAACGGCGCCGGCGGGACTCTGCCGTTGCCGCTCGGCCCATCAAGGCCGGAGAATCAGCGGTCCGGCCGCGGACAGCGGCCCGTGACCGGCGCCGCACCAAACGCGCCGGAGCAAATGGCGCCGATTCTCCGCTGCTCGGAGAATCGCCTGGCAGCGTCGGACCGGCGCCGCGGGGAAAAATGGCGCGAACGGCGATTCTCCCATGGGAGAATCACGCCCAAGAATGGAGAGGGAGTGGTGAACCAGGGAGAGGCGGTGCCCCTGTCCGTTTGGGAATTCCTGCACCCTCTAAAATTCCTAGTTTAGAATTCCGAGAATTCTTATGATAACCTGAAACGAGGGGCACAATTTGACAGAAATGAAAAAGTCCACAGTTAGCTAGGTGTTTCCTGACACCGGCACCGCCGAGAACGACCATGCTATCGAACAGGACCCTGCGTCCATTCTGGGCGCAGTGAGGAAATCCCTGCCGAGCATTTCCTGCAACTAACGTGCTCCAATCTCCAGTGCATTGGGGAGCAATTTTTAAATCGTGCCCCAATATCTATGCCCCCCACCGCGGCCTCTGGACCCCCACCAAGTGCCCCAACTCACCTATAAGGGGCCATTGCATCCCTCCACCCCCCCCACACGCTACCTTAAAATGGCAGGGCACCCCTGGGCCTGATGCGGTGTGGGCAAAATGTCACCAGGGCACCCTGCAGTGCCCCTGCCAGGCTAGCACTGCCACCTGGGAACTCTGGCACTACCAGTGTCCAGGTCGTGCCAAGGTGACTCCCAGGGTGCCCAAGTGGCATCACAGGTGCCAGGATACCAACCTGTCCAGAGCCAATCACCTAGGGACTCCCGATCGCTTCGGAGACTCCCCTGTGCCCAGCCCCCCTCCCCCCAGCCCTCAACTAAAGTGCCGGTATGCCTGGCCCCTATTTGTGGAGACCAGTGCTAACCGGCGCCTGTCTTGGCCCTCCTCAGAGATGGGATTCGATTCCGGGCGCTGGTAGAAACAGCAGAAGATGTCATCTTGACAGGGAGCCAGTGTATAACAGTGAGCACAGCGGGTGATGGATGAATGGGACTTAAGTCAAGTAAGAATACCGGGATCAGAGTTATGGATGAACTCACATTTATGGAGGTGCAAGATGGAAGCCCACTAGGAAAGCACTGAAATGTTCAAGCAAGAAAACTTAATTTGGTAGAAAAAATATTCATTCAAATATGTTTGCAGGGAAGGAAATAATGGGTGGGCCGGGTTGCAAAGAAGGGAAATAGATGGACTTCAGGCATAAATCTGACACCGGAAAATCCAGCACAGCCATCCAATGTATTTTCAATTTTCGATCCTGGCAGCATTCGCATGCGGTCATGTTTAAATAATGTTGTGCAAAATGCTTTCACTTTCTTTACCCAGTTTAAACGCCTGACTGACCCACTGAGCAGTCCAATTACTCGACAATATTAAGTGAAAATTTTCCAAACTTTGAGAGTTCTTCTTACCAATATGCCTACTCTGGCAAACGTCCACTGTTGACGTTTAATTCGCACAGCGGTACATTATATACACACACACACACTCACATTCCGCTGTATATGGGCTCCCCGCTGCATAATTTCAAACAATAAACTGGTGATTTGGAGCATCCCCAAAGGTCAAGATCAGGGGGAAGCCAATTCTCAAAAAAAAAAAAGAATTAAAGAATAGCAGAAATCCCAGTTTGTCTTTTTAAATCCAGTTACACTAGCAAAACAGCACAGCTTTCATGCCTAGATCTACAGTGTTATTGACTGACATTTGCTCATAGTGCTCACATATCCACACAGCACTAAGCCCTCTCTGTAAATCACATTGTATCTGTGCTTCTATGCACCAGGGATGAATGCATATAACTGACGATCTGTTTTCCTTGGTGCATGCTTATTGGGGGTGGGGTAGGGGGAGGGGCACTAAAATAGCCATTAAAGTTGCTCTCTCTAAGGTGGGAACTTTCTCTAAAGATGGGAGCGTTCGAAGTTGCAGAAATTCCCAAATGGATGGGAGCACCACTTTAATCCTCCCTGGCTGGGTGGCACGGTGGCGCAGTGGTTAGCACTGTTGGCTACGGCACTGAGGATCCGGGTTCGATCTCGGCCCCGGGTCACTGTCTGTGTGGAGTTTGCACCTTCTCCCCATGTCTGCGTGGGTTTCACCCAAAGATGTGCAGGTTAGGTGAATTGGCCACGCTAAATTACCCCTTAATTGGGCAAAAAAAATAATTGGGTACTCTAAATTTTTTTTTTAAACCCTCCTCCCTGGCTCACTGTTCTCTCCTTGTATTCAAGCTGCTCATGTTAGACCATTTAGCAGCATTTTACCCAGTTTGCACAGGGAGATTGTGGCATAGTGGTGATGTCACTAGACTAGTAATCCAGATGTTCATGTTAATGCTCCAGGGACAAGGGTTCAAACCACCCCATGGCTGCTGGCGGAATTTAGATTCAATTAATATGTTAGGAATATAAATCCAGCCTCCATAATGATGACCTTGAAAGCTTGAACATTGACTGTCATTAAAAGCCCATCTGGTTCACCAGTGTCCTATAGGGAAGGAAATCAGCCATCTTTGCCTGGGCGGGCCTACATGTGACTGCAGGCCTGTAGCAATGCTGCTGAGTCTAAACTACCCTCTGAAAGGGCTTATCGAGCCAATCATTTCATGGGCAATTAGGGATGGGCAATGAATGCCACCTTGCCAGTGGTTGTACATCCCATGAAAGGATATATTTAAAGTAAAAAGTCTTCATGGTCCCACTCCCAATGTCTAATTTATTATCCCTCTAGATCTCTGCACTCCTCCATTTCAGGCCTCTTGAGCACTCTGATTATAATTGCACTGCTTTTGCCAGTTGTGCTTCAGCTGCCTCGGCCCTAGGGCCTGGAATTCTCTCCCGTCGACCTCTTTCACCTCTCTCCTTAAGACGCTCCCCTTTAAAAACGCTTGAGCCAATCGTTCTGATTTCTTCCTTATCAGACTTTGCCTGGTAATGCTCTGGGAATGTTGGTGGTGCTATATAAAGGAACTTTCTGATTTTATTTATTTATTGTCATGTGTACCAAGGTACAGTGAAAAGTATTGTTCTGCTTACAGTCCTGGCAGATCACTCCATACAGAACAATTCATTATAGGACATGCTGCAGGGGAGAGCTCGCAGAGAGTCGCCGCACTCCGACGCCATCTTGGAATAAAAAAAAAATAATTTTAAACTCCAGCTGCAGCCTGTTATTTTTTTGGGGGGGCCCAATGTTCAGTCAGGACGAGGAAGAGCTGGTCTGGTTCCCTTGTAGTTGACCTCCATGGCTTGGTATTGTTTGGAGAAATGCTTAAGCAGCTCTCTGGTCTCTTTGCTCACTCCACTTCCCGATCTGCGCAGCTTCCAATGACCTCTCCCTGTAATGTACTGCCGGGGCTGCAGCCCCGCTGCCTCTGAACCGGTCCCAACCTTCGCAGCAGCTCTTGCCGCCCAGCAAGCCAGCCGGACCTCACCGTCTGCTGGAAGCAGCCCAGGCACAGCGGGTGGTGGTGCCGATGACCCATTTGATACCTGGTCTCTGTGGGGCTATCAAATAGTGCTGGGGTAGTTAGACCCAAGTGGTGAACAAAATCCGGGAATTCTGCCAGCTCCCCGGCTCCTGAATGCTATCAGTGTGTCATTGCTGAAAACACGTACCTTGTGGGAACAGTTGAGCTGAGGACACAATTGAGTACCATTTATGATGCCTCCCAGTTGTCAAATAGAAACCTCCACCCTCCCAACATCCATTGTCCTGGCTGACGTGTGTGAAGAATTGCCACAACATCCACCCCAACATCCATTGTCCTGGCTGACGTGTGTGAAGAATTGCCACAACATCCACCCCAACATCCATTGTCCTGGCTGACGTGGGTGAAGAGTTTGTTCGACGTTTTAGTTGCTGTGATATGAAGAGTGTAAAGTTCTGTTCCTTTTTCACAAACACACATTTATTTCATTCCAACAGCCTTTGCACAAATCTCTCACTATACATCACCTGACAGAGGCCACCTGAAGCCCCTTTACATATCAGTGTCAATTAATGAATACTTAACATAAATGAAACAACTAATTGCAATGCCTCTTAATCCATTACTTAACTGAGTTGGCACAAGAGCAATCTCCCAAAGGTCTGCTTTTGCTACCCTTGGGAACTATGTCTCAGCATGATTCATCATTTTAAGAAGGGGCAGGGCTGGGTGAGAGTCACAGGGTAGCTATGTTGTGTCAGATCTGTGATGCACGGCTTCTGTTTACACCCCAGATATGCCAAATACCTGCTCGTGAAGATAGTGCCCTTTGCAATGAACCTAGTCCGGTCTAAAAAGATTATCATGGTTGAACAGGGTAAGCTCATGCCTGATTATGGTGCGGTGTTATCTTTTTAGCAACAGCAATTTAGCCGTTCCAACTTGTTTTCCCCCTTCGATTAGATGAGTTCTGATTTGTTTCTTAAACTCCATGTATCCATCTTGGTTTAATAGCCATAACCCTTGTGGAAAAATAGTAGGTCTTGTGTGCTACGTTTTCTCAAAAGAGGAGTTTTGAGATCCACTGGGGTAAAAAAAAATAAAGGTTTAGGTTAATGGTCTGTGAATTACCCAAGTTGGATCCGGCTGCTTACTGAGATCTACCTTCCTTAAGTTGTCAACGCGTTGATTTTGTTGTTGTGTGATTATTTTTTTTCTTTGGAATTATTACATAGCCAATATATAGTTTCCTTTAAATCGGCAACATATAGTTGGCTGTTACATAGAATTTGAGCAAAATGAGCTTTTAGATCACAGCAGTTAATAAAGAAGTTTCTCAAAGCGCTTTCGAACTGTTTCACTGAAGTGCATGGTGTTTATTCTTGTGTCTGGAACCAACATTGAAATTTAGCACGTGTCAGTCTTGAGAACAAGGAACATGTGAATTAGGGGGTCGGCCATTCGGCCCCTTGAGCCTGCATGACCATTTGTGTACAACTGTAGCAAAACATCCATACTTTTATATTAAATTCTCCTTGCAATAAGCAACTAGATTCCATTTGCCTTCCTAATCACTTGCTGTGCCTGTGTACTAACTTCTTCTGATTTATGTACCAGGACATGTGATCCCTCTGCAGCTCGGGAGTTCCGCAATCCCCTCTCCATTTAAATAATACATGGCTGTTCTATTCTTCCTGCTAAAGTGGACAAGTTCACATTTTACTCCATCTGCCAAATTATTTCCCACTCACTTAACCTATCTCTGTCCCTTTGCACTCCCATCAGCAAATTTAGCAACCATATATTTGGTCCTGTCATCCAAGTTTGATTGACTTAGATTATAAGTAGTTGAGGTCCCAGCACTGATATTTGTGGCACTCCACCCGTTTACATCATTCCAATCCGAAAGTGACACATTTATATCTAATTCTCTTTTTCCAGTTAGCTAACCAATCCTCCATCCATGCTAATGTGTTACCCCCTGCATCATGAGATCTTACTTTGTGCAGTACCTTGATGTAGCACCTTGTCAGATGTCTTCAGGAAATCTAAATACACCACATCCACAGGTTCCCCTTTATCCACATTGCATGTTACTTCCTCAAAGAACTCCAATTAAATACAATTTTCTTTTACAAAATCATATCGACTCTGCCTGATCGCATTGAGATTTCTAATTGCCCTCCTAAAACTTCTTTAAGAACAGTTTCCAGTCTTTTTCCTTATTATATTTGTTAAGCTAGCTGGTCTGTCGTTCCATTCTTTCTGACTCCCTCCTTTCTTGAATAGAGGAGTCACTATTTTTTATTCTGATGGGACCATATAATCCACACACTGTAAAAGGAGGCCATTTGGCCCATCGAGTCTACACTGACCCTTTGGAAGAGAGCTCCACACCCCTGCGCTATCCCTGTATATCCTGCGCATCATTGGACTGTGGGTGGAAACCAGAGCACCTGGAGGAAACCCACGCAGATGCTGAGAAAATATACAAACTGTACACAGTCAGACACCCAAGGCAGGCATTGAACCCGGGTCCCTGGTGCTGTAAGGCACCAGTTCCAACCACTCCCCCATGCTGCCCGACGTTTCCAGAATCTAGGGAAATTTGGAAAATTACAATCGATGCATTCAATATCTCTTGCCACTTTTTTAAAGACTCTAGGATGCAGTCTATCAGGTCCTGAGACTTGTTAGCTTTTAGCTCCAATAATTTTCTCAACATCTTTCCCTGCTGACTGAAATTGAATTTCTCCCTCCCATTTACCACTTGACGCACCATTATTTCTGAGATGTTATTTGTATCCTCTACAGTGAAGGCAGATGGCCTCCGAAATATTCTGTGTCCTTGAATATTCATGTGCCAGGATGGGCGGCACGGTAGCACAGTGGTTAGCACTGTTGCTTCACAGCGCCACGGACCCGGGTTCGATTCCCAGCTTGGGTAACTGTCTGTGCGGAGTCTGCCCGTGCTCCCCATGTCTGTGTGGGTTTCCTCCGAGTGCTGTGGTTTCCTACCACAAGTCCGGAAAGGTGTTGGGTGAATTGGACATTCTGAATTTTCCCTCATTGTACCCGCACAGGTGCCGGAGTGTGGCAACTAGGGGATTTCACAGTCACTTCATTGCAATGTTAATGTAAGCCTATTTGTGACACTAATAAAGATTATTATTGTGATCTTGCAACCATGTCTCTGCAATGGCTATCAGATCATACATATTTGTTTCCATTTATGCTGTCAATGTATCTGATTAGTTGCATGTGCTATGTGCATTCCAATACAGAGCCTTTAATTCTGCCCTTTACTATTTTTGGCAACCTCTAGCCTTATGCGGCTCACTCTTTAAGTTTGTACCTTTGTCCCTTATTGCCGCACATTATTATTTCCCTTATTGCTATCTCTTGCCTTGCCCTCTCTCTTTAATTTGTCATCTCTTCCCTCACTTGATCCTTTGCCTCCACTATTTAGTATAAAGCCCTCCTGTACTGTCCTAGTTGTATGACTCCTCAGAGCTCTGTTCCCAGAATGGTTCAGGTGAAGACTGTTCCAATGATACAGCTCCTACTTTCCCCAGTACTAGTGCCAGAGGTGCCCCATGATTCGAAACACTTTTGACCAACCTTTCAGCACCTCCAATCCAATCTTTTTCAACTGAACGAAGTGTTGCACTGACTGCTGATTTGCTTAAAAATAGGTGAGAAACATTCCAAATCACGCATCAATCATTCTAATCTTTAGAATTCCATGTACATTCCTCAAATATGACACTGTTTTTTTAAAAAAAAACTACCCCCTTTGACCAAATTTGAAAAATATTTAAAGTGCCCAATTCTTTTTTTTCCCAATTATGGAGCCATTTAGTGTGGCCAATTCACCTGACCTGTACATGGACAGTGACCCAGGGCCGGGATTGAACTCTGGTCCATGAGGCAACAGTGCTAACCACTGTGCCACCATGCCGGCCCCTCTTTGACCAAAGTGAAAGGAGGAGTGTCTAAATGAAGGAGAGGCAGAGTGGGGGTTTTCGGCAGGGTTGGGCCTGGGTAACTGAGTAGCTGAAGACCAATATTGGAATGATTCAAATCAAGAATGTGCAAAGAGGGCAGAATTGGAGGAACACCAGAGGTTTATAAAGGGTTGTGGGGCTGGAGGATAATCTCGCAATCCAACCAGAGAAGGTGCCAAAATAAGATTTACAAGAATGACCTAGCAGCTAAGGGGTTAGAGAAAATGCTGGAAAACTCTTTAAGAGTCATCGGACTCGAAACGTTAGCTCTTTTCTCTCCCTTCAGATGCTGCCAGACCTGCTGAGAGTTTCCAGCATTTTCTCTTTTGTTTCAGATTCCAGCATCCGCAGTAATTTGCTTTTAGCTAAGGGGTTACAATGAACAGAGAAGACTGAATAGGCTGGGGCCCTTTTTCACCAGAAAGGAGAATGCTGAGGGGTGACCTTATAAATGTTTTAAAATTTATAGATGGGTTTGATTGGGTAAGCAAAGAGATGTTCCCACTTATGAAAGAGACCAAAACTAGGGACCATAAGTACGAACATACGAACAAGGAGCAGGAATAGGCCATTCGGCCCCTTCAGTCTGCTCCGCTACCCAATTTATCAAGAATCTATCCAGCTCGGCATTAAAAATATTCAAAGAGTCTCGTTTCCACCATGTTTTGAGGAAGAGAGTTCCAAAGTTTCTCAACCCTCTGAGAGACAAACCACTTCCTCATCTCTTGTCTTAAATGAGCGACCTCTTATTTTTAAACAGCGACCCATTAGTTCTAGATTCTCCCACAAGAGGAAACATCCTCTCCACATCTTGTCCTGTTATGGGTCCGGGTTTACAGAACCCCAAAGTGTTTCATGGAGTTCAACCGACCCACAACTTTTAATAGATTGTGGTGTGGGAAGCACACGGCGTACTCCCCAGGTGTGATATAGCAGAAATGGACAAATGGTTCTTAAAACAAAACAATGTTTATTCTATGAACTCAAGTTAACCTTTTAAAAACAAACATTGAATATCTTAACACCCATTACTTCAAAGATAACCCCAAAAGACTACAACACTAAATAATCCTTCAAACTGTTCCTTTAAACATCCAAAAGACTTCAAACCTTCAAAAATTGGAACGCATTAGGTTACATTCAATATATTTATAGGGTGCTACTCCCCCCCCCCCCCCCCCCCCCCACCACCACGCCGGGTGGGAGAATCGCCGGGGCGCCGCGTGCATCGCGCCACGCCGACCTGACCCCCGCACGCGATTCTCCCACCCCCCAGAAACCAGCGGCGCGCGATTCGCACTGGGCCGCTCGGAGAACCGGCAAGCAGCGATTCTCCGGCCCAGATGGGCCGAGCGGCCGCTACGACACGACAGGTTCCCGCCAGCGTCGTCCACCCCTGGTCGCTGCCGGCGGAAACTCTGTGGGAACACTGGGGGGCGGCCTGTGGGGGAGGGAGGGGGGCTCCTTCACCGGGGTGGCCTCCGATGGGGTCTGGCCCACGATCGGGGCCCACCGATCAGCGGGCCGGCCTCTTTCCCCCCCCCCCTACCCACCGGGCCTACGTCCTTCCGCGCACGGCCCCAGAACACCGGCGCCATGTTGGTGAGGGGCCGGTGTGCGTAAGACGTTCCCTGCGCATGTGCAGGATGGCGTGGCCCAACTGCGCATGCATAGGATTGGGCTGCCCCAACTGCCCATGCGCGGGTTGGCGCTGCGCCCATCTGGCACCGTGTAAGGGGGCAGCCTATGGGGGCCAGAATAGGTCATGCCCTGGCCCTGTTCACGCCGTCGTGAAACGTGATGGCGTTCACGACGGCGCGAACACTTGGCCTCCATATCGGAGAATCGCCACCATAGTCTTTGGGTTTCAGAAATCAACAGACCAGCTCTGCGTTTTCTTCCTGCAGCTCTCAGCAAAACACACAGACTCCCAGCTACCTCCTCAAACTGAAACTCAAAAACCAGAAGTGAACTCAGCTCCCCCCCACCCTCTGACGTCACTTCAGTAATTTGATCAGCTCCATTTCTTAAAGATACATTGCTTAAACATGCATTTCTTAAAGGTACTCTCACATGACATCCATCAGGACCTCGTGTTTCAAACCAGTTGCTTCTTACTCTTCTAAACTCCAGTGAATACAAGCCTAGCCTGGCCAACCTTTCCTCCTCAGACATTCCTGCTATTAGTCAAGTAAACATTTCTGAACTGCTTCCAATGCATTTGCATCTCTTCTTAAATAAGGTGACCTGTACTGTACACAGTACTTCAGTTGTGGCTTCAACAACAGCCTGTATAACTGAAGCATAATTTTCCTACTCTTGTATTCTCCTTGCAATAGACAATAACATTCAATGAGCTTTGCTAATTTCTTGCTGCACCTGCATGCTAACTCGTGTGATTCATGCCCAGGCACCCAGATCCTTCTATATTTCAGCGCTGTGAAATTTCTCACCACTTGGGTAATATTTTTATTCATCCTGCCAAAATGGACAACTTCACATTTTCCCATATCGTACTCCATTTGCCAAATCTTTGCCCTAACCTATCTATATTCTTTTGTAGCCTCATTATATCCTCTTCACAATTCCCTTTCCTGCCTATCATTTCGTCATCTGCAAATTTAGCAAGCGTATCATTGGTCCCTTCATCCAAATCATTTATATAAATTGTCAAGAGTTGTGGCCCCAGAACTGTGGCGTACTACTTGTCATATCTTGCAACTAGAAATAACCCATTTATGCCAACTCTGTTTCCTGTTAGCTATCCATGCCAATATGTTCTCCCCACATCACAAGCTTTTATTTACTGCAATAACTTTTGATGAGGCATTTTATCAAATGCCTTCTGGAAATATAGGCACAGTACATCCACTGATTTTCCCCGTTATTCACAGCACTTGTTACTTCAACTCCGATAAATTGGTTAAATAAGATTTCCCTTTCACAAAACCATGCAGACGATGCCGGATTCCCTTGAATGTATCTGGGTGCCCTGTTTTAACATATTTAATAATTGCTTCCAGCATTTGCCCTGCGACAGAGTTAGGCTAACTAGTTTCCTGCTTTCTGTCTATGCCCCACTTTGGATAAAGGAACTACAGCACGGTAGCACAGTGGTTAGCACTGTTGCTTCACAGCTCCAGGGTCCCAAGTTCAATTCCCGCTTGGATCACTCTCTGTGCGGAGTCTGCATGTTCTCCCCGTGTCTGCGTGGAATTCCTCCAAGTGCTCCGTTTTCCACCCACAGTGCTCCGGTTTCCACCCACAGTCCAAAGATGTGCAGGGTCGGTGGATTGGCCATGCTAAATTGCCATTAGTGTCCAAAAAGGTTGGGTGGGGTCATTGGGTTATGGGGATAGGGTGGAGGGTGCTCTTTCCAAGGGCCGGTGCAGACTCTATGGGCCGAATGGCCTTCTGCACTGTAAATTCTATGATACATTAGTTATTATCCAATCTAATGGAACCCTATAGAAGTCATTAATAAATCCAATAGGGCAGTACGGTGGCACAGTGGTTCGCAATGCTGCCTCACGGCGCCGAGGACCCGGGTTCAATCCCGGCCCTGGGTCACTCTTGTGTAGAGTTTGCACATTCCTCCCCCTGTCTGTATGGGTCTCGCCCCCACAACCCAAAAAGATGTGCAGGGTAGGTGAATTGGCCATGCTAAATTGCCCCTTAATTGGAAAAAAAAAATTGGGTACTCTAAATTTATATATAATAAGGTATTCAGGAGAAACCTTTCATTAAGACTAATAAATGCCTTTAAGAGGATGCCAGAAAAGTTTAAGGGAGAAAGAATGATATATTGATAGGATAAGATATGAAATAGGTGGGAGGGTGCTCAGTGGAACATAAACACTGACTTGGATTAGTTGGTCTTGTGTTGTTCTGTGCTGTAGATTCAATGTTATCTTGGATTATTGTTATCTTTCATTATTGTATCGCTTGTTATGACATCAGTTCCATGTTCCATTGCTAGTTTTCACATTCAGAGGTACTAATTCTTATTCTTTTGTTACAAGACTTAGTTTGACATTCTAACACACTGTTTTATTTATATATCCATTCTAATATGATTTCAGCTTCTAATGCATAAGCTTTTGTCTTTCATCAGTTTGTGCATTATTTCTACATATCTTTAAAACTAACCACATTGTACTGCGTTTTCACCCCCCCACCAAACGTATCAATTTGGACCTACAATAAAAAGAACAAATTCGCTCATGGAAATAATTTTCTTCAGTTGTCTTGGCCAATTGTGGATCTCTTATTGGCTGTCTCTTTTCTCCCCCTCTCTATCCACCGACTAGTGTTCGCGCACCCTCGTATTCAATTGATTCAACCCTTTATGGCCTACCTTTCTCTCTCTCAAGCCTGGGGCTTAGTTTCCTTCCTATTGATTTTTCAGGCCTGCATGTACACTGATTTTTAAAAAATTGGGAGAATCGTGCCCCTCTCCCCGGGTCCTCGTTTGTGTTGTTTAGACTTTATTGCCCAATCCTGACATTTGTTTTGACCCTCCAATGCATTGTCCGTCACTCGTGCTCCCCACCCCGATCTGTGACACCCGTGTGACTTTTTTTTAACTTTCTCATTTTGAATTGTGAATATATTTGTTTTCACATCCAGAAAGTGGACCATTTCACTGCATAACTAAATTGGTCACAGATGCTACCAGCTGTGTGAGTTTCCCTCCTTTCTGCCAATTAATTCCATTCCTTTCTGCTTCCCATTAACCAGGCAATTTTCAATCCATCCAATGATACAACATAAGTGGGAGGTGGTTCAAGTGAGTTTCCATCTGAATTGTCAAAACAGAGAGGTTGAATGATTGGAATTTTAGACCATTTTATCTTTCTCATATGTTTCTATCTCCAAGTAGAATTTCCAATTTTTAAAATTCCACTTAGCCACTGTTCTGTTTTGTTTTTACATAGCACCTTTTTAACTCGATAGGCACAACAGGGGAGCAATTATCAAATAGATTTTGACATTTTGTGACAGAAAGAGACATTAAGATAGCTGACCCAAAAAAAAAATTGGCCGTAGATGTAGTATTTGAGGAAAGTTTTCCAAATCCTGATTGAAACTAGATTCAGCTTGTGCGCCGTGTTTTCTTGTTTTTACCCTGAGAAGCCGTTCTCTAGATAATGGAAAGATGTTCATGCTGATCTTTTATCTGTTGGCAAACACCCAGGCTGTTTCCCAACGGAACTGGAAAGTTGATTCTTTGATGCGCTTTGTTTGTGTCCTTCATAACCTGTGACTTTAGGCTTCGCTCGTTGCCACATGTTATGCTCCAGTCGCTGTTGTGAGATAATAATCGCTTATTGTCACAAGTAGGCTTCATTGAAGTTACTGTGGAAAGCCCCTAGTCGCCACATTCCGGCGCCTGTTCGGGGAGGCCGGTACCGGAATTGAACCCGTGCTGCTGGCCTTGTTCTGCATTACATGCCAGCTGTTCAGCCCACTGCTAAACCAGGCAGCAGAATGCTCTTTTTTAGGTCGGGTTAGGGCCTCTCTGTAATCAGCTGGGACAGCTCTAATTCAGTGGGCTGAGGAGCCAGAAGCTTTGAAACCTAGGGGGGGGGGGTATCCTTCAATTGGAAATCTGGTTACTGTTGTGAACTCCCACGTCACTACAATATTTTTGTAAGTGAATTGACAGCTGTTTGGCAGCATTTTATGCTGGTGCCCATTTACTCCCGAGTGACTTGTTACTAAACGCAAATTAGGATGGCTTGTAATCAATCTGCATGTTTAGATTGCAAGGACGAGATGTCTGTAAAGATGCTCATGTTTGTGCTTTCGTGCATATGTGATTTTTAAGTGCGAGTGGGGCTAAACCTCTCCGTTGAGACGGCCTACAACCTTGGAATGCCATTGACCCCTTTCTTTGTCACCAGTTTTGCTTATTTTCCCTTTTGGTGCAGCTTTGCAATGCCGTGGAATGAAAGAAGCATGACCTGCAGCATATCTTATGATCATTACAGACTATGACTGCAGATTTTTTTTAAAGTTCCTGAGCGACATTTAACCAATTCGCTATGAAACCTGAATTGACATTTGCCTGTTTTTAAAAAAAAATATTGCTCATTGAATTATGAAAAAATAGGAATGTAGTTAGTCATGCACACAATCAATTAGACATCTATATGGCAGAAACTTGAGGTCAGAAATTTTTATTCGTCTACATTTGACAAATAAACATGAATTTGATTGGAATTTTCAGTAGTAGGGCCTTTACCTAGCGGCAATACTGAAAATGGGCCGGAAATAGGGAGAGGAGTAGATTATTCAACCTGTCGCATATGCTCCGGCATTCAGTTAGATCATGGCTGATCATTCTGCCTCAATGCCACTTTCCTGTGCTATCCCCATATCCCTTGATGTCATTAGTATCTCAACATCTATCAATCTCTGTCTTAAACATGCTTGATGATTAAGCTTCATCAATGCCCTGGAGTAGAGAATTCCAAAGAATCCCCACCCTCTGAGTGAAGAAATTCCTCCTCATCTCAGTCTTCAATGGCCTGCTCCTTATCTTGAGACTGTGCCCTCTGGCTTTCAACACGCCATCAGCCAGGGGAACCGTCCTATCGACATCCACCCTGTCACGCCCTGTAAGAATTTTATACATTTCTATTAGATCACCTCTCATTCTTTGAAACTCTAGCGAATACAGGCCCCGTTCCCTCAAACGATCAGCAGGACTTTAGCCAACGGTTAGTTATTAGATGTGGGTATATCCGAGGTGCCAATTATGTGACTTGCAAGCCATTTGCAACCTTTGGAAGCTACTTTTATGGCCCTTGTTTTACTTCCACATTCTCTGCACCAGTGTGTTACTGATTTTGATGGCTACATTATTCTAAACTTGATCCCAAACCCGACCTGGAGCATTTCCAAGGAGTGAATGACATGAATTCTTGGTGTGACTTGGTGGATACAGCCATGTGTATTTGACCTGTTCTATCCCAGCTTTATTAATAATAATAATAATATCACTTATTGTCACAAATAGGCTTCAATGAAGTTACTATGAAAAGCCCCTAGTCGCCACACACGGTGCCTGTTCGGGGAGGCTGGTACGGGAATTGAACCCACGCTGCTGGCATTGTTCTGCATTACAAGCCAGCTATTGAGCCCACTGTGCTAAACCAAAGAGGTCAGCAAGGAGGGAGGTGAAAACTACAATGTTTAGCGTTTGTTTTAGTTGAATCTATATCAGCACTGGCATTCAAAATTATTTGATTCATGTATTCTGGTTTTTGTTTTCACTGTTGCCAAGCATAACATTTGTTCTAATGTTGTGGCACAGTTGGGAACTCTGTCGCCATTTTGTTACAGAGTTCCGGGTTCAAGTCCCACTCCAGCGCTTGAACACAAATCAATGTTAACACCCAATGCAGTACTGAGGGAGAGCTGCACTGTCGGAAGGGCCATCTTTTGGATTAGACATTGAACAGAGATCCTCATCTCCCTGCTCGAGTGGATATCAACAATCCCATGGCACTATTTCAAAGGCGAGCAGGAAAGTTATCCCTGGTGTCCTGTCTATTATTTTATCCCTCAATCAACATCAGATTATCTGGTTGCTATCACATTGCTATTTGGGGGAGCTTGCTGTGCACAGATTGACTGCCACGTTTTCTAATTTACAACAGAGGCTACACTTCAAAAATACTTCATTGTCAGTAAAGCACTTTTTGAGATGTCCGATGCTGGTGAAAGGCACGATACAAATGCAGGTCTTTTTTTCTATTATAGTCCGTATATAACTATGACAGGTTATTTGACCATGTTAGAAATTCTGATACTGTGGATTAATATTCTGTAGAATCATATTTTGAAAACTGCAAACAAAACTATAAAGAGTCACTGCAACTTTGTAGAGGATCCGTACTTGAGTGGCGCCGAGGGGAAGTGGAACAGAGAGTGTGCCATTCAACAAACCTGTTGATCCATCTGTGCTGTACTTACTATGCAAACAAGAGTGTTTCCAATATTTGTGGCTGGCGATGGTTAACCAGCCCATTCCTTTGATTTTAAGAGGGTTGGAAGAACAAGTCATCCCGAATTCAAACTTTAACCAGTAAGAATGAGTAACCAAAACCCACTGAGATATAGATGTTTGGACAGAGATGGGAACTACTGTTATGGGCCGGGGTTTAGAAAACCCCAAAGTGTATCATGGAGTTCACCTGACCCAAAACTTTTAATAGATTGTGGTATGGGGAGCACACGGCCCACTCTACAGGTGTGGTACAGCAGAAATGGAAAAGTATTTTTTAAAGCAAAACCATGTTTATTCTATGAACTCAAGTGAACCTTTTTAAAACATACAGTAAACATCTTTGCAGCCATTAATTCAAATACAACCCCCAAAGACTACAACACCAAGTAATCCTTTAAGCTTTCCTTTTGACATCCATATGACTTAAAAACAAAACCTTTAACAGAAGCACATCACGTTAAAGTCACTACTGAAAACATTTATAATTCTGAATTCACCAAATGATCAAGAGATAGTCTTTTGATGGCAGAGAAAACAGCAGTACACCTGCTTGGTCTGGCTTCAGCTCCAACACTGAAAACGAAACTAACACATACCCTGCAGCAAACAGCCTAAAACAAAAGTAAAAAGCTGACAGACAGCCCAGCTCCACCCACACTCTGACATCACTGATAAACACCCATTTCTTAAAGGTCCTCTCACATGACACGACAAATTCACTTTTGGAAATGGGCATATGCAATGTGCCCTTGTGGCAGAAACATAATCAAGGCATTTTACACGTGGGATCATTCTCTGGGCACTTCTCTGCATTACCTTCAGTGCTCAAGTTGTTGTTTTGACTATACTCTGCGGTTTGATGATGACTTCTGTGTTTTGTATTTTCTTTATATAATTCCAGACTGCGTTGGTGATATTGGTTGCACATGTTGCATGACAAATCTGCTCAGGCTCCTCTCTCTCTCTCTCTCTCTCTCTCTCTCTCTCTCTCAAGTTTCATGCTTGGTGATTTCAGCATTATTCATAGGGTATATATGTCTTATGCGCTTTACACTTGACCTGACCATTCTGTGCACTGACATTTCATTTAACACACTGTCACTCTTATGGTTCTTTTCTTCTATACTATTGATGTTATGCGAATCCACAATGAGCTTCATCTCCCTATAGTATCAACCATTATTTGAAATGCAATCCCTACTGAATCTGGTGCATTGTTAATTATTATTTGTCCTCCTTCCTATTTTGGATCATCAAGCTTGGAATAGGTTGCTCATCTTATCTTCACCCTTGTCATTAATTTCATTGAAAAAAATTGTGTCCCCCAAGGAACCTGTAACATCTTCCAAGCCTAAAAAGTGCTCATTGGAGGCTTTCTTCTGTTTTCTTTATCTAACACCTAACCTAATTCTGTCGCTCCCTACTCAAGTCAAAACTTTTATATGTTTTAGAGTCTTGTCGAAAATTTGACTGTTTTAATTGGGCTTGCCTGTTTCCCAGGCCGTTTTCTTCCATCCCCCAAAAAACCTCCCAGAGGCCAATTAATTGTGATCCCCTTTTCATGAATCCATGCAGCCTGACCTTTGCTACGTTTTGCTATTCCATGTTTTCACACATTGGATCCCTGAAGGTTGCTTTCAAAGATGTTCTTTCTGCAGCAGATGCTAAACTTGCATTTAGCCACTTACCAGTGCCCGGGAATCACTGCTAAACCTCACAAACTTACAGCAAATGTCAATTCCAGCTTCACTGTTATCCCCGAATCCTCCTCTTTGCAGACTTAACAAGTCCAATTTGTGTGCATCAGGCACTTTTGTCTATTTTAAGAACATCTAACCTCTTTACGAGCAAACGTATCTTTTGTCTAACTCCTCTCCTGTTGATGGAAATCTAATATTTGACTTGAGCAACTTCCCTCCTCGCTGAGCAATAACAGATGTGTGGTAAGCATTTAATAAATCAGTCATTTCTTTGTTTTTGGATCAGAGTTTCCCACTTTGGCTATGTATACATGTTTGGAACAGCTCACTGTGTGTGGGTAAGGGGGACCATAGCAAGTTGGCAGCATGTTTTTTTTTTACATCTCTTTCCATTTATGTATACATTGAGATGGAAAGAACAATTGGGAAAGATGCAAACCTGGCTGTTGATTCACAATTGCACAAAGTCATGATCTGAGCAGCGTCCTATTCAGTACCATCATTGATTATGAAGGCCCGCCTTCTCTATGTTGCCCCTGGGGCAGCACGGTGGTGCAGTGGTTAGCACTGCTGCCTCACGGTGCTGAGGACCCAGGTGTGGAGTTTGCACATTCTCCCAGTGTCTGCGTGGGTCTCACCCCCACAACACAAAGATGTGCAGGGTAGGTGGATTGATTGGCCATGCAGAATTGCCTCTTGATTGGGAAAAAAAAATCATTGGGTACTCTAAATTTGTAGAAAAAAACTTTGCCCCTCACCCGAGGTGTGGTGATCCTCGAGTTAACCCCCCTCCCTCAAAGGGGAAGGCAGCCTAAGGTCATCTGGGACTATGGCAACTTTATCTTTTACCCTACTACTCTCAACCCTACTGGTTGAGCATCCCTCCCAGTTCACTTGGTTCTTCACTCGGTTTGGAAAGCTACCTGATAATGTCTAACATTGCTTAAATGCATTGCACTCATTGGGACAATCGCAAGAATTGTAAGAAATCGCAATAAAGACAAGACAGGAGGGCTTTTTCTGTGCTGTATGATTCTATCAATGCCAATCTCCCCCCACACACACCCTTTTTCAGCTCGTTTTAATTTACATGCACTTCTCCTGAAGTGTCTCGTGTCTGCATCCTTTTCAGAGATGGCAAGTTGGCTGTGTTTTCTTGTGGGTTCTATTGAGTTTCCACAAAACCATTCAAATCGTTTGCTGAGGTTCCAGTCATTTAATATTGTGCAGCTGTTACGTGGGTGGCCTGGAGATTTTGAAGTGTGCTGTTTTTGTATTATTTTGAGTTTCTAATAATCTTTATTATTGTCACAAGTAGGCTTACATTAACACTGCAATGAAGTTACCGTGGAAAGCCCCCAGTCGCCACATTCCAGCGCCTGTTCAGGTACACACGAGGGAGAATTCAGAATGTCCAATTCACCTAACAAGCACATCTTTTGGGACTTGTGGGACACGGGAGAACGTGCAGACTCCACACAGACAGTGACCCAAGCGGGAATCTAACCTGGGACCCTGGCTCTGTGAAGCAACAGTGCTAACCACTGTGCGACCCTCTGAATGTGCTGAACCGACACTTATTTTAACACGGTTAATGTAGAAAAAACATCCCAAGGTGTTAAATGGCACTAAGCCAAATTAGGAAATTGCTGATGATAAATTTGAGTCAGGGAGATTATAGAGCACCTTAAGAAGGAAGAGAGATTTAAGAGGTTTGGGAATGGAATTCCAGAGCTCAGGACCCAGGCACCTGCAGCCTCCAATGGTGGAGTCGAGAAAATCAGGGATGTGCAAAAGGTCCAAATTAGACGAGTGCAGAGATTTTGGAGGCTCTGTGGACTGGAAGAGATTGGATAGAGATGGGGAGGGGTGAGGGTGCAAATTTTATCTTGGATGTTTCTTAACTGGGAACCATATTGGTCAGCGTGAACAGGGGTGAAAGGTGAACAGGACTTCGCTATGTCTAAGAACATTGGCAGCAGTGTTTTGATAACCTCAGATTTACAGAGAGTAGAAGTGGAAGATTGGTCAGGACTGCATTGAAATGATTGAGTTTGAGGTGACAGCAACATTGATGTGGAGCAAATCTGGTCTCGCTGGGCAATTGGGGGGGAAAGAAGCCATTGAAACTTGCCTCTTCCTACATTAACTTGCTTATCCTGGAATTTAATTGTGTATTCTTGTCTGAGGGGGGTTCATAAGAACCATGTGTCGGCAATTCAGCCCTTCGAGCCTGCTCCGCCATTCAATACAATCGCCAGCTGATCCCATCTCCACCTTCCTGCCCGCTCTCCATAATTCTTCTTGCACTACTAATCAAAAACCTATCTATCTCGTCCTCAAATAGTTTAGTGTTCTATGGGACAGAGAATTCCACAAATTCACCACCCTTTGAGTTAAGTAATTCCTCCTCATTTCTGTTATGTTTTAATTTAGAGTACCCTAATCATTTTTTCCAATTAAGGGGCAATTTAGCATGGCCAATCCACCTACACTGCACATTGTTTGGGTTGTGGGAGTGAGACTCACGCAAATAACGGGGAGAATGTGCACTCATTTCTGTTTTAAATCTGCCACCCCTTAGTCTAAAACTACGGCGCCTCATTCTAAAATGCCCAAAAAGGGGCAACATTTGTTCTACCCTTTCAGTTCCCTTTAGCATCTTATACACCTGAATTAAATCTCCTTTCATTCTTCTATACTTCAGCGAATATGGGCCCAAACTGCTCAATCTCTTCTTCATCCTTGGAATCTGGTCTAAGCCACTGCTAATGCATTTATGTCTTTCCTCGAGTAAGAGGACCAAAAATGTGCCCAAAGAAGTTGGTAAGTTTGGCAGTCCAGCAAGTCTTCCTTCCCTCGTCGCACGTGCTTGCTGTGGGAAGGAACAACAATCTGCTTTGTCTGTCCATCCATCTACTTTAACTTTTGGTGACAGTGTAGAGTGTGCCGTAAGCAAAATCAGATCCCTCATCCAAAATGCCTTTCCTAATTTTCACATTATGAAGTACCTGGAATTTGAACAGTATCTCTGAGGAAGCATTGTTAACCTGGAACAATTTGCAAGGAAAATCCAGTTGACCTACTCTTTTTTTTTTTTCATTTGAACAAGGTAATATTTGCATTTGTTTAGTGCTAGATAACTTCCTTGATTCTTTTTCCACGTCAGTTTAACAATTGGTTGTAACTGCCAATGTTCCCCCTAAACTATGTTGATATGCAATAATTGGGAATGTACTGTGCAGGGAACAAACAGGCCGCCCATGTTCCTTTTCAGGTGCACGCATGCACGGCTGTGTGCTAATCTTAAAGGAACCATTCACAGAAAACTGAAGTTAAGAGGGAACATTGGGTCCCCACCCATGAACTTTGTTTCAATGATAAGAAGCTTCTACGTTAGGCAGCACAACTACGTGCTCCTGCTGGAGTTTGATAAATGAGGTGTATGAGGCCAGATAGCAGCTGGCAAATAGACAGAGTCTGGGGTACAGCAGACTGCTTTTCACAGCGCGTCAAAACGGCCAGTACTGAACAAAGGTGCTGTATTAGTTCAGCTGCAAACATCACCTCGGGGATTAACCTAACCACAGGACTGTTGTGGGCCGTCTCGATATTCGTACTTGCAAGGCTCCAATGACCAAATAAAAGGAGCCCCTTGATCAATTTTTATGCCAGGTTTCATCAGCAAAGTGGCTGGCAGGACGGGAGGGGTTGGGTCAAACAGTAAGCCAAAGGCATTTGAAGTCCTCGTGAAAAGGAAAAGGGCTTAAGAAAAACAGCATTAGAGAGGAGGAAGGGGAGGAGAGAGATTGCTGTCCAGAAGTATAGGAGCAGTTAGTTGTGTAATGTCGATCTAGTCCTGAGTAGCTGCATTTCTGTATTGGAATTTGTCCCAGCATTGTAGCTAGCTGAAATCCTAAAGTGACATGTCCTGGGAGCATGGAAATTCCCTGGATTTGTTAGACAATCAAGAACTAAAAATCAAAGCTCTAGATAGTTTAAAGATTGCAATAGACTCTGGGAATCTTACAGACAGTAGGAGGCCTTTCAGTCCAAAATGCCTGTACTGACTCAAAGCAGTTCTCCAATTGCATTTACTCTTTTTTTTTCCTGTAACCCTGCAAATATTTCCTTTTTGACAAGTTACGATATAGTCTCTGCTTCCACCACCCTTTCGGCATTATCCTTTCAATGTTATTTGATTGAATATAAATGGATGTCATAGATTATCATAGAATTTACAGTGCAGAAGGAGACCAAGTCCTTTTTTTCGTACTATTAACTTTTTCCCTTGCTCCTAAATCTGGGATGTGGGAAGTAAATCTGTAATTTGCATTGTGGAATCTGGAAGTAGACCAATGGATCCATGTCCGACAGATCCACAGAAAATACCTTGTATTCCGAGTTGCAATGGTCCCTGAAACAGTTGTAATTGTTTTCTGACATTTTCTCCCTTGCCTCTTCTATTACAGTCCATTTTTCCTTTCTCCCAATTTGCTCACCGTATTTACCATCCGATTATCTGCAGTTTTTAATCCCTCAAGTTGTCTAGCACTAAACAAATGCAAATATTACTTTGTTAAATCAACTGCTCTGTTGTTCTGTTTTCTTCCCGCCCTTTGTTTCATGAGCTGTTCTCCTGGCATAATTTTGAGCGCCTTTACAAAAACCAGTGACCTCTGCCGCCTCGAAGGACAAGGGCAACAAATGTATGGGGAATGTCACCAACTGAAAGAACTCCTCCAAGCCACACACCATCCTGACTTTGGAGCTTTATTTGCTATTCCTTCACCTGCCACTGGGTGAAAATCCCTTCCGACAACACACAGACTGCAACAGTTCAAGAGGTGGCTCAGCTTTCGAGGGCAATTGAGAATGGACAATAACTGTTGGCCTGGCTAGAGATGCCTATATCCCAGGAATTATTTATTTTTAAATTGCGTATTCATGGAAGTTTAACAAAAGAATGTGGCTCATGCACATGCTAAGTCCTTCCTGACCTACTTTGATAGTTCATCAGTGCCTGGTAACTTAGAAGTGCAGTAAAAAGACTGAGATCCACCTGGTTCACCTTCAGCCGTGGTAATCTCATGTTACAATAATTCAATTAGCTTAATAATAGCTGTCGGCCTCTGTTTAATGTTCTGCTGCAGGCCCACACGAGGTGAGGAAAATACTGAATCCCAAAATAGTACTACTTTCTACCAAATTTGCACTTGAAGGAATTGGTCATAACTGTTTTCCTCAGGAGTATGTCCCACCCACTGGCTGCTGAGTTTTGTTATTTTTTCAGGACCAGTTTCTTCTCTAGTTATCTCTCTCAGTTGTTGTTCGAGTGCATTCTTAGTCCACTGCAATGTAGAAAATCTGATGCAGACTTCTGGGTGAGGTTATGCAGAGCTAAGTCGCACGTTCAGCAGCTCCGGCTTGGAACGGTCTTTTGGG
Source organism: Scyliorhinus torazame (assembly GCF_047496885.1). Taxonomy (NCBI): domain Eukaryota; kingdom Metazoa; phylum Chordata; class Chondrichthyes; order Carcharhiniformes; family Scyliorhinidae; genus Scyliorhinus; species Scyliorhinus torazame. Next base: position 166,464,123 of record NC_092723.1, read on the forward strand.
CTCTTTTCAGGGCCCCCAACGGCATTTGTTCGACATTTCCCGGTGTGGGAAGAAGACTGCAACATTCCCCCGACAGTGGGTGGCTTGGACCAGGAGCGGGGCGACTAAAAAAAGTGGTGGTGAAGCCAAAGAAAGTGCGAGGGAAGAAGAGCAAGATGGCGGCGGGCGGGGACCAGGCAGCGTGGATGCAGTGGGTACAGGAGCAGCAGCAAGTTGACCAGCGCTGCTTCAAGGAGCTCAAAGCGGACCTGCTGGAGCTGATGAAGGCTTCTATTGATAAGCTGCTGGAGACCCAGGCGGCCCAGGGGGTGGCGATCCGCGAGGTCCGACAAAAGATCTCAGATAACGAGGACGAGATCTTGCGCCTAGCGGTAAAGGTGGAGGCGCACGAGGCGCTCCACAAGAAATGGCTGGAGGGGTTGGACGTGGGGGCCTATGTGGTCACCATGTTAAACTCACTGATGGGAGCGGGGTTCTTCCAGGGGCCTCTGGAGCTGGAAGGGGTCCATAGAGTGTTGGCGAGGAGGCCCAAGGCTAACGAGCCGCCCCGGGCGGTGTTGGTGCGGTTTCATCGCTTCACTGATCGGGAGTGCGTACTCGGGTGGGCCGAGAAAGAGAGGAGCAGCAGGTGGGAGAATGCGGAGGTTTGAGTATATCAGGACTGGAGCGCAGAGGTGGCGAAGAAGAGGGCCGGGTACAACCGGGCGAAGGCGGTGCTGCGCAGGAAAGGGGTGATGTTTGGCATGCTGCAGCCGGCGAGACTGTGGGTCACCTACAAGGACCGGCACCATTATTTTGAGTCCCCGGAGGAGGCGTGGGCCTTTGTTCAGGTCGAGAAGCTGGACACAAACTGAGGGTTGGGATGGGGGCATCGGGCGTGGGGATGGTCGGCGATTGTTGCTATGGTGTTATATTTTGAGGGGGGGTTCTTTATTCTTGTCTGGTTTTGGTTCGGTGTGGGTGGTTAGGGTGGGTTGGGCACCGTTTTGGTTGGGTCTGTCGGTTGGGCTCTTGGAGGGGGGCAAGTAAACGGAGTAGGGGGTGGATGGCCGGTAGGGGGGATAGGGCTCTGCGGGGGAGGCCCCGCTAGGGAGGGTGAGGCCCGAGTCGGGGGTGAGTGGACTGGGCCAGTAAAAGGAGCTGCGGCAGAGGAGGCGGGGCCGGGCAGGTGGAAAGCGCGGGCTTTTTCCCGTGCTGAAGGCTGGAGGGAGCGGTGCCGGGGCAGGGAAGCGCGGGTTTTTTCCCGCGCTTGGGATGGAAGGGGGAAGCGGAGAGCCTGCTGGTGGGTAATGGAGGGGGAGGGGGGAAGTCCCACAATGGGAGGAGTCGAAGGAGAGGCGGGAGCGGCCGGGGGCAGCAGGAGTCAGCTGACTTGCGGGAGTGCAATGGGGGGAGCAATGCAGCGAGGAAGGGTCCTAGCTGGGGGGTGGGTGGGATGGGGGGAACCGGGTTGCTGCTGGTATGGTCAAGGGGGAGCTGGAGCGAGTAGAGGGGGTTGGGATGGGGGTCTGCCGCCGTGGGGAACGGGCCGGGCGTGGGGCGCGGGCGCGTGGCTGGCCGAGGAGGGGTTATGGCGAGTCGGTGGGGGAGGGGGGCGGGTAGCCCCTGATCTGGCTGATAACCTGGAACGTAAGGGGGCTGAACGGGCCGGTTAAGCGGGCCCGGGTGTTCGCACACCGGAAGGCGGATGTGGTCATGCTCCAGGAGACACACCTGAAGGTGGCAGACCAGATAAGATTGAGGAAGGGGTGGGCAGGCCAGGTGTTTCATTCGGGGCTGGATGCCAAAAATCGGGGGGTGGCGATCTTGGTGGGAAAGAGGGTGTCGTTCGAGGCGTCGAGCATTGTGACAGACAATGGCGGCAGGTACGTAATGGTAAGTGGTAAGCTGCAAGGGGAAAGGGTGGTGCTGGTCAACGTGTACGCCCCGAACGGGGACGATGCGGGTTTTATGCGGCGCATGTTGGGTCGGATCCCGGACTTGGAAGTGGGGGGCCGAATAATGTGGGGGGACTTTAACACTGTGTTGGATCCGGCACTGGACCGCTCCAGGTCTAGGACGGGTAAGAGGCCGGCAGCGGCTAACGTGCTGAGGTGGTTTATGGACCAGATGGGAGGGGTGGACCCTTGGAGATTTGCAAGGCCGGGGGCTAGGGAATTTTAATTCTTCTCGCACGTTCATAAGGCCTATTCCCAGATCGACTTTTTTGTTATGAGCAGGGCATTGATTGCGAGAGTAGAGGATACCGAGTACTCGGCGATAATCATTTCGGATCACGCCCCACATTGGGTAGACCTAGAGCTGGGGGAGGAGAGGGACCAGCGCCCGTTGTGGTGCTTGGAGGTGGGGCTGTTGGCGGACGAGGAGGTGAGCGAGTGGGTCCGAAGAAGCATAGAGAGATACCTGGAGGCCAACGATAACGGGGAGGTCCGAGTGGGGATGGTCTGGGAGGTGCTGAAGGCGGTGGTTAGGGGAGAGCTGATCTCCATTAGGGCCCACAAGGAGAGGAGAGAGCAGAGGGAGAGGCTGGTGGGGGAGATGGTGAGAGTAGACAGGAGGTATGCGGAGGTGCCGGAGGAGGGAGTGTTGAGGGAGAGACTTCGCCTCCAGGCCGAATTCGACCTGTTGACCACCAGGAAGGCGGAGGCGCAGTGGAGGAAGGCCCAGGGGCGATTTATGAATATGGGGAAAAGGCAAGTCGGAGGCTGGCGCATCAGCTTTGGAAGCGGGACGCAGCTAGGGAGATCGGGGGAGTTCAGGATAGGGGGGGGGGGTGCGGAGTGGGGTTGGTATCAATGGGGTCTTCAGGGACTTTTATGAGGAACTGTATCGGTCCGAGCCCCCACTGGAGGAGGGAGGGATTTGCCGCTTTCTGGACCAACTGAAGTTCCCGAAAGTGGAGGAGGGACTGGTGGCGGGATTAGGGGCCCCGATTGGGTTGGAGGAGCTGGCCAAAGGGATAGGGAGCATGCAGGTAGGGAAGGCACCAGGGCCGGATGGTTTCCCGGTCGAATATTACAAAAAATATGTGGACCTGCTGGGCTTGTTGCTGCTTAGGACCTTCAATGAGGCAAGGGAGGGGGGTGGCGTTGCCCCCGACGATGTCCTGGGCACTGATCGCCTTGATCCTGATGCGGGACAAGGATCCCCTGCAGTGTGGGTCTTACAGGCCGATTTCATTGTTAAATGTAGATGCCAAGGTGCTGGCGAAGGTCTTAGCCACGAGAATTGAGGATTGTGTGCCGCAGGTCATCCACGAAGACCAGACGGGGTTCGTGAAGGGGAGGCAGTTGAACGCGAATGTGCGGAGGCTCCTGAACGTTATTATGATGCCGGCGAGGGAGGGGGAGGCGGAGATAGTGGTGGCGATGGACGCTGAGAAGGCCTTTGATAGGGTGGTGTGGGGGTACTTGTGGGAGGTGCTGAAGAGGTTCAGGTTTGGGGAGGGGTTCCTCAGGTGGGTTAGGCTGTTGTATGAGGTCCCAATGACGAGTGTAGCCACGAACAAGAGGAGGTATGAGTACTTTTGGTTGCATCGAGGGACGAGGCAGGGGTGTCCCTTGTCCCCCCTGCTCTTCGCGCTGGTGATTGAGCCCCTGTCTATGGCACTGAGGGAGTCGAGGAACTGGAGGGGGCTGGTGCGGGGTGGGGAGGAGCACAGGGTGTTGCTCTATGCGGACGACTTGCTGCTATATGTGGCGGACCCATTGGGGGGAATGCCGGAGGTAATGAGGATCCTCAGGGAGTTCGGGGATTTCTCAGGGTACAAGCTCAACATGGGGAAGAGCGAGTTGTTTGTGGTTCACCCAGGGGACCAGGGGAGGGGAATTGGTGAGCTCCCACTAAAAAGGGCGGAGAGGAGCTTCAGGTATTTGGGGGTCCAGGTGGCCAGGAGCTGGGGGGTCCTGCATAGGCTTAATTTCACGAGGCTGGTGGAGCAAATGGAGGAGGAGTTCAAGAGGTGGGACGCGTTGCCGCTGTCCTTGGCGGGTAGGGTGCAGTCAATCAAAATGACGGTGCTCCCAAGCTTTTTGTTCCTGTTCCAGTGCCTCCCCATTCTTATCCCGAAGGCCTTTAGGCGGGTCAACAGGAGCATAATGGGGTTTGTGTGGGCGCGAGGGACTCAGAGGGTGAGAAGGGTGTTCCTGGAGCGGAGTTGGGATGGGGGGCTGGCACTGCCCAACCTGTGGGTACTACTGGGCCGCCAATGCGGTGATGGTGCGCAAGTGGGTGATGAAGGGGGAGGGTGCGGCGTGGAAGAGGCTGGAGACGGCGTCTTGTGAGGGTACGAGTCTGGAGGTGCTGGCAACGGCGCTGCTGCCACTCCCTCCAATGAGGTATACCACGAGCCCAGTGGTGGCGGCTGCCCTCAAAATTTGGGGGTAATGGAGGTGGCACAGGGGGGAAGTGGGGGCCTTGGTGTAGACCCCGATACAGGGGAACCACCGGTTTGTCCCAGGGAGAATAGATGGAGGGTTTTTGGGGTGGCACAGGGCAGGGATAAGAAGGTTGGGGGACCTGTTTGTGGATGGGACGTTCGCGAGCCTGGGTGAGCTGGAGAAGTACGGGCTCCCCCCCGGGAAACGCCTTTAGGCATCTACAGGTAAGGGCGTTTGCCAGGTGGCAAGTGGTGGAATTCCCTCTGCTGCCACCACGCATGGTACAGGACAGGGTGCTCTCGGGGGCATTGGTTGGAGAGGGGAAGATCTCGGCAACATACCATGTGATGCAGGAGGAGGAGGAGGCCTCGGTGGAGGTGCTGAAAGGTAAGTGGGAGAATTAGTTGGGGGAGGAGATCGAGGAGGGGACGTGGGCAGATGCCCTTTGGAGGGTGAACTCTTCCTCTTCGTGCGCGAGGCTCGTCCTCATACAGTTTAAGGTGCTGCACAGGGCACACATGACCGGGACAAGGATGAGCCGGTTTTTTGGGGGTGAGGACAGGTGTGTTAGGTGCTCAGGGAGCCCAGCAAACCACACCCATATGTTCTGGGCATGCCCAGTGCTGGAGGAATTTTGGAAGGGCGTAGTGAGGACGGTGTCGAGGGTAGTAGGATCCAGGGTCAAACCAGGCTGGGGGCTCCGCAATATTTGGGGTTGCAGAGGAGCCGGGAGTGCAGGAGGCGAAAGAGGCCGGTATTCTGGCCTTTGCGTCCCTGGTAGCCCGGCGAAGGATTCTTCTTCAGTGGAAGGATGCGAGGCCCCCAAGTGTGGAATCCTGGATCAACGATATGGTGGGGTTTATTAAATTGGAGAGGGTGAAATTTGCCTTAAGGGGATCGGTGCAAGGGTTCTTCATGCGGTGGCAACCGTTCTTGGACTTCCTGGCAGAACGGTAGACAATGGTCAGCAGCAGCAGCAACCCGAGGGGGGGGGTGGGGGGGTTCTATTTATTTTAATTTTAATTTATTTTTGTTTGTCTATACTAGGGGATCTGAGGGAGTGTATATATTTGCTATGTTTGCTATGTGTTTCGGCGGGTGTTAATATATTATTTATGTATAGGGGGGAGGGGGCACTCGGTTGTTTTGTTTTGTGTTTAATTCTATTGGGTTCCTTTTACATTTTGTTGTTGATATTTTGTGAAAATTTTAATAAAAATTATTTAAAAAAAAAAAAATCTGATGCAAAATATTAAGTACAAAATTGCACATTTCTTCATACTGCAAGGTGAGTTCCCTTCAGCCCTTCAAATCCATCTTTTAGATCCCTCATGCACTTTCTATAGAACTTGTGATTAATTTTAATGTTGTTCGCCCCAACTTTACCACGCCTCCCTTTTCAAGTTCTACTTTTGGTTTATAAACTCCCTATTTATTCATGAAACCCATACTTTGACCATCCATTTTGTCTCTTCAAAAGATTATTTTACTTTTAAATCCATCCCATATTGTTGAAGGTTTCTCGGCGCTCATCTTTCAACCTGTTTGTTGACTTTTCTAACTAATTACTTTTGGCTAAACTTTACTTATCCACCCGTTCGCCGCCCCCACGTATTCCAGCACTTTCATTTCTGACACTTCATTATTGTATTTAAAACTGAAGAATGCTCGGGTCACTGTTGGGATTATTGCACACACCTAATTAGTAATCGACACTGTTCCTTAACTGGAAAAGTGTCAATAAAATTCATAATTTGTGTACTAAGAAAATTGATCCATAGAATGTTCAGCATAGAAACAGGAGGCCAAAGCACAGATGTGTATTTTCTTTCTGCAGTGCAAGAATAAACTTGATATACAAACCAGTTAAAAATGTTTACTTTTGGAATTAACCTTTTGCAATTTGCTGCATACTTTTTTTTTTGTAATGCTTGTCCATTAGGAAGTCTCGTCCAGTATGCTCGGCGCAACTACTTGATCTCTGCCACTTACTTAACATCAAGCCTACCCACACACAATAGTTCTGAGTAAGTTTTATGAGCTGCCTGCATTTTTAAATGCAGTTTGACTTTGCAAAGATAGAAATGGGTCAATCAGTCCCACAAGGCCATGCCAATGTTTATTTTCCACATGCGCCTCCATCCATCCATGTCACTGGACCGACTTGCGAACCAGAGGCCACGCTAATGCTCGGGGTGGGGGGGGGGGGTGGCAACAAAGATTCCAGTCCTGCCATGGTAACTAGTGGAATTTAAATTCGATTAACTAAAAATAAAATCCGGGATTGAAAGCTCGTCTCGGTTTTGACTATCATTGATTGTTGCAAAATGCATCTGGTTCACCACCATTTCGCGAAGAAAATCTGCCTCACCCGGCCTTTTTGTGACTCCAAACACACAGCACTGTAGTTGGCTCTTAATTGCCCTCTTAAATGTCCTCACAAGCCATTACGTTCAAGAGCAATTGGGAATGGGCAACAAATGCTGGGTCAACCAGCCACACTCCCATTCAACAAAAGGATGAAAAAAAAACCTAATTCAGTCCGTATAACCTTCTATTGTCCTCTCCCTCATATATTTGTCCAGGTTTCCTTTCTGTTATTCGATTCGACTACTCCTTCAAGTTCCACATTCTTGAGCACTCTGTGGATAAAGAATACAGACTGAATTCCCGACTGAATTTATTTGTGATTGTCTTATATTTAGGGCCCCTATTTCTGGTTTCCTCCCATTTTGTTATTCATATCTGGAGTTTATATTTATTTCTGACTGGGCTTCTCTGAAATACCTCAATGTCTCTGGTGATGTGACGGGGCGCAAAGTACAGATGTTATCTGTTATTGTTTTACATCCGTATAGCTGTAGATGTTTACTGGTTAGACAAAACTGCAACTCCCCTGGAAAGAGGAGGTGCTGCATTTCGCTTCCTGAATTCCAGGATTCTGGAGCCTGTTACTTCCACAAGAGGCTGGAGATCTGCGACAGGACTTCAAACGAGTGCAGCGGTTGGGAAATCCATGCCAACTTCTGCAAAAAGCCAGTCCAGCCCACCCATGGTTGCGCCAGCACTTGTGCCTACTGTTTGTGGCATCATCATTGAGCATTTTGTTAAACCTTTTCTCTTCCTCCTCTTTCTCTCTTTTCCCCCCCCACCCTACCGATTTTGGTTAAGTCTTTGGAACTCTGTGACCTTGATGCTGTGCAATGGAACACGAGCACCTTGCCGCCACTTTAGCGGAAGCATTAACTCGTGAGCGACCTCACACCCCAAAGTGGTTTAAAGCTCGTGGAGTACTCTTTGAACCGTACTTGCAGTTGTAATGTAGGAAATGGAACCAAATTTAGGCGCAGTAAGCTCTCTCCAACAGTAAGGTGGTAAAACGACCAGCGTTTATGATGTTGCTTGAGGGATAAATCTTACCCAGGGCACCAGGGAGAATTCCCATTGCTCTTCAAATTATGCCATGGGATCGTCTGCGCCACTGAGGTCCTTTGGGGCCTCAGTTTAAGGACTTTATCTGAAGGACAGCGCCTCCTAGTAGTGCATCACTCCCAGTATACAGGAGTGCCAGCCTCAATTATTATGCTCAATGGTGGCATATTGGTAACATCGCTGAACTAGTAATCCAGAGGCCCAGGCTAATGGTGTGGGGACATGGGTTCAAATCCCACCTTAGAAAATGATTAAATTAATTAATAAAAATCTGGAACTGAAAGCTGGTCTCAGCATTGATAATGAAACAATCATTGATTTTCTCAACATTGATGAGGGGAATGGATTGTAAAAATAGGGACGATTTACTGCAGTTGGCCAGTGTATTGGTGAGACCACATCTGGAGTACCAAGTGCAGTTTTGGTCTCCTTGGCAGTGGCAGAGTGGTACTGTCTTTGGGTTAGTAATCTAGACGCCCAGGCTAATGTTCTGGGGACATGAGTTCAAATCTCATCATTGCAGCTGGCAGAATATAAATTCAGTTAATATATCTGGAATATAAAACTTATCTCCATAATTGTGACCATGACAACTATCATCAATTGTTGTAAAAACTTATCTGGTTCACTGATGTCCTTCAGGGAAGTAAATCTGCCGTCCTTACCTGGTCTGGCCTACATCTGATACAGGCCCACAGCAATGTGGTTAATCTGAAATGGCCTGGCAAGCCAGTCAGTTGTATCAAATTGCTACAAAGTCTAAAAGCAATGACCTAGGCACCATAAATTACAATGGCCAGCCCTGTCGAACCTGCACAATCCTGCTTACTAACATCTGAACGTTTGTGCCTAAATTGGGACAGCATGTCCCACTGACTTATCTGGTCATGCTCACTGAATGAAATGAAATGAAAATGAAAAATGAAATGAAAGTCGCTTATTATCACAAGTAGGCTTCAAATGAAGTTACTGTGAAAAGCCCCTAGTCGCCACATTCCGGCGCCTGTTCAGAGGTAGGTTCTTTACCCAGAGAGTAGTGGGGGCATGGAATGCACTGCCTGTGGAAGTAGTTGAGTCGGAAACATTAGGGACCTTCAAGCAGCTATTGGATAGGTACATAGATTACGGTAAAATGATATAGTGTAGATTTATTTGTTCTTAAGGGCAGCACGGTAGCATTGTGGATAGCACAATTGCTTCACAGCTCCAGGGTCCCAGGTTCGATTCCGGCTTGGGTCACTGTCTGTGCGGAGTCTGCACATCCTCCCCGTGTGTGCGTGGGTTTCCTCCGGGTGCTCCGGTTTCCTCCCACAGTCCAAAGATGTGCAGGTTAGACGGATTGGCCATGATAAATTGCCCTTAGTGTCCAAAATTGCCCTTAGTGTTGGGTGGAGGTGTTGACCTTGGGTAGGATGCTCTTTCCAAGAGCCGGTGCAGACTCGGTGGGCCAAATGGCCTCCTTCTGCACTGTAAATTCAATGATAATCTATGATTAATCTAGGACAAAGGTTCGGCACAACATCGTGGGCCGAATGGCCTGTTATGTGCTGTATTTTTCTATGTTCGGGGAGGCTGGTACGGGAATTGAACCGTGCTGCTGGCCTGCCTTGGTCTGCTTTAAAAGCCAGCGATTTAGCCCAGTGTGCTAAACCAGGCCCTGCTATCATACATTCCTGCCAATATCCCAGACTCCACCATCGCCATTCTGGGTATATTCTGTCCCACTGGTAGGACAGACTGCAGAGGTGGTGACAGCACAAGGGTATACAGTCAGGAGGGGATTTTCCAGGGAGCCTCAACATTGACTCTGGACCCCACAAAGTCTCATTGTATCAGCTCAAACACAGCCAAGAAACTCTCTTCACCTACCGTAGCAACCCTGCCCCACCTCCCACCCACCCCTCAGCTGACGAATCAGTACTCCTTCATGTTGAACACCATTTGGAGAAGCATCAAGGACAGCAAGCTTGCAGAATGTACTCTCGGCAGGGGACTAGAATCTCTATCGCCAAGAGTAACTTGGTGACATCACCGCGGACTACGCTGACTGAGTCATCATAGAATAGAATCATAGAATCCCTACAGTACAGAAACAGGCCATTCGGTCCATCGAGTCTGCACCGACCCTTTGAAAGGCCACCCTACCTAGACCCTATCCCCCACCAATCAACCTCACTTTGAGGGGCAATTTAGCATATTCAATCCATCTAACCTGCACATCTTTGGACTGTGGGAGGAAACTGATGCACCCGGAGGAAACCCACGCAGACATGGGGAGAACGTGCAAAATCCACACAGTCACCCAAGGTGGGAATTGAACCCGGGCCCCTGTCTCTGTGAGACAGCAGTGCTAACCACTGCACCACCGTGCCGCCATGCTCCGGAAGGACATTTCTTCCAGACTGGGCCTGCGGCAGGTGGCAAGGGAACCAATTGGGAATGAATAGGGGGGAAAAGCCAACTAGACCTTGTATCTGTGGCCTCTAATTTTGGACTCCTCTCGAGTAGCAACCTTCTCATTGTGCCTACCCTATCGAACCCTCTGTTAAAGACTTCTGTTGCATCGTGCCTCAATCATTTCTTTCCTAAAATTAGGATCGAGTAGAAATGTAACTTTTTGTTGAGGAATTAAAGCAATTTTGGTGTGTTGGAGAACCTAAATTATTCCAGCATTTAATGTATGATAAAGGGAAAAATGGGATTTATTCCGGTTTTTATGTGCAGCAGCTTGCTTAAAAACTTGCAAACTCCCAGCTTTTAGATTGACGCAACCTCAAGGTCCAAGTCATTGCTTGTGGTGTTGGGACAACATCTTTAAACAATCAACCCAGAAACGAATTAAATTCGACAGCAACAATCGGAGGGCAAAAAATAAGTAACATTGCTGTGGCGGCACTTAGAAACTGAAATGGCAAACCTTTGAGAAATACTGGATTCCATACCAATACTGATGTCTTTATATAAAGAACAGGCTCGGGGTGCAGACAAAAGCTACTGTGTTAGTGTCTTGTCAGATCCTGTCACTATTTCAGGATAGCTGGATTGTACTCTGATGCTTTCAGAAAGGGCCAGTGCTGTGTGTTATCGAACAAACAAGCCATTGTAGGGTTCCAATATGGAGGCTGGAATAAAGCCAGTTGCCGGGTCATTCTAAACCCAAGTGTGGTAATTGGTTTGGACATTTGCTGCGATCCTCTGCGGATTGCATTATGATCTGTTATGGGCCTTCTCGGTAAACAAGGTTGACCTGTCCCCAGGGTTAGAAAAGCAAACGCCCCTTTGTGCCGCTTTGTTTGTTTGTTTGTTTGTTTCTGCATTCCCTCCAGTGACCTAATTTAGAATTTTGTGCACGGTTGCAATTTAAAGAAATGAACCAACATAAAATGGGAAATTCTGCAGAAACTGGCAATTTGCAATAAAAGCTGAAAAATGTTGCAGCTGCGAATACTTGAAGGCAGCACCCGAGGAGAGGCAGCACCCGAGGAGAGGGTAACTGAGATGTTAAGGTTTCAAGTCGATGACCTTTCATCAGAATCAGCGTCCTAACAGGTTGAATAAGTAACAGTAAAGTCGCCATTGTCCCAGATGACCATGGGCTGTTTTCTCCTTTAAGGGACAGAGCTGACTGGTGGTTTAACTTGAGGGTCACCACACTCCAGGCGAGGGGGCAAGGTCGAGAAGGTGGGGGTCTTCATGAATAACTTCAGTCGGTATGGGAATTGAACCCGCGCTGTTGGCCTCTCTCCGCACTACGAACCAGCTGTCCAACCAACTGAACTAAACTGGTTAAACAAGTACGGAGGCAAGGAAGGGCGAAGAGGAAGGTCTGGGGTCGGGTTGGTTAGGAGAGATTCAATGCCAAAAGGGATGATGGTGCAAAGCAAAAGGAGTTGGCATCGGCACAAATAAAGAGGCAAAAAGTGGGTCTGGAGGAGGTGCAAATGGGAATAGCTGCTCTCTGTTAAAGGCAGGTGATGTTTTGTTGAGTCTCCCAGGTTATAAATTGCCTGTCTGAAAAGGGGGGTACTGGTCTTCGAGTTGGAGGCTGAGGATGGAGGTCGAGCAGCAAATTAAAAATGAAGGTAACCAGAAGCTCTGGTCCATTCTTGTGGCGCGCTCGGATGGTTCTGCAATGTGGTCACCCCATCCAAATTTGGTCTTCGCAAAGCAGAGACCCCATTATGAACAGCGAAGAGAGTATAATAAATTGGAAGCAGAACAAGTAAATGGCTTTTTCACCTTGGGAGTGTTTGGAGCCCTGGACAGTGAAAAGGGAGGAGGCAGGAAGGAAGGTCTTGCATCTTCTGTGCTTGCATGGAAAGGCGATGTGGTATGGCGAGGGGTTGCTGGGGCGATTGAAGAGTGGGCCTTCCGCCTTGTGGAAGGCTTTTTGGAAGGCAAGGGTGAGATGTGCTTGAAGGTGGGATCACAGTCAGTGGCGGAAAGAGTGGGGGTGGGGGGCGGCTATCCTTTGAACTTGGAGGGCGGTGGAACCGGAGGACAATGGGAGCCTCATTGTGGTTCTGGAAGGGAGAGGAGAAATAAGGGAAATTGGCAGGACAAGAGTAAAGTCAGGTAGCTGTGGGACTTGGTTGGCTTATAATGGATATAGTGGAGATTGGCCTATCCTCCGAAATGGACACTGAGAAGTTGGGGAAGGGAGGCCAATTGTCAGAGCGGGACCATATGAAGGCAAAAGGATAGAAATTGGAAGAAAAGTTGCTTGAATTATCCAGTCATGGGCAAGAGCAGGCGGTGACACTGTGGCATCTATGCTCACATGAGGTGAGAGATGGGACTCGAGTAAGATTGGAACAAAAATATGCCACATAAAGGCAGGGATGGCTAGAAAGCTCTACATGTTCCCAAGGCAACAAAGTAATTTGGCAGCAGTGAATGCAGTCAAAGGAGAAATCGTTCAGTATGAGAAGTTCCACCAGGCAGCAGGGGTAAACATAGTTGGGAAATGGTTGAGCCTCTATTAAAGTGGACACAACCCTTTGACTGTCCTGGTGAGGAATGGTGGTGTAGATCGACTGGGCATCCATAGGGGAAAAGGAGACCAATCTGGGCCAGAGAACTGGAAGCTGTTAATGTGGCAGATGGAAGGCAGCATGGTGGTGCAGTGGTTAGCACTGCTGCTTCGTGGCGCTGAGGTCCCAGGTTCCAACCTAGCCCTGGGTCATTGTCCATGTGGAGTTTGCACATTCTCCTCGTGTTTGCGTGGGTCTCACGCCCACAACCCAAAGATGTGCACGGTAGGTGGATTGGCCACACTTAACTGCCCCTTAATTGGGAAAAATGAATTTGATACTCCAAATTTTTTTATTTTTTTTAAGTGGAGTTGAAAGAGTCGCAGATGTAGGTGAGACGGGACTGGACAAGGGAAGGAAAAATAGAATATGTGTTAAGAAGAAATCCGATCTGTGAACAAACTGGTTGAAATGATGGGTCTATCAAGGCAGCCCTGGTTGTGGATCTTGTGAAGGAGCTGGAAATGGGCCCCGCGGGATTCTGAGACTGAGTTTGGAGACTGTGGGAGGAAGATATCCTGAGCAGGCGAGGTCAGTGACAGTCTTGGAAACGATGTTTGCAGGTAAAAGTATTGTCCAGAGGAGGGAGGTGGAAATCTGCAAGTTGGTGTTCAAGCTTGACAAGACCAGGTTAATTCACTATACAACGACAGCACCTCCCTTGTCAGCAGGTTTAGTGACCATTTTAAGTTTGGGCCTGAGACCAATGGTGACGTGAGCGAGGGGAGCAGAGCAGTTAAAATTTCCAATACCACACGATTGGTTCTCAATGAAAAGCTCCCATAGAGAGTGAAAGGCAAGAGAGGGGTGCAGATGGAATGAGAATCATAGAATCCCTGCAGTTCAGAAGGAGGCATTCGGCCCATCAAGTCTGCACCGACTCTTTGAAAGACCACCCTACCTCGGCCCAATCTCTGTAACCCCACTTACCCGTTGGACACTTGGGGGACAATTTAGCATGGCCAACCCACCTACCCTGCACATCTTTGGACTGTGGGAGGAACCGGAGGAAACCTGTGCAGACACTGGAGAATGTGCGAACTACACGCAGACCGTCAGCTGAGGTCGGAATCGAACCAGAGTTCCTGGTGCTGTGAGGTAACTGTGCTTGCCGCTGTGCCAGTAGGGCAGGAGAAAGGGTCGAACGGGTCCGCTATGCAAGAGGCCAGCTCCTTGTCAGAGAGGTGGATGCAAAGGTGAAGATGGGTTTAGCGTTATGCTGCTGAATTCAAAACGCATTGCGAGCGAATGAGGCTGCGACCTTTGCGGAGGATTGATCGTTCAGGGTGAGAACAGGGAAAGCCAGAGGGGATTGTGACCATGAAGTGAGGGTGAGATTGGAGGAAGGGATAGGTTTGAAGGAAAGTGGTGTGGAAGAAGGAACTGCAGATGACATTGGTGTCCAAACATTGGTGAAGCTGGTGGTCCTCGACAGCTGAAAGAGGAGTTTGTTTTTTTCTGGTAACTGGGTGCCAAGGATAAAATGGAACAGTGGATCAGGCCAGCTTACAGATAGTGTGTTACTGCTATTAACGATAAAGGTTAAGAGAGTGCATGTGGCGATGTGTGGCATTGAGCATGGATCTTGGGATACGACAAATGAACGTTGAATAGAAGTTGTCTATTACCATCGGTTGATCTGAAAAAAAGAATTTCAGTTGGAATCCATATGGAATAAGTAACTACATCTAAATGCATGCCCAGCCAATCCAGATCCAGCACCACGCTCCTTCGCTGGGTTGAACTTGTTCTCACATTAAACAACTTTTCTTTTGGCTCCGCTCACTTCCTCCAAAGAAAAGGGTGTTGCTATAGAAACCTGTGAATGTGGAACATTCTTTGTTCCAGTCTTAACAGGACCCTCCCTCACTACTTTTTTCCGGTTTATAAATGGCTATACCGGTACTGTTTCCTGTCCTTGCCCTGAACTGGGACATTTCTTTTGCGTTTTTCTTCCAATTTCCAGCCTTGCCTCGCTTTCACATCCATCTCCGACTCTTCCCTTCCTCAGCTTCTCTGCCTTTGCTTGAGGCTCAGTTATCGGCCGACATCTGTTATGACCCCGCTGACTCACGTAACCACTTTTTTGTGGCTTTTTAGCCAGTCAAATCTGTAGGTGGACCCATGCTTGCCCCAATGAACGATGATCTGTTCCAAGGGGTAGCAGGGGAGAAAGAATAGTTCCTGACTCCTATTCTGATCCTTTGCTTCGTTTTTGGCCCTGATGTCATGATCTGCTTTGAATACTGTATTCAAATTCATCGCATCCAACCCTTTGCACAATGCAGTTTGCATAAATAACTTTAATTGCATTTGCTTTCTTCCTATCGCCCCAACAGTACTTTTCCTGCATTTCTAAGAAATCAAGTTTTTGCTATCTTCTCTTTTATTTTATCTCTTATCCCCTCACAAGAATTTTCGTTGGGACCACAAGATTTGAAGATGATTGCTGGGGAGTACGCTAAATGCAGGTGTGGTATGTAAGGACAGTATTCTTCTATTCCTGCTTTGCTGAGCTTGCCCAGTTTTTCTATTCTGAAAGTACCTGATCTTTTTGTTCATTGTCACCATAAGCTTAGTTGGGGCATTGGAATCTGACACCTCGTGGCTTTCTTCAAGTCTCCCTCAGTCCATGTCCCAATGCTATCTACCCATCCGAATTTTCATCATCCTCTCCTGATTACATCCTCAAATTCTCCTTCAATTATTGCCAGGATAAGGCTGTTGAGTTTTCCTTTCCTTTATTAAAAGAAGTATTTTTATTCAACAAATTTTCAACAATTTTACAAAATAAAACCACCACCCCACCCCCACCCCCCTCCCCAAAACCCCCTCAACAGGCAATGGTAACCAATTCCCCAAAATGCATGATGAACAAATCCCAACCATTATCCATCACTCGACCCGCTCAGCGCAAACCTCAACATTTGCAGGTAGGGCAATGGATGTTGTCTATATGGACTTCAGTAAGGCCTTTGACAAGGTCCCTCATGGTAGACTGGTACAAAAGGTGAAGTCACACGGGATCAGAAGTGAGCTGGCTACAGAACTGGCTAGGTCATAGAAGGAAGAGAGAGTAGCAGGGTGCTTTTCTAATTGGAGGGCTGTGACTAGTGGTGTTCCGCAGGGATCAGTGCTGGGACCTTTGCTGTTCGTAGTATGTATAAATGATTTGGAGGAAAATGTAACTGGTCTGATTAGTAAGTTTGTGGACGACACAAAGGTTGGTGGAATTGCGGATAGCGATGAGGACTTCGCAGGGTCGACCACTCCAAATCTCATTCCTCTACTATACAATGCCGCCTTCACCCATCCAAAGGCCACCCGCCTTCTCGCCAGTTCCTCAGTATTACAACCCCTTCCCACTTCACCTCTTGTCTGCTCTGCCCAGCTCAAGACCTTCTCCTTCATGCGGAGCCTGCGAAAGCAGATTAAAACCCTAGGGGCTGGTTTAGCACACTGGGCCAAATAGCTGGCTTGTAATGCAGAACAAGGCCAGCAGCGCGGGTTCAATTCCCGTACCAGCCTCCCCGAACAGTCACCGGAATGTGGCGACTAGGGGCTTTTCACAGTAACTTCATTGAAGTCTACTAGTGACTATAAGCTATTATTATTATTATTATTCGCTTTAGGCTTCGGCCTGAGCGCCAAATGTGCCCTGTGCAACTCATAACAGGAGGGTTCTTTTCCCTCTGCCACAACATCTTTGCAAAGTACTCGGTCAGCCTCGGGCCCTCTGCCCCCTCAGGCAGGCCCACGATTCGCCGATATTGCCTCCTGACCTGTTCCCCAGGTCTTTCACTTTAGCTCTGAGCCCTTTGTTGGCCTCTGCCACTCTCCGCAGCTCCTCGCCCATCGAGATGAACTGGTCGCTGTGTTGTGACAATGCCTCCTCCATCCCCTTCAATTTCTCTCCTTGCTCCAGCACCTCGACCGACTTCATCAGTGCCGCCTTTAACGGGGCAATTGCCTCCTCCACCCACTCTTTCATTGCAGTGATCATCTCCCTCCACAGCATCTTCATATGCGTAGTGAACAGTCTCTCACCCCCTCCCCCCGACATCACCTCAGTCAGAGTTTCCACTGTGAGGGATGCGGCTCCACCCAATGACACTGCCCCCGCCATCTTTCTTCATACAGGACCCTCAGTCTCACTCAATGGCGGACTTTCACTCACCCCCTTCTTTCCAGCACCCTTCTTCTGGGTCTTCCACATTTCACGCCTTCCTTATAACTTCCCACACCAACTCATTCACAAACTATCCCTGAAACCGAAAATAAATCCAAAAACCAGGAGCAGCCTAACGTGCGGCCTCCACTGGCATTCCGCCACCAGAAGTCCCCAGTTTTCATTTCCAATGTGCTACATGGCTATCATTCTCTCGCCTAACTGATGTTGTCCTGGACTCTTCATGGACGAATCACTGAGATCATTCTCAATGCTCTGATCCTTTTAACAGGCAATTCTGCATGGATTAGACGTGTATTCATTTCCCTGGCATCGTGTCTAAATCAGTCCCCTACCACATTAAATTACATTTGCTTCTAAATGTATTTAAACCGGAGCTGCTTCTTCGAGTGGTTTATTCTTTTCCAACTAAGACACTCGGCTATGGAATTGATGCTGGTAATTTTTGAAAACCGCATGATTGGGTGAGAATACTAATAGTTGATTTGGAAAATACAGGTTGATTAAAATGTCATTGTACTAGGTAGTTTGATGTTCTAAATGCAAACAAATAGAGTAGTGCAGGACTAACTGTAGTAACATCATCATTAGACCCATTCAAAATGCTTGACGATATTGTTTGCATTGCAAGTTAAATATTTGCATCCCTTTCTATTAAAGCGTGACACAAGAGTGCATGATTAGGAGTCAATGACACTGCCTGTACTTGGCTTTATTTGTAACCTCTCCTGTGAGCCAAGTCAGGAGATCGGAATCTTTTCCCAGTGGTGCCATTGTGTTTGTTGTAAGGATCAATGACTCTAGGATTTGACCTCTTACCTTTTGGTGCTCTGTGGCCTCGGATGGCTCAATCCAGTTGCTCTTTTCCCAACTTTGGCTTTGTTCCATCCTATCTTTACTCTAAATGGTGCAGCCAAATTATATCCTGTCATTGCTCTTTGCAAAGTTGGCTGAATGTAAGTGTTGGTAATGCATTTTGGAAGGTCTAATGCAGGTAGGGAATATACAGTGAATGGTAGAACCCTCAAGAGTATTAAAAGTCAAAGAGATCTAGGAGTACAGGTCCACAGGTCACTGAAAGGGGCAACACAGGTGGAGAAGGTAGTCAAGAAGGCATATGGCATGCTTGCCTTCATTGGCCGGGGCATTCAGTATAAGAATTGGCAAGTCATGTTGCAGTTGTATAGAACCGTAGTTAGGCCACACTTGGAGTATAGTGTTCAATTCTGGTCGCCACACTACCAGAAGGATGTGGAGGCTTTCGAGAGGGTGCAGAAGAGATTTACCAGAATGTTGCCTGGTATGGAGGGCATTAGCTATGAGGAGCGGTCGAATAAATTTGGTTTGTTCTCACTGAAACAAAGGAGGTTGAGGGGAGACCTGATAGAGGTATACAAAATTATGAGGGGCATAGACAGAGTGGATAGTCAGAGGCTTTTCCCCAGGGTAGAGGGGTCAATTACTAGGGGGCATAGGTTTAAGGTGAGAGGGGCAAGGTTTAGAGTAGATGTACGAGGCAAGTTTTTTACGCAGAGGGTAGTGGGTGCCTGGAACTCGCTGCCGGAGGAGGTGGTGGAAGCAGGGACGATAGGGACATTTAAGGGGCATCTTGACAAATACATGAATAGGATGGGAATAGAGGGATACGGACCCAGGAAGTGCAGAAGATTGTAGTTTAGTTGGGCAGCATGGTCGGCACGGGCTTGGAGGGTCGAAGGGCCTGTTCCTGTGCTATACATTTCTTTGTTCTTTGTTCTTTTGTAAAGTTGCGTTCCATAGAAGGATCTCTCGAGCATTCTTCATGCAAATTGTGTTCCTCCACCACAGCCACCTCTTTTTGGAATTGATATTTAGAAAACATTGCTTATTTGAAATTGATATTTAGAATTACTTCCTTGGAATTAGTGTCAATGAACCTGGGGAAGGGCTAAGATATTTTCATGAAAGAAACCGCATATGTTTATTTATCGTCTTTTTTAATCTGATGATATTACCAAGTGCTTTGCAGTCAGGAGTACGTTAAGTACAGTCACTGTTTTCATGCATGATATGAGGCAATCAAATTGTGCACAGCAAGATCCCACAAACAGCAAATTGGTGTCAATATAACCTGCTTTAAGTGATGTTGGTGCCCCCCCCCCCCCCCCCCCCCCCTCCCCCGGTTTAACGTATCCTCCAGGTGACAGCGCCCCCAAAAGTGCAGCTCTCCCTCAGTACTGCACCAAATTGTCAGCTTTTTAAAATAATCTGCTCACGTTTCTGGTTTGGGACTCTATCCCACAATCTTCTGCTTCAGCTGAACCAAATCCGATAGTTTGAATGAAAAGTGCTTTGCGGGGAAGTTGCTACATTCCAGTGCGGTATTCAAATGCTTTTGTATGATTATTTTTGGCTATCGAGGTTTCTGTGGGGACGGCATCACTGTATACATTCTCTGGGCCCAGGATGATTGCATGAAATCCAAGATTCCATGAACCAATTATTATTTTTTTTAACTTGGCCGTTTTGCTCAATACATCATGATGCTTCAAGCCTCATCTTGGCTCAAATGAAAACTTTCATGTCAGAAGATTGTAGCTTTAAATACCACTGTCAGATTTGAGTACATAAGCTAGGTTGATGCTCCAATGGGAGGGGCAGTTATTTGCATGAGATGTTGAACCAAAGCCATGTTTTAGTTGTGTGCTTTTGGGTGCATGTTAAAAATCACACCGAGAAAAGCTTTTAGCCTGGCCAGTATTCTTCTCCCAACCAGCACTTTGCTGGCCATTCATGCCCTTTAGGTAAGACTTTTCTATTTGCGTCATAATTTTCTATTGCATGCTCCCTTATCCTATTCAGAAACGATGCACAAGAAGAGTTGAAAGAGATGTTTGCGGGCAGCACGGTGGTTAGCATTGCTGCCTTCGGCACTGAGGACCTGGGTTTGAATCCCGGCTCTGGGTCACTGTCCGTGTGGAGTTTGCACATTCTCCCCGTGTCTGCGCAGGTTTCACCCCCACAACCCAAAGATGTGCAGGCTAGGCGGATTGGCCACACTAAAAAATGCCCCTTAATTGGAAAAAATAATTGGGTACTCTAAATGTATTAAAAAAAAGAGGAAAAAAGTAAAGAGAAGTTTGCATCATGTGACACAAAAGGAGACCATTCGGCCCATCACATCTGCGCCGGCTCTTCAGTCGAATGACTCCTTAGGCAGGATTCTCCCGAATCCACGCGATGGCCTGACGCCGGCATAAAAAAACGGTGCGAACGACTCCGGCGTCAGACCGACCGGAAGTTGCGGAATTCTCCGCACTTCCGGGGGCTAGGCCGGTGCCGGAGGGTTTGGCGCCGCGCCAGCCGGTATGAGTTAGCGCATGCGCAGAACCGCCGGCGTATTCTAGTGCATGCGCAGAGGAGTGTCTTCTCCACCCCAATCACCCCCCCCCCCCCCGAGGACCACACCAGCCAACTTACCAGCCAGGTTCCGCCGTGTGGGACCATGTCCAATCCACGCCGGCGGGCCCGGCCAGAAACCGACGGCCGCTCGGCCTATCGGGGCCGGGGGGGGCCGCTGCCAACTGCCCCCGACCGGCGCGGCGGGAATCCCCGCCCCCGCCCGAAAACTGGCGCTGGAGAATACGGCAGCCGGCATCGGAGTGGCGGGGCGGGATTCACGCCGCCCCCCCGGAGATTCTCCGTCCCGGCGGTGGGTCGGAGAATCCCGCCCCTTTAGTCTGACTCCGGCAACTCTTTCCCATAGCCTGCCAAATTTCTCCTTTTTTGAGTACATCAATTCCTGTTATGAGTCGCTTGTCTCTCAAAGAGGTGTACCACCCCCTTTCCCTACATTCCAATCACTCCTACTCCTGCCCCCACAACATAAGGACTTTGGCGCCTTTGCTTGAAAAGTTGCTTTATTTTTTAGTTTTGAGAATTCTCAAAGAAAAGCATCAATCACACTAGCAATGTGCTGTACACATCTTGAGGTCACAGTATTGTACCTTCAAATCTTGACCAGCTTCTGAAAGATTTTTTTTTAAAAATTCTTTCTGAGACGAGAGATTTTCATCTCTGCTTTTCTGATGCTTTGTCATCCTGTTCAACCCAAAGCAAAGAAACTATAATACAGAAACATTTTAAACCTTTAAAAACAAAATCAATTTCCTCGATTTCTTCCTACCAGTATTGGGAGCATTTCCATGTCTAATTTTTGTTTATTACACGGTTGCACAGTGGTTAGCACTGCTGCCTCACAGCACCAGGGACCCGGGTTCAATTCCAGCCAATGGTGACCATCTGGGTGGAGTTTTCTCATTCTCCCCGTGTCTGCATGGGTTTCCTCCGGGTGCTCCGGTTTCCTCCGACAGTCCAAAGATGTACAGGTTAGGTGGATGGACCATGATAAATTGCCCCTTAGTGTCCAATGGTGAGGTGGGGTTACAGGGATAGGGTGGGGGAGTGGGCCTGTGTGCTCCTTCGGAGGGTCCGTGCAGGCTCAATGGGCTGAATGGCCTCCTCCACTGGAGCGATTCTATGATAAGTGAGACACCCGGTGGACAGCCAGGGTGATTTTCTGTTGTGTGGATTTAAAGAGAAAGGTCTTTATACATTTAGCAACTTTCACAGGATATCCCAGAGTGCTTCACATGGAGGAATATTACTTGTCACCTCTCGATGATCAGTCGTATTCGTAAAAATTCTGCCACCACTAGGACAAAGAAAGGGCATGAATTAAAGTTTTTAAAAGACCCACTTATTCTTGATGTGTGGGGTTGACACTGATGCCCAAATCACAACATTGAACCCTAAAATGACGTTCCTGTTCTGTGCTCTGATGAAGTGGATTTCTGCAAAGGTATTCATTGCACAGGGCACTGGTGAGATTTGTTTTAAAAACGAAAACATTGCTTAGGAGTTGACCACCCAGAGAGTCCATCGTGGGTATTAAGCATATTAAAGGTCAGACTGTCTAGGATCGCTTCAAACTTCAAAAGAATTTACAATGCAACTGCACATTTGATGTCGCTCCAGCATCTAGACAGATACTCTAAAGTGTTTAGATTATGCGTTGAGGTTTTTCTTTCTCTATTGCTTTCATGAAAGTTTGCTTGAAATTTGTCCAGTCTACTCTGGGTTATTTTGGGCACCCTGTAATCAATACTTAAATGCGATGGTGCTTTTTTGTTTTAAATAATGTAACAGAGCCTGCTTCATTGGGTCTTTGGTAGATTAAAAGGTGGATCAGATGTGGTACAGTTTTGCATTGAAAACACTGGGTTGGACTTTGCTCTTCACTACTGGCATGGCTTCGACTTGAGAAACCAGGCATTTAAAGGCTGTTTTTACAGATTGATTTCAGCCATAAAAGTGACAAGAAGCAGAGAAACCTTCACGTATAACTTTCAAGTAATGAACACCAGGTTTTATTAATTTGCAAGTGTCAGTGAGAAGCAGATAATTGTCCTGCTTTTCAAGCAGGAAGTGGGGCCCAGTCTCCTGCCTGAAGAAGTATTGAAAGTGAATATGTCAAAGCAGCCACCGCTCCCAAGTTCATTTGACTGAAGTTAATCCAACTAAAGTATTTTAAATCTAGTTTCACATCCAGATACACCGGATGTTAACGTAAGCCAAGGTTGCGGTCAATCCTTCTTTCATTGTCATTGTTTAGGGCATGGAAGTTGGCATGGGACCCAAATTATTTTCTGATCATGGCTGTGAACCCGTATGTTGTACTTGTCCCTAATCTTCCAGTGATCTCAATGGCTTCTGTGTCCAAGGAAATGACCAAGGAAGGCAGTCAGCCTGGGGTGGAGAGTGGGACTTGCTGCCAAAGGTAAATATTGCAGACATCAACTTGACGTTTGGGAGAAATTTTGCCTTGGAAGGTAAGAACCTTAAGAAATAGGAATCATTTGGCCCCACAAGCCTGCTGCACCATTTGATGAGATTCTGGCTGAATCATTGCATCAGTTTCACTGACTTCCCCTGCCCCCAAATCCCTTGTATAATATATCCCTTGATTTCCTTAGAAGGCAGGCTTGAGAGTCTGATGGGGCTAGACTGTAACTGGACCTTGGGAGGAACAGACTCGATGGGAGGGTCAAATTACGAGCACAGGTTGTAAAAACAAGGCTCCTATTCCCTATTTAATATAGAAGATTAAGGGGTTTACTAATTGAAACGTTTATGATTAAGTACTTTAGGAAGTGAGTAGAGTGAAAGTATTTCCTCCAGTGGGTGAGTCCAGTACAACAAGGGGATATAACCTAAAAATTAGAGTGAGGTCATTCAAGCATATTGTCAAGAAACACTTTTTCCATACAAAAATCAGGAACCTTCTTCCTAACCCTCCACCCCACCTTGACGAGACTGTAAAGGTGAGAAGCTGACTGAGAGTTTTAAAATAAAAGATTGATAGATTTCTTGTTGGTAGATGGGCTTAAAATACAGATCAGCCATGATAACGGTACAGGCTGGAGGCACGGAGTAGCCTCCTCCTAGATTCCACACTATGTGCCCATATTTCGTCCCAATCTTGCAAGTCTGCATGATGCACATGCTGCAATTTTGGGTTCAGATTTGCAGTAATTAGAAAATAAAGTTGAAGCTTTAAATTTCAAAATCGCTTTCAGTGCTCTTATACGGGGGGGGGGGGGGGGAGCTGGGCCCAGGGGGGGGGGGGGTATCTTGGCGGCCATCGGGGTACGCTACATAGGCGTACTGTGGGTTGGCATGGAGTAGCTGTACCCTCTCAACCAACAGGTCCGCCTTGTGGAGTCGTACGTGTTGACGGAGGAGTATGGGTCCTGGAGCTGAAGAGCCAAGTCGGGAGCGACACCCCCGAGGTGGACTTCCTGGGGAAGGCAAAGAGACGTTCATGGGGTGTGTCATTAGTCGCAGTGCACAGGAGCGACCGAATGGAGTGCAGGGCGTTAAGGAGGACCTCCTGCCAGCAGGAGGCCGGGAGATTTCTGGACCGTAGGGCCAGCTGGATGGCCCTCCAGACCGTCCAATTTTCCCTCTCCACCTGCCCGTTTCCCTGGGGGTTGTAGCTGGTCGTCCTGCTCGAGGCGATATCCCTGTTGAGCAGGAACTGACGCAGCTCATCGCTCATGAATGAGGATCCCCTGTCGCTGTGGACGTAGGCGGGGAAGCCGAACAGAGCGAAGATGGTGTTGAGGGCTTTGATGACGGTGGCAGACGTCATGTCGGGGCATGGGATGGCGAAGGGGAATCTGGAATATTCATTGACCACACTGAGGAAGTACATGTTATGGTCAGTGGAGGGGAGGGGCCCTTTGAAGTCCCGCTGAGGTGTTCAAAGGGGCGGGAGACCTTCACCAGGTGCGCACGGTCTGGCCGGTAGAAGTGCGGTTTGTACTCCGCGCAGACCTGGCAGTCTCTGGTGATAGCCCTGACTTCCTCGATGGAGTAGGGCAGATTGCGGGCCTTGATGAAATGGTAAAAACGTGTGACCCCCGGGTGACAGAGGTTGTCGTGCAGAGTCCGGAGTCAGTCCACCTGTGCGCTGGCACATGTACCTCGGGACAGGGCATCGGGGGGCTCGTTGAGCTTACCGGGGCGATACTAAATATCGTAATTATAGGTGGAGAGCTCGATCCTCCACCTCAAGGTTTTATTGTTTTTGATCTTACCCCGCTGTGTGTTATTGAACATAAAGGCAACTGACCGTTGGTCAGTGAGGAGAGTGAATCTCCTGCCGGCCAGGTAATGCCTCCAATGCCGCACAGCTTCAACAATGGCTTGGGCCTCTTTCCCGACGGAGGAATGCCGAATTTCGGAGGCATGTGGGGTTCGTGAAAAAAACGCCGCGGGCCTGCCTGCCTGGTGGCGGCTAGAGCGACGTCTGATGCATCGCCCTCGACTTGGAATGGTAACGTCTCATCGACCACGTGCATCGCGGCCTTGGCAATGTCGGCCTTGATACGGTTAAAGGCCTGGTGAGCCTCGGCCATTAAGGGAAAAAGAGTGGATTGAATGAGTGGGCGGGCCTTGTCTGCATAGTTTGGGACCCGTTGGGCGTAATAAGAAAAGAACCCCAGGCATCGTTTGAGGGCCTTGGCGCAGTGGGGGAGGGGGAGTTCCATGAGAGGGCGCATGCGGTCGGGATCGGGCCCCAGAACTCCGTTCTGGACCACATACCCGAGGATGGTTAAGCAGTTTGTGCTGAACGTCTCCTTGTTGTAGGTTAGGTTGAGGAGAGTGGCGGTGTGGGGAAATTTGGCAATGTTGGCGTCATGGTCCTGCTGCTCGTGTTGCAGATGGTGACATTGTCCAGGTACGGGAAAGTGGCCCGCAGCCCGTACCGGTCAACTATTCGGTCCATTGCCCGTTGGAAAACTGAGACCACGTTGGTGACGCCAAAGGGAACCCTGAGAAAGTGGTAAAGGCAGCGATCTGCCTCGAAGGCAGTGTATGGGCGGTCCGCCTTACGGATGGGGAGCTGGTGGTAGGCGGATTTCAGGTCCACAGTTGAGAAGTCCCGGTACTGTGCAATCTGATTGACCATATCAGATATGCGTGGGAGGGGGTACGCGTCGAGCTGCGTGTACCTATTGATGGTCTGGCTGTAGTCCACGACCATCCTGTGTTTCTCCCCAGTTTTCACAACTACCACTTGGGCTCTCCAGGGGCTGTTGTTGGCCTCGATGATGCCTTCCCGAAGCAGTCGCTGGACCTCGGAACTAATGAAGGTCCTGTCCTGGGTGCTGTACCGTCTGCTCCTGGTGGCGACGGGTTTGCAATCCGGGGTTAAGTTTGCAAATAGGGAAGGTCGACCTTTAGGGTCGCGAGGCCACATACAGTAAAGGGTGGTAGGGGCCCGCCGAATTTCAGTGTTAGGCTCTGGAGGTTGCACCGGAAGTCCAGGCCGAGTAGCAGGGCAGCAGAGGTTGGGGAGGACGTAGAGGCGGAAGCCGCTGAACTCCACGCCCTGGACAGTGAGAGTGGCGATGCAGTACTCCCGGATCGCCACGGAGTGGGACCCGGAGGCCAGGCAGATTCTCTGGTTAGCGGGGTGCAACGCGAGGGAGCAGCGCCTTACCGTATCAGGGTGAATGAAGCTCTCGGTGCTCCCGGAGTCCAGCAGACAGGAGATCTCGTGCCCATCGATCTTCACGTTGGTAGAAGCCGCTGTCAGGTTGTGTGGGCGAGACTGGTCAATCGTGACCGAGGCGAGACACGGCTGGTCGTCGGCAGTTGCGGGCGGTGCGCGGCCAGATGAGGTGCCTGGGGGGCATGGGTTCTGGTAAGATGGCGGCACCCACGGGCCGCACATGTCGTGGGGAAAACGAGATGGCGACGCCTGACAATCCTGGGGAGAACAAGTTGGCGGCGCCCACGGGCCGCACATGGTCAGGGGAGGGGAAGGTGGCAGCGTCCACTGGCCGCACGTGGGGAGAGCTGGAACAATAGCGGTGACTAAGCGGGCCTGGTACACCGCAGCGAAGTGCACCTTCTTGCCACAGGCCTTGCAAAGGGCGCACAGGGCAGGGCAGTGCTGTTGGGGGTGTTTGGACTGCCCACAGAAGTAACATTTGGGGCCCTCGGGATTGGTTGGCTGAGGGCGGTCGCTGGTGGGGTCCACGATGGGGCGGCCAGCTGCGGAGTCCATGATGCACAGGAGGGGTGGGCCGCGCGGTCGGGGGCGTAGGCCTGGATGTTGCGCGAAGCGACCGTAAGCGAGAGCGCTAGCTTTTTGGTTTCCGCGAGGTCGAGCGTGGCCCCTTCTAAGAGGTGCTGGCGGATGTAATCGGACCCTATCCCCGTAGCAAAAGCGTCTCTCATGAGCACGTTCGAGTGTTGTGTGGCCGAGACGGCCTGACAGTCACAGTCTCTGACTAGGGGAATCAGGGCCCGCCAGAAATCTACCACTGACTCACCAGGAAGTTGACGACGAGTGGAGAGGAGGTGCCTGGCATTGAGCATGTTAGTCTGCTGAGCATAGTTTTCCTTCAGTACCGCCATGGCGTCTGCGTAGGTTGGCGCGTCCTGGATAAGTGGAAAGACGTTGGAGCTCAGCCGCGTGTAAAGGATCTGAATGTTCTGAGCTTCTGGAATTGGGTCTGGCACAGACCCGATGTATGCTTCGAAATGGGCTAGCCAATGTTCAAAGTCCTTTTTGGCGTTGTCTGATTGCGGATGCAGCTGCAGGCGAAATGGCTGCTGTACGAGGAGCACACATATTTATACTCCGCCGACTGGGCGGAGCCAGCAGGCAGGGAACAACCCCCTTTCCTGTAGTACAGGGCCTTACCGTAAAGCACCTACATCGACATCCTCTGAATACAATATATACATCAGTGGTGACTACCACACAGCAATAATTCCATAGACAAGACCATACTCTGGGGATAATCAAGCCACTTGTGGCTATACTGAATAGAAAATCTAATCCAACTCTATGGTGAACTTTATGCATTAATCTTTCATCTCCTGATATTTATAGGGATGAGACCAGGAAGAAAGGTGAAAGTAAAAAAGAACAAACATACATTTCTATTGCACCATTCATGGCACCAGGACATCAAAAAACTCTTGATAGTCATGAAGTTTAGTCATTGTTGTAATGTCAGAAATGCAGCAGCCAGTTCCAACAAACAGCTATGAGGTAATGACAATTGATTTGTTTTTAGTGATGTCAATTGGGGGATAAATATTAGAATCTATAGAATCCCTACAGTGCAGAAGGAGGCCATTCGGTCCTTCGAGTCTGCACAGATTCCCCCAAAAGATCACTCTACCTGGGCCCACTCCCCTGCCCTATCCCTTTAACACCACCCAACATTTGTAGACACTAAGGGGCAATTTATCATGGCCAATCCACCTAACCTGCATAAGCTTCAGACTGTGGGAGGAAACCGGAGCACCCGGAGTAAACCCACACGGGCACTAGGAGAACGTGCAAACTCTAAGTCACATGCTAACTCTAAGGCCGGAATTGAACCCGGGTCCCTGGTGCTGTGAGGTAGCGGTGCTAATATTTGTGCCACCATGCCTCGCTAGTGGCCAGGACATTGGAGAGAACTCCCTTGAACTTCTAATATAGCCATTGGGTCTTAATCACAGAATCTCAGAATTGTTATGGCGCAGAAGAAGGCCAATTAGCCCATCATGTCTGTATTGTGTCTCCAAATAATCATCCTGACGGTGCTATCCCCCTGCACATTGTTTCTTTTCAAGTAACCATCTAATGCCTTCTTCCATGCCTCGATTAAACCTGCCTCCACCACACGAACCTGCCTCCACCGCACTTCCAGGCAGTGCATTCCAGACACAACATCAGTTGTGTGAAAAAGATTTTTCTCGCATCACGTTTCAACTTTTATTTTCAACCGAGACAGCAGACAAGGCCTTGGTGCGTTGTGCAAAAGATGGTGCCTCCAACAATGCATCATTCCTTCCGTGATATATTGGGTGTGACAACCCAGAATATGTGCTTAAGTCTCTGGAGTGAGACATGAATGTAAACCTTATAATTCATAGGTTGAGTGCGCTACTGTCTGAGCCACAGTAGGTTAACTGTTCTTAGTAAGCCTGTGATTTTTAGAAGTATATACCATTGCATTTCAAAACCTTGATCTCAAGTGAAAAGCTTAATTTATGATTAACCAACAACCTGGGAAGATATTCTACCATTCTCCCTTCTAGCAAGTATCTGGAAAATGTTTTCCCCGAAATGTCGTGCCTGATATTGCAAACGGCTCCTCCTTGGCCTCGCCTGTCACAGTGATGATGGAATAAAAACACCCAGATGGCGGAGAAAGTGAACTTTTAACCTTTTTGAAAGTTTACTCTCTAAGATGGCCATTTCCTGCCGAAAGTAGCAGCAGCGACTTTGCAAGCGAGCAAGATCAGATGGTATATGTGCAGTGAAAATGGGGTGGTCGGATTAGAGCCGGAAACACAGCGGGATCAAACTGATCTTTTATGGAGGACAGAAACGGGCTGATTTTGTACGTTTGCTCCACCTTGCAGCTGCTATCTTACTGAATTAAGGACAATTGCATTCAGCCTCCAAATTCCACAATTTCTTTCTCTTCTACACCAATTGGAAACCCATGTAAAGTTTTGAAAATAAATGTGGAAAAATTACAATCACTGAACACATAGCATGTAAGATAATTTAGTTTAAGTTCTGGTGTTCCAGGGGCCACTGATTACGGTACAGTTTGAGGGGGAAATATATTCAAAAGGAATATTTTGTTTCCTTTCTGAAGGGTTATCATCTTCAGCAAAGTTGTTGTTATTGGTATTGAGCTCATGAGCTATGTGTATGTTGTTTCTGTGGGGTACAGGAAGGGCAATCTTATTGGAAATGTGCAGCGAAATATCCTTTTGTGATGAATGTTATGCTTGCCAATCTTCAAATCCAAAATGTATGTGCATACACTTTTTAATCAAATATTTTGATATAATTGCATTTTAATTTAATCTCAGACATTGAGCAGCAGAATCAAAGCTTGTGCATGTGTAATTTAAAAAGAAAACAAGTGTATGAAGGTTTTATCAAAGACCTAATTTCTCAGATTGAAGATAATGGTGAGTCAACATGAACGAGGCAAAACTGGATTGCTGTAGCATGAAAGGAAACGAGTTTCTTAGTGGAATATTATTGTACATTGTGCTACAATCGTTCAACCAATATTACTGAGCACTGGCCATGTTCTCCGCTGCCAGGTTATGAGGCCATTTTGCCTTCTGCACAAAAATCAACCTCTTGTTGGTGACTAGTTTTTAATGTTCGATGGGTACAGGCAGGAACCTTTACTTCCCTACCTCATCACCGAGACTTCTTGCAATAAGTTTTCAAACTGCCTGGCAAGTCCAAATGACCACCTACGTACTTGTTTTCAAGTCTGGCTTCACACTGTGCTGTACCATCCCCAAAGGGAATTTCGTGCCACCTTGGCTTTTAGTTCATTGAGGAATCAGATCTGTGCCTGACTGAAGTTATGCTAAAAGTAAAAACCTGAAACGCTGGAAAACACTGTTGACCAGGCAGTATCTGAGGAGAGGAAGAGTAGCAGGTGTGACTTTTAAAACCGTCAAAAACCCATTTGCTTACACAAGTTTAAGGTGGGCTCAATTTCTCTTCGAAACTGTTGAAGATGACAGCTTTTAAACAAGTATAGAACCAGGACGAAGAATAGGACAGAATATCTATTTCCCTTTACTTTCTCAAAACCTATTATAACTCTCATTTTTCCTAGTTCTGATATAAGACCTGAAACATTAACTGTTTCTTTCTCCACAGAAGCTGTCCGATCTACTGAGTATTTACAGAATTTTCTGGTTTTATTTCAAAGAAAGGGGCAGAATAGGATGAAGGACGTGAATTCCATAAGATGCTAATGTTTCCCGCAATTACTTTCCTCGGCATCTATTAAAATGATGGAACGAAGTCTGCGGGGAAATTAAATCTACATGAAGCCTGGCACCTTCCACATTTACACCACCTTTAGTTTTTTTTATTCTTTCACGGGATTGTCCATCCCTAATTGCCCTTGCAAAGGTGGTGAGCTGTCGTCTTAACTGCTGTAGTCCATGCGGTGTAGGTGCACCCACAGTGTGGTTAGAGAGTGAGTTCCAGGATTTTGTTTCATCCAGCAACAGTGAAGGAAAGGTGATATAGTTCCGAGTCAGGATGATTGTGTATTTTGGATGGGAATTTGCAGGCGGAGGTGTTCTCATGCATCTACTGCCCATGCGTCTACTGCCCTTGTCTTTCTAGGTGGTAGAGTTTTGTAGATTTGGAAGGCGCTGTCGAGGAGCATTGGCGAGTTGCTTTGGTATATCTTGTAGATGGTACACAGTGCTGAGTGGAGGGAGTGAATGTTTGTAGGTGGGAGTGCCAATCAAGCGGTCTGCTTTGCCCTGGGTGTTGGGTTTCTTGTGTTGTTGGAGCTGCACTCATCCAGACAAGTGGAGAGTATTCCATTATTCCATCACACTCCTGACTTGTGCCTTGTAGATGGTTGACGAACTTTGGGGAGGTGAGTTACATGCGCTGGATTCCCAACCTCTGACCTGTTCTCTTAGCTGCTGAATTTGAAGTGTTACCAATGGCATCTTATTATGCATTCTCTAATATAATTTTAAAAATCCCTGCTCTCCACAACCTTGGCATCGCATTTCTAGTGGGGGACATGTAACATCATTAAAGACAATAGCATATTGTTGACGAAACTGATCCCCTGTAATGTGTGCCCTTGAAGGTAACAATTATTATTCTCTGTTCTGTTAAATCTCCCATTGAAGGAATGTAGAGGGGCTAGATGTGGGGATAATAATTAATGTAACCATTTGGGGCTCCCTGACACCAGACTGCAACAATTTTCTGTCAGTGAATGGATTTAATGCTCGAGAAATTAACATTTGTAGATTAGACTTGTCTTGGAGCAACACATGGTGGCAGCTGATTGGAAACTAATAATAATAATCTTTATTATTGTCACAAGTAGGCTTACATTAACACTGCAATGAAGTTACTGTGAAAACCCCCTGGTCACCACACTCCGGCACCTGTTCGGGTACACGGAGGGGGAATTCAGAATGTCCAATTCACCTAACAAGCACGTCTTTTGGGACTTGAGGGAGGAAATTGGAGTGCCCGGAGGACACCCACGCAGACACGGAGAACATTCAGACTCCACAGAGACAGTGACCGAAGCGGGAATCGACCAAGGACCCTGACACTGTGAAGCAACAGTGCTAACCATTCTACTACCGTGCCAGTGTCTGCGTGGCTTTCTCCGGGTGCTCTGGCTTCTTCCCACAGTCCAGAAATGTGCAGGTTAGGTGGATTGACCATGCTAAATTGCCCCAGATGACCTTACAGGGATAGGATGGGGGGATTGGGCCTAGGTAGGGTGCTCTTTGAGAAGGCCGGTGCTGACTCGATGGACCGAATGGCCTCTTTCTGCACTGTCGGGATTCTATGAAATGTGTTCTAAAGTGGTCGGTCATATTCTGGAAGGTTGGGTTCACCATTCAGTTTTAACCTGGCCCTAGTCCCTGTTCTTTACCAGTTAAACAGGTTGAATCTAGGTTATTAAGTCTTTTGCTTGGTTGTCAGGTTATGAACATAGAACATAGAACAATACAGCGCAGTACAGGCCCTTCGGCCCACGATGTTGCACCGAAACAAAAGCCATCTAACCTACACTATGCCATTATCATCCATATGTTTATCCAATAAACTTTTAAATGCCCTCAATGTTGGCGAGTTCACTACTGTAGCAGGTAGGGCATTCCTTGAAAAGATGCCACCTTGTGTGTGTGTAAATAATTCATGAAAGTGTTGCGGAATTTAATCTATTTGGTGGCTGGTGGCCGTGTCCGTTTTTGTTCTTGAATGTATTTCATGTACACGCACACTCTGAACAACAGTTTACCCTCTATCATTTGGTCTCCTTACCATGAAAGTGGCTGGACTATTTCAGTAAAGCCTAATTTGCATGGTATAATTGGGTTGATAGAAAAGTTTTTTTTTGTCTCTTTTGTGGAGTGGGAGAGTTTGCGCTTCGTGTCCTATTTCAAGTTGCCACGTGATGCAGTGCAATCTAGGGGCAGCATAGTTATATCTTCAAACCTTTTCAGCCAATCTATGGCCAAATACCCCTGTGCCTCCCCGCCAACCCCCATCCTCTATATGTTTTTAAAGTTCCACAGTCCTGCACGCTTTAACACAAATGGGTTGTTTCTCTTCTCTGACTAACATTGCATTTTTATTGAAATTGAAACATAATATCTTAACTACATCCAGCTGACTAATTCATGTGTTGTGCAACTCTCTCACGGGCTTCAATGTCTTGGTCAGTTCATGGACTTTGGCAGCAGATCCGGAGGCTAGAGAAGAGTATTGTGTAACAAAGTCGTAAATCTAGGTTAGCGCTAGATTGAAGCGAATAAATTTCATTTTTTCTCTCTCTCTCTACTCTGATAATTTGGTGGTTCTTTTAGTTAATCTGCTCTTCGATTTCATGCTATTTTGTGAATAAAAGTATACAATCTGCCCTGTTCTTAATTATTTTGCAATTAAACAAAGTTACCAAACAAAGTTTTCGATTTCTGTATTGCCTTTCACAAACTCGGAACATCCTGAAGCACTTTGCAGCAAATTAAGTTGAAATGTAGTCACTATCGTCATGTCAAAAGTGTACACAATGCAGCAGCTAATTCGCACACAGCAAATTCTCACGAGCACTGAGCCACGGTGACCAAATAGCCCAGTTTAGTGAAGTTGGTTGAGGGATGAAATTTGGCCCCAACATTCCTGCTCTTCAAATAGTGCCCTGGGATCTTTCTGTCCACCTGAGAGATTAGCAAGGGCCTTACGACGCTCCAGTGCTGCCCTGGAGTGTCAGCTTGTGCCTGCGTCTCCGTCGTAGGGCCTGAAACCACAACCTTCTAACTCCCGGGTTAAACATTTACCTTTTGTCCATGGGCACAAATCTTTTTCTTCTTGATTCTTCAAAATATTTAACTGGGAAAAGTGCTGATGTATCGCGTGCATAATGATAGATGTATTAATGTATGTTTTGTTGCCAATATAATTTATAAAAATAATAATCTTTAGTGCCACAAGTAGGCTTACATTAACGCTGCAATGAGGTCATGCGGATACTGGGGGACTTTGGGAGCTTCTCAGGGTACAAGTTGAGCGTGGGTAAAAGTGAGCTGTTTGTAATCCACGCTAGGGGTCAGGAGGAGAGAGTGGGGGAGCTCCCGCTCAAGATGGTGGAGAGAAGCTTTCGTTACCTAGGTATACAGGTGGCTAGGAACTGGGACGCCCTACACAGGCTCAATCTATCTCAGCTTGCAGAGCAGATGGAGGGAGACTTTAAAAGGTAGGACATGCTCCCGCTTTCCCTGGCGGGAAGGGTGCAGACCGTGAAGATGACGGTCCTCCCCAGATTCCTGTTTGTTTTCCAGTGCCTTCCCATCTTCATCCCCAAATCCTTTTTCAAGCGGGTGAACAGGATTATCACGGGATTTGTGTGGGCAAACAAGACGAGTTAAAAGACTGTTTTTGGAGCGCAGACCGGGGGGGGTTGACGCCTCCAAACTTCTGTAGCTACTACTGGGCGGCTAATGTGGCCATGATTAGGAAATGGGTAACGGAGAAGGGGCGGCTAGAGGCGGCATCATGCAAAGGCACCAGCCTAGGGGCACTAGTAATGGCACCGCTGCCGTTCTCCACGGCACGATGCACCACAAGCCCGGTGGTGACAGCGGCACTGAGGGTCTGGGGTCAGTGGAGAAGGCACAGGAAGGAGGAGGAAACCTCAGTTTGGACCCCGGTACAGAACAACCATAGATTTGCTCTGGGCAAGAGAGACACAGGGGGTTTCAAGGCTGGCATAGGGCAGGCATTAGAAGGATGGGAGACCTGTTTATAGATGGGACTTTTCCTAGCCTGAAGGCGCTGGAGGAGAAATTCAGCCTGCCCCCGGGAAATGCCTTCAGATACCTCCAAGTCCGCGACTTTCTCAAAAAACAGGTGGGGACATTCCCGTTGCTACCTCCTCGAAGAATACAGGACAGGGTGGTGTCTGGCATCTGGGTAGGAGAGGGGAAGGTGTTGGACATCTACCAGGAGCTGCAGGAGGCGAAGGAAGTCTCAGTGGAAGAACTGAAGGGCAAGTGGGAGGAGGAGCTGGGTGAGGAGCTAGATGAGGGCCTGTGGGCTGATGCCCTGGGCAGGGTAAATTCCTCCTCATCATGTGCCAGGCTCCGCTTAATTCAGTTTAAGGTGGTACACTGGGCTCACATGACGATGGCGAGAATGAGCAAGTTCTTTGGGGTGGAGGACAGGTGTGCGAGGTGTTCAGGGAGTCTGACGAATCATGTGCATATGTTCTGGGCATGCCCGGCGCTTAAAGAATTCTGGCAGGGCTTTGCGAGGGCTATGTCCAGGATTTTGGACACGCTGGTGAAGACGAGTCCAGTAATAGCAATCTTTGGGGTGTCAGAGGATCCGGGAGTGCAGGAAGCGAAAGAGGCCGAGGTTTTGGCCTTTGCCTCCCTGGTAGCCTGGAGACGGATCTTGTTAATGTGGAGGGACACAAAACCCCCGAGTGTGGAGGCCTGGGTTAGTGACATGGCGGGGTTTCTCGGGGGCGGGGGGGGGGGGGGGCTGGTGCAAACCCGATGGGCCGAGTAGCCTCCTTCCACACTGTAAATTCTATGAAATGCATGGGGAGAATCATTAAGTGGCTTGAAATAAGTAGGCGATTTAACCGAGAAACATGTGGACATCTTTGTTGGTGCGACGTACGTGCTCCATTTTTGCATGTAGTGTGATTGCAGAGCTTAACTCTGAATCCCAGCGATGCAGTTTCTGTCTGGGATTGAATATTTATATAAATGAATTATGTTGAAAATAGAAGAGCTGTAACTTTTTTTGTTGATGGCTACCTACTTTTAAAAAAAAAAATTGCTTATTGTTTCCAGATTTTATTTTTTTCGTAGATTGAGAAGTGGGTAAAACTTGTGCTGTATTAACTTGTGTGTAAGTGATTGTATGTTTAATAGACACCAAGTTTTGACTTGCAAGTTGGAATGTTATAACGCTCACTGTACTTCAGCTGGTTTAATGGTAACATGCGTGTAATTTATTTTCTCTCTGCTGTTACAGTATATTACAACCTCTGCTCCACATGGCATCCTCCTCGATTTAGGTGAAATAGGGGAGTGGATTTGAATAGAATTTCCATGTCTAAATGGTAGCTTGCTTTATAGTTTATCTTTCCTGCTTTCATCGGTGGGGTGAAGCGATCCACTGGTGAAATTCCACCAGTACCAGTGAACATTAGGCAAGCAGAACCTGAAATTGTCGAGATTCTCAATGATATGGACCCGAAATACAAAGGTCATGAATAGATCCAGGAAGAAATTCAGGAGTAACTTCTTTTCATCCAAACCCAAGTCCCAAAAAGTGCAGGTTAGGTGCATTGGCCATGCTAAATTGCCCTTTGTGTCCAAAAAGGTTGGGTTGGGTTGGGTGAGATTACTGGGTTACGGGGATAGGGTGGGGGTGTGGGCTTAGGTAGGGTTCTCTTTCCAAGGGCTGGGGCAGACTCGATTGGACGAATAGCCTCCTTCTGCACTGTAAATTCTATGAAACCGTGGTTAGAATGTGGGGCTCCCTGCCCTACGTGGAGCAGTAGAGAATTGCATAGGTGGTTTTCATGGGAAACTAGTCTGGCTCATGAGGGGGGGGGAAAGGAATAGAAGGATATGCTGATAGTTGAATAAAGTAGGCTGAGATGGACCTGTCTGTGTGCTGTTAGCTCACCCCTAATGCCTCATTTAAAATTCTGGTTCTTGCCGTTTGAATCCCCTTGGATACCCCTCCTTGGGCAGGATTTTCATGCCCTGACACTAGTGGGCATTGTGGGTGGTACTGGATAATTTGGAGAGCCATTAAAGGCTCAATTTTCCCGCAGCGCCTGCAACAATGCCCGCTGGTGTCAAGTGATGGAAAATTCCACCCCCTATCTCCATCACCCCCTTCAGCCTTACATTGCTGTCCGTGCATCTTTTGACTCACACGTCATCCAATCCAGCTGGGTTAGGAATTCCCTCCCTAAACTTCTCCACTTCACGGTGTTATGAAGACCACCGCCCCCTTCAAATTCACCTCTCGTGACCAAAGTTCTAGGTCTCCCTTGTTAGCTTTCAATTCTTTGCCTTGGTGTTCTTCTCCCATGCGTCTCTGTGAAGCACCTGGGGACATTTTCCAAAGTTAAAGGTGCCATATAACACAAACAAAAGTACTGTGAATGCTGGAAATCTAAAATTGAAACTCTTAAGCTGCAGGCCAGACAGCAAATGTGTGGAGAAAGAGACCGAGTTAATGGGCGGGATTTTCCGAGTTAATGGGTGGTGGAGGCGGCTTGTCGTTGGCTCCCGCCGCTGTCAGCAGGGCTTCCTAGTTGCACTGATGCCCCCCACTTACAAATTTTGTCTATATAAATGCAAGTTGTTCTTCCTTTTTCTCTCTCTTTCTCCCCCCCCCCCCCCCCCAATCACCATCTAAAGCTCTACACTTGTTGAGGAATATCAAGTTTGATGTTTACACAAATGACAAGTGATTGCTATGAAGAACTGAAATGTGTTAGTGGATTGAACCAATCCACCAATGTTTACAAGTCGGTGAAAATATTCTCCTGCCAGGGACAGCATGGTGGCGCAGTGGTTAGCACTGCTGCCTCACGGCGCCGAGGTCCCAGGCTCGATCCCGGCTCTGGGTCACTGTCCGTGTGGAGTTTGCACATTCTCCCTGTGTTTGTGTGGGTTTCGCCCCCACAACCCAAAGGTGTGCAGGGTAAGTGGATTGGCCACGCTAAATTGCCCTTTAATTGGAATTGGAAAAAATGAATTGGGCACCCTAAATTTATTTTAAAAAAGAAAATATTCTCCTGCAGAGCATGAGGTTCAGCCGCTAAGGCTATTACAATATTTTAGGTAAAATGCATTTATCCTTGTTAAACCGGAAACATTCACCACACCCCAAAAATGGTCAGTTTGGAATTGAAACAGAAAATGCTGGAAATACTCTCATCTGGCAGCATCTGTGGACAGGGAAACTGAATTCTAGCGTTGGAACATCGCCACAAAATGTTAACTCTGTTTCTCTCCCCCCAGATGCTGCGAGCCTCAGCATTTTGTGTTTTTGTTTCCGATTTCCAGCATCCACAGTGCTTGCTCTAATATTGGTGTAGACGGAGATCCCTGAAAACAATGAAATAATTACGAACATGGGTGGCCGTGGTTAGCACTGCTGCTCGCAGTGCCAGGGACCCGGGTTCAATTCCGCCATTGGGTGATTGTGTGGAGTTTGCATTTTCTCCCCGTGTCTGCATGGGTTTCCTCCGGGTGCTCCGGTTTCCCCCCTTGATCCAAAGATATGCAGGTTAGGTGGATTGGCTGTGCTAAATTGCACCTTAGTGTCCAAAACATGTGCAGGTTAGGTACGGTTACGGGGATAGGACGGGGGAGTGAGGTAGGCTTCTCTTTTAGAGGGTTGGTGCAGACTCGATGGACTAAAGGACCTTCTTCTGCGTGGTCGGGATTCTATGGTTAAAGTTGTTCAGGAAGAGCCTCCAGTGGCGAGGCATTTTAAAACTTGTTCATCTAAAGAAACTGGTCATCCAAGTTTGCCTAATAGAGTGCCAAATGTATCATGAATTGTTCATAGCCTTTTCTATGCACTACATGAGGATTATCCAAAATAATATACTCTAAATGTCTGATAAATGACTCTTCTGTTGAAGATTCATTACTGTATATAATGAATCATAGAACCATAGAAAAGTTACAGCACAGAAGGAGGCCATTTGGCCCATCTTGGCCCTTCTAACCAGGGGCGTCATTCTCCGCCGGCGGGAGTCTCCGTTTTGCCGGCGCCCGGGGGTTTCCTGACGGCGTGGGGCTGCCCCACAATAGGAAACCCCATTGACCGGCCGGTGTTACGGAGACTCCCGCCGGCCGGTCGGGGCAGAAATGTGGCGGGGCGGGTAGGAGAATTTCACCCCAGGTTACTAACAGCTCCTATAACTCTGACCTGAGACTGGTTTTGTCTGATTCCAGTGTCCTGTTCCACTTGCATGACGCCTAGTGGTCGGAAGCTATATACACTTGTTACATACACTGTTACTGCATATCATTACACAAGGGAAACAATTTTATCCTGTCCACTCTATCTCTTCCCCGCATAATTTTGTACACCTCTATCAAGTCACCCCTCAGCCTTCTTTGTTCGAAGGAAAATAACCCAATCTCTCCTTGTAGCCACACTTTGCTAGCCCTGGTAACATTCTTGTAAACCTCTTCTGTACTCTCTCCAGAGCAATAACTTCTTCCTGTAATGTGGTGACCAGAATTGCACACAATATTCCAGTTGTGGCCTCACCAGTGTTTTATACAATTCTAACATTATATCCTTTTATATTCTATACCTCTGCCAATGAAGGAGAGCATTCCATATGCTTTCTTAACTACCTTAGGTTGCCTTTAAGTGCCCTTAAGTGCCTTTAGGGACTTATGTACTTGTACGCCAAGATCTCTCATTTCATCTACCCCTCTTAGTATATTCCCATTTATTGTATACTCCCTACAACTGTTTGATCTCCCTAAATGCAGGACCTCACACTTCTCTGTGTTAAATTTCACCTGCCACTTTATCGCCCACTCCACCAATTAATAAGTAAAAGAGGGGAGGGGGGGGGGGGAAAGAGTTCCTGCCCACTGGCCTTGTTTACTCTTTCAGGCTGTGCAGTAAAGTAGTGCAGGAGGTTCCCTCTTGCAGGTTCTAGCAACAATTGAATTATTTGACAGTCTCATTGGGAAAGTCAAGATTGCTGGGAGAAAGGGGAATATTGAGACCATCATGAATGATATACAGAAGGAGCAGTGTTGGTTGGGGAAATGTGAACACCCAAGTTGATT
The DNA here is from genome assembly GCF_047496885.1 of Scyliorhinus torazame. Taxonomy (NCBI): domain Eukaryota; kingdom Metazoa; phylum Chordata; class Chondrichthyes; order Carcharhiniformes; family Scyliorhinidae; genus Scyliorhinus; species Scyliorhinus torazame. The sequence goes on from NC_092723.1 coordinate 166,503,617, forward strand.
GTGCTGATCCAAATACAAAAAAAGATTTTGGTGCCAAACTGAAAGTATCTTTTGTGATCTTGTTAGATCCACCAACCCGCCAATGAGGCAGCTGGAAATCGTATCAGAAGATTGAAGAACTGACCATGTGTATATGGCCAATCAGCCAGGAACTGGTATTATTCCCAGACTTGCTCTAGTTTGACCCTGATGGGAGTATAATGCATTGACCATCCTGACTGATTTACTGTGTCAACGATTTGAGAACAATAAGTGACGGAACTAACAAATGACTTATATTTTCTTTAAAATAGTATTGTGTGAAACATAACTTAAAGCTGTGGACATCAACAAAAGGGACCAGACACTGCTCACTTGTATGCTGGGTTCAGGATCTAAAACATGGGTTCAGGATCTAAAACAATGTATTAAAGCTGAGGTTAACCAAGCGTCGCAGGAGTCGGCCATGGCTCAGAGTGCCACTCATTCATCACTGGAGCCGAGAGGTCCCGCTCCGGAGATGTGAGCACCAAATCTAGGTTGATACTTCAATGCAGAACTGAGGAATGCTGCGTTATATGAGGGGTCATCTTTCAGATGGGACTCTTGACGGAGGCCACCGTCTGGATGAAGGATGAAAAGGATTCTATTAGTTTGAAGAGCAAGGATGTTCTTTTTGGTGTTCTGGCCAATATGTATCCTCAGTTAACATTGCAAACACAGATTATCTGCTCATTACCATGTTTCTGTTTGTGGGAACTTGCTGTGCTTAGGTTGATTGCTGTGTCTCCTACATAACAACAGATAGCTCTAAAGTGCACTGGGATTTAGGAATTTCCTGAGGTCATGGAAGATGCTGAATAAATGCAAGTATTTTCCTTTTACACATGGAATGAAATTAATACCTTGAATGAGAGAGTTATCTTAGGAGGATGGGTTGTAAAGGCTGGGCTTGTTTCCACTGGAGTTTGGAAGAGTGAGAGGTGATTGGCCCGACACTGGACATGGAAAGGATGTTCCCTCTTGTGGGTGAGTCCAGAACTTCGGTGGGGGGGACTGTTTGAAAATTAGGGATCGCCCTTATAGGACAGCGATGAAGAGAAATCTTTTCTCTGAAGATTGTGCGACTTTGGAACTCTGCCTCATAAGGCGGTGGAAGTGGGATCACTGAATATTTTCAAGGCTGAGGTAGGTAGATTCTTGTTGGGCAAGAGAATAAAAGGTTTTCGGGGGTGGATGGAAATGTGTGACTCAATGCAAACAGGTCAACCATGCTTCTATTGAGAGCTGGAGCTGGTTCAAGGGGTCAAATGGCCTATTTCTGCTCCTATTTCGTATGTTCGTAAGACAAATAGTAAAATTTACAAAAAAGCTTTCTTGAAGTGGTGCGCACCTAATTTATAGTTGTGTCCAATTCTCCCTGTTCTCAAAGCCATTTTGTTTTTTGCCCGCCTGAGCTTTTCTCTTCATCTTCATGATTCATCCAATTAGCTAATGTGATGTGACACTCTGATAAAATGCACTGCAAAGCTCAGCATCCGCCAAGTTCTTTTAAAAGCTTTTTTGAATTTAACAAATAGAAGACTGGAATCGCTAAAGTTATCGTAAGCAAGAAAATAGTATTGGGGGGGGGAATTGCCAAAGATTAGTTCTTCCACAAGATCTGATGGTCTTTACCTCCCAAGGTTTTAAAGAACATAGGTGAGGAAACGCTTCAACCCATAATCTTCCAAAATACTCTTCATTCAGGAATTGTCCGTTTTGGATTGGAAAATTGCAAATGGAAATCTTCATATTTGAAGAAGGTGAGAGAGAAAGAAACCTGTTACTCTTGGCATCTGCACAGGAAAGTTATTGGATTCTGTAATTAAAGACAAAATGACTGTGCACGTGAGGAAATTTGAGCTAATTTGAGGGAGCCAAAATAGAGTTTTAAAAGCTCAGTCATACCTAACAGACCTACTTGGGTTTTTGAGCAATTACAGCAGTGGACAGGTGACACCCATGAATTTGGTTTATATAGACTTCTTGAAGGTGCTTGATTAGGGTTTGTTAGAGGCTGTTCATTCAACAACTTTGTGTTTCTGTATATATATCATTTTTTTGTAAAAAGATTTCCAATTAAGGGGCAATTTAGCGCTCTTTCAATGCTGACCTTTTCGGGCGAGGATTGGGTGGATAGGATCTGAAAATGCAGATCTTTGTGAAAACCCTCACGGGGAAAACGATAACCCTCGAGATTGAGCCCTCAGATACTATTGAAAATGTAAAGGCTAAGATTCAGGACAAAGAAGGTATTCCCCCTGATCAGCAGCGACTGATCTTTGCTGGAAAACAGTTGGAGGATGGCCGTACACTCTGATTACAACATCCAAAAGGAGTCAACTTTGCACCTTGTATTGAGACTCCGTGGTGGTGCCAAGAAGAGGAAGAAGGAGTCTTGCACCACACCAAAGAAAAACCAGCATAAGAGGAAGAAGGTCAAGCTTGCTGTCCTTAAATATTACAAGGTCGATGAATGTGGAAAAATCTATCGTCTGCGGCGTGAATGTCCTTCTGAGGAGTGTGGTGCTGGTGTGTTCATGGCCAGTCACTTCAACAGGCAATATTGTGGGAAGTGTTGTCTGATATATTGCTTCAACAAGGCTGAAGATGCATAATTAAATGGATTATAATAAAATATGATGGAAAATGAAAAAAAAAAAGGGGCAATTTAGTGTGGCCAATTCATATACTCTGCATGTCATTTTGGGTTGTGGGGCGGGGGAGGGGGTGAGACCCACGCAGAATCTGGGAGAATGTGCAAACTCCACATGGACAGTTTGGGGGGGGGAGGTGTGGGAGTGGGGGGGTGGGGGGGGGAGTGGGGGGGGGTTGGGGGGGGGGATTGTTTTATGGTTGGGGTGTGTGAAGATTGGTATGGGGGTGGAAATGTTTATTATACCATGTTGATGTCTTTGTTAATGTTATTAATCTAAAAAGTTTCAAATACCTTAATAAAAATATTTTAAAAGCAAAAGGAAGGCAAATGCAATGATAGCATTCATGTCGCGAGGGCTAGAATACAAGACCAGGAATGTACTGGGGAGGCTATATCAGGCTCTGGTCAGACACCATTTGGAGTATTGTGAGCAGTTCTGGGCCCGGTATCTAAGGAAGGATGTGCTGGCCTTGGAAAGGTTCCAGAGGAAGTTCACAAGAATGATCCCTGGAATGATGAGCTTGTCATATGAGGAGCGATTGAGGACTCTGGGTCTGTACTCGGTGGAGTTTAGAAGGATGAGGGGGATCTTATTGAAACTTGCAGGATATTACGTGGCCTGAATAGAGTGGAAATGGAGAGAATGTTTCCACTTGTAGGATAAACTAGAAGCAGAGGACACCATCTCCAGACTAAAGGGATGATCCTTTAAAACAGAGATAAGGAGGAATTTCTTCAGCCAGATGGTGGTGAATCTGTGGAACTCTTTGCCGCAGAAGGCTGTTGTGGTGAATGTATTATGCCAATAATCCACCATTGTATTTGTATCTGTGCTGTTGCCCTTGTATTTGTATCAGTGCTATGCTGTTGCCCTTGTGTGCTCCTCCTATGGACCATTGTATGGCATTATCCATAGGGGAACATGTTGGGGCCTGTATGGGCTCCGCCCATGGCTCCTCCCCTTGAAGGGAGGTATAAAGAGCAGTCGCCCTGTAGGCGGTTCTCTGTATTGGATCAGTCGCAGGCAGGCACTGTTCTAAGTTGATTAAAGCCACAGTTTACTTCTACTCCCGTCTCGAGTGAATTGATGGTCGCATCAGCTGTGAAGGCCAAATCACTGAGTGTCTTTAAAACAGAGATAGATAGGTTTTTGATCAATAAGGGGATCAGGGGTTATGGGGAGAAGGCAGGAGAATGGGGATGAGAAAAATATCAGCCATGATTGAATGGCGGAGCAGACTCGATGGGCCGAGTGGCCTAATTCTGCTCCTATGTCTTATGGTCTTAAGGATGTAATGAATGCATGGCACCCCTACAAACGGCTAAGTGCTCTGAGAGCACCAGGGGCAGTCATTTATTTTGAGTTTCAAGAACCGATACGTTAAATGACCCTGAGTGATAGGTAGCACTGCACTTGACTTCCCAGATTGATTCGTTAACGTGTTGCCTAATTTTTTATAACTGACATGTTGTGGACATTCAGCTATCACCTATGTGCAGCATGGTACTGTCTAGTACGTAAGCAAGGAAGATTACAATTTAGACAGGGCAGTGAGTTTTGTGTGATGGATTACGGGTTAAATTGCCTATGTTGGCGTTGGATACACAGATTTGTTACAGCAACAGAATGGCTAATCTTTATGTTTGCACAATAGGGTAACAAGTGATTGATGGTCTAGGGAGCATCCTATGGATGTGGGAATGACGGAGACTGGGGACCTCTTTCCACTCCTAACATTGTTTGTTTCAATGTGAAGAGGTGCTATGTGAATGCCATTAGTAATAATGATGTGATGAGAGATGCTGCAACATAGTGTCAGCTGTTCATTATAGCTAATAAAACTTTCAAAACCCAGGTGGCAATATGTTAATAAAAGCTCTTAATCATTCCAACATGGTGTATTATGTCACTAACTGACTCTGCCTTAAAATTACTGTAAGCGGCAACTGTCACGAAAGTATCTGCACTTGTGCCTCAATACCCAGCTATTAAAATGGTTGATTTACACATTGTCTGGTTTCTTGATGTGGCAATGTTTCTGTTTGAAACAAGAAGTTAGATTTTGTAAATCTCTGGCGAGCCGCGTCACGTTTTTCCAGCATCCTGTGTTTTCAGCCATTTTGGTTCTTGAGTTCTCTCATTCAGGGCCCTGTTTGTGTCTGTATATGCTGCCAGCTGTAGAGTGGTATTTCATTGTACTGGAGGTATGTAGCACACAGCCCCCTCCAGATCAAATGACCTTTTTGGGCTGGAATTCCTGGAACACATCCCGAGTTCGACCAAACAAGAATGGCTGGAGACTGCTGCTGGAAGCACAACAGCCTGTAACGTTTCTCGCCGAGGCTGATCAGATTGCTTCCGTTTGCCCTTTTTCTCAGGCACTGGCTTTTTCAGCACTTTATTTTCTTCCCTGTTTTGTCTTTTTTCCTTAATTGCCCTGAATGCTTTGGCCCAATGTGATCTTAAAAGTGCATGGCTGGTGGCTGAGCTCGGGCTCCTTCTGCTGACTAGTTTTAAACATAGAACATACAGTGCAGAAGGAGGCCATTCAGCCCATCGAGTCTGCACCGACCCACTTAGGTCCTTACTTCCACCCTATCCCCATAACCCCTTTTGGAGTGAAGGTTAAGATACAACAGTGCACTGAAATTGTGGGAACCTTTCTTACATTGTTGCTTTATTCGCTTTTTTCATTGTGTATTACTGATGTCCATTCCCCTTTGGGTTGATCTTTGTTCCTGTTGAGCACTGAGGACAAGGTTACAGTCATGATGTTTGAACATATGCTGCTTCTTGCTCTTCCTGAAGGCGTATGCCTCTCTGGAAAAGCACAGCGGCTTTGCCAGAGACATTTCTAGATTTAACCTTTTTTATATCCAAGAAAAATAAAGCTCACTTTCACATTTCAGCCAGAGAGGACCAGAATATACTTCAGAATATACTGTTAAACATACAAGTACTGTTAGAGCTAACCAGCCCAGTTAAACCTGTCATATGATCATGCTTCACACTTTTCCTGTTCAGTACAGGGAGGCGCGCATTGTTTAATATTTTAAATACACTGCTAGCCCCTCACTGTAACAAGATCTGGGGGCATCATTATGCATTGTTTGAATATATTTCTCTACTTTTTTATTGGCTCACCCGCAAAACCTACTGGAGCATATCAGAGGTTTAACTTTTTACCTTTGCTTGTCCCCACTCCAGTGGATTTGAAGGAATTCCCTTAAACCAACCTTTTCTCCATTTGGTTCTATTCTCTCCCTCCCAGATCTCCTTTAACTCTGGCCTCTTGTACATCCCTAACTCTGGTCCTTCGCCAGTGCTTGTGTTTTCAGTTTCTTGGGCCTTGAACTCTGGGATTTTCTCTTTAAGCCTCTCTTTCCTCCTCTCTAAAGCTCCTTCAAACCTACCTCTTTGACCTTTAACCTGTCTTGCACATCTCCTTCTGTGGGTCCGTGTCAAAATTTGCCTGCTTCTGTGAAGTGCCTTGGGCTATTGAGTTGGATGATAAGCCATGATCGTGATAAATGGCGGAGCAGGCTCGAAGGGCCATAAGACCTCCTCCTGCTCCTATCTTCTATGTATCTATGAATTAGACGATGCTAAAGATATTCTATAAATGCGAGTTGATGCCTTTAAGCTTGTTCTAATGAACGTGAATAGAACATAAGAACATAGAAAATACAGCACAGAACAGGCCCTTCGGCCCACGATGTTGTGCCGAACCTTTGTCCTAGATTAATCATAGATTATCATTGAATTTACAGTGCAGAAGGAGGCCATTCGGCCCTTTGAGTCTGCACCGGCTCTTGGAAAGAGCACCCTACCCAAACTCAACACCTTCACCCAACACCAAGGGCAATTTGGACATTAAGGGCAATTTATCATTGGCCAATTCACCTAACCTGCACATCTTTGGATTGTGGGAGGAAACCGGAGCACCCGGAGGAAACCCACGCAGACACGGGGAGGACGTGCAGACTCCGCACAGTCAGTGACCCAAGCCGGAATCGAACCTGGGACCCTGGAGCTGTGAAGCAATTGTGCTATCCACAATGCTACCGTGCTGCCCTTGAGAACAAATAAATCTACACTATATCATTTAACCGTAATCCATGTACCTATCCAATAGCTGCTTGAAGGTCCCTAATGTTTCCGACTCAACTACTTCCACAGGCAGTGCATTCCATGCCCCCACTACTCTCTGGGTAAAGAACCTACCTCTGATATCCCTCCTATATCTTCCACCTTTCACCTTAAATGAAATGGATGATCATTGTGACTGGGCATTATATCGTAAATGAGCTCTTAATGGGTAAAATTTAATATCAAGGAGATTTTGGGAAGCGCTAATCTGTGGAATAGTTTTCTCCCTTCAAACATGACTGCTTTACAGATTGATGACGAGACTGGACAAAGTTAACAACAACAACTTGTTTTTATATAGCACCTTTAACTTGGGGAAAACGTGCGTGACGGCGGGCGGGGGGAGGCGGCCGCACAAGGAGGGCTCCCGTTTGGGAACGGAATTTTCGGGTCTTTAAGCCCGGTCCCAGGGTCCACGGAGGCGGCAAAAGCAGGAAGAAACCGTGAAGGCACAGTGAAGAAAAATGTAGAGGGTAAGCAAAAAATTGTCCGTAAAGAAAACAGCTGAAGGTCCGTCGGGGAGTGGAAACGTCACCGCGGGGTCACCAAGGAAAATGGCGGCTGGAGCACCAGGGGAGGCCGCATTGCTTACAGCTGAAGAAATAACTAAGGTGATGGCTGCGGAATTCGAAAGGCAGTTTACAAGATACATGGAGACAATGAGGAAGGAGATGAGAGAGGTTTTGAGTGCGCTGGTGGAGGAGGCAATTTCCCCGGTGATGACGGCAGTGGCGAGCGCAGTGGCGGAGGTGCGAGAGCAAGGGGAGGCGCTGAAGAAAGTGGAGGAGACGTTATTGCAGCACGGTGATCAACTTGCCTCGATGGGGAAGGAGATGCGGAAGATGATGGACATTAACAAGGATCTGCGAGGAAAAATGGAAGACATGGAAAACCAATCCAGGCGACAGAATTTGAGGATTGTGGGGCTGCCTCAAGGAGTTGAAGGACGGAGGCCAATTGAGTATTTTTCCGCGATGCTGGCGAAACTATTGGGGGAGGGGGAGGATCCTTCCCGATATGAACTGGATCGGGCTCATCGGTCGTGGAGGCCTGTACCAATGGCGAGTGAGCCGCCAAGGGTAGTGACTCTGTGCTTCTGTAGGTACAGTGTGAAGGAGAAGGCCCTGAGCTGGGCCAAGCAGAAGCGGGTGGTGAAGTGGGCTGGAGCTGGTATACGTGTATACCAGGACTTTACGATGGAGCTGGCGAGGAGGCGGGCTGCCTTCAACCGGGTGAAGAGGGCACTGTACATTAGCAAGGTGCAGTGCGGCATTGTATATCCAGCGAAGCTGAGGGTAACTTAGAAGCTCAGGTACTTTTATTTTGGAACGGCGGAAGCAGCGGAGGAGTTTGCGAAGGCAGAAGGACTGTGGCAGAACTGACAAATTGAGACATGGCCATGTGCCGATGTGACCTCATGACTGACTGTATTTTCTTCTTTTTTTTTTTGTTTCACCTGCATGCGGGTGTATGGGTTAAAGGAGCCAATGTTGTATATATTTGGACAAGGGAAGTGATGGGACTTTCACTCGAAATGAGGGCTCTTTGGGGTGTAGGTGGATATGCGGGGTTTGTGTGCTAAAAGGGGATTTCTGGGCTTTCCTAGGGCCGGGCAAGGGGGAAAGGGACCCGGGCGGGGGCCTCCACGCTGGCCGGTTTAAGCCGGCCAGTGAACGGGAGTGAGGTGGGGGGAGGGGCTGCGGCCATCGGAGCCTGGCAGAACAGCGTACGAGTAGTCCTGACAGGGTGGAACGTTGGTGGGGAGGGGGGAAGGAACCGAGGTTGGGGGGAGGAGTTTTACAAGAGGCAGTGGACTGGAGGAGTTGGAGACTGGGGGGGGGTGGGGGACAACTCTTGGGTATCATGTACGGTACTCTTTCAGAGGTTGGATGCCGTTGAGTGTAGGGGGAGGGGGGAGTGGACTCTATAGGTCAATGGTGACCATGGGCGGTCCCGGACTCCTTTTTCTTTTTCTCTTTTGTTTTTTGTTTCCACCGTGAGAGGGTTTGTTTTATGGGATGCATATATTGACAGGTGGGCCGTTGTTTGGGGTGGTGGGAGGATGGGATCGTTGGTATTGTTAAGGGGATTGATTTTGTATTTGTTACCGTTTACTGTCTGTGGGTGGGGTGTAAATTTTGAAGGAAAATGTGAAAATGGAGAATAAAATCATTTGAAAAAAACTTGGGGAAAACGTTCCAAGGTGCTTCACAGGAGTATTATCAATTCAAATTTCTCACAGAGTCATACATGGTGACATGAGGGCAGGTGGCGAAAAGGCTGGTCAGAGAGATATTTTCAGGAATGTGTTAAAGGAGCTGAGAGAGGGAGGCATTGACGCTTAAGGGAGAGAAATACAAAATGTACTACTTGGGCAGCTGAAGGCTTGGCTGCCAATAGTGGAACATTTTAAACAGATGCCAGGGACATCCGGATTGACTCAGTGCAGAGACCTTGGTACCTGTGGAAGAAAATTACTGAAATAGGGAGGGGCAGGGAGGGGCGAGGCCATGGAGGGATTTGAAAATGAGGATGAAAATTTTATAATTGCTCGCGTTGCTGGACCCAGGAGCCAGCATAGGTTTGTGAACACAAGAGTGATGCGTGAATGGGGCTACGTGCTAAAACAAGTTGTATTTACTGTTGGACCAGCAATGGTACAAGATGAAAAATGAAGGAAGGGCGAGCTGGAGAGAATTCTTCCAGAACTGGATAGTTTAGTTTACACTCTGAAACCAATCCATCAAGGAGGGGGTGAGGGAAAATAGTTGTTCTCACCGTTAAAGGTGGTAACAGTAAGGTCGCTGTTCAGGTAACAGAAAACATGTAACTGTTGTGTTCCTCTGCCTGGATTTCGCATGCAACGGTTTAAATAAAAGAGCTAACATCTCGGGAGGCTCTTGTTATCGGCAGGGCTGCCTTTTCTCCCCGTTTTTTGAAACCAGGAGAAGCTTGATATTAAAATTCTACCCCTTTTTTATAACACCGGCAGAGTGAGACAAGGCAATTTGGTATTGGGAGCCAATTTTACAAAGATCCTCCGCCTGTTGGCATGTTCATGGTTATTACAAGTGGACTCTTGCATGTTTGTTTATGGAAGATCAAAGGATATGTTTTAGTTTATATAAAACATAGTTGTGCTCGCTCATAAACTATTTGATATTAAAAGCAAAATACTGCAGATGCTGGAAATCTGAAATAAGAACAGAAAATGCTGGGTAAATTCAGCAGGTCTGGCAGCGTCTGTGGAGAGAGACGGGAGTTAAAAGGTGGAATTTTCTCATCTTTTAGGCAGAGTGGTGCGGTGGGGGGGTGGAATAAAGCGGGGAGGAAGCTGCTGGTCCCAAGGGAGGCTTCCTCCACCGTATGTTTAGGGACTTGTTTTTTTTTTAAAAATAGAGGGTCCCACAATGGCAGCAGAGCCCGCCCTGCCAGCACCTTACTAATTAAAAAGTAATAGGGTGCAGTGATACAAAGAAATGCAAAGTACTACCCAGGCATGCTCCCCAAACCATGCGAGTTTCTAAAGTCTGAAATAGCAAAAATACTTTGTTTAGTGTGGTTGAATATTTAGCAGAAGCTGTTTGACGCACAGAACATTCCAAGTCCCATTTTCTTCCCGTGCCTAATGGTGCACTAAGGCAGACTTTCCTCTGTTTCCATAGCTCGTAATTCTCGGAACAGGTCGCTAGTCTGCCGCCAGGAGCTTCTAGTTTCAGGGGCGCCACTCCACATCAAACATGGCTGACCAGGAGTCTCTACCGCTCATCAGCCATTGGTGTGTTTGGAAGGATTTTGAGGTGGACACACACAGCCCGTTTGGCCAAGCTATGAACGCATCTTCCTTGGCCGTCAAGTCCTGGAGTGGGACTCGAACACAAAGCTTCTGGCTCAAAGACAGGGACCACTGTGCCACAAGACCACCTACCTAATATGTTTATTGAGAACTCCTGAGGCTTGTAACTGGGGTCTGCTTTTTGTTGAGTTTCCAAGGGAAAAGATACATCTGGCATCTAAACATTCCTACTTGGATAAGCTCTTTTTAAAACTCAAATAACCTTAACTGGAATCACTGCGCTTTTTCCATGTAAAATTGACAAAGTGGAAAATGATTGTGTGCGTGTGGTTGGGGTGGGTGTGGAGGGGGGGGGGGGAGGGGGGGATGTATACAATCACCATGGGAAAGATTAAAGAGAATCAATTTCAATGAGAAGAGAAATACCAGTGTGAGCCTATCTGCACTTTGCTTTGTTTTGGTAGAATACGTCTGCTTCATTTTCATAAAAGTCCTGTTCTGTGAAACGCAAATCATGTGCATTCCACTAGCTAACCAGTGTCACGTGCATGGACCAGCAGCAGATTGCAGAAAGAGCTTCCTGTAAATGATCCAAACACCCACATCTGCCTACCGCCTCAATGTCGACTCCCGCTGTAATGTATAAATATGGAACATGCATTTAGAGTGCAGCTGTGTTCATCAATGAAGCTGCAGCAATGCATTGACCAAAAGCTCTGCACATTTGAGAATGTTACCTGTCAATGTGCCTGGCTGTAAGCAGCCCTTTTCTTGATATTAAGGGTTGCATTCAGGGTGTCAGAAGTATTCCGTGAAACTTGTTCTGAACAAGTAATTATTGTGTTCTAACTATGAATAATGATTGGTAAGAATTTTGTTGAAATTCTGAGCACAAAGAACCAGCATCCAGGCCTGTCCGCGGAGCTGCTCAAGGACATAGTAATAATGCGTCATCACAGTGCTATTTGACCGTTACCTCCTACAGCCATCCCAGTACTCCGTGTTCCTCCAGTTCTAGCCTCTTGCACATCCCACACTTTCTTGCTGAACCATTGCCAGCTGCGCCTTCAGCTCTAAGCTCTGGAATTCCCTTATTTCCCTCCTCCACTTCTCTACCTTCCTTTCCTCCCTTTGCAGGCATTTCTTAAAACTCCCCTCGCGACCAAGCTTTTTCACACTTGTCCCAGTATCTCTTCACTAAAGCAATTGTGGATGCTGCCATGAAAGACACATGGAAAATGCTAGAAGTATTCAGCAGCAGCGGCTGTATCTGTGGAGGGAGAAATGAGCTTTTTTTTTAATTTGTTCGTGGGATGGGGGCGTTACTGGCTGAGCCAGCATTTATTCCCCACCCCTAATTGCCCTTGAACTGAGAGGATTGCTAGGTCATTTCAGAGGGCAGTTAAGAGACAACCACATTGCTGTGGGTCTGGAGTCATGGAGGCTGTGGGATTCAACCTCCGAGAATTACCCTGAGTGTCTGGATTACTAGTCTAGTGACAATACCACTGCCTAACGTTAACATTTCAGATCTGTGTCCTGTCAGCAGAATGGGTCATAACAGTTTTATGAAAGGTCATCGACCTGAAACGCTTGCTTTGTTTCTTCCTGCACAAATTCTGCCAGACCGTGAGTATTTCCAGCATTTTCTGTTCTTGGCTAATGTCTCTTCCTTTGCCTTTGTGTCCAAACTTGTTAATTTTTCTGTGAAACACTTTGACATATCTTATTACCATAAAGGTGCTAGATAAATGCAGCTTTTGCGAAAGGGGTCTTTGCTGGCAAAAGTATTGTTGAATACGGCCAATAAATGTTTTATGCATTTACTCTTATTTATGTTAAATAATGAGGGTGAAATACCCTGCAATCAAACTGCATTGTTTTCCTCTTCTTTTTTTTACCCATCTCCCCATAATTGATGATGAAACGATTTGTGTCCATTCAGCCATTCCTAACACGTTCATTCAGTGCCATTTTTGAGGGAATGTGGGACAATTATTACTGGCACTGGGTGCTGCGTTACCTCAAGCAATTGGGTCGAACTGGGTTGATAGATCAGAGAGTGGTTTAGTCAGAGGACCCGAAGCACAAAAGAGTGAACCGTATGTTCCCAAAAAGGGAAGGGCGGAGGATGCGAGAAGACAAATGGAAGGTGCGAGAGATCAGGGAAGGTGAAAGAGAGTGGAAGAGAATCTCGGAAATGGAGAAATAAAAGTGCACCAAGAACCGAATAGTAGATTGGAGGGAGGAATGAGTGTTTTAGATTTTGAAATATTTTTGTTGAGTGCTAGAGTAAGTAGGTGTGAGGAGGACGTTGTGCTGTGCGCTGGTGCTCACTTGGCTTGTTTCATGCGTGAGAAAGTCAAAAGCAGAGTGCAATTAAAAGAAACATGGTCCCATTTGTTTCTAAATAAATGAAGTGCAGCCTCCCCTCATACGGTTGGAATTAAAGGTTCACACTCCTGCCCTATTTGACCCGAGTTCTTGCGCTGTTTATGTAGTGAAGACAAAGGATAAAATCGCAACTACATCTGACCTTCAAGGAGTAACTGGGGACTGGCAATTTGAAGCCACATTATTCAAATGTGTTTTCATAAGAGTGAGAAACCCTGGAAGATAACAAAGGGGTTTGCAGCGAAACAAAAAGATTACTTGTGTGCAGTGATACTGTGTTGCTGCCTGTTCTCAGGACTCCTTAATTGGTACCAGAGGGCTGAGCCTGTGATAGTCAAGTGGCTATGTTACTGGGTCTAGGAATCCAGAGGCCTGGGTGAATGTTCTGGAGACAGGAGTTCAATTTCCCTCATGACCGCTGGGGAGTTTAAAGCTAATTAAGTAAATAAAATTCAGAATAAAAATAAGTTTCATAGTGTAAAGCCACTGCACTGATGGGAAAATCCACATCTGGTTCACTAATGTCCTTTAGGGAAGAACATCCACCATCCTTGCCATGTCTGGCCTGTATGTGACACCAGAATTATCCACTGAATTGTCTGAGTAAGTCCCTCAGTTTTATTCAAGGAGGCAGCTCACTGCCACCTTCTTAGGGCTGGGCAATAAATGCTGGGCTTGCCAGTGATGCTCACATCCCATTAATGAATTGATAAAAGATGTGTACAAGATTCTATCCAACGTTTTTGTCTTTGGCTGGATCTGGTAGTGTATTGGGTTTCAATGGCCAGGCCGGGTCTGGTGGGGAGAGTATTTCTGGCATCTATGGCCTGATCCTATCAGTGGAGTTGGCTTTGTTAGATAAGGTGAAGAGACAGAGTGGTAGGGTGAATTGGGTCCTATTTTGGATGAGGAGTTATGGAGTGAGGTTCTTTGCAGGGTGAATTCCACACCCTCCTGTGCTAGGCTCAGTTTGATCCAGTTCAAGGTGGGGGACAAGGCTCACCTGGTCAAGATGAGGATGTGTTTTATTTTTGGGGGGGGGAGGAGTGGTGACAGCTGGCGGCTGTGTTCTTGGGGGCCGGCTAATCGTACTCGTATGTTCTGGTTGTATCCTAAGTTGTTAAGCTTTTGGGTCTGCTTCTTTAGTTTTTCCAATTAAGGGGCAATTTAGCGTGGCCAATCCATCTACCCTGCACATCTTTGGGTTGTGGGGGTGAAACCCACGCAGACACGGGAAGAATGTGAAAACTCCACACGGACAGTGACCCGGGGCCGGGATTCGAACCCGGGTCTTCAGCGCAGTAGGCAGCAATGCTAACCATGGGTCTCCTTCTGTAACACCATGTTGGAGACTCTGAAAGTTTAATTGGAGCATTTTTGTTTGGTGGCCATTTGCGGGACCTCTGACGCGCCGGTGCTGCAGACCGGGGAAGCGGATGTCCTCGCCTTTGCCTCGTGAACAGCCTAGAAGTGAGTCCTGGTTTCCTACTCTGCCCAGTGCGTGGCCTGACCTCCGGTTGGGTGACCTCATGGAATTTTTGCACTTGAAGAAGGTCTAATACATCACGAGGGGGTCGGTGGAGGGGTAATTTCCTTTTTAAAGAGTTAGTCTCCATCAATTGTTAGGGGTTTTAGTTTATTGTTGGAGGCAGGGGGTAGTTTGGATATGTTCTTGACTGTTAAGTGTGTTCCTATTATATTGTCATTTATAATATCCATTTTTTTATAGTTCTATATAAAGTTTTCAGTAAAAATATATTTGTTTAACTGCTGTGCAGCTGAGCACTGCAGATTACCAGCAATTATGTTGTTGGCTTCACGTCATTGGAACAACAACCCCACAGAAGCTTGTTTAGCACAGTGGGCTAAACATCTGGCCTGTAATGCGGAACAATGCCAGCAGCATTGTTCAATTCCCGTACATAGCCGCAGCAAAATATTTCTGTTGTGGAATGGAGGGGAGACGGCAGCTGAGCTTCATGAGTATAAGATGGTCACTAATGAATCCAATGGGGAATTCGGGAGAAGCTTCTCTACCCAGAGAGTGGTGGGAAAGTAGGACTAGACCACTAGACTAGCAGAGGAGGGAAGTGAGAAAAACGCATAAGGGAGAAAGGAAAAGGAAGATATGTTGGATGGGATGACATGAATATGGATGAGAGGACATTCCCGTGGAGCATAAATAGTGTGGACCAATTGATTCTGTGCTGTGAATTCTACGTAATGTGCTCAAGTCACTCGGTCCATGGTCAGGTTGCTGGCCATCCAAAATTCTGTTCTAAGTGTCATCGTAAGTACATCATGCTGTTCTAATTAAACTAAATCCGCTAATCCAGAAGAAAGTGGGATGTTTGGGATACATGGTTGATGTTGTTCACTACTTTTCCCAGAAATCTTTGTGGGTTTTTCGGAAACAGAGAGATCCGTTCATTTCCTCCATCTCCTGAGCTTTGAGGAAGTTTGTTTGAAAGCGAGCCATAGTCTGTCGACTGTAGTTGCGATTGATGGTTTGCTATTCACTGCAGCGAACAATTGGAATAAAAGCCACATTCTTCAAACGCCTTTTTTTTTTTTGTTCAAACCATTACAGAATAGAATAATTTATATGCATGAATGTGTCACAAACCTGCCCAAGTGTAGGGTGGATTTGAAACTCCGATCGCTCTTGTGACATTAACTGGCTGCAGTTGATATCTGTGGGAAAGATTGTGCTGAAGAGTTGACACAATAGTGACCATTTTACCTTTTTTGAATTGCATTGGTAACAACTTGCATTTACGTAGCACCTTCTAATGTAGCCTAAAAAGTCCCAACATGCTATCGAAGGAAAGATGTGAGTGCATTAGAAGCAGTTCAGGGAAGATTTACAAGAATAAGCATGTTATCTTATGAGGCAAAGTTGGAGAGGTTAGGTTTGTATCCGCTTTCGAGTTTAGAAGAGTAAGAGGTGACTTGATCGAAATCTTTAAGATCCCGAGGGGTACTGACAGGGTGGATGTGGAGAGGATGTTTCCTCTTGTCGGAGAATCTAGAACTAAGGGTCGCTATTTCAAAGTAAGGCATAATTCATTTAAGACTGAGATGAGGAGAAATGTTTCCTCCTGTGGGTCATGAAATGTTGGAGAGCACCGGATTTAACTGAAGATCAGTATTAGTAGAGAAATGGTGTTGGGAAAATTGATGGGATTGAAGGCCGATAAATCCCCAGGGCCTGATGATCTACATCCCAGAGTACTTAAAGAAGTAACCCTGAAAATAATGGATACATTGGTGGTCATCTTCCAGGATTCTATAGACTGTGGAACAGTTCCTGCAGATTGGAGGGTGGCTAATGTAACTCCACTGTTTAAAAAGGGAGGCCGAGAGAAAGCAAGGAATTATGGACCAGTAAGCCTGATGTCAGTAGTGGGGAGAATTCTAGGATCCATTATCGAAGATTTAATAGCAGAGCACTTGGAAAACAGTGGCAGGATCGGACAGAGTCAGCATAGATTTATGAAGGGGAAATCATGCTTGACAAATTTACTGGAATTATTCGAGGATGTAACTAGTAGGGTTGATGAAGGGGAGCCAATGCATGCAGTTTATTTGGACTTTCAGGAGACTTTTGACAAAGTGCTGCATAAAAGATTGGTGTGTAAAATTAAAGCACATGGGATTAGGGGTAGTGTATTGAGATGGATAGAAAACTAGTCGGCAGACAGGAAACAAAGAATAGGAATTAATGGGTCTTTTTCAAATTGTCAGGTGGTGATTAGTGGGGTCCCGCAGGGATCAATGCCAGGACCCCAGCTATTCACAATATATTTTTTTATCATAGAATTTACAGTGCAGAAGGAAGCCATTCGGCCCATCGAGTCTGCACCGGCTCTGGGAAAGAGCACCCGACCCAAGGTCAACACCTCCACCCTATCCCCATAACCCAGTAACCCCACACAACACTAAAGGGCTATTTTGGACACTAAGGGCAATTTATCATGGCCAATCCACCTAACCGGCACATCTTTGGACTGTGGGAGGAAACCGGAGCACCCGGAGGAAACCCACACTCACTGGGAGGATGTGCAGACTCCGCACAGACAGTGACCCAAGCCGGAATCGAACCTGGGACCCTGGAGCTGTGAAGCAATTGTGCTATCCACAATGCTACCGTGCTGCCCATTTTAATGATTTAGATGAGGGAACAAAATGTAATGTCTCTAAATTTTCAGATGATAAAGCTGGGTGGGAGGGTGAGCTGTGAGGAGGATGGAGAGATCCTTCAGTGTGATTTGGACAAGTTGAAGGAATGGACAAATGCATGCTAGATGCAGTATAATTTGGATAAATGTGAGGTTATCCAATTTGGTAGCAAAAACAGGAAGGCAGATTATCTTAATGGCCATAAATTAGGAGAGGGGAATGAGACCTGTGTGTCCTCGTACACCAGTTGCTGAAGGTAAGCATGCAGGTATAGCAGGCGGTAAGGAAGGCAAATGGTGTGTTGGCCTTCATAGCGTACAGGGGCAGGAATGTATTAGAGCACAGGAGCAGGGGTGTCTTGCTGTAATTATACAGGGCCTTGGTGAGGCCACACTTGGAATATTGTGCGCAGTTTTGGTCACCTTATCTGAGGAAGAAAGTTCTTGAAGTGGGAGGGCAGAGAAAATCTACATGACTGATTCCTGGGATGGCAGGACTGACGTATGGGGGGAAGATTGTATTCACTGGAGCTCAGAAGAATGAGGGGGGAATCTCATAAAATTCTAACAGGACTAGACAGGGTAGATGCAAGAAGAATGTTGCCGATGGCAGTGGGGGGGTGGGGGGGGATGTTGTCCAGAATCTGGGTCACAGTCTGAGGATACAGGTCGACCATTTAGGACTGAGCTGAGAAATGTCTTAACCCAGAGAGTGATCGGCCTGTGGAATTCGCTACCATAGAAAGCAGTTCAGGCCAAAACATGTTTTCAAGAAGCAGTTCGATATAGCACTTGGGGCGAAGGGGATCAAAGGAAATGGGTGGGGGGGGATCAACCTGCCATGATCGTAATGAATGGCAGAACATGCTCAAAGGGCCGAGATGGCCTCCTCCTCCTATTTTCTGTTTCTATGCGAGTCTCCGGAACTCTTCCTCAAAAGGCAGTGGTAGCCGATTTTTAATGCAGAGGTAGATGGATGAATTCTTGATTAGCAAGGAGGTGAAAGGTTATTGGGAGGAGGCAGGAATGCGGGGTTAAAGGCACAATCTGATCAGCCATGAGCTCATTGAACGGGGGGGGAACAGGCTGCGAGGCCTACTACTGTTCCTAACTCTGGATATTTGTATGTTCATATTAGCATAATCAGAGAAGATTTGGTACTTGTGTTGCGTAAAGGGGAGGTGACAAAAAGCTTGGTTAAAGAAATAAGTTTTAAAGAGCGTAGTAAAAAGAAGGAAGTGCCGCAAGTAGAGGTTTCAGGAAAGGGTGCCAGAGCTTTGTGTTGAAGCAGCTGAACACAGGTGAAATCAGGGAGGAGTGCTGCAGAGTAGAGAAGCCAACATTCTGAGGCCGATCGAAAGGGGTGAGGCCATGGAGGGGTTTGAAATCCATGTGACAGGATAAGTTTAAATTCTGAAAGAATGTTGCTGAAATAAAGTAGGGCGAACATACAAACAATGTCTTATAACCTATTCTTCCCCCCGCCCCCCACACTTTATCTTACTAAAGGAGATGGGCTCTAGTATAATTAGAAACAGCCCCAGGATCAACTGAGGTCAGCAGATGTTTTTGACGTATTTTCCAAATTGTCCGTTCTAAAAAGAGCGAAATAATGAGCAGTTACGCAAAGCCCATGCTTTCACAGCAAGTCCTATTTCTGTAACTTCAGCCTCCAGTGAGACGCACAATAGTTCTGTCAAGAGTCCAGGCTGATTTTCTGTGCAGTGTGAATAAATGGAACCTTGCCTGCAGCCTTGCGATGACTGAGGCGAACTAATTCAATGGTTTATTAGATAACCCCCTGGGTCTGGCGGACATATTTTACTGTGGCAACTTATCTAAGCGCAATGTCAATATTTAAGTTCAGTAAGAAGTTTTACAACACCAGGTGAATATTTAAGTTGCCTCATTGACAATGCATCAACCCTCAGTTGTTTTCTGTGCTGGCTGCGTGGTCCTATTTATATGTTTGTGATTATGAATAGAAAAAAAATCAACCTCCAAGCTGAGGGCAGCAACTATTTTTCTTTTTGGTTCTCTTGTTAACTTCCTTGTCTCTCATGCACGTGGGCTAACT
Source organism: Scyliorhinus torazame (assembly GCF_047496885.1). NCBI lineage: Eukaryota > Metazoa > Chordata > Chondrichthyes > Carcharhiniformes > Scyliorhinidae > Scyliorhinus > Scyliorhinus torazame. Next base: position 166,522,895 of record NC_092723.1, read on the forward strand.
GCGAAACAAGATCCTGATAAGGGCCGAGACCATTCACCCCCTCGAGCCTGGCCCATGTTTAATTTGATCAAGGCTGATCTGCACCTCAACTCCATTTACCTGCCTTTACTTCATATCTCTTGATAAACTCGCCCAACAATACTCTACCTACCAATCTGTTTCTTAAAAGGGTCAATTGCCCCGGCATTAACCATAAATTACCATAAGACATAGGAGCATAATGAGGCCAGTCGGCCCATCGAATCTGCTCCGCCATTCAATCATGGCTGATGTTTTTCTCATCCCTAATCTCCTGTCTTCTTCCCATAACCCCTGATCCCCTTATTAATCAAGAACCTATCTATCTCTGTCTTAAAGACACTCAGTGATTTGGCCTCCACAGCCTTCTGCAGCAGAATTCCACAGATTCACCACCCTCTGGCTGAAGACATTCCTCCTTGTCGCTGTTTTAAAGGATCGTCCCTTTAGTCTGAGATTGTGTCCTCTGGTTCTAGTTTTTCCAACAAGTGGAAACATCCTCTCCACGTCCACTCTATCCAGGCCTCGCAGTATCCTGTAAGTTTCAATAAGATCCCCCCCCCATCCTTCTAAACTCCCAACGAGTACAGACCCAGAATCCTCAACTGTTCCTCATACGATAAGTTCTCCATTCCAGGGATCATTCTTGAGAACCTCCTCTGGATCCTTCCCAAGGCCAGCATGTCCTTCCTTAGATACAGGGCCCAAAACTGCTCACAATACTCTAAATAGGGTCTGACCAGAGCATTGTTAGCCTTTAGGGGAAATAATTCAAGATTTCTGTCATAATATGCACCCATGCACATCATGAGGTAAAACAGGCAGGGATAGACACCCAGGTTAGCCAATCAACATACAGGACAGAACACAACCAATCACCAGACAGAACACCAGAGGGGGGCTTCAAACTATAAAACACACGTGGCATCAGCACTCCGCCTCTTTCCACTGGTGACAACTGTAGTGACAGTCGGGGTGTATATATCAGTCAGCACCTTCTACACGTGGATCAGAGCTAACCTGGTCTAGTAAGTTAGAGTAGTAGAGTGTCAACCCACAGCCAGCTGTGTGCATTGCTACAGAAGTTCACTAAATCGTATTGAACCAACGCCTACGTTTGGTGTATGCTTTACAGTTCACCTGCATCCTGCTGCAGTCCGTGTTACCCCCAGGGTAAATAACACGACAATTTCTACTTCACTTTTGTGTGAAGAAGTGCTCCCTAAAATCTCCATTACCCGCCCCCCCACCCCGGGCCTTTCGAATGGGCAAGCTCTAATTTGAATATTAAGTCTCTCTCTGTTCTTTGATTTCCTCGCTGGGGAGGAAATTGTTCGAGGAAGTAACTTCTTTGTATCTGCCTGCATGAATCCTATTCACACATTGATCGCTCGATTAGATCACCCTTCAATCTTCCCAACCTCAAAGGGATTCAAGCCCAAGTTTATGCAACTTGTCCTCCTAATTTAACCCATTCGGCTCTGAATCAAATTAAGGCTACGATAATGTTTTATTGAAAAGAAAGTGTTGTAGATGCTGGAATTCTGAATTCCAAAACTTGTAAATGCTTAGGCCACTTGTATGTTTGTCTCTTTGTTTTCTCTCCCCCTTTTCCTTGTAATCTTTTGTAAATGGGTGTTTATCTGATCGTGATGGATAAGAGAAACCATTCGGCCCATTTTTGGTTTACCGATCCAAAGAAATTCTAACGTTCCCCTGTATCATCATCCATTTGTTCCTGCCATTTTGCCTCCAGTAATTGAGGTGTTTCAGATGATTGAAGTGGTTGATGGGGTAAACAGATAGGAACTATTTCCTCTGGTGAGGTTTTGGTCAGTGGAGTTCAGAATAAGGAGATGTAAATTAAAACTTGGAGCTAAGCTGTTCAGGGTTGATGTCATGAAGCACTTGTTTACGTAGTTGACATCTGGAACTCTCTCCTCGAAACAGCTGTTATGTATGAAGTCTTGTTAAAAATCTCAAAACATTGAGGTTTAATAGATTTTTGTTAAGTAGATGTAAATATTAGAAACCTCGGCAAGTAAATGCTATGATCACATTGAATGGTGCAACAAGCTCGATGGGCTGAATGGGGCCTCCTGTTTCTATGGTCGTTATTCATCCTGGAAATCTATTCCATGCATTGATCACTGTTTGGCAAAAGAGCAACTTAAGAGTAATTTATTTATTTTCAGGAGGCCTTGTGGGATTAAGCGTGGATCAAGCCTTTGCCTTCCCATCTTTCGGCCTCCTGGCTTCTCGCGAAGGGAAATTTTCCCAGTCCTACTGCAGGGCAGATATCCCATCCCTGGGGACAGCTGGCTGATCAGATGGTGCCACTGCTGGTAATGCAGGCGACCCAGGCAGACAATCAGCAATGATGCCCCAGGGATCAGGTAAGTGGGGTGGGTTCACATGAACCAGACAGGGAGACTCCAGCAATCGGGATCATGGAGGGGTGTGTAGGAAGTGTATTAGTATTTGAAATGCCTGAGGGATCTTCACCTATGAGTGGCCTATGCCTCCGGCAGATCTCTCTGTTGGACATGGGCTTCCCAAGTCGAAGGGATCCTCCCAATCGGGTGCAGGTGTGCCCATCTGGGTTTATTTGGTAGGCTGCCCATATTGTACAAGACCATAATATATAGAAGCAGAATTAGGCCATTTGGCCCATCGAGTCTGCTCTGCCATTCGATCATGTTTTATTTTGTCCCTAAACTTTTTTTTCTTTTTTAAAAAAAAATTTTTTTTATTGTCATTTCCCATATTTATAAACAGTTGTATATATACACCACATTTTTCTTGCCCGCGCTAATTTCCTTTATTATACAGAGAGGTTTAGTTTGTCCTTCGTTTAACTGACCCTACATGAATTTCATTGCCCTTTGGATTCGTCTATGGTCCCTCCCCCATCCCCATTGTTGCGCCCCCCCCCCCTACCGCAAGGTTGCACAGTCTTTTGGTACCTCATCTATCTTGGTGTTTGAAAAAAAATTGTGTTAGGTTACTCCTCGTTGCTGACCTCGAACAGGCTTTGGAACAGACCGACAAACTGCCCCTAAGTATCCAGGAAGCCTTCCTCTGACCCTTGGGTGGTGTACGTAATCTTCTCCAGATGGAGAAACCATTCGATCATGGTTGATACGTTTCTCATTCCCATTCTCCAGCCTTCTCCCCGTAACCCTTGATCCCCTTCTTAATCAAGAACCTATCTATCTCGGTCTTAAAGACACTCAGTGATTTGGCCTCCACAGCCTTCTGCGGCAAAGTGTTCCCCAGATTCATCGCCCTCTGGCTGAAGAAATTCCTCCTCACCTCTGTCTTAAAGGATCTTCAGTCTGAGGCTGTGCCCTCTGGTTCTTGTTTCACCTACCACTGGAAACGTCCCCTCCATGTCCACTCTGTCTAGGCCTCTCGGTATTCTGTAAGTTTCAATGAGATCTCCCCTCATCCTTCTGAATACAGACCCAGACTCCTCAACCGCTCCTCATATGACAAGCCCTTCATTCCGGGATTGTTCTTGTGACCTTCCTTTGGAGAAAATAAAGAATATCACTGGTGATCTCCTCAATTTAACACACCCAACATTTGCAAAGCATTGTTCAATGCAAAGTTTTACAATCGATAAACATCTTCTCAACAATGTAAATATGTATATGTGTAAAACAGACTTAATTCTTACAAGGTTAAAGCCTAATTGATCGTCACATGCGGTATTTATTCAAACACATTTTTAACCTGTTAAATACCAGCAGCAGTGGGATGGGGCCCTTAAGGCACCACTTGGATTGCCTAAATTGGCCTCCAGATGAGAAGGCCACCCTCGGGCCCGAGTCTGAGTCAGAAATTGGCAGGATCTCCACCCCAAGCCTTTCTGCCTGATCACATGTTCTCCTCTGATTGGGACCTATTAAATGCTGCCCGTAGATATTTTTTTTCCAGTGCAGAAGAAAGCCATTCAGCCCATCAAGTCCATGATGTTTATGATCAGAGAATGGATGCCGAGGTGATTTACACTGCAATGGTGGTCAAAAGCCATGAAACTGAAGCTCCGTAAAATTTATAATTTATCTCTGGCTTCAGCAGGGAGAATTTACTTGGGTGTTTTACTGACTGACCACGCATTCCAGGTCCTTAATGGACTTGTACACGAGGATTGATGAGTTGTGTCCCTGCTGTACTGACTCATCAATACGGGATACAGTTTATCACCTGGAGATTTGTCGCCTGGTATATGCTCGTACAGGACCGTTTCCTGTCTTTACCAAGTTGATTGCAGAACATCACTAAGCATTGTAAATGGTGAACCATGTAGAAACCATGCACCCTGCAGCAAAATTTACAACAACGGATGTTTTTTTTTCTCAAGGAGGAAAGGAAGACAAAGGAAATTGGGTCAATCTATTGAGCTCTGCAATCTTTTGTTTCGGAGTAGGATGGCACCATGAATCAATGTCAGAAAAACCAAAGGTTCTCTTCCTGAATCTACTTAATGTGCTAAACAGACATCACTACGATGACAGTACACGCCCTGCCTGCCTGCCTCCCAACTCCAGTAAAAAGTAGTCATTAATAATAATCTGCACAGATTTATTTAACAACCGCTGGAGAGGCTCTTATTTACTTGAGAACAAAAACGCACCAAGATGTGTACAACCGGGCTACCGTTTTGTAGTACTTTCATCAATTTTGAATCTCCTCCTAGTACTTACACGTGGAAGGATGAGGTGAAATGGTAGGAAATGTTGCTTTCATAGAATCGGAACAGAAGATTAGGGCCATTCAGCCCGTTGTGTCAGTTCTCAGAAAGAGCTATTCCATCAGTCCCACTTCTCTTTTCCCATAGCTCTTTCTTTTTAAAAAAAAATATATTTTATTCAAATTTTTCAGCCAAACAAAACAATACAAAGGTTTTCCCTTTTTACAACAATAAAACAATATAAATAACAGTGACCGTTTTAACAAGTAAATAAATAATATATAAACTAAATGGCAACTGCCATAACAAAAATAATAACTCTCCAGATAATAAAATCAAACAATCCAATATACATAACCAAGTACAAATATCTATACAAAAACCACCCCTGAGGACCCACCCGAGCCCTCCCCCCCCCCCCCCCCCCCCCCCCCCCCCCGGGTTGCTGCTGTCACCTTCCCATTTCCTTTATCGTTCTGCGAGGTAGTCAATGAACGGTTGCCACCGCCTGGTGAACCCTTGAGCCGAACCCCTTAGCACAAACTTTATCCGTTCTAGTTTTATAAAGCCTGCCATGTCATTTATCCAGGTCTCCACGCCTGGGGGTTTGGCTTCCTTCCACATAAGCAATATCCTTCGCCGGGCTACTAGGGACGCAAAGGCCAAAACATCAGCCTCTCTCGCCTCCTGCACTCCCGGCTCTTCTGCAACCCCAAATATAGCCAACCCCCAGCCTGGCTCGACCTGGACCCCCACCACCTTCGAAAGCACCTTTGCCACCCCCACCCAGAACCCCTGCAGTGCCGGGCATGACCAAAACATGTGGGTGTGGTTTGCTGGGCTTCTCGAGCATTTCCCACACCTATCGTCTACCCCGAAAAATTTACTGAGCCTTGCTCCGGTCATATGTGCCCTGTGCAAAACCTTGAATTGTATCAGGCTTAGCCTGGCGCATGAGGACGACGAGTTTACCCTACGTAGGGCATCAGCCCACAGCCCCTCCTCAATCTCTTCCCCCAGCTCTTCTTCCCATTTTCCCTTCAGCTCATCCACCATGATCTCCCCCTCGTCCCTCATTTCCCTGTATATATCCGACACCCTACCATCCCCCACCCATGTCCCTGAGATCACTCTATCTTGAATCTCCTGCGTCGGGAGCTGCGGGAATTCACTCACCTGTTGCCTCGCAGAAGCCCTCAGTTGCATGTACCGAAATGCATTCCCTTGGGGCAACCCATATTTTTCCGTCAGCGCTCCCAGACTCGCAAACGTCCCATCTATGAACAGATCTCTCAGTTGCACAATCCCAGCTCTCTACCCATAGCTCTTTCAAACATCAAACAGCTATCCCTCTCCTGTGATCAAGGTTTGCATGTTTACTTTGAAAATACCTGGGCAAGGAATATTTCTTGACTGTGCCTTTACCGTCTCTTGTGCCAACTGTGGCTCAGTTGGCAACGCTCTGGCCTCCGAGTCGGAGGGTTGTGGCTTCAAGTCCCACTCCAGAGGCTCAAGGACAAATATCAGAACTGACCCTCCAGTGCAGTATTGAGGGAGTGCTGCGATGCCGAAGGTGCCATCCTTTAGGATAAACATTAAGCCAAGTACATCTGCCCTCAGTTGACATAACAGACACCGATTATCTGTCCATTACTGCATGGCTGTTTGTGGGAGCTTGCTGTGCACAAATTAACTGTTGCATTTCCTACATTACAACAGTGACTACACTTAAATTACTTCATTGGCTGTGAAGGGTTTTGGGTGTCTCGTGACTGTAAAAGGTGCTGTATAAATTCAAATTGTGTTTCAATGGCTTGATGGACAGAAAGGCCTCTTTTTGTGCTATCAAATTTTCTGTGATTCAAATTAATTATCACTAAAGAATGCTCAAGAATGTGGAATTTTCTTCGTCCTGGGGTTGCCAATTCTCCAGGATTACCCAGATTCTCCAGGAATTCAAACACTAAACTCCAGGATAATGGAGTTGATCTTTTGAGGTGTTTGCTTTCTAAAACTGAATGTTCACGGTGTCAAGAGAGGCTCCATGTCTTAACCAAAATGGTGCTAGAATCCAGCATCACTGATGTTTCCTGGGAGCAAGGGGTGGTGGTGGTGTGGGGGGGGGGGGGGACTGGGATGGGTTGTATTGCTGGTAGAGAGCATTTTTACATTTAACAGGACAGTCTGGTATGGTAACCTGAGCGTGACATGCAAAAGTAAGCTGGCTAGAATTGTCAACACTGCAGGTAAAATCATTGATATACAGCAGATGCAGCTTGATAATTTATTTAACAACACAGTTAAGGGGAAAGCTTCAGTCCTCATCGGTGATCCCTCTCACTCTTTATATATCAATTTGAAGGGCTCCCTTTGGGCCAGTGCTTTAGAATGACTATTGCCAGGAAAAAAAATCTGTTTTCAAGAAGTCTTTGTTCCCAGTGCCATAAGCTTACTAAATAACACTGTAAATGTAACCTGTTTTTTTGTTTAATTTTGATTGCAGTTGGTGCCTTAAAGTTTTGTTTTTCTATTTTGCGCAACCGTCATTCATGGAAGCGGCTGCACATGTAAAAGTGAAACTATCTTCAAATCGGTATAATTCTTGTGGGCTTTAGACGTTTGAGGAAAAGGTCTGATTCTGTTGGTTATTTGGAAAGGTCAGTTACCCTTTGAGGTTTTTCAGAGTAGGCCTGAATGTGAAGATAAAGTGGATGAACTCAATGACTCTGTAAAGCCATCAGGTTATTTGACTCCCCAAGCCCTTACATTTTTTCGAAAAAACAATAACCTGCTGAGTGGCAGAGTGGTCAGCACTGCTGCCTCACAGTGCCAGGGGACCCAGGTGTGATTCTGGCCTTGGGTGCACATTCTCCCCATGACTGCGTGGGTTTCCTCCGCGTGCTCCAGTTTCCTCCCACAGTCCAAAGATGTGCTGTTAGGTCTGGTTACCGGGATAGGGCGGTGGCGTGAGCCTAGACAGGGTGCTCTTTCAGAGGGTTGAAGCAGACTAGATGGGTTGACTGACCTCCTTCTCCACTGTAGGGATTCTATGGATAGATTGTTTTTGCAATTTCACTAGTTGTTGACATTGCCTGAAGGTTATCATTATAAGATTGCTTGCACAACCGGTCATTATCACAGTTGTGGGGTAGGTGGTGGTTGTAAGTGCATACTTGGATTAACAGCGCCAAATGGTTATAAACTGATTAGCTGTCTTTGGTATGGTGCTATGAATGTGAATGTTTGCTTTTATTTTTTTTTAAAAATATATTTTATTGAAAATTTTTGGTCAACCATCACAGTACATTGTGTATCCTTTACACAATAATATAACAGTATAAATAACAATGCCCTGCTTTATAAACAAAGAATAAATAATATAACAAAAACTAAAACTAAAACTAAATGGCAACTGCCTTGTCTCAGATAAACACTCTCCAAAAATATGATTGAACAGTCCAATATACAATTATTTATAGCAACGACCTATACATATTATACATATATATTAACAACCCTGAGAGTCCTTCTGGTTCCTCCCCCCACCCGGGCTGCTGCTGCTGCCTTCTTCTTTTCCATTCCCTCTATCTTTCTGTGAGGTATTCGACGAACGGTTGCCACCGCCTGGTGAACCCTTGAGCCGATCCCCTTAGGACGAACTTAATCCGTTCCAGCTTTATAAACCCTGCCATGTCATTTATCCAGGTCTCCACCCCCGGGGGCTTGGCTTCCTTCCACATCAACAGTATCCTGCGCCGGGCTACTAGGGACGCAAAGGCCAAAACATCGGCCTCTTTCGCCTCCTGCACTCCCGGCTCTTGTGCAACCCCAAATATAGCCAACCCCCAGCTTGGTTCGACCTGGACCCCCACTTCTTTCGAAAGCACCTTTGTCACCCCCACCCAGAACCCCTGTAGTGCCGGACATGACCAGAACATGTGGGTGTGATTCGCTGGGCTTCTCGAGCATTTCGCACACCTATCCTCTACCCCAAAGAATTTACTGAGCCGTGCTCCAGTCATATGCGCCCTGTGTAACACCTTAAATTGAATCAGGCTTAGCCTGGCACACGAGGACGATGAGTTTACCCTACTTAGGGCATCCGCCCACAGCCCCTCCTCAATCTCCTCCCCCAGCTCTTCTTCCCATTTCCCTTTCAGCTCATCTACCATAATCTCCCCCTCGTCCCTCATTTCCCTATATATATCTGACACCTTACCGTCCCCCACCCATGTCTTTGAGATCACTCTGTCCTGCACCTCATGCGTCGGGGGCTGCGGGAATTCCCTCACGTGTTGCCTCGCAAAAGCCCTCAGTTGCATATACCGAAATGCATTCCCTTGGGGCAACCCATATTTCTCGGTCAGCGCTCCCAGACTTGCGAACTTCCCATCCACAAACAGATCTTTCAGTTGCGTTACTCCTGCTCTTTGCCATATTCCAAATCCCCCATCCATTCTCCCCGGGGCAAACCTATGGTTATTTCTTATCGGGGACCCACCAAGGCTCCCGTCTTTCCCCTATGCCGTCGCCACTTTCCCCAAATCTTCAGTGTAGCCACCACCACCGGGCTTGTGGTGTATTTCTTCGGTGTGAACGGCAATGGGGCCGTCACCATAGCTTGTAGGCTAGTCCCCCTACAGGACGCCCTCGCCAATCTCTTCCACGCCGCTCCCTCCTCTTCTCCCATCCACTTACTCACCATTGAGATATTGGCAGCCCAGTAGTACTCACTTAGGCTCGGTAGTGCCAGCCCCCCCCTATCCCTACTACGCTGTAAGAATCCCTTCCTCACTCTCGGGGTCTTCCCGGCCCACACAAAACTCATGATACTCTTTTCGATCCTTTTGAAAAAAGCCTTCGTGATCACCACCGGGAGGCACTGAAACACAAAGAGGAATCTCGGGAGGACTACCATTTTAACCGCCTGCACCCTCCCTGCCAGTGACAGGGATACCATGTCCCATCTCTTGAAGTCCTCCTCCATTTGTTCCACCAATCGCGTTAAATTTAACCGATGCAATGTTCCCCAATTCTTGGCTATCTGGATCCCCAAGTAACGAAAGTCCCTTGTTACCTTCCTCAGCGGAAAGTCCTCTATTTCTCTGCTCTGCTCCCCTGGATGCACCACAAACAACTCACTTTTCCCCATGTTCAGTTTATAACCTGAGAATTCTCCAAACTCCCGAAGTGTCCGCATTATCTCTGGCATCCCCTCCGCCTGGTCCGCTACATATAACAGCAAATCATCCGCATACAGAGATACCCGGTGTTCTTCTCCTCCTCTAAGTACACCCTCCACTTCTTGGAACCCCTCAATGCTATTGCCAGGGGCTCAATCGCCAGTGCAAACAATAATGGGGACAGAGGGCATCCCTGCCTTGTCCCTCTATGGAGCCGAAAGTATGCAGATCCCCGTCCATTCGTGACCACACTCGCCACTGGGGCCCTATACAACAGCTGCACCCATCCAACATACTCATCTCCAAAACCAAATCTTCTCAGCACCTCCCACAGATAATCCCACTCCACTCTATCAAATGCTTTCTCGGCATCCATCGCCACCACTATCTCCGCTTCCCCCTCTGGTGGGGGCATCATCATTACCCCTAGCAGCCTCCGTATATTCGTATTCAGCTGTCTCCCCTTCACAAACCCAGTTTGGTCCTCATGGACCACCCTCGGGACACAATCCTCTATCCTCATTGCCATTACCTTGGCCAGAATCTTAGCGTCTACATTTAGGAGGGAAATAGGTCTATAGGACCCGCATTGCAGCGGGTCCTTTTCCTTCTTTAGGAGAAGCGATATCGTTGCCTCAGACATAGTCGGGGGCAGCTGTCCCCTTTCCTTTGCCTCATTAAAGGTCCTCATCAGTAGCGGGGCGAGCAAGTCCACATATTTCCTGTAAAATTCAACTGGGAATTCATCCGGTCCCGGAGCCTTCCCCGCCTGCATGCCCCTAATTCCTTTCACTACTTCCTCTATTTCAATCTGTGCTCCCAGTCCCACCCTTTCCTGCTCCTCCACCTTGGGAAATTCCAGCCGGTCCAGAAAGCCCATCATTCTCTCCCTCCCATCCGGGGGTTGAGCTTCGTATAATTTTTTATAAAATGCCTTGAACACTCCGTTCACTCTCTCCGCTCCCCGCTCCATCTCTCCTTCCTCATCCCTCACTCTCCCTATTTTCCTCGCTGCTCCCCTTTTCCTCAATTGGTGGGCCAGCAACCTGCTCGCCTTCTCCCCATATTCGTACTGTACACCCTGTGCCTTCCTCCACTGCCTCTGCAGTACCCGTTGTTAGCAAGTCAAATTCTACGTGTAGCCTTTGCCTTTCCCTGTACAGTCCCTCCTCCGGTGCCTCCGCATATTGCCTGTCCACCCTCAGAAGTTCTTGCAGCAACTGCTCCCATTCCCTACTCTCCTGCTTTCTTTTATGTGCCCTTATTGATATCAGCTCCCCTCTAACCACTGCCTTCAGCGCCTCCCAGACCACTCCCACCTGGACCTCCCCATTATCATTGAGTTCCAAGTACTTTTCAATGCACCCCCTCACCCTTAGACACACACCCTCATCTGCCATTAGTCCCATGTCCATTCTCCAGGGTGGGCGCCCTTCTGTTTCCTCCCCTATCTCCAAGTCCACCCAATGTGGAGCGTGATCCGAAATGGCTATAGCCGTATACTCCGTTCCCCTCACCTTCGGGATCAACGCCCTTCCCAAATCAAAAAAGTCTATTCGCGAATAGACTTTGTGGACATAGGAGAAAAACGAAAACTCCTTACTCCTAGGTCTGCTAAATCTCCATGGGTCTACTCCTCCCATCTGCTCCATAAAATCTTTAAGCACCTTGGCTGCTGCCGGCCTCCTTCCAGTCCTGGACCTCGACCTGTCCAGCCCTGGTTCCAACACCGTATTGAAATCTCCCCCCATTACCAACTTTCCCACCTCTAGGTCCGGGATGCGTCCTGGCATACGCCTCATAAAATTGGCATCATCCCAGTTCGGGGCATAAACGTTTACCAAAACCACCGTCTCCCCCTGTAGTTTGCCACTCACCATCGCATATCTGCCCCCGCTATCCGCCACTATAGTCTTTGCCTCAAACATTACCCGCTTCCCCACTAATATAGCCACCCCCCTGTTTTTCGCATCTAGCCCCGAATGGAACACCTGCCCCACCCAACCTTTGCGTAGTCTCACCTGGTCTATCAGTTTCAAGTGCGTTTCCTGTAACATAACCACGTCTGCCTTAAGTTTCTTAAGGTGTGCGAGTACCCGTGCCCTCTTTATCGGCCCGTTCAGCCCTCTCACGTTCCACGTGATCAGCCGGGTTGGGGGGCTTTTTACCCCTCCCCCTTGCCGATTAGCCATCCCCTTTTTCCAGCTCCTCACCCGGTTCCCACGCAGCTGTGTCCCCCCCCCAGGCGGTGCCCCCCCGCCCATCCCACCCCATACCAGCTCCCCCCTCTCCCCAGCAGCAGCAGCCCAATAATTCCCTCCTCCCACCCCCCCGCTAGATCCCCCACTAGCGTAGTTAGACCCCCATGTTGCTCCCAGAAGTCAGCAAACTCTGGCCGACCTCGGCTTCCCCCCATGACCTCGTCTCGCACCGTGCGACGCCCCCTCCTTCCTGCTTCCCTATTCCCGCCATGATTATCATAGCGCGGGAACCGAGCCCGCGCTTCCCCCTTGGCCCCGCCCCCAATGGCCAACGCCCCATCTCCTCCACCTCCTTTCCTCCCCCCACCACCTCCTGTGGAAGAGAGAAAAGTTACCACATCGCAGGATTAATCTCACAAAACTCCTCTTTCCCCCCTTTTTACCCCACTCTTCGCCCCCCATACTCGCCCCACCACTTTGTTTCAAACGTTCTTTTTTTAATAACCCGCTCATTCCAATTTTTCTTCCACGCTAAAAGTCCACGCTTCATCCGCCGTCTCAAAGTAGTGGTGCCTCCCTTGATATGTGACCCACAGTCTTGCCGGTTGCAGCATTCCGAATTTTATCTTCTTTTTGTGAAGCACCGCCTTGGCACGATTAAAGCTCGCCCTCCTTCTCGCCACCTCCGCACTCCAGTCTTGGTATACGCGGATCACCGCGTTCTCCCACTTACTGCTCCGAGTTTTCTTTGCCCATCTAAGGACCATCTCTCTGTCCTTAAAACGGAGGAATCTCACCACTATGGCTCTGGGAATTTCTCCTGCTCTCGGTCCTCGCGCCATCACTCGGTATGCTCCCTCCACCTCCAGCGGACACGCCGGGGCCTCTGCTCCCATTAACGAGTGCAGCATCGTGCTCACATATGCCCCGACGTCCGCTCCCTCCGCACCTTCAGGAAGACCAAGAATCCTTAGGTTGTTCCTCCTCGCGTTGTTCTCCAGCGCCTCCAGCCTTTCCACACATCGTTTATGGTGTGCCTCGTGCATCTCCGTCTTCACCACCAGGCCCTGTATGTCGTCCTCATTCTCGGCAGCCTTTGCCTTCACGACCCGAAGCTACCGCTCCTGGGTCTTTTGCTCCTCCTTTAGCCCTTCGATCGCCTGTAATATCGGGGCCAACAGCTCCTTCTTCATTTCCTTTTTAAGTTCTTCCACGCAGCGTTTCAAAAACTCGTGTTGTTCAGGGCCCCATATTAAACTGCCACCTTCCGACGCCATCTTAGTTTTTGCTTGCCTTCCTTGCCGCTGCTCTAAAGGATCCACCGCACAGTGGAGGCGACAGAGAGGGGTGCGGGGAGCCCTGGTGGGGTCCCCAATCAGGAACAACCATAGGTTCGCCCCAGGAAGAATGGATGGAGGATTTCAGAGCTGGTTCCAGTTGGGAATTAGGAGGGTGGGAGATTTATTTATAGATGGGACTTTTGCGAGCTTGGGAGCATTGGAGGAAAAGTATAAGTTGCCCCGGGGAAATTTCTTGAGATATATGCAGGTGAGGGCATTTACTAGACAACAGGTGAGGGAATTTCCATTGCTCCCGACACAGGGGATACAGGACAGGGTGCTTTCAGGGGTGTGGGTTGGAGAGGGCAAGGTGTCAGAGATTTACCGAGAGATGAGGGAAGAGGGGGAGGAGTCGGTGGGCGAACTAAAAGGAAAGTGGGAAGAAGAACTAGGGGAGGAGATAGAGGAGGGTATGTGGGCTGATGCCCTAAGCAGGGTAAATTCCTCTTCCTCATGCGCCAGGCTTAGCCTGATTCAATTTAAGGTGCTACATAGAGCACACATAACGGGAGCAAGATTGAGCAGGTTCTTTGGAGTGGAGGACAAATGTGGGAGGTGTGGCGGGAGCCCGGCAAACCACGCACATATGTTTTGGGCATGCCCGGCACTGGAAGGGTATTGGAAGGGAGTGACGGGAGTGATTTCGCGGGTGGTGAAGGCCCGGGTCAAACCAGGCTGGGGGTTAGCCCTATTTGGAGTTGCGGAAGAGCCGGGAGTGCAGGAGGCGAAAGAGGCCGACGTTGTGGCCTTTGCGTCCCTAGTAGCCCGGCGCAGGATCCTACTCATGTGGAAGGAGGCGAAACCCCCCGGACTGGAGGCCTGGGTAAATGATATGGCGGGGTTCATTAAACTGGAGCAGATAAAGTTTGCCCTGAGAGGATCGGCTCAAGGGTTCACCAGGCGGTGGCAGCCATTTCTCGACTACCTAGGGGAACGTTAGAGGGAAGACAGATGACCAGCAGCAGCAACCCAGGGGGAGGGGGGGGGGGGGGGGGGGAGGGGGGGTTTAGTTTAGGTCAAAGATAAAGGGGTTTTGTTACTTGTGTATTGTTTAAAATTTCTGTATTGTTATTGTTGCGTTTGCTTTGTAAGAGGGGAAAAATTGTTGTTTGGGAAAAAATTTTCAATAAAACATTTATAAAAAAAATAAAAAATAAAGGATCCACCGCAATCCGGCCACCTTCCTCTCCTTTTTTCATCCGTATCCAGGGGGGATTCCCTTCTGGTTCACCGCACAGTACTTTTAGCCGTTAAAATTGCCGTTGGGGCTCTTATTAAGAGCCCAAAAGTCCGTTCCACCGGGAGCTGCCGAAACGTGCGACTCAGCTGGCCATCGCCGCACCCGGAAGTCGAATGTTTGCTTTTATAATGGATTAAATACTTGGAGGAATTTAAATAGATTGAATGGGCTGTTATGAATTAGTTTTTTTTTTAAATAGTGAAGTCTGCAATAGATATTGAACTTTTATTTCAACTCACCATGGCCCCTGAGGTCTTCCCATGTTGGACACTGGGTGAGTTGGCATGGAGAATGTGAAGGTAAAGGGTGGTGAATGGATGCAAGGATTGGCACTAAATTGGCATAAGGGCTATAAAGGGCCATGAGGATGAGAAAAGGTTGACATGAAGGGTATGAGGGGTCACGAGTGGGTTGGGACCATAAGGTGGCATTTGTTGGCATGCATAGGGCATGAGGGGTGGGGACTTTTTTGTTTTATTATTTTTATTGTACCTGACAAAGACTCTGAGCACCAACGTGAGCTTTTTCAACATCTTGCCTTGACACCAGACAGCCCCTGGGTTTGGCTGCAGGTTGTTACTCGGGGCACCAGGCCTGATTCCTGTTTACACCTGGCCCCCTGGAACGAAAATCCAAAGCTTCAGGGTACCTTCTCCCAAGTCGGGCTTGCGGAGTCAGGAATTTTTTCCAACTCTGAGCTCCCAACCTGGGAGTGAAAATTCAGCCCAAAATTGGATAATTGAATTTACTTTGACAAAACTATTGCAGACAGGAATAAAAGGCTGAATAGATGCTTCTTGACTGTCAGGTGATCATAGAACAATGTGGCCAAATGAAAGTGGATGTGTCGGGTGAACCAGTGGAGAGAGCGTGGAGGTGGGGAGATAGAGATGGGACATCAGGGGCGAGATTCTCCGACCCCCCGCCGGGTCGGAGAATCGCCGGGGGCTGGCGTGAATCCCGCCCACGCCGGTTGCCGAATTCTCTGGCACCGGATATTCGGCGGGGGCGGGAATCGCGCCGCGCTGGTTGGCGCCCCCCCCCCCCCCCCCCGCGATTCTCCGGCCCGGATGGGCCGAAGTCCCACCGCTAAAATGCCTGTCCCGCCGGTGTAGATTAAACCACCTACCTTACCACCATGGCGGAGGCGGAAGAGACTCCCTCCACTGCGCAAGAGCAGGAATGCCGTCAGCGGCCGCTGACGCTCCCGCGCATGCGCCGCCCGGAGATGTCATTTCTGCGCCAGCTGGCGGGGCACCAAAGGCCTTTTCTGCCAGCTGGCGGGGCGGAAATTTGTCCGGCGTGGGCCTAGCCCCTTAAGGTTGCGGCTCGGCCCCCCAAGATGCGGAGCATTCCGCACCTTTGGGGTGGCGCGATGCCCGACTGATTTACGCCAGTTTTGGGCGCCAGTCGGCGGACATCGCGCCGATACCGGAGAATTTCGCCCCAGGTGACAAGATTTCCAGGAATACAATCAACCAACACCTGGAAGGCTTTGGAAGTTTGCTGGGTGTGTTGTGGGATATTGCACCCTGCCACATTGCCGCGTCTGGTTGGTTTTCCTTTGGCAATCTGGGTGCCCTCGTTGCTGCCTTTCCCACATCGTCTCCTGATGACGACAGGTGGCAAGAACTTGCTGAACCTCGGGATGTGCCAGAACACCTATCAAGTACCTTTTTGACGTATAGTTATTGTGGTAATGTCGGGGGAACCTCAACTATGAACTCGCAGCAGCTCCCACAAACATCAATTGAGATGGTGACCGGAGAACCCTGTTTATAAGTTCAACAACTTGTGACCCTTTTCTTCTCCATCTTAACCCTTCTTTTAATATCTCTGTCTCAATGGAAAAACACATCTTCACGCCCCCACACCTGGTAATCTATCTCTTGTTCCTAAATTTGCTCTATTTTCATCGCAATCTCTTCCAGCTACAATATAGTATCAAACAGATTTTCCCCCTCACCCGGTTCTGACGAAGAGCCAAACGGACTCGAAGCGTTAATTCCCTTCTCTCTCCCTACTGCAATCAGTTCCTCAATTGGTTTACAGCAGACCTGGACATAAGGAAAGGTAAATTCCAGTACTGAAAAGCTGTGGGAACCATGGGTGCAAAGTCACCTGTTCCTCTCAGTCTTATGATATACCATGCCAGGTCTTAAATTACTCTAATACTGTAGCCCAAATCTTATTTTCTGAAAGAATAGTCGCTGTCAAAGATCCAAAGCTGCTCAGAGTGGGGAGTTTGCTTTCCTACAAACATTCCTCTTCGTCTCAATCTCATCAAAACAGATTAACCGGTCATTTATCACATTGCTGTTTATCTGACAATTCTTGTCTACATAATGACAGTCTTTATATTCCAGCACATTTAATTGCCTGTTGAAGCTGTTTGGGACATTTCTACAAGGATTACTTTTCTATAATGGATCCTTCAGTAACTTGAACTTCAGTGAAGGTCCGTGCATGATGATTGGAATAAAATATCTTCGAGACGATAGTGCTGTTTTGAGCTGTAGTAGTCTTGTGCAATACGGCCCACACTGGTTGAACGAAAGGACATTGATCAAACCAAAGCTTGAGCATCATTAATTGTGGAAAATAGCAAAGCAGTAACATAATATTTTATGGTTCAGTAGCCTGTTACACTCATTATTGTAATCGCAGAACGCATTATGCAGCTAAACTCTGCCTGACTCTAGTAGAATGAACAGGCTGGTAGGGAATCAAAAGTTTCTTGCCAGCTTGCATCTGTACCAGTTGGTGGTGATTTCAGCCACATACTGCACTGTATGATGTAGCGGTGTCTCCACTTCCGTTTCATTCACGCACTAGAATGCCCATTGATTCTGGAGTTTCATTCTTTTGAAGTGATCAATCAAAAATCCGAAATTAGAAGAAAACTACATAAAAGACTCACTGGTATTTGGAAACTTTAACAGCAAAAAGTCCACTATTTGGGGGGAGAAAGCCATCAGACTTCGAGTAACTCATACTTTGAAAGCAAAATGTCCAACTTTTGAACAGCGTATCTATCAGTGAAGAATAACATCACAAATCTACCGTAAGCTTTACAAATATATATTTTCATGAACATGCATCATGAATTGGGATCATTATGTCAAGCATGAGAACAGTTTGTCAAAAATAGGCACAAGTGAGTAATGCGCTTTTTAAAACAAAAAACTAATGTGAGCTATTATAATGGAGAATTTTGCGATAATTTAGAACTTGGGCATTGCAAGTATGTGTCTGGGTGAGTCCATAATGTACACAATCAGGATTGTAAGTGTTGGGACACGTAGCTGGTGGAATAATGTGCAGTTGTGAACTGCAGATGGTGCACAAAGAGATCAACCCATATATGTGTGATTGATTTGCTAACTGTTACTTTAAAATAGTGCGCAGAAGATTTTTTTTTTAGCTTTATTTGCCTGTTGGGTTAGCTGCCACCGAAACCGACGTGTTCGATGTACCAATGGGGAATATGTTTGACCACAAACAATGTGGGGGGAAGCATACCAATTCCAATACTCTTTTGATCCAAATTTATGCACCACAATTAACTATTTACAAGGTTGTGAGTTTTTAAGTAGAGTGGAATAAATACCGTGATACTTTAAAGGATTGTAGCATTTGCTATCATTTACTTCCATCGGTATTACTACTTGCCTCTCATTGCAACATCCGGGATTCCTGATTGACATTTTTGGTTTTGTCTTTGGGGGAGAAAAAAACTGCAGTATCTGTTGCATGGAATAATACCACTGTGCGCCAAATAAAGGCTGTCATTCAATATTGTAGTTCAGATGACAATTATAAACCGTTTTCGCTTTGCTTTCAATATTCATGACGTATGAGCTCTTCAAGGTGGATTCCAATAAGCGTTCTCCTGTATCTCTCCTCACAATGCATTTATGCTGCAGAGCACCTTCTTAAAGCAATAGCCGTTCTTTGGCAGGCTGACACTGCACAGTTTGCATTATGGGGTGAATTGTCAGTGCGGTGCTGCAGATCATTTTGACTTTGGGGGGAGGGTACCTTACCCAACAGATGAGAAGACCTGCATGCACTTGGGAACAGATGTCGGTTAGCTTAGTTGGCTGGCTGGCTGGTTCGTGATGCGGAACGACACCAACAGCGCGGGTTCAATTCTCTGAAGGGCCCCACCTTTTCAACCTTGTCCCTCACTGAGGTGTGGTGACCCTTGGGTTAAATCACCGCCAGTCAGGCCTCTCTCTCACACACGGGAGAGAGCAGCCTATGATCCTCTGGGACTGTGGCGACTTTCATTTCGGTTAGGAGCCATAAAACGGCTTATCTGATTTGTACGTAGGTGAGTGCACTTTAGGACACATCTGCAGCACAGATGCTGTATTTGTTGCTATTGAATGTCAACTGAAGGTACCCCCTCTGCTACTGTGCCCTGCAATTGATGGAATCTTGCTTAGCTTGCCTGTAGTCCTTTTGTTGCTCAGTCCATTATCAGAGTAACACAGAGTCCTTTAGTGTTCCACAAAGACGTCACTGTTGTAATATGGGAAATGTCTCAGCCAATTGGCACAAGCAAGCTCCCACAAACGGCATGTGCTATTTAGTCATGTTGGTTGAGAGATAAATATTCGCCAGGACAGAGTGCCTTACACAATCTGACCCAGTCCTCCTTGCTGGGCATTCTATCTTTCCCTCCTCCCATCCATATTATCAGCGCTCATCCTTTAAACATTCAGCATATCATCAGCCTAATATTGAATGAGGGAACAGGTTTGCAGTTCTGTATGGCCTGTTTCTTATATCTGTATAGTATTTGTAATTTTAAAGTGTGGCTCTCTCTTTCAACCTGGATGGTTGGCCGTTGTTATCAGACCGCATTTTCAACAGATAGGTGTTACTTGAGAGGGTGTGGAAGGTCATTTTCTTCTGCTGTGAAGTTTTGAGATTATATCTAATCACGCCTTCCTGTGCCGCATTAAATACAGACAGTGCGCAACCTTGTGGCACTGCGTCACCCAGGCCAATGACTTGAAAATAAGAGTATTAGACACATCCAAGGGCAAAGGGCTCTCTTGCATTGATTAGTTTGGTCTATGCATCATTGTTGATTTACTTGATTCAATTAACTGAGCACTTGATTACAGAAGTTGTTCAAAGATTCGGTCAATTTTACTTTCCCAAACCGAAGCTTCTGTTGACGGAAAATTGTTTGTGTTCCTGGCAGGCAAGGTAGTGTCAGGGACCATCTTTTGGAAAAAAATTATCCTTGTATATTGGCCTGAGAACAAATTGATAAGAGTTGAGAAGAGTGCTTGGCAGTGGTGTGTAGTACGTGTCTCTTTCAATTAGAATGGACGCCATTCCAATGGAGCCACTGTTTTTTAACCAAAGATTGAGGCTTTAGATTGCTGATCCTGGTACTTGCTCCCTGTGTGGATGAGGAAGAGGGCTGTAGGGAGGATGCGTTGACTGACCACTGCACCGTGGTACAGGAAGCCATTCAAGAGGGGGGAGCAAAAAGACAAGTGGTAGTTGTAGGGGATTCTATAATTGGGGGATTGATGGCATCCTTTGTAAGCCAGATCGAGAGTCCCGCATGGTATGTTGCCTGCCCGGTGCCAGGGTGAGGGACATCTCTGATCGGCTTGAAAGGATTTTGGAGAGGGAGGGGGAGGATCCAGTTGTTGTGGTCCACGTTGGGACTAACAACATAGGTAAGACTAGGAAAGAGGACCTGTTTGGGGATTATCAAACACTAGGGACTAAATTAAAGAGCAGGTCCTCCAGGGTTATAATCTCTGGATTACTACCCGAGCCACGTACCAATTGGCAAAGGGTTGAGAAAATTAGAGAAGTTAACACGTGGCTAAAGGAGTGGTGCGGGAAAGAGGGATTCCATTTCATGGGGCATTGGCATCAGTACTGGGGCAGGAGGGACCTGTACCGTTGGGACGGTCTTCATCTGAACCATTCTGGGACCAGTGTTCTAGCGAATAGGATAACTAGGTTGGTCACAAGGACATTAAACTAGCAAGTTGGGGGGAAGGGAAGTGTAAAGCTATGGACAGTATAATGGTTAATGGAGATCAAGGCAGCAGGTTACGTGACAGGTTATTATGTGGAGATATGGGTTCAAAGACAAGGAAAATTAGGAGAAAGGGTAAGAGGAAAAATAAATTGCGAAAAGTTACTGATCAAGGTGTTAGGATTCATAACAAAGACATAAGAAACAGCATAAGTGTACTTTACCTGAATGCTCGTAGTATACGAAATAAGGTAAATAAGTTGGTGGCGCAAATCATCGTGAATGACTATGATTTAGTGGCCATTACTGAAACATGGTTAAAAGATGGTCACGACTGGGAGTTAAATATCCAAGGGTATCAGACTATACGAAAGGATAGAATGGACGGTAAGGGCGGTGGTGTAGCTTTGTTGTTTAAGGATGGCATCCGGGCAATAGTAAGGGATGATATTGGTGCTATGGAGGACAAGGTTGAATCAATTTGGGTGGAAATCAGGAATAGTAAGGCGAAAAGGTCACTGATAGGAGTAGTCTATAGGCCACCAAATAGTAACAGGATGGTAGGGCAGGCAATAAGCAAAGAAATAACGGATGCATGTAGAAATGGTACAGCGGTTATCATGGGAGATTTTAATCTGCATATCGATTGGTTTCACCAGGTTGGTAAAGGCAGCCTTGAGGAGGAGTTTATAGAATGTGCCCGGGATAATTTCCTGGAACAGTATGTAATGGAACCTACAAGGGAACAAGCGGTCCTAGATCTGGTCCTGTGTAATGAGGCAGGATTGATTAATGATCTCATAGTTCGGGTTCCTCTCGGAAGGAGCGACCACAATATGGTGGAATTTAAAATACAGTTGGAGGATGACGAGGTAAAATCAAACACTAGTGTTTTGTGCTTAAACAAAGGCGATTACAATGGGATGAGAGAAGAACTAGCTAAAGTAGACTGGGAGCAAAGACTTCATGGTGAAGCAGTTGAGGAACAGTGGAGAACCTTCCGAGCGATCTTTCACAGTGTTCAGAAAAGGTTCATACCGACAAAAAAGAACGACGGTAGAAAGGGGAAAAATCGACCGTGGATATCTAAAGAGGTGAGGGAGAGTATCAAATTGAAGGAAAAAACATACAAAGTGGCAAAAATTAGTGGGAGACTAGAGGACTGGGAAGTCTTTAGGGGACAACAGAAAGCTACTAAAAAAGCCATAAAGAATAGTATGGTTGACTATGAAAGTAAACTGGCTCAGAACATAAAAGCAGATAGTAAAAGCTTCTACAAATATATAAGACAAAAAAGAGTGGCTAAGGTAAATATTGGTCCTTTGGAAGATGAGAAGGGAGATTTAATAATAGGAGACGGGGAAATGGCTGAGGAGCTGAACAGGTTTTTTGGGTCAGTCTTCACAGTGGAGGACACAAATAACATGCCAGTGACTGATGGAAATAAGGATATGATAGGTGAGGACCTTGAAATGATTGTAATCACTAAGGAGGCAGTATTGGGCAAGCTAATGGGGCTAAAGGTAGACAAGTCTCCTGGCCCTGATGGGATGCATCCCAGAGTGTTAAAAGAGATGGCTAGGGAAATTGTAAACGCACTAGTGATAATTTATCAAAATTCACTAGACTCTGGGGTGGTCCCAGAGGATTGGAAAGTAGCAAACGTGACACCACTGTTTACAAAAGGAGGTCGGCAGAAAGCGGGTAATTATAGGCCGGTAAGCTTAACTTCGGTTGTAGGGAAAATGCTGGAATCTATCATTAAGGAGGAAATAGCGGGGCACCTGGAGGGAAATTGTCCCATTGGGCAGACGCAGCATGGGTTCACAAAGGGTAGTATGTGTCTGACTAATTTGGTAGTATCTTTTGAGGCCATTACCAGTGCAGTAGATAACAGGGAGCCAATGGATGTGGTATATCTGGATTTCCAGAAAGCTTTTGACAAGGTGCCACACAAAAGGTTGCTGCATAAACTAAAGATGCATGGCATTGAGGGTAAAGTGGTAGCATGGGTAGAGGACTGGTTAACTAACAGAAAGCAGAGAGTGGGGATAAATGGGTGTTTCTCTGGTTGGCAACCTGTAACTAGTGGGGTCCCTCAAGGATCAGTGTTGGGCCCGCAGTTGTTCACAATTTACATAGACGATTTGGAGTTGGGGACCAAGTGCAATGTGTCAAAGTTTGCAGACGACACTAAGATGAGTGGTAAAGCAAAAAGGGCAGAGGATACCGGAAGTCTGCAGAAGGATTTGGATAGGTTAGGTGAATGGGCTAGGGTCTGGCAGATGGAATTCAATGTTGCCAAGTGTGAGGCTATCCATTTTGGGAGGAATAACAGCAGAATGGATTATTATTTAAACGGTAAGATGTTAAAACATGCTGCTGTGCAGAGGGACCTGGGTGTGCTGGTGCACGAGTCGCAAAAAGTTGGTGTGCAGGTGCAACAGGTGATTAAGAAGGCTAATCGAGTTTTGTCTTTCATTGCTAGAGGGATGGAGGTCAAGACTAGTGAGGTTATGCTGCAATTGTATAGGGTGTTGGTGAGGCCGCATCTGGAGTATTGTGTTCAGTTTTGGTCTCCTTACCTGAGAAAAGACATATTGGCACTGGAGGGAGTGCAGAGGAGATTCACTAGGATGATCCCAGAGTTGAGGGGATTAGATTATGACGAGAGGTTGAGTAGACTGGGACTGTACTCATTGGAGTTTAGAAGGATGCGGGGGCATCTTATTGAGACATATAAAATTATGAAGGGAATAGATAGGATAAATGCGGGCAGGTTGTTTCCAGTGGTCGGGGAAAGCAGAACTAGGGGGCATAGCTTCAAAATAAGGGGAGGTAGATTTAGGACGGAGTGTAGGAGGAACTTCTTCACCCAAAGGGTTGTGAATCTCTGGAATTCCTTGCCCAGTGAAGCAGTTGAGGCGCCTTCTTTAAACGTTTTTAAGAAAAAGATAGATGCCTTTCTAAAGAATAAAGGGATTCGGGGATATGGTGTACGGGCCGGAGAGTGGAGCTGAGTCCACAAAGATCAGCCATGATCTCATTAAATGGCGGAGCAGGCTCGAGGGGCCAGATGGCGTACTCCTGTTCCTAGTTCTTATGTTCTTATGATCCAAGTGTGAAATTAATTGAAGCATTGTCTTTTTATTGGTTGATATGTTTGGGTTATTCAATTCATACTGACGTCTTACTCATTGTAAAAATGCAAACTGGGCAGGAACTTTGGGAAGTGAGTGAAAAAGATGTGCATTTATATAGTGCCTTTCACAATCACCAGTTGTCCCAAAACATTTTACAGCCAAATTAGGTATTTTGTATTAATTTGCGGGACGTGGGCATCACCGGCTGGGCCAGTATTTGTTGCTCATCTCTAACTGCCCTTGAGAAGGTGGTGGCAAACTGTTTACTTGAACCACTGCAGTACCTTTGGTGTAGATACTCCCACAGATTGTTAGGGAGGGAGTTGGCGGATTTTGACCCAGTGACCGGATGGCGATATATTTCCAAGTCCGGATGGGGATGGCTTGGAGGGGAACCTCCAGGTGGTGGTGTTCCATGCATCTGCTGCCCTTGTCATTCTAGATGGTAGCGGTTATGGGTTTGGAAGGTGCTGTCTGCGGAGTCCTGGTGAATTCCTGCAGGGCATCTTTTTGGCGTGTAGTCACAGTTGTAATGAAGGAAATGTCATATTGAAGATGGTGACAGGAGAGAAGAAATAGTAGTTTATGGAAGGAGGATGCAGTGAGTACATATTTGAGGATAAGCTGCATCGACAAGGTTAGGATTCCATTGAGTATGGAAGATTAGGGGGCGATATAAACAAGGGGAATCAGTAGCGTAATGGTATTGTCACTGGACTAGCAATCCAGGAACCCAGGAGGCTTTGGGGACTGGAGTTCGAATCCCACCACTGCAGAAGGTGAAATTTGAATAAACATCCAGAATTAAAAGTCTAATGATGATCATGAAACTGTTGCTGATTGTTGTAAAAATCCATGTGGTTCACTCATGTCCTTTTAGAGAATGAATTCTGCCATCCTTACCTGGAATGTCCCAGAAGTGACTCCAAATCCACAGCAATGTGGTTGACTCTTAAATGCCTCGGGGACGCCTGCATCTCATGAACGAATAGAAATATATATAATTGGGTTGATAGAGAAAAATAATTTGACTGGGAGTTCGGAACAAGGGGGTGCACCCTTAACTTCTATCCAGGTCATTTACTGATGATGTCAGGAAGCGCTTCTCCACACACGAGGGCAGTGGAAATGCAAAGCTCTTCCCCGCTAGAAAATCCAATGAAGCTGGGGGGTCAACGGAAAATGTCGAGTTTGATAGGCATTTGCTGAGTTAAGATATTAAGCATTACAGATCCAAGGCAGGTGAGTTAAAGATGCAGATCAGCCACAATCTCATTGAATAGTAAAAGAGGCTTGATGGATGAATGATCCACTCTTGTTCCTAATTTCTTAATACGCTGCTCTCAACGAAGACGTGGCGAAGGAATATCTTTGGAAAGCAGAGTTGTCTAAACTAAAAATATTGCATTCATTCCCCCTCCCCACCCACCCCACCGACTTGGCTCAAAGCTCTTGAATTCCCTCCATAACCATCTTCACATCTCCCTCTTCCTTTAAAGCACTCCTTGAAGCCCAAAGCTTTGTCCTAATATCTCTATGTGATATATTGGTGCCAGATTATGTTTGCTAATACTGCTGGGATATTGCTACTAAATTGAAGGTGCTAGATACATGCAAGTTGTTTGGTTGTGTCCGGGTGCTGCCCGTGGATACAGCAAGGATACAGATAAAGTCACATACTTTAAAAACAAATGTCTTGTGTTTCCATTATGTTGCAGGAACTCAATGGACAAACCAAAGAACTGTGCCCTCGGCTGTGCTGCATGAAGAAGTGCCAAAATGGCTATGGCTTCAACCTACACAGTGAGAAAGCGAAGCCTGGGCAGTACATCCGATCGGTTGATCCAGATTCCTGCGCTGCTAAAGCTGGCCTGCGGGCCCAAGACAGAGTTGTGGAGGTAACAAAACCGTTTCCAAACCCTCCTAATCATTTTCACAGTTCACCAATGATCCCACTGGTCTCTTCGCAGAATTGGGATCTGATAAATGCTCTGGGAGAATCATGTGTTTGTCTCTTGCTTCTTTGCAGGTGAATGGTGTGAATATTGAAGGGAAGAAGCATAGTGAAGTTGTAGCTTGGATCAAAGCCAGTGAGGAAGAGGCCAGGCTGCTGGTGGTGGATCCAGAAACGGATCAGTACTTCAAGAAACTGGGAATAACTCCAACTGAATCACATCTGAAAGGTGGGAATTGGCAAAAAAAAATCTTAATTTAGTCCAGTGAAAAGAAGACTAGACAACTTTATTCCTGGGTTTGAGCAAGGTGGCCGTTCAGAGGTCCATGATGGACATAGCCCTTGGAAGGTGGGGTTAGTCTGGATGCCTGCACTCTTCTGCAGTCTTGTTCACCCACGTACTAATAATCTTTATTAGTGTCACAAGTAGGCTTATATTAACACTGCAATGAAGTTACTGTGAAAAGCCCCTAGTCGCCACAATCCGGCGCCTGTTCGGGTACACAGAGGGAGAATCCAGAATGTCCAACTCACCTAACAAGCACGTCTTTCGAGACTTGTGGGAGGAAACCAGAGCACCCGGAGGAAACCCACGCAGACATGGGGAGCTTGTGCAGACTCCGCACAGACAGTGACCCAAGCCGGGAATCGAACCCAGGTCCCTGGCACTACAAAGAGTGCTAACTAACCACTGTGCTACTGTGCTGCCCATCTGGCCTCTGAAATTCTAGAAGTTTCCTTTTGAGTCATAGAAAGAGCCCACTGTGTCTGTGCTGGCCATCAAGCACCTATCTATTTTAATCCACTTTTATTTGCACTGTTTGTTTTTTTAATTAGCTGTTCCCCATCAACAAAGGGGACACTTCTGTTCAGGTTTTTTGCTTCTTGATGATGGTATTGGGGGTGATGTTGCCGTACGTTAAGTACGACCAACAGAGAGTGCACCTGGAGGTGATACTCTTAATATGTTGCCCATTGTGCAGAAAATACTCAGCAGGTCAGGCAGCATCTGTGGAGAGAATGAATGTTTCAGGTTTCATCACTCCGTTCTGAATGACAGGTCATTAACCTGAAAGTAAAACCTCCTCCGCACCGTCCCAGAAACCCGCCTTAAACCCCCTCGGCTCCCCTCCAGGTGTTCCAGCCCCATCCTGCCTTCCTGTAACACTCAAACAGAATTTTTCTTGAGAGTGCGGCTTTCCGCCGATCCGCCAGAGAAGTTGGTGGGGGAAGGCATCCCTGCCAATGCCGGCTGTCCAGAACCACTTAACGCTCTGAGGATCATTTAATCCCTTACTGGGATGGAAGTCCTGCCTCGGGAGAGCTTGCCAGGCAGTCTGATAAGCTGGCAGCTCTGTAGTCCCAGAAGTGCCACTGGGAGCAGAGGCCACTGTCGATACTGCAAGCAGTCTCCAGACGTAAACTGCAGGGCACACAGGACCTGGGGAAGTCCGGGGTCTGGTGGTAGGGAGGTGAAATAATCTGGGGGGGGGCGAGCTGAGAGGGGTAGAGATCTTGATCTGAAGGGCAGCTGGAGTGGGGTGGTGGGGGCTGGGGCCCAGAACCTTTGTGCGATCTCGAAAGGGGGCCAGTAACCCCCCCCCCCCCACCTGAAGCCCAATCAGGGGATTCTCCCTCCACCCAGCACCCTACTACTTGCAAACCTGCTGGTGGTGGCCTGTAAAATTCTGTTGCTAATAAAAATCTGATTTCCGCTGAGCTTCGTGTCTCCTCTGAAGGACGGACAGACACCCCAGACATTGATCGTTGTTAAGGCTTCCGAGTGAGATTGCTACATCATGGACGGTTCCCAGTGGAAGCTGGATCAAGATGGCTTAAGCTCAACCATGGATTGTTCCTCCATCTTAATTGTTTATTGATCAGCCAGAAGAATGATTTCATTAGTGGGGAATAGAATTTGTTTCATTTGTTAACATATTGTCTGAAATGAGCTCATGGTGGGTTTTAGATGTGGTGTAAAGCGGTGTGGGGTTAATTGTTATTTCTCAGCACAGCACGTTGAGCCAATAAATAAATATATTTGAATAATTTCAAATAATTTATTCGAGTGACTTTTGTGCCTTTCTGGCTGAAACTAGGTCAATGTCCCATCACCCATGGCAAAAATCACAGCATCTTGCAGAAGGAGGCAATTTGGCCCATCAAGCTTGTACTGGCTCTTTGAAAGAGGGTGAGGGGATGGCAGATTTCCTTCCCTAAAGGACAATAGTAAAGCAGATAGATTTTTCCAACAATCGGCAATGGTTTTGTGGCCACCTTTACTCAGGCTAGCTTTTTAATTCTCGATTGATTATTTGAATTTAAGTTCCACAAGCTGCCATTGCAGAATTTGAACCTGCTGTCCCCTGGGCATTAGCCTAAGCATCTGGATTACTAGTACAGTGACATTAGGGGCTGCTTTAGCACAGTGGGCTAAATAGCTGGCTTGTAATGCAGAACAATGCCAGCAGCGTGGGTTCAATTCCCGTACTGGCCTCCCCGAACAGGCGACGGAATGTGGCGACTAGGGGCTTTCCACAGTAAGTTCATTGAAGCCTACTTGTGACAATAAGTGATTATTATTACTACCTCTGTCTCCCAGGAAAACCGCTGATGTTCTTCTGTGTGAATCACCTTTTATTGTGTTTAATTCTGACTCTGACCTGGCATTTGTTGACACGGCCACTGCTGTCTTTGGGCACATTCCATTTTTGTTGCATTAAGTTGCTGCTGTGTAGAAATGTCTTTTTTGAAGGAACTCAACTGCCTGACATCGGAAGGAGTTGGAGAAACAGAAGCAGTGCTTCTGGGAATCCTAACAGGATGCACCGCTTTCAAACCGCTGGGTCTGGAATTTGTAAATGTAAATTTGATGCTGTGCCCCGCAGTTGTCTAGAATGGAGTTGAGACTGTCCAAGGTTGCATCACTTTGGAACTTCCACCCTGGAGGCAAAATAGACTTTAGTCACATAGAGGACATGTTACTGAGGTCCTGGAGATGAAAGCAGTCATTGCTTCAGCACTGGGCACAGTGTTTTGCAACTTGAAAGAGTTGGGATTCAGTATAATATTTTTTTAAAGAATACATTAAAAAAAATATATATGTTTATTCAGATTTTTCCAACAAAACTTTTAACAACCCCCCCCCCCCATAACAAAAAGAAAAAAGAACACAAATACAACAATCGAAAATAATACCAAACTTATACATTGGGTTTCCCTCGTATATAGTAACCCCCCCCATATGACATTCAAAGGTACCCTTGGGGAAGCCCCCCCCCCCCCCCCACCCACCCAAATACCCCCCTCGAAAGAGATCCCCCCTCTCCCCCCACCCTTGGGTTGCTGCTGCTGCTGACCTCCTCCTAACGCTCCGCGAGATAGCCGAGGAACGGTTGCCACCGCCTGAAGAACCCCTGCGCAGACCCTCTCAAAGCAAACTTTATCGTCTCCAGCTTAATGAACCCTGCCATGTCATTTGTCCAGGCTACCACACTGGGGGGCTTTGCGTCTTTCCATAATAGCAAGATCCTTCGCCGGGCTACCAGGGACGCAAAGGCCAGAATACCGGCCTCTTTCGCCTCCTGCACTCCCGGCTCGTCC
The DNA here is from genome assembly GCF_047496885.1 of Scyliorhinus torazame. Classification (NCBI taxonomy): domain Eukaryota; kingdom Metazoa; phylum Chordata; class Chondrichthyes; order Carcharhiniformes; family Scyliorhinidae; genus Scyliorhinus; species Scyliorhinus torazame. The sequence continues at coordinate 166,552,295 of NC_092723.1, forward strand.
GTTACCCCAAATAGTGCCAACCCCCAACTCGGCTTGACCTGGACTTTCACCACCTTGGACATGGTCCTCGTGAAACCCCTCCAGAACCCATCCAGTGCCGGGCACGACCAGAACATGTGGACGTGATTTGCCGGGCTTCCCGAGCACCTCCCACACCTGTCCTCCACCCCAAAGAACCTACTCAACCTCGCCCCTGTCATATGCGCTCTGTGAGTAACCTTAAATTGTATTAGGCTGAGCCTGGAGGAAGAGGAATTAACCCTACTCAGGGCATCAGCCCACAGACCCTCATCTATCTCCTCCCCAAGCTCCTCCTCCCACTTGCCCTTTAACTCCTCTACCGAGGCCTCCTCCTCTTCTTTCATCTCCTGATAGATCGCCGAAACCGTGCCCTCTCCGACCCATACACCCAAAATCACCCTGTCCTGAGTCCCCTGTGCCGGGAGCAACGGGAATTCTCTCACCTGCCGCCTCACAAACGCCCTCACTTGCATATACCTGAATGCATTTCCCGGGGGTAACCCAAACTTCTCCTCCAGCGCCCTTAGGCTCACAAACGTCCCATCTATAAACAGGTCCCCCATTCTTCTAATCCCTGCCCGATGCCAGCTCCGAAACCCCCCATCCATCCTTCCCGGGACGAACCGATGGTTCTCCCGGATCGGGGACCACACCGAGGCTCCCATCTCGCCCCTATGCCGTCTCCACTGCCCCCAGATCTTCAACGTCGCCGCCACCACCGGACACGTGGTGTATCTTGTCGGCGACAGTGGCAGCGGTGCCGTCACCAGCGCCCTCAGGCTTGTGCCCCTGCAGGATGCCATCTCCAACCTCTTCCACGCTGCCCCCTCTCCCTCTATTACCCACTTTCGGATCATCGCCACGTTGGCTGCCCAATAAAAGCCGCACAGATTCGGCAGCGCCAGCCCTCCCCTGTCCCTGCTACGCTCCAGAAACACCCTCTTTACCCTCGGGGTGTTATTTGCCCACACGAAACCCATGATGCTCCTACCTACCCGTTTAAAAAAGGCCTTGGTAATCATAATAGGAAGTCACTGGAACACAAAGAGAAACCTCGGGAGGACCATCATTTTAACCGACTGTACCCTGCCCGCTAGCGAGAGTGGCAGCACATCCCATCTTTTGAAATCCTCCTCCATCTGCTCCACCAACCGTGTCAAATTGAGCTTGTGCAGGGCCCCCCCCAGCTTCCAGACACCTGGATCCCCAAGTACCGAAAGTTCCTTTCCGCCCTCTTCAATGGTAGGTCGTCTATCCCCTTTCCCTGGTCCCCTGGATGCACCACAAAAAGCTCACTTTTCCCTACGTTGAGCTTATAGCCCGAGAAGTCCCCAAACTCCCTTAGGATCCGCATGACCTCCGCCATCCCCTCTACTGGATCTGCCACACACAGCAACAGGTCGTCCGCATACAGCGACACCCGATGTTCCTCCCCCCCTCGGACCACTCCCCTTCATTTCCTGGACTCTCTTAGTGCCATGGCCAAAGGCTCAATTGCCAATGCAAACAACAAGGGGGACAGGGGGCACCCCTGCCTCGTCCCTCGGTACAGCCGAAAATACTCCGACCTCCGCCGATTCGTAGCCACACTCTCCACCGGGGCTCTATATAGCAGCCTGACCCAGCTGATGAACCCCTCCCATCAACCCAAACCTCCGCAACACTTCCCAAAGATACTCCCACTCCACCCAGTCGAAGGCCTTCTCCGCGTCCATAGCTGCCACTACCTCCACCTCTCCCTCCACCAATGGCATCAAAATCACGTTGAGGAGACTCCGCACATTAGTGTTTAACTGCCCTTTACAAATCCCGTCTGGTCCTCATGGATCACCCCCGGGACACAGTCCTCAATTCTCGTAGCCAGCACTTTTGCCAGCAACTTAGCATCCACATTGAGGAGCGAGATCGGTCTATACGACCCACATTGCAGTGGGTCCTTGTCCCGGTTCAGGATCAGAGAGATCAGCGTCCCGGACATTGTCGGGCCAGGGTCCCCGCTTCCTTTGCCTCATTGAAAGTCCTCACTAGCAACGGGCCTAGCAGATCCACATATTTCCTATAAAACTCTACCGGGAACCCACCTGGTCCCGGGGCCTTCCCCGCCTGCATGTTCCCCAATCCTTTAACCAGCTTCTCCAACCCAATTGGCGCCCCTAAACCAGCCACCTCCTGCTCCTCCACCCTCGGGAACCTCAGTTGATCCAAAAATCGTCGCATCCCCTCTTCCCCTGCTGGGGGCTCAGATCTGTACAACTTCTCATAGAAGTCCTTGAATACCTCATTTACTCTCACCGCACGCCGCACCTTATTCCCCCCGCTATCCTTAACTCCACCCATCTCCCTCGCTGCCTCCCTCCTATGAAGCTGGTGTGCCAGCATCCGGCTCGCCTTCTCCCCATACTCGTACGTCGCCCCCTGTGCTTTCCTCCACTGTGCCTCTGCTTTCCCTGTGGTCAACAGGTCAAACTCCGTCTGGAGACTTCGCCGCTCCCTGAGTAGTCCCTCCTCGGGGGCCTCTGCATATCTCCTGTCCACCCTTAAGATCTCCCCCACCAACCTCTCCCTCTCCCTGCCCCCTCTCTTCTCCCTGTGGGCCCTGATGGAGATCAACTCTCCCCTGACCACCACCTTCAACGCCTCCCAGACTACCCCACCTGCACCTCTCCATTGTCATTGGCCTCCAAATATCTCTCGATGCACTGTTGCTCTTTTTAACCTTAGTCTATTTGCTCTGAGTACGTCACCTTTGCTCATGAGTCGCCAGGTATCTTTATGATACCGCCACGTGGTTCAAGTTCAGGTTATGATTAATAATACAGCACACTGCTGAGTAAGGATTAAAACAACGGTCATTTATTATATACAACAAGCAATATTAATACCCTAACACTACTTTCTATATAATAAACCTATCACTACTGGCCAATACTTAACTTAGGAAGAGCCCACCACGTCAGGGAAACGAATGGCTTGTCCAATCAGATCTGGCCCGCGGGATTCAAAAGGCTGCTACAGGTCGGTGGCTAGGTGTCTCTACCGGATAGCGATCGCTGGATTCAAACTTACAGTGGCCGGTTGCTGTTCTTGCGAAGGTCTCGAGCAGGCGAAGATGAGAGAGAGAGAGATCTGAACTTGGACCCTCACTTTTATAGGGCCCAGGGGCTTCCCGCCTCCCGGGGCGGCCCTTGACCCTGAGTCCCAAGTGATTGGATCTGTCCCCAATCTCTGGGGTCGATGTGTCCAATGGTGAGGCGATGCCTCGATCGGGGGGTGGTCGCTCACCTGTCTTTGTTTTGGCCACTGCAGGCGCCAACAGGTCTGGCCCGGTATTCAATTGCTAACATGTTGCAATTGTTCCCGAGGATAGCCGATTTAACTGCAGATGTCTGGGTAGATGGGCTGCAAACAGTCCTGAATGCAACTACAAATACCTGGGTTGATGGGCTGTTGATAGCCCTGAGTATCGATCTGGGCTAACTTCCCAGAGCCGAATATGCAATACTGTCTGCAGCTGCCTGCTTGTGTCTTCTTAGCTGCTTTTCCCAGCAGTCTTTCGGGTTAGCCATTTTAAACTGGGTTTTGGCCAGATTAATCAGAACGCAGCCATTTTACGTGGCTACAGCACCCCCACACCCTCCCGCACACCACCTCATCCGCCAATAATCCCACATCAAGACGCCACAGCGGGCGCTGATCCCTCTCCTCTCCTAACTCCAGCTCCACCCAGTGCGGGGCGTGGTCCGAGATGGCTATGGCCGACTACTCCGTTCCCTCCACTTTCGGGATTAGCGCCCTACTCAAAACAAAAAAATCTATCCGGGAGTAGGCTCTATGTACATGGGAAAAGAATGAGAATTCCCTGGTCAGGGGCTTGGCAAACCTCCATGGATCCACTCCCCCCATCTGGTCCATCAACCCCCTAAGCACCTTGGCCGCAGCCGGCCTCTTCCCCATCTTGGATCTAGAGCGATCCAATGCTGGATCCAGCACCGTGTTGAAGTCCCCCCCCATTATCAAGCTTCCTACCTCCAGGTCCAGAATCCGACCCAGCATGCGCTTCATAAATCCAGCATCGTCCCAGTTCGGGGCGTATACGTTTACCAATACCACCCGCACCCCCTGCAACCTACCACTCACCATCACGTATCGACCTCCATTATCCACTACAATATTCTTTACTTCAAATGACACCCGCTTCCCCACCAGTATTGCAACCCCTCTGTTCTTCGCATCCAGCCCCGAGTGGAATACCTGTCCTACCCATCCCTTTCTCAGCCTGACCTGATCTGCCACCTTCAAATGTGTCTCCAGAAGCATGACCATGTCTGCCTTCAGTCCCTTTAAGTGCGCGATCACTCGGGCCCTCTTAACCAGCCCATTCAGGCCCCTCACATTCCAAGTTATCAGCCGGATTGGGGGGCTGCTCACCCCCCCCCCCCCCCCCGCCAACTAGTCATCTCCTTTTCTAGGCCAGTCACGTGCCTGTGCCTCCCGCACCCTCCAGTCCCCCAGACGGCGGACCCCCACCCCGACCACCTCTCTCCTATTTCCAGTTCCCCTTTGGCCAATGCAGCAGCAACCCTATACCCCCCCCCCCCCCCCCCCCCTCCGACCCCTACCTCCGTCCTTCCCTAGCGCGGGAAAGAGCCCGCACTTTCCTGAGCCGGCCCCGCCCCCTCTTCCGCAGATCCTTTTGCGGCCTTATCTCAATTCCCCATCCCTGGGCCTCAACTCCCTCCAACACCGACGCCCACACTCTCCCACAGTCTCCCCATCAAATCTCTTCACCCATCCCCATCCAGCACCCAACCAAGGGAACATTCTCTATACGTAGTTAAAACCATATATACAGCAGACATCCCCCCCCCCCCCACAACAACAAACCCTCAATTTGAGTCCAACTTTTCAGTTTGTATAAAGGTCCAAGCCTCCTCGGGCGTTTCAAAAGAGTGGTGCCGATCCTGGAATGTGACCCACAATCGCGCTGGCTGCAGCATACCGAACTTCACCCCCTTCCGATGGAGCACCGCCTTAGCCTGATTAAAGACAGCTCTCTTCTTGGCCACCTCTGCACTCCAGCCCTGGTAGATTCGGATCTCCGTGTTCTCCTACCTGCTGCTCCGCTCTTTCTTGGCCCATCTCAAGACATACCCTCTGTCCATAAAGCGGTGAAACCTCACCACTACAGCCCTTGGCGGCTCGTTGGCTTGGGTCTCCTTGCCAGGACCCGGTGAGCCCCATCTAGCTCCAGATGCCTCGGGAAGGCTCCCGCGCCCATCAGCGAATTGAGCACGTGCTCACATATGCCCCGGCATCGGGCCCCTCCACTCCTTCAGGGAGACCCAGAATCCGAAGATTCTTCCTCCTCGACCTATTCTCCAGGTCCTCAAATCTTTCTGCCCACCTCTTGTGCAGCGCCTCGTGCGCCTCCACCTTCACCACCAGACCCAAGATCTCGTCCTCGTTCTCTGAGGCTTTTTGCCGCACCTCTCGGATCGCCACCCCTTGGGCCTTCTGGGTCTCCACTAGCTTCTCAATCGCCGCCTTCATTGGCGCCAGCATTTCTGTCTTCAGCTCCTCAAAGAAGCGTTTAAGAAACTCCTGCTGCTCCTGCGACCACTGCGCCCACGCTGCTTGGTCTCCACCCGCCGCCATCTTGCTTTTTCTCCCTCTCACATTTCGCTGCTCCTAGATCCCTTTTTTCACCGCTCCACTCCTGGTCCAATCCATATACTGTTGGGGGGACCTTGCTGTCACCTTCCCACACTGGAAGCCGTCGAACAAGTGCCGTTGGGGCCCCTCTTGAGAGCCCAAAAGTCCGTTCCCGGCGGGAGATGCCGAACGTGCGACCTATCCAGGCAAGGCCGCAACTGGAAGTCCTAAAGAATACATTTTTAGTTAAACTGGTTACTGCGTTGTAATTGGAAACTGGGCAGTATGTGTCATAATTCACAGAGCCTGTTGCATCATGCCACTTGCTAAGAGCTGGATGTGAGTAGTTACTGACCTTGGGTGAAGCAATTAAATCTGCCCTCTGTGAGGTAATATTTAAGCCAGGGCTTTCGAGTAGTTGGGTTATCAAACTCTGCAGCTTCCACGCAGTGCCCACAATAATGTTCCAGTGATGCGTGTTGCCAATGTTTGTTTGTTTGCTCTGATGATCATCATGACCACTGTTGGCATGACCCACTATATCGGAGAGATTGAATTCAATTTCACAACTTGCCGCAGTGAGATTTGAACTTGCGGAGGTTGAATTTTGGAGTTTGCCCAATTTCCCACTGAAGTTGCAGTATGATTGGGGAACGCCCAGGGATTTCCACCCTCTTTAATATTGGGGATATGGTGGTGCAGTGGTAATGTCACCAGAGTAGTAATCCAGAGGCCCAATCTGATGCTCTGGAATCATGGGTTCAAATCCCACCACAGCAACTGGTGGAATTGAAATTCAATTAATGAAATCTGGAATATAATGCTAGCCTCAGTAATGATGTCTGTGATGACTGTCATTGGTTATCTTTAAAAAATCATCTAGTTCACTAATGTTCTTTAGGGAAGGAAATCTGCCATCCTTATCTGGTCTGGCCTGGCCTACATGACTCGGAAATGGCCAAGCAAACCATTCAGTTCAAGGATGATCAGGAATGGGCAACAAATGCCAGAGAAACCCTCATCCATGAAATAATAAAGAACATTTATGCTGCTAGTCCAATACCACAATCAAAATTGTCTTCCTCTTTAGTGAATGAATGTCAGCTGGTCTCGTGTGGTAACAATTCATGAAATCTGTGTGGATTAGTGCATGGAGTACTTTGGAAGATCACTCGTGTTTGAGAATTTTCTGATGTTCCATTTTTTTTTTGTGTTCTCCCTTTCAGGGCTTTTGCCACAACCACTGGCAAATGGATCTCCAAGAACTCCGGTGAGTAATGACTGACGGATTGTTAGGATGTCTGATGCCAGGGGGCAACGAAATTCTAATTCCACAGTCTGAATATTGTGGATGAAAAAATTCTTCTGCGGCTCTGTCCCTTCCATTTTAAATCCAGAAAATGTTCTCGCGTAGGGGGTGCACAGAAAAAGGCCATTCGGCCCACCTGGCTCTTGCCCTTCTTAAGGTCCTTTCCATCTAACTCTATCAGCATAACCTCTATTCTCTCCTTCCCCATATACTTGTCTAGCATCCCCCTTAAATACATTTGCTTTAACCATTCTCTGTGATTCCACATTCCCATTGCTCTCTGGGTAAAGAATTCCTTACCCAATTTCTTCGGATTTTTTAAATATGATGCCCTCAGTTTTGCCCACAATTGGAAATTTTATCTCTCCTCTTTAAAAAAAAAATCCCTCAATAATTTTACTTCCTCTAGGTCACCCCTCGGCTATAGATTTCAATAAAGCACCCATAATCATAGAAGTATTCGGAGATTGTTCATCGTGGGATAGTGTGCAGTACTTTCAAAGAGAGCACCATTCAGAAGTGGCTTGTATGGAGGGGGTCAGGTAATGACATGGTTTCATCATCACCATAACATCTAGAACTTTCCTACGGTAGCCACATGATGCCATCTTCAAAACTAAATGTGGGGAGGGTAAAATTTTGACTTTGTCTGAAGGTAAAATAGATGCTTTTTAATGCCAGGCAATAGAAATGGACATGGGGAGAGTTGGATAACAGGTGGTTGAATCCATCTCCACCTTTCATCATCCAAAATCAAAATTACAATTTGCAAAATTACAAGCAAAATTTCCATTCTAGATCCCATGTACTTGATTGCAAATGTCTTGCTAAGCCATGCACTAAGTGGAATTTAGTTGCTGTGATGGCCTGAGTCAGGAAGATCAGGCAAGTCAGGCACTTTAATGTTGAGCGCAGGTGTAATAATCCGCCACTAATGGCCACTCCGAGAAAGTTACAGGCCATTGCCAGAAGTGGGATAAAATAGAGTTTTGAAATCTTGGAAATGCTGCAGGGGAGATGCAGGTCAGAATGGTGCACACAAATATTCAACTCTGCAAAAAAGGACAAGGAAAAGCAAACACATAACCAAAGGCTGCAGGGGAAATATTGGATGAGGGAACATGGTAGTAAACTTTCTACTCCCAGCTCCAGGAAATAAAAGACAATATGGGCAGAACTGGCAATGTTTCCACTTGCAACTGGTAAATTAACAAGCCAGAACTGATGACAGTCACACTTCTAACACTACTGGGGTTGAACTACTACAAATTGTATACCGCCCCAAATCTAACTGATAAGCAAAGAAACCGGATGGCAGAGATTGTGAAAGCCTTGAACGAACGCTTTGAATCCAAATTGAACACAACTTATGAACACTATGTATTCAATATTAGAGCTCAAGGGGACATTGAACAGTATGTGACTGCAGTAACACAGCTTGCAGAATCATGCGAATTCGGACAGGTAAATGATGATCTGATGGAAGATGGAATACGAGACCCCCTCGGTGAGAGAAATTCTACAGAAAGATGGGAAACTTGCACTCAGGAAAATTATAGTGGTGTAGAAATACGGATCTTGTAAAACATCAGTTCGGACACCATATATGGAAGAGCACACCAGAGATACAGGGCCTAAAGAGCAGAGCAATCACAGGCCGAGGGCAGGGTGTAAATATTGTGGAAGACATCATACAAAGTGTTAGGATACTGGGCCAAACCCCAACTTTTGTTAGGACACCAGATGGGAATCCCAAACAATTTTTCAATTTGTAAACACTGTGAGGAAAGGATGCTTCACCCAGGAGTGATGGCTCTGACTAATGTGTATCTTTTATGTTAAAACAAACTTTAATTTAAACACAGAATTAACCACTTTAATGTCCAATGAATAGCTTTAACAATTATCAGTTAAACAGTTCTTAAACCTACACCTGCCACTATTTCCAGTGCAACCCAATACAGTTCAAATGCCACTTTTATAAATAAAGTTAACAAAACACATTACTTGCTTATCTGTGGAGAGACTTTTGGAGAGAAATCTTTTTGGGGCAGATCCAGTGTACTTCTCAACTTAACAGCATTTGGCGAAACTGCTGTAAAATCCTACAACAAGACTACAAAACTATAGACAGCCCTGGCTCTTCCCATTAATTACATCATTTGTATCCCACTATGTTCCATGACCAGCTAGGACTAAATACAATCCTTCATAAATTATCTACTCTCCAGGGAATCTCCAGCAATCACAACATTATTCCATTAGTCCTTTATCTTTCACTAAGGTGTGGTTAAAATGAATGATTACCTCACCTTTTATGACTCATAATTAGTAGACACATTGCCTGTATGTATTTTAAACCAGGGTCTTTAATAACATTACTGAAACAGAATATAATATATAACAATTTCTCCATTCATCATGAAAGGAAGAGAAGGATTGCCCAGTGTGGGGAAAGCAGTGTTTTAACTGCAAGAAGCGGATTAATTTTACATCCGTGCTTTGCTTGAAAGAATCAAAATAAGTCTATACAGATGAGAGATATCAACAGAAGAGTGTGATGAAGCATTATACAACAGGTTGGGCCAGTCATGTCTACAGGTGATAAGTGGTTTGTGACTGTTACAATGATAACCGCAAGAGAGTTTCAAGTAAACCAATTATGATGACCGCAGGAGAGTTTCGAGAGAACCAAGAAGCATCAGATGGACATTAATGCAACATCATGGCCTTCGCAGACCTGTGAAAAGTGGCTCAACATGGTGATCCAGCAATGAGGCCCTCAAAAGTAAGGTTGAGGCCATATGATGGCACGATATTCACACCGGGAAGATAAATTAGTCAGAGAGCCCAATGCAGCTTGAGTTCCAGATCATAGCTGCGGTACAACCACTAATCATCTCAGCTGAAGCAAGTTTAAAGCTTGAACCAGTAACCCTGAATGTGCCAACAGAGGTTTGGAACCTGTCGGAGCGCACACCACCATTGACTGCTGAACAGAGGAAGACAAAGATGTGTTTCCAGGATCTACCCGGAGACTATCATATCAAAGTAGATGAAAGTATAGAGCTGAGAAGTGTTCCAGCTGCCCTCAAGCATAAAAATAACAAGATAGAGCTGGAAATTTTTTTTTTAAAATTAATAATCTTTATTGTCACAAGTAGGCTTCCATTAACACTGCAATGAAGTTACTGTGAAAATCCCCGAGTTGCCACATTCCGGTGCCCGTTCGGATACACAGAGGGAGCATTCAGAATGTCCAAATTACCTAATAGCATGTCTTTCGGGACTTGTAGGAGGAACCGGAGCACCCGGAGGAAACCCACACAGACACAGGGAGAACGTTCAGACTCCGCAGACGTTGACACAAGCCGGGAATCGAACCTGGGACCCTGGCGCTGTGAAGCAACAGTGCTAACCATGGGATCAGGAGCATGAAACAACCTGTAAAGCTGCAAGTATGGCTCGACCAAAGGATCTAAATGAAGTGCTGAAGAGATCTCTTTACCCCATGCCAGCCATTGAAGGAGTTTTGCTGCAATTTGCCATAGCAAAGATTTTTACCCTGAAGGATGGTTACTGGCAAGTGAAGCTGGATGAAAGCAGCAACTTTCTAACTACATTCTATATGCCGATCGCGAGATTCAGAAGGTTGCACATAATATCTGGTATATCCACGGTTCCCGAAGAGTGTCATCGCAGACAGCACGAGATCTTCCCAGAGTAGAAGCCATAGTGGATGATCTATTTGTCTACGGATGTGCAGACACAATGGAAGAAGCCATAGCTGACCATGATCGGAATTCAATACGACTGCGAGAGCAAGCTCGTCAAATGAACCTCTAGTTGAAGAAGAAAAGAATTGTAATTGAAGATGCCTGAAATCAAGTACATAGGTCCTGTGCTGAGAGTAAAAGGCCTTTGGATGCATCTTGACAAAGTGAGAGCTGGAGAAACGATGAACAGATGTGAAAGCAAGATATCTGCCATCGCAAGCTCACCGCCAAGCATGTGCAGTGGAATCAAATGATTAGTGACAACAATGCTCAGGTACTTTGACTTCAGTGTTGAAGCCACTTGTAACATCATGCAAATGAGCTAGGTGTTGGAGCAACCCTAATGCAGCAAGGGCAATGAGTTGTATTTGCCTCCACAGCATCAATGCAAATGGAACGACGCTACACCCCGATCCAGAAAGCGTGCCTGACTATTTCTTTTGCTTGTGAGCATTGTAGGAGTCTTGGGAAAATAGGTACAGGAGGAGGCCAATCAGCCCATCGAGCCTGCTCTGCCATTCAGTCCAATCACCTCAATGCCTTTCACACCCATTATTCCCATAGCCATCTAAGTTATTATTAATCCAAAACCTATCAATCTCTGCTTTAAACAACTGAACTTCCACAGCTCTCTGGGTCAGAGAATTCCATAGATTCACAATCCTCAGTGTAAAATATTTCTCTTCATCTCACTCCTAAGTGGCTCCCCCCCCCCCCCCCCCCCCCTTAATTTTGAACTTGTGAACCCTGGTTCTCAGCTTCCCAAACAAGGAAACATCTTACCTGCACCTATTCTGTCTATTCCTTTTGAGTATTTTGTAGGTTTCAATGAGATGACCTCTCACTCTTCAAATAGAGAAATTAGATCCAGTTTGCCCAATTTCTCTTCGTAAGACAGTCCCACCATCCCCGGAACATCAATACCTGCTTGGCAGAGTCAAAGTAACAGTGCAGCCACTTCAAAGCATTTTTCTCAAACTGCTCCAAAGTGTCTGCAAAGAATGCTACTTCGTTTGCAGACATATCATCTAAACACATGACATACAAGCAAGGGAAACAGTTATACATCGCAGACATGCTGTTGCGAGTAGCACTCTCCATGAAGAAAGTTTGGTGGGGGGTGTGGGCTGACACAGTGGTTAGCACTGCTGTCTCCACAGTGCCAGGAACCCCGGATTCAATTCCGACCTTGGGTGACTGTGTGGAATTTGCAGGTTGTCCCCGTGTCTTGGTGGGTTTCTTCCGGGTGCTCCGGTTTCCACCCACAGTCCAAAGTTGTGCACATTAGGTGAATTGACCATGCTAAATTGCCCCTTGGTGTCCAGGGATGTGCAGGTTAGGTGGGGTTACAGGAATAGGGCATAAGTAGGGTGCTCTTTCAGAGGGTTGGTGCAGACTCAATGAGTCGAATGGCCTCCTTCTGTACTGTAGGGATTCTATGAACCGAATGTGAAACCCTCCAGATTGAACATTAAGCAGCAGCACAATATGATCTTGAATCATCAACCTGGCAGAGGCATTGAATCTGGCAGACTAGCCTTGTTCCAAACTGCCCAACAAGATGTAACTTACCCAAGTGCTATAAGAAGTAGTAGTAAAAGGATGGCCTGTGAACATCGTTATCCCCAAGGAGAAAGCCATCAAGGAAGTAAACTGAGAGCAAGGAAGGTGAGAGAGAAGTGCTCTGCAGATCAAATGTGAGCAATGAAATTAAGGACCATGTTGGCCAGTGAGGTGCCTGGAACAATTACAAGTTAAACAAGCTATATAGCCTCTGATGACGCATGACATCCCAAACAGGCTATGAATCCCAGACAGGCAGCACAGTAGCCTAGTGGTTAGCACAGTTGCTTCACAGTTCCAGGGTCCCAAGTTCGATTCCTGGCTGGGTCACTGTCTCTGTGGAGTCTGCATGTTCTCCCATTGTCTGCGTATGTTTCCTTCGGGTGCTCCAGTTTCATCCCACAGTCCAAAGATGTGCGGGTTAGGTGCATTGGCCATGCTAAATTGCCCTTAGTGTCCAAAAAGGTTAAGTGGGGGTTACTGGGTTATGGGCATAGGGTAGATACATGGGCTTGAGTAGGGTGCTCTTTGTAAGGGCCAGTGCAGACTCGATGAGCCAAATGGCCTCCTTCTGCACTGTAAATTCCATGATCTATGAATGAAGCTAGGAGTAGACCTCTCTCAGGAACCCATTTATCTCATCATTGTGGTCTACTATTCTGACTGCTGGATGGTATATCAGCTGACTTCAGTGACAGAAGAAATAGTAGAAGGCCTCAAAGCACATTATAGTTGTTACAGCATTCCAGACATTGTGATGAGTGACAATGGCCCTCAGTTCACGAGTGAAGAATTCAGGAGTTTCGCAAAGGATTGGGAAATGCACATCATCTCTGCACTCTCCCCAGTTAAATGGAAAGGCTGAGACAGCAGCAAAATATGCCAAAGGAATCATCGATATCGAGCGAATCTAGCACAGACGTATACAAGGCAATCCTTGAGTGGAGTACTAGCCTGACTATGGAAAGTAGCCCAGTTCAAAGACTAATGTGTCACAAACAAGCCATTCTTCAATAGCAAAAAAAGCTACTGAAGCAGAGGCGGACTTGCATGAAACACACAGCGCTGCAACGCGAGGCTAAAGTCAATGTGGGGTCCTCTACAGAGAGGTGACTGTTGTGGTGGGAACACCATGGGAGCACCAATAACAGCCTTTTACAGATGGGATCATTCTTAGCAGGCAATACAAAACAACATTGGGCTCTGATTGTGGACTTCCCTTTATAGCAGGAAAACAGTTTGCTCAATGTTGAAAGGTGGTGGAGACTTCGAGCCGTTCAGACAAACATCTCTAACGTTTCTGAGTGAACAGAAGCCAGGATTCTGACATTCGGCTCGGCTGGTAACCTGAGGCAAAAATAATGCCGATGACCTAACATCAGGGTGCAATCCTGCGAAGCCTTCAGCGAGGCGTGGAGGTGATGCTGGCCCACAGTTATCAAGGGAAGCAGTGGGGCGACTTTCAACCTCCAGGCCAGGGCTGAGGGGGTCGGGCAACCAAACAAGGAACAGAGGCCAGGCCAGATAAAGCCAGCGGCAACCAGCCAGCGGCACACCCGCGGTCGTCGAGGCTCCAGGCCCAGCCACCCCAGCGAGATCAGAGAGGTAAGCAGTCGGCAGGTGGGGAGGCCAGGCGTTGTAGTTTTCAGGGAGCAGTGGCCAGTGGGGTGACTTGACCAGGTGGAAACTGGAGTGGTGAAGGTGAAAGAGCAGAGGCTAGACCAGATAGCCAGCAGCCAGCGAGAGGCACACGGTCATCGAGGCTCAAGCCACCCAAGCCGAGAGGTGTGGTGTGAAGACCAGGCAGGCGCCGTCACTGTGATTTTCGGGAAGCAGTGGCGTGACTCGACCAGAGCCAGAAGTCAGGCTAAGTGAGAGGGCTGGGTGGCTACTGGACTGGGAGGGCGAGAGAGCAGATGCCAGGCCAGATATCCAGCAGCAGCAAGCCAGGAGCACATGCGGTCCTTGATTCATTTAAATATATGTTCACTGGATTCACCCGGCGCCTAGGGCACTGTTTAGAACAGATCCACACGATCGTGGACAAGTCTTAATGGTAACTAGGGCGGGTCTCCCAGGTCATTAGAGACCTCCGGGTGGTTGGGACAGGACAGGGTGATATCCTGACACTCACTGTGGACAGGGGAGTACCCTGGCACTCCCTTTGGTGTGGCCACCTTTACATTGCCACCCAGACACCCTGGCACTGCTACCCTTGCACTGTCACATTGCCACAGCTCCAGGAGTGTGGCCTGGGGGGGGGAGGGGTTTCCAACAGTCCTCCCATCGGAAAGTTTGGGTAGGTGAGGGTGGTCCCTAAATCGAATGCTCATGTAGGACCAAGAATTGACTAGATATAGTTTGTAGGTCGGAAGGGCCAAGATCTACTATGTGAGTCCTCGGCCATCGAGACATGCTGGATCTTCAATAGCGGGGGATTATGATGAGTGCCTTGGCTAGCAAATAGTGCTATATATTTCTAAACACCATGCAACATTTTTCTGCACAAAAGGTGCCCGTATAAATGCAGGTTTTTGTTGCACACGTGTTAATATTTCTTACCTATTTTTGCAGCTCAGTTTTAACAATGTTAAATTGCTGACCAATTGGATTTATGGGGATCATATTTTAGACTTGTTGCATTAAGTGCCACCAATTGTACAAAGAGACAACTGTGTAATTGCGAATAGCAGCACAGATAAATTGTTGTTGTACCAATGCTATCCAAATGTTCTGTTTCTGTGAAAAGCAAATACAGTTTTGCCTGTGAACACACTTCTGGGGGTGCAAATCTTGCAAAGCTGGTGAATCTTGCCAAATTGCAATACAGCACAATTTAATTGTGCCTAACGGTAACTCCTTTGCTACTTACTGGAATGAAAGTTTGCTAATCGCTCATCTCCTGAGTGGACGTTGGGCATGAGGAGAGCAAGCAGTAAATGTGCGCTGCTCCGCACTTGCAGTGACCTAATTAATTTGGATCAGTCAGAGAGAAAAGAGTACCCCTTGCCTGAAGATAAATGAGACTAAAGTGAATTATCCGGCATTGGCTGACAGCAGGGCTATCAATTTTCCTGAGGGAAAATTTACCTAATTCAAAATGAATTCATTCCACATGGCAGAAAGCGATGGAATGTTGACCTGTGAAGGATTCCAGTCTTTCAAAAGGGCAAATGAGGAGCACTAATCATTGCGGTCGACTGCACCAGGCTATATACAGCCTCTCTGAGCGCTCATATACAACTAATGCAGGTGACAGATAATGGCATGCATGTCATTTTAGGCTCTTGTGATGTGTACCTGTTACAGAGCACACCATCACTTTCAGATTTAGAGTTTTAATTTGATCTTATTTATTCCTCTACAAATTACTGGAGAATCCTCTTGCTCACTATAATGAGTTAAAATGTACTGGCTTTGACATTATTTTCTTGATTTAGCAGTTGGCCGAAAGGAATTATTTTGAACTTTCTAGCAAGGTGAGATACAATGAGGGCGCATGTTTGCTGAAACGAGACTGTAATTAAAAACCCAGTTCCCCACAAATTAGAGCAAGCTTAATTGTAGGGCTTGGTATTCTTCAGCTCTTTGGGGGTGTTTCATATTGTATCGAGAGCGGTGATTATTTCTAAGAGTATCTCGCGTTTTCTTCACATGGCTGCACGCAAAGGTCTAATCAGACCTTTAAATGAAATTTATTTAGTTAAATTATAGGAATTATAATCTAAGGAGACTCTAATAATATGAATTGGATTGCAGAAGCATCCCAATTTAAAAAAAACATAAATGCTCTTGTGATATGAATACAATTGGAGCAGTGCCCTAATTAAAGTTGCAAAGCCAGGTTCTGTTTTGAAGCAGCTTACTTCCATGAATAGCATCAAAATTAGAAACCTGGATCCTAGGGCATTTGAATTAAAACTTACTTTCAGAGTAGAATTTTACAATCTACTTATTCAACTGCACGATATGTAGAATTTGCAGCACAGACATGGACGTTGCGTGGAATATAATGTCCAGTGAGTCATCTCCTACCTCTCATCGGCTCCCTCCATCAACATGTCCTTCTAATGCTTTCTCCCAAGTGTTTATCTAGCCTCCTCTTAAATGCACCTACGCTACTCCACTCCACCACACCCTGTGGTAGCTTGTTCCACATTCGAACCACTCTCTACTTAACATGTTTCTCCTGAATTCCCTATTGGATTTATTAGTGACTACCCCTCATTTTGGACATGCCTATGCTATTCAAAATTTTAGAGATGTCTTTCATGTCACTCACTGCCACCAGCCTTTTCTTTGCCAATCAGTTAGACCGGTTATTGCTCTCTTTTTTTTAAAATGTGTGTGTATTCATAAGTTCATAAGATATCGGAGCAGAATTAAGCCATTTGGCCCATTGAGTCTGCTCCGCCATTCTATCATGGCTATGTACCTTTTAACTATATTCCTATTTATTTTCTCTACCATTTTTCTGAACCCATGCAGATGAAAGAAGACCTAGACAATGATCCATTTGCAGAGAGCGGATTGAATTTAAGTCCCACAGCGGCTGAAACCAGAGAGAAAATGCAAGCGAAACGCAAGAACAAGAGGGCCCCTCCGATGGACTGGAACAAGAAGCATGAAATTTTCAGCAACTTTTAAGCTGAATGGATTGTCCCATTTGAACTCTTTGGTTTCCCCTGACCTCCAGGCAGAGTTAACATCCTCACTCCATTGATATTTGTTTCTTCAGCGCCTCAAATGGCAGAGGATTAAAAAGAAAATACCCGTTAATATGATCATTAAAAGACTGTGACCAAAGCTTTACCTTTTTACATGCCAGCTGCTTATTTGCTTTATGCTTAAGGTATATCTTGCATATGATTTGTCGTAGCGCAGTTTTAATCGTGCTAGCGAACAGATGAGATGCTTTCCACCAGCTTTTTGTGTTTGTTGCTTAATTTTTTTTTTTTAAACTTGAGCTGAGAATTAACTTGAGCTGAGTTTTGATAGTGCAACCAGCCTTCATTACAGGACAGAGTAACTGGATTATGTCGACAAGAATCGTGTGAGACTTGCTTGGCCTAATAACCTACAGGCTAATAACCTACAGGCTACCAATGCCTCCATTTGAGCACCATGTCTCGTACGTATTTCCAGAGCTGCCTGGCTAAAAATGTCTTAGCTTACCTGGTCTTGTCTTTTGACGCTCTCGTGGGTTTCACCAGATGGTGTGTGAAATGCAAAGTCTTATCGAATTTGGTGGCAATTACAAAAGTGAGATGGGTAAAGAGGGGAGGCAAGGGCAGGCGCAATCTTCCTGAGCATTACAGCCTCAGTGTAAGACACTATATAGAGGAACCATTTTACTGCGCATCAGATGGTTTGATTTCTTTTTGTATGCTAACTGCTGTTTTAAGCAGCGTTGAAAATATTTTTACATTCCCCGCCCCTCCACCTCCACCCCCACCAATCTTGCAACATCTTCACCAGATTTATATTGATAGTAATGAGTTACTTCAAGCAGTAAAATTTGAGAGCTAATTATGGAGATTAAATATTGGCTTCTCGCACATTGGCACATCACTGTTTTAAGTTGGCGAGAGAGGGGAAGTACATTTTAATGCTGTCACTGGGTAGCTATAAATAAACACATGCTTCACAATGCATTTAAATTGACTGACAGTACAGAATCGACTGACAGTACAAAAATAAGAAGAAATCTTAAGTTTTAGCGACAAAAGTGTAATATCAGTGGCGCTGACCAAACACTGACATTCGGTCAGCATTCGGGTTGGTACTCTTTATTAAGTATAGTAATGCAATCTGTTTAAACACAGTATTCTGAGGCTCCCTTACAGGAGCACTAAGGAGGTTGAAGGGATTTGGGGGGAAAAATGGGGTGTGATTATCAAAGGTGGATTTCCTGTATTGCTTGAGGATTGTAAAGGGTAGTGGACTAGTACGTTTTGAGGACGCTCTAGATTCTGAGCAGCTCCTGTTTGTATTCATTTTCCCTAGATTCCCTTTTAATACTTTCCAGCCCAGAATTCTGCAAGTAAAATGGTTAATTTTCTTATTTGACCTGCTGGTTCTGGACGCAGCAGGCTGCAATTCTTGGATAATATATTTTTGTCGCTAGCGTCAACTCTTAACGTATCCCTCCTGCAATGCACAGTGGCTCTTTCCAACTTTGTATACTTTAATGAACCGTATTCACACAAGGCCAAAATCGAGGTGCCACATTTTGAATAGCCTCCTACGTATTCAAGGTATAAAATAACTAGAAGCAATACATAGGGGGCTAACGGTGGAGTCTGTAACACTGTTTGGGGTTCACGTGGATCTTGTAAGTTTTGGATTGAAACATGCACGAACTTTCAACAAATCTTTGATATATAAAACCCAGAAAATGCTGGAAACGTTCGGGTCAGGGGTCATTTGTGGTAGAGAAACTGAGTTCGCATTTCAGGTCGACGACTTTACGCTGGAACACTTCATTCAATTCTGCCGATCGATCACGATGAACTCTGTACCTCTCTCCAGAGGCGCTGTCTGATCTAATGGGTGTTTTCCAGCATTTTCTTTTAATGTTTATTTTTAATTTCCAGCATCCACGAGATTTTTATTTTGATGTACTACTAGTTTGAAGTGCTGGAAAGAATAGGGCTTGAAAAATTGAAGTATCTGTAAAGAAAAGGAAAGATGATTGTGGGCAGTAGCCAGCAGCGAGAGGTGGAATGTGTTAATCAGCATGACAACCATCTATGTGGATAGAAACTGAATAATCTTTGCTTTCTAGCTGAATACTTTGCAGTCAATAATGCAAGATAAATAGCTACTTGAAGGAAAGCACGTAAACCTTTATATAAACGGGCAAATTTCTGATACCAGTGATTTGTGCAGTCGTTACACCTTCTACTTCTGAGAATCTAGTTTGAAAATATCATAAGCACATTTCAGTAACTTGTATAATACTCTGTCTTTTGTGTATACTGTATATTGTTAATAAATGTATTTCAGCATGACAACGTTGACTACTTTTGGCTCATTGAATTGTTTTTCCGACGAAAAAGTCTTTTTATCGTCCCCTGTCAGGTGTGATCCTGACAATAGCTTGCATTTATATCGAGCCTTTAATAAAACTGTAATAAAGCAAACTCCCAAGGCTGGAATTGAACCCGGGTCCCTGGTGCTGTGATGCAGTGGTGCTAGCCACTGTGCTACCCACTGGATTTGTTTGTGTTTGCAATTTGTATAGTAAGAGGAGGAGGTTGAGAAATCCAGAAACAATGTCCCCGACTACTTGTGATGATTTTACAGCAAAGTAAATGTTTGTTAAGAATTAGAAAAAACAATGAAATGAAATAGAATGGCAATTAAAGTAAGGCAATGGCTTCACACACTGAAACCTTTAAACAGTCCTTAATGTAACTGCTTCCAGAGCTAACCTCCCTAAATCTATTCATCAACACCGGTTTAAGATCTATAAAAATCCAGTAAATTTTAGCACACATTTTCTTTTTGCCGTTGCTCTGGGGCTAACCAGCAGTTGGCCATTCAAACGTGGCTTCGTTCACCCTGACTACTGGAGTTAACCAATTGTTCCTGCTATTGGCTGTGATCTAAAACCGCTCCCTTCATAAGTTTCATTATCCACTTAAATCAGCACCACCTTATTATGCACATGCTCTCTCTCGCCTGAGGAATTTCCTCCTCCAGGATTTCACCTGAGGAAGGAGCAGTGCTTCGAAAGCTAGTGATTTGAAACAAACCTGTTGGACTGTAACCTGCTGTTGTAAGACTTTTTACTGTGCTCACCCCAGTCCAACGCTGGCATCTCCACATCATGGCTATCTCTCTCCATCCACCCCTTCCCATCCTTCGGACCCCATGATTTCTAACCCCAGCCCTTGCCATGTACACAACATACCCAGTGACCTATTTGCCATTAGAATATTCTGATATCTTAATGTCACCCTCCATTTTATCCCCATTTACATTCCCTTTCTGTTCATGACATCTCTGTCAATCTCCTCCTATCGCTGACTCTCTATCCAGCCGCACTGCTCCACGCACTCCCCACAACAGTATAAATCTGACCCCATTTCCAGTTCTCTCTTGTTTTGCCAAAGAGTCATCCAGACTCAAAATGTTAGCTCGTTCTCTCTCCACAGATGCTGTCAGACATGCTGAGATTGTCCAGTCTTTTCTGTTTTTGTTTCAGATTCCAACATCTGCAGTAACTTCCTTTTATCACCTTAAATATGTTCTTTCTCTTTGATCTCTCCATTGTCTCACCCAATTTCTTTAGACCTAATCGTTCCCAGAATTGGTTAAATTAATCTCTTCACTTTAGAATGTAAAAAACATTTTATTCATACCGTACCTATGACACCTTTTCTTTCACACCTTGTATATCTTCTCCTTTTGAATCACGACAACCTATTCAAATCTATTCCTGTTCTGTGCCCATCCCTACTAAATTGCTTTCGGCAGACATCTCTTTGAAGTCTTGCTGGGCTCATTAACAGGCCAGTGGAGGGATCTTCTGGTTTCCCCCCCCCCCCCCCAAACTTGATGGCCGTTTGCTTTGCTCGCCTACCGCGCTGTCGGGGAACCCGTAGCGGGAGGTCACCTTCAGCAAGACCGGAAGGCCGTGCGGACGGAGAGGGCCAAAATCGTTCACAAAGTCTCCTCTGTCAGGACCCTGAGTGAGAACCCACTATTTTCAAATTGTAAAACTGTGAGGAAATGTTACACTACCACAGACGTGATAATGCTGACCAAAAGGTATCTTTTACGTTAGAACAAACATTAATTTAATCACAGAATTAACCACAGTTCTAACAGTTCAGTAAAGAAGAAACTTTAACTTCCTTGACGTGCCACTATATTCCAAATAAACCAATATATATTAAATACCATTAACAACCAGGCGTTTACTTGCTTTCATTGTGCAGAATCTTTGGAGAGAGAACATTTCAGGAAACTGAAACACCTGTTCAAATGAAAGTTCTAGAACCAACTGCGTTTTCAGACAGACCTGGCTTGCCCCATTAACTACAATAGGCAGGATTTACTGGGTGTTAACGCCAGCTAGAAATTCTGGGCCCACGCTGGCACACGGTTGCACGGTGAGGAGGGGTGCTGTCAACGGGAAATCCCATTGACAATGGCGGGACTGGTAAATCCACTGTCTCCCCCGCCGAACAAAACGTGGTGGGGTGGTTAGTAAATTCCACCCGTCATCCATACCCAAAGCATATGCCATTGTTTTGTCGCTTCTTACAAGTTGTCCCTTGACTTGTTTAACCCCCCAGGTATCCTTCAAACATAAACAATGTTCCATTATCTATCTATCTTTAAACAAGTAAATGGTTCTGAAGATCTGTAAGCGAACACTCTGCATGCAAATCAATGAATACCCTTACTTTTACGACACCTTAATCGCCACTCTCGCAGCCACACTGCCTGTATTTTAATATTACTGCAAAAATGAATTTTTTTGCATTGATCACACTTGCCTTGCCTGTCACTCATACCCTCCACCAGTTTTTTAAAATTCTGAATATTATCAACAGAAAATATTCCAATCTTTCGGGTTGTTCTGACACAATTCCTTGACACTTGGTCAAACAGATTTTAAGGACCGATTTGTGGGTTGAGACAGTGTAGAATTGGAGCTTAGGGCCCAGGCAACTGACCACAGGCCAGTAACGGTGAAGGGGGAAGGGGGGGGGGGTGTAAATGCACAGGATTGGAGGAGTGCAAAGATCTTGGGGGGCAGTGGGGGAGGAGGTGGTGGTTATTGTTAGACTGGGGAGGGCAGAGGTCATGTTGGCCTTTCATGGATATTTTATTTCTCTTCCGTTGTCATTCCAGCAAGAATTGTGTCTGGGAGATGATGAGTAGAATCTGTATGAGTGAATGTGAATGGGACAGAACATAAATTTCCCCCACCGCTCACCAAATAAAGAAAGGGTTACTACTGCTGTTTTCTTCTGATCAGCAGCCTAAAATTTGCAAGAGATTTTCCATTTTCTCATTGATGGAAAAAGTGATTCCGACAATTCCTTTCCTAGCGGAGAGAAGCGGTTCACTGTCCAGCATTTGCCCGAAACATCTGTTTCTCTCAATAGTTGCCACACCAAAGAAAAATGTTTCTGAGTGCAATGAGATGCTATAGAATTGCGAATGATTTTCTCTCTCTGGGCAGTTTGCTAACTTTTGGTTGGTTCTTAATTTGGCTCTATTCAAGAGTCGTCAGGTATCTTTGGACAACGCCACAAGGTTCAGAACCAAATACTGATCAATAACTCGATACACCAGTTAGTAAGTTCAAAAGCAATGCTCATTTATTTACACAGTCAAATCTACTCATGCATAAACTCTACAAACTAAACTACCACTATTACTAAAGCCTATACTTAGCTTCGGCGCCCACTTAGTCAGAGGAACAATGGCCGTTGCTCGGTTCTGAGGCTGCTGGGTTGAGCTGTTTACAGGGTAGCAACTAGGTGCGTCTATCTCGTAGCGTGCATTGACTTGGAACTTACTTGGTCTGCTGTAGCTGGTCTCTCTTCACTGAGAGCCAAAGCCATAGGAGGAAGATTCTCCCTTGGGTGATACCTCTTATACTGCAAAGGGCTTCGTGCTCTTTTGGGCGGGCCTTGAACTTGGCCTCAACTAATTGGGTCTTTCCCAATCGTTTATATCGATTTTCCTCCAATAGAGGGGTGGTTCCCTGATCGCTGGCCGTGTCCTGGTGACTGTCAGTCTGCTTTGTCTTAGCTTCTTCTGGCGCCGGGGAGTCTGTCCTAACATTGTGTATCTAAATGTTTCCCTTTTGTCCCCGGAGATGGCTCATTAGTATGTAAATTGTTTGGTAGTTTCTGTCCTGTCTGAGCGTCTAAGGTTCTAATCAACAGACAGAGCTTGCACCTGCTTGTTTCTTAGCACTGTCCAATTTTCCCTGCATTCTTTGCGGGTGTCCATTTTGTAATGGGGACGTGGCCATCCCAGACTCACCCTCCTTGTGATCCTCAAGGCGAAGATGAAGGATCACATTACTATGGCGTCTTCATCCTCTGATCCCCGGGGCACCCATGCTTAGGCTCTACACTGTCCTATCCTATGCAACACAACTTTACCTAAACCATTTCAGATACATGCATCGCCAAAAAATTCTACGGGACGCTATGACATTAATACATGCATTACAGAAAAATAAAAAAACTGGAACCTCTAACTATTCTCAATAAACTATCCTCATTCAAACAATCCAAAAATACAAACAATCCAAAAATAATCTATACATCTTAAACTGTACAAAATAACAGCACACCAATTTCTCTGGCCTAGCAGTCAGACACGGAGGTTTACATCACTTTATTCCATAGAAACAAAATGGATGCCAATGGGTTCGAGGGTCTGGTGAAAGCTGAAAATGGGGGACCTAAGTCTGTATACCGGGGTGCGAGAGCGATATGCTCTGTTTCGCCATTTCCTAACTCTAAACGTTTGCACGACACTGCAAAGTATCGCCAGCACTAAGAGTGCTTCGACTACATATGAGAGTGAGTACCAGGTGATAAACCTATCACACCAGGTCGGGGTATTGCTAGCTGTCGCTGGGCTAGTTATCTCGGGGTTCCGTGTATCTCAGGGGTGGGAGTCATTTACGGTTTGTGTGGTAGGGGTCAGGGGGTAGCGTCCGCGCTCAACTGAAGGGATCCCGCTAAGATCCATGTGAACACTGGATTACTATGGCTGTCTTCATCTTTGTCGGACTTCTTCTTTGTCTTCCTCTGGGGTTTCTGGAGTTCTGTGAACACAAGCATAATTTCTGTTATTATCTTGCTTAAGATCTCGTATGTCTGTCTGTCCTTTACTGCCAATTTCTCTTTATAATTGGTCACCATCTGTGACTCCCTCATTTTAAAAAAAAAAATGAATATTTGGACAGGACATCTAAGAAAATACTGCCATACTGCGAGCCGTCTCGCAGCCTGTGTGATTTACCATCCCAGTGTTTGAGGATGTAAATAGCATAGGGAATCAACCTAAGGGTTGCCAAAATCAAACAAAAGAATTTTGAACGTAATGAGCCAAAATGGGGTGCGTTTGGGCAAGAAATGGGTGGAATCCCCGGGTAGGACGGTGATCAATGCCGTATGTGCTCTACCCGAGCGTAGCTGACCAGGGGGGTGGGGGGGGTCCTCGGGCAGGGCGGAGACCAATGCCGTTTCTCCACTACCTGAGCAACCGGCAAGAACAGGTAAGAATGTGGTCGTCGTGGGGGGCTGCCTCTCTAATTAGGAGAGCAACTATGAGTCGGGTTCTGTCGACAAATTAGTTCCTCTGAACTATTGTCTGGGACAAACTTGTTCCATTAACAGCCGGGGGGCGTTAAAGGAGTGGTGACGTGGGGCCGTGATAAACTTTCCGAGTTTACACACAACACTTAACGATAACACTAGCGAACAGGGTCGCAAAGGGATTCGTTTGGTGGGAGTCAGACTCCAAGTCATCATCTTCTCTAGGCTGCCAAACTCTTGTCTGTAGTAACCGTGCTAAAGCTGCTTGGGGCGAATTGGGATCCATCTCATCATTCCGGATGAGCCTGAACGAATTGTCTCAGTGCCAGAATCGTGTGTCGAGGTTGGAGCTACTATGCTTCAATCCGTAATCGGCGGGCGGTGGGTCTGGGTCAGGGGCTTTGATATAAGTGATCTCAAATGGGTCCGTGGAATCATGCTCAGATTCACTGGGAGTGGGGCTGGTGCAGGGGTGTAGTCGTAACGTGGTGTACTGTGGCTGTCATCATCGTGATCGCTATCACTGTCGCTGTCACTGCTGGTTGAGGGAAGGGAGAGGCGGAGTCGTGCCTCTGGGGGCGGAGTTGAAGTCGTGTCTGAGGGCGGGCTGGCGTTGTTGGGGGAGGGTAGGAATACGTCATCTGTGGGCGGGGCGTGCTCGTCTGCTGCTGCGAGCAAGATGTGGTGTGTATGGTTATTCTGTGAGCCGTAAGCCTTGAGCTGGTTTATATGAAACCACGCAGACTTACCCATTGGGATAGGTTATTTTGTATACGGAGGGGCTGACTTTGTCCGAAATGGAGTACGGTCCGGAAAAGTTTAGGGAGAGGAATGAACTGGGGTTGTAAAGGGAAAGCATAACTTGTTGCCCTACTGTAAACTCAGTGGCGTGTACTGTTTTGTCGAAACAGGCCTTGCTCTGTTTCTTCCTGGTTCCAAGTCTCACTGCTGCGGCGAGTTGGGCTGCCTTTATGTTCTGTACTAGTTGTGTAACCGCATTTTCATGTGTGAGGGCTGTAACTGCAGGGCTGGCCAAATCCAGTCCTAGTAAATACTCAGTGCCTTTCATGGGGCGTCCGGTCATGAGGGTGTGGGGGGTGTAACCTATGGATGTAGATACTGTGTTTCTTAAAAACATCAAAGCAAATGGGAGTACTGAATCCCAGGTACTATTATTTTGCTGAACCATTTTCCTGAGGGTGGCTTTCAATGTCCTATTCATTCGTTCTACAATACCACTTGACTGGGGGTGGTATGCAATATGGAACTGTTGTCTAATTCTGAAAATCGTGAGGACGTTTTTCATTACATGTCCGGTGAAATGGGAGCCTTGATCGGACTCTATACTGTGTGGGAGGCCCCATCTTGTAAAGATGTGGTGTGTTAATATTTTAGCTGTCGTCTTGGCCATTTTAGTTCTTGACGGAAATGCTTCCACCCATTTGGTGGAGGTGTCTATGACCACCAACACATACTTGTAACCATTTCTGCACGGGGGTAGGGGGTCCTATATAATCTATCTGGAGATTTGTTCAGGGTGCATTAATGGGGCGGGTATGGCTAAATTGAGTCTTTTTAGCATATCTGTCCAGATTGTTCTGGGCACAGAGTAAACAATTCTCTACATAGTGTGTGACATCGGTTTTTAAATCAGGCCACCAGCAAAGCGGCCTGAGGTGGGCTAGGGTGGGTTCAATTCCTTGGTGTCCATCATTGTCATGGAACTGACAAATGATCTGGTTCCTGTCCTGGCTGGGAACTATATAAATGCCATCCTTTAAAATCACACCGTCGTGTGTGGTGATTGCATTTTTAAACTTGTCGTACGGGGCTGAGAAGGTTCTCTTTAAAACGTCCCTGAGTTTCTCGTCCTCTTTCTGGGCCTTCGCTAAATCCTGAATGTTGGTCTGTCAGACCTGAACTGCGTGTACTTGGGGGGTTTCGGGGGGTTCCAAAAATAACCATGCCTGGAGCCTGCCTTCGCTAGGGCGTCTGCTTTAACGTTACTTGGGGGGGGGGGGAAGAACGGTGATGACTGTGAACCTTAATTATTCCATATTTTCTATCCTTCGCTGTCTCTAAGATATGGCGGCGTAATGGGGCTGAGGGTAGGGGTTTACGGTCCGCGTAAACAAATCCACTTGTTTCCCAGAGTGGTAGGAACTCTGTCAAACTATTGCAGACATACAAGCTGTCTGAATAGATGTCTGCTGGGGTCGGGAACGAGTCTGGGTGGTCTACAATGTATGCAATCGCTGCCAGCTCTGCTGCCTGCGAGTCTAAGTATCCTGGCAACTTCAAGGAAATTTCATCTAGGGCGCGTCCCTGCGTGTCCGCTACATATGTACCGCAACCGATAATCCTCTTTCCGTTTAACACTGTGGATGAGCCATCCACATAAATCCTTAGGGGTGCGCACGCGTCTGTGGGCTGGGGTCTCTGGGGTGTACTGCCTGTTTTCCTGGGGGGTGTTTTGGGAATAAATGGGCCTGTGTTCTGTTTTGTGGTGATGATCTCACACTCATGAGGGGTGCCTGCCTACTGCAGATTATCAGCAAGGAAGGTGTGGGCTTTGGTTCTCTTTACCGTGATGTCCCCTCCCTGTAAAAGGAGGGTCCAACGGGCTGCGCAAATTTGGCTGATAGTGCCATCCTTAAGTCAGCCGTTTAACAATAGCTGTGTCGGTGTGTGTTCTGTGAGGATGGTGATGGGGTTGAGTCCTGTAATGTAGGCAAAGTATTGTACTGCCCAAAAACTGCGAGCAGGTGCCTTTTGCTGGCAGAAAATCCTTGCTCTACGGGGTCTAACACGCGTGAGACGTATGCTACGGGGCGTAATTGGTCATGGCGTTCCAGGAGAAGCACGGCCGAAAGGGTTCGGTCGGTGCTTGCTACTTCGATAACATACGGGGAATGTGGATCTGGGACCTGTAGTGCGGGGGCTGTGCTGAGTGCTCCTTTTAAAGCATCCACGGCATCTGTATGCTGTGGAAGCCATTCCCAAGGTGCCTGCTTCTTGAGAAGTTCGGAAAGGGGCGCTGCTTTAGTGGCGAAACCGTCAATATGGTTTTGGCAGTAGCCAACCAGTCCTAAAAATGACCGGAGGGCTGAGACATTGTGGGGAAGGGGCAATTTGACGATCGAGTCAATTCTCTTGTGCTCGATCTCACGTTTACCATGCGTGATCACTGTTCCCAAGTAAATCACTTTTTCTCTCAGAATCGGGGCCTTCTTGGGGTTGAATTTACAACCAATTTCTTTTAGGAGTGCGAGGAGTTCGGCGAGAAGCAAAATGTGCTCTCCCTTTGTGTCTGTCTGTAGTAACAAGTTGTCTACATACTGGACCAGACAATCGGGGCGGGATAATTTTGCTAAACCATTTGCCAGCTGTCGGTGGAAAATGGAGGGGGAGTTGTGGAAGCCTTGTGGAAGGCACGTCCACGTGTACTGTTGCCCTTGGAATGTAAAGGCGAATTTATACTGGCATGCTTTAGCCAATGGAATGGACCAGAAGCCATTGCTAATGTCTGTCATGACATTTAGATCGGGATATCATGGTGCAATCACACACACACTGGTGGACATGCAGAAGGACCAACCAGCACACACACAACATCGCAGCCAATCATCAGTGAGAGCACACGCACTATAAAAACAGGGGACACTACAGTTCCCGCTCATTCTAGCAGCAGCCAGCTCAGAGCCTGCCATTCAGACATTCACCATGTGCTGACTGCCTCACCCAGATAGTGATAGGACAGGGTCCACAGATTAGCTGGTAATGCACATACCCAAGTTAGCAGTGTGTTGTTACAGTTGAGTAGTTAATAAAATTGAGTTACACCATCTCCAACCGTGTTGGATCGTTTGTACATCAGAACACCCAACACGACATGGTACCAGAAGTAGACGCAAACCAGCGCCTGTGAGACTTACCTGCAACGTATCAGCAATCCGCCGTCCTGCACCATGGAGAACATCAACCCGCCGCCGCCGCTCCGAATCGCTGGCAATCTCGGGGTCAATTGGAAACTGTTCAAGCAGCGCTTCCAACTCTTCCTCGAGGCCACAGACAGGGAGAATGCATCGGACACCAGGAAGATTGCCCTTCTTCTCTCCACAGCAGGGCAACATGCCATCCACATCTTTGACTCCCTTACATTTGCAGACGGCGAGGACAAAACCAAATACAAGACGGTACTCCTGAAGTTCGACGAACACTTCAGCGTTGAAGTAAACGAAAGCTTCGATAGGTACCTGTTCCAGCAGCGCCTGCAGGGTAAGGACGAACCTTTCCAGTCTTATTTAACACACCTCCGCATCCTCGCGCAGTCCTGCGGCTATGGAACCACCTCTGACTCCATGATACGCGACCAGGTAGTTTTCGGGGTCATGTCGGACACCCTGCGCCAGCAGCTCCTTCGGGTCAAGCAACTCACCCTGGCAACTGCCATCGAGACCTGCGTCCTGCATAAGAACGCCACTAGCCGGTACTCACACATCCAGGCAGCCGAAACGGCGCGGCACGGGCCCCACGAGGCGGAGCGGGTCCAGAGGATCGAATACCTCCCGGGCCGCGGCCTGGAGGAGGCCGGCCATTTTGTGCGCTTTCTGAGGCCTCCCGCGCTTGTACGCGCCAAAAGAGGGGACGCTGACGCAGAGGAACCCGCAGGCGCGCACTACGCAAGACCGCACCGCGCATGCGCGGTGGCGCAACGAACGCACTGTCACGATGTGCAACTGTGGCTCCGCCCATTTAAAGCGGCAATGTCCTGCCAAAGCGCGACAATGCCTACGCTGTGGCAGGTTGGCACTATGCTGCCTGCTGTCGAGCAGCTCAGCCTGCCAACTCGTACCCGTTTAACCAGCCTCGCAGAAACGTTCGGGCAATTCAATCCACGTTCACCGAGTCCGATCCCGACATCATACAGACCAGTGACACGGAGGACAGGGAGCCCTTCCGTGTTGCTGTCATCAACAAGAACACGCTGTCCCCGAGTCGAAAGCACCAGCCGCTGTCAGTGCACAGCATTGATCCAGACGACGAGTGGTGTGCCACCCTGACGGTCAACCGATCCCAGATCAGATTCCGCCTGGACACTGGTGCCTCCGCCAATCTCCTCGCGTGGTCAGCATTCCAGACCCTGAAGGTTAAACCACCTATTCTGCCATCCAACTGTCAACTCGTTGACTATAATGGCAACGTCATCCCCGCCACGGGGTCGTGTCAGCTCGAAGTGACACACAACTCACGCAAAGCCATACTATCATTCGAAATCGTGGGCTCCTCAAAGGACTCTCTGCTAGGTGCACAGACGTGCAAAATCCTCCACCTCGTTCGGCGTGTACACTCTCTTTCGCTCTCTCTCTCCAGAAGGCACGTCCGATTTCCCAGATGCAGACTTTAGGGCGCAGCTCAACTCAATCCTCACGCACAACCAGGATGTTTTCGAGGGCATGGGCACACTGCCCTACACGTACAAAATCCGCCTTAAACAGGATGCCACCTCGGTAGTTCACGCACCTCGCAGGATCCCAGCACGCCTCAAGGACCGCCTCAAGCAGCAGCTGCAGGACCTTCAGGACCAAGGAGTGCTTTCCCGGGTAACGGAGCCAACTGCATGGGTCAGCTCCATGGTGTGCGTCAAGAAGCCTTCCGGCGAGCTCCGGATCTGTATAGACCCGAGAGACTTAAATCGCAACATAATGAGGGAATACTACCCCATACCCAAATGTGAGGAGATCACGTGCGAGATGGCTTGGGCAAAAATATTCACCAAGCTTGATGCCTCAAAGGGCTTCTGGCAGATTCAATTGGATCAGTCCAGCAGGAAGCTGTGCACTTTCAACACTCTATTTGGCAGATACTGCTACAATAGGATACCATTTGGCATCATATCGGCCTCTGAAGTGTTCCATTGCATCATGGAACAGATGATGGAGGGCATTGAAGGGGTGCGCGTCTATGTAGGCGACATCATTATTTGGTCCACCACACCGCAGGAGCACATCAGTCACCTCCAGCGCCTTTAAACGGATACGGGACCAGGGCCTGCGCCTTAACCAAGCCAAATGCTCTTTTGGACAAACAGAGCTGAAGTTCCTGGGGGACCACATCTCCCGGTTGGGGGTGCAGCCGGATGCCGACAAGGTGGCAGCCATCGCGGCCATGCAAAAGCCCACAGACAAGAAGGTGGTGCTACGCATCCTCGGAATGGTCAACTTCCTGGGGAAGTTCATCCCTAACCTTGCTTCCCACACTACAGCTCTCCGGCACCTTGTCAGGAAGACAACTGAATTCCAGTGGCTTCCCACCCACCAGCGCGAATGGGAGGAGCTCAAGGTCAAGCTCACCACCGCCCCGGTACTGGCGTTTTTCGATCCTGCAAGGGAGACGGAAATCTCGACTGACGCTAGCCAGTCCGGCATTGGGGCCGTCCTCCTGCAACGGGATGACACCTCATCATGGGCCCCAGTCGCCTATACGTCACGGGCCATGACCCTCACAGAGCAGCGCTATGCACAGATTGAAAAGGAGTGCTTAGGCCTGTTGACTGGCATTGACAAGTTCCACGACTATGTGTATGGCCTTCCCCAGTTCACTGTGGAGACCGACCATCGCCCGCTGTTTGGCATCATTCAAAAGGACCTAAATAATATGACCCCTCGCCTCCAGCGCATTCTGCTCAAACTCCGGAGGTACGACTTTCAACTTGTTTACACCCAGGGTAAGGACCTCATCATAGCAGACGCTCTGTCCAGGGCAGTCAACACACCGTCCGAGAGGGGTTCGTTTGCCAAGTCGACGCACATGTAGCCTTTACTTCTGCCAATCTGCCGGCCACTGATGCACGCCTGGCCCACATTCGACGTGAGACTGCGGCCGACCCCCTTCTGCAACGTGTGATGCGCCACATGATGGACGGGTGGCTCAAGGGACAATGCCCAGTTTTACAACGTTCGGGACGACTTGGCAGTCGTTGATGGTGTCCTCCTGAAGTTGTGATCCCACACAGCATGCACCGGCTTGTCTTAGAACAACTGCACGAAGGCCATCTCGGCGTTGAGACGTGCTGGCGGAGGGCCCGAGAGGCTGTGTACTTGCCGGGATACGTGAGGACATTGCTAACACTGTGCTCAATTGCCCCACTTGTCAGCGGTTTCAGCCGGCACAACCCCCGAGACACTTCAGCCCCATGAGTTGGTCACGTCCCCCTGGTCGAAGGTGGGCGTGGACCGGTTCCATGCGCTCGGCAGGGACTACGTCATCATCATCGACTACTTTTCCAGCTATCCAGAGGTCATACGCCTGCACGACACCATGTCATCGGCTGTCATCCGGGCCTGCAAAGAGACCTTTGCTCGCCACAACATTCCACTCACCGTGATGTCAGACAATGGCCCCTGCTTTGCGAGTCAGGAATGGTCTTCCTTCGCCAGCTCATACAACTTCACACACATGACGTCCAGTCCTCTGCATCCTCAGTCGAATTGCAAAGCAGAAAAGGGCGTCCATATCGTTAAAAGGCTCCTCTGCAAGGCTGCTGATGCAGGATCTGACTTCTGCCTCGCCTTGCTGGCCTATCGCTCGGCCCCACTGTCCACGGGCCTATCGCCGGCCCAGCTGCTTATGGGTCGCACCCTCAGGACTACTGTGCCACCCATTCACGTCCCAGACCTCGACCATGCTCCGGTACTTCGGCGGATGCAGCAACAGCGCGAGCAACAAAAGGCGGCACATGATGCTCGGGCGACTGATCTTCCTGCCCTGGCGCCTGGAGATAATGTCCGCATGCACCCTCCGGAGGGCGGCTGGTCGACAACTGCTGAGGTTCTCCTACAGATAGCTCCCCGCTCGTTCCTGGTTCGTCTGCCTGATGGCGCTATTCGCCGCCGCAATCGGCGTGCCCTTCGTCTGGTTCCGCGCTCGCTATGTGATCCTGCACCGGTGCTACGCTCTCCTGTTGTCCCTGCAATGGACTTTGTTGACCTTCCGGACACCCTGCATCCTCCTCACTCGACTGTGGCCCGGCCCGTTCCTCAGCCGGTGGATCCTGACCCACCCTTGAGGCGGTCAACCCGAATTCGGCGCCCACCTGAGAGACTTAATTAATGAACCTTTTCATATTGGACTCACTGACATGTTCTGACATACTGTTTAAGACTTTGCCATACTGTTTAAGATTTTGTTGTTGTTTGTTAATAACATTTGTTTTGTTCTTGGTGTAACATAGTTTCTGCACC
Source organism: Scyliorhinus torazame (assembly GCF_047496885.1). Lineage (NCBI taxonomy): Eukaryota > Metazoa > Chordata > Chondrichthyes > Carcharhiniformes > Scyliorhinidae > Scyliorhinus > Scyliorhinus torazame. Next base: position 166,585,164 of record NC_092723.1, read on the forward strand.
TGGCACCTTCCTGTGTATATAGTATAGCCACATGTACATATTGTTGTAAATATTGCACACACATGATTAGATGCACTCACTACACTTCTTTATTTATTATCATGTAGGCACATATTCTTTGCGAAAAGAGGGGATGTCATGATATTTAGATCAGCATATCATGGTGCAATCACACACACACTGATGGACATGCAGTAGGACCAACCAGCACACACACAACATCGCAGCCAATCACCAGTGAGAGCACACGCACTATAAAAACAGGGGACACTACAGTTCCCGCTCATTCTAGCAGCAGCCAGCTCAGAGCACTGAGCTCAGAGCCTGCCACTCAGACATTCACCATGAGCTGAGTGCCTCACCCAGATAGGGCCATTTTGGAGACATGGATAGAGCAGGGACAGGAATGGTTGTTGCAGGTCCTGGGGTTTAGGTGTTTTAGTAAGCTCAGAGAAGGAGGCAAAAGAGGGGGAGGTGTGGCGCTGCTAGTCAAAAACAGTATTACGGTGGCGGAGAGGATGCTAGATGGGGCCTCTTCTTCCGAGGTAGTATGGGCTGAGGTTAGAAATAGGAAAGGAGAGGTCACCCTGTTGGGAGTTTTCTATAGGCCTCCAAACAGTTCTAGGGATGTAGAGGAAAGGATGGCGAAGATGATTCTGGATAAGAGCGAAAGTAACAGGGTAGTGATTATGGGAGACTTTAACTTTCCAAATATTGACTGGAAAAGATATAGTTCGAGTACATTAGATGGGTCGTTTTTTGTACAATGTGTGCAGGAGGGTTTCCTGACACAATATGTTGACAGGCCAACAAGAGGAGAGGCCACATTGGATTTGGTTTTGGCTAATGAACCAGGCCAGGTGTTAGATTTGGAGGTAGATAAGCACTTTGGGGACAGTGACCACAATTTGTTTAGTGATGGAAAGGGATAAGTATACCCCGCAGGGCAAGAGTTATAGCTGGGGGAAGGGCAATTATGATGCCATTAGACATGACTTGGGGGGGATAGGTTGGAGAAGTAGGCTGCAAGTGTTGGGCACACTGGATATGTGGAGCTGGTTTAAGGAACAGCTACTGCGTGTTCTTGATAAGTACGTACCGGTCAGGCAGGGAGGAAGGCGTCGAGCGAGGGAACCGTGGTTTACCAAAGAAGTGGAATCTCTTGTTAAGAGGAAGAAGGAGGCCTATGTGAAGATGAGGTGTGAAGTTTCAGTTGGGGCGCTTGATAGTTACAAGGTAGCGAGGAAGGATCTAAAGAGAGAGCTAAGACGAGCAAGGAGGGGACATGAGAAGTATTTGGCAGGTAGGATCAAGGAAAACCCAAAAGCTTTCTATAGGTATGTCAGGAATAAAAGAATGACTAGGGTAAGAGTAGGGCCAGTCAAGGACAGGGATGGGAAGTTGTGTGTGGAGTCTGAAGAGATAGGCGAGATACTAAACGAATATTTTTTGTCAGTATTCACTCAGGAAAAAGATAATGTTGTGGAGGAGAATGCTGAGACCCAGGCTATTAGAATAGATGACATTGAGGCACGTAGGGAAGAGGTGTTGGCAATTCTGGACAGGCTGAAAATAGATAAGTCCCCGGGGCCTGATGGGATTTATCCTAGGATTCCCTGGGAAGCCAGGGAAGAGATTGCTGGGCCTTTGGCTTTGATTTTTATGTCATCATTGGCTACAGGAATAGTGCCAGAGGACTGGAGGATAGCAAATGTGGTCCCTTTGTTCAAGAAGGGGAGTAGAGACAACCCCGGCAACTATAGACCGGTGAGCCTCACGTCTGTTGTGGGTAAAGTCTTGGAGGGGATTATAAGAGACAAGATTTATAATCATCTAGATAGGAATAATATGATTAGGGATAGTCAGCATGGCTTTGTGAAGGGTAGGTCATGCCTCACAAACCTTATCGAGTTCTTTGAGAAGGTGACTGAACAGGTAGACGAGGGTAGAGCAGTTGATGTGGTGTATATGGATTTCAGTAAAGCGTTTGATAAGGTTCCCCACGGTAGGCTATTGCAGAAAATACGGAGGCTGGGGATTGAGGGTGATTTAGAGATGTGGATCAGAAATGGGCTAGCTGAAAGAAGACAGAGGGTGGTGGTTGATGGGAAATGTTCAGAATGGAGTTCAGTTACAAGTGGCGTATCACAAGGATCTGTTCTGGGGCCGTTGCTGTTTGTCATTTTTATCAATGACCTAGAGGAGGGCGCAGAAGGGTGGGTGAGTAAATTTGCAGACGACACTAAAGTCGGTGGTGTTGTCGACAGTGCGGAAGGATGTAGCAGGTTACAGAGGAACATAGATAAGCTGCAGAGCTGGGCTGAGAGGTGGCAAATGGAGTTTAATGTAGAGAAGTGTGAGGTGATTCACTTTGGAAAGAATAACAGGAATGCGGAATATTTGGCTAATGGTAAAGTTCTTGGAAGTGTGGATGAGCAGAGGGATCTAGGTGTCCATGTACATAGATCCCTGAAAGTTGCCACCCAGGTTGATAGGGTTGTGAAGAAGGCCTATGGAGTGTTGGCCTTTATTGGTAGAGGGATTGAGTTCCGGAGTCATGAGGTCATGTTGCAGCTGTACAAAACTCTGGTACGGCCGCATTTGGAGTATTGCGTACAGTTCTGGTCACCGCATTATAGGAAGGACGTGGAGGCTTTGGAGCGGGTGCAGAGGAGATTTACCAGGATGTTGCCTGGTATGGAGGGAAAATCTTATGAGGAAAGGCTGATGGACTTGAGGTTGTTTTCGTTAGAGAGAAGAAGGTTAAGAGGAGACTTAATAGAGGCATACAAAATGATCAGGGGGTTAGATAGGGTGGACAGTGAGAGCCTTCTCCCGCGGATGGAAATGGCTAGCACGAGGGGACATAGCCTTAAACTGAGGGGTAATAGATATAGGACAGAGGTCAGAGGTAGGTTCTTTAAGCAAAGAGTGGTGAGGCCGTGGAATGCCCTACCTGCAACAGTAGTGAACTCGCCAACATTGAGGGCATTTAAAAGTTTATTGGATAAGCATATGGATGATAATGGCATAGTGTAGGTTAGATGGCTTTTGTTTTTTGACTTCCCATGTCGGTGCAACATTGTGGGCTGAAGGGCCTGTACTGCACTGTATCGTTCTATGTTCTATGTTCTATGTTCTATAGTGATAGGACAGGGTCCACAGATTAGCTGGTAATGGACGTACCCAAGTTAGCAGTGTGTTGTTACAGTTGAGTAGTTAATAAAATTGAGTTACACCATCTCCAGCCGTGTTGGATCATTTGTACATAACACCCAACACGACAATGTCCAAAACCAAAAACATTTTGACTGGAGTCCCTGTTTGAGCATGGTCTCCGGACTCGTGGCTACGGTGGGGGCTGCTGCTGTGGTTACTTTGTTCAGTTCCCGGTAATCAATGGTCAGTCGCCATGATCCATCCGGTTTCCTGACCGGCCAAATCGGTGCGTTGTTTGTGGAGGCTACTGATCTAAGTACGCCTTGATCCAACAAACTCTCTATTGCTTTGGAGATTTCTCCCTCTGCTTCCTGGGGAAATCCGTACTGCTTCTGGGGTTTACGATTGGGTCCTGTAACATTCACAAAGTCAGTCAAACTGCCACAGTCGTGCTTGTGCTGTGCAAATGCTGATTTATGTTCCTGCAGGACTGCCCTCACCTGTTTGTCTGCACTAATGGCTCGAGGGTCGAACCAGAAGTCTCCTACTGAGCTGATCCTATTTACGTATTCTCCTACTGTGAGCGTGGCGGGGCTCGTGCTGCCTTTGCCATTTTCCATACACACTTGTTAACTGGGTCAAAAGAAAGGTTATGGGAGTTCATGAAATCGATCCCAAGGATATGTTCTGCTGTCTGGGGCAGACCAACTGAAAGTACGGGGTGCTGGTTGCGATGTTCTCTATCTGTATTGCTATCGGGGCCGTGATGTGTCCCTGTTGTAAATGGACTGTAAAGCCGCTGAGTGTAATGGTGTCTGTTGTGGGCCACGTGTCTCGCTGGAACATCGTGGAGGAATTGAGTGTGGTGCGGTACCCTCTGTGTCCCAAAGATATTCCACGGGTTGTCCCCGAACTTTGCCTGCTACTACCGGTCTACCGGACTTGTCCCAAAGGGTGTCGCAGACCCAAGTTGAGGAGCCCGAACACCATCAGTCGGTGCCGTTCGTGTCTGCATTCTCTGAACGGGCGCTAACGTTATGGATCGGCTTTGCCCTATTCTTGTTTAGGGTGCCTGTCGGTTGGTTTCTCTGCTGCATCTGGGGCCCGTTGCACTCTCGTGCAAAGTGTCCTAGCTGTCCACAATTATAACATTCTTGAGGTTTTGGCTGGGGTTGGCTGTTTCTGCCCTCATTTACCCATGCGGGGTTCTGGTGTGCCTTAACTGGGTTCATCTCCCAGTGAGCCAGAGAAGACAGAGCCAGGAGTGAGACACAGGTAAGAGTGAGTTTGGGAACTTGAATCTAGGTGGGAATTGAATTAAATCAGTAAGGCAGCTCCTTTTATATTTCAGGAATTTAAATTAATTTAAATTAAGCTAGTATTGTGCAGTGTGGGTTAACAAGGGCTGCCCCACCCACTCACATAACTGGTTGGCAGTTAAGTGTCAGTCACTTAAATCTACCTTGATCTAAAAGCAGGTGGGGGAGGGGAGTCAATTCAGGACAGTTTAAAAAGAGCAACTTGTAAACTCACGCCCAGTGAGTTTGCTCAGTGAGCCAGAGAAGACAGAGCCAGGAGTGAGACACAGCTAAGAGTGAGTTTGGGAATTTGAATCTAGGTGGGAATTCGATGCTGGGTGGGGAGGAAGTGCTTTTTATCCCTGGCAAGTGACTGGTAAGTAGTGTTTCTGTTTTTCTGTTTCTTTTCATTGGTATATTTATTTATTTTTTCTTTGTTTTTTTTTTGTTGAAATTGTAGTTGTTGAAGTTAACCGAAGGTTTAAGACATGGCAGGAGATCTCAGACCCGTGTCATGCTCCTCGTGTGTGATGTGGGAGCTCAGGGACAAGTCCACTGTCCCTGGCCCCTTCACGTGCAAGAAGTGTGTCCAGTTGCAGCTCCTGTTAGACCGCTTAACGGCTCTGGAGCTGCGGATGGACTCACTTTGGAGCATCCGCGATGCTGAGGATGTCGTGGATAGCACGTTTAGCGAGTTGGTCACACCGCAGGTGAAAGGTACTGAGGGAGATAGAAAATGGGTGACCAAAAGACAGAGCAAGAGTAGGAAGGCAGTGCAGGTGTCCTCTGCGGTCATCTCCCTGCAAAACAGATATACCGCTTTGGATATTGTTGAGAGAGTTGGCTCACCAGGGGAAGGCAGCAGCAGCCAGGTTCATGGCACCATGGCTGGCTCTGCTGCGCAGCTGGGCAGGAAGAAGAATGGCAGGGCTATAGTGATAGGGGACTCAATTGTAAGGGGAATAGACAGGCGGTTCTGCGGACGCAATCGAGACTCCAGGATGGTATGTTGCCTCCCTGGTGCAAGGGTCAAGGATGTCTTGGAGCGGTTGCAGGACATTCTGGGGGGGGGGGGGGGGGGGGAGGGTGAACAGCCAGCTGTCGTGGTGCACATAGGCACAAACGATATAGGTAAAAAACGGGACAAGGTCCTACAAGCTGAATTTAGGGAGCTAGGAGTTAAACTAAAACGTAGGACCTCAAAGGTAGTAATCTCAGGATTGCTACCAGTGCCACGAGTTAGTCAGAGTAGGAATGTCAGGATAGAGAGGATGAATGCGTGGCTCGAGAGATGGTGCAAGAGGGAGGGATTCAAATTCCTGGGACATTGGAACTGGTTCTGGGGAGGTGGGACCAGTACAAACCGGACGGTCTGCACCTGGGCAGGACTGGAACCGATGTCCTAGGGGGGTGTTTGCTAGAGCCGTTGGGGAGAGTTTAAACTAATGTGGCAGGGGGATGGGAACCGATGCAGGAAGTTGGAAGGTAGTAAAACAGGGACAGACATAAAAGGCAGTAAGGCAGAGAAACCATAGTCAAAAATCAAAAAGGGCGACAGTACAAGGTACAGTGACTGAGGGGAGCTCAGTGAATAGAACCAGGAATACTAAAAGAAATAAAACGGGAAGTGAAAACATTAATGGTAAGCGACGCGGCAGGTTGTTACATGAAGATATGGGTTCAACGACAAGGAAAATTAGGAGAAAGGTTAAGAAGAAATATAACTTAGGAGAGGTTACTGATCGAGGTATTAAGATTCAGAACAGAGGTAAAAAAGCCAACATAAGTGTACTTTACCTGATGCTCGTAGTATTCGGAATAAGGTAAATGAGTTGATGGCGCAAATCATCGTGAATGACTATGATTTAGTGGGCATTACTGAAACATGGTTAAAGGATGGTCACGACTGGGAGTTAAATATCCGAGGGTATCAAACTTTTCGGAAGGACAGAGTGGATGGTAAGGGTGGTGGTGTAGCTCTGTTATTTAAGGATGACATCCGGGCAACAGTAAGGGATGACATTGGTGCTATGGAGGATAAGGTTGAATCCATTTGGGTGGAAATCAGGAATAGTAAGGCGAAAAAGTCACTGATAGGAGTAATCTATAGGCCACCAAATAGTAACATTATGGTGGGGCAGGCAATAAACAAAGAAATAACGGATGCATGTAGAAATGGTACAGCAGTTATCATGGGGGATATTAATCTACATGTCGATTGGTTTAACCAGGTCGGTCAAGGCAGCCTTGAGGAGTTTATAGAATGTATCCGCGATAGTTTCCTAGAACAGTATGTAATGGAACCTACGAGGGAACAAGCGGTCCTAGATCTGGTCCTGTGTAATGAGACAGGAGTGATTCAGGATCTCATAGTTAGGGATCCTCGCGGAAGGAGCAATCACAATATGGTGGAATTTAAAATACAGATGGAGGGTGAGAAGGTAAAATCAAGCACTAGTGTTTTGTGCTTAAACAAAGGAGATTACAATGGGATGAGAGAAGAACTAGCTAAGGTAGACTGGGAGCAAAGACTTTATAGTGAAACAGTTGAGGAACAGTGGAGAACCTTCCAAGTGATTTTTCACAGTGCTCAGCAAAGGTTTATACCAACAAAAAAGAAGGATGGTAAAAAGAGGGAAAATCGACTGTGGATATCTAAGGAAATAAGGGAGAGTATCAAATTGAAGGAAAAAACATACAAAGTAGCAAAGATCAGTGGGAGACTAGAGGACTGGGAAATCTTTAGGGGGCAACAGAAAGCTACTAAAAAAGCTATAAAGAAGAGTAAGATAGATTATGAGAGTAAACTTTCTCAGAATATAAAAACAGATAGTAAAAGTTTCTACAAATACATAAAACAAAAAAGAGTGGCTAAGGTAAATATTGGTCCTTTAGAGGATGAGAAGAGAGATTTAATAATGGGAGATGAGGAAATGGCTGAGGAACTGAACAGCTTTTTTGGGTCGGTCTTCACAGTGGAAGACACAAATAACATGCCAGTGACTGATGGAAATGAGGCTATGACAGGTGACGACCTTGAGAGGATCGTTATCACCAAGGAGGTAGTGATGGGCAAGCTAATGGGGCTAAAGGTAGACAAGTCTCCTGGACCTGATGGAATGCATCCCAGAGTGCTAAAAGAGATAGTTAGGGAAATTGCAAATGCACTAGTGATAATTTACCAAAATTCACTAGACTCTGGGGTGGTCCCGGCAGATTGGAAATTAGCAAACATGACGCCACTGCTTAAAAAAGGAGGTAGGCAGAAAGCGGGTAATTATAGGCCAGTTAGCTTAACTTCGGTAGTAGGGAAGATGCTGGAATCTATCATCAAGGAAGAAATAGCGAGGCATCTGGATGGAAATTGTCCCATTGGGCAGGCGCAGCATGGGTTCATAAAGGGCAGGTCGTGCCTAACTAATTTAGTGGAATTCTTTGAGGACATTAACAGTGCGGTAGATAACGGGGAGCCAATGGATGTGGTATATCTGGTTTTCCAGAAAGCCTTTGATAAGGTGCCACACAAAAGGTTGTTACATAAGATAAAGATGCATGGCATTAAGGGGAAAGTAGTAGCATGGATAGAGGATTGGTTAATTAATAGAAAGCAAAGAGTGGGGATTAATGGGTGTTTCTCTGGTTGGCAATCAGTAGCTAGTGGTGTCCCTCAGGGATCAGTGTTGGGCCGACAACTGTTCACAATTTACGTAGGTGATTTGGAGTTGGGGACCAAGGGCAATGTGTCCAAGTTTGCAGACGACACTAAGATAAGTGGTAAAGCAAAAAGTGCAGAGGATACTGGAAGTCTGCAGGGGGATTTGGATAGGCTAAGTGAATGGGCTAGGGTCTGGCAGATGGAATACAATGTTGACAAATGTGAGGTTATCCATTTTGGTAGGAAAAACAGCAAAAGGGATTATTATTTAAATGCTAAAATATTAAAACATGCTGCTGTGCAGAGAGACCTGGGTGTGCTAGTGCATAAGTCGCAAAAAGTTGGTTTACAGGTGCAACAAGTGATTAAGAAGGCAAATGGAATTTTGTCCTTCATTGCTAGAGGGATGGAGTTTAAGACTAGGGAGGTTCTGCTGCAATTGTATAAGGTGTTAGTGAGGCCACACCTGGAGTATTGTGTTCAGTTTTGGTCTCCTTACTTGAGAAAGGACGTACTGGCACTGGAGGGTGTGCAGAGGAGATTCACTAGGTTAATCCCAGAGCTGAAGGGGTTGGATTGCGAGGAGAGGTTGAGTAGACTGGGACTGTACTCGTTAGAATTTAGAAGGATGAGGGGGGATCTTATAGAAACATATAAGATTATGAAGGGAATAGATAGGATAGATGCGGGCAGGTTGTTTCCACTGGCGGGTGAAAGCAGAACTAGGGGGCATAGCCTCAAAATAAGGGGAAGTAGATTTAGGACTGAGTTTAGGAGGAACTTCTTCACCCGAAGGGCTGTGATTCTATGGAATTCCCTGACCAGTGAAGCAGTAGAGGCTCCTTCATTAAATGTTTTTAAGATAAAGATAGATAGTTTTTTGATGAATAAAGGGATTAAGGGTTATGGTGTTCGGGCCGGAAAGTGGAGCTGAGTACACAAAAGATCAGCCATGATCTCATTGAATAGTGGAGCAGGCTCGAGGGGCCAGATGGCCTACTCCTGCTCCTAGTTCTTATGTTCTTATGTTCTTATGCTCTTCATCGGGTGATATAAATGCGGTTTTGCCTGCAATTGATTGCTCCCAAGCGCATGACAATCTCTTCAAAACCAATTTTTCATTGTGGGCCTCATCTGAGGGGTCATAATTTGCGCAAGCTTTTCGTCCTGCTTCTGTGGCGTGGAAGACTAGAATTCGGGTCCATTTGGCCATATTATCTGGGGACAAATGGGCACGGGCTAACTCTCCAAAAACTGCGGTAAAGTGAATCCACAAACGTCCAGCAAACGCTGTGGGGTGCTCTGTCTTCTTTTGCTCACACTTATTTAGGCCTTCTACGGGGTCTCCTCTGTTAAAGCCGATCGCATCAAGTATCGCTGTGTGCATATCTTGGAGTGTGCCTCCTCCTACATTCTGTGGGTCGGGAAGGGCTGCTACGACTGAAGGGCCGAGGCTTAAAACTGTGAGCTTCACTTGCTCCTTTTTTTCCAGGCCGTACAGGGTTGCCTGTTGTTTGACTTTCGAAAAAAATTGGTGGGGGTCTGAAGTGGGAAGGAACGGTGTAATTTTTCCACACGCATCCCGTAATTGGGTCACGGTTAATGGGGTTGTGTAGAGGAAATCTGCTTCTCCTTCTCCTGCGGCCCTGCGGTGTGTGGTCACAGGATTCATGGTGGGCTTTATCATATTGTGTCCGAAAGCTGTTCAAATGCGCGAGGAAAGACTGATGTGCCCACTTGGCATCATCCACCTCTCTGTCCCTTGCTGCTAACTGCTCTTTCAGATCTCGATTTCTTTCTGTACCTCACTCACATCTACCTCACTACTTCTGTCTCTCTCCTCTATCTCTCTACGGAGCATCCTAACGACCTCCTCTGTTCTGCCTGTTCGGTTGGGGCGCTTTCCTTTTCTGGGGTTTTTCCTGCGTACATGTCCCATGTACGTATCTATGGGCAGTCTCATTCAAATACTGCCAATTGGGGCCGTTTTCTTGATCTAATTGGGGTCCGAATGTACTCTGAAATCCATTTTGCATGGATAGCAGAGATTGCAATTCTGCAATTTGCTTTCGGCACTTTGCGTGGTCTACTGAGCTCTGCCTTTATTCCGTTGTGGAAGTATGGGGTGCTCGAAGGGCTGCTTTTAAATCATTGCATTGTTTCTGCAATTTCTCCACTTGCTGTTCTGCTTCTTGTCTTACCAAGACCACACGTTGCGTGTCCTGGTGAGCTTTATCATATTGTGTCTGAAAGCTGTTCAAATGCATGAGACAAGACTGATGTGCCCACTTGGCATCATCCACCTCTCTGTCCCTTGCTGCTAACTGCTCTTTCAGATCTCGATTCTCTTTCTGTACCTCACTCACGTCTACCTCACTACTTCTGTCTCTCTCCTCTATCTCTCTACGGAGCGTCCTAACGACCTCCTCTGTGCCTCGCAATTGTGCCAAACAGGACACTATTGCCATCGGCTTGCGAGTTTTCCCTAAGCTCTTCTTGTGCATCTCTGACAGGTTCTCCCACCAAGTATGTCCTATACTCCTGGGTTCTGTTTCCTCATTATCAGAGAATTCACTCCAAAGGGGCCATCCTTTCCCTTTGATATATTTCCTGATCTCTCCTTCTCAAACGGGTCACTGTCCTACTCCACTGCTGGTCGCTGCGACCTCGACTTCCTGGGGGTTCATAAGGCGTTCCATTGCCTTTATTGCCATTCTTTCTACTAGGACCTCTACTGAATTTGGAACAGGGGATGATAAAGCAGTGATGTAAACAAGGGTACGGCTTACGCTAATTTCCGGCCTACAAAACTCCCGATAATTTTTCACAACAAAATCTCTCAAGTTTACCTTATATCCCTGTTAGTACGCATGCATTAACACACTTCTGATTCGCAGAGGCTTGATCAGTACTGTTTTGACGCTTGTGGTTTTTCTGTTCCCAATTGGATTCTCAACTCAAATTTTGGGTCCTCTCGGAGTGGTTAGGCCACTTCTAAATCGAGTCCCACCAGAGTTTCCAGTAAATGTTGCTAACTTTTGGTTGGTTCTTAATTTGGCTCTATTTAATCAAGTTTGCTCAAGAGTCGCCAGGTATCTTTCGACACTGCCACAAGGTTCAGAACCGAATACTGATCAATGACTCGATACACCAGTTAGTAAGTTCAAAAGCAATGCTCATTTATTTACACACAGTCAAATCTACTCATGCATAAACTCTACAAACTAAACTACCACTATTACCAAAGCCTATACTTAACTTCGGGCACCCACTCAGTCAGAGGAACAATGGCCGTTGCTCGATTCTGAGGCTGCTGGGTTGAGCTGTTTACAGGTTAGCAACTAGGAGCATCTATCTCGTAGCGTGCGTTAACTTGGAACTTACTTGGTCTGCTGTAGCTGCTAGTCAGGTCTCTCTCTTCACTGAGAGCCAAAGCCAAAGGAGGAAGATTCTCCCTTGGGTGATATCTCTTATACTGCAAAGGGCTTCACGCTCTTTTGGGCGGGCCTTGAATTTGGCCTCAACTAATTGGGTCTTTCCCAATCATCTGTATCGATTTTCCTCCAATAGAGGGGTGGTTCCCTGATCGCTGGCCGTGTCCTGGTGACTGTCAGTCTGCTTTGTCTTAGCTTCTTCTGGCGCCGGGGAGTCTGTCCTAACATTGTGTATCTAAATGTTTCCTTTTTGTCCCCGGAGATGGCTCATTAGCATATAAATCGTTTGGTAGTTTCTGTCCTGTCTGAGCGTTTAAGGTTCTAATCAACAGACAGAGCTTGCACCTGCTTGTTTCTTAGCATTGTCCAATTTTCCAAGAAAAATGTTTCTGAGTGCGATGAGATGCTATAGAATTGCGAATGATTTTTCTCTCTCTGGGCAGTAGGCTCACATGTAGGTGAAATATTTCTCACGATAGAATCTGCACAGAGGCCATTCGATAGTATTGCCAACTCGGATTAAATTTGCTCCTGGAGGGTTCATCGCAGGTTGTCCCCACGCTCCAGCGTTGGTTGGCCAACACACTCATCATGGCCCACTACCTTCCTCTGCCAGTTGGAAAGCAAAAAGACCCATTACCCAATTAGATAATGCCGGCCTGTCAGCCTAACGGCCACCTCCTCCCATTATCAACGTTCTTATGTCCAGAGAAAATGAAAAAAAAACTTTTAATGTCCTGTGGATTTCTCTCCGGGATTGCACACATCAGTGTCCTCGAGCTTGATCTTCAATTCCTGGAGTCTCCAGGACAATCGTGGAGGGTTGCCAATTCCCGTCATTTGGCCCATCGCGTGTGCTGCCAACTCTTTGAACGAACGATGCAGTGCATAGCGCTCCTTCATAATTTGCAGATTGTGCATTATTAGTTATTCTGTGACCGTGTTAACAGAATCCCTGGAAATCCAGCTCAGTGGAAATACTCCAATAAGCGGCTGTTTATATTTGGAGGGGTGGGGGAAATCTTCCAACCATGTCGAAGCACCCTGGGATGTATACAGCTCTGATTTTTATTGGCACACAGACAGACTATCTCACTTGTTACCAACCAGCACCCTGGGATGTATACAGCTCTGATTTTTATTGGCACACAGGCCGATTATCTCACTTGTTACCAACCAGCACCCTGGGATGTATACAGCTCTGATTTTTATTGGCACACAGACCGACTATCTCACTTGTTACCAACCAGCTGGTACTGCCAAAGGCTTTCTCCTGTCGTGATTCAGGAATGTTGGGGATCTGCCAGTCTGTGGCTGGTTGGCAGCCAGAGACTTTTTAAGTTTGGAGCACATGGAGTATAATTCCCAATTCTTTGCAATTGTTTGCTATGATGCTCCCCTCCTTTAAAATGCTGTTTTTTCCCCTCAACCCAGGTACTTTGAATTTGTGTGTAAAAGCACTTGAAATCATATTCTCTATTGTGATTATCAAGTTCATTTTAAAAAGTGAAACAAAATGGAACTGCAAGATTAAAAATAGAGGGCAAGATTTTTTTTAAAAATTGATGCAACATGTAACCGTTATGTTTGAACGCAATGTTGGACAGAACAGTTTATTTTTCAAGTTGGAAATGTAAATCGAAACAGGAAGATTAAAATATGCGATTAAAAAAAATTTTTTTTTGTGATTCTCAACAATGGGATCTCACTTTTCCTGTCAGCTCTGACTGACCTCGGGTTATGGCAGATGAGTAAACATGACCAATTTGCAGAATCCGTTCCGATTACAGGAATTCTCATCAACTGTGTTTACATTCCCTCCAATGAGCCTTCCAGCATGTCAGTGTTAGAACAGCAGTTGCAAGAAATCAGTGTGTGTCCGGTGTAGAGATTACTGGCCCGTTTCCCAGTGCTTTGCATTTTGTGTTTCGGCTATCTCCCAATAGAAGATGCAAGTAATAAACGCTGGCCTAGCCAGCAAAGCCCACATCCCTTCAATGAATAAAAAGCGTTTAAATAATCGAATTTGAAAAAGGATATGTTCAATCTTAATAATAATAATCTTTATTGTCACAGGTAGGCTTACATTAACACTGCAATGTAGTTACTGTGAAAAGCCCCTAGTCGCCACATTCTGGCACCTGTTCAGGTACACAGGGAGATTTCAGAATGTCCAATTCACCTGACAGCACGTCTTTCGGGACTTGTGGGAGGAAACCAGAGCACCCAGAGAAAACCCACGCAGACACGGTGAGAGCGTGCAGACTCTGCACAGACAGTCACCCAAGATGGGAATCGAACCTGGGACTCTGGCGCTGTGAAGCTACAGTGCTATCCACTGTGCTACCGCGCTGTCCGAGTGGGTAAAGTTTTTTTTTAAGGTATTGATATCTTTTACATGTGCTGGGATATGTTCCTCATTATGATAAGGATTGGTTAAAAATGTTTTGCAGTGATACGAATGGGGTCTTTGTGGCTTTAAGCTCTCTTTCATTAAAACTCCAAATGTTCTAACTTGGGGATCTTCTTTCTCATCACATTGGGTCTTCTGTGCAATGTTCAATTCACAGGTATGGTGCCAGAACAGGGAGGGAGGGGACTATATCTACAGTAAAATCTTTATTATTTGGCGCACATAGGGAATGGGTGGTGTCAGCTCATTGAAAATATGCTGGTTAATGGAGTGCTCCATTGACCAATGGAATGCATAGAATCACTACAGTGCAGGAGGAAACCATTGAGTCCGCACCGACCCGACCCTCTGAAAGACTATCCTATCTTGGACCACTCTCCCATCCTATCCCTTTAACCCCGTAACAGCCTCCCCGAACAGGTGCCGGAATGTGGCGACTAGGGGCTTTTCACAGTAACTTCATTTGAAGCCTACTTGTGACAATAAGCGATTTTTATTTCATTTCATAACTCCACTTAACCTTTGGATACCTAAGGGGCAAATTAGAATGGCCAATCCACCTATGTTGCACATCTTTGGACTGTGGAAGGAAACCAGAGCACCCGGAGGAAACCCACGCAGACGACACTGGGAGAAGGTGTAAACTCCACACAGTCACCCATCCAAGGCCGGAATCGAACCCGGGTCTCTGGCAGTGCTAACCACTGTGTCCCTGGGCCGTCCGTTATGCAGAGCAAACTTGCAGCATGAATTTATATGCGAGTATTTGGGAAGTAACGAGCAGTATTCTTATATTCAACAATATATTAAAACATAAATTGAAGTATAAAAAATACAGTATACAGGTAGGGATTCTGGACAACTATGTAATTGCTTCCAGTTTCATAAAGTGATGATTCGTATTCGGGGAACATCAGAAATTCCGGTTAGTAGAGAATTCCGGTGGGGAGAGTGCCAGATAAATCAAAGTTTACTTGTGTTAGGAGAGGCTACCATGTTGTGTTCTCCTCTCCAGAGCGAATACTGGGCAAAGGGCTAACAGGCAGTTAAAAGTATTAAGACCTTTTGATTAATAATAACCTTCATTATTGTCACAAATAGGTTTACATTAACACTGCAATGAATCATCATAGATCATAGAATTTACAGTGCAGGAGGCCATTCGACCCATCGAGTCTGCATCGGCTCTTGGAAAGAGCACCCTACCCAAGGTCAACACCTCCACCCTATCCCCATAACCCAGTAACCCCACCCAACACTAAAGGGCAATTTTGGACACTAAGGGCAATTTATCACGGCCAATCCACCTAACCTGCACATCTTTGGACTGTGGGAGGAAACCGGAGCACCCGGAGGAAACCCACGCACACACGGGAGGATGTGCAGACTCCGCACAGACAGTGACCCAAGCCGGAATTGAACCTGGGACCCTGGAGCTGTGAAGCAATTGTGCTATCCACAATGCTACCGTGCTGCCCAAAGTTCCTGTGAAAAGCCCCTAGTCGCCACACTCCGGTAATGTCCAATTCACCTAACAAACACGTCTTTCAGGACTTGTGGGAGGAAACCGGAGCACCCGGAGGAAACCCACGCAGACACTGGGAATACGTGCAGACTCCGCACAGACAGTGACCCAAGCCAGGAATCGAACCTGGAATCCTGGAGCAACTGCTAATCACTGTGCTATTAGTGGATGGCAAGATGTTTCCATTTTTAAATAGAAAACAAAAACGAGGGACCATAAGTACAAGATGCTCACTAATTAACCAATAAGAATTTAAGAGAAACGTCTTCAATTGTCGAGTGGATAGAATGTGAGCGTATTCTCTTGATGTTGCCACATAGTTGTTGGGACGAAGCGGAGCGACACCTTTTGAGGGGATGCTACATAAGTACATGAGATGAAGGAGTAGAAGGATCTGCTGCTAGTGAGATAAACTGGGTGGAAAGAGGTTTGTAAGAAACAAAGATCAGCACAGACCAGTTGGGCTGAATGGCCGGTAAATTCTATGCAAAGCTTGTTGCCCTATTCTAATTTATTATTTCCTCCAAACTATGGAGGTTTTGGTTTCTCTTTCTTTTACCAATCAGATCTCAAGCCTGGAGCCACCGAAGTAAACTATTTAATTTATATAGCTTTGTTCCTCTTTTAAGATGTTCGGCCAGCTTTTGGCCATTCACATTAGCTTTTCAGTAACGAGAATGCAAGCTACACTTTTTTATTAGTGAAAAATCAGAATAAAGAACTATTCGCTTCAGCGATATATATTGGTTGCAGCCAGGCCACGTTATGGCTGGAAACATCAAAAATGTTAAGTTAACTCAAGATTACTTTATAATTGGCAATGCGCCAAGTGTTGGCTGAACCCATTCATAGAAAGTTAAGTCAATAAATCTGGTTTTGAAATTTTGGAAAAATAATGTCCATTCATCTTCATTTTTAATATTTTATTTCCTTGTACAAAATGGATTTCTTGTTTGTAGCTTGACATCGTTGTATCTTCTTTAGTTGACTTAGTAACAATACAACAACCCCGCCACCAGCATCATCCCGTGCACAGCCACCCCAGACCTCAGCTGAGAGATAAGGCAGTGAACAATTGTGGCACATCCCACATCTCAACGTTTTGGATTTGTATAGGCCTGGACATTAACAACAGCAGCTGCTTCTTATTTACCTGAGTGTACTTTGGAAGGAGTGTGTGTAATGGGCTGACTCGTCTTGCATATTCACCCTTGGCAACTCTGGTAGGCGTCAGGACACTAACCACACCACACATTTTGTATGCAGAATATTCACAGCTACTTGTACTGTCAACCCGTTAGATTGATTTCTGATGACTCCTATAAGTTTAAACATTCACTTTTCCACAATACTTCCAATTTGTTATATAACTGCCGCTGCTTCGGCCAACAGAAGATTGCTAAATTAACAATGAGGAAAGACTTGGTTACTTGAATCCTCTCAATAACTGCAGTACTCTGCAGCTGTCTCCACCTTTGCTTAATATGCAAGGTAAACTACAAAATATATAGAAGGTAATGACTTGCAAATAGAAATACAGAACTACAGCGATCTCCTTTTCACATTTGTGCAATGCTGAAATAGTGGGATGCATCCAATTCACAGGCACGACATCTGGCCAGAGTCAGGACTAACCATAGCTGCACTCCATCATATTGAAGTAATTGCCTCTCTCCTACAGGTACCTTGCACCTGTTGTGTTGGGCTTCCTGGTGTATATGCGTTTAAAATGGGGTTATGCTATTGGAGCAGGTTTAACAAACATTCACTAAATTGAATATGACTAGTGACAGCATAACGTAGACAGTCCAACCAGTTACTAAATCATAGCCTAGAAATCCGGGCTGGCGATAGTAGTGAAATAATGTTTAGTGTCAAGATATTCCTGTCTCATTTTGGTGAACAAATGGACTGTCTTTGCTGTTAAAATAGCAAACGAGGAATGATATACGGACATTGGCTGATCATGAATAGTAATTTCCAGCTTGTTTTTTTTCTTCGGAGCAGGATAGGCAGGTGGATCATTAAATGCTGATAATTGTGACAAAGCAATTAGAGTATATTGGCTTGTTAGCTCCCCGACTGATTTGATAACCCTGTGCTTTTATCTTGCCCACTTCTGCCCATTTGACTCACTGAGCTTGTCTGCTCTAAGTCTCTGATGTTTCTTTACTTGAATCAGTGAGGCGAGTGGTGAGATCAGGGTTTGAACGAAAGAGCGAAGTGAGTGCCTGGTTCGGCCAGCGCTGAAAGGGTGCACCATGGAGGGAGCACATTATAAAGTCAGTACTGCGCAGAGTGAAGCAGCTCTCACCACACATACCAGGAGATGCTCAACAGGTCAGACAGCGTTTGTGGAGAAAGGTCAAATTTCATCAAATCGCAGAATTTACAGTGCAGAAGGGGGCCATTCGGCCCATCGAGTCTGCACTGACAACTTGAAGCATTTATTCTGTTGCTCTCTCCACTGATGTTTCCAGGTTTCTATTTCAGCTTTCCGGCATCTACAGTATTTTGCTTTGGTATCTGTCATGTGAAATATTTATCCACCCTTCCACTCGCACGAAGGCATTTAATACAAGTAAAACTGTCCTAGCAGTTTTCAGACAGAAATTTTCCTTAGCTTCAGCAATGTGAGAAATTCTACAGCAGTCTTAACTCAGAAATAGGTTAACTGGAGTGGGCGCGATGGGAGGATGAATTTCCTATTGTACTGGTCTCGGTGAATTGGGGCAGTTCACATCTAGGAAAGTAATGAGAGGGGGCTGCTGGGGGGGGGGGGGGGGGGGGGGCACAGGGGTACACAGAATCTCAGGGATGGCAGACTGAATTTTTCTCCCTCAGTTGCAACTGGTGGAGCGTTAATCGATGCACCAACCTTTCACTGTCAGTACATGTCACCGGTATCTTTTTTTGTTTAGGGAATTCACCTACCAAGGGCTGGGTACAGGGAGCTGCCGTGTCCTTCTCAGCTGGGCAACAACGCCAAGGAGGACCCTACAATAGAGGAACAACTTGTAATGGAGGAGAGGGGATGAAGGAAATACAAGGAACATCTTTCTTAAAAAAAAACACTGGCCATAGGTAGGCGTTTCAACCAAGGGTACGGTCACACTTCCGTTTACTTAAACAAATGTGAACTGCAAACTACAGGCTAATTAACGGGTGCCAAGTGATCATTTGCATTCTATATTCAAAGCATTGGTTAGCATGCTCCGGTAAAATTGCCAGCCACGCTACATTAACCAATGAAGCATAGAATTTAACAGACACCTTAACTGTTGAGCTAGAAGGAGCCTTCAGTGGAATTTCAACCAGTTGGTTTAGCAGTGAGGAATCTGAATGCTTGTTAAACTGCAGATTAGTATGTGAGACTTGCCTGCCTCTGTCAGTAGGGGCCACCAGGCTGCAGTCCCACTAAAGATGCATCTTTAGGACCGGCACGCTGCTCCCACTGGGAATGTCATTAGTAAATTGTGTTCAATGCTGCAACTGGAATCCATCAACAACATCAGATACAGTTTTGTTTTAGTTAACTTCAGGACAAACATCGCCCCATCGTTTGAATAATTTATACCACTATCTAACATCCAAACACAAGGATTTAATTATTGTTGTTGTTGGCAAGGCTGATGCAGGGAGCTGGGAGGAAGCCCGGGATTTGTTTTCCGAAGATTGTTCTTGGCTGAGGGACAGATATCTCTGTTGAGACATCCAGCACAGCGAGGGTTCACTGGCAGGCACGTCTGCTGACCAAACCCCACCAGCAGCCAGTTCGTCCGGCTCCAGAGCTCGCTGAAAGGAAATGGGGGAAAGTTTAAAAACATTGCACCGTCTGAGATTTTCACAGTCTGATCCCCAAAACATTGCTGCATTCACTCAAAGCACAAGGTGAACTGGAGACTGGTGACTCGGAGTCAGAGATTTCCTGCTGATAGATCGTTTGGTATGGGGTGGTTGGGGGCGAGGAAAGAGGTCACATATGGATCAGGAGCTCGTGGGAGGATGCCACTAGATTCTATTAGTTAAATGTCTTTAGAAAGAGGAGGGATTTTAATTTGAGATAATCAGCGAGTACGTCACATACTCCCACCTACTGTGGGTGAGGAGGGGGAAGGCTTAACTTAAGCAACCAGTAGAAATATCTGCACTCTGCGGAATAGTTCCCCAAGTCAGAGGTCATGGGTTTGAGACCCACTCTTAAGCCTTTGGCCTGTAATCCAGGCTGATTCACTCACTGCAGTACTGAGGTAGTGCAGCATTGTCAGAGGTGCCCTCTTTTGGATCAGACATTAGACCAAGGCCCAGCCTGTCCTCGATGATAGATGTAAAAGGTCACATGAGGAGTATTGGGGGAATTCTAGCCTGGCATTCTAGCCAACACCTATCCCTCAACCAACATCTTAACATCGGTTCAATTTGGCATTTATCTCGCACCCCTTTGTGGGAGCTTGCCGAGTGCTAACTGCTGCCTTGGTTACTATATTATAACCCTGACTACATGGAATGCACCACCATCTTCTCAAGGCCAACTAGGGATAATGACAGTGACGCCCATATTCTGAGAATAAACAAAACAGAACGATCCAAAGTCACATCTCTAATCTTGCTGGGCTGATTGTTTAAGGTACCTCTATTTCTATACTTGTAAACAGTTTGTTACTTCAGAACATTCTAGGTGGCAACTCAAGGTGGGGTTGGCAAACTACTCCAGGATTTACGACTAGTACAAAAGGTGAAGTCACACGGGATCAGGGGTGAGCTGGCAAGGTGGATACAGAACTGGCTAGGCCATAGAAGGCAGAGAGTAGCAATGGAGGGATGCTTTTCTAATTGGAGGGCTGTGACCAGTGGTGTTCCACTGGGATCAGTGCTGGGACCTTTGCTCTTTGTAGTATATATAAATGATTTGGAGGAAAATGTAACTGGTCTGATTAGTAAGTTTGCAGACGACACAAAGGTTGGTGGAATTGCGGATAGCGATGAGGACTGTCGGAGGATACAGCAGGATTTAGATTGTTTGGAGACTTGGGCAGAGAGATGGCAGATGGAGTTTAATCCGGACAAATGTGAGGTAATGCATTTTGGAAGGTCTAATGCAGGTAGGGAATATACAGTGAATGGTAGAACCCTCAAGAGTATTGAAAGTCAAAGAGATCTAGGAGTACAGGTACACAGGTCACTGAAAGGGGCAACACAGGTGGAGAAGGTAGTCAAGAAGGCATACGGCATGCTTGCCTTCATTGGCCGGAGCATTGAGTATAAGAATTGGCAAGTCATGTTGCAGCTGAATAGAACCTTAGTTAGGCCACACTTGGAGTATAGTGTTCAATTCTGGTCGCCACACTACCAGAAGGATGTGGAGGCTTTAGAGAGGGTGCAGAAGAGATTTACCAGAATGTTGCCTGGTATGGAGGGCATTAGCTATGAGGAGCGGTTGAATAAACTCGGTTTGTTCTCACTGGAACGAAGGAGGTTGAGGGGAGACCTGATAGAGGTATACAAAATTATGAGGGGCATAGACAGAGTGGATAGTCAGAGGCTTTTCCCCAGGGTAGAGGGGTCAATTACTAGGGGGCATAGGTTTAAGGTGAGAGGGGCAAGGTTTAGAGTAGATGTACGAGGCAAGTTTTTTTACGCAGAGGGTAGTGGGTGCCTGGAACCCGCTACCGGAGGAGGTAGTGGAAGCAGGGACGATAGGGACATTTAAGGGGCATCTTGACAAATATATGAATAGGATGGGAATAGAAGGATACGGACCCAGGAAGTGTAGAAGATTGTAGTTTAGTCGGGCAGCATGGTCGGCACGGGCTTGGAGGGCCGAAGGGCCTGTTCCTGTGCTGTACATTTCTTTGTTCTTTGTTCCCTCCCCATTTCCTATGGTTCATAAGAACATAAGAAATAGGAGCTAGAGAAGGCTGCAAGGCCCCTCCAGCCTGTTCTGTGATTCAATAAGATCAAACTGATCTTCCACCTCAACACCACCTTCCTGCATTACCTTCATATCCCTTAGTAGGCAAAACCATTGACCTCTACCTTGACGGGGTATCTACCAAAGGACGGGGTGTACACAGCTCTCTGATGTGGAGAATCCCGGAGATTCATAACCCTTTGAGTGAAGAGATCTCTCCTCAATCTCAGTCCAAAACAGCCGACCCCTTATTCTGAGACAGTGACCCTGTATTCTCAGTTTCCCAGTGAGAGGAAATATTTTCTCCGCATCTACCCAATCAAGCTCTTTAAGAATTTTATATGTTTCAATTTAGTCACCGCTCTGTCTTCTGAACTCCAGTGATTCCCCACCCTCTCCTGCCCCGAAACAAACACTATTATGGTTCGCTAATCGAAAACAGAGTAGGCATAAATGAGTCATTTCTGGGTTGACAAGACGCAACAAGCAGAGTGCCACAGGGATTGTGCTGGGGCCGCAACTATTTACAACTGATGACAATGACTTGTGTAGTTGTCAAATTTTCTAATGACACAAATGTAGGTAGAAAAGTACGTTTGTGAAGAGGCTCTAAGGAGCCGCAAAGGGATACAGGTTAAGTGAGTGCACAGAGATTTGGCAGATGGAAAATAAAGTGGGAAAATGTGAACCTGTCAATTTTGGCAGGAAGAACAGGAAAATCTAAATGGAGAGAGATTGCAGAACCCGGAGGTGCAGAGGGATCTGGGTGTCCTGGTTCAGGAATTACAAAATGGTAGTATGCAGGTACAGCAAATGATCAGGAAGACAAATGGAATGTTGTTGTTTCTTACAATGGGAACGGAATATAAAAATAGGGCTGTTTGGCAACAGTTGTAAGGGCATAGGTGAAATCACATTTGGTGTACTGTTTTGGTCTCCTTATTTAATAAAGGACAAAGCATTAGAAGCAGTTCAGAGAAGCTTCATTCAACTGATGAAAATGAAAATCGTTTATTGTCACAAGTAGGCTTCAAAGGAAGTTACTGTGAAAAGCCCCTAGTCGCCACATTCCGGCGCCTGTTCGGGGAGGCTGGTACGGGAATTGAACCATGCTACTGGCCTGCCTTGGTCTGCTTTAAAAGCCAGCGATTTAGCCCAGTGTGCTAAACCAGCCCCTATTATGTTACACGGAAACGTTGGGCCTGTATCCATTGGAGTTTAGAAGAAGGTGCAGCACGGTAGCCTTGTGGATAGCACAATTGCTTCACAGCTCCAGGGTCCCAGGTTCGATTCTGGCTTGGGTCACTGTCTGTGCGGAGTCTGCACATCCTCCCCGTGTGTGCGTGGGTTTCCTCCGGGTGCTCCGGTTTCCTCCCACAGTCCAAAGATGTGCGGGTTAGGTGGATTGGCCATGATAAATTGCCTAGTGTCCAAAATTGCCCTTAGTGTTGGGTGGGGTTACTGGGTTATGGGGATAGGGTGGCGGTGTTGACCTTGGGTAGGGTGCTCTTTCCAAGAGCCGGTGCAGACTCGATGGGCTGAATGGCCTCCTTCTGCTCTGTAAATTCTATGATGATGATAATCTATGAAGGAGCGGTGATCGTATTGAAACATGCACAAAAAACCCTGAGGAGGCTTGACAGAGTGGATGCTGAGAGGATGTTTCCCTGAGTGAGAGAGAGAGACCAGAACTAGGGCACAGTGTCAAAATAATTGATCTTCTATTTGAGAAAGAGATGAGGAGAATTTTCTTTGGAGGGTTGTGGGCCTGTGGATGATGGTCACAATCAGATCAGCCATGGTCTTATGGAATAGCACAGCAGGTTCAAGGGGCTGAATGGCTGCATCTTGCTCCGAATTTGTATGTTTGGACTATTCCCTTTTTCAGATAACTGCTCACATAATTCTGGTTCCAACACAACTGTTACCCTTGTGTGCGAGTCAGGGGCTTTGGCTGATTCTTGCACTCCCTGTAAGATCTTTACTTAACAATTCTCTGTCTGCAACGCCCAAGCCATCCCTCTCGTCTCTCTGCTACATTTAGCTGTCTCTGCCCAACCCCGGTTACCGTGGCATCCATTCTTCCAGCGCCTGTCTGCTTTCCTCTGGGTTCTTTGTCTCCTTTCTGACCCACTTTAGCCGGTTTACGATCCTGTGCACGTGGGTGTCAACACCTGCAAAACACGTTTGAACGGACCAGGATTAAATGGGTTAGGTGGGTACGGGGACAGATTAAATAATGGTCAATGGTGTTCATCAAAGCAAATCAGCAAAGCTATGTCACAGGTTTGGATTGCATTAGATCTCCTCTCGGGTTATTACCCCCACGTGCAGCTGCTGGTAACCAGGAATATGCTTGTGCTGTTCAAAATCTAATCATGCGATTGTGTAACTTGCGACGTATCATAAAAACATAGGACTTAGGAGCAGGAGGAAGCCATTCGGCCCCTCCAGTCTGCACTACACCGGAATGAATCGCTACTGGTTTTCAAAAACGGATACTAGTCGTGATTACCGTGCCTCCCACAGGATGCAGTGGCAGTGCCAACCTGGGGAGCCCCACTAGTGGGGGAGGGCATTTCCCTTCTGCGTGTTGTGTTGGGGGGGGGACTCTCCTTGTCCACTGGGGTGTCCAAATCTCCATGGCTGGGGGGCCGGTGTTGTGATATCTGTGGTGGTGTGGGGGGGGGGGGGGGGGGGGGGGGGGGGGGGGGGGGTTAAGATCGGGCAGCCTTCGAAAAAAGGCAATCCGATCTCAGAATTCAGGCCCGCCCCTCCAGCTGGCTATGTGATCCTTGCTGGCACTTTATACAGAATGCCATTAAATCAGGCAATAAAAGGCGCCTGGGAAGCTGGCACGTTTTACAAAGCTTTTCCCGCCTGATCCAACACTCAGGGTACAGGATTAGAGTTTCATTTTGGGAAATTGACGTGGATGAGGCAGATCGGCTGTATGAGGGCAAAACAAAATGTCATAAGAACATAAAAGTTGGGCCTGGAGTCAGCCATTTGGCTCTTTGAGCCTCTCATTTTGGGGATGCCAACCTGCCCAGCTTCTTGACGCTGTGGATGCGAGGCGGGACATCCTGCTCCCCCGAGGGGTGTCGGAGGACCAGCAGCAGGGTCAGCAGTGCCTTCTGGGAGTCAGGGGCAGTGCCCATCAGTGCAGGCAGCATGAAGAGGAGTACCGCCGTCCAATGTCAGAAGACTGAAGACCTCCACCGAGATGCAATGGTAAGTTACCAACCCTCAAATTCCCAATCCTCCCAAACCTCCACAGATCACTGGCTGACACCTCACACTCTCCCCACATCCAATCTTCGTGTTTCTTCCTCAGGACTCACTGGCACCCCCAGCACAACTTTTTAATGTCCAGGTGCAGTGTCCACACATGCCACCTGCTATAAACCCCTGACTCATCAAGCATGCGGCTCACGATACCCTCTCTTTGTCCCCGCAGGAGAAGATAGCCCATAATAAGCGGGGAAGGGCCAAAATGGGCAGGGAAGGCAGAGTCCTTGGGTCCTCACCCCCGATGAGGAATGAGCCCTGGAGATCACGGAGTTGTCCGAGGAGAGAGCAGTCACCGACAATGAGGTTGCCCTGCACTGCAAAGGTGAGGATCCATTGCCCCTTCACCCAGATGGCCTGTCTCAAGTGAGTTGTTCATGTCGGACATAATGGTCCTTCCCTCTCACTGACCACATGTCCATTGTCTTGCAGGATCTCCATCTGATGAGGCCAGGCCATCTGGGGTTGTTCCCACCCATGCCACCCAAGAGACTACCTCAGAGGAGAGCTCCAAGGAGACCACCATCGAGGCGTCATAGCTATCACCCCCACCTTCCACCAGAGCAGAGACATAGACCTCGGTAGGCGATATCAATGGACAGGGCACAATCTGGTGAGCACCACACAATTATTGCTGCCACCAAGGAGAAGATGGCAGTCCCCAGTTCTTCAGAATGACATTGGTGCATCTCAAGGGCAGCGGGCAGAACAGGGTGGCATGGGTACGTCGGCTGGGGCCCTCCGGTTCCCAATCCTCCAGAGACATTCACCAAGGTCATCAAAGGCCATAGGGCTGCCTCCATCTCTGATGTGCATCCTGGACATAGACGTAACAGTAGACCACGAAAGATGAAGAAGATTGAGGAGCACGGAGTGGGCATGGGCGGCAGGGAGTAACTATCTGGATCTGGGGGAATGGAAATGTCAAGTGTTCACTATTAAAACGTGGAACACCTGATACATGTGAAGCCTCTGTCATGTCAATCTTCACTGTTGGCCTGCCGGCACCCCCACCCCCCGTTTCCTTCCGCTCCCCCCATTCCCCGCCACCTAGGCGCAGTGGTCCAAGATCCCGTTCAGAGGATGGGGGTGGGCGGGCGGTCAGCAGAAATACAGGAGCCAGACTTTGGCATAAACGGAGGAGCACCGGAGCTTTCCCCACAGCGAGTGATCATCACTCTCCTGCCTTGTATAGTGACCCTGCTGACGGTGCCGACACAGGCCCATCACCGTGGAGTGGTGTTACCCAGACCCTTGGAGGGTGGATCAGGTGGTTGCGGAGGGGTCAGTTTGATGGGGAGGAGGAGGAAGAAAACGGGGGAGGAAGGAAGGGATGGAAATGGGAGGGGGTTGAGCTGATGGACATAGCCTTGTCCTATGGGAATCTGAGGAGGATGAGGGTCTCCCTGGTCCTCTGGGCATTTCGGATCCTTGCCACCGCCTATCCTCCATCCTCCGGGCCCTCCTCCTCCAGCCCCTCCTGGTCTGCTGCATTCTGCTACTGAGATGAGGCTGCATATCGCCCCACTGCTGTGCCTGGTAGCAGACCACGACAAAGCGGGAGACACCCTGGGGGTGGGGGGGGGGGGGGGGGGGGGGGTACTACTACAGATCACCACCAGAGCGGTCCAGGCATCATAACCACATTTTGAACAGCTCGATGTACCGCTCAATGACCGCACTGGGGGCAACGTGGGCCTCATTATATCGGGTCTCCTATCGGTCCCCAGCCTCCGCATTCGCGTCATCAGTCAGGGCCTCAGCGGGTAGGCCTTATAGCCCAAGAGCCAACCCTTCATCCCGGGGTGGCCCTCGAAAACACCAGGGATCTCAGAGTGTCCCAGGATGTAGCTGTCGTGCACTCTCCCTGGGTAGCGTGCACACACGTGCATGATACAGGGACAACGTAATGAGCCGTTTGCATAAAGGTTTAGAGCTGTGGTGACCTTCACGGTCATCGGGAGCGGCTATACCCCTTCTCCACAGGGTGCCATGTCCGCGAGGACGTGACACAGGCGCTGCACTGTTTCTTTGTTGAGACGGAGTCTCCTGCGGCATATGCTGTCTGTCATCTCATTGGAAGACCAACGACGCCTCCCTCTCTGGGTTCCTGCCCAGCCTGATGGGTGGCCAGGTCTTCAGGGTGTGCAGCGGCCCCTTGCCTGTGCATGTACAGAAAGTATATGTGTGAACATCAGTGTGTGCATATCGGTAAGAGTGTACATCATAAAGAGTATATGCATAAATGATTGCGAGTGCATGCCTGTTGAGTAGGCGTGTGAGAGAGTGAGCAGTACAGACCACCGTAAAAGGTTTCTCTGGCACAGGGCACAGCGGAGGAAGGAGCGCGAATACCCCACCCCTTCTACAGCACTGGTAATTTGCCAGGGGCCAGACCATAGAAGCAAGAGGGGTCGCAGCATTCAAGCACATGGCAGCCGGACAAAAAAAAAAGCCATCTGTGGGAGAGATCCAGAACTCGCCATCGGGAGTGGGCCAAAATTGCAAACTGATTCGAGCCCGGCGTGAATCTCAATGTTGACCTTTCCTGCTATTTACCCTGTTTGCCCAGATCTGCGCCGGGCACAATGTGGTTATTGAACCTTGCCCATTATATAAATGCAAGTTGTTATTCTGTGGCATTGCAAAAAAATCTTTCCTTGGAGACAAACAAGAAGCGAGGGAGAGGAAAACAAGTCTTAACCTTTGCAGAATCCTCTTGAAAGAAAAAGCAAGTGTATTGATTCCTTTCCAGTAGCGGATCTGATCTGGACTATATTCATGGATGACAACGATGTTGTTCTGTTGACTCTCGTTCATTTTCTGCTGGCAAAATATTTTGCTTGGAATCAGTTCTTTCTCTTTAGCAGATACATTCCGCCCACTGTCTGTCAGCTGCTGGGGGAATATTTGGAATGGCCCAATCTGCTACCATTGTGACCACAATTGTGACTATCTTGGAACGTCCTAATTGCGGCGTCGCTCCTTCTCCCTTTTCCCACCAGTCACAGTTTACCGCTGCACAGGATGGGAGGAATTTTGTTCATGTAGTTTAGCATTTGAGAATCCTGGCAGTCACTTTCATACAAAAGACATGGAGAGCTCTTGGAGAAAGTCAGCATCTCTTGTGTTTCCCTGCTCCCATTCCCACTATTTTGTAGGGTCCTCACACTCGAGACTGTTTGCCACCAATTTTTTTATCGTTCTCGCCTAAAGACTTGGATTCTTCACTTGGATACCCATAACCACTGGTCGCGCTTCGTTACTCTCCCCACTCGGGTTTACAGAGTGGATTTCAGCAGGTTATTCGAGCAGGAAGGACATCACACCCCCTGTGTATCCTGTTAAAAACACGGTACCATGGCAGATCAGTTGTTGCCATTGGGAAAGTAAAACAAGATGGGGCTCATTTTTTGAGATTGAATAAACATTTAAAAAATTATGAACGGTTTGATAGATTATAGTACAGAAGATGTTTCCACTTAGAGGGGAATCCCATACTAGGGACCATGATTATAAAATAGTCACTAATAAATCTAATAGGAAATTCAGGAGAATCTTCTCTTTCCAGAGAGTGGTGAGAACGTGGAACTCGCTACAAGGTGTAGTCGAGACGAACAAAATAGATGCATTTAAAGGGATGTTAGATAAACGCACGAGGGATAAAGGAATAGAAAGTTACGCGGCTCGGGTATAGGGGTTTGAGAAGATTTGTATGGAACTTAAACATTGGCACGCATTTGATGGGCCAAATGGTCCGTTTCTGTCCTGTAAATTCTACGTCGTCCTGCTTGCCACATGTCAAAAGGGGGTCACTACTTTATGCAGGGCTGGAAACCCTGGCCAATTCCATGCTCCTTAGCCTATGAACATTGATAACAATTAGAGCCTGGCTCAGCTAACTGAGCTCTAAACCCAAGACCTGTCAAATCTGTACAAAGCATTTTACTCCATGCCTTAACCAGTAACTCCTTGCTTCTTCATTGAAGATGATTAAGAGCTCCTCTTTAAGTTTATTGAAATGCTGGCCCAGTAACCGTGGGGGGGGGCGCGCACGCCTGGTTTGCATTCCGCAACAGGCACTCGGTGCCAACGGATCAGGAGTGGCTGGACAGGGAATCAGGCTTTTGTGTTTAACATCTATTGAACACAGAGGAGAAAACAATGGAGGAGCAACGCACAGAGAATAAAACAATTGGAAACTGACTCCCTTTTAGTGGGTAGCACTCTCACCTCTGAGTCAGCAGGTCGTGAATTCAAGTGCCCAGTCCAGACAGTGAAACCCACAATCCAGGCTGACGGAAGCAATGCCGTACTCAGGAAGTGCTGCATTGTCAGAGACGTTCATTTGGATGAGATATTAACCCAAAGCCCGGTATACCCCCTCAGGTGAATGCAAAAGAACCTATGACTCCATTTTAAAGAACAGGGAAGTTCTCCCCAGTGCCCTGGACAATATTTATAGCGCTATCAAGGTCATGGAAACAGCTAATCTGTTGATTATCACACTGCAATTTCTGGGAGCTCGCTGTATGAAAATTGGCTGCCGTGTTTCCTACATTACAACAGTGACTACATTCCAAAAGAACAGCTGAAATGGCTGCAAAGAGGATGTCCTGTGGGTGCGAAAGGCGCTATATCAATTCAGGTCTTGCTTGTTTTCTTTGCCATAGAACAAAGTTGTCTGGACAGCGCACCTACCTTCAGTCCTCAAGGTCAGCTTTTCTGACACAAACCCAGCCCATTACGGTCAGGCTGGCTCCATGGCTTCTCTTTTTGACATGAATGCAAAGCCAGCTGGTGAAAGACTTGCCAAGAAAGGCACGCATTTATATAGCACCCTTCACAACAACAGTGCAGGACTCCCTCAGTACAGCATGTGAGTGTCAGTCGAGTTTAAAATAGGGCTTGAAAATAATTACCTTCTGATCCTGAAGTGAGAGTGTTACCCACTGAGCCCTAGGCTGGTGCATCATTGGGACTGGACTTTGCGTGCTTGCCAATTCCCAATCCTCCAGTTTGCCAAATTGGTATTCAAGAGCCAGCAGATTTTACAAAAAAAAAAATAATAATAATTTGACATATTAAAAATTCCAAATATTTTCAGGAAGCCCATTCCCTGAACTGGCTCCATACCAGTGACTGGCTTAAGCAGTGGCCCAGATTTGTTTCCCCCGCCACTTGGTATCCAGAAGAATATCGACCTGGATCTGCACTGTGCAAGCTATTTGATTCATTTCAGAGACTGTTAACCAATAAAAGGTCTGCTCGGGTTCAAGCCGCACTGGGGGAATTCACAAAACCTGGGCTTCAAACGTGGCCCAATGAGAAATAAAGAAGCTTCTTGACTATTCCACCTATTAGTGCAGTGCCTCCGAAATTTTATCCCACTATGACCCCTTTGTGCGGCCACAGAGAGTGAGTGGGGCAGTTTCTGAGCAGGTAGGAATTGTTGAGTTGGGGGGGGGGGGGGGGGGGGGGGGGGGTGTTGAGCAGGGAAAATGGTTTAGTCCACTGTCGGTTTGAAGACTCTGATGTGGCACAGTGGTTAGCACTGCTGCCTCACAGCGCCAGGGATCCGGGTTTGATTCCAGGCTTGGGTGACTGTGTGAAGTTTACACTTTCTCCCCGTGTCTGAGTAGGTTTCTTCCCACAATCCAAAGATGTGCAGGTTAGTTGGATTGGCCACGCTAAATTGCCCCTTAGTGTCCAGGGATGTACAAGTTAGGGTGGGGTGGATGGGGGAGTGGACCTGGATAGAGTGCTCTTTAAGAAGGTTGGTGCAGATTCAATGGGCCAAATGGCCTCTTTCTGCAGTGTAGGGGTTTTATGCGGCCTCGGAGCTAAGAATTGTGTGTGTGTGTGTATGTAACGTTTCCTTGGTGCTGGTGCCAGGACTGCCCTGACATTCATCACAGCGCGCGTTCAAAGCACCTCCTGCATTAGAAGCACACCCAAGAAATCCCAAAATTAGCCAATCGGAGCACTGAACTGATTGGCCAATAAGGGCACTGAAAGAACGACCAACCAGGGCAGCAAAAAGCTGTTCCATTAACGAATAGTTTCGGAAAATAATTCACAGCTAGCCAGAGCCTTCTCTCAATAGTCGCTCTTGCTGCTTTGTGAGCCCAATGGGAGTTGTGATCTACAGTTTGGGAGCCCTGATTCAGTACATTTGATTAGGTATTGTGGGCAATTTGTTCGTAGATGTGTTCCCTCACAGGAACGTAGAGCACCAATTTCATTGGGTAAGCAGCTATCCACCAGATAATGGCCTGAACTAGGGGTTCAGTCTGCACGGCAGCACCACCCAGTGGCATGGATTGTATACACATCACTGTTCCCAGGATGATGCTGTTCAAGCATCTTCCTATAGCGTTACTGTCCTCAGCCATTTGATTTTGGGGTCACTGCTGTAATGTCCATAAAGTGGCATGCAGCTGATGACCTCGTCCGACCCCTTGACTTCGCGAAGCAGCTGCTGTCCGAAGTACTTACTGATGCCGGACACGTTGTTCCAGGCTATCTTCATGATGAGATGGCTCATCTTCGGTCCCACTCCTGGAAGTTTCAGAAGTTCACTGATGCTACTGGGAATGTCACCATTGTACTGTTCCTTCAGGATCACAGTGGTCTGTTTGATGTACTTCACTTTACTCTGCACATATAAATCACATCATGAATAGCATGCAGAGTTGACAACAATCCCTCAATTTGCTCTTTTGATTGGGGGGGTGGTAGCCTAGTGGTTATGCCATTGGACTGGTAGCCTCTGGGCCTGGAGATCAGACCCCCCCCCCCCGGCCCGCTCCCCCCCCCCCCCCCCCCCCCCCCCCCCCCCGGCCCGCTCCCCCCCCCCCAGCATCTGGAAAGACACCACAAAATACTCTCTTTTCCCTAAATTCAATTTGTACCCCCAAAACACCCCAAATCTCCTTAGCAACCCCATTCTATCCCTCACCGAAGAACTCAGGTCAGAGATAGAGATAGACAGCAATAGATTGTCCGCGTACAGAGACACCCTATGCTCAACACTCCCCTCCCTATCCACTTCCCTAAGTCCGAACCCCTCAGTGCAATGGCCAACGGCTCTATCACCAGTGCGAACAGAAGGGGGGGACATGGGACATCCCTGCATTGTTCTGCAAAATAGTGGAAAGTACCCCAAATTCATTGCGTTCGTTCGTACACATGCTGTCAGATCCTTGAAAGGCAATTTCACCCATGCCACCAACTTAGGCACAATTTCAAATTTCTCCAACACCTCAAACAGATAGCTCCATCCTACCCCATCTAATGCCACCACCACCAACTTCCTTCCTTCTGGTGGAGGAAACACCACATTCAGCAGCTACCCTCACATTCAACAATAGCTGCCTGCCCTTAATGAATCCTGTTCGATCCTCCCCAGCCACCTTTGGGGGCATTCCTCCAACCTCAGCGCCAACACTTTTGCCAATATCTTAGCACCCACGTTCAGTAGAGAAATGGGACACTCCACCGGATCAGTCTCCTTTTTAGGGAATAGTGAGATGGATGCCTGCCCCAATGTTTCCGACAATATTCCCCTAACCATGGCATCCTCAAACATTTCTATCATTAGTGGTGCCAACTGACCCTTAAATTTTTTATAAAATTCCACCGGGAACCCATCTGGCCTTGGCGCCTTACCAGACTGCATCTTCCCTATTGCTGGCTGCACTTCTTCCACCCTCATTGGTTCCTCCAGTCCTTCCCTCTCCTCCTTTCCCACCTCCAAACCCTCCAGGAACTCCCTCATATCCCACGTATCCTCCGGCAGCTCTGCCTTCTCCAAATCCCTATTAAGAAAATGCTTCAAACACCTTATTCACCTGCTCCGGTGCCACTACCAGCCCGCCCGTCCTATCTCCATTGCTGTCGTTTGCCGGCCAGCAATCGACTGGCCTTCTCTCGATACTCATAAACAACCCCCTCAGTCGCCTCTGCTGCAGAATTTTTCTCAAGCTATCTCATACAAATTATGCACTTTAGTAAACAGCAATATGAAATCACAAAGGAAAATAGAATTCAAACACTAATGTTTTGAAATAATTAGCATTATATCCTGTATGCTTCACCCGATGTCTATGTATTTACATTGTGTGTTAATAGTACGTTCTATGTGTTTCATGTATGGAGCGATCTGCCTGGACTGCACGCAGAACAATACTCTACACCGTACCTTGGTAAGTGTGACAATAAATCTAATCAAAGTTTGAATCCAAACAAGTTACATTTGTATCACCCCTTTCATGCAGTAAAACTTCTGAGCGGTTTCAAAAGGAGCGTATAATCAAACAAAATTCAATACCGAGCCACATTAGGGCAGATACCAAAAGCTTAGTCAAGGAATTAGGTTTCACGATCGACTTAAAAGGAGGAGATAGGTCGGAGGAGGGAATTCAAGCCCTAGGGCCCAGATAGCTGATGGGAGCATGGACTTGGGGTACAGTGTTCTGGAAATATTCAATCGTCAACTAAGCTCCAAGTATATTGGTGCACTAACCCTCCAGAATCCGACTGGATAGATGAGTTCTCCAAGTGTCTTATCCTCCATCGTGAGAATGTTCTCCACAGTCAAGCCATGGTCCCTCAGCTTATTCATTGCTGCAAACGTCACGTGATCCCTGGTCTGGCTGGAGAGCATGAGTGACAAAAGCACCTGATACCTCATGACCTACAGAATTCCAGACAGAACAAAATAGTCAGTGGCAGCATCCAGATGAAGCAGGCATTTTCCTATTGCTACTGTCAACTTTTATCTTGAGCTTCAAAATTTGCCTTTTCCACATATTTAAAGTGAAGGAGACTAGAGACATTTTCTTCCTGTTTTTTTCCTTCCTGGTCTTCTGCAGGTGATCACCCAGAGTGGGCTGAGGTTCTACAGTTGCTGCCCAACATCAGTCAACCTTCTCTCAATCCAAATGGTGACTGCAGAGTATTGGCCCACGGGGTCATTATGGGCGGAATTCTCCCAACACGTCCACGGTGGGTTTGGTGAATCTGGCGGGAGCCAAAAAATTCAGAACCCTCCTCCCAGCGTAAAATCAAATTGCGATTCTCCCAGTGGCGCATTAATGGCGGGTTGATTTTCCCACCGGAAGGTGGCACAAACGGCATTTTCAAGTCATAAATGCTCATTAAAAAGCAGCCAGATGGCATCCCATTAGGACTTTCAATCTTGCATCACACCAGCAGGAATTTACATTGGAGTCAAATCCGATTACTAATGAGTGGCGCGCACAAGGAGGTCCTCAGTTTGCCTGAGACTTTGGGGTGAGTGTGACAACTTTCTGCCACAGAGCTGCGCTGCTCCTGATGCGCTGATCACCACTCTGCCAGGGTCGACCAGTTCCTGGCTCCACCTCCAAGCTGGTCTTCAGGGACCCTCTGTACCTGGGGCCTGGGGAGTACAGGCATCTCCTTGCCCCTGGTTCTACGCAGCAGTGTTTACCTCGACAGGACTCCTGCGGGTCCCATGCTGCCACCGCAACAAAGGTCCAACGTTTAACTGGGCTTTGAGTAGGAGGTGAGGCTGGGGATCAGGGGTGTGGCCTAATGAAGACATGGGGGTAATGTGGAAGGAGAGCTGTGCAAGGAAGGTAGGCCGAGGGCTCACGATGGCAGGCAGAGGAGTAAGGAGCTGGATGAACAATGGAAGGCAGAGGGAAGACCGGAGGGAAGCTGGACCCCGCCAAGCTGAATGAAAAGCTCACAACTTGGGGATCAAAGGGACATCACTTTGTTACTGGAGGGGAATGGATGAAGACTCCCGAAGCGATGGGTAGAGGTCCAAGTGAGGCTTGGGCACTTCACAGGTATAATAATAATCTTCATTAGTGTCATGAGTAGGCTTACATTAACACTGTAATGAAGTTACTGTGAAAATCCCCTAGTCTCCTCATTCCGTTCGGGTACACAGAGGGAGAATTCAGAATGTTCAAATTACCTAACAGCACGCTTTTCGGGTCTTGTGGGAGGAAAGCGGAGCACCCGGAGGAAACTCACGCAGACATGGGGAGAACGTGCAGACTCCCAGCCAGGAATCAAACCTGGGATCCTGGAGCTGTGAAGCAACAGAGCTAACCAATGTGCTACCGTGCCACCCATAATGATGGGCTCATTGGGGGGGGGGGGGGGGGGGGGCGGCGGCACGGTTGAATCGAGGAACAGACTCGTTAAGGCTGCTGGCCTTTTCCCTCAGGATTGCTGACTTCCTGCAGGATCTGATGAAGACAGGTGAGCTGTTGAGAGTGATAGGGGTTTGCTGTACTGGTATTTGAATATGGCACCAGGACATTTGAACCTGTCAGCTAAGGATGGGCAGACATCTCAGTCTGCCGGGAAGGTCGGCGGGGAACTCACTTGTTCATTAATAATGAGCTGCCAAACGCAGAATCTGGCACGGGATCCCACTATTCAGGGCGATGGGACAGACACCACTGGAATCCCCCACACCACAGTCTCAAATTGCAAGAATTCCACCCAGAATCCTGGCTGTGGTTTAAGTTGGCAGTCTGGCCAGTCAGGCGGTTATGAGTTCAAGTCCCACTCCAGGTGCAGTACTGAGGGAGTGCTGCACTCTCAAGTATGCCTTTTTCAGAGGAAATATGAAACTGAAGACCCAATTTGCTCTCCAAGTGGATATAAAAGATCCCGGTCAGAACAGGATGGTTTCCTGGTCAACCTATATATCCCTTAACCACCATTTATTTCATTGCTGTTTGTGAGAGCTCGCCCTGTACAATCTGGTTACCACCACAACAGAGATTACACTTTAACAATGCTTAAATCGACTTTGAAGCACTTTGGAATGTTATTGGGGGCGGGGGCATGAAAGGCGCTACATAAATGCAAGTTCGCCACATGGGCTTGGATTCATACCTCCGGGGTGGCAGTTTTGTCGAAACATTGTTCGGCGCCCATGCTATCCACGGGCGCATCCCTACCCTTCCTCATCTCCGTGATGTTATCCCACTGCTCTCGCCAGTCCTTGGGTTGCCAAGTAGAGTTTGTCTCATCAGCTGGTGAAGCACATTGGCTGACTCGTCGCGAATTGCAGCCAGCCTGCAAGCGCTCCCTTTTCTGCTTCGCTGCATTTCTGGGGACAGAGTCTCCGAACTGTACCTGTGGGACTTCTCTGACCGTTTCCTGGATCGAGTGGGCGGCGGGCTGTTCTGCTGCATCCCTGCGAGCAGGTCTTCCGCAGCTTGTCCCGGGCTGTTGCAACCTGCTAAGCTTTGCTAAGTTGGGGCCGCTGCCTCCGGCGGCCGCGCACACCCGA
The DNA here is from genome assembly GCF_047496885.1 of Scyliorhinus torazame. Classification (NCBI taxonomy): domain Eukaryota; kingdom Metazoa; phylum Chordata; class Chondrichthyes; order Carcharhiniformes; family Scyliorhinidae; genus Scyliorhinus; species Scyliorhinus torazame. The sequence goes on from NC_092723.1 coordinate 166,621,155, forward strand.
CGGCTCATGTTCCGGGTCAGTACCCCCGGTGTAAAATAAGGCGATGTGGAAGCCATATTCCCCAGCCTGCTTCGTTTCAGCCAGAGCGGCCCCTTTAAATCCCGCGCTTATAAAATGTAGCAAGTTGGGAAAATGTCACAACATTCGAATCACGCGCGGGTGGGTTTTCCCCTTGACGTCAGCGCATTCTGACCAGCTTGAATCTCCCCGTCTCCCTCATTGCATCCCAGTCTGGCCTGGGAATGTGACTCTCCGCTCCACAGTGTTTCCTGATTTCCGCAGGAACGTACATGGGATCTGATATCCCTCCACACCCGGGGCCCAACAACAACCCAACCTGTTTATTTACTCTTCACTCCCTCTGCCGTGCTAACCCTGTACATGCAGCCGCAGTTTCCTTGATTGTCCATCACTTGTACGCTAGTGCAGTTAGTGGAGTGTCACTCATTTGTCTCTTACAACAGACTTTCAGGACAGATCTGGAGAAATATCAGCAAATGTAATTTATGATAGGGCTTTTTTTTTGGGGGGGGGCCTCTATTTTTTCATTTATTTCATGGGATGTGGAGAATACTGGTAAGGCCAACTTTTTTTCCAATTCCATATCTTCCTGCACCCAATGGTGTTTCCATAGCTAATTATTCCTGGAACAGGTAACTAAGTCTATTGCTGGAGGCTTATATCTTGAGGAACGGCACTCCATATTAAGCATGGATGACCAGGAGTCTCTCTCCCGCTTTTACCACCTGTCCTTGGCATGTTGGAAGGATTTTTCAGGTTGATACTCAACCTCTTTGGCCACGTCATGAATGTACCTTCCTTGGCCATCAAGTCCTGGGGAGTGACGTGAACCAAAACTTCAGGCTCAGAGACAGGGGCGCGACCCACTGCACCAGCCTTTATTACCAATCTCTTATTGAGAAGGTGGTGGTGAACTACCTTTGTGAGCCGTTGTTTTGTGTGTGGTGTAGGTACACACGCAATGCTGTTAGGAAGGGGGTTCCAGGATCTTGGCCCAGCCATCATGTGTTTCCATAACACTGGTTCTACCAACACAACATGGCTAAGATGTTGATACCAACACAACATGGCAAGATGGCCAACAATGTCCGACTGCACGTGTGCACTGGCCCATGCAAGTACAGAAATCCAATGACGTCCTGTCCGTAGGGCTGGTGTGACAATATAGCAGGGATCCAGAGGCATCATAAATTTCAGAGAATGTAATCCACCCCCCCTCCCCCCACCCCCTGTTGGGACAGAAAACCCTTCTGCCTGTGAAAATTACCCCGCCTCCCCGCTCCCACCGAGAGGCCTGAGCTGTGCTTCCGGCAGGGAAGTCCTCAGGAAAGGCTGCAGTTGAGGAGCAGTGAGATTGATGTTGAGGCTGCAGGAGGGGGAGAGCGAGGTCCAGAATCTGAAATGATGGAGTGTGTTGGGGTCACTTGCAAATATTATTATAGATCAACATTCCGATAAAACATTATACAACATTAACTGCCCAATTTATTATTTCCCTTTCCTAATGTTATACAAAAAGATGTTTCATGCTGCCAGGAGTTATATCTCAAAAGTGATGAAAGAAATTCACGCTTCCTGGTTTCTGCCCCATGCTCCTAAACCACACTAGAACTGTGTGTGCATGGAGTTGACCTGTTTATACAGCACTTGCCACAACCTCTGGATGTCCCAAAATGCTTTATAGTCAATTAAGTCCTTTTTTGAAATGTAATGTAGAAAATGTGGTAGCCAGTTTGTGCACAGCAAGCTCCCACAGATAAATGACCAGCTTATCCATTCACAGAGTTGACTGAGGGATACATATTTCCGGCTTGTGTCACTGTCTGTGCGGAGTCTGCACGTTCTCCCTGTGTAATAATAATAATAAAATATTATTATGTCTGCGTGGGTTTCCTCCAAGTGCTCCGGTTTCCTCCCACAAGTCCCGAAATATGCTGTTAGGTAATTTGGACATTCTGAATTTTCACTCGGTGTACCCAAGCAGGTGCCGGAATGTGGCGACTAGGGACTTTTCACAGTAACTTCATTGCAGTGTTAATGTAAGCCGACTGTGACAATAAAGATTATTATTATTATAAATGTTCGACAGGACACTGGGTAGAGCTCCTTGTTTTTCTTTGCATTTTGCAGGAGAACTTTTATGTCGACTTGAAAGAACAGACAGGGCCTCAGTTGAATGTCTCATCTGAAAGATGGTGCCTTCAATAGTGTGGTGCTCCCTCACTACTGTACTGAGTGTCACTCTGGACAGTCTGCACAAGGCATCATAGTGGGACATAAACCTTCCAAATAAAACCTCCTCATAAAATTTCTCAATGTAGAGAGATCTTAACTGACATTTTTAAAGTCGCAAAATATCCCATGGTCTGATGCTGTACAGATAGGGATTGGCTCTGAGCCTTGCCAACAGCCCAGAAATGAATGGGGACGAGAATCCACCCTAAAACTACAAGCGAACTGCAACCCCCAGGAGGCCGCGCGCCAGGGCGCACGCCGCCAGACCGGACGTCTGGATGCGCATGATGTCAGTTCCGGGAGGGCTGGGCCAGCAGCGGGAGCCCGGAGGAGTTGGTGCAATGGGAGAGTGAGGCGACCGAGCCCGGATCAGGCTGCAGGGTGAGTGGCAACCGGCGCCCGGGCTCCGCGGGGAGACAGGAGGTGCACCAGGCCAGCTGGGCAGAGGCAGCGAGGCCGGAGCCTGCTGACAGGGGAAGGTCGCTGCAGTAAACAGCTCAGCAGCCGTGGGGGAGGGGCGCCAAGGGAAGGTGGGATTGGAGCAAAGGAGTTTCTTGGGAATGGGGGTGTGAGACGCCCCCCCGGTCCTGGGAATGGGGGTGTGAGACGCCCCCCCGGTCCTGGGAATGGGGGTGTGAGACCCCCCCCCCCTTGGTCCTGGGAATGGGGGTGTGAGACCCCCCCCCCCACCCCCGGTCCTGGGAATGGGGGTGTGAGCCCCCCCCCCGGTCCTGGGAATGGGGGTGTGAGACCCCCCCCCCTTGGTCCTGGGAATGGGGGTGTGAGACCCCCCCCCCCCCCGGTACTGGGCGAGGGGGCGTGAGACACCCCCCCCCCCCCCGGTCCTGGGATTGGGTGTGAGACCCCCCCCCCCCCCCGGTCCTGGGAATGGGGGGTGAGATCAACCACCCCCCCCCCCTCCCGGTCCTGGGAGAGAGGGCTTGAGCCCCCTCCCCCTACCGGTCCTGGGAGAGGGGGCATGAGACCCCCACGCCATAGTCTTGGGAGAGGGGGCATAAGTCCCGTCCCCCCCTGGTCCTGGGAGAGGGGGCGTGAGACCCCCCCCCACCCCCCCCCAGTCCTGGGAGAGGGGGCGTGAGACCCCCCCCACCCCCCCCCCCCCCAGTCCTGGGAGAGGGGGCGTGAGGACCCCCCCCCCCCCCCCCGGGTCCTGGGAGAGGGGGCGTGAGACCCCCCCCCCCCTCCCCGGTCCTGGGAGAGAGGGCTTGAGCCCCCCCCTACCGATCCTGGGAGAGGGGGGCATGAGACCCCCACTCCATGGTCTTGGGAGAGGGGGGCATGAGTCCCCCACTCCATGGTCTTGGGAGAGGGGGGTGTGAGGACTCCCCTCCTCCCCCCCCCCCCCCCCCCCCCGGTCCTGGGATTGGGGGGGTGAGACCCCCCTCGGTCTTCGTAAAGCGGACGAGAGACCCCCCCCCCCCTTGGTCTTCGGAGAGGAGGTGTGAGACACCCCATGGTGTCTCACACCCCCTCTCCCACTGGGAGAAGGGGGAGTGAAAGTCTTCTCCTTCTGCCCCCCTCCCCATCTCGGTCCTGGAGAAGGGAAGTGGGTCCTTTGTGGAAGGAGGGGGGGGGTTGTGCCCCTAGTCCTGGGGGGAGGGTATTGAGTTATGAGCCTCAGCCGAGGGTAGGGAGGGTGGTATGAGCCCCGGGAGGGGAGGTATGTTCCTAGCTGTGGTCGGGGGAGCGAGGAGGGGATTGGGGGGGTTATGATCCTAGATGGGAGTATAAGCTCCAGACCCTGGGCTAGGGGAGCTGGGGCTGAGAGTGAGCCCCAGTTGCCAGGGGATAGGATACGAGTGTTCTGCAGATCCTCGGCAATGGAGGAGGGTTTGAGTTCCAGGACTAGGGAGGGAAGAAGTGCCGGGAGCACATGGGGATAGTGTGTCAATGCTGATTTGTCTCCAGGACTGTGTGGATAGGAGATTGACCCAGTTCAGGCCTGGAGGGATGAGCTTGCGTTGGGTTGGTGGGGCCAAATGCAACAGCAACACCTTGACCAGTGTTGTCCTTTGGAAAGGGGCACAAAGTTAGAAATGCAACTGCAGAAACGTGTCCTGCAGATTGAGCTCCTCACAGATCCTTCTGCTGCAATGTCAGGTGGAGGTTGGACTCAACTGGCTGACAGCCCCCTCCCACTGGCTAATGGCTAGCACATCCCTCCCCATTGGCTGATGGCTATCACCCCTCCTTCCCACTGGTTAATGGCTATCACATCCCCCCTTCCCACTGGCTAATGGCTATCGGACCCCCCACCCTTCCCACTGGCTGATGGCTATCAGACGCCCCTTCCCATTGGCTAATGGCTCACACATCCTCCTTCCCACTGGCTAATGGCTATCACACCCCACTGGCTGATGGCTATCACTCACCCCCATCTTTCATGGCTGTCCTCGTGCTATAAAGCTCTCCTCCACACAAATGAATGTAGAATGTTTCTTAAATGGTGAGAGATTGGGATGTATGGAGTGCCTTTGTTCATGATTTGTTGAAAGCTGACATGCCGTTACAGCAATTAGGAAGGCAAGTGGTATGTTGGCCTTTATTTCAAGAGGATTTGAGTACAAGAGTAAAGAGGTCTGAAATTGAGTACATACCTGCAATAGAGGGAACGCAACAAAGATGGGGGATTGGCCTATAAAGAGAAATTGAGGTGACTAGGCCTGTATTCACCAGAGTTTGGAAGAATGAGAGGCGACCTCATTGAAACAAACAAAATTCTTACAAGGCTGGACAGGAAGGATGTTTCCCCGGGGTGGGGTGGGTGTGGGGGGCTGGGGGTCATGGTCTCACTAAGGGATAGGACGTTAAGACTGAGTTTGAGGAGGGACTTCTTCAGTCAGAGGGTGGCGTGTCTTTGGAATTCGCCACCCCAGATGTCTGTCGAGGCTCAGTCATTGCGAATGTTCAAGACGGGGTGGATAGATTTCTGGACATTAAGGGGTATCAAGGTATAGGACAGTGCGGGAAAATGGCATTGAGGTAAAGGATCAATCATAATCCAGTTGGATGGCAGAGCAGTCTCAAGGGGCCGAATTGCCCAATTCTGCTCTTGGTTCCTCTGTTTCTTATCTGTACTGCAACTTGATGTGAAAATTACATTTTATCTGTTGACATTGCCTGCAAATAATCTTCATCCTCCCATAGTCACTGCTGCTTTTAATCAGCAGGTTGCCAGTTTGTGTCATTTGACGGGCATAAAATCAGGGTAGCAGTTATTTCAAATCTTAGTGTGAGCGTAGTGCTAACGTGAGCAGGTTGTGTGTGTCTGATATCCAAGATTGCTTTGTTATTGGAAGATGTGACGGGTTTACATTTTGACTCCAAAGTATCACAGCTGATATTTTTCACACCGTTGCATTTGGTACTTTTGGCTTCGGTGCACGTTTCCCTCTGCACGGCAGTGTCCTGATATGTTCCTGCAATAGCATTTTTGCATGAACAAATTTCCTCCTTTTAATGTGTATGCTTTCATAAGTTCATAAGATAAAGGAGCAGAATCAGGCCATTCGGCCCATCGAGTCTGCTCCGCTATTCTATCATGGCTGATATGTTCCTCATCTGCTACCTACAATGTTACAGACCAAGACCTGGATTGCGAAATCAGCCAGAGCATCTCCTCCCCCGAACACATGGCCTAGGAGCGGGAGTAGGCAATTTAGCCTCCCGAGCCTAACCCACTCAATGTGATCATGGCTGATCCCATCCTGACCTCAACTCACCGTCCTGCCCGTTCTCCATAACCATTTCAACCCATTACCAATCAAAAATCTGTCTAACTCCTCCTTAAATTTACTCACTGTCCCAGCATCCACCACACTCTGGGGTGGCAAATTCCACAGATTCACAACCCTTTGGGAGAAATAGTTTTTCCTCAAATCTGTTTTAAATTTGCTACCTCTTATTCCAAACTTATGACCTCTCGTTTTAGAATGGCCCACAAGAGGAAGCATCAGCTCCACGTCGACTTTATCCATACCTTCTGTGTATCTCACAATCTTCTTCCTTTTGCCTTGCAATCTGGTCTTTCTTGCATTCCTGATCTGCCTTTGGATATTTTGCTACAATTAAAGGCATTTGTGTCAATGCAAGTTATTGTCTTGTGTATGTGCTTGTTTGTTTTTCAGCCTGCTCTTACACTCCGTGCCGAAAGTTGGGGGGTGGGGGAAGTTGACTTTGCGGTTTATACTGGTCTAGTTGCTGTAATGCTTGCACTGATTGTCAGTGAGGTTCTATGAGCGGACTGATGAAAAAGCAAACTCTAACTGATGTCTGCAGCAGGCGCCTTCAGTCATTTGGCTGCTGGCCTCTGCTGACTTGAATGAATATTTTTGCAGGAGGGCAGGACCGACCAGGTCAGTACCTTAAAACGGCTGCTGGTTCGGGTGACAGCGAATCCATATGCCTGAGAATCTGGGCACAGCGCGAATGAAATCCCACCCCGTCCCATTCAAACAAGTGCAATTGGTGGAAAGTTGCATTGGGAACTTGTGGGCAGAGCTTTCTTCTGACCTAGGGAGTGTTGAACTAGTGTAAAAGATCGCAGATACTCGAACGGAAAAGAGTTATGGGTGCAGCCTGCGTCTAAAATTCTGCGATGATTTGGGCTATTTGATTTGACTGTGCTCAGGTTAAGCTGGTACAGTATACGTAGCCAGCACTTTACCAACCAAAGTTCTCCACCAACCGGAATTTCTGATGTTCCTCTTACAGAATCACTCGAACCACAAGCAATTAGAAAGGTATCCAGAATCCGTACCTACATACTTTATTTGTTTCAACTTTAATTTATGTTTTAATGTACTGTTGAAGATTAGAAGAAAAATAGAATATTGTTCTTTATTCACTGAGTACTTGCATATTAGTCCATGCTGCACGGATTGTGCTGTACGCCAGTCGTAAATGGAACTCTCTGCTAACCGGCATTTTAGATTAACCGGTACCATCCATTCACTGTCCATGTTGGATAATAAAGATTTTACTGTATTCCAAGCTGAAATGTTACCATAATTTATTTAATTGCAAAAGTGGTATGTGAAAAGTTAATGCCATGTATGTTTGGACTTGAAGGAGTCCAATTGGTTGAAAAGTTAAATGGAATAATGGGTAGTGTTGGTTGTCACAGGTTTGTCAGTGGTACTGATAGGTGGGGGAAATCTGCGGCAATAAATTTCACATATGGGATAATGGGCTGGATTCTTCGGTCCCCCAGACGCGTGTTTCTCGGCGGCACGCTGTTCGCTGGCAGCGGGAATCGCTACTCTGCCGCTTGTCAATGGAATTTCCCATTGAAACCACCTCACGCTGCTGGGAAACCCCTGGGCAGCTTAGTGCGGAGAATGCCGGTCAATATTTCTTTGTCTCCTTTCGGATTATCTTTGCAAATTAGATCTTCTGCCAACACTCAGCTTAGTTTACTTTCTAAGAGCAGAGTTGCTGAAGCAAAAGCAGATACTGGAAGTACAAATGGCACATTGCGGAAGATAAATGTTGCTTTTTTTGTACTGTAACAGCTAAGGAACGTCCGTCGTGGAATTGTGGCTTCCTATGTGCATCTGACCAAGGTCATTTGTGGAGGCAGTGGCTGTCGTCTCTCAAATTTCAGCAATTATATCGGAGCATCTTTCTGAAATACCTAATCGAGCCTGTGGTTGCTTACATCCAAGTGTGTTGTTTTGACACATCTACTACTGAGCCCGTTGACAGAGTTCTCTGCGTTTTGTTCTTGAATAGACAGCACGTGGTGAATTCAGTGGAATCTGAGCAGGGCAGTGCAGAGTTATTTTAACGTGAAGCTGACTAGATAATTTAGTGACAGTTGCCTTGTCACTGCCGATTTGAGCATGCGAAGGCCATTCAGCCCCTCGGTCTTGTCCCCATTCACGGCCAATCTGTATATTGCCTCCATTTACCTGCCTTTGCTCAATGTTCATTGATACCTTTTGTCTAACAAGAAAGTGCCACTCTCAAGTCTCGAAAACTTCACTCGTCTCGTCGCAGCATCTGCTGTGTTTTGGGAGAGCAAATTCCTGACTTCCACACAGTCTGGAGAGTTGCTTCCACTCTTGAATATCCTGGTTCTAATTTGAAGTTTATGTCCCCTATGTTCTTGGTTTTTCCCCCGACAGAGGAATTCGTTTCACTGTACCTGCCCTAGAATTTATTCTATCACACCACAGATAATTATAACAGATGTGTTTTGGACCGTGAAAAGTACTCCAATAAATGCAATGGTAATTCGCTCCGAATTACGCAGCATCCCCGCGTAAGACTCTTGGAGATGATGGTAATGAGATTTGTGTGGACGTTTATGCTCTGTAACAGCGTAACCTGGGGCTGGTTAAGCACAGGTCTAAAAAGCTGGCTTTTAAAGCAGACCAAGGCAGGCCAGCAGCACGGTTCAATTCCCGTACCAGCCTCCCTGAACAGGCGCCGGAATGTGGTGACTAGGGGCTTTTCACAGTAACTTCATTTGAAGCCTATTTGTGACAAGCGATTTTCATTTCATTTTTTCACCTGGCTTTGGCAGGGGGGGCGGGGGCACATCTTGTTTCAGTTAATTAGGTGAATTAGTGAATTATGCCATGTGGCATTAGACTACTGTGAACAATCTGCAGTGGTCCTCGGCCTGTTAGGAAGGGAACCAGCCCAAAATGAATCAAGAAATTTGGATAGTAGCTTTCTAATTCGTAATAACATTACATAGAACATAGAACATTACAGCGCAGTACAGGCCCTTCGGCCCTCGATGTTGCGCCGACCTGTGAAACCACTCTAAAGCCCATCTACACTATTCCCTTATCGTCCATATGTCTATCCAATGACCATTTGAATGCCCTTAGTGTTGGCGAGTCCACTATTGTTGCAGGCAGGGCATTCCACACCCTTACTACTCTCTGAGTAAAGAACCTACCCCTGACATGGGTCAATGAATTTGCTTCAGTTTGATGCACTTTTAACCATAGAAAAAACACGTGCATCCCTAACCTAACCTATCTAATGTTCTGATGAATATGCGTCAATTTGTTTGACAGGAGCTTTGAATTTTCATGCTGCTTGTCGTAAACAAGTTTGAGTGTTTGTATTGGCTTTATTTCCATGCCAAAAAGGCTGGCTTGAAATCTACAAAAATTAGCCAATTTACCGAGTTTGCATGGGTTGTCAAAATATTAATTTAATACAAGTGATTAGAAAGATATCAAAACAACTCCCAACACAATATGTAGCATTTTTAATGTAGAAAAGAAAGCCCAAAGAAAGATTTAGAGAGAGACTATTCTGGGCATGGTTTTTTAAATCTTTTTTCACTGTGTTCATGCAGTGCAATCAGCATTTTACCTTTAAACGTGATCAATTTATCGATTTTAAAGCGTTTGAACAAACTTGGTTAATTGGTTTGCTGTTTCCATACTTCTTTGAAGGTACAGTAGACCCTTTCAAGTCATATACACCCTGGGCAGTATTCTTGACTTGTGGATTATAATCTCCATTATGTGACTGTTAACCCAGCAGTGGTACAAATTCCATTTCCTGCAGGGTGTTTGGATCACTTGCAACTGCTAGGTCATGAGTTTGAGAGTCAATAATGACTCCCAACAGGGAATTTAGGGGAAACATTTTGCCCCAAATGTGGTTAGAATGTTGAACTTGCAACTGAACACATGGAGCAGTTGAGGAAAATAATATTGGATTTAAGGGGAAGCAGGAAAGAGGGCAGGTGGAGGCTCATGAAAGAATGAAATGAAAGAAATAAAAATCGCTTATTGTCACAAGTAGGCTTCAATGAAGTTACTGTGAAAAGCTCCTAGTCGCCACATTCCGGTGCCTGTTCGGGGAGGCTGGTACGGGAATTGAACCGTGCTGCTGGCCTGCCTTGGTCTGCTTTAAAAGCCAGCGATTTAGCCCAGTGTGCGAAACCAGCCCCTCATGTGAAGTATAAACATTAACATAGACCAATTAGACTGAATTGCCTGTTCTGCTGTGCACTCAATGTAATGGTAGCTTTGGAGAAGCTCGAGAACCTTCGTAAGTTGTATAATACTTGGCACTCCAGTGTGGGATGCAATATAGGCAGTAAAGCTTTGGACAAGCGCACGTTTACGGAGGCTGGACGATTACCCACAAGCATCAGATGGGCTGATACAGCGATAATGTTACGGAGATGGGATTAAGTGGTCCTTTGCATGACGATGATGTGGGTTTGTGGCCTCAGCTGGGCGTCAACTGGGATGCTCTGGTCAGTTTGAGATGTGACTATGAAGGGCGATGGAGTGAGTAGCCAGAATATGGGGTTTGTGACGGGGCCTAAAGGCGATGGTTTTGACATTGCCAGTGCTTAACTGGAGCAAATTGTGACTGATTATTTTTTCCTCCGACTTGCTCCCTTGCCTCACGCCAAGGTATGTTTCTAGAAGCATCGCCGATGTTCAGTACTCTTCCCCAATTCATCTGTGAGTATATAAAACAAATGTTTACAGGAACTTTGGAAGCTCGATCTACGCAAAAAATAGAGTTAAAGTACAGATCAGCCATGGTGGCACAGGCTTGAGGGGCTGTAGGCTTCCCACCAGCAACCAGGTTTTTAACTTTGGCAAAACTGTGCTCTTGAGCCCAAGTGTGCAAGAGTCCAGTTTTGTTACTCTACCTAAAGTTATTGCACTCGCTGGGACCTGCATTAAATGTCTGCGGTTCCATTTTACACTGTTCAATTGCAGGAACTATTTTACTTTTTACCTGATTGAGCTGAAGGTTAACTGTGCGATGCTCTGCTCACGTGATTCTGGATAGCCGTGGGCAGGGTGCTGCAAAGTTGTGCTTGGTGAGCACATTAACACTTCTACTGATGGGCAAACATGTTTAATTGCTGGTCCTCGCGGAACCGATTCCTGACTTAATCGATACAATTTACTTCAGTTTAGGAAAGACGGGCCTCCTTGATTATGTCCAAACCCACGAGCAAAGATTCGTCCTTCCGCGAGCGATTCAAAAGTCTTCTGGGTATTGGCCCCCGTATTAACACCAAGCAAGCGGAATGTAAGCCAGCAGAACTCATAATCACGGGTGAAATATTAAAGGTATTGTGTTTACATTTTAACGTGAGATGTACCCTGTTTACGCTTGCAAAGCTGTTTTTGGCTGCTTTGTGTGCAATGCCATCATTGAGAGTGTGTCTTCTGGTTTTATGTTTGCCTCAGGACCTGAATGTAGAGTGTGGACTTTACAACAGAATAAAAACCATCGGTCATGTTTGTGATCTAGCCCGCACGAGGAAGTTTGAAGAGGTAAAAAATATATATTTTTAATACTCACTCGGTGGCCCGTTTTCATGAAGTGATCATCCAGTTGTAGCGGTCACGGTCTTTTCAATCCCATGATAGTGCAATTTAGACAAACAGTTGTTATTGAAATAACTGTGTCCTCCAGAGAAGATGAGGCAAAACATTTCCTTTCTACCCAGTGAGTTATGATCTAGAAGACACTGCCTTAAAAAGTGGATGATGTGGAGATGCCGGTGTTGGACTGGGGTGAGCACAGTAAGAAGTCTTACAACACCAGGTTAAAGTCCAACAGGTTTGTTTTGATGTCACTAGCTTTCGGAGCGCTGCTCCTTCCTCAGGTGAATGAAGAGGTATGTTCCAGAAACATATATATAGACAAATTCAAAGATGCCAGTCAATGCTTGGAATACGAGCATTAGCAGGTGATTAAATCTTTACAGATCCAGAGATGGGGTAACCCCAGGTTAAAGAGGTGTGAATTGTACCAAGCCAGGACAGTTGGTAGGATTTCGCAGGCCAGATGGTGAGGGATGAATGTAATGCGACATGAATCCCAGGTCCCGGTTGAGGCCGCACTCATGTGCGGAACTTGGCTATAAATTTCTGCTCGGCGATTCTGCGTTGTCGTGCGTCCTGAAGGCCGCCTTGGAGAACGCTTACCCAGAGATCAGAGGCTGAATGCCCTTGACCGCTGAAGTGTTCCCCGACTGGAAGGGAACATTCCTGCCTGGTGATTGTCACGCGATGTCCGTTCATTCATTGTCGCAGCGTCTGCATGGTCTCGCTAATGTACCACGCTTCGGGACATCCTTTCCTGCAGCGTATGAGGTAGATAAAAGTGGAAACATTCAATGGTAATGTTCAGAAAGTAGTTGATAGAAGCTTGAAAAGCAAATGCTTACTGGGTTATGGTAAAGAGCAACATCAGTGGGACTAATTGAATAGCTCTTTCAAGGAGCCAGCACAAGTGTGATGGACTGAATGGCCTCGTGCGCTGTATGATTTCAATTGAGACTTCTGCAGATAATTTCCTTGCAGTACTGGAATGATAGTTTCTGTTTGGTTTAACATGTGAATTGTCCCTTTTGTTCTTTGTGGTTCTAGCATGCGGTGGAGGCTGTGTGGCAGGCTGTGGATGACTTGATTTCTGACGATCATTCAGAGGCCAGGCATGCAGTACTGCAGCTGATGAAGGCTATTATTCAGGGGCAGGTAGGCAATTGATTTTACGTGGATCCAGTTTATATTTAGATTATGCTTCCATTATGCTTTTAATTCTCCTGTTATTACAATATCAGTCCTGTGAATTGAGTTTGTTCCCTTTATTTTTGAAAATACTACTGATTTAATTGCCCCGTATCTGATACCTCCATAACATTACCTGACACCACCCTGTCTCAGCTCAACTGCTGTTGAAACTCTCATCCATATCTTTATTAAATTTCGCTATTCTGATGCTCCTGGCTGGCATGGCATCCACTGTACATAAGCTTGAGCTTATCGAAAACCTGCCTGTATCCTAATTCGTGTCCAGTACATTCACTGTTGGCTGCTGGTTTAGCAGTGCCTCAATTTTATAATTCTCACCTTGGCTTCAAATCCCTCTGTGGCTGAGCCCAGTCCTTTTCTGGTGGCATCCTCCAGCTCTGCAACCCTCTGAAATCTCTTCACTCCTCCAAACCTGCTCTCTTGCACAACTCTGTTTGAAATTGCTCCACCATTAGCAGCTACACCTTCAGATGCCCAGGCCCAAAGCCCTGAAATTCTCTGTCTGAACCTCGCCTCCAGAAAATAAACAATACTCCTCTGACCAACCTTTTGACCATCTATTAATATCTTATAATGTGACTCAGCTTCACAGTATTTAGCACTTGGGAAGGTTTACTATATTTTTTAATAATCTTTATTGTCACAAGTAGGCTTACATTAACACTGAAAATGAAGTTACTGTGAAAATCCCCTAGTCGCCACATTCCGGCGCCTGTTTGGCTACACTGAAGGAGAATTCAGAATGTCCAATTCACCTAAAAGCACGTCTTTCGGGACTTGTGGGAGGAAACTGGAGCACCCAGAGGAAACTCACGCAGGCGCAGGGAGAACTCCGCACAGACAGTGACCCAAGCCAGCAATCGAACCTGGGACCTTGGAGCTGTGAAGCAACAGTGCTAACCACTGTACGGAGTCAAAGGAGCTAGATAAATGCTTTTGTTGGTTCTTGTTATAGACTCTCTTATTTCTAATTTTCATTGGCTGCAGATTTAAAAAATCTGTAGCAAAGTTAGTTAAGCCTGCTCTGTGCACGCGTATCTCCTCGTTGTTACTCAGACAAACTTCTTCGACAGCACCTTCCAAATTTGCAACCTCTACCACCTTGAAGAAAAGGTCAGCAAACACATGGGAACACCACCGCTACCTACAAGCTCCTCCTGCCGCCAAGCCCCGCATCATCCTGATTTATAAAGCTACTGCCGCCGAGCCCCGCATCATCCTGATTTGTAAATCTACTGTAATTCCTTCACTGTTGAATTGAAATTCTGAAACTCCCTAAGCACTGTGGGCCTACCTACACCATGTGAATTGCAGTGGTTCAAATAGGTGGCTCGTGACCCTCACCTTGGGGGATGTCGCGACAGTGACATTTACAACCTGCGAACAAATATGTTGTTCCTGGGTCATCAGTTGCTGTCTTTTATTCTGTTGGGCTGACATTTCACAGGGGCAAGCCTTAGAAATGCAGTTATAAAAAGTGTATGATGTTCTCATCTTCATGGTAATATCTCAGATAGTCATTGACTGTATTGAACATTCAACAACTTGGAATGATTAAGACCAGTTTGAGGTGTTTGCCATGGTAAAGGCACTTGTTCAAATGTAAATTGCTGTGCTCTTACCATTCCCTGTTTATATTTAACAAACTGACGCACTGCACTTGTTCATCTAGGGGGAAAGGCTTGGGCCGATCCGAGCACACTTCTTTCATGTGATCAAGGATTACCCAGTGAATTGTGACCTACTTGAGAGACTCGAGGTGTTCAAAGCACTGACAGAAAACGGAAAAGACATCACCTATTTGGAGGAAGACCTGTGTATGTGTGTGATGTATATGGGAAGATCTTTGAATGGCTAGCTTGCTGCAATTTTTGTTGAGGCTTAAACTAGATTGTTGTAAATCTGGATTTGAGTTTGTTATGCTGAACATTTTTGCCAACTGCAGTAATGCTGTTAAAATAATTAAACCTGAGCGGAACATGTATGCTTTATACCCCCCACAAAATGCAGCACCATTTGTGTTAACAACTATCGGGCATCACACCCTTGGGTGACCCATTTTGTATGGGTGGAAAATGTTTCGTCGTGTTCTAATTTTTGAAAAATTGTTTTGAAAGACATATTGGCCCATAATCTCCTGGTTCTCCAGCATCACATTTGGAGGATACCACAGTGATGCGCTGGTGAATTCCTCTAGGACTAATAATGACCATGAAACCATTGTCTATTAAACCCATTTGGTTCCCTCATCTCCTTTAGTGAAGGAAATCTGCCATCCTTCCCTGGTCTGGTTTACATGTGACTCCACTTCCACAGCAATGTGGTTGTCTCTTAAGCAACACAGTTCCAAGGGCAATTAGGGATGGGAAATAAATGCTGGCCCAGCCAGCAATGCTTGCATCCCAAAATAAAATCCTACACATATTGCATTTTGCTGGAGAAGTAATCCTGTTATTAGTGGCAGGCCTTACATGCAAGCATGCATACAAATGGCTCTGCCATTCAGTGAGTCCATGATCTGACTGTAACCTCCCACCTACCCCAGTAACCCTGGTTTACCTCTAACTACTCTGCCTTGAAAACATTCAGAAATTCTGCTTGCACTCTCTTTTACAGAAGAACATTCCAAAGAAACTCTAATCTCTGGGAGAAACAATTTCTCATCTCTGTCTTAGTTCTAGCTTCTCCCACAAGAGGAAACATCCTCTCCACAACCATCCTATCAAGACCTTTGGAGGGGTTGTGTATGTTTCAATCAAGTCACTCTTGCGCCTCTAGACCCCAGCGGAACACAGCATAGCCTGTCCAATCTTTCCTCATAAGACAATCCTTGGTATTAGTTTAGTAAACCTTCTCTGAACATTTATATCCTTAAATGAGGAGACCGATACTGTACAGAGGAATCTAGATGTGGTCTCACCAGCATCCTGTACAACTGAAGCATAACCTCCCTGCTTCTGTATTCAATTCCATAGAATTCCTAGAGTGCAGAAAGAGGCCATTGGGTCTGGACCGACCCTCTGAGAGGACACCTGAACTAGGCCCACTCCCCCTCCTTATTCCCTTAACCCCATAACCTGCACATCCCTGGGCACTAAGGGGCAATTTAGCATGGTCAGTCCACCTAATCTGCACATCTTTGGACTGTGGGAGGAAACCCACGCAAACACGGGGGAGAAAGTGCAAACTCCACACACACCCAAGGCTGGAATTGAACCTCGGCCTCTGACGCTGTGCCACTGTGCTGCCCACCCGCAATAAATAATGACATTCTATTAGCTTTGCTAATTACTTGCTGTACCTGCATACTAGACTTTAGTGATTCATCACTAAGACATCCAGATCCGTCTGAATCCCAGAGCTCTGCAATCTCTCACTATTTAGATAATATGTTTATTTTTATTCCTCCTGCCAAAATGGACTGTTTCACATTTTCCCACATTATAATTCATTTGCCAGATGTTTGCCCACTCGCTTAACCTATCTATGTCCCACTGTAGCCTCCCATGTCCTCTCCACAACTTGCTGCCCTTACAGCTCCAACAATTTGCTCAGAACTGTTCCCCTGGTGATTATAATTTTCCTGATTTCCTCCCTCCCTCCCGATTCCTAATTCACAACTATTTCCAGGATGTTACTTGTATCCTGAAGACTGATGCAAAATACCTGTTCAGTTCACCTACCATCTCTTTATTTTCCATTCTTAATTCCCCGGACTCACTTTCTATAGAACCAATGCACACTTTGCTGTAGTTTTGGTTACTGTAGATGTATTTATCCTCCACTTGCTGCATTTTGCGGGAGAAATTATCCAGCTATTGGGAAACATTTCTGTGGTTTCAATGGTGGGCCCCGTTTATTATGGTTCGTTGAGACTTTTTAAAAATAGATTCTGCTGTACATTAAATAGCTTCCTCTGCATCCAGCCATAAGTCACAACACATCTCAGTGGATAAAATGGTGGTGTCAACATTCGCTATGTTATGTCCCTCCGACGTGTCCCCCTTTTTGAATATTTTTGCCCCACTTAGCCTCTCCAGCCAAGAGGGCATGGGACCCCCTGCCAGATCTTTTCTTACGATCTGATACTGACTACAAGGTGGGAAATCAAGAGCAAATTAGTGTGACCCCTCCCTTTGCTATTCAGTGGATGTGTTCTGGCCCTCTTATCCCCAAGGAGGGCGAGCGGTGTACTAGAGTGCAACTCCCTGCAATGAGATCATTGCCTGTGGCATCTGGCATGCTGTGCTGAATTTTAATAGTACGAAATTGAGTTTTCACCATTACCCAGGTGAATCAGTGGCTGTTTTTAAGACTTGGATGCCATTGAACAGATTTAGTTTTACAATACCAATGAACAAATTTATTTTTATTGTCTTGTAATTAAGTTGCTACTATCTAAGAATGAGACTGACTTAATAGGCAAAAAAATGATCTTGTCTGTGTGTTTTTCTTTTTATCTTGTTAAAGCCTCTTTTGTCCTCAAGTGGTTGGATATCGGTCTCTCAGCGGAGTTTCTGGAGGTGCTAGTCAATCTGGTCAAATTCAACAGCTGCTACTTGGATCTAATTGTGGCCCAGATAGTCCAGTAAGTGAGAAGGGTATTTCATGAAATTTGCTATTAAGAGTACAGGTAGTGGTTGCAATAGAATGCTTGGGTCCCCTAAACTGTGCAAAGCGCAAGGTTGTGAAAGAAGGTGTCAGAGGCCTACTGTGGGAGCCCAGCATTTTTATTATCCACTCCGTGGGGCAGCACGGTAGCATAGTGGTTAGCACAGTCACTTCCAGCTCCAGGGTTCCAGGTTCGATTCCCGGCTGGGTCACTGTCTGTGCGGAGTCTGCATGTTCTCCCCGTGACTGCGTGGGTTGAAATGTGGTGTTCTGAGGTCTATTATTATTGATTAATACATCAATATATTTTATATAGTGCAGGTCTGTTGCATTGCTGGATATACTGTTGCACTAACTCTTCCACAGTTTGTTCTGAAGTGCCTCCTTTCAAAATTGTCAGCAAAATTCTTTGCAGAATATTTAAAACCTATCTTTTTTATTACTATATCAGTAAAATTGCCGAAACAGTTGGAGTAATTTTGAACGACTATTTTATTTTAATTTTCGTGAATTTCTAAGGTTTATGATTGTGTAATTTAATTTGCTCATTTACCATTCGGGTGGTCTCTGTCAATCTGTAGTGATAAAGTAATGTATAGTCCCTATGTAGCAACCCATACTCATATGCTGCTTTGTTTTCTTACAGTAAAATATGTGTTCTTTGTAACCTGACCACAGTGCCAACAGATATAGAGGTTAGTGTCAGATATTCAGCATGCTAACACAGTTTTATGTTACTCTGGATGGTTTAGGTACTTTCCAGTTTCTGTAGTGTTTTAACTTAATTACTGCAAAAGAAAAACATTAAAAAGAAGTATGGCATATTGCGTGTTATTATTTTCGTGCAAAACCTGCTGGGTAAATATAACATGGTCTTCAGTGTTTTGTTGGCAGCTGAATCAGATTCTAAACTAAGCCTGTGAGTTGAACATTTACATTTCTGTGGCTTCTTCATATAGGCGCTGTGAGATTTGAGTTAATATGAACTTGATATTCATTCCTGAAAGCTGATTTTAGAGTAGTCAGCAGCTTGTGTGTCGAGGATGTGACCCTTGCACAAACCGTAACATTTTTATATCACACTGGTAGAAAATGGAATCCCGGATTAGAGCATAGAACATTCAGTGCAGAAGGAGGCCATTCGGCCCATCGAGTCTGCACCGACCCACTTAAGCCCTCACTTCCACCCTATCCCCGTAACCCAACAACCCCTCCTAACCTTTTTGGTCACTAAGGGCAATTTAGCATGGCCAATCCACCTAACCTGCACGTCGTTGGACTGTGGTTGGAAACCGGAGCATCCAGAGGAAACCCACACAGTCACGGGGAGAACGTGTAGACTCCGCACAGACAGTGACCCAGCATGGAATCGAACCTGGGACCCTGGTGCTGTGAAGCTCCAGTGCTATCCACTTATGTTACCGATTGTCAAGTGAGAATGTGTAATGGGTGGGTAAAGGTTCTGTATTCTTCACAAACCAGGATGTTCCATCTGCTCTCAGAACTCTTGAAAGAAAAAATGCTGTTCTTTTGAGGCAGATAGACGTTGAATGTGGAAATAAAATTGTTGCAAACCCTGTGGAGGAACCATAAACCAGATTTACCGAAAGATCCCCAAATGAAGAGATTGCCAACAGGATTTCACTTTTTGTTGGTAATTTTTCAACTTCACTTTTTACTTCACAAATTAAACATGAGTTGAAAGGCGAATTATATTTCTAAAAATGGTAAATTTCACTTAATTGTTGATACAACAGAGATGCGCCGTGCACATCCACAAATACCTGCATCATTGCCCGCTGCTGTGGCACGACTTGTAATTGCAAAGATCTCTAACTTGACCTCTGGGACCTTACTTCACACACAATCGATTTGGCGCTTGAGTAGCATTCAGCGGCAGCCGTATTCCATCTGAGGTCCCTCAGATAGTTGTCGCCTGAACAGCACATGCATGCAGAGCCTCTCCCAAGTTTGCGCCCGTCTTTGTGGCACAGCTTCCCTGGAACCTCCTTTATCCAAACTCTTTAATAAACCCCGTTAAGCGATGTGGTTGACTTTGGCAAAACTGAAGCAACAGCAGTAAAATTGTCCCAGTTCACAATCCCTGCTCTGACGCTGTTTTTGGCTTTCTGTCTTACTTAACTGTGTTAGACACAAACAGCTCCTTGTAAACGTGCCTTCTTTTCTCCTCTGCTCCAGCACTCCCTTTGTCTGCAGCTTTACTTTGTGTATGCCAGTCGCACAAATTTCATATTTAACATCCTTTTTGATCCTGTTTCCAAGTCGGGGGTTGTCAGTTTCATGGACCAGTATTTTATTCAAGAAAATTACAGTTAATGCAAATTCTTAAAACTCCCTATCAAACGTTCTTTAAAACCAATTACAGATTCCACAGGTATTTTAAAATTGCAAGTTTTGTTTACTATACTGCTTCTGGGTTGACGGTTGTCACAAGATCATTAACCTAGGTTAATATACCTTCTGTAGAAGAATAACGAGCTGTGAAAGGAGGGATTACAAGAAAGAAAAATGCTGGAAAATCTCAGCAGGTCTAGCAGCACCTCTCACCCCGCAGTATAAATATTTCCCACTTTCTATGTCTTTTAGCTTTGACAAAGGGTCATCTGAACTCAACGTTAGCTCTTTTCTCTCCCTACAGATGCTGCTCGACCTGCTGAGATTTTCCAGCATTTTCTCTTTGGTTTCAGATTCCAGCATCCGCAGTAATTTGCTTTTCATAAGGAGGGGTTACAGTTCTCTACAGTTGAGGTCAACTAGTCATCTCCAGCTAATCCTAGAGGTCACACTGCTAAGATTTTTTTTTGTTCTTTATTCTTTCATGTAATGTGGGTGGCACAAGCAAGACCTACATTTGTTGTCTATTGCCTGTTTATTCTTGAATAGCTTCCAGGCCATTGCAAAGATCAGTTAAGAGTCAACCACGTTACTGTGGGAGTCATATGTAGACCAGACTGCGCAAGGATGGCACATTTCCTTCACTAAAGGATATTAATGAGAGAAAGGTTCACGAGCACGAATTCCAGATTTATTGATTGAGTTCAAATTCCACCAGCTGCCATGGTGGGATTTGAACCCATGTTTTTTAATTCATTGGATATTGCCTATCCTTGCCATTGAATTGAGTGGCCTGCTAGGCCATTTCAGAGGGCATTCGATAGTCAACCACATTGGGGTAGATCTGGAGTCGCATGGAGGCCAGGCCGGGTAAGGTTGCAGATTTCCCTCCCGAGAGGACATGAGTGAACCAGAGGGGGTTTTATGACAGCCGACAATGGTTTCATGGTCATCATTAGACATTTAATGAATTCAAACTTCACCATCAGCCGTGGTGGGATTTGAACCCAGAAACCTCCAGAGCATTACCCAACGTCTCTGGATTACTAATCCAGGGAAAATCCCACTGTGCCACCACCTCTCCTAGTCCTCCCCTCTCCTACCATCCCCAGAGCATTGGACTGGACCTCTGAAAACTAGTCCAGTGATATTACCACTATACTCCCCTGTGCTATGTGTTTATTTTAGTAAATAGCCTACAGTATTACTTGTTTATATTATGCGTGCCCAATCCACATTCCATTGGCTAAACTACAGTGGGAAATGGTAATGTTGACTGTTGAATCGTTTGACTTGAAAGTTGGCTGAAAAGTCGTAAAAGCAATTTCAAGATGTGTTGCATTTTGTATCACATCGGAGAGGTGATCAGGTGGTCAGGGCTTGAAACAATACTGCCCAATATATTTGTCCCAGAGATTTGTTTTAAGGCATGGTTTGATACGATTGGGATGTGTAAGTTGAGCACAGTCGGTGATTGTGACAGCTCTTTTATCCTTGCAAGAAATATTCTCAACCTTACTTTTTGCTTTCCTCTTCATTCTTTCTTTCTCTATCCCATTTAGTGCACGTGTATAAAGAGCTGAAAAACATTTTGCTTAGGTTGTCGATTTGTGTCTACGCAGTTGATCCTATTGTCCAGCCGTATGTTTTTAGGACCAGGGGCAGTTTAGTGATCTGAAGTGGATATTTAACAGACTTTAATGTCAAAAATCCTTTTTTTAAAAATTTCAATTCAGGTCTCCCTGCAAGTCCTGGATGCCGTTGTTTGTTATAACTCTTTGCCCTCTGAGTCTCTCCCGGGGTTTATCATCACGCTCTGTCGGACAGTTAACGTCAAGGAATTCTGTGAGTCCTGTTGGAAGGTATGAATTTTCACTCTTGCAGACGTGAATATTGGAAATGTGGGGCGAGATTCTCTGGCCTCCCCCGTGGCATGTTTCTCGGCTGTGGGAGGCGGCACGGCAGTGACCAGAGGCGGGACCTTCTGGTCCCACCGCTATCGACGGGATTTCCCATTGAATCCACCCCATGCCTCCGGGAAGCCCACACGGGCGGCTGAGGTGCGTCTTTGACGGGCCCAGAAGATCCCGTTGGCACGACGAGCCGGAAGGTCTCACCGGTGATTTTTGAATCACTTCTAAAATTAGATTGACTTCCCTAGAAAGTTTGTCCAGGGACCTGCTTTACAGCAGGTGAATGCTTGGTAAAGTATGAGTGGTGTATCGAAAGCTTAAAATTCTTTGTAATGTAAAATTAACCGCAAGAACCCAATTCAGACGCTTGGCGTTTTCACCCATTTAAAAAATGTATGAGCGGAAGACAACATCAGTAAATTAAGTTTATTTTAAAAGAAAAAGGCTAATTAATTATCCCCTCTTAGTTAGAATTAACTGGCTGTTAAAGTGGAGAATTTTTATCTGTTAGCTACCTTTGGCTGTACAGTGGTTTATGCTGATAGTGATTATACAGGAGAACATCTAGTCTTTAGTATTGGAGGATGCTTTCTTCTTGAAAGCAAGAAGTAGTTTTACAGGTAAGCACATAGCTGTTGTTCAGATTGGCATGTTTGTTCCCATTGGCATGTCATATTTAACAAGGCGACATTTTAAGAGTGTGCAAGATCCTGCAGCCAGTCTTCAAAAAGCAATCAGTGGCTTTAGTTGAGGTGGGAGCAAGGGGGGAGTTAAGAGTTACTTGTACCAGGTGGAAATTTATTTCTCAGGTGCTTGTCTCCATTGATACCACCATTGCATATCAAACGTATAACTTCTTGAGAGAATTCCGTCATCTCTGTCCTATTGTGTAAACAAATTGGTTAAGTGGGTTGCATGGAAACTGGGGTCCTGTTTAAGTATACTTCAGAAAGAAAATAAATCATTAGATGAAATGTTTGTCTAAGCGCACCTCAATACAAGGACTTGGACCGTGAACTATCAACTTAATCTTGAACTAAATTCTTAATGGAACTTTCCTTTTCCAGCTGATGCGCAAAGTCTTGGGAACACATCTGGGGCACAGTGCAATTTATACAATGTGTCGCATTATGGAGGATAAGTATGGCTATATTTTTGTTCATTGTTTTAAATACCTCCGTAATTTGTAATATTTTTAAGCTGTTTGATTTGTTGATATATATTTGATAAAATATTTGCACACTATTTTTGCTGTTCTTAAAACAAGTAATAATTTTGATGTATCTAACTTTGTTGTCCTGATGTTAGAGTGCATACGGATGATGCGGCTTTGTTGAGAGGTGCAGTATTCTTTGTTGGAATGGCTCTCTGGGGTGCACATCGTCTCTTTACCCTGAAGAGCACCCCAACATCTGTTTTACCCTCTTTTTATAAGGTAAAGCTGGGTAATCTTTTAACCAGGAAATAATTTACAGTTCTAAACCAGGGATTTTCTTTTTGGCAGAGTCTATTTGTGTACATTGCAGACTTTATTTGTTTGTGGTTCAGTGTAAAGCCATTCTGATAGCCAACGTGAAAGAGACATTAATATAGGGATCCATATTCGTTTGCCACGAGTGTATGAGCAGAAGCACCATTGGGAATAAGAAGAAAAACAGTTAAACTCGAGATTCATTCTATAAAACATTTGTCTTACCTGATTGCCGCCTTGTCATAGCCAGCTCTGTCTCCTGAAATACATCTGGTTTGTCTCTTTGGGCGGAAGTTTTATCACAAGCATTTGCTTTTCTTGTACTTGTCCAGATATAACTGTACGCAGTAACCAAGTCAATACTGGACACTCAGTGCATACTCAGTATTAAATATTCAGTGATCTGCAAACAATACTAAGCTCTCATTCAGCCAGTCAATATTGAACACTTAGTACACTTAGCTGTCAATACTAGACAGTCAAGCAACGTCGGACAAGTAATCTCAAAATTCAACATGTAGAAACTCCAGCGATATTAAATGCTGTAACTGCTAAACACAAATTTACTGTCAATATTGGAAACTTATTAACATATGGTCATTATTGAACACTAATCATTAACCCACTGTTAATGTTAGGCACTCAATTCAGTCAATATTAGAAACCCAGCCAATCTTGCACACTAACCTGGGCAGTCTTGGCCTCAGTAACTCAATTAATATTATTCAGTAATACTGCCAATATTAATCACTGAGTAACTCTAACAACATTCGCAATAACGTGGGGCAATATTGAGCATGCTATAAAGGCTCAGTAACACGGTCAGTATTAGATGCTCAAAATCTGCTGTTGCTGGATACTGTTATATTAGAGACTTGGTATTTTGAGTACTATTACACTCTCTAACTGGATCAGTAGTAGACAGTCAGCTCACGTTGGAATTTATATAAAAGTAAATCAATTGACAGACGCTGTGCAATTGGTTATTTCTTTCAGGCTATGACAAGTGCCAATGCAGTAGTGTCCTATGAAATTGTCCTGTCTATCACTAGATTGATCAAAAAGTATGGAAAAGAATTGCAGGTGGTTACCTGGGAACAACTTTTGGATATTATTGAAAGATTGCTTCAGCAAATACAGGTGAGTTTGAATTTTAAAGTTGTAATTTATGCCTCTAGTTGCCTGCTCTCTATCCAAAGTATGCACTTGGCGGCATTGCAGTAAATAGAACTCTTTGAGGAGGAAAAAAATATTTTTCACTTCAGACAAGTGGAGTTGATTTCAGTGTAAACCGGTTACCAGTTACTGGCTGCTAACTGCCATGCAGTGTCGGGTTTTATTCCCGTTATAAAGGTTACTAAACTATCAACCAGTGAGATGTAATGAAATTCTGACACATCTGTCGTGCCAAAGGGAACATTGGATTTGAACTCTTACTTTACACTGAGGTTATGATTAATTCATTTAAAATATCGCTGCACAGAAAGAGGCTATTTTGCCGATCATGCCTGTACCAAAATTTTCAAAGAACTATCGACAATTCCTACACTCTCTTCATAACCCTGCAGTTTTTTTCCTTTCAAGTTTCATTTAATTAAGAAAGTCACTATTGAATCTGTTTCTACTGCCCTTTCAAGCCATGTATTCCAGATCATAATTTACTGCATTTTTTAATTCTCCTAATCTCTGTTCTCTTTTTTTTTTGACAATCCTTGTATAGTGGAAGCCATCGAACCTGAGCTATAATTTCTTTAGGGATAGGCACTGAGTGCAGTGGTTATATTACTGGACCATTAATCAGCGAAAGCAAGTTCAAATCCCACCTTGGCAGCTTGATCATTTGGAATTCAGTTCAAAAGAAAAAATGTGGAAATAAAAAGCTTCCATAATTTAAGAAAAGTGACCATGTAACTGCCAGATGAGTGTAAGAAGCCATTAATGTTCATTCATCTCTCGTCTGGAAGAAACTGTCCTTGTGCAGTCTGGCCTGTATGTGACTCCAGTCCCATACCAATGTGATTGACTCTTAGCAGCCCTCTGAAGTGGCTTAGCAAGGCCCACCATCTCCAGGAAACTAGGAATGGACACCTAGGTTTTGGGAGTTGATAAGTATTTAAAAGAAAAAGCATCTTTCCTAGGTTTAATTTGAGAGATGTTCTCGCTATTGACAGTGAATCCGGATCCTTGTGTGTATAGCTTATCGAGCTTCCAAAAGCCTTGATATGGATACTCTATTTTGCAATCAATTCAAATAACTTGCCTGCAAGTCTCGTATCTTGATGTTGTAGTTGGATATTCCCTGAATGTACTAATCACCCTTGCTTGTCCTAATTGTATTTTAGACACTGGGTAGTCAAGAGCTGACAATTATTGTACATGAACTGCTAACCACTATAGAGGAATTGTATGAACAAAATGATTATCATGGTCCTCAGGAACGATTATTCACGCTGATTGAAAAGTGTTCCGATAAGAGACCGGTAAGATTTGAAACTTGTTTTAACCTTTAATGATTAAATTACAGCTCATCAAAGTGACCAATGTTAAAGCTTAAAAACTCCAGATTGATATTGATCAGTTGCAAATTAAGTACAATCCGAGCACAGAAATTAAAATGTGGGCAAGAAACTGCCCCAATTTCATAAGATTATGGACAGTCTTTGTCTTCATAACCAATGCATCCACTGTCTCTGCAGTCACCTCTTTTTGAACCCTAGGAGGTGAGTATCAGCTTCAGGGCAAATGTCAGCCTTTAGTCCCATTAGATGCTTTGGTCCTTTTCCTGTACTGATATTAATTTCTTTAAGTTCCTCCTTATTAGTCCCCTAGTTTACTCACTAATTTTGGTATACTTTTGGTGTCTTCTCCTGTGAAGACAGGTACAAAATATTTATTTAAGGTTTCTTCCATTTCCTTAACCTGCATTAGAATTTCCCCTCTCGGGATCATTTGCCACTGTTATTGTAGGAGTAAACATGCACTTCGTGGGTATCTGAATCAGAAGCACAAAAAAAGTTTGAAAAGTCATTGTCTAGGTTCCAAGTTTCAGTTGCCTGCTGATGAATGGCCGAATGACACATTGCTCTAAATTGTTTCAATCGTACAAGGTCAGGGATTGAGCATAGTTGGTACCAGAACCAAATACTTATTTTTCTTGTGATGAAGAGTAGATACTGGCATATGTTAACGTTTTGTATATTTTTGGCTCACATGTTTAAGGAGATCTCTGTCCTTACGCTGGTGTCCTACCGAGCTCAGTCTATTCACCCTGCGAAGCACTGCTGGATTCAGAATCTGCAAAAACTAATGGAGAAGTTCTTTAGGTAAGAAGCTACATCTATGAACTCAGCTAACCATGCCCAGTATTTATCATATAATAGTTTTTGTGGGACTGTCTTAACTTAATTGAGGTTAATTGGGGAAATGCTGAAAATGTATGGTATCGAAAATAGACCAGCGGATCCTGAGAATTCAACTCTTCACTATTGTAATACATCTTGAGTGATGTCCCAATGTTCTGTATTGCTGTATGGTTAACTTCTGTTTAGATTTTGTTTCTCCTTTGCATTTCTGTGATGTATCATATTTGTTGCATTAATAGAAGTACATGTTTTAGTGTGATAGCTGCAGCTGTTTTTGTGTGAAATGCTTACTTGGCCCAATGTCTTCCTGTGCCTGCAGGAATGAGAATCGTAGCACCATCCGCAAGAAAACTCTTGACGTCTTGTCATTCGTTTTGAGCATCAATCGACAACTGTATGAAGTAAGTGCAAAGCCTGGAGGGTAAATATTAGATTAAACCAGTTTTGTATGGCAGTGTTTTAAGGCCACGTGCTAAATAATGGTCAGGTACAGGTCCGTACTGCTGAACTTTGCATTTAAAATCCCAATTTTGTGGGGATGCATTGCCAAGGGAAACTCAAGTGGCGACCAAGTACTTCCCTGCAAGTGGGTTGAGAGCATGAAAACAATCCAGACTGTACACTGCTACCTCCTCTTGCAGTGGTGGAGCCCTGGAATGGGTTGTCCCCTTGCCCAAAGATCACTGAAAAGTTTTCCAATAAAGTGCCTGAATTACTTTGACAAGCTATAGTGTCATTTAAATTGGAGAAAGGGGAACTTTGAGCTACAAATGTCTGATAAATTGAGTTTAAATTTGGATATTTTCTGGAAAAATGTTTGTAATTAAAGAAAAATGCTGAAAGTGTACAGTTTCTTGTGGGTTGCTTGATAAGTCAAGGCAAGTACTGTCCCCTTTTTTTATAGGAGGAGCTGATTGAAGCTATAGTGATCCCCCAGCTAGGGCACATTGCAGATGACAAAGATCATATGGTACGAAGATTGGCCTCACAGCTACTGGTGGACTTAGCAGAGGACTGCAATACCCCTCAATTTAATAATCTCTTGGACATTATAGAAAAGGTATTGGTACTGTAGGTAGAATTAATACAAAATAAAGATTACAGACGCGATTCAACCATGCCGGGCAGAATGGGTGAATCCCGGGAGAGCCCCAAACTGGGGTCCGGGTCGATCGCTGGATGTGATCCAGATTATACGGCTCATATTTAAATATCCGGGCGCCTGAGAGTCAATAGCTTGGCCTGCGAGGCCTCAACCCGGCGCTGTTTAGCACTGGTTTACACAAATGTGGTGATGGAGAGTCACGCAAGCCATTGGGGCCAGGGCAGGGTAATATGCTGGCACCAGGGTGCCTGGGGAACTGCAAGGTTGGCAGTGCCAGATTGGCATTGCCAGGGGTTGGGGCCTGCATCAATGTAGTGAGATTCTTTTTATTAATGAATCCCCATTTAGTTTTAAGTTTGTGATTGGGTGTACAGAATATTGAGCTGTGTACCCCCTGCCATTGCTTTGAAATTTAAAAAAATTGTTTCTAAAGCAAAATCGTGCACTCAATGGTCGCATGGTGCAGACCTGCCATATGGTGATCGACTCAATTGTCATGTGTATTACGAGAATTTGTGTCTATTGAAATTGCACCTCATTAGCTTTGATCCGTTATATTGAAACCAAATAATCAAGCGTGGGTCGATAAACCTGGGGACAAATTGCAACCTTTTAGGGTTTTAAAATTTGTTTTTAATGTACAATTTTGTGTGTCTCTACGTATTAAAATGCGTCTGCCTTTTTTAAAAAGGTTGTGAATCGGCCTTTGATTGATCCACCGGTTGTGGAAGCTGTGGAGAGTGATTTTCTATATGAATCGCCGCTGGAGGATGTGAAGACGGCTGTCTTGGGCCTATTGGAGATTCTGCAGGTTAAACATCAATCTTCTGCGAGGTTATATTGCGCTTGCCCTTTCGAAATGTGCAGTTTTGCCATCTTCAGAGTTAAGTTAATGGACAAATCTCTCCCATAGATCCCCGTTTTAAAATGGCAGTGTTCCCTCGGTGACTGCTCACCATTAAAGTAGGAATCTGATTGGTAACAATTTCACTTCAGTGCTCCAGGCACAGTCAGTATGCATCACAAGATTGCACACTGTCATCCTGGGTTGTACAATTCCTCGAGCAGAGTTTGTGCCTTCATTTATATGCCTAACATTTCTGATGTCCTAATTAAGCCTCACTATGCTGTTTCACTTCATTGAACTTTCTAACTTCGGACAATTTAAGTTTTGAATGTTTGCTTTCAGCTAGATCCAGGAATTCTGTCAGGGCTTCGACAACCAGCAGATGGCACCTCCAGCATGGCTTATGAGCCCCTCATTACAAAGTTAATTGATTTTCCCATTCTGTACGCTCTTAAACTATGATTATTATATATTCAATGGTAGTGCAGCAAATATCTTTGTTTTCGGTCGGGTGAACAATACATTTTCTTTACATTGAACTCTGAGAGAAGTTCGAAACACCGGCCATGCCACATTAGGAGCATAGCTGTATTCAGCCCCTCGATCCTGCTCCGCCATCCAGTTAGATTCATGGCTGACCATCCACTTCAATGCCTTTTCCCCCACACTATCACCACGCCCCTTTATATCATTGATATTTTGAAATCTGTCAATCTCTATTTTAAACAAACTCAAATGTCTGAGCTTCCACTGGCCCCTCTGGTAGAGAATCCAAAGATTCATAACCCTCTGAGTAAAACCATTTCTCCTCCGAGAATCCCTACAGTGCAAAAAAAAGGCCATTTGGCCCATCAAGTCTGCACCAACCCTCTGAAAGAGCACCCTACCTAGGCCCACACTCCCGTCCTTTCCCCTTAACCCTGTAAACCCCACCTAACATGCACATCTTTTGGACTGTGGGAGGAAACCGGAGCACCCGGAGGAAACCCACGAGGACACTGGGCGAATGTGCAGACTCCACGCAGTCACCCGAGGCTGGAATTGAACCCGGGTCCCTGGCGCTGTGAGGCAGTAGTGCTAACCGCCGTGCCGCCCCAGTGCTAAGTCTCGGTGGATTCCCCCTGATTTTGAAATTGTGTCCCGGTTCTAGACTCTCCAACCAGGGGAAACATCTTACCTGCTTCTACCCTATTAAGTGTTTTGTAGGTTTCAATAAGCTTACCCCTCATTCTTTGGAACTCTCTCTCCCAATCTCTCTCCATAGAACAGTGCTGCTATCCTGGTAACAAACTTGGTGAACCTTTGCTGCGCTCCTTTGACAATGATACCCTTCCTGGGCAAGGGGACTAAAACTGCATACAGTACTCCAGCATGTGTGGTCTTACTAAAGTTCTATACAATTTAAGGAAGACTTTGCTACTCCTGTATTCACATTCCCTTGTGATAAAGGCTAACATACCATTTTCCCTTCTAATTGCTTGCTGCACCAGTATGTTAGCTTTCAATGGCTTATTGACAAGAACACCCAGGTCCTGTTGTACATCTATAATTTTTATTAGGGTTTTCACAAAATATCAACAACAGAATGAAAAAGAAACCCAATAAAATTAAATACAGAACAAAGTAAAACAACCCCCGTGCCCCCCTCCCCCCTATACATAAATAATAAATTAACACCCCGAGTTAACACAAAGCAAACATATACACCCCCTCAGATCCTCCAGTGTAAACAAACAAAAGTAACTGCCTAGCCCCATGGAGCACAAAGAATGAACTTGCTTTTATATGATGCCTTTCATGACTTTTGAACATCCCAAAATAGTTAATAACCAATGAAACACTTTAGAAGTGTGGTAGTCACTGTTGTAATGGCGGAGACATGGCAGCCATTTTGTACCCCAAAGTCTCTCAATAAAACAATTTGACAAATGACCATATCAGCTGTTTCGGTTGTTGGCTGGGTGATAAATGTTAGTCAGGACACTAAGGAAAACTCCCCCATGCCTCTTCCAACAGTGGGAAAAATTACTTCTCCCCGGCAGGGCAAGCATTGAACATCTCATCTGATAGATGGCACCTTTGACAGTGCAGCACTCTATACTGTAAGTGTGTCTACTGTTTACATTAGTTTCGACAGTTCATACTGAAAGTGTTAACACATCTTTCTTGCCAGACCAAATTATACAGTTTACCTGCCAGTCACGCAAGTCGGGCATATGAGCTTCTGATAAGTCATATACAGTCGCACTACCAGCAAATGTACACATCTTCCATCGCAAGCAGTATACGCCTAAAGGTAGGTGAAATCTCACTATATTTCAGAGCCAACTTGCAGTTCCAACTATAACCCATTTTATACTCCAGTTTATATGTTGGTTAAAAATACAAATTATCTTTGTATGGACTTTCTGACTAAAATCCATCAATTAGAACATAGAACATAGAACGATACAGCGCAGTACAGGCCCTTCGGCCCACGATGTTGCACCAAAACAAAAGCCATCTAACCTACACTATGCCATTATCATCCATATGTTTATCCAATAAACTTTTAAATGCCCTCAATGTTGGCGAGTTCACTACTGTAGCAGGTAGGGCATTCCACGGCCTCACTACTCTTTGCGTAAAGAACCTACCTCTGACCTCTGTCCTATATCTATTACCCCTCAGTTTAAAGTTATGTCCCCTCGTGCCAGCCATATCCATCCGCGGGAGAAGGCTCTCACTGTCCACCCTATCCAACCCCCTGATCATTTTGTATGCCTCTATTAAGTCTCCTCTTAACCTTCTTCTCTCCAACGAAAACAACCTCAAGTCCATCAGCCTTTCCTCATAAGATTTTCCCTCCATACCAGGCAACATCCTGGTAAATCTCCTCTGCACCCGCTCCAAAGCCTCCACATCCTTCCTGTAATTATTTTAAAAGGAAAGCCCTGTCTTCAAACTTATTTTGTTATGAAAACCTGCTCAGTGTTTCAGTAAAGTGTGGCATTCCAAGACTCGTGGCTATCATATTACGGTGGTAAAAGACTGAAATGTCTACAGCATCAACCTGCATTTGTATAGGGCCGCTTAACATGTAGTATCAGAGGAGTTCACAGGAGCGTTATTGGACAAAATTTAGCAAGCCGTTTGATTCAGTGAAAGCATCTGTGTCAGAGCATTTTCTGAAGAGAACTGACACTAAACGTAGCTGAGTGTAATCTGAGTTACTTATAAATGATTCCAATTTAATCCTGTCTTTCAGCTCATGACCATAATATACTGAACTTGGCATTATTGGCCATTGTACCTTGTGTTCAGTTCTACAAGTGGCTAGTATAATTGGCTCATTGCTCTGTAGAGTTTGCTTCCAACTTGGAGTCTGCTGCTTGATTATTGTAGTGGTCTTCTCTCTCCTCTCATTGTCAACATGATAAAATCATGCCGCTCGCATGGAGCACAGTGACAATGTAATTCTGTAATTCACAACTTTTTAAAAGCAGTGATATGCCCGGCATTTTAGATTGAAGTCCTGAATTTGAATATCTTAAAGCAAATACGTTTAGTGAGCTGGAATTCATTTTTTTTTAATAGACCAAAACTGCTTGAGTTAGAGATCTGAAATTGGGGTTGTTAAGCAATGCACATTCAGAAATGTGCCCACATTCTGACTATTGCTTTGCATCCAGTAAGTATACAATGTTTTTGGAAGAAAGTTGAATAATTCAATCAAAATCTAGATCATCCACCATTTTTCAATGTCATAGAAAAGCCAACAACAGGGTATGAATGAGTGTAATAGAGCAGTCATTGTCATGGTAACTAGCACACAATTGTTTTCGCAGGTATTCAATTTTTTTCTGCATCTTCGAGTTGACTCTCTCTTCCGCATTGGAGTGCCAAATAAGGAGAGGATTGTGAGATTCAGCCCATATTGTCTCTGCGGAAGCAGGTAGACAATCTTTGCTTTCTGTTTCCTCTTTCATTCAATCCATCCTTTGGAATTTGTAGCTCTGACATCTGCACATTGGGCTGGAATTTATATATCTCCTCATGTTCTCGACGGGGGGGGGGGGGAGCACACGTAACATATGTTGGCCCAACCCCGAGCTGACCCTCATATTTACACTAGATGGTCCCACCATAATTAAAGGTCAATTTGGCTTGTTAACAAGCCTACTGACCTGAATAATATGATAGGCACGGCAAATTACGGTTGGAGTGGGCAGGCCGTTCTTTTTAAGGCATAGACAAAAAAGGGAGGCACCCCGATTTAAGAAATTCCCTGCGCTCATCAGGGGGCACCTCTCTCAAGATGTCACCTCCACCCCCCTTTCAAAACCCAGCCCCCACCCTGGGATCTGATCCTTTCCTACTCTTAAAACCCCGTGATTTACCTTTTACCTTTCTGGGGCAGCCATCATCATCCTCGATCTCTTTCCTGCTTTTCTGGCAGCGCTCGCTACTGAGCTATGGCGGGAAGGGGGAGGTGTGGAAGCCCCATGATGAACCACTGGAGCCGGCCCGTAGCATGTTTACAGAGATAGGGTGAGCTGGTTACAGTCGTGTAGGCTACTGGCCGAATCCCCCAAACCCGCCTTCAAAATACAGCCCATAGGATCAGGAATAAACCATTCAGCCCCTCGAGCCTGTTGCACAATTCTGTTGGATTGTGCTTGATTTCTATCTCAACGCCATGTACTGGGCTTTGCTCCTTGTCCTGGGCACTTCTATCGGTCTTGCGTCTTGAAAGTTTCAACTGATCCAGCATCCACAACCCTCGAGGAGACGAAAGTTCCAGATTCTGTTGGCAGTTCCAGGTTACGTGATATTGACATTGGACGTGAACATTTCACTGAATTAATCGGCACTCGATTTCACGTTTTGCGCTTTAGCTACTTGAATTTGGCTCTTAAGACATGAAATGAAAGCTGACACTGATGTAACTTTCTAGTTATATTAAGTTAATGCCTTCAAATATGTATAATTGGCAAGGGACCGGAGTACACATTGCCACAGCCACTTGACTTGCTCAGGCAGTCTTCCAGCATGTAGGAACAATACGTAATTTCAAATTTCCGACATTCCCTGTATTAAATTTTGTTGTAGTGAGTCTGAGAAGAGAAGTGCTGAGAAGAAAGGACAAGGTACAGTTTCTCCGCCAGCGGGGAGTCCTGCAGCAGCTCCGAGTACAACCATTCGCATGGGTTATTTACCTTTCTCCCTGGCCTTCGCTGCACTTCTCCAGTGTCTCGAACATGTAAGTAAAAAGATTATATACCATAACACGAATATGAGAAATTAAAAAGTACCTTTTTTATCCTCCATCAGGCTTGTTCCTTCTACAGGTCAAAGCCCCTTGCTAATTTTTGTAGAGCAAGTGTTTGCCAAAGCACCTCTCACTTTCTCCTCCTGTTTCACTCTTCCAAATGATACATTGAGTGAAATCTATCTCGTGTTTGTTCATCTGAATGCTTTCAATCCATGTTGCACCATTTCCATACTGCTTGCAACTGTTGTGTGCCACAGAACATATAGTGTTCACAAAAAAGGTAGCTTTAAGGGATTTATATTTGGATTGGTAAATATTAGAAATAAGGTATAGTTTTAAGTAGGATTAATTTAATGTTTCTGTGCCTGGAAGGGCAAAACCTATAGTTAGATTGATACTGGTCACAGGTGTTTGTATATATGTGGGGTTTTGTTTCGATTCCAACTGTGATTCTGTTGTGCTTACAGAGGGTTACGGCATGAAAAATAAATATAAGGGAAAAGCATATTGCCGTTGCTCAAACCCGAGGCCCTTGTAATGTAGAAAACCTTTTTAAGTTTTAGCGGGATATATTGCAGTTGGACTGAACATCGGGAAGTGAACATCTCTCAAACCTGCCAGGAGAAACTGGCGAGGACAAGGGAGTTGCAACGATACAGGCTTCCTAAGGAACAATATGCAGCCCAGGGAATTGTCGCAGAAAGAATGAAATGAAATGAAATGAAATGAAAATCGCTTATTGTCACAAGTCGCCTTCAAATGAAGTTACTGTGAAAAGCCCCTAGTCGCCACATTCCGGTACCTGTTCGGGGAGGCTGGTACAGGAATTGAACCGTGCTGCTGGCTTGCGTTGGTCTGCTTTCAAAGCAAGCTCTTTAGCCCCGTGCTAAACAGCCCACCTTTAATATGAGTGGAGTTAAGAGAACAGTGTCCAAGGTATTGTTCAGAAGAATTGAAGGAAGAGTAAACAAAGGGTTCTTAGTTAAAGAGGCAATTGCAGTAACCAGATTTAAAGTGAAACAGCAGACTTCAGCGATAAATCAAACATTTGATGCCATTTTAATACAGGTTGAGAGTTGAAGTAATTCTGCACAGTTTGTATGGCAGCCAAGGGAAAGAAATCCTAAAGGGGGTGGTGTAAAGTCATGGATTGGATTCGTTGTTAAAAGTGGAGTTGGTGGCACAGTGGTTAGCACTGTTGCATCACAGCGCCAGTGACCCGAGTTCAATTCTGACCTTGGGTCACTGTGTGTGTGGAGCTTGCACGTTCACCCCATGTCCGCATGGGTGTCCTCTGGGTGCTGCGGTTTCCTCCCACAGTCCAAAGATGTGCAGATTAGGCCACGTTAAATTGTCCATGTTAAATTGCCCCTTTAGTGTCCAGGATGCGCAGGTTAGGTTATAGGGTTGTTGGGATAGGGCAGGGTAGAAGGGGGAGTCTAAATGGGTAGGTCATTCAAAATGTCGGTGCAAACGTGATGGGCCGAATAGCCTCCTTCTGCACTGTAGGAATTCTATGAGAAGCTTTGTTTAAAAATGTCATTTGGAAAACCTGGACTGGATTTTGGACTGCAAATTGCTAAGGGAAAGCATTCTAATGAGAGAAGGTTTTAAAGTGTGTTTTTAGGAATGGAATTTGGAAACTCTCATGTGACAAAGGTGCTTCACTGGAGCACCTTATGACACCAAACCACATACGGAGATATTAGGTCAGATCACCAAAAGCTTGACCGGGGATAGGTTTTTAGAAATGTATTTAAGGAGGAAAGTGGGATAGAAAAGAGGAGATGTTTAGGGCGGGTATTCCAGAACTTGCGGTCTAGGCAACTGAAGGCATTGCCACCGATTAGTGTAGCAATTAAAATTTGGGGCCTGAATTAGATGAGGGCAAATATCGAGAGTCGTGGAGCTAGGGGGCGATCACAGATATGGGGAGGGGGTGAGGCCATGGGGGAATTTGAAAACCATGATGAGAATTTTAAAGTTGCAAAGCTGCTTGACTAGGAACCATGTAGGTCAGTGAGCAGTGGGGTGATAGGGCAGCGGGACTTACTGGCTGCGAGGTTAAATTACAGGCAGCAGTGTTTGGATTACCTCAGGCTTACAAAGGAGCAAATGAGGAAGAGCAGTCAAAGTGCATTGAAATAGTAAAGCCGACAGATAATGAGGCATGAGTGAGTGTTTCAGCAGTGAATTTGTTGAGATGGGCAAAGTCGGGCAATGTTATGGAGATAGTCATCCTTCGTGATGGGGGCGAACATGAAATTGGAAGCTCACCTCGTGATTAAATGTGACGCCAAGGTTGTGAGCAAATTGGCTTAATCTCATACAGCTGTCAGGAAGAGGGAAGTTCGATTCCGGCTTGGGTCACCGTCTGTGCGGAGTCTGCATATTCTCCCCGTGTGTGCGTGGGTTTCCTCCGGGTGCTCCGGTTTCCTCCCACAGTCCAAAGATGTGCAGGTTAGGTGGATTGGCCATGATAAATTGCCCTTAGTGTCCAAAATTGGCCTTAGTGTTGGGTGGGGTTTCTGGGTTGTGGGGATAGGGTGGAGGTGTTGACCTTGGGTCGGGTGCTCTTTCCAAGAGCCGGTGCAGACGCGATGGGCAGAATGGCCTCCTTCTGCACTGTAAATTCTATGAGTCAGTGGCTGGGAAACGGAGTTTGGAACAATGTCATCAGTCTTCCCAACATTTAATTGGAGATTTAATGAACCTGGTGTCACTATGACTCTCTTGGCTTTTTGAAAGAAACATCTAATACCCTACCACTCTTTTTCTCCAAAGCCCTGAATTTTCCCCCTGCTAATATCTATCCAGTTCTCAATTGCAAGTTACTATTGAATACACTTCCATTGTTCATTGGTTGTCCCAGCTCACTGTGTGTTTCAACCTTTTTCCTCAGCTTCCTGCTGATTCCTATGTCAATTATCCTAACCCTGCGTTCCTTGGTCAGTGACCACTCCCGTCAATGGAAAGAGTTTCGTCTCTTCATCCACCCTATCAAGATTCTTCAAAATTGTGAACAACTTTAAAAAAACAAAAAAAGTTCAGTTGCTCAGTTATATTTCAATTGAACTTTGCTGGAATCTTGTTGAGGGTGCTGCAAAAACCATCAAATGCTTGGGATGGTGGAATGTCTTTGTTGCAATCACAATTTGATGATGTTGATTTCGATTCATCTTTTCCTCTTTTTTTGTGTTATAAAAGGAGACAGACTGGAAGGTACTGAAACTTGTTTTGGATAAACTACCTGAATTGCTCAAGTATAAGGGGCTGATTCTGACCTCTCCATGCAGCATCGACCAACTCTGCACTGCCCTCTGTACCATGGTAAAGTAAAAATAATTCATCTGTGATGTACCCTTTTTGTAATATAATAATAATCCTTATTGTCAAGAGTAGGCTTACAATGCAATGCAGTTACAGTGAAAAACCTCTAGTCGCCACATTCCGGCGCCTGTTCAGATACACTGAGGGAGAATTCAGAATGTCCAAATTACCTACCAGCACGACTTTCGGAACTTGTGGGAGGAAACCAAGCATGTGGAGGAAACCCACGCAGACACAGGGAGACAGTGACCCAAGCCGGGAATCAAACCTGGGACCCTGATGCTGTGAACCAACAGTGCTAACCACTGTGCTGCCTTGTCCCCCATAATTTTTTGTATCTTTCCTATGGAATCTTGCTCAGGTTGGGGGTTCCACTGGAGCAGGCAGCTCTCCCGTATCTTTGGATTGGATTGGATTTGTTTATCGTCACGTGTACCGAGGTACAGTGAAAAGTATTTTTCTGCGAGCAGCTCAACAGATCATTAAGTACATGAGAAGAAAAGGGAATAAAAGAAAATACATAATAGGGCAACACAACATATACAATGTAACTACATAAGCACTGGCATCGGATGAAGCATACAGGGTGTAGTGTTAATGAAGTCAGTCCATAAGAGGGTCATTTAGGAGTCTGGTGACAGTGGGGAAGAAGCTGTTTTTGAGTCTGTTCGTGCGTGTTCTCAGAGTTCTGTATCTCCTGCCGATGGAAGAAGTTGGAAGAGTGAGTAAGTGTTGTTCCTTTTATGGGCTAGATAGCAACTGCAAGTAGCCATAGATAGAAGTAGCAAGGAACCAAGGCGCCCATGGGAGGGGGTGGGGGGGGGGGCTCAAAGAGCTTTTTAAAGCCAACCCCGTTCCTGCCTCCAATCAATATCGGCATTTGTTCACTCTGGGCCATTGATTTGCGATTAGAAGCTGGAGCGGTGTCTGGCTTTAGTTTTTTTTCCCAACCTTACCAGAAGTTTGCTGAAACCATTTGTAACACAGCATCAGCTGATAGCGGCCACCTCAGTGCTAGCCTGCAATATTAACTTCAGTCCTTTTGCAGAGTGTAACACTGGATAATGCTGAGCTGTCTGGGGAAATTTACCCCCCATGCTCAATAGATTATAGGAAGCAAATTATGTAAATTCAACATTAATTAGGAGATTAATTTTGGATTTAGCTCTGAAGATCTCATTTGTTGCATATTTCAGGCATGAAGGCATTGCTCTCCTATAATTGTAAATGTGATATTAGGCATTCCAATGTTAGGGTTAATCCCCTAAAGGATACAGACTGGAATATGCTGAAACTTGTATTGGATAAACTTACTGAAGTACAAGGGATTCATTCTGATCTCCACACAGCATAAACCCATTTTGCTCTGTTCTCTGTACCCATGCTAACTGTAAAAAAGAAAACCAGAATGTGGTCATCTACGCTTTGCCACACTTTCATTTTCTTATGAAAACGTTTGGTTGAGAGTTCCACAGAAGAAGGCAGTACTCATCAGCTGCCCTCTGTTTTGTCCCACAATGTGCTTCAACCAATCTCAGAGGAACATTGCCAGGGGTCAGGTAGTCTCCAACCTTTCTCATATTATACCTCCTGCTTTAACTGCTGATGTTTAACGTAGACTGAATCTCCTGGTACAGGCAGCCCTCGGACGGACAACACAATTGGTTCCCGAAAACCGTGTTGTAAGTCGAAACATTGTAAGTTGGAACTTCCCATTGGAACAATTGGGAGCGGTTGTTTCCTGAACCAAGGCGCGATACCCTATTTTCACTAAATACTAAAAGGTTTTTGAGATCTAGCTTCAGTATAATTGCTTTACAATACAGTATTTGCCATGATATAATATTCTCTACACTTTCAAAAACACTTCTATCCTATAACTGAGAAGTAATTTGCTCTCCCTGTCGTTGTGAATGGTAGAACAGGAAGGAACATAACATTTGGTAATGAGATTGGATAGACTGGGGTTCTTTTCCTTCGAGCAGAGGAGACTGAGTGGGGGCGGGGCGGTGGGGGGGGGGGGGGGGGGAGGACATGATTGAGATGTACAAAATAATCAGGGGCATAGATAGAATAGACAGGAAGAAACTTTTTCCCTTGGTGGGGGCATAGATTTAAGGTAAGGGCCAGGAGGTTTAGAGGGGTTGTGAGGAAAAACCTATTCACCCACAAGAATGGTGGGAGTCTGGAACTTGCTGACAAGGAGGCGGAGACCGTCATAATGTTTAAGAACTATTTAGATGTGCACTTGCGATGCTAAGGCATACAAGGCTCTGGACCAAGTGCTGGAAAATGGGATTAGAATAGTTAGGTGGTGGTTTTTGACCGGCGCAGATGCAAGGGGCTGAAGGGCCTTTTCTGTGCTGTAGACCTCTATGAATATAGCCAACAGTTTGCTGGCATGTCATCGTAAAGTCGAAACAGGATGTCAATGTATAAACGTTACCATTCATTGTAAAGCTGAGCATTGTCTGTGTTGAGTTAGTGTTGGGGGAAGCTGATGTACTTGGTGAAAGAATTTCTTGAGCTGGATGCTAATTCTCAGACGGTAGTCATTTCAGACAGCTTGTCCTTTCCAGGTGACGGATCGCCAGCTAGCAGAGAGGTTGAGGAATACACCCGACGGTTTCTCTCGCACTGACGTCCAATTGGCAGTTGTCCCGGTGCTGACGGTCATCACTTCGTATCATATTTACTTGGACCAGCCTAGACAGGTAAATTAAAATGCAGTTAACATTCAGAGCAGAATTCTGGTTCAACAGCTTTCTACACCGAATTTGTTTGGACCAAACAGACCTTTGGGGGACGGGTACAGAGAACAAAAGGAGGGAATGCAAACAAAGAATGAGATATGGGCGTGATCACAGTGTAGAAAATGGATGGTCAAGCAGGTGAATTGATAAATGGGGCACCCTGTATTGAAATCTGAGCATTGAATGTATCAGAATGGAGAAAATATTGTGCATCAATGATTCATCTGTTACTTTGTTTAATTTAATTTGAGTTTTCCTTTCAAGTGGTGTCATTATTTCCCAAATAAGTAGCTCAGACTGCTGTGAAAACACCTGAGACTATCTAAAGCAGACCCGAAACTTGGAATAGTCCTTGAGGCCGCTGTAATCTGATGTAATTCTGTGCTAACTGTAATGATTCGATGGGACGAGCGTTCATAAAATTGTGGTTTTATGACCTAGATGAATGTCATTCTGGCTAAGATCTCTGAATAACTGCAATGCGTTGTTTTAATATGATCCGTCTTTGTTCTTTGAGCAGCGTGAATTTGTTCATTGCCTTGATACTGGGCTGATCTATCGTTGTGCCAAACAATGTGTGGTAACACTCACCATGTGCATCATCGAGATGCCAGACATCATGGTCAAACTGCTTCCTGGCATTATTCTCAAACTGACACACATCTCTGCCACACTCACCATGGCTATCCCCATGCTGGAATTTTTATCAAGTAAGATTATTTGGTTACATTTATGGTTCTTCTGTCATATAACTAGTGATGAATTGGAGGGTATAATGTTTTATAATGCAGATCTGCTAAGCTGCAAAAGCTGCCACTCTTAAGTGACAGACAGATGTCCCCAAGCCTCCTTCCTGAAATGTTGTTCTCTTCTACCTCTGCTTCCTTCCTCCTGTTTAACAGCGTCTCAGTTAGAGGACTGATATTGTCCATATCCTGCTATTTTTGGGGTATGGGGGTAATAGTAATCTTAATTAGTGTCACAAATAGGCTTCCATTAACACTGCAATGAAGTTACTGTGAAAAGCCCCTCGTCGCCGCACTCCGGTGCCTGTTCGGGTACACTGAGGGAGAATTCAGAATGTTCAGTTCACCTAACAACACGTCTTTTAGGAGTTGTGGGGGGAAACCGGAGCACTCTGAGGAAACACACTAGGAGAATGTGCAGTCTCTGCACAAACAGTGACCCAAGCCGGGAATCAAACCCAGGTCCCTGGCGCTGTGAAACAACAGTGCTAACCACTATGTTACCGTGCCACCTTGTATGGTTTGTGCGTGTGTGGGGGGGTTGGATGTGGGGTGTGTGGGGGGCTGTGGACACGGCACAGAGATTCGGAGCCGATGGACCCATGAACTCTTGCAATCCTTCCGCCCTGCTCCAGGCAACAGGCTGTGCCATTCCACAGTTGTCTGCTGGGAAGGGGACGAACAGCAGAAGTTCCCCTCCTGGGGAATATAGAATATGGAGACTCCATTTAAGATGGAGATGTGGAGAAATTTCTTCCCTGACAGTTGTTAATGTTTGGAATTTTCTACCCCAGAGAGCAGTACAGACCAAGTCATTGAATAGGTTCAAGACTAATAGACACATTTTTGATCTACAAGGGAGACGAGGAGTATGGGCAGAGGAACAGGCAGGAAAGTGGAGTTGAGGCCATGATCAGATCAGCCATGATCTGTTTAAATGGCGGAACAGGCGTGTGGGCCCACATGGTCCACTCCTGTTTCTTATGATCTTATTTTGACTGTTCACTCCCATCTGGCAAACTGGCAGAATTTCTCTCACTGACTGCAATTAACCTGTGACTTGCTGCTCAGTACAGACAGTGCGTCAAGTTGCCTTGTACCCCTAGGGTGCCTGTTGTGTGGCTTGTTTGATATCAGCCCACCAAATCAGAAGTGGGGATGTTTGCAGATGACTGCACAATGTTCAGCACCAATCATGACTCCTCAAATAATGAGCAGTCCATGGCCAAATGCAGCAAGACCCGAATAATATCCAGGCTGACAAGTGTCAAGTCACATTTGCGCCACACAAGTGCCAGACAATGATCATCTCCTACAAGAGAGAATTTAACCATCGCCCCTTGACATTCAATGGCATTACCATTGCTGAATTTGCTATACTCAAACATCCTGGGGGGTTAGCATTGATCAGAAACTGAACTGGACTAGCCATATTTAATACTGTGGCTATCAGGGCAGATCAAAGGCTAGGAATCCTACGGCGAGTAACTCACCTCCTGACCCCTAAAGCCTGTCCACCATCTACATGGCACAAGTCAGGAGTGCAGTAGAATACTCTCCACTTGCCTGGGTGAGTGCAGATTCAACAACACTTGAGAAGTTTTACATCATTCAGGACAAAGCAGCCCTGCTTGATTGCTCCCCCTACCACAAACATTCAAACCCTCCACCACCGATAAACAGTGGCAGCCTTGTGTACCATCTACAAGATGCACAACAGTAACTCATCAAGATTCCTTAGACAGCACCTTCAAAACCCACGACCACTGCCATCTAGAAGGACAAGAGCAGCAGATACCTGGGAACACCGCCACCTGGAGGTTCCCCTCCAAGTCACTCCACCCTGACTTGGAAATATATCGCCGTTCCTTCACTGTCACTGGACAACATTCTGGAACTCCCTCCCTAACAGCACTGTGGGTATACCTACACCTCAGGAACTGCAGTGGTTCAAGAGGGCAACTCACCATCATATTCTGAAGGGTAACTAGGGATGGGCAATAAATGTTGGACTAAACAGCGACACCCACATCCCGTAAATGAATAAATAAAATTTTTTAAATCCTAAATTCAGTCGGAGTTCTTGTGTCAATATATATTTGTGGTCTCGAATGCAAATCTGTTGTATAAGGAATTTTAAAATCTGCATTCTCTTCCAGCCTTGGTGAGACTTCCTCCTCTATATGCTAACTTTGTGGCGGAACAGTATGTCAGTGTATTTGCTATCTCATTACCTTACACTAACCCTTTCAAGTAAGTGACTTACTTTTCTCAATTTTGTTTAAAGAAGTCGCAATTTTCAGTCTTTTGCAACAAAATAAATTTGTCATGTTCTCGGGTGTGAATTTTAATTTGGTATCCTATATCATCTATGTAAAACAATTGCAATAGCCACTCCCCAAGTAAACTTGGGTTTAGTTCTTGACATAGTCTCCAGTGGTACCAAGATGGATGTTATATCCCTGTCAAAGAACGCAGCGTAGGAAATTGAAATTTCACACTGCTCGTTCTGTTTAAGAAGCACTGCTTTTACTCTGTCATTCTTAGGTTCAACCAGTATATAGTGTCTCTAGCACACCACGTCATAGCCATGTGGTTCATTCGCTGTCGGCTTGTGTTCCGAAAAGACTTTGTACGTTACATTACAAAAGTAAGAATCTTGTTCCTTTACAAGTTAATCCTTCACTTAGTGTGCCG
Source organism: Scyliorhinus torazame (assembly GCF_047496885.1). Classification (NCBI taxonomy): domain Eukaryota; kingdom Metazoa; phylum Chordata; class Chondrichthyes; order Carcharhiniformes; family Scyliorhinidae; genus Scyliorhinus; species Scyliorhinus torazame. The sequence continues at coordinate 166,664,423 of NC_092723.1, forward strand.
ATTATTTTTGTTTATTCATTCATGGAATGGGGGCGTCGTTGGCAGGGTGTTTGTTGTCCATCCCTAATTTCTCTTGAATTGAATGGCTTGCGAGGTAATTTCGGAGGACAGTTGAGAGTCAATAACATTGCTGTGGGTCTGGGGCCACATGTAGGCCAGACCAGGTAAGGATGGCAGATTTCCTTCTCTGAAGGACATTAGTGAACCAGACGAGTGTTTATGACAATCGACAATGGTCGCATGGGAAGATTAGAATCATAGAATTTACAGTGCAGTGGGAGGCCATTCGGCCCATCGAGTCTGCACTGGCCCCTGTAAAGAGCACCCTACTTAAACCCATACCTCCACCCCGTAACCCAATAATCCCACCTAATCTTTTTGGACATTAAGGGCAATTTAGCATGGCCAATCCACCTAACCTGCACATCTTTGGATTGTGGGTGGAAACTGGAGCACCCGGAGGAAACCCACGCAGACAACGGGGAAAATGTGCGGACTCCGCACAGCCAGTGACCCAAGCTTGGAATCAAACCTGGGATCCTGGAGTTGTGAAGCAACATCGCTAACCACTGTGCTACCGTGCCGCCCTAAACTTTATATTCCAATTTTATTAATTCAATTTAAATTCCAACAGTTGCTTTACCCTGGGCTTTTGGTTTATTAGTCTAGAGACGTTACCGCTACACCACCATCTCCCCCATTGCCGATTCCCAATTGTACTTGAGAAGGTGGCGGTGAGCCAGTTTCCTGAACCGCTGCAGTCCATGTGATGGAGATAAACCCACCATGCTGTCAGGAAAAGAGTTCCACGTTTTTGGACCCAACTTTGACTCAATTTGGTAATACATTCATTAGTACATTTAATAGCGGAACGTTAGAAACAACCACTACACGATATAACTAATTCACTGTGACCCATGACTTGTTAAGATGCTGTATATTAGTGAAAATATTTCAGGTTGTTTTATTAAGTTAATGTAGACACATGCAAAACCTTACTAATTGCAGATCTGGCCATTATTAAAATAGTTTACAAAAGCAGTTTGGTATATTCTCAGAATCTTTCTCATTGAATTGTAGGTTTTTAAAAGGACACGGGTCTCTTCATTTTGTGCTGTCGATGATGACGTTTATTTTGGTGGAGGACATTAATTGCGGCTGTATGTGAAGTGCATTGTGGAATTTGCAGATTTTAAACATGAATTATTGTAAAGAAAGAACTTGAATTTGTACAGCACCACTTTATATTTTGAGGACGCCCCAAAATACTTTACCACCAATTAATTTTGAAACGTGTAGTCATTGTTGTTTTGCAGGCAAGCACTGAATAAGGTCCTCCAAACAGGAGTGAAATAAATGAGCAGTTAGTTCTGCTTCCTTCTGATGTTGGCCAGGGTACCAGGAAAATGTCTCTGCCAAGCCTTCTGTGCTGTAAACCTGTATTGTTCCATAACCCTGTCCTTTATTCTTTCTAATGTGCCTTTATTGTCTCTAAGTAAACTTCCATGGCTCCACTCTCTCGGTATGAATCTTCTGATTTAATGTAGAATCAAGGTTTGAACTTAAATTTATCTGATATCTTATTAATGTTTGTTTTTAATAAATAGGGTCTGAGGTCAAATGCCTTGCTACCATTTGAGGACACACATGAACCTAGTAGTTTTCGAGCTCGTAGCACAAGCTTGAATGAAAGACCTCTCAAAAGGTAGGCTAATTTCGAGAAGTGAGAGCATATATTTGGCATAATGCATGTTTCCGGTAACTGAGACTTAAATGTAAACCATTTGAATTGGTTGAGTTTTGCTGTGTTCACTGTACAGGGTGAGATTTCACAAAGTGCCACTTTCTGCTATTTTAATATAAAAGCTGGTGTTTGGCAAATATTGGCTATATTCCTGATTCGCTATTATTGATCGCTAATATTTTATTTCAACGTCAACTTTGCAAGAGAGCTCGTTAACATGTGGAAATTTATCTAATGACATCCAAATGTATTTTGGGTGTCGTTAGAAAGCACTGACATGTTAGAGAATTGAGTACCGTCTCTGTTTTGGTGCTTCCTGGCAACATCGAGCATTCATTTTGTTCTGTGTAATACAACCAGCCAGGTGTAGGGTCAAAAGCAACATTCTATAGATGCTGTTAATCCGAAATAAAGCAGAGAATGCTTTAAATATTCAGCAGCTCAGGCAGCATCTGTGGAGAGAGATCGAGTTAAGGTTTCAGGTTGTGACCTTTTATTAGGGTCTAGGATAAGTTGGAGGTGTAATTGGTTTTACGTAGGTTAAATGGGGGAGGGTGGAAAAGAACGAAAGGGAAGGTTGGTGATGGGCTGGAAAGTGGGAGTTGCTAACTCAGACAGGGGGCCGCACTGAGTAAGATTGTTCATTTATATTTTCAATGTGGCTCTAAGTACAGCAGGTCTGGGCTTTGTTACTGGAACTTATTTCCCGTGGAGCCCTTGCAGCTGGGAGAGTGGGGGTTCTTCAATTCCACCGGTCTGGGTTGGACTTATGTAAACTCCTACATAATCAGTGCTCCCAAATAAACTCTGTTAACAATAGCATGCCACTGAGAGCTTGCAAAAACACGCTAGTTGGGAGGTTTTGGAAAAGGTGGAACTAGTCAGCCGATTTCATCATTTTATATCTCTTTGGGTTACAGGGTTGGCCCTGGATTTTAGAGGGGATTACTGATAGATAATATGCCGATCATTCCTCACTGCTGCTAATCTTTTCTGAATGTGGCCTTCCATCATCTTGCTTCGATGTCCAGTATTTATGCATTTTTAGTCAAATTGAAATTGTGCTTTTCCTTATTTCCTGATTTTGTACAAATATATAGCTGGATTGCGCAAAGTTTGATTTTATTTTTTGTGTTTAATTGCACAGATGTTTAAGGTTGGAATATGGGCATCTGAACGGTAGTGATTAAGAGTATTCTAAACTGATAACTTAAATGGCAGTAATCCAGTCTTGCATTCTGCTAAATTGCTTTTTACTGGAAGTCCAGCTAATATTATTGGGATACTAGGGTATGATTACTACTAAATTTCCATCCTCAGCAGTTACAATTTTGAACAGTTTTCCTTCGCTTATGTCGAGGATTTGGCTTTACATAAATACATTAGCAGTTTGACATCTAGTGTATCCCGCAGTAATCCAAGGGTCATTATTCCATAATTAACGAGTACAATTGGCACTTCCACTACCCTTTCCAATAATTATGTAACTGAAGGCTTTAAATGGGCCATGTCCCATTTATGTGGCCATTGATTAAAATTACAAACAAAAAATTGTTAGCTATGTTATATGTGCTGAGATTTGTGTATTCGTATATCACTGTAAAGTCCCATACAGTTATTAGGTAGCTGCAAAAACAGACATTTATCCATTTATTTCTCTCATGCCCCTGCACAATTGTGTTGTCAAAATCTGAAAAGCTATTCCAACCTTAAGTTTATGGATTGCGTGTTCTATCAATTATAATCCGTAATGTATCAGGAATTTATATATTTCTTTGTTCTGTAGCATATGAACTGTGTTTGATCTAATTTGCTATTTTGTCATGTTTCAGATTTTGTTTTAATGCTTTCAAGTTTTTATTTCTTCCCCCACCCCACCCCACCCGTTTGTTCTTCTTTCTGTGCTGGTGTTTGTTTCCCTCACTTCACTTATCTGGGAACCCCATTCCTGGCCTGTGACCTCTGACCATCAACTCCTCCCAATGGCTCCCTTGCCACCTGCGGTGTCTTTGGGTTGGTGCTTGTAGCTTGCGAGCCACAAAGCCCCTAAAACCAGGCTTGAATAGTTCCCAAATTAAAGATATGAAAGACCTCTCAGCAGTCGAGGCCTTCCGATCCCGCAGCATCAGTGTCTCAGAACATGCAGCCCGCAGGTAGAGGCATTACAAAAACCTACGGTCAACAGAATTGCATTCTGGGGGTTTCTGCATGCTGGGAGGCTTGCATGATGTAGTAGTAGATTTAAAAAAAAAAAAATACTCTCTGCTGTTTCAATAAATACCTAATATGGGAATTTTGACCTGGATTAATATTGTATTCAGGTAGATTATGTACAGGTCAGTGGTTGTCAATCAGGGACTTGATTTAAGTTTCCAGCTCTTGTGATTAGAGGGCTATGTGTCAATACAGCTGTATTCTCAATAAGCAGACTCTGCTGTTTCTTGTTTTATTATGGACGTGCGTTAGCCTGAAATGTTCATCGGGAGAAAGAACTTTCAATTATATTGCACCTTTCACAAACTCAAGAAGTCCAAAAACACTTTATATAGCTAAGTAAGTTTTGAAGCGACATGTAGAAAAATAATATTATTAATAGTAACCGGTGAGGAACCCTCCCAAATCGTATCTATTCTGAAGCATCCTCGAGATAGATGTGCTCTTATGATAAATAAGGTAAGCCAGCAGCCTGCCCCATGAACGTTTATTCGGATGGATGTTGAGCTCTTTTATTATTTCATCCATTCCTGTTGCCATTTTAGTGCCTTTTCCACTGTTACCATTTGAGATGCTTCACTGTACGAAAGAAGGGAAAAGGGGAATCTGATGCGAACAAAAGATGAAGGAATAAAAGTATTTTTGCCCACTTGGTTTACCCGATTCACTGGCTGAGTACAGACATACATTTGGGTAGATCTCGCCAAAGACATTTACGTTTAGTCAGATAATGAGCAAGAAAACGAGTCTGTAAAGCTTGAAGAGAGCGTTATGATAAATGGGGTTAAGCAAATGGACTGACATGACAATGCCACCTCAAGTCAGCAACTGAAGTATTGGGTGATTGTGTGGTAACTGTCTAATTGTAGCTCGCCTTCCCTTCACCTGAGACGATTCACCCATTGATGAAATCCTCCAGTGTCCACACATTCTTCCTTGAGTAGCCATTTGGTTGAACTGGGGTATTAACCTAGGTGGCTCCACTCCTCACTGTGTAGGATCCTAGGCTTAAATTTCTGGAAGGCATGGGCCTCAAATTTTTCCCCTTCCCCACATAGGATGCATTTTTTTTTTTACTCCTAAGCAAGTGAGTGTCTTCATTTTAAGAGGACATTAAGCTTTAAACCTCACGCTGTCTCTCTTATCCTCAAACCTAATTCTGCCACTTTTACACTCATTATGCCCCCAAATTCTGAATTAGTATCAGCATCTCGTGCAAAATTGGTCAAATTAATTTAGTGTTTCATCATTGCACAAAGGGAATACAGGTTTAATTGAGAAATGAAATGAAATGAAAATCGCTTATTGTCACAAGTCGCCTTCAAATGAAGTTACTGTGAAAAGCCCCTAGTCGCCACATTCCGGCGCCTGTTCGGGGAGGCTGATACGGGAATTGAACCCGTGCTGCTGGCCTGCCTTGGTCTGCTTTAAAAGCCAGCTATTTAGCCCTGTGCTAAACCAGCCCCTTGCTAAACCAGCCCCTTAATGTAATTTTCTTCTGAGGCAAGACTTTTTACTCTTGAAGGAGGCTTTTGTTAAAACTACAGTTGGGGAAGCTAAATTAGAGACTACCTGTTAATATGTTTTCTTTAGACCCTGATGAAAAATATACTACATGTCTGCTGTGTTGATGGATTTTATCCCATCACTGCTGAACTTCATTCTTTGCCCTCTGGTACTGCCTGAGTGTATTTAATGATTTCCTATCACCAATCTCTTGCAGAAACTTGGAATAGCTTTGTAACATAATGTTTCTGTTTCTCGGGGAGATAAACAAACTCGTTAAAATTTCAAGATCCTTGTCCATTGTGCAGCTAAACTATAAATCGATTTTCATTTACAACATCCTGGCAAATGGTATTGAATCGCTGGTCGAAAATGTAAAAAGAATACATAACTGGCAGTTACCATAACCTTGTGTTTCGACATTTTGTACTAATCATCACAGTGTTGAGAAACCAGGTTGCCTTAGGCATAATGCAAGAACATAAAAAAGATACGCTAAAGGCCCTTTGGGCCTACATCACTAATCGATACAATCATGACTTTATCTTCTATCTCCAGTCCACTTTCCTGCCCTATCCGCAGGCCCCTTGGTTCTCTTAGTATCTAAAAGTTATTGATCACATGCTCACACAGCCGAGCATCCACCGCCATCTGGTGGGGAATTCTAAAGATCCATAAAACCTCTGAATGAAGAAAGTTATCCTCCTCTCAGGAGGATATGGCCGAACATCAATCTTAAACTTATGAGAGATGATGGTGCAGGGTTTTGCCGTTTCTTAGCCGAATCTTTGTTACTTTGTTTCCGATGTGGATTATATTACTGGGCTTATTTTCCAGTATATCAGATTTTCTTGTTTTAAATTCTGATGAGCTGCGGTATAACGCGAAGCTGACCGTTAAGCATATTACTCATCAATAACAACTTGTTTGCAATTTATTAATTTAAAGTGGAAGTGGAACTAAGAAATATTCTTGTTTTGAAACATTCTTTGCGTTTCGCCTTGTCTATCTGCTGAGCATGGAATATATCTGCTCTTGTACATTGCATGAATCCTCACCTGTGGGGTGGGTATGATGCACAACATGTAGCATGTTCAGTGCAACTCTCCTGTGGTGATTCATTTGTTCCCATGCTACCATCTGCTATCAGCTGGAATCTGAATTGATACTCGCCCATGAGAGCCAATAATACGGAAACTTGATTTCCCTCCTGTATGGCTAGTTCAACTTGTGCCTTAAAAGGTTGGACCGGTGAATAAAAGGTATGAATAAATATCACTGCAATTTCTGAAAGGCAACCACTGACCAAAGGTCTGAATACAGTCTAGTCCTGATGTATTGAAATTCTTCCTTTGAAGATGCAGCGCTTTAAAAAATAAAGATTTGAATTGTGATGTTTTTTTTAAATGAGGATTAGACTGTACTTATAACCCTGCTATAATATGCAATTAACCCTGGGGTGGCCGTGCTATTTAATAATGCAACAAAATGGTGTTTAATTCTACCTTTCAAACAGTTCTTTCATTTGGCCACTTGCAATAATTGTAATGTCTACATTTTTTTTGATGGGTTACAGCTAATGACAAATGAGCTTAAAGAGATCACCGAATGCATCAATTTTGCAAATCACAATGTTAAGTAAAATCCTTGTATTAAATTCATTGTTTAATTTTGTTAAAATATATAGTTGCAATTGTCGATGGCAAGAGGTTTTAGTTTGTTTTGAAAATGGAACGTGGTGGTAAAATTGGAAGATAGGCAAGTGGCAAATTCTTTTAAGGCTCTTTTCTTTTTGGTGCAAGGGTTTGATTTTGAAAAAGGCCAAATTGCTGCAACAATAGGGTAATTCTGAAAATGCAAATTGGCACATTCTGGATGCATGCTTGCAATTGAATGCAAAAATGAATAATACTGAGGGAATGATCTGACAATGGTTGTCATTGCACTCTGGTGTAATTTGTGCTCGGTCTTGACTTGGTGCCTTCTCATTCCAGTAGAATGCAGACTTCTGTCACAAGTTCTAGTTTGGGATCAGCAGATGAGAACACAATGGCAGAGGCTGAAGACAGTCTTAAAACTGTGCACCTTGAACTTACTGAAACCTGCTTGGATATGATGGCTCGATATGTTTTCTCTAACTTCTCTGCTCTGCCCAAGAGGTTTGTGTTACATTTTTTAAAATACTCGTATGTTTGTTTTATTTTTCTAGGCCCTTTTGGAAATAACTTTTTTTTAAGTATAGGAGAATTGCATAACATGCCCATCCCCCAAAAATATGTGTGACCCAACCTGTCCATTTCCCCCCCCCCCCCAAACTTCCTACCACCCCCTCTTCATCTGATCCTCCCAGCACAACCTTCTCTTTGTTACTCCCACTTGTTTATCCAGCTTTCCCTTGAAATGCTATTTGCCTCAATTGGTTGTGTAGTGAGTTCCACTATCCTTTGGCTAAGAGGTTTTCTTGAATTCCCTATTGGATTTATTCATAGCTATCTAATATTTATGGCCCCTAGTCTTGGTCTCCAACAGAAGTGGAAGTATCTTCCGGACATCCACATTATTAACCCTTTTTGTAATCTTAAGCATCTATATCAGGTCACCCATTCATCTTTTTTCTGGAAGAAAGATCCCCAACCTGTTCAAGTTTTCCTAATAGGTATAATCTCCTAGTTTACCTTATCACATGGAGCTGAATCTTAATGTTAAAATACCAATGGAATGAAAGCAAAAACTGCAGATGTTTGAGGACACTGGCAATAGACTACATCTGAAATGTTAATCTGCCTCATCTCTTGTCCAGTGCTGTGTGCCCCCAATGTATCATTTTAATAAAATGCACTAAATCTATTTAAAATGCTGTGCATCACTGACCTTGGAGTTATGGAAACTGACCTCTGATTATACTTCTGTTTTAACACTCGAGTCAATACCGTGCATTCCAATGCTTTGCTTCATTAGTTTTCTCATGTCGGTTTCGTTGGCATTCTTGTGGTTTTTAAGGTCCCCTGTGGCAGAGTTTCTTCTTGATGCAGGAAGGAGTAACACATGGTTGGTTGGAAACAAGCTTGTCACAGTGACCACCAGCAGTGGCGTTGGAACAAGAGCACTGTTGGGTTTAGATTCCCTGGATCAAAAGATGACTGATGAAGTACCCAGGTATAGTCTGCAGAGATTCTCCGTTTTTTTTGTCTTGTAAGATGTTTGCTTACTCTGCTTCCATTGATTTCCAATATTTTCTATAAAAGTGTTGCAGTTTTATCTACTGTAAGTAATGGTGCAGATTTATTTTTATGTCAACATAAAATAGTTGCCCCTTTATCAAATGTGATATTTCTGGCAACAAAAGATAAACTGCGCAGTTGTCTAGTTCATAGAATCATAGAATTTACAGTGCAGAAGGAGGCCATTCAGCTCACCGAGTCTGCACCGGCCCTTGGAAAGAGCACCCTACTTAAGCCCACATCCCACCCTATCCCTGTAACCCAGTAACCCCACCTAACCTTTTTGGACAACCTTTAGGACAATTTAGCGTGGCCAATCCACCTAACCTGCACATCTTTGGACTGTGGGAGGAAACCGGAGCACCCGGAGGAAACCCACGCAGACACGGGGAGAACGTGCAAACTCCACACAGACAGTCACCCGAGGCTGGAATTGAACCCGGGCCCCTGGAGCTGTGAGGCAGCAGTGCTAACCACTGTTCTGACCGTTAGTTAGACAAAGATGTGTGTACTTTGGATCTGAATGAGATTTCAATTAAAAAATATTTTTTCCACTGACTGTTTCTAAGCCCGGATTCATCTCAACAAGTGAAGACAACCCAAGAAGCACCAGCCAAGCTGGAATCTCAAACCAGTCAACAGATTGGAAAAACCGCTCGCCTGCGAGTGAGATCCATATCAGGTGAATGTTGAAAGGATTAGCTTTTTGGGGGGAGAATGATGTTTCCCATTACACGGTGATCAAATTTGCTTACATTTTCTTTAATGTTAAGTCTCCTGTTTAAAATTATAATGACTGTGTTTATCAATCTAATATCTTGCTGCTGGCAATTGTATCTATTAACATCTATGTACTTTGTGGTTTAAGTACTTACTATTTTCGACACTGCTAAAAATTAATCGCTTTAAAACAAATTGAATTGGTATAGTTACATGCCTGAAAAACCAGAGCAAGGCTATATTCAGTGCATCATTGCTATCCACCATTACATTGGAGCTGCATGTTTTTGTCCTAATAACAAAGATTACGTTATCATTGCTTCATTTCAGTACAAACTGTTTTCCTTTAAAGCTGGCTTGTTTTTCTGGTTTTCTAGGTGGCCATGCTCTTCACAGTGATTTGGTTCAGAGCCTAAGCCCCCTGGTTTCGCCCTCGGACAGTGAGTTCTGCCCTCCCGTGACTCCAAATTCGAAAGGATTAGAAAACCGGAAATCATTGCGTCAGGATCCACCTCACTCTAGTGGCCTGTTTCTTTCCCAGAAGGAAAAAGCCAACCTGGCTGAGTACGCGCCAGTGCTGACTCAAGGATGGGCAGAAGTATACATTCGTCGACCCTCGGGTACAATCATTCGATAGAGTGCCCCTCACAGTTTAAGTGTTAATTGTGGCTTTAATAAACGTGACCCAGTTATAATTTTTTTTTTTAAGTTGCAAAAGACAAACTTTGGGAACAGGAAAAGGTCATTTACCCAAAAAGTCTGAAGTTTAAAAAAATATATATATTTTATTACAAACATGTATCAAAACAGGTTGCAGCGAGTAAACGCCCCAGGAAACATACTTCCCAACAATCAACTATACAGTCTTTTCCCCTTTTTCACCCCACCCACCCGCGATGAACAGCCCCTCAAACACGGTCACAAACATCCCCCAGCCTTCTTCAAACCCCCCTGAAGAGCCCATTAACTCATACTTTACAGGTCACCCAATCAAGCCGCTACCCCCGGTGGCGATTCCGACCGCCACTCCAGCAAAATCCGCCGCCGCGCAATCAGAGAGGCGAAGGCCACGACATCGGCCTTCCTCCTCTCCATGAGCTCCGGCTTCTCTGAAACCCCAGATATCACCACCAAAGGTTCCGGGTCCACCTCCTCCTCCACTATCCTGGCTAAGACCGCGAACACTCCTGCCCAGAATCTTCCAATTTTTTGCAACCCCAAAACATGTGCATGTGATTAGGTCTGAAGTTTTTGATTGATCCCTATCATACCTTTCTGTATCTGCGTCGAATGGAAACATTTTCAAGAATCATCAGGTTATCTGTAAAGCTCATTTATAGTAGTACTTCAATGCTGTTCATAATTAATTGTCCTGGGAACCAATTTTAAGCTAACCCAGTCGACAGAAAACTGACAACATTGGGTGCAATGCTGGTTTAATTCAACAAAGAACAAAGAAAAGTACAGCACAGGGACAGGCCCTTCGGCCCTCCAAGCCTGTGCCGACCATGCTGCCCGTCTAAACTAAAATCTTCTACACTTCCAGGGTCCGTATCCCTCTATTCCCATCCTATTCATGTATTTGTCAAGACGTCCCTTAAACGTCACTATCGTCCCTGCTTCCACCACCTCCTCTGGCAGCGAGTTCCAGACACCCACTACCCTCTGTGTAAAAAAAACTTGCCTCGTACATCTCCTCTAAACCTTGCCCCTCGCACTTTAAACCTATGCCCCCTAGTAATTGACCCCCCTATCCTGGGGAAAAAGTCTCTGAATATCCACTGTGTCTATGCCCCTCATAATTTTGTAGACCTCTATGAGGTCGCCCCTCAACCTCTGTCGTTCTAGTGAGAACAAACCGAGTTTATTCAACTTTTCATCATAGCTAATGCCCTCCATACCAGGCAACATCCTGGTATATCTCTTTTGCACCCTCTCTAAAGCCTCCACATCCTTCTGGTAGTGTGGCGACCAGAATTGAACACTATACTCCAAGTGTGGCCGAACTAAGGTTCTATACAGCTGCAACATGACTTGCCAATTCTTATACTCAATGCCCCAGCCAATGAAGGCAAGCATGCCGTATGCCTTCTTGACTACTTTCTCCACCTGTGTTGCCCCTTTCAGTGACCTGTGGACCTGTGCACCTAGATCTCTCTGACTGTCAATACTCTTGAGGGTTCTACCATTCACTGTATATTCCCTACCTGTATTAGACCTTCCAAAATGCATTACCTCACACTTGTCCGGATTAAACTCCACCTGCCATCTCTCCGCCCACGTCTCCAAACTATCTAAATTCCTGTCTAATTTTACACAACAACGAAGTTAACAGTGCAATATTGAGAAAGATATAAAACCGGTTCTCCATCCCATCCTGTAGGTTTCCAACCAAGCAAGATAAACCTGTTACCCGTTGTGTGAAATAGTTATACAGCTTTGCACATTACACAGCAACAGAGCATTTGACCTAACTGGCCCATACCAGTGTATATGCTGCACGTGAGCCTCTTCCTACCCTACATCACCTCATCCTATCAGTATATCTTCTGTCATGTAATTATTTTCTCGTGTGTTTAGCTTAAATGCGTCAAATGTCTCCCTGAAAAGCTGATTTTATCCTTAATTGACTGGTAAGTAGACAGAGCAGTAATGAAGGGCACTCTTTTTTTTGTCTTAACGCGTTTCCATATTAATAGTGTTAACGTTGGCTCCTTGCAGGAAATGCGAGTTGGCTTCTGTGTCTGGAGAATCCACCAAGCCCCTTCTCATCTGAGATAAACAACATGCCCTTACAAGAGCTGTCCACAATGCTGATGGCTGTAGAGAGAGTGACGGATCCACGCCAGCATGGTCCTAGTCGATCAGAATCAGTGCCGTGCCCCAGCTCAACTGCTGGGGCATCCAAACCAACTTTGCTCCAGCGCTTCAACACAGGTCAGTGAAAGTCACCACTTTCACTTCTTAGTCATTGCACTTTTTGTCTTCTATTTTCAAACATGAATAGAATTTTACATTCTGTACATGCAATCCAGTTGCAAGCACTAATGCATTTTAGACTGACTGTAATATTCCAGATACGCCAAACAATAAGCGAGAACCATTAGCTTTTTTGCTGCATTGAGCTTTTCCATGGTGAGGTTAAAGTCAGGCTATTTTTTTAATTTTAAATATTAGCTTTCAAAGTGCTTCACCCAGAAACTGCACATTATTCCTAGGCAACGTTTCCTGGTTTGATACTATTTTAAAGACGTTTTTTAAAATAAAAAGTAAAGCTAATTTGCTGCTTTTGCACTTATAGGAGGCGATTTAACTTTTCTAGTTACTCAACAGACTCCGAAGCACCAGAGAAGAAGCAGCTGCCCATGTTTGCTCCATCCTGGGAACGCTGCAAATAAGGGACTAGCCTGCCTGAGTGGGCAAAGTGTCAATCTTGCAGTAGCGTTTCTGAGCCTGCAGTTACACTGGGTGACTGGGAATGGGGCGGACTGGTTATTGGAAATTGTGGGAAAGGGCGGGGTGAGGGGTCTTCATACTTTATTGCTTGAGTATTCCTGGGACACCTGTTTTGGCAGGGACTGGAGGGCACGGGACATACAGCACCTGTTCCCAACACCTGCCCCAGCATCAGGGTGCCCAGAAATAGATCCATTGGAGAATGTGGCATGATATATCATTCTACTCCTCCCATTGCTACCCCAGCTGTCCCTTTAGAATAGATACTGGCCTTGCAATGGCCATTGGCCCACTTACATCGCTACAGTGAGGCTGTAGAAATACTGGAACAGCACAATAAGGCATGCAGAATCAATCTTTGCCCCTTTATCTAATAATATTGATAATCTTTGTTGTCATAAGTAGGCAGGCTTACACTAACACTGCAATGAAGTTACTGTGAAAAGCCCCTAGTCGCAACATTCCAGTGCCTGTTTGGGTATGGGTACACGGAGGGAGAGTTCAGAATGTCCAAATTACTTAACAGCTCGTCTGATTTGCCCCGGCACAGAGCAGATGGAGATGTATTCCTGGGGAGAAGTCAGGTGCCTTCCTCATCCTGAAGTCCCTTGCATGAATGAATGCCGTTTCCTTTCCTGGCCAACTTCAGAAAGTTTCCACTGTTGTTGAATTTTAATAAGCCCGTGAAAGTAATCTGGGATTCAGATGGATTGGGTTTTAAATGTATCTAATACCATACAATGTATTTTTTTTTCAATAAAGAAACCTTGCGTGGCATTGTGCAGATCATCTGCAACAGGTTTTTTTTTTTGCTGGGAATTTGTGTCCCAGGAAGGTCAATTGTTCTGATATCTGTTAAAGTTTGTGTCCTGTGCTTCACACAGCCACTGATTTCATTTCCCTTTGCAGTTGATTCTTTCTCTTCTATGTGCCAGACAAGCTGTCAAGAAAAGTTGCACAGGAGCATTTCCTGGGCAGGTACACTAGCACCCTTGAGGCTCCCATGAATCATTAGTGCCCGTGCATCACGTGCTGTTTCATAGCTGTGTGTGTGTCTTATGTGAGAAAAAAAAAGGGTCTTGTTAGTTAGCTGGATGAGCATGGAATTCTCCCACCTTAATGTTACAAAAGCAACAGCTTTCTGAGAGGCTTCAGGCGCTGCATTAAACCATTTATGTTTAGTGAGTGAATATTTATTTGTATAATTTGCTTATTAACCAAAGGCTTAATTGTCTCATTATCAGGTGGAGTTTGAAACTAATCGAGCATGCACTGCTAATTGAAACCAGCTTCTTTGAAAATCAATCATTATTTGGTGTAGGGTATATCACTCTTAGTTTTGTATAATAATTTTGAGAATCTACAGTTTTCTCATAAAGCCTTACTGTACATGGCATTCTTTCTTTATAAATTGTGGCTTCCAATAGACTAAGTCTCTATTTTGTTATGGTGTTGCTCTTAAATAACTATTATTTGTCTTTGTCACTTTGAACCTGGACTCCACATCCCTTTACCACAAAATGTGCGGCTGAACTCTCAACACAATTGCCATGTGGATATGGAAATTCTATTAGAGCACCCTGATTTGTGAAGCTTAATGTATTTAGCAGCTTCGAGCATTGCAATTGGGTCAGTTTTCAATGCCTGACCAGCAGGGCAGCTGAAACAATGACCCACGTGGATAGGGATGGGATCCTGAATCAAAACCAAGGCAAGTAATAATTCTAGTCGTGCTTGGAGTAAATCTTGCCTCACATTTACTCTCAAGGCAAAATATAACTGCATGAAATTAAGTGACAGGGCATGTGATTATTCATTATCATTAAGCTACCTCCAACTCTGGTAAGTTCCAACATTACAGCAAGGTGTAGGGAGATTTTAAAGTTGAAGTTCCGGTCGGGGAGAAGGGCTGAAGCTGTGGGAACTGATGCTTTGATTGCGAGATGTGTGTGTTGTACTCCTCACCCAAAAGTGTAACTGAGAGAGTGCTGCCATTCTAGTTGCTACTAAATATGTTGGAGAAATAAGTTACTGAAGTCTTCCATCTGTACGTGTATTGAATCTCCAGGTTAAGGCATAAATATAATACAAACCTTTCTTGGTTCAATCAGCAAGAGTATTGTCAACGGGAATTCAGCCAGCTGGTCAAGTCAGATTATTCTTTTTCGCAGAATTGATTTGCCAAGCTTCTACTGAAATGATCTATGCTGGAACAACCAAAAAGGGTGGAGAACTGAGGGTTAATTCATAACTCAGAACATCGCAGGTTTAAAATATGGGCTACCATCATATTCCTTGCCCCAATAAGGGGTAGAGTTAGTGCATAAATTCAGCAACACCTAGCGCCAAGACCATTGCATGTTTCAAAAGCCTGTTTGGCTGTTTGACGTTGGATGAGTGGAACCTTTAACTTCAGTTCAGTACAGACTAATTAACTGAATATTCACTGGAGAAAAGAAAAATTTGGTGCAGTGCAGTCCAGGTGTAACGAAGAGTTGAATTAGGACTTGAAGATGAGGAAAGCAGGCTGAAGACTCGAAGATAAAGTTAATGCGCTGCGTGTGCCGTTAGTTTCCATTTCAGCGAAATGGTAAACACAGGACGTTGGCTAATTGGGAGGTAAAACATTTCCAGCTTTGGTTTTGACTTTGAATTTAGGCATGTTTCTCTGGCATCTTGTTTCCTGGCACCTTTGGGTCTGAAGGAGTGTGGGCTCTCCATTCAGTATTGCAGTGAAAACCATCATCGATCTGAAATTTCTTGGGATCAGTTTGTGTTGCATAGTTCGGCAAAAAGAAAAATCAAAACGCCCCCCCCCCCCCAGCTGAAGCCACCAGTTTAACTGAACTAATGAGAAAAAGGAAAGCTCCACTGTGTTGTGGCAGATTGAGACCCACTGTTTACTTCGCTTGCACGTGGTTCAAGAATTACATTTAAACGTTCAAATAGCCACGGCACTGAAAGCTAATTGCATTCAGACATTAAAAGGGATATACAACTGGAAGCTGTTGCATGATCAGAAAATCAAGTGCCGATATTATGGAGCTGTATAACAGCGATTTCTTCAATGTACCATGTAGTTTCCTTTTTATAAAATGGAAGAGCCGAGTTTGAAGGGTAATGGTGCTGCCTTTGGCACTTCATGGAAATTAGCTTCTTAGAGCGTTAACTTTAAGTGAAAGAAGCTCAATTGACTTGCCTTAAATGGGACAGAACCTTTCACAGTACCGTGTGTGACATTGCAGAAATTTGTTTTACACATTGATTTTACTGAAGATTTGTGGTATATTGAAATTGCTGAGTTAAATAGTCCAGCTGATGAAGTCAATGGTCCTTTACCATCCGTTGCCTCTATACTGTGCAATATTAGTGTTCCAAATTCCTTCGAGCAAAAAATAGTTTTGTTATCACTCATGGCAGCACTTCTAAAACTGCTAATCAGAGTTTTATTTAATCCATATTGGGCAATAATTCAGTATTAAAAATTGACGTTGGGTTTGTATGTGCGGTTCAGGCATATTGGCAAATCTAAAAGGTCAATGTGGGGATGGGGAAGGTAGATGCTAGTTTTAATAGTTAATGCTGCAATCTCTTGGGTTACCGCTGATATTTTGCAGAATTCTGACAGGCTAAAGCCTTGCTAATCCTCCACAAATCCTCGTGTATCTTGAAAGATCTTCTCTGTTCAGACGTTTTGAAACTAGGTGATTGGCAATATTGTGTTATAATGATGAATGCGACAGTGGATGTGTACTGATTTTGAGTTGAATTTCCAGATTCGGTTGCAGTGGTAGAGGAAAGCGATGGGCCTGGGGTGCACTTGAAGATGTGCGACTCTCCTGTGGGATCTCAAGAACTTGAAGATTTTGAGGCGATAGTTTCAGAGCCAATCTTCATGCCAGCAGAGGGCTATGATAAAAGCCCAGCCCATTGCAGTAGGGTAAGTGAGTGGACCTCTGCCTCCCTCGGGGAAGACCATTCTTTATCGTTCGTGAAACTTGCTATTTTCTTGCGATCCTTGATCTAATATTATTGTTTATTTCACACTGTTACATATAAAGCAAAACCTCCATCTTGGACTCAACATGTTTGCTTGAGACTATGATTGATGAGTGCGCCATCCATATAGCTTTATTCATTGCTCACAGTGCAGTCCCCCTTTTTGTACTGGAACCCTGTATAGATTGGGTGGCCACACAAGCACCGTCCCAGTTTCCATGTGACTATCCTGATCTTTCCGTTGCCTGGCCTACTACGCTGCCAAATTCAGTGTAAAGTTTTTTTGTGAACCATTATGCTGACATCCTCTTGGGAACTCTGCAATGGTCTGCAAATAACGTTGACTTCAAGGCTCAACTGGCTGCCCCCCGCCCCCCCCCCCCCCCCCCCCCCCTCCACCACCCCCACCCTGAGTTTCTTCTCTTAGCTTACCACTTTACACGTTCCATTTGGACCTACATCACTCACTTTTGTTTCTTCTGAATCCTTTCACAGCATGACTGAAATGAGTTTTGTACGTCATCCAGCTCTTTTAAATTCAACCTAGCTGTGATTATTATTAAATATATATACTATATATATATATTAATTTTTTTAACTCCCACCAAGTAATAGATGTCAGTTGTGACTCGGAAGGTTGCATTCTTGCCTCTTCAGTCAGAGGGTTGTGGTTCCAGCCCCATGCCAGGGACTTTAGCACCCAGTCTAGTTTGACACTCCGGCGTTGTGCTGTCAAAAGCACATAGATGTTAAACAGAGGCCTCAACTGGCCCCTCAGGTAGGCAGAAAAGATTATGATGGTACGAGTTTGAAAAGAGCAGGGCAGTTCTCCCAGTCGATATTTATTCCTCAGTCAATGCCATTAAAACACCTAGTCATGTATTTCCTCGCTGTTTGTGGGAGCTTGCTGTGCACAATTTGGCTGTCACGTTTTCTAAATGACAGCAGTGACAGCACTTCAACGACACTTCATTGGCTACAAAATCCTTTGGGACACCCAGAGGTTCATAAGAAATAGAATTCCTCTTAATAAATTAAACTTCCTTCCTCTAGGCAAACTTGAATTGCCCTGTTCTCTGTACTCCACCACCTTCCCCTACTGTTAGTTTAACTCACCAGGACTTTCTGCTGCATTTGTGATTTTGTGCATTTGTTACTTTCTAAGTTTGTATCCTGCTAATATGTTCCTAAGCAGCACTGGCAACAGGATCATATATTTTGCTACTTCGCACCAAAATATGGTTTGCTTAATTGTATAATTTGGCATAGCTGGGTAATACGAAAGCTGAATATTTAATGAGATTAGTTCAATTAAAATGGATTATAATTAACTTATTTCAGTTGCCAAAGATCTGAATATGTTCCATGAACACTGAAATAGTTTAATCGGTAATCTTGTTTCTCCCCACCCACCAAAGTCATCGTCAACTTCCAGTCAAGAGGAGGACAAAATTCTCCAGCCAGAGGACACTGGAATAATGGGAATTGCAACTGAAAAGGTTGTACCATCTTCTTTAGCTGTGGATCCCTCGGAGGAAGAATTCAATATTGACCATGCTCAAATTCTTAATAAATCCAGCTCCTCCCCGGAGCTTCAAATCCTGCAAGAAGCGACAGAGGTCAACGGGAAAGAAGGGCTCGTTGGGAAACCTGTGGCGGAAGGGAAGCCCAGAAGTCGGACCGAAAGCATTGAAGAGGAATGCTCTTCAAATGGCAAATTGGAAACCAGTGACAGTAACGCGAATAACAAACCGGACACTCTGCTGCCGACAGAAAAGAAGGAACCTCCCCAGTCACCAAACCGTTACAGGCCCAGAGGCCACACCATCTCTGATTCTGCCCCCTCAAGGAGGGGAAGAAGGTCACAGCGGGATGGTATTCAAAACAGATCAGCAGCTTCAAATGCAGAGAAGATCAGTGGGATTAGCCCAAGGTATGTTTGGTCTTGTTTCTTTTGCTGTGGGGGAAAATGAAGGCATTTATTCAGCACCTCTCGACGTCAGGAAGTCGCAAAGCACTTTATAACCAATGAAGCCACTGTTATAAGGCAGGCGGTGTAGTATTCGATTTATGCACAGTAAGATCCAACAAATGGTAATGTGATAATGACCAGTGACCTGTCCTGCTGAAGTAGATTTAAAAATAAATATCAGCCAGGATAATAGGAGGTGGCGTGGGGATAGGGAAGAAATTCTATTGGGCATGAAATGAGTGGCAATTATATACACTGGCAAACTGTCCCATTGATCACCCGCGCAAGAGGCCAGAACAGTCCATGGGGTACAAGAGGTAGGGTTCTCATGGGATCATTTCGATATTTGGCTTTTGATTAATTGAATCATTGTAATCCATGTAAAAGAAATTGATGAAAGCAAATCGTTTAGTGACTGTGAATGAATATCTGTGAACCTGTGGCCAACATCAGCAAGTATCTCTGACGTTAGTGGGCGGCAGTGGAGAATGAGGACCTATTGTTGGCCCCACTCCTATTTATCACCTCTGCAATATTATTCACAGACACAATGCTAGGTTTCTCATGCATGCTAATGACAGCCATCTATCACCAGCTCTCTCAACCCCTCCGCTGGCTCTGGTAATGTGACATCCAGTCCTGATGAATTACAATTAGCTCCAAATAAACATTTAGAAGTCCAAAGTCAATGGCTTTGCCCCCCACCACTAATTTTGTTCCCTCACCACTGTGCCCATATGACTCCCTGGGCACTAAGACTGTTGTTAACCTTGACGTCTTATTTCACCCTCAGCTGAGCTTCCCTCTTGTCCTCTTCATCACAAAGACTTCCTGCTTACTTCCACCTCTAAGTATCACTGGTGTCTGCTGCTATGGCCCTCATCCGTGCTTTTGTCCCTACAGACAAAGCTGTTGCAGTGCTCCTCTGGTCTGCCTATCGTCTTCCATAAATCTGAAACTCTTCCAAAGTTTTGTTGTCTGTCTGCTAACTGCACTGTGTCCCGTTCGCCCCTGTGCGTACTGACCTTCATTGACAGGCTTTTGGACACCTGTCTCAATGTCTCCTTGTTTTGGCTTTGTGTACTCTTCTGTTCTCCCCAAACCTCAGCACACTGCTATACAGTGCTCTTGCCATTAAAACAAACCATAGCTTTTGGTAGTTCCTGTACCTTTTCCCACACTTGCCTGTATTTTTGAAATCATTGTCTACCCCTCACTTGATCACACTAGGTAGAAAGAAAAGAGGATTATTGAAAAGCTAGGGTTGTTTTCTTTGGAGCAGAGAAGGCTGAGGGGAGCTTTGATTGAGTTGTGTAAAATTATGAAGGAGCTAGATGGAATGGATAGGAAGGACCTATTTACCTCAGCAGAGAGGTCGACACCAAGGGGTTTAGATTTAAAGAAATTGGCAAAATGATTAGAGAGGAGTTGAGGAAATGCTTTTTCTCCTAGAGGGTGGAAATGGTTCTGGGACTCGGTGTCTAAAATGGTGATGGGGCAGAAGTCCCCATCACATTTAAACAATACTAGGATCTGCACTTGAAGTGCTGTAACTTGAAAGGTTGCATACCAAGATGGAGAGTGGTATTAGGCTGAACAACTCTTTCAGCTAGCATTGAAATGAAAGACCGAGTGTCCGCCTCTTATGATATGTTCTATGTTTCTCTGTGTTTGTGTTTCTTCTGCAGTTTCGTTTTCCTGCAGTTGTACCATTCACCATTCTTCGGGAGTGAGTCCAACAAGCCCCTCTTGGTACCCAAGACTGAGGTGAGTCAAGTTAAAACTTCGAGTTGCCAAGCAAAGCACGTTGCTCGTTTTAAAAATAAGACTTGCTGTCGGTGACAAGTACGCAACTCTGTGTGAATTTACATTTGGGAAGTGGCTGGCGATATGCAGGAAACTTGATGCATGTGCCTTCTGTCACTTGCAAAGAAATGGCCTAAAAAGATTGGTTTGGGTTATCGTACATGGCAGCGCCCCAGGGAAAGTGGAACTTCGATTATATGGCGCGGCGAGAGAAATTGGGAACTGATGAGCACAGATGTAGGACATTCAACCTTTTCTGAAAGGGTGGCGGGGGTCGGGGGGAGAATAAGAATCTTTCTTTAAACGGAGCGTTCTGGTGAGCGTTATATGTTTGGAAGGTTCATGGAAAGAGCTTCAATAATAACTTTCAGAAGGAATGGATAGGAATTTGAACAAAAAGGAAGCAGGTGCAGGGTACAAGACCGAGCATCGGACTGTTTGAGAACCTCTTCGAAAGAGACGCCACAGGCACATAGGCCTTCTATGCAGTAGGATTTTACTTATTAATAGGATGCAGACCATGCTGGCTAAGGTATTTGTAGCCCATGCTGCTTGCCTGAGAGGGGAGTGGTGAGTCCTTTTCCCATGGCCACTGCGGTGTTGGGTAGAAAATTCCACCATCTTGACTTGGTGGTGACGATGAAGGGATGGTGAGATGTTCAAACAACACTGCCCTGTGAGCTAAATATGGCAGGACCGCTTTGTTTCAAGAAAATCAATCGGCAGTATATTTACCATCCATGTGTTGCAGACTCCTGTTTGCTGCAGATGAATGTGGCAAGTTCTGAGAGCTACAGGTTTATCCTGAGCAGTTTTGTTGACATTTTAGATCACCGAACGAGCCATTAAAGTCCTTGACCAGATGCCACCTTATGACACGCACAAGATTGGCGTTGTGTACGTTGGGGAAGAACAGGTAAGGGCCTGTTCCAATTCTGTGAGCTGCTACTATAGACCAATGGTCTTCATCTCCACAACATTTAACATCACAGATGTGTCAAAGCAAAATACTGCGGATGCTGGAAATCTGAAAGTCAGCAATTGCAGGATAAATTCAACAGGCCAGGCAGCATCTGTGGAGAGAGAAACAGAGTTAATGTTTTGAGCTCTTATGACCTTCCTACAGAGCTAAAGAATCATAGGGTAGAGTCCTATGTACTCGAAAATTGAGTCGAGCGTGTTTAACTGTTGTTGGCAGCGCTAAGAAAGACCCTGCTATTTAACGGGATTTCAGGATTTTGTTTTAATTTGGGGCCTCAGTGGGGAATCCCGCCGAGGCAGCACTTGGCCATTTCCTGCACTGAGGAGCTCCGCTAACCAGTGCGGCACCCCAATCTCAAGACCCCCTCTAACCCGACTCCCAGACCTCTCCATTGCCTCAATAAGGGGATCAGTGAGCCCCCCCCCCCCTCCATCCCCCGGCTCGATCTTCAGCACGGACAAAATGCCACCCAGTTACCTTGGCACTTCCAACCTGGCCGTGTACCTAGCAGTGCCATCTGGGCACCATGGAAATGCTGGCATGGCAGTGCCAGGGTGCCCAGGTGGCCTTAGGGGTGCTAGGTTACCACCCTGCCCAGAGCCCAGCCACCCAGGAACCCCCAATTTCTCTTCCCCCCCCCCCCCCCCCCCCCAAGTGCCTGGTCCACATTGGCGGAAGCCAGTACTAACCATTCGCTCAGGACTCCAAGGCGAGGGGGTTAGTTACTGAAACACTTCAATATGCAAATTTAGTCTGATCTGGTTCCGGCCCAATAACTCTCACAAGGCGAGCCGGTTAAATCCCAGAAGAGGCCTCTCCCTGGATCCACTGGCCGTGTCCCGATTCTGGCGGGAAGCAACCGGTAGATCGCGCCCATGAACTCTGTTTCTCTCTTCAAATACCGTCTGAGTGGCAAAGTATTTCCAACATTTTCTATTTTCCTTTAAATCAGTGAGTTTCCCTCCACCGGGAAACATTCTGGAGTCTTTTCCCAACATCTATATTGAACTTGAAGCTTTATCAGTTGTGAATATGACCACATTGAAACTTGAAGCTATATTAGCAGTGAATGTGACTATATGAAAACAAAGACAAGGGACCAGATCTTATGCAAACAACAGTGAATGTTGGACTGTTGCACGTTGAGACCCATCGGAGATCCTGATGCGGCATCAGCGCTGTAATTACCCAGAAAGGTTAATTTTCCGATGGGCTAATCTGCGGTGCCCTAGCCCCCTCTCGGATGTCTTTTACGATGTCAGACACTTGGGCAAGTCTGCTCTGAATACCCACGTGATGGTTACACCATTTAATGTCTGGTGTAACTCGGTGATTAACAGCACAATCCAACCCCTCCACCTGCCCACCTACCGACATCCGACCCACTCATTCCCCCCCCCTTTGTTTGTTCAACCCCCCCCTCGTTCGTTCAACCCCCCCCTCGTTCGTTCAACCCCCCCCTCGTTCGTTCAACCCCCCCCTCGTTCGTTCAACCCCCCCCTCGTTCGTTCAACCCCCCCTCATTCGTTCAACCCCCCCCTCGTTCGTTCAACCCCCCCCCGTTCGTTCAACCCCCCCCTCGTTCGTTCAACCCCCCTCGTTCGTTCAACCCCCCTCGTTCGTTCAACCCCCCCTCGTTCGTTCAACCCCCCCCTCGTTCGTTCAACCCCCCCTCGTTCGTTCAACCCCCCCCTCGTTCGTTCAACCCCCCCCTCGTTCGTTCAACCCCCCCCCTCGTTCGTTCAACCCCCCCCCTCGTTCGTTCAACCCCCCCCTCGTTCGTTCAACCCCCCCCTCTTTCGTTCAACCCCCCCCTCGTTCGTTCAACCCCCCTCGTTCGTTCAACCCCCCTCGTTCGTTCAACCCCCCTCGTTCGTTCAACCCCCCCTCGTTCGTTCAACCCCCCCTCGTTCGTTCAACCCCCCCCTCGTTCGTTCAACCCACCCCCTCGTTCGTTCAACCCACCCCCTCGTTCGTTCAACCCACCCCCTCGTTCGTTCAACCCACCCCCTCGTTCGTTCAACCCACCCCCTCGTTCGTTCAACACCCCCCGTTCGTTCAACCCCCCCCCGTTCGTTCAACCCCCCCTCGTTCGTTCAACCCCCCCTTGTTCGTTCAACCCCCCCTTGTTCGTTCAACCCCCCCTTGTTCGTTCAACCCCCCCCTTGTTCGTTCAACCCCCCCCTCGTTCGTTCAACCCCCCCCTCGTTCGTTCAACCCCCCCCTCGTTCGTTCAACCCCCCCCTCGTTCGTTCAACCCCCCCCTCGTTCGTTCAACCCCCCCCTCGTTCGTTCAACCCCCCCTCGTTCGTTCAACCCCCCCTCGTTCGTTCAACCCCCCCCTCGTTCGTTCAACCCCCCCCTCGTTCGTTCAACCCCCCCCTCGTTCGTTCAACCCCCCCTCGTTCGTTCAACCCCCCCCTCGTTCGTTCAACCCCCCCTCGTTCGTTCAACCCCCCCCTCGTTCGTTCAACCCCCCCCTCGTTCCCCCCCCCCCCCCGTTCGTTCAACCCCCCCCCCCCCGTTCGTTCAACCCCCCCCCCCCCGTTCGTTCAACCCCCCCCCCCCCCGTTCGTTCAACCCCCCCCCCGTTCGTTCAACCCCCCCCCCCGTTCGTTCAACCCCCCCCCCCCCGTTCGTTCAACCCCCAACCCTCGTTCGTTCAACCCCCCCTCGTTCGCTCAAACCCCCCTCGTTCGCTCAACCCCCCCCCCCCCGTTCGTTCAAACCCCCCTCTCGTTCATTCATCCACTCCTCGTTCGCTCACCCACCCCATCGTTCACTCACCCCGGCCCCCCGTTCAGTGGAGCTTTTTGAAATCTTTAAACACTTACCTGAATACAGCAATGATATCATAAAAAGGGGGACATATTCACTGTGCTGCTCCTCTTCACTGGTACCCCTCACGATGGCTGTGTTGCTAGCTGGGATTGGAAAACTTTGCCTGAAGGATGCAAAAAGGAGCGCAGTGATCCTCACAGTCAGTGGCGATCACTCCAACATCGCCAAAAACCATAAAATCTGTGCCATTCGTTGAATTTTTCTTTCAATTGTAGCATGATTTTCAGTGTGATTTCTTTTTCAATGAATATTTTTCTTAAACATTTTTTAATGAATACAGAACAATAAATCAAAATGCACCGTCAAACAAAACCCCAACAGCTGAAGGTGACTAGCTCTTTAAAAAACAGAATGAAAGTATGCCATCTTTTGTTTAAAATAAAACCCTCTATCACGCCCTTTAATATATACTTAATTTTCTCAAGATGCAAAAGCTCCAAACGGTCCCCCACCATACTGATGTGGAGAAGCTGACCTCCAACAGCACCTGCCTGGTGAGCGATCAGCGAGGTGAAGGCTAAGACAGCCACTCCCGTCTGCCGCTCCGTCAGGTCTGACACCCAAAAATGGCCACCAGGGGACTGGGCTCCAGTTCCATCTGTACAATCGGCGACATGGCACTGAAGAAGGAGACCCAAAATCTCAGCAGCTCAGGACTTGCCTAGAATATATGCGCACAATTTGCTGGGCCCCTCCCACAGTGCTCACAATTATCTTCCATCGCCTCACACAACTGACTCATCCCAGCCCTAGTTAAGTGAGCCCTGTATACCCCTTCAACTGGACTAGCCCCAGTCTTGCGCACAACGAAGTAGCGTTCACCCTACGCAAGGCCTCATACCACACCCCCACATTTAATTCCAACCCCAACTCCTCCTCCCACTTGGCCTTAGTCCCCAGTGGGGATGCAGTATCCTCCGCCATTATCCTCCCGTAAAGTCCCGAGGTGCACAGATCGGCGTCAGATTCAACATACGACATAATTTAAAATGCTGTCGGAATTGCCGCCATTTGTTAACGTTGCAACCACCACCCGGGCAACATGTAAACTTCCCTGGAGAGAACGGAAGTGGGGCCGTTGCCATCGCCCGCAGCCCTGACCCCCTCCATGAATCAGATTCCATCCTCACCCAAACTGCGTCCTGGTCCCCACACCTGCCCAACACCTTTTCAGTGTGATTTTGTTTTACATTTTTTGTCAAAGGTAGCTATAAAGTTACGGTTAGTATCTGTCCTAAATGAAGCGGTTGCCAAATAAACTGTACAAATAATCTGTTAGGACAAATGCATAGTTTCATTGGTAATTTAACACATCTGTTTCATAATATTGTCAATAAGATTAGACTTTAGAAACCAGCATGCAAGTGTCTTGTGCTAGTTTTACCTCCAATGTGTGCAAAATATCAGCTCATTGAGTAAACCTTTGGCTTAATTTGGGTTTTACTGTCTTATGCTTCAGACTAATAATGAAGTTGAGATTCTGTCCAATGCGTATGGCTCATCCAGGTACGCACAATTCCTGACGGGCCTTGGTAAATTGATCTATCTCCAAGACTGTAACCCAGAGCAGATTTTCCTTGGTGGCCTGGACACGTACGGTGATGACGGGCAGTTTACCTACTGTTGGCATGACGACATCATGCAAGGTAAGTGAATATAGATTGCTGCACTGGGTCAGATGGTAGAAAGGGTGTCTGAAAACACCTGGTGCTTTCCTTTTCCCCAGTTAAGTATATCAGTACATGGTCGCCTGTGCCACTCAGCATGGCACTTAGACGAGGACACCACATTGCTGTTCCAAATTTGACCCAGGCAAAGGAAGGATGAAGGAAGCAATGCTCAAGTCTCCCCCAAGCCCTTCAATCCGCAAGGATGTCTCCAATTTTTTTTGTGCATTTCCGATTTTCATCCCTCCATTGTCGGGGCACTAAGCTCTGGAAATGCCTCTCTCTAAAGCTCCCCATTTCTCTAATGCTGTCTTCTCTTTTAAGACATTCCTTAAACCTACTTCTTTGACCACGTTTGTAGTTACGAATTCTGGGTTTATATCAAAAAGGAATAGGGGTAGTAACCAATGAAGAAGTTTTAAGTGCGGCCACTTTTGTAATTTAGGAAATGCAGCAGCTAATTTAGACACAGCACGCTCCCGCAAACAGCAATGTGATTGATAACGACCTGTTAATCTGCCTTTGATATTGATTATGGGATAAATATTGGCTAGGGCATTGTAGTCGGGACGGGGTGGGGTGGGGGGATAACTCCCTGCTCTGCATTGAAGAAATTGGAGCCTTGCTATCTCACCTGAGAGACAACAGACAGCGGAGCGCTCTTATCAGTACTGTACAGGAGTGACAGCCTGGCCTAGACGATTGCACGCGTCCAGGCCAGGGGTGGGACTTGAACACAACCTTCTGACCCGGGGAGTGTGCTACCAGCTGAACTGCGACCTGATAATGGTATCTAGCACCCGATAACACTGACATCTGGGGATCGTAACCCTGTTGACTTTCAATCTATAATAGGAATAATATTTATGAAAGAGCTCATACATCGAGTCAAAGCAGTAGATTTTTCCAGATCCAATATTCTCTATTGCATGAAGTGGATTTCTGAATTTGTGAACCTAAAAGATTTCAGTAAAGCATGCATAGTTGATTGTATTCACCCATTCAAATGATATGTGCCAGTTGAACACTATAAACTGCATCATTTTTAAAGTTAAAGCTGATAGTTTTCTGCCCCTTCTCAGCCTGACTGAACTGCGTTTGCTAACGCTGGTATGACAGATAAGTGAGATTTCCTCTTTAGTGAAGGAACCAGCTCATCTCTTTCCTCATCCTTTGCCCCCCCCCCCCCCCACCATTCCCACCAACACCTCCCAGCCTGCCGCCAACTGCTCCCACACCTATTGCTGACGCACAACACTGACGAAGAGCATGCTCTCCTCGTCTACAGATGTTTGAGCCAGTGTGGGAGATGACATCCAGCTCAGTTTAATGTTCTGTTTTGTGATGGCCATTGTAAGTATTCTCAAAATGCTTTTATGCATCTCAGATTCGCCCACAATTTCTTTTACTGCTGATTTCACCAAATATGTTTGACTCTAAGTCGTGAAATGATTTAAAAAAAAACACAAATCTTATTTTGCAATAGTTTTTTAAAAATAAATTTAGTGTACCCAATTCATTTTTTCCAATTAACGGACAATCTAGCGTGGCCAATCCACCTAGCCTGCACATCTTTGGGTTGTGGGGGCGAAACCCACGCAAACACGGGGAGAATGTGCAAACTCCACACGGACAGTGACCCACAGCCGGGATCGAACCTGGGACCTCAGCGCCGTGAGGCTGCAGGGCTAACCCACTGCATTACTATGCTGCCCTATTACTATGCAATAGTAAGATACTTAAATGGATGCAGAACAAGTCTGAAAATTTCAGATTGAAGATGTAGTTGGACAGGGTGAACTGTCATTTAGATTTTGGAGAATTGGGTGACTTTGATTCAGCTGCCCAGTGCATACCTCCCCAGCAAGGCCAGCATTTATTGCCCATCCCTAACTGCCCTTGAATTGAATGGCTCGTTGGGCAGTTAAGAATCAATCCGGTTGCACGTTTAGAGTGACACATAATCCACACCAAGTAAGGACGGCAGATTTCCTCCCCTGAAAGACATTAGTGAACCAGATGGGTTTCTCCGACACTCGTGATTATAGGACTTTCATCTTTATTCCAGATGGACTTCAGCGAGAGAAATGTATCTGGCCTGTTTTACACTGTCGCCTAAAAATTACCCTCGTGCATTCGTAAAGCCTGATTTTCTCGACTCGTGTCTGCTCTGTGGCGACTGACCTTTTTTTTCCCTCCAATGTTATTAAAGCAATTTTTCACATCGCTACCCTAATGCCAAATAGAGAATCGGACAAAGCCTGCTGCAACAAGAAACGGCACATAGGGAATGATTACGTGGTGGTAATATACAAGGACACCGAAGAAGAATACAAACTGGGAACAATAAAGGTATTTTCTCTCTCACTCACTCTGTCTTTATCTCACGCTCGCTCTCACGCTCAATCTTGTCCTCCTCCCTTGGCCATGGAAAATGTAGTGGATTCCAGCAGTGGTTTTAGACAAGAATGAGCTGCCCTGAGACTAAACCACTTGATTTTGCAGTCTCGGTTTAGAATGATTAATCAGCCCACTGAGAAATGGCTTGAAGATTTTACTGACTTAAAAGTCAATAAAAAAGATTGTTTAACTGGCTTAAAACCAAGAGATATTTTTCGAAGTGGGAGGACTGCCTACCTATTTACAGCCCATGACATGTTTGCAAATATATTTGACAATGTGATTAAATGGACTTGGGGTCTTTTGTCTAGGAATTGCGAATGAAGGCGTTGAAGGTTATAAAGGGGATTGATAGGATAGATGTCGAGAAAGATGCTTCTGTTTGTGAGAGATCCTTGACCTACATCATAAATGTAAGACAGCAGCTAATAAATCCAGTAATCCAATTCAGGAGACTCTACCCAAGGAATGGCTAGAATGTGGAACTCACTGCCACACAGTGACTGAAGCGAAGAGAAGCTATTCAGGGGAAGCAAGATAAATGAGGACTGGATTTTCCTGCAGGCCCGAGGGACCCCAACGCCAACCCCAAATGGGGCCCCTGGCCCACGCTTGCTACCAGCAAGATATGGCTGGGATTTGGCAGGACACGGCCTCTTAATTGGCTGTTCCTGTTCTTGCCACGCCTTTTAAGGATGGCACTCGGTCACCCAGCCTGGCCAGCATCGAAAAGATGTACTGATGACTCCTCGGGCCATCGGGTTGGAGGGGAAAACCCCTTTGCAGGATTATTCACTGACTGGCTTGCGGCCCATCATCCCTGCGGCCCCATCATTTTGGGCATGGAAACTCTGCCTCTGATGGCCCCTATGCTGCCGCAGGGAGGCTGCCTTGATTGAGCTTGCAGCTTCAGCCCATGGCGAGGTGTCATTCTCACGTTGGCAGAATACTGACTCAAAATGGCCTTTAAGTGGGGTCCTGATTGGACTATTTGGCTGGTGGCCTCTGCAGAGCAGGCAGCTGACCCCATTCCCAGGAAGTTGCGGGGAGCTATCCTTGTTTCTTTGCTATTTTCCCACTCCCCCATGTCTCCACAGCACTCGGAAAACCTTCAATGAGGAAGGAAGGAATAAAATGATGAGCTGATAAACCAAGAGTGATGAGATGACTCATATGGAGCATCAAAACCAGAATGGTGCAGTTTGGATGAATAACCTGGTGCTGTGTTGTACATTCCAAATGATTGCTCGCACCCCACTTGTGTTTGCAAAGTTATAATATCATATAAACTTTCGAGTATAATCACGAGCGAGTTAGGGAGTGCACTTTGCAATCAGCAGACTGCCTCCCGGTGATTGCTTGCTGTCAGCTCTATTAGATTTGCCTAATTACACCTCGCTGAGGCTAAGTAAGTGCTGCCATCAGTGTGGCCGCCTGTTTTATGCCATGTAGTTAATGTGGTGCCATCTGCTGTTCCATTTGTGGTGGTGACATTTGTGTTCACATTATGACAGTGTGCACAAATGGATTGCCAGTGTAAGTGTTTGATTGGATCTGCGTTTTGGAAGCCCCACTGTCTGAACCTGTTTCTCTTTGTTTCTCTTTGTTTCTCTGTTTGTTTTAATAGGGTCAGTTTAACTTTGTGGAAATAATTATTAAACCTCTAGACTTTGAGAGTAACCTAGTAACCCTGCAAGCACGGAAGGGTAAGTGATGGATCGCTACAAGCTGATTTTTGTAAATAATCAGGATAAATGTTGGCATTTGTGTTTTAAATGGGTGCTGTGTGCCCTCGTTGCAGCCATGTGCGAGTTCCTGATTTTGATGAGGTTAAATATTCACTAGAAAACTACTAAATTGTACTACATTTGCATATTAAATTATTTAGAATCATTTTCCAATTGCATGTATTTAAATACAAGGCATTTCAAATGTCTTAACATGATTTATTGAATTTATTTTAATTCTGCACCAATTTGTGTTTGTATAAATATGGATTACAACATTTGTAAGGCAAAGATTTCATTTATATCCATGGCGGGACATTCTCACCATCCAGAAACATTTAAGCAAGCTCTGTACAGTCATTGTGAATGAGGGTAGATTATGTGCCCGAGCCCTGGAATAATGTTTGCAACCATCTTGGTCTTGAGTCGGAAGTTCTATCAGTTCGCTACAGCAAACCAAAACGAACATTTTAAAGCCAAGTGTTTAGATTTATTGTCTTTTATTTGTGGGAGTGAGTGCTAGACTCGTAGACTAATAGGGCGACACGGTAGCACAGAGGTTAGCACTGTTGCTTCACAGCGACAGGGTCCCAGGTTCGATTCCTGGCTTGAGTCACTGTCTGTGCGGAGTCTGCACGTTTTCCTCGTGTCTGCGTGGGTTTCCACCAGGTTCCTCCCACAAGTCCTGAAAGACGTGCTTGTTAGGTGAATTGGACATTCTGAATTCCCCCTCCGTGTACCCTAACAGGCGCCGGAGTGTGACGACTAGGGGCTTTTCACAGTAACTTCATTGCAGTGTTAATGTAAGCCTACTTGTAACAATATTAACTATTATTAGATGGTGAATCGGCATGTGGAACTCGCTACCACAAGGAATGGTTGCGGAAAGAGAGTCGCAATATGTAAGTGGGTCCTAGGTGAGCAAGTGAGAGAGAAAGGAATAGAAAATGATGCTGGAGTGGAGCACAGACGTTGGCATGTACCTGTTGGGCTGAAATGTCTGTGTTTGGGCTGTAATTTTATATAACACCAGTATCTATGTAATTGGCAATGAATGACTTCATGTCAAGATGTAACTTTTATTTTGTTTGGACATGGCTTTTCAACTGGTGATGCAAATTAATTTTGCTCTCTTATAGATATGGAGGGGCTGGTTGACACAAGTGTGGCTAGGATTGTGTCAGACAAGAATCTTCCCCCGTTAGTACGACAAATGGCGCTGCATGCAAATGTAAGTACAAGGATGTTGTGTAATTCAGCTCTTTGTGTGCAGAACATCAAAGGTTTATGCACGCTTGAATGGGCCACATTGTAATTTTCACTAACACCCGTTGTGCGTTGACTCTAATCACGACAATAGATTTCTGCCCATGTCCAAAGTAAATGTTGTCCTGTGGCATTATAAAGAAAGTTTACAATTAAAAAGTTGTTTTGTCTTTTTAAATGTTTGCATTGAATGCATATCACTGTAAGCCATTTGGACAAGGCTGTGCTTCTTCACACCAGTTGGTGCCAGTTTCTGTGTCTCAAGCCATTGTTCCTCTTGATGGGTGTATGTGGGTTTGGAAATGGAAGTAAAGCAGAATTGAGTGCACATTCGGCTGGAGGCCTGTCATTGGTCACACCTGGTAAGGGTCCTGCTGGAGACCGACACGTCAACTGTTTACTTCTAGGAGCGTTGAGAAGCTTTTTTTCATTGCAGGCCCTTTTGGCACCCTTTCTTTACAAAACGTGTCCAAATGTTTTCAGACAGCACAAACATGAAGCTTAAAACATGAATATTTTCCTGCTTGTATCAGTATCTTTCTCAAATCCCACTGGTACTGTTGGCATCCTCTGTGCAAATAACCTACAAGATGTCAGTCTTTGCCTGTTAATAACATCACCAGGATCTGCAGGGGACTGGGCAGTCATTTAGTGGTGCACACAATGTTCATTCTTCCCAAGAATTTGGATCACTCCCAAGTCAAGACTTTTCCTAGGATGCTATGCAAAGTTACACCTATCAAGCTACCAATCTGTAGGGTTTGTCTGGAATATTAACTGTTCTTATATTTTGGTTTCAGATAGTAAAAATTGAAGATTTCTTTTCAATCAAGTTGCTAAGTTTCTTAATGCTTACAGTACAATATGATTATCATCTTTAGACACAGATGACAGTGCAACATCTCGGTTTAATGTATAGTTTTGATATTAGTTGCATTCCAATTTCAGTGCTGTGAATAATTTGTTTCCTTCCTTGCACCAGATGGCTTCTCTTGTACACCACAACAGCGCAGTTCCTTCAGAAGCCTATGCATCCAAGTGGCTAGCTAGGTTGCGACAGATAAAACGGATTCGATCTAAGGTACAGCTACTGGCAATTTCTTGTCCCCTGCGTAAATACACACTCGTCTCCATATCCAAAGTGGCTATAATGTGGGACTCACTGCTGCAGGGAGTACATAGAACAGTACAGCACAGTACAGGCCCTTCAGCCTAATATAAGATCAACCTGACCTACACCCCTTCAATTTACTGTTGTCCATGTGCCTGTCTAGTTGAGGTGACTAGCATAGATATATTTGAGTGAAAGCTAGGTAGGCATGCGAGGGAGAAAGGAAAAAGGGCTTTGTGCTGGTGGGATTGGATAGGCAGGGGTGGGAGGAGCAGTATGTGGAGCATAAACAGCATCTTACAGCAACTGGACCCAGTCACCTATTCTGTATTTTCTGTGTGAACAATAGTCTGTTAGACATGTCTTTGTGGAATCCAGTCAGGAATTGTTTGGGTGCTGCTCTAAATGGCAGAATAAACACGGGTGCAGCCGCTCTTGAGCTTTTCTTAGGCGAACGGCCCTCTCTCGGACAAAACGTATACCTTTTCTCTTTCTACGCAGGTATATGAAGACCTGCAGTATCGTCAGAATGCTGGAATTTCCTTGATTCAGATACATGCTGCTGGTCAAAGTAAAACTCATCACCACCACCACCACCACCACCACCATCAACAACAGCAGCAGCACCTTCCTCACCACCATTACGCTTCACAGCACTCGCAGCAGCAGACGCAGCCCCAGTCGGCCGGTGCAGAAACTGGCCAGAGGAAAAGACTAATGTCCACTGTGGACGATTTCACAGACTTTGTTTAAAACGGTCCCTCGTGTGTACACACGGGCCCTGTTGAATGTGTGCAATATGTACACCATACTGTGATGAAAGCCAAATGGTTATTTGGTTTGCGGATGTGGGTAGGTATGGATTGGGAGTGGGGTTTTGTGGTTTGGGGGGGTGGGGGGGGGAGATCATCTCTGCAAGGCTTGTGAAGAAGTAAAAGGTATATGCTGCTTTCTCCTGACTTCCCAGACGGAAGTGTCCCAGTTTGGCGACCGGCCATTTAAAGATGCAGGTAATCGAGCAGAGGCAGATGTTAATTATGAATCTTCCCATGTGCATCTCTCTGAAACTATATGATGGGTTTGATATATTGAAGAAACAACCTACTTTTCCAATTTGAGGGGGGGGGGGCGCCTCAAGAGGTCATAGACATCACAAAGCCGTACTCACTCATGGGCACTGAACTGGGCTTGGTGATCAGGGCACGTTTCCATGGGTTGGACAGTGAAAATAAATTGGGGTGAGGAGGGCATGGCCAGGGCAGAAGACTGGAATTCAGTTCCATTCTGATCCTGTAAAAACTAATGTTGTGCAATTACCTTGTAAAGGAATGAATGTTGTTGTTCTCCACACAATTGGAACACAATTGTCAGTGTATGATTTAATTAAGACTCCACTAAAAGTGAATAAATCGCATTTGAAAACGGTGCTTTGAGTTGATGCAGGCTGTTCCTCGCTGCTGGACCTGCTGTGTGTTTCCAGTACTTTGCATCACTTTTAGAGATGGCAAAACATTTGTGGTATTTTTGGTGTTAAACTATTGACAATCGCCATTGCCACTCACACTATGCACCGCCTGTTTTCCCATTTTAAGCAGCTTTTTTGATTTGCTGGAGGATCTGGGCTTTGCTAGCTGGGCCAGCATTTATTGCCCATCCCTAGCTTCTCCCTTGAACTGAGTGGCTTGGTGGGCCATTTCAAAGGCCATTTTAAGAGTCAACCACATTGCTGTGAGCCTGGAGTCACGTGTAGGCCTGGAGTCATGTGTAGGCCAGACCAGGTAAAGACGGTAGATTTCCTTCCCTAAAGGACATTAGTGAACCAGATGGGTTTTTACAACAATCGCCAAAGTTTTCATGCTCATCATTAGACTTTTAATTCCAGGTTCTTATCGAATTCAAACTTCACCATCTGCCATCGTGGGATTCGAACCCAGGTCCCCAGAGAATTACCCTGGATTATTAGTCCAGTGACAATATCACTGTGCCACCGCCTTCCCATGTACATACCAAAGCACTACACAACCAATGAACTATTTTTGATTTGTAATTACTGTTGTAATGTGGGTACATCAGCAACTACTTTGCTGAGAAAGGTCCAAACAGAGCGATGCTGCCGGTTGTAAAGAGAATGAGCGCTGAGGGAAAATTGTATAAATTTGATGCCAACGCTCTAGTGAAACAATTGAAGATAGGGAGATCACATTGAGGTGCACATTAACAATTAACTACAGTTGTAAGGTTACACAAATCAAATCAGATGTTGGAAAACTGAAAAGAAACAAAATGCTGGAAATACTCAGGTCTGGCAGCATCTGTGGAGAGAGAAACAGAATTCAGGACCTTTAATCAGAACTGGGAAAGACTACAGGTTAATGCAGAATATTCTTTTAACGTGTGCATAAATTAAATTGTTTAAAAATCCTGCATGAAAGAGGCAGGTGCAACAACTCTGGGGGGGGGGGGGGGGGGAAATAAAAGTCTAATACTTTTCTTATTTCAAGATGTATATAGTATCAGTATAGCATTTAGATGTTTGAGAGGTGAAGTTATGCTGTGTTTTCTATTAATTAAAAAAAAACATTCAAATCCCGATACACCAACAATGAACTCATTTGATCAGTCAAACCTTTATTTGACGTTGTCCTTCAGTGCATCAGAGATGTTTCTGGCATAAAGATTACAATTATTTACATATTCGGTTCAGTCCTAAAATAATACTGTCTACTGATGGTTCAACAAAAATGTATTATCAAACTTCCTCGAGACGATGGCAACTTTCTAAAGCGACTAAGTTGATAAATCAGCATTGGGGTTCTAATTCCAGGGTCTTAAGCTATTGCATGCCCTACATCTTTAAACATCAAATGCTTATGAAAGAATCTTTTACCAGAATGTTAACCAAATGCAAAGCGATGGCTCTATAAGTCCATGGTTATCTCAGAAATTCTGTAAGGACATTTACACGAGTGAAGAAATTCATCTACTCATTACAATTCATCTGGTGTTTGCTATTACGGTGGAGCGTGCCCCCTTCTCTGGTCAGAAAACACAATGCTCAATGACATCTGGCTGGTAACTATCTTTTCACCAAGAGCTGACATTGCAACAAACTCTCCTTGCAAAAGGCTTCCCATTTCTTTCGGATATAGATAACCTGATGACTTGATGCATCAAATTCTGACAGCAAAATAACCTGGCAAGCTTAGGAAGTCTTCCACTATTTCTCTCTCTTCTGACTGGGTGAACAGGGGATCTTAAATATTCAAATAACTAAATGAGTAACATAATTGAGGTGGCTTTGACACTTGAGTTTGTTCCCTGTTAAAATCAGCATTTGACACTTGAGCACATTTTACGCAATGTTATAAACAAAATCAAGACCTTTTTAATCGTTCAAGCTCTTATCAGGTCCAGGTATCAGAAATGGGATCAAGAGGCGACTTTAAAAGAATACCTTCCACACCAACATGTCTGAAAAACCTTGGGTTTTGAATGCACAGAGAGCCCAAGATCAATTGTGAGATCAGGTGTTAATGCCTATTTGTTAGTTTGGATCTAGTAGTATGTCTCCTTTGTGGGGACCATGAATTGAATTCAGCTTGAATTTGAATTGTTTTTTGGAACAAACAAGCAGATGGGTTCTGGGGCTTGCCCTGTCCACTCTGCACATTGGCTTTGTAACTGAGAAAGGAATAAAACGAAGAAAAAGAAACTTGACGAGCCTAATCCACGCTCCCACTGCGAATGTTGGAGGAAATCTCATCATCAGTATCCCTTTATTTAAGAACAAAATCCAATGACTACCTCGAGCATTTCAATTTCAAAACAAAAATGGCTCTTGTTTGAACTAATTCCTGGCAATATTGGGAAGACCGGACTGGAGCTGTTAGTGAGGGGAACAAAATGTGAGAGACTGAAGAAAATCTTGGTTTTCTTTTGCCATTGGTGTCTCTTTGCAGCCAATGTTTCAGTGTCAGGTGCACTACTTCGACCGGACTGCTTTTCAAAAGATTAGAAAAATCAACAGAAATAATCAAGGGACTTAAAGTTAACCTTTGTCCCATCTGATTTTTCTTTTGAAGTTAGCTAGTAATAAAGTGTACCTTGTCAAAACTTGCGGTAAGGCACAACAGAGAGAGACTAGGGACAAAGATGCGAAAAGAATAATTCTGTCGAAGATGATGGTGGGCTCATTCATTGAACATTCAATTATTAGATAGTGACGAACGTGTATCTTAACTCTAAATTCAATCAAATGCTTTCCCACAGTGAGGGCTAAGGTGGTTAGCACATTCATAGGATGTATCCTATCCATTAATGAGGTGTTAATCAGTTTCACACTGTTGCGCATCAACTAAAGTAGCAAACACAGCAATGTCATACCATAAGCATTATGTATGTTTGCATCACAAACAGTCATTTCTACATTGTAACCTCTTTGCTGAATGCAGGATCAAGTATATTCTAATTTGTTAGTTCACAAATCACAATGTTTACTGCAACAATACCTCCAAGGTGATGAGCAATCTTTACTGTCCAGCGTTCTCTTATAATAAATAGTAAGTTAACTCGCTACTAGTTTTGGCTATGGGTATAGGTATGTAAATATGTTTGGGATTTATGTGCAATTTATAATATTTAGTCTGTTTCCTAGGTGCTGGGACAGTATTATTTTAATTAAAAGTTCTATTTACAGATGGAAGTCAACACATTGCCATTTTACATTCTGTCGCAGAAATTATCTTGTGAAACGTGAGCAAAAATACTGACTTGTAAAATTACTTGTGTGCTCTGACTTTCTTCGATGATCAACTGAAGGTACCTCAAAGTTAAGTGATTAAAACAGCATTTTTTTTTAAATAAGTGCACCTTTTAGTGCATGGCTACAAAAGCAAATTTGTACAATCTCTCCTCCTGAGCTGTCCTCAAATTAAAGTGCTTATTAATACATAGAAAGTAAACTATTTTCTTTTTTGAAATGTCCATCCTTTTTAAGGCGCCTCTGCCGAATAACTTGACTGGTGGTGCTCCCTGCGATGCTCCTAGATCAGAGCTTCCCAAACCTTCAAGGGGTGGGGGACCTAGAGAACGTTGGTGGCTATTCTCTGGTGGGCAGTGCCCACTTATTTTTGTCCTTGATTCAAATGGCAATGTTTTCTGCCTCGGTCTTTACAAAACCTTCTGGTAAAACCAAAGCACATTTCTCAGGGAAGCTTGTTGGACTCTGGCAGTGCTTTGGGTTGTCATTTTTAAAAAAGATGTCAATGCCATTTGTTGAATTCGCTCCTGCTTTTGAAAGCAAACTGTAGTCAATTTGCATAGCTACAGATTATGAGCAGGGGTGAGGGATCAATTGATAGCTCTTCCAAAGTGCTGGCACAGACATGAGAGGCTGAAAGATCTCCTGTGCTGTGTGATACTAACATCTACTCGGTATTCGAATGTGTTTGATCATCTGAACTTGTGTGACGCCACTTCTTGTCTGAAATCTTAGACTTTCTTCGAGGTGGCTGAGGCCCTTTCCCTCGGAGGATTTGCATTGTATAGTCTTCAGCTAATGGGATGTTCCCAAGCTGCTGCCCATCCTGATCTGCACTTGTATTAATTGTCCTTGCGTCACCTCTCGAGGTCCATGGGGACGAATGGCGATCGTCACCC
Source organism: Scyliorhinus torazame (assembly GCF_047496885.1). NCBI lineage: Eukaryota > Metazoa > Chordata > Chondrichthyes > Carcharhiniformes > Scyliorhinidae > Scyliorhinus > Scyliorhinus torazame. Next base: position 166,702,713 of record NC_092723.1, read on the forward strand.
TGTCGTCTCCTGCTGACTCTGACCTGGCTATATGCTGCAAATAGCTCTTCAGCCTTTTTGTTAATCTTCCTCTGTTGCATTCTGTCCTGGGCATGCCTCAGTTTGCACTCAATCTGATAGACGTCCTCTGTCACCAAGTTTACCCTGTCGAACTGTTCGAGCAGGGTTTCGAACAGCGGAACTAGGCGGTGGATATTGGTCTCAGCTTGTGTCACTTTGTTTGGGCTGACGAGAGGTAAAGTGTCCATTGGAATGGAAACGCTGGAGGTGGAGGATGAGGAAATATCAGAGATGGTGCTGGCGGTGTGGAGACATGTTGATTTGGAGTCGGCAGAAGACCGGGATGGTAAGGAAACCATTCCTTCAAATTTGACTTTGTGGCGGAACTGGAAAAATGAAAAATGAAACTAATTGATGGGTTACACGTCAAAGGAAAATAAAGAAAATGCTCAATATCCTACTCTAGGGACTTGAATTTAATATCCAGTGCAGTACAGAGGGAGTTCTGTCTGATTCACTTTTTTGAGTAAAGTATTAAACCACAGCCGGGTTTACCCTCTGAGAAGGTCGAAAAGATCCTTCAGTCCTGTATCAATGAAAGGGGATGGGTTCCCCCAAAGACCTGCCCGATACGGAGTTCTCAACCAACGTCACTAAAACAGATTATATCAAACCATTATTGCATTACTGTTATGGGAGCTTGCTACCTTTCTTCAATTTCAACTATGGCTGTACTTCAAACCATACCAGTTGTAATAGTGTTATATAAATAGGTATAAAATGCCTCGGTGTGACCATCCCGATTATCTCATGCCCTTCCTGCCGATATCATTCTGTGATAATTGTCTTAACCAAACAGCTGCAAACCATCCCAAGTGGCCTACAGATGGTGCAGTTGAGGCAGAATAAAAAGCATCTCATTGCAATATATTTGCAGCAGAGAGAAGCCTTCTCTACCCATAAGCATATTGCCAGTGCAGAAAGCGGAAGAAACACCAAGGGTGGAATTCTACCATTTTGAGTCAGCAGCACTTGTCCCGCTGACCAGAAAGGTGGCACCCCATGCCCGATTCAGCACTTAGAACCTCAATAATGGTGAGTTCCTCTCCGACTCTCCTGGTGGGCTGACAACTCATTCGACCGCCCGCCCTCTGCTGATGGGTTTGAAGGTCCAGGTGCCATATTTAAACACCAGTCCAGCACACTCTTATCTCTCTCTCCAGCCCACCTGTCTTCGCCAGACCGTGCAGATGTCAGCAACCTCAAGAAGAAGTCTGTTCCTCGATTCAACCATCGTTCCCCTGGGTTTATCACCTGCGAGGTGCCCATGTCTCACTTGGACTTCTACCCACAGCCTCTGGAGTTTGGATCTAATCCCCTCCAGTAAATGACCTGATATCCCTATGACCCCCCTTGTTTGTGGGCTTTTCATTCAGCCCTATCGGGGTCCAGCTTTCCTCCCCTCGGTCTTCCCTCTGCCTTCCTTTGTTCACCTTCATCCACCTCCTTGCCCCTCTGTCATGAGCCCTCGCCTTTCCCTCCACTTCCTTGTACAGCCCCCTGTCCACATTGCCACCCCCTCCTCCGGCTCAGGCCAAGCTCCGCACCCCCTCTCCTCCCCGCCCCCTCTCCCCCCCCCCCCCCCCCCCCCCCCGCCCCGGTCTCACCTCACCACCTGAGTAGAGCTTCAGACCTTTGTTGTGATGGCTGCATGAGTCCCACAGCACAGTACTGCCCAGATAGACACTGGTGTGTGACACCAGGAGGGTAGGAGGTCCCTGTACTCCACTCCAGGCACAGTGCTGATCTGAGACAGTAACACAGGACGGTTTGTGGCTCCAGAAGCACTGTCCATGAAGTCCAGCTCGGCAAGGAGATGGAGGCAGGAATAGATCTGCCCCGTCAGAGCCCTTGTGCACAGACACTCATTGCCAGTCATTTCCCGCTGGCATGACGCAAGATTGAAAGGCCTGACGTGATGCCGATGTGTTTCTGGAACAGACCTCTTCATTCACCTGAGGAAGGAGCAGCGCTCCGAAAGCTAGTGACATCGAAACAAACCTGTTGGACTTTAACCTGGTGTTGTAAGACTTCGTACTGTGCTCACCCCAGTCCAACGCCGGCATCTCCACATCGTGATGCCGATGGGCAGCTATTTTAGTGAGCATTCATGAGATGCAAATAAATGCAAATGGCATTTGCGCCACTGCCAGCGGGAGGAGCAGCTTGTCATTAACCCACCATTGGGAAAATTACAATGTGATTTTAAGCTGGCGGCTTTCCCGCATTTTCGCTCTCTTCAGATTCTCCGCACGCCGCCCACTAATCCTGCCGTAGGTGGGTTGGGAGAATTCTGCCTCTAGTATATATATCACAGACACAGCCATTGGTTCAATCAGGGAAATTAGATTATGGTCCCGTTTACAATTACATAATATTGAACAATTTCAGGTGTTCTGGCTGTTTTGATGAGAGTACAGATCTCAATTTGAAACAAAAACAAAATTCTGGCAAAACACCCCAGTATCTGGAAAGAGAAAAAGGCCTGGTAATAATGTTCTGGTTAAATGATTAACTTTCCTTTTCTCCCCCCAAGATCCTAATGGATCAGCTGCACATTTCCAGCATTTTCTGTTTGCTTTGCTTCAGATTTTGTTCGGCTGTCGAAACCATAAATTGTACAGCCCACCCTGATTTTATCTCCCCCCTCATCTATTCCTTTCTCCCTCATGTTTGTCTAGCACCCTTAAAAATGCATCAATTCTATTTGCCTCAACCATTCCTTGTGGTACGGAGTTCCACATTCCCAAATCTGTCCGACTCAAGAATTCCTTATTGGATTTATTAGTAACTATCTTGGGCGGTCCCCCAGTTGTCTGTTTCCCGGCCGTGCGCCATTTGCTGCCAGCGGGATTTTATCCTCCTGCCGCTTGTCAATGGGATTTCCTATTGAAACCGCCCTGTGCTGCCACGAAACCCGCTGGCGGGGGTACCCTGCCAGTGGGAAAAGTGAATCCCAACGACAGGAGAATTTCGACCCTTATATTTATGAGCCACCAGTTCTGCCCATTCCCACAAGTGGAAATATCTTCTCTATGTCGACCCGGTCAAATCTTTTAAAAGCCACTATCAGGTCACCCTCGACCGACCCTTTTCTGGAGAAAGGAGCCTCAGTCTTTTCCATTTTTCCTGGTGACAATAAATCTGAGCTTATGATAAGAAAGTAGACAGCAAAGTCATACAAAAATGTTGAGTATCTGTCCACTGAAGTCAGCAGCGACACTGCCACTGCTGGAGTGCTGTGTGTAGTTCTCGTCGCCACACTATAGGAAGGATATGATTGCATCAGAAAGGCCACAGAGCAGATTCACCGGGATGTTGTCTGGGCTGGAGTGTTTCAGCTGTGAAGAGCTATAAAGAGAGGCCGGTTAGGCTGGGGTGATGCTCTTTAGAGCAGAGAAGGCTGAAGGGGGGAACCTGACTGAGGTGTATAAGATTATGAGGAATGTAGATAGGAAGGAACTTTTCCCCTTGGCAGAGGGGACAATAACCAGGGCAGTACAGATTGAAGGTAAGGGGCAGGGGATTTGAGGAAAGACATTGTCACCCAGAGGGTGGTGGGAATCTGGAACTTGCTGCCTGAAAGGGTGATGGAGGCAGGACCCCTCACAGCATTTATGTGAGCACCTGAAACACCATGGCATGCAAGTCTATGGACCAAGTGTTGGAAAATTAGATTAGAATAGATAATTGCTTGATGGCTGGTGCAGACACGATGGGCCGAAGGGCCTCTTTCTGTGCTGTAAAACTCTATGATTCTAATGATTCAACATTTATGATCTACGTTTAACCCTTAATGACTGGGGTAAAGTCAGTGCCTCAGCTGCAGCCTGCCCTGTGCTGCACCAACTGACTGAGTTATGCTTATTTCTGATGCAATCACATCCTTCCTATAGTGTGGCGACGAGAACTACACACCACTCCAGCAGTGGTGGCGTCGCTGCTGACTTCAGTGGATACTTAACATTTTTGTATGACTCTCCTGTCTGCTTTCTAATAAGCTCAGATTTATTGGCATCAGGAGTTATGTTTCCAAAAGGAGGGGTAAACTCTTCCTATTCTGAGTAAGATTAAAGTAAGTGGGAGGGCGAGGAAGCCACCTGGATTCAGCTTTGCTCCATTGGTAAATTGCTTGATGTCCTTTGGACCCCTTACTTTAGAAAGGATGTACTGGCACTGGAGTGGGTGCTGAGGAGATTCACTCGGTTGATTCTGGAGTTGAGAGGATTGGCTTATGAGGAGAGACTGAGTAGGCTGGGACTTATAGAAACATAAAATTATGAAGGGGATAGAATAGAAGCAGGGGAGGTTGTTTCCACTGGCGGGTGAAACTAGAAGTAGGGGGCATCACCTCAAAATAAGGGGGAGCAGATTTAGACAGTTGAGGAGAAACGTCTTCACCCAAAGGGTCATGAATCTGTGGAATTCCCTGCCCAGTGAAGCAGTTGAGGCGACCTCGTTAAATGTATTTACGGCAAAGATAGATAGATTTTTGAGCAGTAAAGGAATAAAAGGTTATGGTGAGTGGGTGGCAAGTGGAGCTGAGTCCACAAAAGATCAGCCATGATCTTATTGAATGGCGGAGCAGGTTCGAGGGGCCAGATGGCCTACTCCTGCTCCTAGTTCTTATTCTTATGGAACAGCAGGAGGCTGGGGTTGAGTATCTCTCACCAGCTGTCCACATATTGACATTGGCAGGAACTGTGGACTGACCGGAAGGGTGGGGAGAGCAGAATCACTTCCTTGGGACGGTTACAGGTTACACAGCTTTTACGTATGAATTCATTGTGTTGTAAAAGTTTGCTTAAAGCCATGAGAAGTTCCACTGCTGCTGCTGCTAATCTTTTGAGACATTCCACAGCGCCCAGTTGTGGGAGCAACGAGTTCTTGCAATGGGATGCAAGATGGTTCTGTGCCAGTCTTGGGGGGGGAAGAGGAGAGACGGACTTTGACTTTTGCCTCCCTCTCTCGCCCTCCTCCCTTCTCAACTCACACTGCGATTTCTCCCAAGGTGTGGTTTCACAAATGCCACTTGCCTGATGATCCCACGCTCAAGTGTCCATTTTGCGAGAGTCCCATGCATTTTGAAGACGGAAGGCATCACACCCGACCTACCCCAGTCTGTACCTTTCAGAGGGGCACTGGAAAGCACCGTGGCATTGGATTGCCATCCCTCCAGGAAAGTCCTGGATCAATTGGCAGGACATTACGGCAAGCAACACAAGAGAAATTGGGGCATTAAATACTTTGTTCGATTTCATTTTCTTTTGAACACTTTTGTGCAATAAAAAAAATAGTGTGTGAAGAAAACTGGCGGTCTTGATTGATGGTCAAGAATCAGCCAAAGAGGGGGAAAGGAGACTGTTCAGTTTCTAATTGGATGGGGAAGGGGAGGTGCCATGGTGATAGCCATGTCGTGTGATCAATAGTAGGAGTGCGAATGGCTGTTGCCAACTACATGTCATGTGATAAAATCTCCAGGAATACAAGTTGGCTACCCAGGGAATCTTTTGGCAAAGGCTGGAAATAGCAGTGACCCGACAAAATTAGATGTTCTATAACCCAATCTTCTGTCAGACAGATATTAAAACACCAGATACTTACTTCTTTCGCTTTGCTTATACCGATCCACATCTTCAACCTTTTGACAAATAGCTCCACCAGCTCATAATCTTGTGGTTCAATTGCCGGCCTGTACATCTCCAACTTCATTGCCTTGTAATTTTGAATTATTACCACAGTAAACAGCCGCAGTATAATCCATATCTCAATGATGATGTAACTGATGTAGTAGATGTAGCAGAAGCTTGGGTTCGTGAAGAGGCACTGCTTGAAACAAATTCCTTTTTCAATCACAGCAAACAGGGAGAGAATGCTGCCTCCGAACGTCTTGAAGTCATCAAGGTTCGCAGAAAAAACCTGTTACAGAAAGTCGAATGTTCAGACATCATTCTGCCTGTTCCTGGCAACATTAGTGACCCGTGAAACAATGGTTCCTGTTTACTTGGCTGGCACTAGTGCAGTAGTGAGGAAGTGTTGCATTGAAGTGCGTCTTTTGATTGAGGCCTGGTGTTGCGCCTGCCCCTCACAAATCCCACGGCCTTTCATTATGTGAATGATTAACATTATTGCAATCCCAGACCAGACTCCAACAGAGACTAGGATACGGGACCGCAACCCCAATATTTTAGATTATTTGTAAGACTGTGTGGAAAGAGTGATTCGCTCCAGGAGTGATTGCATGAAGAAATAGGGCTTTAATATTTTTAAAACAAAACTATTATGATTATAATAAATTCCTTAACCCGAAAAGAACAGCTTACAATTACCCCTTAAACACTACTACTCAATTTCCCATTAAACAACAAGAAAAGTAACATACAGCTCTCAATCTATCTCAAAAATCAGCATGGCATAGAGTAACACTTGCTTTATAAAACCGGTTTGGCTCCTGTTAGAATCCCTTCAGCCTCTGGCTGAATATCTTCAAAGAGTTGGTTCACCTGGCATGTTTCAGCTTCTTCCTTATCCCCAGACAGGACTGCTCTGCTTTAGATATTATTACCCTTTTTTCTTACTATCCTACTGTGATGGAATTGTAGACTAAGTGTCAGACAGATCAGAATTCACCTCTTCTCTCTCCAAAACCTGACCCTCTGCATTCCTTGGCTCTACCCAGCAATGACATCATTTCCCCAAGCTGAAAAACAAATTAACTTTGCAGATTGAAAGTACATTAATTCCCCAGGGACTTTCCCCCAGCCAAACCACAGTAGGCTGAAAACTACATTCCTTTGGTCAATTTCATCTTCTGGCACCTAGAAACTCCTGGGCCTTTACAAAACAAAACTCCTTTTTAAAAACATGACCAGTGCAGTCAAACACACTATAACCACAAGCTTTTAACCCTTAAGTTGTCCCAATATTTAGAAGCCAATATTTCTAAAACCCTCCACTCGTCATAACCTGTGTGTATAGACTCACTCTGACGGTGAATGCAATCGCTACATTTGAATTGCTGACCAAATTTAACAGGATAAGAACAATGTTCATTTACATGATGCCTTTAGCATAATAAAACATCAAGATGTTTAAGGGGAACCTATTCACCAAATTTGACACCGAGTAACATGAGGTATTGGAGCAAATGTTTGGCCAAAGGTATGGGCACTAAGTAGTAACTTAAAAGAACTGAGAGTGTGGATGGCATTCCAGAGCTTTAGGGCCTTGGCGGCTATAGGGACAGCTGACAATCATAGCAAGTAACACATATATGCACCCTACCTCCAGAGTCAAGTACATACCAAATAACCAATCTGTGTGTAGGCAAGAACAAGGCCTACTGATGCTGCACCAATCGCCATCAGCTCCTTTGCAGAATTGTACAAGGTCTTCCCGAAGATGGACCACCTCCTGATAAAGCGCAATTGTCGGGCAGCCTAATTTCCCACACAAACCAGAAAAGAATATTGAATTAATTGTCCAATTTTATCTGTTCACAACATTTTATAAACATTTTGAAAGAGAGCTGAAACAGAGACAGGAGCTAGAGGAGGCCATTCGCCTTCCGGGCACATTCCGTTATTCAACTAGATTGCGGTTGATTTGGATCTTCATTCCATTAACCCACTTTGCTTCCATATCCCTTAACACTCTTGCTGAACAAAAATCTATGGATCATGGTTTTGACATTTTCCAACTGACGCTCGGTCTCAACATCTTTTTTTGGGGGGGGGGTTTAGTTCCAAATTTTCACTCCCCTTTGTGTTGGAAAAAGTGCTTCCTGACATCATTCTGGAATGCCCTAGTTCTTTAATGGTTATCCTATTACAATCCTGGACGAGTCCCCGACAGTGGCTAGGATACTAGACAGAAACCCTAATATTTTATTGTAATTTAGTGAGGAAAGAATACCTCGCTCCAAGAGTGATGGAGTGATTTCATGCAAAAATAGGGATACGGTATATTTGAAACAAACCTTATTACTAACACAGTATTAAAATATCTTTAACATCGCACAAGAAAATAGTTTGCAATCATCCCTTAAACAGTGCGAATCAATAGAGTGAGACAATAACCCTTAACTGCTATCTATACTTCCATTCAAACAACAGTACCCATCTCAAATCTCAATCCACTTTCAAATATAGTTGGCAGACCCAGGCATTCTTGCTTAAGAGAGGGACCTGAATCTTGTCAGAACAATGTAGGATCTCTAGCTGAAGTCTTCAAAAACTGTCTTCATAGATGGACTTTCATCTCCAGAACTGCACTGCCTGCTTTTCTGCAAAAATGCCTGGTACTCTAGCCCCTCCCATTAGTTAATCATCTTACCAACTGAACACAATGTATCGGATTAACTACTCTACAGGAAACCCTTCTTAATCCAAACAAAAATCCATTAGTCCAAGCTTTATCCAATTTTATCCGCGTCACGGTGGCCTCAGTGGTTAGCATTGCTGCCTCACAGCGCCAGGGTCCCTGGTTCAATTCCAGCTTCGGGTGACTGAAAGTGTGGAGTTTGCCCTCTCTCTCTTTGTGGGTTTCCTCCGGATGCTCTGGTTTCCTCCCACAGTCCAAAGATGTGCAGGTTGGGTGGATAAGCCATTCTAAATTGCCCCTTAATGCCCAGGGATGTGCAGGTTAGATTAAAGAATTATTGGGATAGGGTGGGGAAATACGCTCGGGTTGAGTGCTTTGTCAGAGGGTCAGTGCAGACTCCATGGGCTGAATGGCCTCCTTCTGCACTGTAGGGATTCTATGATTCTTTTACGATGCTTTAAATGCACCTCTGGCTTCCAAACACATAGTTGCCTTTTAATTTCGGACTTTTTTTTAAACACCTGACCGCAGCAGTCACACACACTAACCCAGGCGTTTAACCCTTACTGCACCAAATACATATAATACATATCTGAAATTCCTACATTCATCACAAGGCCCTCGAGTTGTGGGCTCTTCCACCAGAGCAATATCTGCCTATTCATATTTTAATCGTCATAAACACCTCAATTAGCTAACCTCTTAATCTTTTGTATTCAAGAGAATTAAAGCCTCGGCTTTGCAACTTGGGGAATCTGCACTGCACCCACTCGAAGGTCAATTCCCGTAACAGCCTCCCCGAACAGGCGCCGGAATGTGGCGACTAGGGGCTTTTCACAGTAAGTTCATTTGAAGCATACTTGTGACAAGTGATTTTCATTTTCATTTCATTTTATATCCTTTATGTCAAACCAAGGTTTTGCTAAAATTAGAAGATTCCTTCACATATTTAGAGCAGAAAGTGATTTAATTTCAGATGAATAAGTTGAATCACACACCCCACCCAACACCACATAATATTATCAGTCTGTAATTCATTCTCACGTAGCAAATTCCCAAACTCTTGTTATAGGATGAAAAAGCTGATGGTTCTGGGGACATTGGGACTTACAAAAGGGTGAGCAAATAGAGGCATCGCAGTATTATTGAAGATTTTAGATGGTGTAGAAAGCATTACATCAGGTAAACCAGGAAGCTGGAATAGCGGGACGTGGACTAAACCAGTGAAAGGAAGCCTTTGAAAGATGATCTTTGCACAAAGTGATCAATACTCCTGATCTTGAATGTGCTAACTGAAAGGGTGATTGAACAGAGTCAATCGTAACTTTCAAAAGGCAATTGGACATATATCTGAAGGGAAAGAAGGATAGGTTGTGGGGAATTGCAGGGGAACTAATTGGAAAGTTCTGCCAAGCAGCTAGCACAAGCATGATGGGCTGAAGGCCCCCAGTTCTGTGCTGTGCCGTGCTATGATACTTGGAGTGACCTTCCGGGCAAGCTTGTAGTGATGAAAATTTAAATATTGTGATATTGGGGGAACGGTGGATGAGGCTATAAGTTAGATCCGAGGATGGATGGTGTAAGGTGAGCTTCCTTCCTCTAGTCCCAAATGTTACTTTGAGAATTCCATGTGCCCAAGCTCACATATGCCTGGGGTGCAGGAGCCAAAAAAGAGCCCGCTTTGTGTTGTACCAGCGGGTTGGATTGTGAAGCTAAGGGTGCAGCGTGTTTGCAATTTTTATGAATGAGCATTAGTTTAAGGCCAACATTTCTTGGGATCATACCTTAATAGTCAGCAGGAAAAGGAGGACTGCAGTCACACAGGTGAATACATAGCTCAGGTATGCCATCTGGTAGAAGTTGGTGAAGCAGTCTGGATTGGCAACGTACATTGCCCACTGCCTGTCACCAATTCTAGCACGCTTCACATGCAGGGTGACACAGCAGATACTGAGAATGATGATGGACCACTGCAAGTAGTTCCAGAACTGAAGGAAGTAAGCCTTGCCCTCGTGACTGACCAAGAGCAATTCGGCAATTGTGAAGTACAGAACAAAGAATGCGAGGAAAATCTGCAAGAGAAGCACACAGTGAAACAATTCTGCAGTTAATAGTCAAAAGACTGAGAGACTGGCAGCTTAGTTTTCAGGTTATGCCTGCAGGCTGAATGTCAACTTCAATGTTTAACACTTCCAAGATGAACAGTCGTTCAGAACATGTTACATCCAACGAGGAATGTTTCAGTGTTAAAAGCACTTTAAAGAAGTAACAGTGACAGCAAAGTACTTAACGGTGGCGATTGAAATGTTTGCGACTCCACATCGACACAAGAATGACTGCACTTTGACCACTTTTTCAATCTTGGTAACAATACTATCTGTCTTATACTATAGAAGATAGGCCAAGAGACACTTGTAGAAATTAGTGTACACAACTCCAGAAACTTGGGGCTGGATTCTCAAGTCCCCCAGCCGTGTGTTTCTTGGGGGTGGGGGTGAGGGGGGGGGGGTGGAGAGGTTGCTGATGGTGGGATTCTCTGTTCCTGCCACTTATTATTATTATTATTATTATTGTCTATGGGATTTCCCATTGAAGCCACCCCAAGCTGCCGGGACACCCATGGGCAGGGACACACTGCTGGCGGGAATAGAGAATCCAAACATCTGGAGAATTCCAGCCTTAGAAGACTGCCTTGTCGAGAGTGGCACGGTGGTGCAGTGGTTAGCACTGCTGCCTCATGGCGGCGAGGACCTATGTTCGTTCCTGGCCCCGGATCACTGTCCATATAGTGTTTGCCCATTCTCCCCGTGTCCGCGGTGGTCTCAGCCCCACAACCCAAAGATGTGTAGGGTAGGGCTGGTGGATTGACCATGCTAAATTGCCCCTTAATTGGAACAAAAATGAATTGGGTATTTTAAATGGAAAAAAAAAAGAAAACTGCCTTGTCGGTTAGTCTGCAGGGAAAGCATTTACTGCTCCTCTTCAGCCTGAGTGGAACTTCCTGCCCCAGCCTCTGCGTCACTTTTTATTTCAAGTCTCCAGTCTCATTGCTGAGTTTCGCCTACACGGCTGCCAGCTCATGCCTTCAGGATGAATTACAACAGGACAATTCAACACCTCACCATGCGGCTCTTGCAGACAGGAAAGACTTACCATCATGACGAGCAGAAAATCCACTCCAGTACTCAGTCGCAGCAGTGAAAATGGTTTAACATCAATGGTTGTGTATGATCCACCCGAGAAAGGAAACTCTACGAGAAGGGTGACTACACTGTACAAATCCACGTTTTGGAAATATTGGGTAAACTCGATGAAGATGACCCTGGTCCTAGCAATACAAAATAACAAATCTGTTTGAAACGTACATGTAGCATGTCTTTATATTTGTTTTCTATTGGCCTCATGGAGTGCAATTTGCAAGATATTGTCACTGTGAAAAGTAGCCACAATTTTGAACCCTTTCAATTTTCCCTTGACTCTGCTGGACAAGGGTCAACATATGTTGGTGACCTTTTGGTAGCTCAGCCAGGTTCCGCCTCAGTGAGCCTCAAACGTAAGCTTCAACAAACCAAGTGAGGTCTCAGATCCAAGCCCAAGATGTTCTGCCCAACATGCTTTCCGGCAGGTTCACTCACCAGCGATCAGGAATCAAGGCTGACATTTCAGGGCAGTCTCGAGGGAGAGTTGCACTGTCTGTCAGGTGAGAAGTTAAAATAAGCCCTCTGTTCCCTCGCGGGTAGATGTAAACATTCTCATGATACTAAGTGACAAGGAGCAGAGGAATTTTCTCCCAAAGTCCTGGCCAATATTTATCCCTCACCATCATTTCCTGAAGTTGTATAAAATACACTGAAATTTCTATTAGTCTTACCTGTTGTCATCACAAGGAGGTGTTTGTGACAATGTTTTCACGCAGTTTCCAATGGAACGTATCAATTTGAATACATTATATACAAATCAATTTTGTGGCGCATGATTGGAAATAATTATTAGACGTCCATTTAGTTGTTGGAACATTTGCCTCTGAGTTGGAAGCAAGTAGGCGCAAATCCCACTCCAAGAAATGTGCACATATCAAAGCAGCAGAGTCTGTTTGAAAGGGACGATAAACTGAGGTCCCCATCCACTGTTTGAGGGACACGAAAGATCCCATGATACTATGTAAAGGCACGCAAGAGAGCTCTGCTCACGCCTTGACTCGCCATCATCACCCGTGACAGGCAATCTCATCTTGCTTCTGGGATCTTGCTGTGCAGAACCATTTACAGAACACGCAGCTCAGAAATAAGTCACTGGTTGCGAGGCACGTTGAGATGTTCCGGGGATATAACAATGTGTTTTCTAACTGCAAGCTCTTTCTTTAATGAAAGGTTTGACTCTTGGTGTTGCTGACGGCACAGACACATACGCAGAATTGGGAATATGTCCAGTGATTCGTCTTTTGGTTAAAGTGAATCTGATTCTGAACTAGCTTAAACAGCAGTGTTGTGTAAATCATAAAGAATCAGCATCAGAACTGCCAAACGTTCAGAACGCGCTTTTATTTCTCAGTGACATTCAGGGTAATGAAACTTACTTTCTGTCCAGCCAATTTCTTTCCTGTAAATTCCACAGCGTGTAATTACTCTGTTCCCTTGTCCTGCCAAGTTGCTGCACATATCCACCGCTGTCACACACAACATTCTGGCCCCAGTACCACACCCTCAGAAGAGAAAAAGACCCATAAATTGTAATAGGCACAGAAATGCTTCAATATGTCAGCATCTTTAACCATCCTTGTTCAGGGACTCATTCCCAATTAACCCACAATGCATATCAGTACAGTCACTACCCCAAACGCCCCACCCCGCCATCTTTGACATCTAGCCCAGGTAGTCATTCCACATGTGCCATTGCATGCAATAAGGGCAAGCAGGCTCCTTGAGTGGGTCAAGTATCATGGCTGAGTCTGTTCACGTTCTCACCTGGCAACTTACGCGTGTGTCTTTCCCTCCTCCCCACCTCTCCCCTGCCACAGCCAATTGTAGAAACCAAACTCCTCAGCTGAGCAAATTCAACATAGACTGGGAGTCAAATCTAGGACCTGCTGTTCGTTTTGTTCGGGGCTACACTCGCACAGTGCCTGTACTCCTAGATTTCCGAATGGAAATGTACTGCCAATCGAAAGCCACTTCACAAAGACCTAACCGAGGGCTGTAAATTCATGGAAGGGTTTAACAGGGCAGGCATGGAGAAGATGTTTTCACTTGTGGGGCAGTCCAGAACTAAAGGGTGTAAGTATAAGATACAACAGTCCTTTAGAAACCCAATGTAGAATTGAGGAGAAATGTCTCTTGCTCAAAGAATGTGGAACTCGCTAAATAAGGAGCTGTTAAGGCGAATAGCATTTGAGGAGCAGCTAAATAAACATGAGGGAGAGAAGAACAGAAGGATACGAAGTAGAGGTGGGATGGGTTTCGTGTGGAGGGCAAACACGAGTAAATGGCCTGTTTTGTATTGTAAATTCAACACACTCTGTATTGTGATAAATTAAAGAAGAAAATAGTGCGGGAAGGGCAATATTAAGTTATCAATAAATATGGACTCACTATGCTCCAAATTGATTTCAATATCCCCAGAATTGCAATAAACAGGGCTCGTATATAATTTGTGGATTATTAATTTTTGAGGAAATGATTAGATAGTTCCAGAAATAAAAACAGAAAACGCTGGAAATACCCAGGTTAGATAGTATCCATAGAGAGAGAAAAACACAGTTGATGTCTTAGATTGGTGGGCCTTCGCCAGCACAGGTTTGCTGGCTGTTATTCATGTGTGAGCCTGGACCGCGAGAATGGGTGGGCTGTTCCTCTGTGAGCAAGACAATTAAGAGCTGAGACTAATTCCATTCTCATTGGACAGCCGCATAAACCTTCCAGCAGAACAGCGCTGGGCAACCGAGGCTGGTGGTGGCCCTCTTTCATCTCAGTGGGCCACAAGATTGGAATGTGGCTTGCTCAATAACCATGACCCCATGAACAAGATTAAGTACATTTAATACATGTCAAATATTTCACAAGTTGTAGACAATGCCTACTCGTTTATGTATTAATAGAATTGTCATCAACTTCAAATTGTTAAAAACAAAATAAATATTTACATTTTGGACGCAAAGGGAACGCACGGCTCTCACAGTCAATGTTGTGGGCAGTCAGCAAGCACCTCACTTCACTCGCCCTTGCTTTATGTGTGCATCACTTCAGTCATACAGGTCGGAAAAAAACTGCCGTGGATGGAAATCAGCGGAATGTGACAATACTGCGTGTGGGCAATGGTCAACAAAATGTCTTGTGAGCCGCATTCAGAACCCAGGTGGGCTGTTTATGCAGGGTTCCCACCAAGACAGGCTGGAGCAAAGCCTCAGGATAACGATGAGGGGGGACTTTCCGCTTCCTCAGTCTGGGCCTAGTGCCTCCACTCCTGCACTCATTAAGAACATATCCCTTGGGCCCACATTCTGGAACACGTTCCTTACCCTGGTAGGTCCGGTGATGAATGTGACCATACATCACTCTGATTTGTAACTGGAATCTTCCAACTAGTCTCGTAATCACTGGTATCGTGAAGGCCGTGATCCTCTAGACATTGCCTAATTGTTGGGGATGGCGAAGGTTGCTGAAGACATTGATCTGGTTGGGCATGAGCAAGAAACAGGAGAAAATGCAATTAGCTGGGAATGTTTCATGGGAATTGGAAACATTTGTGTCACGTTTAAGGTCTGGCCCTGTAAGTTAACTCAAAACAGAAAGTGGCCTGAGATTTGAAAAGCCCTATTGCAATTACTGATCTGAAATGTTATATCTAACTGAGTAAAGGGCCTTTAAAAGGATGTTCTATTCAGTATCAATGTTGTAATGAAGCAGAACCCTGTTACTTACAGACGGGCCAGTCTACGGGATGGAGTTTGCAAGCTGGGGTGAGCTTCTCAATTTGAAGTTGATTTCAACTTTAACAAATCCAGTTGGTTTCTTTAACATTCGATATTGCAAATCAACAAACATATAATCAGCTTAGTGTGGCGTTGGTGCGCAATTAGTAGTAGCACTCTGGTCTGGGTCAAAGGTTCAAGCCCCACTACAGAGACAAGAGCCCATGCTGCCTTCTCTGATGGTTGCACCCATGACACTATTTCTTAGCAGAGCAATCCACAGTTCCTGGCTACTGTTTAATCCCTCAGCAAGATCAAGGGGAGGTGATGGCGCAGTGAAATTGTCACTAGATGGGTGATCCAGGGACTGGCGTAACACTCTGAGGACTGGGTTCGAATCGCACCATGGTGAAATTTGAATCCAATACAAGCTGGAATTAAAAGTGATGACTATGAAACCGTTGTCGATTGTTGTAAAAACCCAGCTGGTTCACTAATTAATGTTCTTCAGAGAAGGAAATCAGCCGTCCTTACCTGGTCTGGCATACACGCGACCCACAGCAACGTGGTAGACTCTTTCTGAAGTGGGCTAGCGCGCCACTCAGTTCAAGGGCAATTAGGGATGGGCAATAAATGCTGCCCCAGCCAACGACACCACATCCAGTGAATAGGAACACAAATACATATGATCTAGTTATTCTCACATGACTGGGAGTTTCTGTGTGCAAACTGGCTGCTGCATTTCCTTCATTTTAATCGTGACTACGGGATTCTCCGGTCCCCAGCTGCGTGTTTCTCTGCGGCACGCTGGCCGCTGGCGGCGGGATCCTCTCTTCCCGCGAGATTTCCCATTGAAGTCACCCCACACCCGCAGATGGGGGTGCGCTGCCGATGGGAAAACAGAATTCCAACGGCCAGAGAATTCCGGGCAGTATTTCTAAAAATGCTTCAGCGGGCTTTGAGCACTTGGGGGCATTGTGATCATAGATCATAGAATTTACAGCGCGGAAGGAGGCCATTTGGCCCATCGAGCCTGCACCGGCCTTACAAAGAGCACCCTACTCAAGCCCATGTATCTACCCTTTCCCCGTAACCCCCACTTAACCTTTTTGGACACTAGGGGCAGTTTAGCATGATATTGTGCATGGCCCTATAGAATTGCAAGTTCTTTCTTTTACCGTTGTTTACGTTTGAACGAATTTGACGTATTCGTGGACATCCCAACAGTGTCCTGCTCCTATTGTTGTACAGGTATGGTAACAGAACCTCGGCCATCCATTCCCAAACCTCCCCTGATCTGAAAGAGAGTGCACTGATTTAGATGAACTCCAACAGAGAACACGTGTACGACATTTGAGATTGCAGCAACAAAAACCTCTTCAACCAAGTCGTAAAGAACATAAGATACAGACCATTCGGCCCCTTCAAGAATATTCAACCGTTCAATTCATCATGGCTGATTCACAGCAAATCCACCTTCCTGCACTATCCCCTTATCCTTTAATTTTATGAATCATATATCTGATATTTTGAACAGAAGCCGAACAGCACAATCAACTAAATTGTACCCTGGTGCATCAAACCCTATACATTCCTCGTGCCCGCACAAATCCACAAGCCATTTGTAAGCAAGAAGAACTGAAAAAAAAACCCTTAATCATGTACAATTAATTGAAATGCCAGTTCTACAGATTCTTGTCCCATAACACGTGTATCTCTCAATTATGAAAACATTAAATGTGAAACTTTAACTAAAATAACTAGATGGACAGGAGGCATGCTTTTAAAATCTGACACGCACAGAAAGTCAAGTATCTTTTAGATCTGCTCTTCATTAAGTAACAACATTATATCATGACAGAAAAGTAACCATAATCGATTGCAAACACTCCTCTCCAGTGCTAGTGACTGTAAACGTAGAGTTTGAGGCCCAGTGCTATTAAGCACCCTGTGAATGCAGTAACGATGTCTGTCAGTTTATTTCCAAAATTAAAATGTACACAGCAGTTCCCTGCAATCTTCAAACTCTTTTCCTGGGTAATAACTTGGGGGGTGGATCAGCCATCCACGTTCAGCTTATTCTCTAAAATGTGTGTTAAAGGAGTGAATGGATATAAAATAGGTTCACCTTTCATTGACCCTGTAGCAATTTAGGGTTTCCAACCCTCCCCGGATTGCCAGGGAGTCCCCGGGATGGGGGCTGAGTGATCTCCTGGGCACTGCCCCTGATGACCTGGGGGATAAGTACATTTGTGTGCATGTTCTGTGTCTGCCAAGTCTCGATTTCCATCATGTCCCTTCTTGGCATTGCCCAACAATACTCAAGAAGCTGGACACCATCCAGGACAAAGCAGCTCACTTGAGTGGCACCCCTTCCACAAGCATTCACTCCCTCCACCACCGATGCACAGTGGCAGTAGTGTGTACCATCCACAAGATGTATTGCAGGAACTCACCCAGGCTCCTTGGGCAGCACCTTCCAGACCCACGACCACTACCATTCAGCAGGACAGGGACAGCAGATACACAGGAACACCACCAAGTTCTCCTCCAAGCCACACACCATGCTGACTTGGAAATATATCGGCGTTCCTTTGCTACCGCTGCATCAAAATCCTCGAACTTCCTCCCTAACAGCACTGTTGCTATACCTACACCACATGGACTGCAGCGGTTCAGGAAGGCAGCTCACCACCACCTTCTCAATGGCAATGAGAGATGGGCAACAAATGTTGGCCTAGCCAGTGACCCTCCCATATCCCAAGAATGAATTTAAAAAAAAATTAATTCTCTGAATTCAGCCAGTCAGCCGTTCGTTTCTGTTGTTGGTTTGCCCCATTCTTCCGGCTGAGTCACGATGCTGATGTGATCGAATATCAACTGATCAGAGGCTGGTTGGCAGGGAGGTCATGTGCAGGAATCTCTAGGAATGCCCCCCACCCCAACAGAGTTGGCAACCCTATTTTCAGCCCAGGCTGCCTGTGAGAAAGTCTGTGCCAGCTCCCGCTGAGAAGGCTCCTCTGTGGAATGGAATTGTCTTCATCCAGTTCTCTAGTGCATGCAAAACCCCAACAACGCACAGTACCAGGCTTGCCAACTCTTATTGACATATTCCTGGAGGGTTAGTCATATGACCTCTGATCAGTTGCCAATGTGGAGCGAGGGGCGTGTGCGGCATGTAAAGTTTTCAATTATAAATGTCCATTTTAAATCCCAGTTGTGTCTTACCTTTTCATATTCTGGAATTCCACCCCTTTTCTGGTCCCCAGCAAGCCTTGTGTAATTGAACCACGCAGGAGTCTGCTCTGGGCGTCTCTGAACGAGTCTCCATAATTAATCAACAGGACCACAAGCAGAAACAACATATAGATGATAAAGTTCTGAAACACAAGAGATAGCAATTCCAGTCAGTTCTGTTTCACATTAACGCCAATACTGAGTTTTTTTTTAAAAATGGAGATTTGAACACAAGAGGAATCCAGGGAACAGGACGAGGTGAACTGGCAGTAAAATCTAAACTGGATAAGCTGATATTCTGTCAAAATAATTATCACTGTTTGTACTTGGATTTATTCTTTTTTTCTTTTGAAACTCAATACTTTGTTTTATAGCTTGTTGGAAAATTAATATAGTTGCGACCAAAGTCTGAATATGTAATCCGCTGGCTACTTCACTCTGAGTATCCTGCAGGATTTGTAACTGCTTTCATATTGTTCGTTCCCTCTCTCCCACTTCACTGTTAAATCAATGAAGTGAGCCAGCCAAGAGCCTTTGCTCTTAATGCAAGAATCCTGCAAAAATTGCCCTCCGCTGTTGGTAGAGCATTTTGCTTGTGTCTCAGGCACAACATGCTGTCCTTATGCCTCAGGAAAGAGTCAATAATAGCCCACGGCACCGATTATTACTTATGCACACAAATAGATCCCTTGCTTAAAAAGGAAGCAGCCCAATAATAATGATGGAAAGAGGGATTTTATTTTCCTCCACTTTGTTAGAGCCACATTCGTGCTAGACCAGGGTGTATCCCCTTGTGAGACAGATTAGAACTAGGGGACACAGTTCAAAAAGTAAGGGGTCCTTCATTTATGTGGAAATGAGAAGAATTATTTCCATTGAGGGTCGTGAGTCTTTGGAACACTCTTCCCCTGATGGTGGTGCAGACAGGGTCATCCAAGATTTAGAAGGCAGAAGTTGATAGATTCTTGACTCACAAGGGTGTCAAAAATTATTGGTGGGTAGGCAGAATGTGGAATTGAGGTCCCAATCAGGTCAGCCAGGATCTTATTGAATATTGGAGCGGGCAGGAGGGGGTCAAATGGCCTATTGCTTGAAATTTGTACGTGTGTACGTATGGAACAGGACGGGGATGAGTGGGGGGGACTGAGAGAGGAAGCAGTTACAGCAGGAAGTGAGGGAGAGGGAGGAAAGCTATACCAGGAAGTGAGGGAGAGGGAAGAAAGTTACAGCAGGAAGTGAGGGAGAGGGTGGAACGTTACAGCAGGAAGTGAGGGAGAGGGAGGAAAGCTATACCAGGAATTGAGGGAGAGGGAGGGAAGGTACGGCAGGAAGTGAGGGAGAGGGAGGAAAGCTATACCAGGAAGTGAGGGAGAGGGAAGAAAGTTACAGCAGGAAGTGAGGGAGAGGGAGGAACGTTACAGCAGGAAGTGAGGGAGAGGGAGGAAAGCTATACCAGGAAGTGAGGGAGAGGGAGGGAAGGTACAGCAGAAAGTGAGGGAGAGGAAGAAAGTTACAGCAGGAAGTGAGGAGAGAGAGGAAAGTTACAGCAGGAAGCGAGGGAAAGAGAGGAAAGTTACAGCAGGAAGTGAAGGGGAGGAAAATTACAGTGGATTGTTAAGGAGTGGGGTAGGTGTACTGACGTGAAGATGGGGCGTGACAGTTCAGGTAACAATTGTGCAAGAGATGATCTGTGGTTGGTCTGGTAAAATGTGGATAAACGCAAGAGTAATTTAATTTTCCTATAGCTGGTTACAAATAAAAATCTTTTTAAAAACTATCAGTAGATAAATGTGGTTAAAATAATTGAAGTGGACAGTTTTACAGTAAAAATTCAAGATTTTTCAGCTGAAGATGCTCCTTAAAATCTACACATCATTTGGTTGGGAGAAATAAAATTTTGATCAGGTTTTGTACACAATTCAAAACTTTCTTACAGCGTGAGACAGATTATTTAAATCTTTGAACCTTAAAAATAACCATTCCAGAAAATACAGAAAGTATTGCTCTCTGAATTCTTTTTAACAACTTGTGAGACAGACCTTGGCTCCTGAACAATTATCCAGACAGATATTAAAATTAAATTACACAGGGAGGCGATTGATATTTGTGTATTACAAATGTGTCGCCAGAGATTAATTAATATCAGTGTCACACCTATTGACAAGGACCCACGGACAATGGGAGCCAAGACTATCAATGTACTTGGCTTCAGTCTGTTGCTTTGACACTGATGGATCAGCTGCCTTTAACATCTGGCCGCTGAACTGGAAAAATACTAACTTTAGCCATGATTCACTGCGAAGAAAAAAATTATTCTCACCATTTTTTCTCTCTCAAGTGTTTGTTTTGGCTACAGCAGGAAATTTAAAAAGTTGTGTGCAAGATAGAGCAATATGCAAACCCTGGTCTGTAATCCCTGCTCAGGAAAATTACATATTTACCTCAGTGATAACAAGGGAAATGCAAATCATTATCCTCTTGATTATGTAAGCACGTACGTGAGTCGGGGATTAACAATTTCATGATGAAAATGCGACTGCTGGAACTTCTGAAGTAAAAACAGGAGGTGTTGAAAATATGTCTACCTCCCAAACTGAAATATAGGCATTATTTGACTGAGACTTTTCAACAGAAGTCCTCTTTAATTTGATCTTTAAGGAGCTGACTGGCTTACTGTGTATTTTATCAACAAATATGTTGTTGAATGCACTTGCAGTGTTTTGGTGGTTATCTGACCAGCTGAAAGTTTGGACAGGCACTTCTTATGCCAAATTTACAGCACAAGAACAAACCTATTCTACACAATTGGTGTTTGCCAGTGTTTATGTTACATAGGAACCTCTTCCCCTTCCACTTCATTTCAATCCCGTTCCTTCCTCCCTCATGCATTAATACAGTTCCCGATTAAATGCATCCATGCGAGTCACCTCAACCACGCCATGTTTCTGAATCCATCCATGGGACGTGGGAGTCGCTGGCTGGGCCAGCATTTCCTGCCCATCCCTATGAACCCTTGCTCTGAGTGGCTCACTAGACTATTTGAGAGGGCAGTTAAGAGTCAGCCGCATTGCTGTGGATCTGGAGTCACATTGCGGCCAGATCAGGAAAGGACGGCAGATTTCCTTCCTGAACGACATCAGTGAACCAGATGGGGTTTTTACGACAATCGGCAATGTTTTCTTGGTCATCATTAGACTTTTAATCCAGATTTTTATTGAATTCAAATTCCACCATCTGTCCTGGTGGGATTCAAACCCGGATTCCCAGAGCATTACCCTGGGTCTCTGGATTACCAGTCAAGGTCCACGTGGTAACAAGGCCCATACTCTCACCACTCTATGAGTAAAGAGGTTTCTTCTAAATTTCTATTTTATTGCTGGTTGAAACTCTAACAGTTTCCCAATTTGTACCTTGAGCATTCTGTGAAGAACCTGAACCTTCCTTGCCTCTTCCTTGGCTTGGAGAAGGCCAAATCCTTGAGGAGGCCGCACTTTGCCAATTTTTTCTGAGATCTGTTCAACTCGTGGCTCCTCGATTAAATTGTCATCTTCATCCGGATGGGCGCGCTTAGCAACCAGCGCAAAGTAAAGTGCTTCAGTCAGAACCTGAATTACAAATAGAGGATCAGAAGGGGCCCTCTCATTTAATAGTGGAGCATTCTCACCAAAGGCGGTAAATGTTTAAATGTAGCCGGAGGACCGAAAACTTCGGCTTTGTGTTCTGATACAAGAAGATGTGTTCAAGATCAGGCAGGCCAAACTTTGACGTCCAGGGCCAATGGAAGTTCCTTGCAGACAGCAAACAGCTTATCAGACAAATCCCTAAACTGTGTAGAATCGTACAACACACGAGGCAGCCATTCGGTCTGTCGTACCTGTGTTGGCTCTCTGCAAGGATAATTTGGTGAGTCCCACTCTCCTGCCCTTTCCCCCAAGCCCTGAAAATGTTTTCACTTCAGGCACTTGTCAAATTCTCACTAGGAAGCCACAATAGAATCTGCCCCTACTCCGCTCTCAGGCAGTGCGTTCCAGATCCTAGCCACTTGCTGTGTAAAACAGTTTTCCCCTCATGTTGCATTTGGCCTTTCGCCATTCACCTCATACTGGTGTCCTCTGGTTCTCAACCATTCCGCCAATGACAACGCTTTCTCTCTCTATCTACTCTGTCCAGGCCGCTGGTGTTTTTGAACACTTCTTGTCAAAACTGCTCTCAACCTTCTCTAACGGAGAAGAGCCCCAGCTTCTCCAATCTATTCATGTAACTGTGTGTCCCTCATCCCCGGAACCATTCTTGTGAATATTTTCTGCACTCTCTCTGAAGTCTTCACATCCTTCCTGAAGTGTTGAGCTCAGAATTGGGCACAATACTGCAGTTGAGGCCAAACCGGTGTTTTTTTAGCCCACGACTTTCCTCTCATTAACATCCATGGCCCGCAAAGTTATGGGCAATACACCTGCAATTTTCCAATAAACTGCCCACTGCGTGCAAGGCCTGGGGCGCTGCTAATCTACTTCATCCAAAGACGTTTAGATTTGATTCAAGATAAACTAGTTTCAGTGATGTAGAGTTTTTTTTAACGAGCTTGAGGGCTTCTTTGCCACGTCACAACACGAGTAAAAGAAAATACCACGTGATAAAGAAACCCCTGTCTGAGATTTCCCCGTGGGTCCACGTCACTTGGAAGAGTCGGTAGAGCAGCCCAGGAAGCCGCGGGTTCGACTTTTAATCCAAACTGAGTTAGTTGCCGTGGATCAGTCATGATCTCATTGAGTGGGGGTGCAGACTCGATAGGCTGTCTGGTCTGCTTCTGCTCCTATGTCCTTATGGACCATTCCAGTTACCTCAGTGCCCCTGCACTGGTAAATGCTCCCTCACCCAGCTAATCACAAAATAATACAGCACAGAAGGTTGCTATTCGCCGATTGTGTCTATGCCAGCTCTTTGAAAAAGCGATCCAAGTCAAAATCCCCCTGCTCTTTCTTCACAACCCTGCCAAACTTTTCCCCTTCAATAGTTTGCAATGCATTCCAGATCACAATGGCTGGGTGACAAGTGTTGTCCCTAACACTCCTGTGAAACAATAGATTCAAGGTGCTAAATTAATGCAACTTGTTGTATTAAAGATTTCCACGCAGTAGAACATTAATTGGTCGTCAGCTGGCCAATAATAAACATCTCTTACTGCCCAGCTAAACTGGATGCAGGCTGAAAGAAAATAAATGGGATGTTGTGGGAAAACCATAACTCAAAATTATGTGATCTTTTGATATGCTGTACAACACGCGTGCAAAAATTCAGAGGCTGGGAGTTTCAAAGAAAAGGACAATGAAAAGTACAGCACAGGAACAGGCCCTTCGGCCCTCCAATCCTGTGACGACCATGCTGCCGGTCTAAACTAAAATCTTCTACACTACCGGGGTCCGTATCCCTCTATTCCCATCCTATTCATGTATTTGTCAAGATGCCCCTTAAACGTCACTATTGTCCCTGCTTCCACCACCTTCTCTGGCAGCGAGTTCCAGGCGCCCACTCCCCTCTGTGTAAAAAAACTTGCCTCGTACATCTCCTCTAAACCTTTCCCCATGCACCTTAAACCTATGCCCCCTGGTAATTGACCCCTCTACCCTGGGAAAAAGTCTCTGACTATCCACCCTGTCTAGGCCCCTCATAATTTTGTAGACCTCTATCAGGTCGCCCCTCAACCTCCATTGTTCCAGTGAGAACAAACCGAGTTTATTCAACCTCTCCTCATAGCTAATGCTGTTCATACCAGGCAACATCCTGGTAAATCTCTTCTGTACCCTCTCGAAAGCCTCCACATCCTTCTGGTAGTGTGGCGACCAGAATTGAACACTATACTCGAAGTGTGGTCTAACTAAGGTTCTATACAGCTGCAACGTGACTTGCCAATTTTTATACTCAATGCCTCGGCAATGAAGGCAAGCATGCTGTATGGCTTCTTGACTACCTTCTCCACCTGTGTTGCCCCTTTCAGTGACCTGTGGACCTGTACATCTAGATCTCTCTGACTGTCAATACTCTTGAGGGTTCTACCATTCACTGTATATTCCCTACCTGTATTAGTCCTTCCAAAATGCATTACCTCACATTTGTCCGGAATAAACTCCATCTGCCATCTCTCCACCCAAGTCTCCAAATGATCTAAATCCTGCTGTATCCTCTGACAGTCCTCATGGCTATCTGCAATTCCACCAACCTTTGTGTCGTCCGCAAACTTATTAATCAGACCAGTTACATTTTCCTCCAAATCATTTATATATACAAGCAGCAAAGGTCCCAACACTGATCCCTGCGGAACACCACTAGTCACAAATCAGAAAAGCACCACTCCATTGCTACTCTCTGCCTTCTGTGACCTAGCCAGTTCTGTATCCACCTTGCCAGTTCACCTCTGATCTTGTGTGACTTAACCTTTTGTACCTGTCTGCCATGGGGTCCTTGTCAAAGGCCTTACTGAAGTCCATATAGACAACATCCACTGCCCTACCTGCATCAATCATCTTTGTGAGCTCCTCGAAAAACTCTATCAAGTCAGTGAGACGCAACCTCCCCTTCACAAAACCATGCTGCCTCTCACTAATACGTCCACTTGCTTCCAAATGGGAGTAGATCCTGTCTCGAAGAATTCTCTCCAGTAATTTCCCTACCACTGACGTAAGGCTCACCGGCCTGTAGTTCCCTGGATTATCCTTGCTACCCTTCTTAAACAAAGGAACAACATTGTCCAGTCTCCAGTCCTCCAGGACATCACCTGAAGACATTGAGGATCCAAAGATTTCTGTCAAGGCCTCAGCAATTTCCTCTCTTGCCTCCTTCAGTATTGTGGGGTAGATCCCATCAGGCCCTGGGGACTTATCTACCGTAATATTTTTCAAGACGCCCAACACCTCGTCTTTTTGGATCTCAATGTGACCCAGGCTATCTACACACCCTTCTCCAGACTCAACATCCACCTTCTCTTTGGTGAATACTGATGCAAAGTATTCATTTAGTACATCGCCCATTTCCTCTGGCTCCACACATAGATTCCCTCCCCTGTCCTTCAGTGGGCCAACCCTTTCCCTGGCTACCCTCTTGCTTTTTATGTACGTGTAAAAAGCCTTGCGATTTTCCTTAACGCTATTTGCCATTGACCTTTTGTGACTCCTTTTAGCCCTCCTGACTCTGTGCTTCCACACAGGCTTCGTCTGTTCCCAACCTTCTAGCCCTGACAAATGTCTCCTTTTCCTTTTTGACGAGGCCTACAATATCTCTCGTTATCCAATGTTCCCGTATTTATATTTCTTCCTCACATGAACATGCCGGTCCAGAATTCCTTTCAACTGACATTTGAAAGCCTCCCACATGTCAGATATTGATTAACCCTCAAACATCCACCCCCAATCTAGGTTCTTCAGTTCCTGCCTAATATTGTTATAATTAGCCTTCCCCAATTTAGCACATTCACCCTAGGACCACTCTTAACCTTGTCCACCAGCACTTTAAAACTTACTGAATTGTGGTCACTGTTCCCGAAATGCTCCCCTACTGAAACTTCTACCACCTGGCTGGGCTCATTCCCCAATACCAGGTCCAGTACAGCCCCTTCCCTAGTTGGACTATCTACATACTGTTTTAAGAAGCCCTCCTGGATGCTCCTCAGAAACTCTTCCCCGTCCAAGCCCCAAGCACTAAGTGAGTCCCAGTCAATATTGGGAAAGTTAAAAGTCTCCCATCACAACAACCCTGTTGCTTTTACTCCTTTCCAAAATCTGTCTACCTATCTGCTCCTCTATCTCCCGCTGGCTGTTCGGTGGCCTGTAGTAAACCCCCAATATTGGGACTGCACCCTTCTTATTCCTGATCTCTACCCATATAGCCTCGCTGTCCTCTGAGGTATCCTCCTGCAGTACAGCTGTGATATTCTCCTTAATCAGTAGTGCAACTCCTCCACCCCTTTTACCTCCCCCTCTATCCCGCCTGAAACATCTAAATCCTAGAACGTTTAGCTGCCAATCCTGTCCTTCCCTCAACCAAGTCTCTGTAATGGCAATAACATCATAGTTCCAAGTACTAATCCAAGCTTTAAATTCATCTGCCTTACCTGTTATACTTCTTGCATTAAAACATATGCACTTCAGGCCACCAGTCCCACTGTTTTCAGCAACATCTCCCTGTCTGCTCTTCCTCAGAGCCATACTGGCCCTATTCCCTAGTTCTCCCTCAACTTTTTCACCTTCTGACCTATTGCTCCAGTACCCACCCACCCCTGTCATACTAGTTTAAAGCCACCCGTGTGACACTAGCAAACCTCTCCAGCTTAGATGCAACTCATCCTTCTTATACTGGTCACACCTGCCCCAGAAGAGCTCCCAGTGGTCCAGATAACTGAAACCCACCCTCCTACACCAGCTGTTTAGCCACGTGTTTAGCAGCTCTATATTCCTATTTCTAGCCTCACTAGCACGTGGCACAGGTAGTAATCCTGAGATTACAACCCGAGAGGTTGTCTTTTAACTTCCTGCCTAGCTCCCTGAACTCCTGCTGCAGGACCTCATACCCCTTCCCTATGTCGTTAGTACCAATATGTACCATGACCTCTGCCTGTTTGCCCTCCCCCTTCAGGATGCCTGCTACCTGTCCTGAGACATCCTGGACCCTGGCACCAGGGAGGCAACATACCATCCTGGAGTCTCTTTCATGTCCACAGAAGCACCTAACTGTGCCCCTGACTATAGAGTCCCCTATGACTATTGCTCTTCTGCTCTTTGACCCACCCTGCTGAACATCAGAGCCAGCCGTGGTGCCACTGCTCTGGCTGCTGCTGTTTTCCCCTGATAGGCTATTCCCCCCAACAGTATCCAAAGCGGTATACCTGTTTGAGAGGGGGACAACCACAGGGGATTCCTGCACTGACTGCCTGCCCCTTCTGGGGGTCACCCATCTTTTTGCCTGCACCTTGGGTGTGACCACATCTCTATAACTCCTATCTATGATGCTTTCTGCCACCTGTATGCTCCTAAGTGCATCCAATTGTTGCTCCAACCGAACCACGCGGTCTGTGAGGAGCTGTCATTGGTTACAATTGCTGCAGATATAGTTGACCGGGACGCTGGAAGCGTCACAGATCTGCCACATCTCACAGTTGGAGCACTGTGCCCCGCTGAGTGACATTTAAGCACTAGTTAATTAATTTGAAATAAACACTTGAATTACTGTTCGATTGAGTTACAATTAACCATATGGCCCTGACGTTAGATTTTTACTGCAAAATTAAATGCTAAATACCGATCTCTGCCCTCAGGTTTAGTGACTCCACTATCTAGTTAATCAATTCAATTTGTTTTGCAATATTCTTTGGGTTTTTTTCAAATTTAACAGATTCCCAACCAGCCAACCAGGTCACAATTTTACTGTGATGTCACCTCAGTTTTTCCCACCCACACAATTTGAAAAGGTAATAAAATCACTTATCTTCCCGGGATGCTCTCTGGATCTCTCCCTGCAGATTCACAGTTACAAGCCAGAAGAAAGAAAACAAAATAGGGAAAAAGCACCTTCTCCCACTGCACCGAATTACCTCACTGCACCAAATTACCAAGTGCCAATCCCCATTCTGGCTGTCTCTCACTCAGGATGTCTCAACTTCACCCTACGCAAACTTACTGAGTGCGCTTTGTGTTTACATTTTATACAGAACCCAGCTAACCCAAGATGAGTCACACTACTTAGCTTCAAACAGAAGAATGCAATTCAATACAATTTACACCTTTAGCCACTGATCAGGCTTCAGGTGACTGAGATGCCCCCACTCCACCCCACTACCTTCCTTGGAGAATGACTA
This sequence comes from Scyliorhinus torazame, assembly GCF_047496885.1. Lineage (NCBI taxonomy): Eukaryota > Metazoa > Chordata > Chondrichthyes > Carcharhiniformes > Scyliorhinidae > Scyliorhinus > Scyliorhinus torazame. The sequence goes on from NC_092723.1 coordinate 166,731,083, forward strand.
AACGCTACTTTATGCCAATTAAATCCCCAACACACTTTTGTTGAAGCTACAGTACCGATTCCAAGGATATTCCTGGCCCTGCTGACACAACCAGCCACGTTCCTAAAGGAATCTAGAAAGGTCTAGAATTCGAACTACGAAGAGTAATCGTGGTCAAATCGGTCTGTGCCGGAACCTGCCTTCAGAGGTTCCAAGAGGAAGAATGAAGAGAGGACACTGAAGATTCCTGAGATGAGCCACATGAGGGCGATCCTGGATGTGAAGTTAACGCCAATCCATATGGACACAGTGAAGCAGCCAGAGAAGAGGAGGAAACAGAGGGTGTGGGCTGTATAGCTACACCAGAACGGGAAGAGGCATTTCTGTGGAGGGTCAGTGAAAGCTGTTGAAACATAAGAATGTAAAATAACATTAATGGAATCCGACCTGGGTCAGTAATTCCCTCACAATAGTTCTTAAAGGGGACACAACAGACTGAAAGTCCTCCACAAAGTGAAAAGCCGTCTGGTGGTTATTACAATGACAAAGTTATTCTAATTACAAAGTATGTACCATGCAGCCATGGGTCACGTGGCACCACAGGCCCATGTTTATGTTCTACACAAACTTTCTCCCGCCCTTCCTCCTCGAATCCTGTCAGTAAATCTTTCTATTCCTTTCTCTCAGCGCTGAGTTAGAAAGTTACAGGTTTAAACCCTGTGCCCAGTCTGATGGTGGATACAGTCCTCCGGCACTCAAAGTAAAAGGGGACCATCTGCTGACGTGGTACATTTCAGTCAGCAGGAATACAGTACGAGAGTTCTCCTTTTGTACACTGGGCTCTGCTAATATTTAACTGGATTATCTAGCGTCTATTTCAATGAATCAATGCTGCTCGCCTCAACTGCTCCTTGTTACGAGATCCACATTCTCACCACTCTCTGGGTACAGCAGTTTCCCCTGAATTCCCTATTGCACTCATGAGCAACTATCTTATATTTATGGCCCTGGATTCTGGTCTCGACCATTTATGTTTTTGTATTTTTGTGTGAGCTACTGTATTTCTGTGGACTCAGGGTAACTGGTGATTTCATTAACAGACCTTGTTTTCCTTGTGAACCAGGTGTTTTAACCTACCCAATATCCAGTTAAATATTAGCAGAGCCCTGTATTCAAATGGAGAACTCTCGTACTGTATTCCAGCGTTATGAAATATACCGGACAGAACACAGGGTTTAAACCCCCAACTTTCTAACTCAGCAGCTCACTGAGTCACAGCCAGCACTAGTTTAACAAATTATCCTTTCAATTCAGGGGTGAGTGTCTAGGAGAGTGTCTGGAATTCCTATAGGGGTCTCCAAGTCTCCTCGATCAGTGGGCTCCCTGGAGACCTTTATGTTATTTCTCTGGGGTATGGAAGGGAGGGATGCGGGGTGAGGGAGGGGTTCTGCAGATCTTCCGTGAGAGATATTGCAGTGGACTGGGAGAACATGGTGGACTACAGTCAACTTCAGATTAATGGTATGGTAATTTCCTCTGATGGTTAAAATGGTTCTAAGTGCAATAAGTGTAGGGCACCCTCAATAAGACACAATGGCTATCCATAGCCTTACACATAGGCAATAAGATGTATTAGAACAGATAGGGGAGATAGCCAACAACACAACCTAAAACATCCCTAAAAGCAGATAGCCTAATTACTGGGGGTGCAGGATGCGGAGTTGGATAATTTTACCTATTTTTCTGGTAGTAGCTGATCTTGCGATGCCATGGGAAGGTCTGATGATATGACCATCACTGGTCATGTGCAGGATTGGCGCTTCTGCTCGGGGCTGCTTGCTCTCATCAATTATCTCCGTTCTGAACAAGCAAAGACAGACTGATGTGAGCATTTTCAGTAACGGTGAACACAGGACATTTCCATATCAAGTCTACTTGACAAACACAGATGTCCGGTATTGTAATTACAAACCTTGGGATTGGTAGATTTTAGTCTGCCACTGTGGATATAAAGCTGGCTTTACAGAAGAGCCACCTCTTACAGGGGCCAACCAAATTTTTATAAATTCTTTCACAGGATGTAGGCGTCCCTGGCTGGGCCAGAATTTGTTGCCCTTCCCTAATTGCCCTTGAACTGAGTGGCTTGCTGGACCATTTCAGAGGGCAGTTAAGAGTCAACAAAATTGCTGTGGATCTGGATTCGCACCTAGGCCACACCAGGTCAGGATGGCAGATTTCCTTCCCTAAAAACATCAGTGAATCAGATCAATTTTTACGAAGATCGACAATAGTCGTGGTCATCATTGCTAAGACTAGGGATGAGATCGAATGGGTTCGTCGTGCCCGGCCCGGTGACACGACAAGATCGTAAATCTCTCGCGAGATTTGCAATGCTCAAAACGCCTCGTGAGATCTAATGGGATCTCTCGAGACGTCGTGTCCTAGATCTCGCCCTTGCTGGCGAGGTCCAGATTAACATATTTTAGTGAGCCATTAGGCTCATTTCAATACGTCGGCACCCGATTCTCCCGAGGTCCAGGAACGAACTCCCGTACATGGGAGACCTCGCCGCGGCGCTGTTTAGCACTGATCCACACAAATGGCACCTGGGAAGGGGGGAGGTCTCCCAGGCCTTCGGAGGTCCCTGGGTGGCCGGGCTCTGGACAGGATGGCATACTCTGGCATTCAGTTGCCACCCGGGCACCTTGCTACTGCCAGCTTGGCACCATGGCAGTGCCACCCTGGCAGTGCTGCCCTGGCACTACCGGGTTGGCAGCAGGACCAAGGTGCCCGGGTGCCAAGTTACCCATTCCAGGGATTGGGCCTGGGGGTACCCTGCCCTTAAGAGGTGGGGCGAGGAGGAGCTCGAGGACCCCCTAAGTGGTAGGTTCGGGGGTCTGAAGGCCACAGTGGGATATCCAAGCGGGAAGGGGTCAAAAGAGCGGGGCAACATTTAAAAAATGGTGCCCCGATCTCTTCCTGCACTAACAGAAGGTGAGGTAACTGCGGCCTCGACAGGACAAGTCCAGAAAAAATGACAGTCTCAATTGATAGAGGGAAGCTACAGACACTGAGAAAGACTCCGCGCCCAAAATGGGACCAAATGGGACCAAAATGGGTTTTTGGCGCCTTAAATCATGCCCTAGATTTTCTTTTGATTAATTTAATTTAAATTCCACCGACAGCTGAGGTGGGATGTGAACCCATATCCCCAGAGCATTAGCCTGGGCCTCTGCGTTATTAGTACCAGTACGTTACACTACATCACCCATGTAGGAAATTCATTCCTATTGATTTCAATGTCAGATTTATGTCAGGCACCACATTGAAAATCTACCCCATGGAAATTCCAAACTCTAGCTGTGTTAGCAGAGAGCTTTCAATGCTCAGAATATTAACTTCTCCTGGACCTGCATCTACTAGTATTTTGGAAAACAATGGTCATTTTGTTCCTGATGCGACCATCAATTCACACGAGACGGAGAGTTGAAGTGAACAGTGGTTTTAATCAGCTAGAACTGTGCCTGCCTGTGACTGCTCTGCACTGAGAGCCGCCTGCAGGGCAGCAGATCTATATACCTCCCCCGAGGGCCGGAGCCCACAAGGGCACCAACATGATACAGTGTGGTGTAATGTGATACAATGGTCCATAGGTGGAGCCCACAAGGGCAACAACATAGTACAATGCAATACAGTGGTGAATGGTTGCCGTAATACATTCACCACAGTTCCTGTACAATAATTTCTGTTTGGAAGATCAGATATTCCAGCTGAGAAGATATCCTTAAGTCATTGTCATTTGGTGAGATCGGGACATATTTTCATAACATACTCACAGGTTAGATATTAAGTGACTCTCAGCATCTAGCGAGACCCTGCCACTGTCGTAGGAGGTAGACACCTCGTGGTTTCCGTCAAAGTTAATTCTTTGTATCAGGTGTTCATCTGATGGAAAAAATGTGTCAAAGTGTAGATGGAAATATCTTTCTACTGCTCCAGTAGGAATGGAAGCAATGCATATTACACTATGCAGGATTACACTATAAATACAGCACAGAGGACGGCTATTCCACTAAACCTGTCCATGCCAGTGATTATGCTGTACTTGTGTCTCATGCTACCATTCCTCACCTAACTCTATTTCCTTTTCTCTCTTATGCTTTCTTACCCTTTGCTTCAATAGGAACATAGGAATTAGAAGCAGAAGTGGGCAATTCAGCCCTTCGACCCTGCTCCACCATTCAATCAGCTCATGGCTGATCTCTTCCTGATGTACATCTACACTGCTCGCTTCAACCATTCCCGGTTTCACATTCCCACCACTCTCTGGGTAAAGAACTTTCTTCCGAATTCCCAACTGGATTTTGTGGCGACTATCTTAGATTGATCTAGTTCTGCTCTTCCCCAAAATAGGAAATGTTCTCTCTGTATCCACTCTGCGAAAACCTTTCAGAATTCTAACGACATCTATTAGGTCACCGCTCAATCCAGCTCTTCCTTCTAATAGGTATATCTCTTCCATTTCTAGTATCATCCTTGTAAATCGTTTTTGTCCCCTCTCCAGTGCCTCCATATCTCTTTTATAATATGGCGACCATAATTGTATGCAGTACTCCTTAATCTAACCAAGGTTCAATACAGGGTGCATCTGCTTCTGTTTTCTGGAACTGTTGGCCTATTTGTAGTTGCAAAATGATTACATGTGGATATGATAAAATATTCCTGTTGTGTTACAGGCATAGAACAAGAGGGCCAGTTCACAGTATAGAGATGAAGCAGATTGGAGCCTCCCGTGTAATGTTCAATGGGTGCTTACTAACTAATATTCAGGAATTAATAGTAAAATATACAGCAATTATCTTCGATGCTAAGATCAAGGAATAGTTGGGGTTTGTTTAGACAGGGCTGGGAAGCGTGGTCAATGTCAAGGATCAGCCATGATTTTTACTGAATGACACAGCAGACTCAAAGGGTCGAGTGACCTACTGCTCCTATTTCTTATGTCCCTTTGTGATTCCACACTGAATCGCATGCTCCTTACTGGGAGTGATTGATCACACAATCAACCCACATGTTTGTCTCTGGACTTTTTTTTTTGACCATTTCTCCGCGAAAGGAACGTGGAGAAAACGCTTCTTGGAATTTTATTAGATTAAAAAAAAACAGAATCTGTCTCCTTGCAAGTTCTTTTAAAAAGGGAGGGGCCTTGAAGAAAGGCACTTAATATGATAAGCAGAGGTTGCTAAATAATAAACCAGTCATTAACCTGTCTAAATATTTAGAAACCATTGTGTTGAAATGCTTTCTGTAAGAGCTGGTCATTATCACGTTGCTGTTTGTGGGAGTTTGCTGTGTGCAAATTGGCTGCTGTATTTCTTAACAATAATCTTTATTAGTGTCACAAGTAGGCTTACATTAACATTGCAATGAAGTTACTGTGAAAAGCCCCTAGTCCGCCACATCGCCTGTTCAGTTCGGGTACACTGAGGGAGAATTCAGAATGTCCAATTCACCTAACAAGCACGTCTTTCAGGGCTTATGGGAGGAAACCGGAGCACCCCAAGGAAACCCACGCAGACACAGGGAGAACGTGCAGGCTCTGCATGGACAGCGACCCAAGCGGGAATCAAACCCGGGTCCCTGGTACTGTGAAGCAGTCGTGCTAACCACTATGCTACCGTGCCGCCCATGTGCAAACTCTACACTGATAGTGACCCGGGGCTGAGGCAGCAGTACTAACTAACTGCACCAATTGCCTAAATTCCAACAGGGACTACACTTCAAAGGCACTGCTTCACTGGCTAGAAAGCTCTTTGGGGGGACGTCTTGAGATTGTGAAAGGTGCCACAGATACATATAAGCCCTTTCTTTCTCTTTTACTGCCTCAAGGAGCCCTCGAGTCCCCCCTCACTAAAGGCCAATTATTTTGCGGCGGTATAAACGATTACCTGAAGCCGAGAAGCATTTGCTCCTGGCTTGATCGAAACCGAGCGAGAGGGGCTCATCGTCCGAACTCAGTTGTGTCTCTATTCCGAGGTGGCGGGTTCCACGGCCTCTCCTTAGCTTTCGAATGTTACTCCCGATAATGGACTGGTCATTCAGCAAGTCGGGCCAGTTCGTCATGCTATCATAGACAGGCCAGCTTGGCAGGCTGTGGGTGAACAAGGAGTCTCATCAATTACATTAATTCGAGCAACAAAAAAAAACCACTTGAATTGCCAACATAAACACGAGCCACCCTCCTGGGAGCTTCTTGAAAAGAAAACGCACAAGTCCAGAAATTAAGAACAATTATGACTGGAAACAATATCATTGGCCTCAGATAATCTGGGCCAAGGTAAAGGGGGAAATAAAAATGAACCTGACCACTGTCCTGCTGCAAGATGTAGCTGCAGAGATGTCAGGATTCAACAACAACTTATATTCATCTAGTGCCGCTAATGTAGCAAAACATCCCAAGGGGCTTCAATGGAGCAGCTTTAAACACTACATGACATTGAGCCACATAAAGAGCCATTAATAATTTTTATTAGTGTCACAAGTAGGCTTACATTAACATTGCAATGACATTGCTATGAAAATCCCCTAGCCGCCAAACTCCGGCGCCTGTTCGGGTACACGGAAGAAAAATTCAGAATGTCCAATTCACCTAACAGCACGTCTTTCGGGACTTGTAGGAGGAAACCAGAGTACCCCGGAGGAAATCCACATAGACACGGGGAGAACGTGCAGACTCTGCACATAGTGACCGAAGCCGGGAATCGAACTCAGGTCCTTGGCACTGTGAAGCAACAGTGCTAACCGCTGTGCTACGTGCCACAGATGGGTAGATGAAGGAGGTTTTAGCAAGTGTCTTAAAGGAGAAAAACAAGGTAAAGAAGCAAAGAAGTTTCAAGAGGGAATTCCAGAGCTTCGGACCTGAGCAACTGAGGGTGCAGTCACCAATGTTGAAGCACATTGGATATTCAAGAGGCCAGGATTAGAAGAACACAGATATCTCGGAGAGCTCTGAGGCTGGAAGAGATTGCAGGGAGAGGTGAGGCCGTATAGGGAATTGGAAACAAGAATGAGAATTTGAAAATAAAGGTGTCCCTTGACTGGGAGCCAATGTAGGCCGGTAAGGACTGGCGTGATAGGTGAATGGAACTTAGTGTGAGTTAAGACAAGGCAAGAGAGCTGATGGAGGGTAGAAGGTGGGAGCCCAGTCAGAGGTGTGTTAGAATAGTCAAGTTTAAACGTAATGAAGGCATGGATGAGGGCTTCACCAGAAGGAGATGACAGGACCCTGGCTATGATTCTGCCCATCAACTGTGAATTTACTAACACTAAGTGAAATAAAAGCCCTATTGGATGAGATAATTTGATGCTCGCTCCCGCTTTTAGAACAGAAATTCTGCATTAGGAGAAATAGCAGCGGATGAGGGGATTTTGCAATTTTAAATGCAGACGGTAATTAATAAAATTATTATTTTTAACAAATACCTTTGTATCTGTGCCAATCCATTCTGAGACAGAGGTCAGGAGGTGTACAGGAATGGTTCTAGGATGACCTGAACGAAGTCAGCTGTCTGATAGTCACTCGGTTATTCCTCACCAGGATGGAATGGACACCTGAACAAAGTGCCCTGGGGGAATGTGACCCCCTCCATTGTTGTGTTGCTGAATTGGTCATCTGAAAGTTTTGTAAACAGATCAGGGAGAAGATAGGACATTCCAGGTGGGAGCTGGGTCTACCAGGGTTACGATTCTGGAGCCAGGACCTCATCCGAAATGGAACTCTCCATGTGGGGGAGCTGTGTCCCTGAGTCCAATGGCCACTAGGCCAAGCTTGGTCCTGTCCATTTCAGCAACCCTAACTTACTCGTGATAACTGCACAGAAATGAGTGGGAGCACTCACTAATTCCACTCTCTCCCACTTTTGTCCAAGTAACTATGGTCAGATGTAACACCCTCTCCTGCGTCAGTTGAAACTAGTTTATGCAGACCTAGGACCACTTGTGGATCTCATGGCGTAGTGTGTGGTACATTTAACAACCAAACTGTTTTCTCCTCGAAAGAAACGTATGAAGCTTAAGGGAGATGAGTCTCTTCTCAACAGGAACTTGATAGAAAAGCAATGACCAGAAATAACTGAGATTAATATTCAAGACAAACTAACCTCTTGGCAATTATTTCGGACTTCAGCTTCTCTTTGTAATCCTAGATTAACAAAAGAAAATTAATCTTTAAAAAATACCAACTAAAAGAATACCCAGAATTACAGAAGGAAGGGAAGGCCTCTTCAGGGGCACTTTTTAGGGTGTAGTTCAGAGGTCAACTTGGCGATGGGCAAAAGCTCTTTCAGCTGTGTCGTATTTTCCAATCTCACATGAGCTCAGTAAAACCAAGCACACAAGGCGCCCTCCAGGCATGGCAGTATAACTCAAGTTTAGAGTGAAGCCAAGTCTTGCTTGGGAAATTTCAACACCTCCCAAGCAGCAATGAGACAAATAACCAGATCGCCTGTTTGAGCAATGCTGGTTGGCGGGTAAATATTGTCCAGGACACTGCTCTTCTTCAAAAATTCCGTCGGGGATCTTATGTATCCACCTGACTGGGAAAAAGGGACCTTGGTTTAATGTCACATCTGAAAGACAATGGGGTCAATTTTCCAGTTCTGCCCACCAAGGGAATCATCACGGGCAGGACGGAATATTTGGTGGACCATCTATAGGTGTGTTGACCTTGGGCTGGAGTTTCCGGTCTAGGGTCGGGCCCGGTCAGAAAATGCTGCCCAGTACCTCTGACGGTGCAGCATCACCTCAGTATCACATTGGAAGTGTCAGGCTGATTTTCTGGAGTGGGATTTGAACCCTCAACCTCCTGGCTCCTCCCTTACAGGGGAGCTGACTTCATGAACAACTGTTGAACTGTGATATGAATGAAAGGCATCTTTACACCGTTTGTCAGTGATTTTGGTGTAGCACAACTGACAGACACCAAGAGAATGAACTTGCCTTTTTGGAGCAGCTGATTAAATACCTGAGAGCAATGCAAGTTACAGGGTGTTGTGACTATCATGTAGATAAATATCCTGATTTGCTCATCAGGAAACGTCTGTCAAATATTTTGTCATGAAGTATTTCATATGGCTAAATGGGTTAAATTATGAGGTCAGGTTGCATAAATGAAGATTGTATCCCATTGAGTCGAGAAGGTTAAGGGGTGATCTGATTGAGGTGTTTAAGATGATTAAACAAATTGATAGGGTGGATAGGGAGAAATTATTCTCTCTGGTGGGGGAGTCCAGAAAAAAAGTAGCATAACCTTAAAATTAGAGCTAGGCCAGGATTCGTTCCCAGCCAAAATGCTGTTGATTTGGGAGTCAACTGGAAAATTTCGGAACTAAGATTGTCAGGGTTTTGGTAGTAAGGGTATTGAGGAGCTAAAGTTTAGGCAGGTATGAGCTAATGCAATGGCAGAGCAGATTCAAGGGTTGAATTGCCACTTCCTGTTTCTGTGAAAATAGCACATTGCTTCAAAATAAAAGATGCAACTGGACTTTTTGAGCATCAATAGCTCCATGCGGTGGGCATTAGCACAAGGTGCTTGTGCGTTCCAAAAGTGGCCATGGAAGTCTTTCTGTCATTGAAGGGGCGGGTGCTGCACTTGAAGAGATGTATTGAGAGATAGCGCAGCCTAGTAGGGATGGCATCAACTGGTTTATCTCATGTGTAAGGCCACTGGTTGTTGAACACACAGTGGACTAAAGCCGCTGATTTACCTCCTCCAGGTTCTCTGCAAAGGTCAAGAAGGAGCTGCCTGCTGTCGAGGAATTGATGTAATCATCGATTTCCAGCACGTTTGATTCAAGTTGACTTGGATCATTCATAGCTACCTATGGAAATCAAACAAACATTGGCCAGACATGAATTGCATCATTCCCAGTTTTTGTCTGAAAGCTGTCCTCTAAAATAACTTCACAACGTTACTGGAATGTGTTTCTTGACCTGCCTCTGATTAGACAGTAAATGCTTGGTAATGGGATGTGTTAGACAGTAGTGCCAAGGGAAGACAACGGCATTGCTCTGGAAGGACCTTCCCATGACTGTTGTAGTACAATTAAATATCAACTAAGCTAGATGTGGCTTTATCGCTTAAAGTCTTTTTCATTGAAATCACCAGTGGGAGCAAAGGATTTAATTTGACTTGTGCATTAACAGAGCAGTACATTTTGCTGAAGTATAACATGACCAAATACATTCTGTGCACTAAAGTTAGAAGAATGAGAGGTAACCTCATTGAAACATACCGAATTCTTACAGGACTTGAGGGGAACAATGATTGCCCCTGGCTGGGGAGGGTCTCGAACCAGGTGACGCAGTCTCAGCATAAAGGGTAGGCCATTTAGGACTGCGTTGAGGAGGAATTTCATCAGTCAGAGGGTGGTGACACTTTGGAATTTGCTACCCCGAAGGACTGCAGAGGCTCAGTCACTGAGCATGTTCAAACCCGAGATCGATCGATTTCTACATATTAAAAACATCAAGGGCGATGGAGATATTGCGGGAAAATGGTGTTGAGGTAGGAGATTAGCCATGATCTCCATGAATGGGCGAGCAGGCTCGAGGGGCCAAACGGCCTATTCATACTCTTATTTTCTTTGTTCCTCTGTCACAAAAGAAATCCTGCAAGGAGGTGGTTAACTGAGGTTTTCTCCAGATGAAGGATGTAAAAATTCCACTGCATTTTTCAAATAAAGAACGGGAGATCATCGACCTGAAACTTTAATTCTGGTTTTCTCTTTCCACAGATGTTGCTTGACCTGCTGAATATTTCCAGATTGTCGGTTTCCATTCTATTAAAAAGCCTAACCATTCACCTAACTTTCTGTGTGTACATTGACTGTCACGTTTTGTTTACAGAGCAACACTTGGCTACACAATAAGGGGTCATATAAATGCAAGTTATAGGGCTGCACGGTGGTGCAGTGGTTAGCACTGCTGCCTCACAGCGCCAAGGACCCGGGTTCAATCTCGGCCCCGGGTCACTGTCTGCGTGGAGTTTGCATACTCTCCTCATGTCTGCGTGGGTCTCACCCCCACAACCCAAAAGATGTACAGGGTAGGTGGATTGGCCACGCTAAATTGCTCTTTAATTGGAATTATTTTTTAAAAATGCAAGTTATTATATCTTATACCAAGGCTGGTGTCTCTTAGTTTTCCACCATATTCCTATATTCCCCTTACTCCCAGAAGGCCGCTGATTGCGAAGCAAAGGGAAGTTTAAAAAAAAAGCCAGCCAGAGAATTTAGATGCCAGGTTGCTGGTTACTGTTCCCTCAAGTTATGATAGGGTTACAAATTCCGGTCTTTTGTAGATACAGGAGGGCCGATAATGAGACGACACAAGTTTAAGGTGATTAACAACAGGAACAGAGGTGGCACGAGGACATTTTTTTTAACAGAGTGGGGGGAGTTCTCCCAAGCTTCCCCCCCCACTCCCCCACTGGGAGAATATGGCGGGAGGACCGGAAATCACTTTCATTCCAGCGTGAATCTACAGCGGGATCTTCCGCTGGTCCCTGCCATGGAGGGTCGGAAAGTCCAGCAGAGGCTGACTTGAACCTCATTTGCATCCTGTTAATGGGATGCAGTTTTTAAAAATTAATTTAGGGATGTGGGCGTTGCTAGCTAGACCAGCATTTATTGCCCGCTGCTAGTTGCCCTCAAGAAGTTGATGGTGAGTTGCCTTCTTGAATCGCTGCAGTCCCCAAGGTGTAAGTGCATCCACAGTGCTGTTAAGGAGGGAGTTCCAGGATTTTGATCAGCGACAGTGAAGGAACGGCCAATATATTTCCAAGTTAGAATGGTGAGTGACTTGGAGGGAAACTTCCATGTGGTGGGGTTCCCAGGTATCTGCTGCTCCTGTCCTTCTAGATGGTAGTGGTTGTGGGTTGGAACGTGCTGCCTAAGGAACCTTGGTGAATTCCTGCAGTGCATCTTGTAAATGGTGCACACGGCTGCCACTGTTCATTGGTGGTGGAGGGATTGAACGTTTGTGGAAGGGGCAGCATTCAAGCGGGCTGCTTTGTCCTGGATGGTGTCAAGCTTCTTGAGTGTTGTTGGAGCTGCACTCACCCAGGCAAGCGGAGAGTATTCCATTACACTCCTGACTTGTGCCTGTGATGGCTTTGGGGGGTCAGGAGGTAAGTTACTCGCTGCAGGATTCCTAGCTTTTGGCCTGCTCTGGTAACCACAATCTTTATAGGGCGAGTCCAGTTCAGTTTCTGGTCAATGTTACCCTCAGGATGTTGATTGTGGGGATTCAGCGATGGTAATGCCACTGAATGTCAAGGGGCGATGGTTAGGTCCTCTCTTGTTGGGAGATGGTCATTGCCTGACACTTGTGTGGTGCGAATGTAACTTGCCATTTGTCAACCCAAGCCTGGATATTGTCCAGGTCTTGCTGCATTTGGATGTGGACTGGTGATGAAGGCCCAACCACCTACGACAGATTCCCCATGATATCGGAGAGAAAACACATCAGTGTGAAACACATTCGGAACAACGTGACGCACAGCTCTGTACAATGCCTGGGGCTGCCTCCGGAGTTTGGCATGGAGTCCGCCTGCTACCCTGAAACACCACTGCAGTGGGTAGGAGATGCATTTGCAGGTGTTCCCAGTTCGGTGTCCAGGAGGGTGTCCACCTTCCAGCTTCAGAAAGTTCCTGGAGATCCAGCTTCGTACTCAGGAGATCCACCTTCCGGTCCCAGAGTGCTCATGGAGATCCAGGTTCATTTTCAGGTGGTCCACCTTCTTTCAACATCAGTGAGGTTGGGTGCCTTTTCAATATGGTGCTCATACACAATGGTGGACTACGCACCATCCAGGCCTGGCCCGCCAATTAATATGGCGTAAAACACTCACATAATTAATGTGGTTTGGGCCAGGTAATTTGGCGTGATTTTCCGCCGTCCGCCACTGCGGGAAAGAGTCCACATTCCCACCCCCACCACGGGACTCAATCTCAAAATTGGAGAATTCCGCCCAGTGAGTTGTTTGGACCTGGAATATGTTGCCTGAAAACACTTTCTCTGTAAATTTTAAACAGAATTAACTAAATACTTGAAAGGAAAACAGTGCTTTGGAGAAAGCAGGTGAGTGAGACCGATTAGATAGCTCCACCAAAGAGCCGCTGAGGCATCATGGACTGAATGCCCTCCTTCTGTGTTTTTCATTCTGTCATACTATCTTCTCACATCCAGCAGCATCACTTGCTCCCGTAGTCAATCTCAGGGTCTTCTTCCATGGGAGCGGCCATTATATCTACTTGCACAATAATGCGCCCCAAGGTTAAAACAGTGAAACCTCTTTGTGAACTGGACTGGGTCTCTGCAGTGTTCATAGGTACATTTATTCAATAACTAGGGGGCAAGTTGTGGGCAAGTATATCCTGATCCCCAAAGGTAATAAAGCAAAAATCCAGAGCATTGATCAATCATCACACCCCTGCTATTCAAATCGAGCCCACAGGCATTTACAGTAGGCAAACTTCAAGGGCGCAGGAATCGTCAGATATGAACATACGAATTAGGGGCAGGAGTGAGCCACTCGGCCCCTCGAGCCTGCTCTGCCTCCAAATAAGATCATGACTGATCTTATTGTGGCCTCAACTCCATACCCCTGATATCATTTGACTCCCTTGTTAGTCAAGAATTTATCTCCCTCTGCCATAAAAATATTAATTGACCCTGACTCCACCGCTCTCCGGGGAAGAGAGTTCCAAAGATTCACGACCCTCTGAGAGAAATACTTTCTGCTCATCTCTGCCTTATTTTTAAATGGTGTTCCCTGGTTCTAGTCTCTCCCTCAAGGGGAACGCTTCTTTCAATATCCACCCTGTTAAGCCCCCTCAGGATCTTATATGTTTCATTGAGATCACCTCAATCTTTTAAACTCCAAGTTGTACAACCTTTCCTCGTAAGATAACACTCCCATCCAAGGTATCAACCGAGGGAACCTTCACTGAATTGGATGGTCAGAATCGACACCTAAACTTATAATCATGAGTCACTGTCTCTACCAGGGAATTGGCGCAGCATCGATGATACTTGGTAGGAGTCTCTTCTATTACTCAGCTCCTTCACAAAAGGTGACATTGGACTCCAAACCTGGGACAATATGATAGATATTCAATTCATAGCGGGAAAGGATTACATTCCAAATGAGCAATGTTTGAGCTTACCCTGCTCCGAGCTTTGCGGAAGAGCAAAATGATGATTAGATAGACTGGATAAATGATTATACTGGATACGATGCCAGCCGCTACACTCTCTCCACTCAGAGGAACCAATGTTGAAATCGGAACATTGCTGGAAAATACGTTCATATATTCATACAATTATTTGTTTATCCATAATATACGATCCATGAAAAAGCCATTTAGGAGTGTAATCAGGAAGCATTGTTTCCGCACAAAGCACAGTGAAAATCTGGGACTCCCTCCATTAAAGTGTGGTGGAAGCTGGGGTGGAAGCAAATTGATTCGCAAGCCTATCCTCACATTTACTGAAAATGGGAGAGTCTGGTGCTTTTGATTAATATGATACCCGTACAAAATAGCAGTGGAAATTCCCATTTTCATTTATTTGAGGCATTGAGATGGACAGTGGGAGGTATAGAGTTCTTCACCAAGCCTCAGGTGTTATAAATTAATGACAGGGCAGAGCACTTGGAATTGCATCCATACATCTCCTGTTGCCTCAGCAACGACAGAATTAAATCGCATTTCTCAGAAGAATTGCTCGAAATATGACAGTTGACTATAATTGAAATATGCGCCTGGTTAGCCGTTCTGTGGTGTAATAGTAACCTTCTGGAATATCAATCCAGATGACTATCAACCTACGCAGGTTGTGAGTTCCAACCCCAGCACACCGAGCTGTGAATGGACGTCAATAATGTTGGCAAAGCTATGGCTTGACCCCAGAGAGAATGACCAGAAAAGCTGCCAAATAGCCTTTAAAAACCCAACTGGTCAATTGTTTCCTTCAGGGAAGGGAACATGTCACCCCCACAACCCAGTCTTGCGCGATGACGATTGACTATTAACGCTCTTTGAAGCAGCTTGGCAAGTCAAAGGAAAATCCAGTTGTTCAGTCCAGTGCCACCACTTCTCAGGGCAATGAAGGAAGGGGATTTGGTTAAAATAAAGAAGGATGAACGGTACCTTTTTCTTCTATCACTTACGATTCCATACCACACCGCACCGGCGCAGAAGAAGAGGTATATTAGCACAAGGCAGCAGGTTACTCTCTGCACTCTGGTGAAGCAGCTGTGAGGTGGACGATCCCAGATGGAAAGCCAAATGTGCCCCTCCGAGAATCCTCTCTGGATTTCAGCCGTGAATATACGGGAAAACTCCTTCAGTTTGGCCTCCGCTGCACAGGGAAATGCAAATAACATTACCACAGAATCAGCGCGGAGGCCTGTTCATCCAGCCTAAGCCTCAGAAACAGCTGGTCAAAAAAGAAACCGACCCCACGGACGTTGTCCCCATTATGAAAGCTGATCGTATCTTACAATGTCTTGCAAACAACAAAACAAATCTTAAAGCCATTCACGTGATTTGGGTGTCATTGACGAGGCCAGCATTTATTTCCCATCCCTAATTACCCTTGGGAAGGTGACGGTGACATCACCGAGTGTCTTACTAGATCATGTCAGGGGGCAGCTAAGGGTCAACCTGCAGTAGGTCTGGAGCCACATGTAGGCCAGACTGGGCAAGAGTGGCAGATTTCCTCCCCTAAAGAGCATCTTGTGGGACCGGATGGGGATTTTAGAACAATCCGGTAGTTACATGCTCACCATTACAAATACCAGCTTTTTGTTCAAGACTTTATTCAGTCCATTGGATTTAAATTCCCCAGCTACAGTGATGGAATTTGAACCTACGTTGTTGGATCATTATTGCAGGCCTCTGGATTACGAAAATGAAAACCCAAAATGCTCGGGACTGAAATGCTCATTAACCCAAAACTCTTTTGTTTTTCTCGCTCCACAGATGCTGTCAGGTCTACTGAGTATTTCCGCATTTTCCATTCTTATTTCCGATTCCAAACAGGATTTTGCTCTTGTTTGTCTGGATTTCTAGACCACTTCACATAACCACTCGGCCACTATATCCAATCTGTTTCCTCGAGTGAGCTACTTTTCTTTACAGGTCTCTTGTTCCTGACATTCACTAGGCCACTATATCACTGACCTTTCACATAGTTACAGTTTAGTATTAACCACAATAGACCAGGTATTTTCCCTTGAGTATGGAAGATTACGGGTTGTATGATTGAGGTGTTTAATATGACGTGACAGGGTAGATAGACAAGAACTGGTTGCTTTGGTTGGAGAGCTGTGACGACCCACGTGCTTTTGGGGGTTAAAAGCTATATTTTTTGTTGGGGTGACGGCTCCCAAACCTTTTCCCGGCGTGACCAAATCTTAATGCCTCGGGCTTTGTGTGATCTCAGAGTGAAAACTTTGGGGGAGGTTTAACAAGAGTTATTGAGCAGTGTGGGGAAAGCTTCCCTTGTTGATCAGGGAGGGTGTAGGATTCACTTGTTCAGCTGGGAACAGGAGTTATGCATGCAGGGAGTTGATGTAATGGCAGCATTTCTCCAAAAACAGGGCTTTTCTAGCAGCAGGAATTGGGCCTTCCAGAACAGTCCATTGTTAAAAGACAAGCGTTTAAAGCAGCTATCAGAAATCAGTCCAAGCTTGACAGCAACCATTGATCCTTGGAGCCCAAGACCCCAAAGTCTCAACTCGCGACCCCGGAAGCCTTGCCCTAGGATACGGTTTCTGGTAAAGTAGCTGGCTTTCAGTAAACGATCATGTAACCAGGTTGCTTGGGAGATAAGCAATAGAGGGGGGAAAAAGGCCAACAACAGCTATACTAAGGTGTTGGAGATGCTTGTGTTGAACGTGGAGTTTGTACCAGTAGGGCAGCTGAGGAGATCTGAAGGGATAACCTTGCCAGAAGTAAGTGGAAGGCCCAAGAAATCACAACCCCGATACAAATCTTCAAATCAATAATAAGATCAAATGGTCAATCTTCCAAGGGTTTAGGTCTAATGAATGTAAAATTGAATGTGATTGAAAGAGTTTGATTTAGGTTATAAGTAACTGAGTTAAGTACAATTTTATTATCTTTAACATAGCTGACTATTTAAGATGGAGTTTATCTTTCAGTAGTCACACTCTTTTCTTGTGCGGTAGAATTCTTTTTACTCTCTTAGTGAATACGCGTTTAAAAAAAAATTCATTCATAGTATGTGGGCATCGCTGGCCGGGCCCGTATTTATTGTCCATCCCTGAGGGCATTTAAGAGTCAAACCACGTTGCTGTGGATCTGGTGTCACATGTGGACCAGACCAGGTAAGGACGACAGATTTCCTTTCCGAAAGGACATTGGTGAAGCAGGTGGGTTTTTATGACAATTCACAATGGTTTCATGGTCAACATTTGACTTTTAAATGAACTGAATTCAAATTTCACCATCTGCTGTGGTGAGATTCACTCCCGGGTCCCAAGTCCCCTGGGTCTCTGGAATACTAGTCCAGTGACAGTGCCACTATACCACTGCTTCCCCCTTTTGTGGATTGTAAAATAATATTCAAATGTTACTGGTCTCTAAGATCATAATAATTGGTGGGATCATAACAGAGTTCAGAAAAGGGGGGTGTAACCTTTCAAATTTTACAGACTTTTACAGATGCACCATAGAAAGCATCCTATCGGGCTGCATCACAGCCTGGTATGGCGACTGCTCGGCCCAGGACCGCAAGATGGACTGGGTGGTCGTGAACACCACCCAGTCCATCACACGAACCTGCCTCCCATCCGTTGACTCCATCTACGCCTCCCGCTGCCTGGGGAAAGCGGGCAGCGTAATCAAAGACCCCTCCCTCCCGGCTTGCTCACTCTTCCAACTTCTTCCATCGGGCAGGAGATACAGAAGTCTGAGAACACGCACGAACAGACTCAAAAACAGCTTCTTCCCCGCTGTTACCAGACTCCTATATGACGCTCTTATGGACTGACCTCATTAACACTACACCCTGTATGCTTCATCCGATGCCGGTGCTTATGTAGTTACATTGTATATGTTGTGTTGCCCTATTATGTATTTTCTTTTATTCCCTTTTCTTCCCATGTACTTAATGATCTGTTGAGCTGCTCGCAGAAAAATATTTTTCACTGTACCTCGGTACACGTGACAATAAACAAATCCAATCCAATCCAAAAATGTTCAGGGTTGTTTTAGGGGCGATCCTGAGGGGTATTGACTGGGTGCATGTGGAGGAGAAGTCTCCACTTGTCGGAAAATCTAGAACTAGGAGCCACTGTTTTAAAAAAAAGATGTCGCTCATTTAAGGAGATGAGGAGGATTATTTTCTCTCAGGGTCGTAAGTCTCTGGAACTCTTCCTCAAAAGGAAATGGAAGCAGATTCTTTGAATATTTTTAAGACAGAGCTGGATAGATTCTTGATTAACAAGGGGTGAAAGGTTATCAGGAGGTAGGCAGGAATGTGGGGTTGAGGTTACAATCAGAGCAGCCATGATCTTATAGAATGCTGGAGCAGGCTCGAGGGGCCGAGTGGCCTTCTCCTGTTCCTAATTCGTATGTTCATATGTACATCTTCACACAAAGGGGAGTAGAAATCTGTAACTCTTCCTCAATAAGGCTGGAGGACCAATTGAAAATGTCAAAACTGAGATCGATAATATTTTGTTGGGTAAAGGTTTTAAGCGGGATGGAACAAAGTTGGGTGGATATAGTTTAAGTCAGATCAACCATGATCCAATTGAGTGGCAGAATGTGCTTAAGGGGGTTGAGTGCACTCCTCTTGTTCCTATGTTTGGAAGGAAGAACCCTGGCAGAGGTATGGCCACGCTCCTGTTAATCTCTCCTCCAAACAGATGGACTTACTTGCAGCTAGGACCTCCTTTTCCACAAGGCCTTCATTTCTGTCATTGTCAACAGCCAACCAGTCATTCACCAAAAAGTAGTAGCTGTTATTGGTCTGTAAATCCTTAATTATTACGTGCTGCAGGTACCACGAAGGGGTGAGACCTAGTGAGTAAGTTAAAGGCATAATCAACATAAGGGCTTACGAATCTGTATTGAGGTGAGTAGAGAAATAGGTTCCTGTGGCCAGCACCACTAGCACTAACTATTGTTCACGGTTGGAGTGTTAATTTTCATGTCAGATCAAGGTGCTTTGTAACCAAAGATATGTTGACCATTGTTATTGGCGACTGGTCGTCAAAATTTGTGTTACCTTTATTATCGTGCCAGACCCGAATCTTCCAGATGTTACCAAGGCTGTTATCAGTCGCAATTTGAAAAATGTCCACACTGTTCCTGTGAAAAGCATCCTCACTGTCCAGGTGTCTGTGACCACTCTTGTCTTCTCTGCCATACAGGCTGATTCCCACGTGGGATGATGTGCCTGTTGATTTATGAAACGCAATTTAACACATCAGTCGCATCATCTATTAATTTCACAACTCTTACTTTAATCTTTACAAACCAGTACAAAAGGCCTATTAATAGTTCTCGGAAGGTAGAGGAAGAAAGGAAAAAGACTTGTATTTATATTGCACTTTTCATGACGCCCGGATGTCTCGAAGTACTTTACTGCCAATTAATTAGTTTTGTAGTCACTGTTGTAGTGTAGAAAATCAGCAGCTAATTTGTGCACAGCAAGCTCCCATGAACAGCAATGCGATAATGACCAGATAATCTGATGTGTATCGAGGGATAAATATTGGCAAGGACACCTGCAATAACTCCACTGCCCTCCTGCAAAATAGTGTCAAGAGGTCTTTTACCGCCACCTGTTCGGGGTCTTGATTTTACCTCTCATCCGAAAGACTGCACCTCTGACCCCGCAGCACTCCCTCAGTACTACACTGGAGCGCCAGCCGTTATTTCCGTGCTCAAGCCCTGGAGTGGGACTTAAACCCAGTTCCTGGTGGCTCAAGAGACGAGAGCACCACCAACTGAGAAACACCGAGTTAACCAGGAATTTTAGACACCAGGAATTTTAAATATGAGGAAATGTCAATTAAATTGGACACCCTTCTTCCTGAAAAGAATTGTCCTTGAAGGTCATCGAACAGAAGTTGTCAATACGGTCAAGGGGATTCAGAAAATCGATCCAAGTAAATTGTTAATTTAGCCAGGAGTTTGAATACCAGGGACAGAATGTGGTTCTGGACTGAGCCGATCCAAGCCAGAAAGAAAGTCTTAATTGAATATTCTCGAATGTAACAACAGAGAAAAATGCTGGTTGAGCCGAACGGAAAACACCATAATTGAAAACTCCCAAGTTAATTTTATTCTATCCTGACATTGACAAACATTCAACCTTGAGGCCTGACTCAGTGAATTAGTGCATGAATTAAGTGGGAAATGTTTGGTTCTGAATTTCATTCCCGCAGTGATAAAATCAGAGGCAAGGGTCTGTGAATAGAAGCTGGACATGGGAAGAGTGCGTAGGGAATGAAGGACAAGATATCTGCACAGGCACGGTGGCACAGTGGTTAGCACTGCTGCCTCACAGCGCCAGGGACGCGGGTTCGATTCCGACCTCAGGTGACTGTGTGGAGTTTGCACAGTCTGTTTGTATGAGTTTCCTCCGGTTTTTTCCCACATCCAAAGATATGCAGGTTAGGTGGATTGACCATGCTAAATTTCCCCTTAAGGTGGGGTTGCAGGAATAGGGCGGGGGATTGGGCCTGGGTAGGGTGGTCTTTCCTAAGGTCAGTGCAGACTCGATGGGCCGAATGGCCTCCTTCTGCACGGTAGGGATTCTATGATATATAAACGCAAGTAAACCCAAAGGAAAGTTGTGGGCCATTATTTGTGTTGCATTAGTGAGGAGACTGCACAGTTAGAAGCAATGAGGGAGCGATCCTCCAGCCACACTGCACTGGAAAAGCAGCTTGCCACAGCGCAACGTGGCTGGTGAAAGCTGGGAGACCCCGCTCCCTGTATCTACCCAGCTCGTAACACCTTGCGAGATTCAACGCCTTCCCGCGGGCGTTGCAGGGAGAATACCGGCCACAATGGGCGGGATCACTTTTTAGCAAATCTGCATATTAATGCTAGGCAGTTAGCTTAACTCTGATGTGCAGATTCCCGAAGTTCCTGTGGCTGTGAGATTCAATCCCTTCGCCTCGGAGACCTCGGGCGAGCGTCGTTTGGTGCTGGTCCCCACAAATGGGAACCAGATGGAACGGCATTCGTGGGAGTCTCCAAGGGGATCAGAGGCCTCCAGCTGCATGCCCTTTGGGCAGGGTGGCGCCCTGGCACTGCTGGTCTCACTGGGGTAACCTGACATTGCTGGTCTAGCATCCTGGCAGTGCCAAGGTACCCAGGTTGCACTAGCATGGGCATTGTCAAGGTGCCAAGCTGGCATTTTTTGCACACCCGCGATCGGGTCGAGGCTGCCCGGCGTGGGTGTTGGGAAAGGGTGAGGAGGGAATCTTTTCGGGGACTCAGAGATCGGGACTCCATTTTTAAATGTTACGGGGATAGGGCGGAGGATGCATCTAGGTAGGGTGCTCTTTTCGAGGGTCAGTGTAGACTTGATGGGACGAATGGCCTCCTTCTGTGCTGGAGGGATTCCGTGGATAAACCCAACCACAACAATTGTCCACCTGCAAGTCATGGGCCATGCTAATTTGCCCCTTAGTGTCCAAAAAGTTGGGTGGGGTTTCTGGATTACAGGGATGGGGTGGATGCGTGTGCTTAAGTAGTATGCTCTTTCCAGAGGCTGGTGCAAACTTGATGGGCCGAATGGCCTCCTTCTGCACTGTAAATTCTATGATCCATGAACCTCTCCTCGTTCGACAGTCCTGCCATCCCAGGAATCAGTGGGACCCATTGCTTCAGAACTGTTAAGAAATAAAAGGCATGAGTGACAGGGCAGCACGGTGGCATGGTGGCTAGCACTGCTACCTCACAGCTCCAGGGACCCGGGTTCAATTCTGGCCTTGGGTGACTCTGTGTGTTTGCACTTTCTCCCCGTGTCTGTGTGGGTTTTCTCCGGGTGCTCCGAATTCCTCCTACATTCCAATGGTGTGCAGGTTAGGTGAGGTTATGGGGATAGGGCAAGCGAGTAGGCCTAGGTAAGGTGCTCTTTCAGAAAGTCGGTGCAGACTCAATGAGCCAAAGGGCCTCCTTCTGCACTGTAGGGATTCTATGTTCAATAACTGAGTGAACAATGCAGCCACTCACCTGACCCTCTGCCCCAGCCAGTCTTCACCAGGATCTCATATTTGTAGAAGCCATTCTTTCCACACAGGGGAATGACTCCAACTCGATTTATGTCTATCCGGTCCAGCTTCCGGACGATGATGGCTGAGACAGCGTAGATCACAAAGCAGATGCCACATGTGAGCAAGACGATGTAGTTCTTTATAACAGGCGAATGCTGATCAAAATAGCAGGAGAAGGAAAGATTTTTTAAAAGTGCTCTCATCCTCTCACATGTCTTCATTAAACATTCCAACAGCATGGAAGGCAAAAAGATCTTTGCATGATTTGGGAGGGGTGCAACAATTTGCTCATGGAAGCCTTAAACACATAAGATAAACAGTAACAAAAGCTTGGGACCATTTTGACTTTACCTATTTTATAACCTCTCAATGTCAGATTAACCACGCATTGTACAATTCTTCCAATTAAAGTCAAATCCCAAAATCTCCTGCCCCTTACCTTAAATCTATAGCACCCTGGTTAATGACTCCTCTAGTAAGGTTCCTTCCGATCTACCATCTCTATGCCCCTCATCATTTTGGGTACCTCTGGTAATCCACTTACCCTTTACTGCCCTAAGAAGAACAACTCGACTTCCAAAAGGCCTTTGATAAGGTGCCTCACGGGAGACTGCTG
Source organism: Scyliorhinus torazame (assembly GCF_047496885.1). NCBI lineage: Eukaryota > Metazoa > Chordata > Chondrichthyes > Carcharhiniformes > Scyliorhinidae > Scyliorhinus > Scyliorhinus torazame. The sequence goes on from NC_092723.1 coordinate 166,754,008, forward strand.
AGTAAAATAAGGGCCCATGGTATTCGAGGCAAGGTACTAACATGGACTGACGATTGGCTGTCAGGCAGAAGGCAGAGAGTTGGGATAAAAGGTTCTTTTTCGGAATGGCAACCGGTGACGAGTGGTGTCCCGCAGGGTTCAGTGTTGGGGCCACAGCTGTTCTCTTTATATATTAACGATCTAGATGACGGGACTGAGGGCATTCTGGCTAAGTTTGCCGATGATACAAAGATAGGTGGAGGGGCAGGTAGTATGGAGGAGGTAGGGAGGCTGCAGAAAGATTTAGACAGTTTAGGAGAGTGGTCCAAGAAATGGCTGATGAAATTCAAAGTGGGCAAGTGCGAGGTCTTGCACTTTGGAAAAAAGAATAGAGGCGTGGACTATTTTCTAAACGGTGACAAAATTCATAATGCTGAGGTGCAAAGGGACTTGGGAGTCCTAGTCCAGGATTCTCTAAAGGTAAACTTGCAGGTTGAGTCCGTAATTAAGAAAGCAAATGCAATGTTGTCATTCATCTCAAGAGGATTGGAATATAAAAGCAGGGATGTACTTCTGAAGCTTTATAAAGCATTAGTTAGGCCCCATTTAGAATACTGTGAGCAATTCTGGGCCCCACACCTCAGGAAGGACATACTGGCACTGGAGCAGGTCCAGCAGAGATTCACACGGATGATCCCAGGAATGGTAGGCCTAACATACGATGAACGTCTGAGGCTCCTGGGATTATATTCATTGGAGTTTAGGAGGTTGAGGGGAGATCTAATAGAAACTTACAAGATAATGAATGGCTTAGATAGGGTGGATGTAGGGAAGTTGTTTCCATTAGCAGGGGAGACTAGGACCCGGGGGCACAGCCTTAGAATAAAAGGGAGTCACTTTAGAACAGAGATGAGGAGAAATTTCTTCAGCCAGAGAATGGTGGGTCTGTGGAATTCATTGCCACAGAGGGCGGTGGAGGCCGGGACGTTGAGTGTCTTTAAGACAGAAGTTGATAAATTCTTGATTTCTCGAGGAATTAAGGGCTATGGAGAGAGAGCGGGTAAATGGAGTTGAAATCAGCCATGATTGAATGGTGGCGTGGACTCGATGGGCCGAATGGCCTTACTTCCGCTCCTATGTCTTATGGTCTAACTCCCGCCTATCCAGCCTCTCTTCACAGCTGAAACGCTCCAACCCAGGCAACATCCTGGTGAATCTCCTCGGAATCCTCTCTAGTGCAATCACATCCTTCCAATGGAATGATGTAACAAGAGGCCATTCGGCCCAACGTGTTTGTACCATCGCTCTGGCGGAGCTACCCAATTAATTCCATTCACCTGCTTGTTCATCATGTCCTGTCATTCTTTCCCATTTATCCAATTTGCTTTTGAACATTATTACTGAAAGTACCTCCAGCACCCATTCAGTCGGTGCAACTTGTTGCATGAGGCAAAATGTTTCCTCCTGCCCCAATACACTGTGAGAAATGCAGAATTGTCAGCTGATGCAGTGGCCGCGATTCTCCTACCACGTTGCGCCTGGCGTCAATCCTGTTGTGCCAGGTGCATCGTGGGGGAGGAAGAAAACGGGTTTCGCGCCCTCCGATTCTGAGTCTTTATTTCTTCGTTTTTACTTTCTCTATTAGTTCAGGGGATGTAGGTGTCGCTGGCTGGGTCAGCATTTATTGCCCATCCCTTAGGAAGAGTCAACCACATTGACATGTAGGTCAGCCCAGGTAAGGATGGCAGATTTCCTTCCCTGAAGGACAATTAGTGAGCCTGATGGGTTTTTACGACAATCGTCAATGGGAATCATTAAACTTTTAATTCTAGATTTTTATTAAATTCAAATTTCACAGGGCAGCACGGTGGCGCAGTGGGTTAGCCCTGCTGCCTCAGGGCGCCGAGGTCCCAGGTTTGATCCCGGCTCTGGGTCACAGTCCGTGTGGAGTTTGCACATTCTCCCCGCCTTTGCGTGAGTTTGGCCCCCACAACCCAAAGATGTGCAGGCTCGGTGGATTGGCCGCGCTAAATTGCCCCTTAATTGGATACTCTTAAAAAAAAAAATGTTTTAATTCAAATTTCACCATCTGCCCTGGTGGGATTTGAACCTAATTCCCCAGAGCATTGCCCTGGTACTCTGGATTATTAGTCCAGTGACAATACCACTATGCCACGGTCACCCGACTTACTACGCCTGGCGCAATCTGGAACGCCCTCACTGGATGCGATCCAGATATTCATATGTAAACGAGGCAATAGGCTGAACTAAATATGCACGGCCCATTCGAGGCCGCATTGTCCCAGCTCCCAGGAGTCATCGGCCGCACCGGCACGGATTAGTACTGATCTCCACAAACTGCCCGGGTGCCAGGTTTTCAGAGCAATGGGGCAGGGCCTGGGGGGCATGCCTATGAAAGGGTGGGTGAACGGCAGTATGAAGAGGCATCATGAAGGGTGGGGGGATTCTGAAAGGGAGGGGGGGGGGGGGAAAGAGGGAGGCCCTAAAGGTGGCGGGCCCTCAGCGACCCCATAGTGGGTATGCTGACTTGGTGGGGTGGGGGTGATGTCCTGATACCCACAAGGATGGATGGGTGTGGGGTAGGGTCACCGTCATGCCTGGGTGATGGGGAGGGGCGCAGCTCACACTAACATTTATTGATGGGGTGGGGGAGGTTGCCTCTCGGGGTTCGAGGGTTGGGTGTGTTGCCCATGTCTGCGGGGTTTCGCATTGTCAATGTGGGGGAGGGGCCTCAATCTTTTCAAAATGGAACCCCAATCTCTGAGGAACCAGTCTTGCCGGTGTGTTTTGTTCCCCAATACAGAAAAAAATTCTAAGGGCGGGATTTAATTAAATGGAACAAAGTGCTATAGCAAGCGCGTTTAGCCGCATGTTTCCCCGAGTGACACAAAGCTATAAAATGCCACTCGCATTAGATAGGGGATCTCAGTGGAGAACACACGGCCATGGCTGCACATAGCCCTGGTCTGTGCACTGAGGAACTCCACTCGGCAAACCCCTCAGTGTAGTGAGAGATTTCTAAATGGCATCCCAATCTCTGGAGCTCCCAATGCAACCCCCGACCCCCAACGTGCTATGAGAGGATCCCTGGCCCCCCCCTCAAATCCCCCCACACCAGCACAGGGCACCCTCCGGCACGATCGCCACTGCGCCATAAATGCCCTCATGACACCTTGCCAGTGCCCCTGCCAGCTAGCCGTGCCACCTTGGCTCAATGGCAGTGCCAGGCTGGCACTGTCAGTTACCAGGGTACCACCTTTCCCAAAGGGCATGCACCTGAGGGCCTCTGATCCCCTGGAGACCCCCACGTGTGCCAGTCCGTCTAGTCCCCTTTCGTGGAGATCAGTGCTGAACAGCGCTCACCCGAGGTCTCCGAGGCGAAGGGGATGAATCCCAAAGCCTCAGGTGCCTCGGGAAACTGCACATTACTGTCTCGCTGTAATATGCAGATTTGCCAAAATGTGACCCCACCCACAATGGGTGGGATTTACGTTGCAACGTTGCGCGAGATCGCTTTAGATCTCGCGAGGCGTTGCGAGTCAAAAATGACACTTGGGGCTGGATTCTTCCGCTCTGCCCGTCGCAGGATCGCTACGGGCGGGATGTGGACCATGTAAAGATCCGTTGACCTCCGGCGGGAATTTCTGGTCACCGGGTGGGCGCGGACGGAGAATCCCGCCCTTAGTCTTTATTTGGGTGAATTGCGCTCAATATCAGTCCGTTTATTACCCAGAGTCAATAGACTCCAAAGAATATTTTCTCCACAGTTTAGGAGGGTGCAGCTAAAGCAACAAATCCCACCGTGATCGATGGATGGTTAAATGTGATTTACTTTGAAGAAAAAATGGAATTCTTAAGTGACAGCCCCAATTTGTGCTTTATAATATTCATCAGGACATGTTTGGATGAGGAGTCATTTTCATTTCTCTCTCTCTCTCTCTCTCTCTCTCTCTGTGGACAAAAGCTCCTGTTGACCAACTGTGACCCCGGGTTGAGATGCTTTGTGGAGAGGTGTGTAACCCTGAACTCTTCCATCAGTGCAGCTGGAGGGGAAGCTGTACGCGTGAGACAGTGGTTTGCCAATGGAATATTTGCCTTTGTACAAGGAGCAGGAAGCAGAAATCTGGGAATCATTAAGAATGCCGGGTGGAGCAATTTAATTCTCCACGTGTATGCTCAGAGGAACTGAATAGCTTTTCTCTCCGTTGCCGATCTTGTAGACAGGGATGGGGGGGTGAAAAAGTCATCAGGCTTTTTTGGACCCTTTTCCATTTCAAGTTACGTTGTCCGGTCGGCAAAGGCGTTGGACAGAGGAATGCGGCAAACACCCTTTTTCATCAAAAATGCATCGAGTGCGACCAGATCAATTCCTCCTGAACTTTTTAAAAAGTTTGTGGTTTCCAAAATCATTTAACTCAGCAGCCAGTGAATAAGATGCCCGTGTTCTGACCAAATAATACACATTACTTAGAAATGACTGCGCAGGAATGAACGGGGGTGAGGGTGGGGGTGAAGGGAAATGTAATTGAAAATTGAGTGGGATATTTGATGGGCCCCGAGACAAAATTGAGGAGAAATAGAAACATATTAAAGTTTCAAGGGAAGAAGGGTTAACCTACTTTTCTCTTTCAAGCGTCGATCAATTGTCGACACATTTATAGCATTTTTAAAATATTAACCCTCACTCCATAAATACTGGTGTATTTTTCATTTTGTGGGGGGGGTAATGTTTTGGGCTTTGGGGAGAGGGGAGCTTTAACCAACATCCTCCCCTCCCCCGCCAGAGTCTGCGAGGTTTGTGCTTCTGGAAGCTTCCTGGTGGCAGTGGGCCTTTGAACGTCAACTCCCTTTTTTACAAAACCTGTGCCCATGAGGAAAATTAAGTTTCCTGTAAAGTAACCTTTGTGAAGCAAATGAAACACTGCAGCAGACCGGAGGAGCTTTAACACACACGACATGGCAGTGAAAGACAACCGAACCACAAGGAGGTAAGCGTTTGTGAAGCAACGTCCGGCTTCTAGAACCAGATGGAAGCCATTTGCGACGGCTTACTGCCTTTTACTGTGACTGATCCCCCCCCATTCTGTGCCTCATTAAGACCTAGCGCTGCCACATCAAACACTCGGGAAAAAATACAAATGTTGAACCAGTTTGCTCTGAGCCGGCACGAGGAACAGTCCACGTGGTCGACTGAATCGTTTCAACAACAACTTGCATTTAAAAAAGTGGGGGGGTATTCCAGAACCAGGGGTCCCCGTCTCAGGACGCGGATTAATCCATTTAGGACTGAGGCTAGGAGAACTCTTTGCACCCAGGGGGAGGTCGGCCTGTGGAATTCTCTGCCACAGAAAGCAATTGAGGCCAAAACATTGTGGACGGAATTCTCCGGCCGTTCGCTGGCAGCGGGATTCTATCGTCAACGGCGGGAGCTGGGAATCCCGCTGCCAGCGAACGGCACCGCCAAGAAACACCCGGCTGGGTGCCGGAGAATCCACGCCCTGCATGCTTTCAAGAAGTAGTTAGATATAGCTCTTGGGGCTAAAAGGATCAAAGGATATGAGGGGGGGGAAGCGGGAACAGGTTACCGAGTTGGATGATCAGCCATGGCCATAATGAATGGCGGAACAGGCTCTAAGGGCCAAACGGCTCCTCCAGCTCATATTTTCTATGTTTCGTCAATATATGAGACGTCCGAAGGTGTTTCATGGTGGAACTACCAAACAAAGGTTTGACGCCGAGTCATGTGACAAAAAGCCCGGTCAAAGTGACAGGAGGATGGGGGAGGTTTATTCAGCGAAGTCCACAGTGTAGGCCTTTAGCAGCTGAAGACAAGGCCACCGATAAAGAAATGATGGGACATGCTCAAGGATATAAACACAATTTAGCCATGTATATAAAACAGGTTGTATTACAATAACAAATGATCTACCTAACATCTTCAAAGTCATGGGGCGTGATTGAACGTAAGCGAGTTCGCCATCGCTATCTCACCACACTTAGTCACTTTTTTGCACTGCTCTTCTTTTTGAGAGCAATGCAGCCAATAAATCTCACCCCTTAATCTCTAAGTGGGCTTAAGGGCCTCCACCCACGGGCAATGTCACCCACCCGCCCCATGGGAACTACCCCGCACTCCACCCAAGTGATGACACCCTACTATGGGGTCGCAGAGGGTTCCCCTTTTCAGGCATCGCATGCCCCATTTTGCCTCCCCCCTGGGACTGGGGGGGGGGCAGGAAGATTTTGGGAGCCCAATAGATCCCGGGTCAGCATGCCGAAGCGGGTTTGAAACCTACTTAGGTGCACAAGGCTTGGTTCCGCCCATTGTGGGCAGGTTTTTGATCACGATGCCTCGCGAAGACCTGGGTAAATCCCGCGAGGGATACTGGCTGTCGGGGAGCCTGCGGGATGCCTCTACCGGCCGTGTCGTGCTCCCGTTCGGGAACATCGCAGCTGATAGATTGCGCCCATGTTCCTTTTTCCATTTCTTATCGAGTATTTCCATTAAAAACTGGAGGAAATGTAGGGTGTAGGATAGGACAAATCCTCGGCAATTCTCAATGAAAGCGAACACCCAACATAATTCTGCCACTGTTGCCCTTCAGCCTGGTGTATTTGGAAACAGGAAAATAAGCCAGTCACGCTTGAGCCAATCCACCTGAACGGCAGGCGATGCATCACCTCAAATTGCTCCCCTCCCAATCAGTGCCAATGTCACAGCTGTACCCCACACTTCCTCCTCCGGTTCCAAAATACTTTTAAAAATGGAGCGATTTTACTTTAAATAACCTGCCCAGGGTTCTATGACGTTCATGCAGTTTGTGGAGTTATTTTGTATCACAAACACACGCAGGAAATTTCTCAGGATTTTGCATAACTTTACACATGACCGGGTCAAGGGTATTGCTTGCCAGGAAGACTCGAGTGGAATAGGGAGGGGACTGGTTGAGTATTCAGTGGGGCTGGGTGGAGTGGACCCTTAGGGTGGAGGCCTGAAGCAATTGGCCCTTCTCCAGCTGCAGATGGAGCACATTCACATTATCCACTTGGATTGCCCTCTGTGCCCCAGATGTTTTGTATACATTTAAGCCGCCTGTACAGTGGTGGGGTGTATCTTCTCATGGCTAACCCCTAGCAAGCTTGTGACCTGTGGAACGGTCCGCCCAGCTAACAGGTACATAGTCATGGGGCAACACAGTTGGGCAGTCCACTGCAACCTTCACCAGAAGATGGTAGGCTTTAAGAAGCGACTTAAAGGAGGGCAGGAAATGAAAAATGAAAATGAAAATCGCTTATTGTCACGAGTAGGCTTCAATGAAGTTACTGTGAAAAGCCCCTAGTCGCCACATTCCGGCGCCTGTTCGGGGAGGCTGGTACGGGAATTGAACCGTGCTGCTGGCCTGCCTTGGTCTGCTTTAAAAGCCAGCGATTTAGCCCAGTGAGCTAAACCAGAGAGAGGGATCGGGAGTCTTGAGGAGGGAATTCCAGGTCGTAGGCCCAGGCAGCTGAGCACGGCCACCATTGATGGAGTGGTCTAGTTTGAAGATGCAGAAGGCGCTCGAACTGGAGGACAGCAGAGCTCTCCGAGATTTTTACCGTCAGGCACGCAGTACTCACAGGGCTGATGAACACAACTGAATTAGGTGGCACAAAAAGACTCGCTCCAAACGCCGTCAGGTGTTGCGTTAGGCACACAGCCAAGTCTGGGGTGGTGTCTTCTAAAGGCAAAATCCCATCAGTTTTCCAGCTCATGGCAGTCATGTTGAAATACTGGCAAAGTGAAGTGTAGACACCGACAGCAGCTTGCACAGAGGACGAGGGATAAAAGTTTGTGATGTTCAAATAATAATCTTTTGTTGTGTCATCAGTACTGAAAATAAAAATGGAACTGGAATAAATAACTTTTGCTTTGGACTGTAATCATTTTGATCTATGTGTGTGGTGCAACTTGAAATTGAACAATATGCCAACTTTTTTTCTTGCTTTACTATCTATGTACCAACCCCTACCGGACACAGATACCATGGCCTGAATTTTACAGACCCTCAGGAACATGCTGGCAGGCGGAGGGGGTGTAACATTGGATGGAAAGGTTGGGGTGTTAATTTCCCTTCAAGGGCCTCTTCCTGTCGCTGCTGATATTTTACTTGGGGTGGGGGGGGGGGGGGGGGGGGGGGGGAGACACAGTGAGCAGGGAGCCCACAACAAATGGCAAAGCAGCCAGGTATATCCATGATCCTCCCAGCAGGCTCAGAGTGGACTGTGGACCCCTCTGAACATAAAAACTGTGCCTTATGGAGGGCCCACTAGCAGAAATGGCTGTCCCTTCCTTGATGACTCCACCCCGGCCTTTCGATTGCTCCCAACCTCTGCCTTGCCAGAGACTACCTGGCATGTCTGCCCCACCTCCCCACACGTACATGCAGCCACACACACACACAACACAGAGACACACACGCTTACACACACAGACAGATGCATACACACCGACAAACATATTTACATACACACGCACATTCAGGCACACACGCACTTACACACACAAGCACACACACTTACAGACACACATACACAGACACAACACACAGACATACACGCACACATGCACACACATACACTTGCACACAGATACAACACACAGATACACACTTACACAGACATGCACACACAAACACACACACTTACACACACAGACACAACACACAGACACACACACGCACATGCACACTTATACATGCTACATGCAGACACGCACAGACACACACACTGATATACATACACTTACAAACGCACAGTTACACACACGCACACACTTACACACACACTATCAAAGTTGCTTTCTTGCTTCACGGTGTTTATACCTCTCCCACGCCAGTTGAGAAACCATTGCGCTGCTCCCATTACTGTGGGAGTTGACTGACTGCTCAGACAGAATGACAACTCCTCAGGCATTGCCAAATTTATAACATGTGTTGCCAGAGTTTCTTTTGCTTCATTTCTCCCACAGCTTCCTTCCTCAGCAGTGTCATCAATTTCTTCGCAATCGCTATAGAAACAGGGATGGAAGGACGATCTGCACCTTCTCCAGTGACTAATGGATGAACATGTAATGATGTTCAAATTAAGGGAGCCTCAACTCTACTACTTTCCCCAACTCCCCCGTGACAGAACTTGGCATCAAATGATGTTTGACCAGTTTACCCGGCAATTAAATAATGTTCATCACATAAAGGACAGGAAATTTGCCCCATTGAAGCCCTCAGACATTCCAAGTAGGGGATGGGCTCCCATCACTGTATTAGAACATAGAACATACAGTGCAGAAGGAGGCCATTCGGCCCATCGAGTCTGCACCGACCCACTTAAGCCCCTCACTTCCACCCTATCTCCGTAACCCAATAACCCCTCCTAACTCTTTTTGGTCACTAAGGGCAATTTATAATGGCCAATCCACCTAACCTGCACGTCTTTGGATTGTGGGAGGAAACCGGAGCACCCGGAGGAAACCCACGCAGACACAGGGAGAATGTGCAGACTCCGCACAGACAGTGACCCAGCGGGGAATCGAACCTGGGACCTTGGCGCTGTGAAGCCACAGTGCTATCCACTTGTGCTACCGTGCTGCCCGTATGTATTAGCATGTATACTATGTGGTTTTGAGTTAATGTTGGGTAGCTTGCGTCTTAGTCCCGTTACATCATGTCCCATTAAAACCAATTACTGCATGGTTTTTGACAGAAATATTTCTACATATATATTTAAAGAAAACTTACTCTGGAGACAAGAAGAAGGTGTAGAGCTTGTGATCTGATCCTCTTACTGATTCCAAATTAATTCTCTTTCTGGCTTTGAAGTTCTGCTCATTTGGGTTTGTTGAATTGTGGAGGAGGACCTGAATAAAGGCCTCAGCTTCATTGGCACTGGAAACCCCTGAATCTATAATTAGAATGATTGGAGGAGAAACAGCAGTCATAAATTCCATGATATATGAATGTATATAGCTCTTTCCTCAACCTATTACCTCCGTTTTCTTATACGTACCATTCAAAACTGCATACGTGACCTGAATGTGGAGCCCAGCCTTTCTATTCAAATTCCCGGAGGTGACATTCACAGTTACTGATCTCCTCGCTGCAATAACGGTTGTATTAACGGTGACGTTTCTCGCTGCAGAGCTGGTCGACATGGTAACGGTGATGGCCTTCTCCGAATCCAGGCTCTCGATGGGAATCTGCGACCCATTGTCAGTCTTGAACTCGATGGAAGCCACTTTGCTGGAAATGGTGTAGTTCTTTATGTAACCATAAGGAAAGGGATTGGAGTCCACGAGGAACATGACCTGGGTCACGTCACTGAGGTTGGAGAACACACTGTTGAAGGATGGCGGGATGGAGAACTGGCAGCCTGATCTGTTGGCAAAGCAGAGCAGATGGCCGGGGTCGGCCCGTTTGCCCTGAGCCCACATCCTGGCACCCGACACGCTCAAGGGCTCTTCGTTCAGGACTCGCGTACCCATCAGAATTTGCATCAACCTCATGGAGAGGTCATAGGCCTTTGTTGCCACCAGTTCGGGTTTGCCAGTAGGTGAGCTGGTGACCTTACTCATGACTGGAACCAACTGATTAGTCATATCAATCAGGCCTCCTGTAGAACAAACAAATTCAAATGTCAAATATCTCCATTCAGGCAGGTTGTCTGATGCAGGAAAGTTAGTGAGAGAATTAATCCCTTCCGGCATGTTATGTGCAATGAACTCCGGATCACGTGCTTTCCGACATCAATGGGAATAAAAATGAAAGCCTTGTTTTACACAATTGCACAAAATTAAGGCCAAGCCTTTTTAAATTTTGAGGCAACAAGATTTTGTTTGGACCAGTGATTGTTCAATAAGGTTTTGACGCTCGCCAAAGCTGTGGTAATCAGCTTTCTGCCACATGATACAAAATACGGCCAAAGGATGGGGTGAATCAATGATGAATTGGGATTGAGGGACAGGACTATGGATGAGCACTGATGCACTTGCCCTGTCAAAGAATATTTTTTCGCTGCAGCAAATAATCACTAACCAGCTGTGGTTTAGCAAGTAAAATATCTCAACAGCCTTTCACTTCCTCAATGGAGCACAGTTGCAATTTCTTTTAACGTTAATGATCGTTTCTCCTGCAGGATTTTTGACTGACTATTGACGAGACCATGGGTTTTGTTAGACAGAGGCTGCAGTCCCACCTTCAATGGAACGGGCTGCCACACGGTCCCAATGTCCATCGGATTAAAATTCCTCAGCCGATGAGGAGCATCAATTCTCCACGGGCGGGATTTTACTGTCCCCTTGTGGTGGTGGTGGGGAGAGGCAAGGTCAGAAAGTTCAGCCAGCAATTCAAAAGCCCATGGGCTTTGGCGGGACTGGACCGTCCCACCGGTGGGAGGGGCCGTAAATTTCTGCCCTGCACGGCTGTGGCCGATTTACCGCGCATGGTGATTGGCGAGCATATTGGGCAACACTGGTCTCGAGCTACAGTCACTTCCCAATATTGTGTATGTTTCCGTTCGCCATATTGTCTTGAGCTTACCCACAGTGACAAGGATGTTATCCCCAATGGAGGTCGGTGTCATTTTACCCTGTCCAGTTTCCTTTTGGAGGACTGTTATCATGTTGTCCAGGGCAAACAATGTCTGCTTCTGGCACTTGCTACAAATTAATTCTCTGCTGATAACCTAGTAAGAAGGACAGAAGAAAGAACCGAGTGAGAAAAAGGCCCACTTGGCTTCAGCGCGCCAGTTTCTTCCAAAGATTTCGCCAATCTCATTTTCTCCGGAATGCTTCCCAATTTAATCCGAGAAAAAGTTCTTACAAGTTCTTCCTTGCCCACAAAGGTTGATTCGACTAAAGTCAATGGTCTGATTATCCAATTGATGAATTCTACAATTGAATATTAATTCCAACAAGGAAACAGGCTGTGGTATAACCAGTTTATCTTGGATTTGATCTCCCTAACGAATAGTAGCCGCAGTCCTCTCCATGCATTCTGATCTCAAATTAATTTATTCCCTTTTCCTTCGACAGACTAGCTCACCGAATGAACAGGGGCTGTGATTTTTTTGGAAATCCTCCTGGCTCCTGAGGTATTTACTTCACTGCAAACCTCGCTTGCATTGCAAAAAAAAGGGGGGGGGAAATAGTTGCATTTTTATGATGCCTTTCGTAGCCTCAGGATGTCCCAAATTGATTTCCGGCCAACAAAGTAAGGTGAAGTGTAGTCGCTGTTTCAATGAAGGGCAACGTGGCAGCCAAGTGGCACACAGCAAGCTCCCACAAACAGCATTACAATGATCATCAGTGATGTTGATTGAGGGATAAATATTGGCCACAATTCCAAGCATCACCTCCCTATTCTACTACAAATAGTGCCATGGTATCTTTCACATCCACCTGAGTGGGCAAATGGGCCCTGGTTTAATGCCACATCTGCAGCAGTGCAGTAGTGCACTGGAGTTTCAACCTAGGTTTTTGCATTTAAGTCTCTAGCATGGGAGTTGAACGCACAACCTTCGGATTAAGAGATGAGAGTGCAGCCCACACAGCCATGTTTCCCACCCCAGACTTGTAGAATGGGAGTGAATGGGAGGAAACATGTGAGTGCAGTCTTTCCTTCTGTCAGTAACTCTGGGTGTGCTGTCCACGCCATCACAAACGTTGATTAAAAAGTCTCCCGCTAGGATTCTCCTGGTTTTCATCAACAAGTTACAGAGCAAATATATCCCAAGTGGCGGATAAGTACTAAAATTCAAATCTCTTCAAATTAATGGGAGAATAACTATTATAATTCAAATCGCTTCAAATAAATGGTGGGATAACCATTGTACTTCAAATTAATGGTGGGATAACTATGGTAATTCAAATTAATGGTGGGGAGACTATTGTAATTCAAATTAATGGCGGGTTAACTATTGTAATTCAAATTAATGGCGGGATCAATATTGTAATTCAAATTAATGGCGGGATCACTATTGTAATTCAAATTAATGGTGGGATAACTATTGTAATTCAAATTAATGGTGGGATCACTATTGTAATTCAAATTAATGGTGGGATCAATATTGTAATTCAAATTAATGATTGGATCACTATTGTAATTCAAATTAATGGCTGGATCACTATTATAATTCAAATTAATGGCAGGATCACTATTGTAATTCAAATTAATGGTGGGATCACTATTGTAATTCAAATTAATGGTGGGATCAATATTGTAATTCAAATTAATGACGGGATCACTATTGTAATTCAAATTAATGGTGGGATCACTATTGTAATTCAAATTAATGACGGGATAACTATTGTAATTCAAATTAACGATGGGATAACTATTGTAATTCAAATTAATGGTGGGATCAATATTATAATTCAAATTAATGGTGGGATCAATATTTTAATTCAAATTAATGGTGGGATAACTATTGTAATTCAAATTAATGTTGGGATAACAATTGTAGTTCAAATTAATGATGGGATAACTATTGTAATTCAAATTAATAGTGGGATCAATATTGTAATTCAAATTAATGGTGGGATCAATATTGTAATTCAAATTAATGGTGGGATAACTATTGTAATTCAAACTAATGGTGGGATAACTATCATAATTCAAATGAATGGTGGGATCACTATTGTAATTCAAATTAATGGTGGGATAACTATTGTAATTCAAATTAATGGTGGGATCAATATTGTAATTCAAATTAATGGTGGGATAACTATTGTAATTCAAATTAATGGTGGGATAACTATTGTAATTCAACTTAATGGTGGGATAACTATTGTAATACAATCTAATGGTGGGATAACTATCATAATTCAAATTAATGGTGGGATCACTATTGTAATTCAAATTAATGGTGGGATAACTATTGTAATTCAAATTAATGGTGGGATCAAATTGTAATTCAAATTAATGGTAGGATCACTATTGTAATTCAAATTAATGGCGGGATCACTATTTTAATTCAAATTAATGGTGGGATAACTATTGTAATTCAAATTAATGGTGGGATCAATATTGTAATTCAAATGAATGATGGGATAACTATTGTAATTCAAATTAATGGTGGAATAACTATTGTAATTCAAATTAATGGTGGGATCAATATTGTAATTCAAATTAATGATGGGATAACTATTGTATTTCAAATTAATGGCGGGATCATTATTGTAATTCAAATTAATGGTGGGATAACTATTGTAATTCAAATTAATGGTGGGATAACTATTGTAATTCAAACTAATGGTGGGATAACTATCATAATTCAAATTAATGGTGGGATCACTATTGTAATTCAAACTAATGGTGGGATAACTATTGTAATTCAAATTAATGGTGGGATCAATATCGTAATTCAAATTAATGGTGGGTTAGCTATTGTAATTCAAACTAATGGTGGGATAACTATTGCAATTAAAATTAATGGTGGGATAACTATTGTAATTCAATCTAATGGTGGGATAAGTATCATAATTCAAATTCATGGTCGGATCACTATTGTAATTCAAATTAATGGTGGGATAACTATTGTAATTCAAATTAATGGTGGGATCAATATTGTAATTCAAATTAATGGTGGGATCACTATTGTAATTCAAATTAATGGTGGGATCAATATTGTAATTCAAATTAATGATGGGATTACTATTGTAATTCAAATTAATGGTGGGATAATTATTGTAATTCAAATTAATGGTGGGGTGACTATTGTAATTCAAATTAATGGCGGGATCAATATTGTAATTCAAATTAATGGCGGGTTAACTATTGTAATTCAAATTAATGGTGGGATCACTATTGTAATTCAAATTAATGGCGGGTTAACTATTGTAATTCAAATTAATGGCGGGATCACTATTGTAATTAAAATTAATGGTGGGATAACTATTGTAATTCAATCTAATGGTGGGATAACTATCATAATTCAAATTAATGGTGGGATCACTATTGTAATTCAAATTAATGGTGGGATAACTATTGTAATTGAAATTAATGGCCGGATCAATATTGTAATTCAAATTAATGGCGGGATAACTATTGTAATTCAAATTAATGTTGGGTAACAATTGTAATTCAAATTAATGGTGGGATCACTATTGTAATTCAAATTAATGGTGGGATCACTATTGTAATTCAAATTAATGGTGGGATCAATATTGTAATTCAAATTAATGATGGGATTACTATTGTAATTCAAATTAATGGTGGGATAATTATTGTAAATCAAATTAATGGTGGGGTGACTATTGTAATTCAAATTAATGGCGGGATCAATATTGTAATTCAAATTAATGGCGGGTTAACTATTGTAATTCAAATTAATGGTGGGATCACTATTGTAATTCAAATTAATGGCGGGTTAACTATTGTAATTCAAATTAATGGCGGGATCACTATTGTAATTAAAATTAATGGTGGGATAACTATTGTAATTCAATCTAATGGTGGGATCACTATTGTAATTCAAATTAATGGTGGCTTAATTATTGTAATTCAAATTAATGGTGGGGTGACAATTGAAATTCAAATTAATGGCCGGATCACTATTGTAATTCAAATTAATGGCGGGATCACTATTGTAATTCAAAATAATGGTGGGATAACTATTGTAATTCAAATTAATGGTGGGATCAATATTATAACTCAAATTAATGATGTGATCACTATTGTAATTCAAATTAATGGTGGGATAATTATTGTAAGTCAAATTAATGGCGGGATCACTATTGTAATTCAAATTAATGGCGGGATCACTATTGTAATTCAAATTAATGACGGGATCACTATTGTAATTCAAATTAATGGTGGTATAACTATTGTAATTCAAATTAATGGTGGGATAACTATTGTAATTCAAATTAATGATGGGATGACTATTGTAATTCAAATTAACGATGGGATAACTATTGTAATTCAAATTAATGGTGGGATCAATATTTTAATTCAAATTAATGGTGGGATAACTATTGTAATTCAAACTAATGGTGGGATAACTATCATAATTCAAATGAATGGTGGGATCACTATTGTAATTCAAATTAATGGTGGGATAACTATTGTAATTCAAATTAATGGTGGGATCAATATTGTAATTCAAATTAATGGTGGGATAACTATTGTAATTCAAATTAATGGTGGGATAACTATTGTAATTCAACTTAATGGTGGGATAACTATTGTAATTCAATCTAATGGTGGGATAACTATCATAATTCAAATTAATGGTGGGATCACTATTGTAATTCAAATTAATGGTGGGATAACTATTGTAATTCAAATTAATGGTGGGATCAAATTGTAATTCAAATTAATGGTTGGATCACTATTGTAATTCAAATTAATGGCGGGATCACTATTTTCATTCAAATTAATGGTGGGATAACTATTGTAATTCAAATTAATGGTGGGATCAATATTGTAATTCAAATGAATGATGGGATAACTATTGTAATTCAAATTAATGGTGGAATAACTATTGTAATTCAAATTAATGGTGGGATCAATATTGTAATTCAAATTAATGATGGGATAACTATTGTATTTCAAATTAATGGCGGGATCATTATTGTAATTCAAATTAATGGTGGGATAACTATTGTAATTCAAATTAATGGTGGGATAACTATTGTAATTCAAACTAATGGTGGGATAACTATCATAATTCAAATTAATGGTGGGATCACTATTGTAATTCAAACTAATGGTGGGGTAACTATTGTAATTCAAATTAATGGTGGGATCAATATCGTAATTCAAATTAATGGTGGGTTAGCTATTGTAATTCAAACTAATGGTGGGATAACTATTGCAATTAAAATTAATGGTGGGATAACTATTGTAATTCAACCTAATGGTGGGATAAGTATCATAATTCAAATTCATGGTCGGATCACTATTGTAATTCAAATTAATGGTGGGATAACTATTGTAATTCAAATTAATGGTGGGATCAATATTGTAATTCAAATTAATGGTGGGATCACTATTGTAATTCAAATTAATGGTGGGATCAATATTGTAATTCAAATTAATGATGCGATTACTATTGTAATTCAAATTAATGGTGGGATAATTATTGTAATTCAAATTAATGGTGGGGTGACTATTGTAATTCAAATTAATGGCGGGATCAATATTGTAATTCAAATTAATGGCGGGTTAACTATTGTAATACAAATTAATGGTGGGATCACTATTGTAATTCAAATTAATGGCGGGTTAACTATTGTAATTCAAATTAATGGCGGGATCACTATTGTAATTAAAATTAATGGTGGGATAACTATTGTAATTCAATCTAATGGTTGGATAACTATCATAATTCAAATTAATGGTGGGATCACTATTGTAATTCAAATTAATGGTGGCATAACTATTGTAATTCAAATTAATGGCCGGATCAATATTGTAATTCAAATTAATGGCGGGATAACTATTGTAATTCAAATTAATGTTGGGTAACAATTGTAATTCAAATTAATGGTGGGATCACTATTGTAATTCAAATTAATGGTGGGATCACTATTGTAATTCAAATTAATGGTGGGATCAACATTGTAATTCAAATTAATGATGGGATTACTATTGTAATTCAAATTAATGGTGGGATAATTATTGTAATTCAAATTAATGGTGGGGTGACTATTGTAATTCAAATTAATGGCGGGATCAATATTGTAATTCAAATTAATGGCGGGTTAACTATTGTAATTCAAATTAATGGTGGGATCACTATTGTAATTCAAATTAATGGCGGGTTAACTATTGTAATTCAAATTAATGGCGGGATCACTATTGTAATTAAAATTAATGGTGGGATAACTATTGTAATTCAATCTAATGGTGGGATCACTATTGTAATTCAAATTAATGGTGGCTTAATTATTGTAATTCAAACTAATGGTGGGGTGACTATTGAAATTCAAATTAATGGCCGGATCACTATTGTAATTCAAATTAATGGCGGGATCACTATTGTAATTCAAAATAATGGTGGGATAACTATTGTAATTCAAATTAATGGTGGGATCAATATTATAACTCAAATTAATGATGTGATCACTATTGTAATTCAAATTAATGGTGGGATAATTATTGTTAGTCAAATTAATGGCGGGATCACTATTGTAATTCAAATTAATGGCGGGATCACTATTGTAATTCAAATTAATGACGGGATCACTATTGTAATTCAAATTAATGGTGGTATAACTATTGTAATTCAAATTAATGGTGGGATAACTATTGTAATTCAAATTAATGATGGGATGACTATTGTAATTCAAATTAACGATGGGATAACTATTGTAATTCAAATTAATGGTGGGATCAATATTTTAATTCAAATTAATGGTGGGATAACTATTGTAATTCAAATTAATGTTGGGATAACTATTATAGTTCAAATTAATGATGGGATAACTATTGTAATTCAAATTAATAGTGGTATCAATATTGTAATTCAAATTAATGGTGGGATCAATATTGTAATTCAAATTAATGGTGGGATAACTATTGTAATTCAAACTAATGGTGGGATAACTATCATAATTCAAATTAATGGTGGGATCACTATTGTAATTCAAATTAATGGTGGGATAACTATTGTAATTCAAATTAATGGTGGGATCAATATTGTAATTCAAATTAATGGTGGGATAACTATTGTAATTCAAATTAATGGTGGGATAACTATTGTAATTCAAATTAATGGTGGGATAACTATTGTAATTCAAATTAATGGTGGGATCAATATTGTAATTCAAATTAATGGTAGGATCACTATTGTAATTCAAATTAATGGCGGGATCACTATTTTAATTCAAATTAATGGTGGGATAACTATTGTAATTCAAATTAATGGTGGGATCAATATTGTAATTCAAATGAATGATGGGATAACTATTGTAATTCAAATTAATGGTGGAATAACTATTGTAATTCAAATTAATGGTGGGATCAATATTGTAATTCAAATTAATGATGGGATAACTATTGTATTTCAAATTAATGGCGGGATCATTATTGTAATTCAAATTAATGGTGGGATAACTATTGTAATTCAAATTAATGGTGGGATAACTATTGTAATTCAAACTAATGGTGGGATAACTATCATAATTCAAATTAATGGTGGGATCACTATTGTAATTCAAACTAATGGTGGGATAACTATTGTAATTCAAATTAATGGTGGGATCAATATCGTAATTCAAATTAATGGTGGGTTAGCTATTGTAATTCAAACTAATGGTGGGATAACTATTGCAATTAAAATTAATGGTGGGATAACTATTGTAATTCAATCTAATGGTGGGATAAGTATCATAATTCAAATTCATGGTCGGATCACTATTGTAATTCAAATTAATGGTGGGATAACTATTGTAATTCAAATTAATGGTGGGATCAATATTGTAATTCAAATTAATGGTGGGATCACTATTGTAATTCAAATTAATGGTGGGATCAATATTGTAATTCAAATTAATGATGGGATTACTATTGTAATTCAAATTAATGGTGGGATAATTATTGTAATTCAAATTAATGGTGGGGTGACTATTGTAATTCAAATTAATGGCGGGATCAATATTGTAATTCAAATTAATGGCGGGTTAACTATTGTAATTCAAATTAATGGTGGGATCAGTATTGTAATTCAAATTAATGGCGGGTTAACTATTGTAATTCAAATTAATGGCGGGATCACTATTGTAATTAAAATTAATGGTGGGATAACTATTGTAATTCAATCTAATGGTGGGATAACTATCATAATTCAAATTAATGGTGGGATCACTATTGTAATTCAAATTAATGGTGGGATAACTATTGTAATTGAAATTAATGGCCGGATCAATATTGTAATTCAAATTAATGGCGAGTTAATTATTGTAATTCAAATTAATGTTGGGTAACAATTGTAATTCAAATTAATGGTGGGATCACTATTGTAATTCAAATTAATGGTGGGATCACTATTGTAATTCAAATTAATGGTGGGATCAATATTGTAATTCAAATTAATGATGGGATTACTATTGTAATTCAAATTAATGGTGGGATAATTATTGTAAATCAAATTAATGGTGGGGTGACTATTGGAATTCAAATTAATGGCGGGATCAATATTGTAATTCAAATTAATGGCGGGTTAACTATTGTAATTCAAATTAATGGTGGGATCACTATTGTAATTCAAATTAATGGCGGGTTAACTATTGTAATTCAAATTAATGGCGGGATCACTATTGTAATTAAAATTAATGGTGGGATAACTATTGTAATTCAATCTAATGGTGGGATCACTATTGTAATTCAAATTAATGGTGGCTTAATTATTGTAATTCAAATTAATGGTGGGGTGACTATTGAAATTCAAATTAATGGCCGGATCACTATTGTAATTCAAATTAATGGCGGGATCACTATTGTAATTCAAAATAATGGTGGGATAACTATTGTAATTCAAATTAATGGTGGGATCAATATTATAACTCAAATTAATGATGTGATCACTATTGTAATTCAAATTAATGGTGGGATAATTATTGTAAGTCAAATTAATGGCGGGATCACTATTGTAATTCAAATTAATGGCGGGATCACTATTGTAATTCAAATTAATGACGGGATCACTATTGTAATTCAAATTAATGGTGGTATAACTATTGTAATTCAAATTAATGATGGGATGACTATTGTAATTCAAATTAACGATGGGATAACTATTGTAATTCAAATTAATGGTGGGATCAATATTTTAATTCAAATTAATGGTGGGATAACTATTGTAATTCAAATTAATGTTGGGATAACTATTAAAGTTCAAATTAATGATGGGATAACTATTGTAATTCAAATTAATAGTGGTATCAATATTGTAATTCAAATTAATGGTGGGATCAATATTGTAATTCAAATTAATGGTGGGATAACTATTGTAATTCAAACTAATGGTGGGATAACTATCATAATTCAAATGAATGGTGGGATCACTATTGTAATTCAAATTAATGGTGGGATAACTATTGTAATTCAAATTAATGGTGGGATCAATATTGTAATTCAAATTAATGGTGGGATAACTATTGTAATTCAAATTAATGGTGGGATAACTATTGTAATTCAACTTAATGGTGGGATAACTATTGTAATTCAATCTAATGGTGGGATAACTATCATAATTCAAATTAATGGTGGGATCACTATTGTAATTCAAATTAATGGTGGGATAACTATTGTAATTCAAATTAATGGTGGGATCAAATTGTAATTCAAATGAATGGTAGGATCACTATTGTAATTCAAATTAATGGCGGGATCACTATTTTAATTCAAATTAATGGTGGGATAACTATTGTAATTCAAATTAATGGTGGGATCAATATTGTAATTCAAATGAATGATGGGATAACTATTGTAATTCAAATTAATGGTGGAATAACTATTGTAATTCAAATTAATGGTGGGATCAATATTGTAATTCAAATTAATGATCGGATAACTATTGTATTACAAATTAATGGCGGGATCATTATTGTTAATCAAATTAATGGTGGGATAACTATTGTAATTCAAATTAATGGTGGGATAACTATTGTAATTCAAACTAATGGTGGGGTAACTATAGTAATTCAAATTAATGGTGGGATCAATATCGTAATTCAAATTAATGGTGGGTTAGCTATTGTAATTCAAATTAATGGTGGGATAACTATTGCAATTAAAATTAATGGTGGGATAACTATTGTAATTCAATCTAATGGTGGGATAAGTATCATAATTCAAATTCATGGTCGGATCACTATTGTAATTCAAATTAATGGTGGGATAACTATTGTAATTCAAATTAATGGTGGGATCAATATTGTAATTCAAATTAATGGTGAGATCACTATTGTAATTCAAATTAATGGTGGGATCAATATTGTAATTCAAATTAATGATGGGATTACTATTGTAATTCAAATTAATGGTGGGATAATTATTGTAATTCAAATTAATGGTGGGGTGACTATTGTAATTCAAATTAATGGCGGGATCAATATTGTAATTCAAATTAATGGCGGGTTAACTATTGTAATTCAAATTAATGGTGGGATCACTATTGTAATTCAAATTAATGGCGGGTTAACTATTGTAATTCAAATTAATGGCGGGATCACTATTGTAATTAAAATTAATGGTGGGATAACTATTGTAATTCAATCTAATGGTGGGATAACTATCATAATTCAAATTAATGGTGGGATCACTATTGTAATTCAAATTAATGGTGGGATAACTATTGTAATTGAAATTAATGGCCGGATCAATATTGTAATTCAAATTAATGGCGAGTTAATTATTGTAATTCAAATTAATGTTGGGTAACAATTGTAATTCAAATTAATGGTGGGATCACTATTGTAATTCAAATTAATGGTGGGGTAACTATTGTAATTCAAATTAATGGTGGGATCAATATCGTAATTCAAATTAATGGTGGGTTAGCTATTGTAATTCAAACTAATGGTGGGATAACTATTGCAATTAAAATTAATGGTGGGATAACTATTGTAATTCAATCTAATGGTGGGATAAGTATCATAATTCAAATTCATGGTCGGATCACTATTGTAATTCAAATTAATGGTGGGATAACTATTGTAATTCAAATTAATGGTGGGATCAATATTGTAATTCAAATTAATGGTGGGATCACTATTGTAATTCAAATTAATGGTGGGATCAATATTGTAATTCAAATTAATGATGCGATTACTATTGTAATACAAATTAATGGTGGGATTACTATTGTAATTCAAATTAATGGCGGGTTAACTATTGTAATTCAAATTAATGGCGGGATCACTATTATAATTAAAATTAATGGTGGGATAACTATTGTAATTCAATCTAATGGTGGGATAACTATCATAATTCAAATTAATGATGGGATCACTATTGTAATTCAAATTAATGGTGGGATAACTATTGTAATTCAAATTAATGGCCGGATCAATATTGTAATTCAAATTAATGGCGGGATAACTATTGTAATTCAAATTAATGTTGGGTAACAATTGTAATTCAAATTAATGGTGGGATCACTATTGTAATTCAAATTAATGGTGGGATCACTATTGTAATTCAAATTAATGGTGGGATCAATATTGTAATTCAAATTAATGATGGGATTACTATTGTAATTCAAATTAATGGTGGGATAATTATTGTAATTCAAATTAATGGTGGGGTGACTATTGTAATTCAAATTAATGGCGGGATCAATATTGTAATTCAAATTAATGGCGGGTTAACTATTGTAATTCAAATTAATGGTGGGATCACTATTGTAATTCAAATTAATGGCGGGTTAACTATTGTAATTCAAATTAATGGCGGGATCACTATTGTAATTAAAATTAATGGTGGGATAACTATTGTAATTCAATCTAATGGTGGGATCACTATTGTAATTCAAATTAATGGTGGCTTAATTATTGTAATTCAAACTAATGGTGGGGTGACTATTGAAATTCAAATTAATGGCCGGATCACTATTGTAATTCAAATTAATGGCGGGATCACTATTGTAATTCAAAATAATGGTGGGATAACTATTGTAATTCAAATTAATGGTGGGATCAATATTATAACTCAAATTAATGATGTGATCACTATTGTAATTCAAATTAATGGTGGGATAATTATTGTAAGTCAAATTAATGGCGGGATCACTATTGTAATTCAAATTAATGGCGGGATCACTATTGTAATTCAAATTAATGACGGGATCACTATTGTAATTCAAATTAATGATGGGATGACTATTGTAATTCAAATTAACGATGGGATAACTATTGTAATTCAAATTAATGGTGGGATCAATATTTTAATTCAGATTAATGGTGGGATAACTATTGTAATTCAAATTAATGTTGGGATAACTATTATAGTTCAAATTAATGATGGGATAACTATTGTAATTCAAATTAATAGTGGTATCAATATTGTAATTCAAATTAATGGTGGGATCAATATTGTAATTCAAATTAATGGTGGGATAACTATTGTAATTCAAACTAATGGTGGGATAACTATCATAATTCAAATTAATGGTGGGATCACTATTGTAATTCAAATTAATGGTGGGATAACTATTGTAATTCAAATTAATGGTGGGATCAATATTGTAATTCAAATTAATGGCGGGATAACTATTGTAATTCAAATTAATGTTGGGTAACAATTGTAATTCAAATTAATGGTGGGATCACTATTGTAATTCAAATTAATGGTGGGATCACTATTGTAATTCAAATTAATGGTGGGATCAACATTGTAATTCAAATTAATGATGGGATTACTATTGTAATTCAAATTAATGGTGGGATAATTATTGTAATTCAAATTAATGGTGGGGTGACTATTGTAATTCAAATTAATGGCGGGATCAATATTGTAATTCAAATTAATGGCGGGTTAACTATTGTAATTCAAATTAATGGTGGGATCACTATTGTAATTCAAATTAATGGCGGGTTAACTATTGTAATTCAAATTAATGGCGGGATCACTATTGTAATTAAAATTAATGGTGGGATAACTATTGTAATTCAATCTAATGGTGGGATCACTATTGTAATTCAAATTAATGGTGGCTTAATTATTGTAATTCAAACTAATGGTGGGGTGACTAATGAAATTCAAATTAATGGCCGGATCACTATTGTAATTCAAATTAATGGCGGGATCACTATTGTAATTCAAAATAATGGTGGGATAACTATTGTAATTCAAATTAATGGTGGGATCAATATTATAACTCAAATTAATGATGTGATCACTATTGTAATTCAAATTAATGGTGGGATAATTATTGTTAGTCAAATTAATGGCGGGATCACGATTGTAATTCAAATTAATGGCGGGATCACTATTGTAATTCAAATTAATGACGGGATCACTATTGTAATTCAAATTAATGGTGGTATAACTATTGTAATTCAAATTAATGGTGGGATAACTATTGTAATTCAAATTAATGATGGGATGACTATTGTAATTCAAATTAACGATGGGATAACTATTGTAATTCAAATTAATGGTGGGATCAATATTTTAATTCAAATTAATGGTGGGATAACTATTGTAATTCAAATTAATGTTGGGATAACTATTATAGTTCAAATTAATGATGGGATAACTATTGTAATTCAAATTAATAGTGGTATCAATATTGTAATTCAAATTAATGGTGGGATCAATATTGTAATTCAAATTAATGGTGGGATAACTATTGTAATTCAAACTAATGGTGGGATAACTATCATAATTCAAATTAATGGTGGGATCACTATTGTAATTCAAATTAATGGTGGGATAACTATTGTAATTCAAATTAATGGTGGGATCAATATTGTAATTCAAATTAATGGTGGGATAACTATTGTAATTCAAATTAATGGTGGGATAACTATTGTAATTCAAATTAATGGTGGGATAATTATTGTAATTCAAATTAATGGTGGGGTGACTATTGTAATTCAAATTAATGGCGGGATCAATATTGTAATTCAAATTAATGGCGGGTTAACTATTGTAATTCAAATTAATGGTGGGATCAGTATTGTAATTCAAATTAATGGCGGGTTAACTATTGTAATTCAAATTAATGGCGGGATCACTATTGTAATTAAAATTAATGGTGGGATAACTATTGTAATTCAATCTAATGGTGGGATAACTATCATAATTCAAATTAATGGTGGGATCACTATTGTAATTCAAATTAATGGTGGGATAACTATTGTAATTGAAATTAATGGCCGGATCAATATTGTAATTCAAATTAATGGCGAGTTAATTATTGTAATTCAAATTAATGTTGGGTAACAATTGTAATTCAAATTAATGGTGGGATCACTATTGTAATTCAAATTAATGGTGGGATCACTATTGTAATTCAAATTAATGGTGGGATCAATATTGTAATTCAAATTAATGATGGGATTACTATTGTAATTCAAATTAATGGTGGGATAATTATTGTAAATCAAATTAATGGTGGGGTGACTATTGTAATTCAAATTAATGGCGGGATCAATATTGTAATTCAAATTAATGGCGGGTTAACTATTGTAATTCAAATTAATGGTGGGATCACTATTGTAATTCAAATTAATGGCGGGTTAACTATTGTAATTCAAATTAATGGCGGGATCACTATTGTAATTAAAATTAATGGTGGGATAACTATTGTAATTCAATCTAATGGTGGGATCACTATTGTAATTCAAATTAATGGTGGCTTAATTATTGTAATTCAAATTAATGGTGGGGTGACTATTGAAATTCAAATTAATGGCCGGATCACTATTGTAATTCAAATTAATGGCGGGATCACTATTGTAATTCAAAATAATGGTGGGATAACTATTGTAATTCAAATTAATGGTGGGATCAATATTATAACTCAAATTAATGATGTGATCACTATTGTAATTCAAATTAATGGTGGGATAATTATTGTAAGTCAAATTAGTGGCGGGATCACTATTGTAATTCAAATTAATGGCGGGATCACTATTGTAATTCAAATTAATGACGGGATCACTATTGTAATTCAAATTAATGGTGGTATAACTATTGTAATTCAAATTAATGATGGGATGACTATTGTAATTCAAATTAACGATGGGATAACTATTGTAATTCAAATTAATGGTGGGATCAATATTTTAATTCAAATTAATGGTGGGATAACTATTGTAATTCAAATTAATGTTGGGATAACTATTAAAGTTCAAATTAATGATGGGATAACTATTGTAATTCAAATTAATAGTGGTATCAATATTGTAATTCAAATTAATGGTGGGATCAATATTGTAATTCAAATTAATGGTGGGATAACTATTGTAATTCAAACTAATGGTGGGATAACTATCATAATTCAAATGAATGGTGGGATCACTATTGTAATTCAAATTAATGGTGGGATAACTATTGTAATTCAAATTAATGGTGGGATCAATATTGTAATTCAAATTAATGGTGGGATAACTATTGTAATTCAAATTAATGGTGGGATAACTATTGTAATTCAACTTAATGGTGGGATAACTATTGTAATTCAATCTAATGGTGGGATAACTATCATAATTCAAATTAATGGTGGGATCACTATTGTAATTCAAATTAATGGTGGGATAACTATTGTAATTCAAATTAATGGTGGGATCAAATTGTAATTCAAATTAATGGTAGGATCACTATTGTAATTCAAATTAATGGCGGGATCACTATTTTAATTCAAATTAATGGTGGGATAACTATTGTAATTCAAATTAATGGTGGGATCAATATTGTAATTCAAATGAATGATGGGATAACTATTGTAATTCAAATTAATGGTGGAATAACTATTGTAATTCAAATTAATGGTGGGATCAATATTGTAATTCAAATTAATGATGGGATAACTATTGTATTACAAATTAATGGCGGGATCATTATTGTAATTCAAATTAATGGTGGGATAACTATTGTAATTCAAATTAATGGTGGGATAACTATTGTAATTCAAACTAATGGTGGGATAACTATCATAATTCAAATTAATGGTGGGATCACTATTGTAATTCAAACTAATGGTGGGGTAACTATTGTAATTCAAATTAATGGTGGGATCAATATCGTAATTCAAATTAATGGTGGGTTAGCTATTGTAATTCAAATTAATGGTGGGATAACTATTGCAATTAAAATTAATGGTGGGATAACTATTGTAATTCAATCTAATGGTGGGATAAGTATCATAATTCAAATTCATGGTCGGATCACTATTGTAATTCAAATTAATGGTGGGATAACTATTGTAATTCAAATTAATGGTGGGATCAATATTGTAATTCAAATTAATGGTGAGATCACTATTGTAATTCAAATTAATGGTGGGATCAATATTGTAATTCAAATTAATGATGGGATTACTATTGTAATTCAAATTAATGGTGGGATAATTATTGTAATTCAAATTAATGGTGGGGTGACTATTGTAATTCAAATTAATGGCGGGATCAATATTGTAATTCAAATTAATGGCGGGTTAACTATTGTAATTCAAATTAATGGTGGGATCACTATTGTAATTCAAATTAATGGCGGGTTAACTATTGTAATTCAAATTAATGGCGGGATCACTATTGTAATTAAAATTAATGGTGGGATAACTATTGTAATTCAATCTAATGGTGGGATAACTATCATAATTCAAATTAATGGTGGGATCACTATTGTAATTCAAATTAATGGTGGGATAACTATTGTAATTGAAATTAATGGCCGGATCAATATTGTAATTCAAATTAATGGCGAGTTAATTATTGTAATTCAAATTAATGTTGGGTAACAATTGTAATTCAAATTAATGGTGGGATCACTATTGTAATTCAAATTAATGGTGGGGTAACTATTGTAATTCAAATTAATGGTGGGATCAATATCGTAATTCAAATTAATGGTGGGTTAGCTATTGTAATTCAAACTAATGGTGGGATAACTATTGCAATTAAAATTAATGGTGGGATAACTATTGTAATTCAATCTAATGGTGGGATAAGTATCATAATTCAAATTCATGGTCGGATCACTATTGTAATTCAAATTAATGGTGGGATAACTATTGTAATTCAAATTAATGGTGGGATCAATATTGTAATTCAAATTAATGGTGGGATCACTATTGTAATTCAAATTAATGGTGGGATCAATATTGTAATTCAAATTAATGATGCGATTACTATTGTAATACAAATTAATGGTGGGATCACTATTGTAATTCAAATTAATGGCGGGTTAACTATTGTAATTCAAATTAATGGCGGGATCACTATTGTAATTAAAATTAATGGTGGGATAACTATTGTAATTCAATCTAATGGTGGGATAACTATCATAATTCAAATTAATGATGGGATCACTATTGTAATTCAAATTAATGGTGGGATAACTATTGTAATTCAAATTAATGGCCGGATCAATATTGTAATTCAAATTAATGGCGGGATAACTATTGTAATTCAAATTAATGTTGGGTAACAATTGTAATTCAAATTAATGGTGGGATCACTATTGTAATTCAAATTAATGGTGGGATCACTATTGTAATTCAAATTAATGGTGGGATCAATATTGTAATTCAAATTAATGATGGGATTACTATTGTAATTCAAATTAATGGTGGGATAATTATTGTAATTCAAATTAATGGTGGGGTGACTATTGTAATTCAAATTAATGGCGGGATCAATATTGTAATTCAAATTAATGGCGGGTTAACTATTGTAATTCAAATTAATGGTGGGATCACTATTGTAATTCAAATTAATGGCGGGTTAACTATTGTAATTCAAATTAATGGCGGGATCACTATTGTAATTAAAATTAATGGTGGGATAACTATTGTAATTCAATCTAATGGTGGGATCACTATTGTAATTCAAATTAATGGTGGCTTAATTATTGTAATTCAAACTAATGGTGGGGTGACTATTGAAATTCAAATTAATGGCCGGATCACTATTGTAATTCAAATTAATGGCGGGATCACTATTGTAATTCAAAATAATGGTGGGATAACTATTGTAATTCAAATTAATGGTGGGATCAATATTATAACTCAAATTAATGATGTGATCACTATTGTAATTCAAATTAATGGTGGGATAATTATTGTAAGTCAAATTAATGGCGGGATCACTATTGTAATTCAAATTAATGGCGGGATCACTATTGTAATTCAAATTAATGACGGGATCACTATTGTAATTCAAATTAATGATGGGATGACTATTGTAATTCAAATTAACGATGGGATAACTATTGTAATTCAAATTAATGGTGGGATCAATATTTTAATTCAGATTAATGGTGGGATAACTATTGTAATTCAAATTAATGTTGGGATAACTATTATAGTTCAAATTAATGATGGGATAACTATTGTAATTCAAATTAATAGTGGTATCAATATTGTAATTCAAATTAATGGTGGGATCAATATTGTAATTCAAATTAATGGTGGGATAACTATTGTAATTCAAACTAATGGTGGGATAACTATCATAATTCAAATTAATGGTGGGATCACTATTGTAATTCAAATTAATGGTGGGATAACTATTGTAATTCAAATTAATGGTGGGATCAATATTGTAATTCAAATTAATGGTGGGATAACTATTGTAATTCAAATTAATGGTGGGATAACTATTGTAATTCAAATTAATGGTGGGATAACTATTGTAATTCAAATTAATGGTGGGATCAATATTGTAATTCAAATTAATGGTAGGATCACTATTGTAATTCAAATTAATGGCGGGATCACTATTTTAATTCAAATTAATGGTGGGATAACTATTGTAATTCAAATTAATGGTGGGATCAATATTGTAATTCAAATGAATGATGGGATAACTATTGTAATTCAAATTAATGGTGGGATAACTATAGTAATTCAAATTAATGGTGGGATCAATATTGTAATTCAAAATTAATGATGGGCTAACTATTGTATTTCAAATTAATGGCGGGATCAATATTGTAATTCAAATTAATAGCGGGATAACTATTGTAATTCAAATTAATGGTGGGATCAATATTGTAATTCAAATTAATGGCGGGATCACTATTTTAATTCAAATTAATGGTGGGATAACTATTGTAATTCAAATTAATGGTGGGATCAATATTGTAATTCAAATGAATGATGGGATAACTATTGTAATTCAAATTAATGGTGGGATAACTATTGTAATTCAAATTAATGGCGGGATCACTATTTTAATTCAAATTAATGATGGGATAACTATTGTAATTCAAATTAATAGTGGGATCAACATTGTAATTCAAATTAATGGTGGGATCAATATTGTATTTCAAATTAATGGTGGGATAACTATTGTAGTTCAAATTAATGATGGGATAACTATTGTAATTCAAATTAATAGTGGGATCAACATTGTAATTCAAATTAATGGTGGGATCACTATTGTAATTCAAATTAATGGTGGGATAACTATTGTAATTCAAATTAATGGTGGGATCAATATTGTAATTCAAATTAATGATGGGATCACTATTGTAATTCAAATTAATGGCGGGATCACTATTGTAATTCAAATTTATGGCGGGATCACTATTGTAATTCAAATTAATGGTGGCTTAATTATTGTAATTCAAATTAATGTTGGGATAACTATTATAGTTCAAATTAATGATGGGATAACTATTGTAATTCAAATTAATGGCGGGATCACTATTGTAATTCAAATTAATGGTGGGATAACTATTGTAATTCAAATTAATGGTGGGATCAATATTGTAATTCAAATTAATGATGTGATCACTATTGTAATTCAAATTAATGGTGGGATAATTATTGTAAGTCAAATTAATGGCGGGATCACTATTGTAATTCAAATTAATGGCGGGATCACTATTGTAATTCAAATTAATGACGGGATCACTATTGTAATTCAAATTAATGGTGGGATAACTATTGCAATTCAAATTAATGTTGGGATAACTATTATAGTTCAAATTAATGATGGGATAACTATTGTAATTCAAATTAATAGTGGTATCAATATTGTAATTCAAATTAATGGTGGGATAACTATTGTAATTCAAACTAATGGTGGGATAACTATCATAATTCAAATTAATGGTGGGATAACTATTGTAATTCAAATTAATGGTGGGATAACTATTGTAATTCAAATTAATGGTGGGATAACTATTGTAATTCAAATTAATGGTGGGATCAATATTGTAATTCAAATTAATGGTAGGATCACTATTGTAATTCAAATTAATGGCGGGATCACTATTTTAATTCAAATTAATGGTGGGATAACTATTGTAATTCAAATTAATGGTGGGATCAATATTGTAATTCAAATGAATGATGGGATAACTATTGTAATTCAAATTAATGGTGGGATAACTATTGTAATTCAAATTAATGGCGGGATCAATATTGTAATTCAAATTAATAGCGGGATAACTATTGTAATTCAAATTAATGGTGGGATCAATATTGTAATTCAAATTAATGGCGGGATCACTAATTTAATTCAAATTAATGGTGGGATAACTATTGTAATTCAAATTAATGGTGGGATCAATATTGTAATTCAAATGAATGATGGGATAACTATTGTAATTCAAATTAATGGTGGGATAACTATTGTAATTCAAATTAATGGTGGGATAACTATTGTAATTCAAATTAATGGTGGGATAACTATTGTAATTCAAATTAATGGTGGGATCAATATTGTAATTCAAATTAATGGTGTGATCAATATTGTAATTCAAATTAACGATGGGATAACTTTTGTAGTTCAAATTAATGATGGGATAACTATTGTAATTCAAATTAATAGTGGGATCAACATTGTAATTCAAATTAATGGTGGGATCAATATTGTAATTCAAATTAATGGTGGGATAACTTTTGTAGTTCAAATTAATGATGGGATAACTATTGTAATTCAAATTAATAGTGGGATCAACATTGTAATTCAAATTAATGGTGGGATCAATATTGTAATTCAAATTAATGGTGGGATAACTATTGTCATTCAAATTAATGGTGGGATAACTATTGTAATTCAAATTAATGGTGGGATCAATATTGTAATTCAAATTAATGATGGGATCACTATTGTAATTCAAATTAATGGTAGGATCACTATTGTAATTCAAATTAATGGCGGGATCACTATTTTAATTCAAATTAATGGTGGGATAACTATTGTAATTCAAATTAATGGTGGGATCAATATTGTAATTCAAATTAATGGTGGGATAACTATTGTAATTCAAATTAATGGTGGGATCAATATTGTAATTCAAATGAATGATGGGATAACTATTGTATTTCAAATTAATGGCGGGATCAATATTGTAATTCAAATTAATAGCGGGATAACTATTGTAATTCAAATTAATGGTGGGATCAATATTGTAATTCAAATTAATGGTGGGATCAATATTTTAATTCAAATTAATGGTGGATTAACTATCATAATTCAAATTAATGGTGGGATCACTATTGTAATTCAAATTAATGTTGGGATAACTATTGTAATTCAAATTAATGGTGGGATCAATATTGTAATTCAAATTAATGGTGGGATCACTATTGTAATTTAAATTAATGGTAGGATCAATATTGTAATTCAAATTAATGATGGGATTACTATTGTAATTCAAGTTAATGCTGGGATAATTATTGCAATTCAAATTAATGGTGGTGTGACTATTGTAATTCAAATTAATGGCGGGATCAATATTGTAATTCAAATTAATGGCGGGTTAACTATTGTAATTCAAATTAATGGTGGGATCACTATTGTAATTCAAATTAATGGCGGGGTAACTATTGTAATTCAAATTAATGGCGGGATCACTATTGTAATTAACATTAATGGTGGGATAACTATTGTAATTGAATCTAATGGTGGGATAACTATCATAATTCAAATTAATGGTGGGATCACTATTGTAATTCAAATTAATGGTGGGATAACTATTGTAATTCAAATTAATGGTGGGATCAATATTGTAATTCAAATTAATGGTGGGATCACTATTGTAATTCAAATTAATGGCGGGATCACTATTTTAATTCAAATGAATGGTGGGATAACTATTGTAATTCAAATTAATGGTGGGTTCAATATTGTAATTCAAATTTATGATGGGATAACTATTGTAATTCAAATTAATGGCGGGATCATTATTGTAATTCAAATTAATAGCAAGATAACTATTGTAATTCAAATTAATGGCGGGATGACTATTGTAATTCAAATTAATGGTGGGATAACTATTGTAATTCAAATCTCTTGCATTTATTGAACTGGCGAATGAGACAAGTCAAATGGAAGAGGAAAGTGACACAATGGTGTGAATTTCCTTGGCATTTCTGCCAGTGTTCCACTATAACTCCATTTACACACAGACGGGGGATTTCCGCTGTGAGAGAACATCCGAGGAGCTGTGTAGGTCCTTACCTACCGAGCATTATGCACTTGTGGAAATGGCAGCAGCTGTAGTTTCTCTTTTCTTTGATGAGAAACATAAATTAATAATAATCAATATTATATTCAAGATGTAGGCATTGCCCTGAATTGGTGCAGCAAATACATCTGAATTATAGAAGGGGACAGCACAGGAGGGGTGGCCTTCAGTCCACTGTCCTCAGACAAGACCCACCATTCCTTATTCTTTCCCAATAACCATGCAAAATGTTTCAGCACCGGGTGAATGGGCCAAATGCTTTCCTGCTGTGCTGTTTGATCCTAAGATATTCAATTTCCTTTCAAAGATTACAATTGAATCTGATTCTGTCATATTTTCAGGCAGTGCATTCCAGATCGTAAACATTCACCATGTCAAAAAAAAAATCATTTCCCCTCTGTTTTATTTGCCAAAAACTTAAAATGGTGCCATAAACCTAATTCACTTAACTCTTCTCCCTGGCTGAGGTTACAAATGACTGCTCCAAATTGCTGGGATTAGCAAAGACACTGAGCATGATTTAATGGAAAAATTTCAGTGTCATTTTGGTCGGGTTTGGTGGCTTTTATAAAATAATAATTGTGGTTTTTTGCCAGCTTTTTGGGTGAGATCCCCAACGCTATTCAACCGCACATTTTGTGGGCCTCGGAGTTTTTCCCCGGACAGGCCCACATTTAGAAGCCAAAATTCTCTGATTCGTTGTGATTTAATTTTCCCGCCGGCAGTGTAGCCCTGCAAGAGGGTTTTGCAGCGGTCATGGTGGATACAATTATCCCATTGACAATCGGCTGCAAGATAGATTCCCGCCATCAGCCAACGGTGCGCCGCCGAGAAACATGCGGCGGGGGAACCGGAGAATCTCGCCCAGAAATGTTTTCATCACTGGGGAGCTGAACCCGGCAGCCAGACAAGCTCCTCAGAGATCGGGCGCCATTTTGAAAGAGTGCCCCCCTCTCTAAGTGAGCTTGAGGGCCCCCCACCCACGGGTAATGTCACCCATCCCCGCACACATGGACATTACACCACACCAAGTCAGGATACCCCAAAATGGGGTCACTGAGGATCCCCCCTTTCAGACCTCCCCACACTCCATTTTGGGCCGCTGCCTCTCTCCCTTTCAGGATCAGCATCGCTAGCCCCCCTAACCTTTATGAGAGGCCCCTTCATACCTGCCCTTATCACCCCCACCCTTCATAACTCGGGCGGTACGGTAGCACAATGATTAACACTGTTGCTTCACAGCGCCAGGGACCCGGGTTCGATTCCCGGCTTGGGTCATTGTCTGTGCGGAGTCTGCACGTTCTCCCTGAGTGCGTGAGTTTCCTCTGGGTGCTCCGGTTTTCTCCCAAAAGTCCCGAAAGATGTGCTTGTTAGATCAATTGGACATTCTGAATTCTCCCTTTGTGTACCCGAACAGGCGCCGTAGTATGGCGACAAATGGATTTTCACAGTAACTTCATTGCATGTAAATGTAAGCCTTCCTGTGACAATAATAAAGATTATTATTATTACTAAACCCCCTCATCCCCCTTTCATAGACATGGGCCCCTCAGGCGCATGTTAGTTCCTGGGCGGCGGGAGAATCCGGCGCATATTTAGATGAGCCCTTAGAGAGGCGACATCCAGATCGCGACATCTTGTGAGGTTTGGATGACTCTCACGAGATATCTCAAGCGTCGCGGATCTCTTGCGAGATTCAACGGCATCATCGCGTCACCAAGCCGGGCGTAACGAGGACGGTAAATCGCGTCCACTGTTTTTACTTTTCGTGTAGAGTCCTTACCGTACATTGTGCCAATGCTGCAGAGATTTGCTGTATGTCATCCACAGTGGTGACTTTGAGTGACGTCAGGGCCAACGTGATGTTACTGCGTATGTTAATCCTGCTGATTGTTTCATTTGTCCATTCCGCTTCATAGATTTTGCTCCTCTCGTACTGCAGGGGACATTTTAAAAAACGGAATTGACATGTGTTAGTCAAAATGGATTCATATCGTAAATCTCTCACTGGCTCACGTATAAAAGATTCCTTGTCATCTCTCACATTCCGCTGTTTAATGATCTCCTAGATTGGAATTTCTTGGTATAGTAATGAGTGCAAATTCACCTCTGTGGTAACTTCTGTTGAATTCTGCTCGCTTTTTTACTTGGATGTTTAAATTCCGTCTGTTGTAAAATATGTTCTGTATTTCCTGATTTCAGGTGCCATTTATTTTATTCATTTTTTGAAGTGAGTGTTGCTGGAAAGGCCAGCATTTATTGACCATCCTTAATTGCCCCTGAGAAGGTGGCAGTGAGCCACCTTACATGAGGCAAGACCTCCCTCAACCTCTCCACCTATCTACCTCGCATGCACGTTCAGCAGGTAATAGGGAAGGCAAATGAAATGTTGGCCTTTATTTCAAAAGGAATGGAATATAAAAGTAGTGAAACCTTGTTCAAGTTATACCAGGCATTAGTTAGTCCACATCTGGAATACTGTGAACAGTTTTGGTCCCCTTATCTAAGGAAAGATATTCTGGCATTGGAGACAGTGCAGAGATGGTTCACTAGGATAATCCCGAGTATGGAGGGATTTTCTTATGAGAGATTGAGTAGGTTGGGCCTGTACCCATTGGAGTTTAGAAGAAATTGGGGGAAAGGTGGGATCAGACTATTGAGTTGGATGATCAGCCATGATCATAATGAATGGCAGAGCAGGCTCGAAGGGCCAAAAGGCCTCCTCCTTCTCCTATTTTCTATGTTTCTAAGAATGAGAGGTGACCTTACTGAGACATACAGGATTATCAGGGGGTTTGACAGGTTAGATGCTGAGAGGTTGTTTCCCCTTGTGGGAGAGTCTAGGACCAGCGGTGTAATATTTTTAAGACAGAGATTAGGAGAAGTGTCTTCCCTCAGAGGGTAGTGAATTGGGAATACTTTACCCAGAGAGCTGCAGAGGCTGGGTCGTTAAGTATGTTCAAGGCTCAGATAGACAGATTTTTAATCAGTAAGACAGTCGAAGGTTATGGGGATAAGGCAGGAAAGTGGAGTTGAGGATCATCATATCAGATCAGCATATCAAATTCCTTTGAAGTAGGCATGGACACCATAGTAAAGGCTGCCTATAATTTGGCAACAACTGGTGTCGCAGACTGGGTGATTCCCCAGTCTGATACTCCTCCCTCTGGGGTGATCCTCAATCTGAAACTCCTCCCCCTGAGGTGATTCCCCAATCTGAAACTCCTCCCCCTGAGGTGATTCCCCAATCTGAAACTCCTCCCCCTGGGGTGATTCCCCAATCTGAAACTCCTCCCCCTGAGGTGATTCCCCTATCTGAAATTCCTCCCCCTGGGGTAATTCTGCACTCATCAATTGGCCAACCAAATGATCCATACTCTGCTGTGTTGCCCTTAAAGGGACAATCACCACAAACCCATATTTACTGAGTGTTGTTAAGGTCCGAAGACATGATCATAATCAAACAAAATCAGGAGCATAATCAAACAATAGCTCCCAAAGAAGGAGATATCAGGACAAGTGACATAAACAGCTGAGTTTTAAGAAGTGTCTATTGACGAGGTTTAGAGAGGGAATTGCAGAGTTTAGCGTTTAGGTGATTGGAGGCATGGCCATGAATGGTAGAAATAAATGAGTGGGGGAAGTCAGTGGCTATTACACTACCTCATTGAGCACTGTGACCAGGGCGAGGGCATACTCCACGGTGGATTGGGGATCACCCTGTTTCAACAGCTCCTGCAATTTGGTCTCGGTCTCGAGCTTCATCCAATCAGTGAGACTTTGGAACCCTTCTGGAGTATTTGTTATATTGATGACGACAGATCTGCAGAAACCAATAGCAATTGAGGATTGCACACAGCAAAATTCAACATAGGAAGTAGAAACAATTAACAAGTGTTATCCACAATTTTCACAATCCGCGTCATTGCACACTCTTTCCGGAAACTTGCTTTTGGACAGAGAAACAAACAGAGTGCTAAATTTGAAGGTATTTATGACTGGCTCAAATCCTCCAGATTAAGATGTCACCTGATTGTAACACCAGTTCAGATGAGGAAGGTTCTTCTGCCTATCTGATCTTACCTTCACTGATGCCATCCTACTGCTGTTCCCCGATTACAGCGTTCAGCTATATTTTAAAGTCCAGCTCACCACCTTCCCCTCTCGCTGGCAACAGGATCTGGATGTTGATCCATCTCACTATACGAAAAACGGTCAAGAAACCTCAAGGCAGAGACATCAACTAAACTAAACTCTAGGGACAATAACTTGATTCAATGTGAATGTCAGAATGTGTGCAAACCTTTAAATTTCACAGGTTTAACCTTATTGATTAAATTTATTGTGCAATCTAGCACCGTGGAATAGAGATGAGAGAATGTTCCTGTTAATGGACCACCTAACTGCCTAAGAGTATACATAATAATTTGGTATTAAATGATGCCGATATTTGGATAAAATAGAAGAAAACCCTTTGGCCGCGATTTAATTAAAAAAATCAGAGTCTGTTCTGAACATGATTAGCGGGTTAGTTCCTGGCACTTGTAGCGCTGGGAATGACCCTGCTATCTAACGGCACTTTCTTGCTATTTCCCATGCCAACTTGGCAGTGCCACTTGAGCACCCTGGCAGTGTCAGTGTGGCACCCGGGTGGCACTCGCAGGGTGCCTGGGTGACACTGCCAGGGTGCCCGGGTGGCACCAGCAGTGCCAGGGTGGCATCCTGTCCAGAGACCAACCGCCCAGTTTGTGGGGACCAATGCTAAACGGCGCCCAGCAGGGGTCTCCTCAGCGAGGCCGATAGATGCCAGGTGGCCGTTCGATTCGGCTTAGATATATTTAAGTGGGCTTTTAAGCTCACTTAACAATGTGAGTCTGGGTCCTGTCCATTGTGGATGGGATTCAGATTATTACATCTTGCAAGATCTGGTTAGGTCTCGCGAGGCCTAGCGACTGTCCTGGTTCCGGCGACCAGTAAATCGCATCCTTAAACTCAGCACCAAACACTTAAAACAATTTCTACATTTACTTATTCACATAGGCATCAATTCCAGTGAAAATGTAGGCCAGAATTCTCCGGCCGTTAGAATTCCCTTTTCCCGCTGGCAGCATTCTGCGGGTTACCCGACGGCATGGGGTAGCTTCAACGGGAAATCCCATTGATAAGCAGCAGGAAGAGAGAAGCCTGCCGCCAGGGAACTGTGCGCTGGCGAGAAGCACGCGGCTGGAGGAGCGGAGAATCCCACCATAGTTCCCATCACATACTCACCGGTTCACAGCTATGACAGATGCTCCTTGCTGGTTCTGCACAGTGACAGCAATGTAAGCGATGAACTGGTTTGAGTTGAAGCCAGGGGGAAGGACTGCACTGTACTCAGATCTGCTACCTTTATACACATAGAACTCGTCGCAGTGAGTTCCTCCGACACCACAGCGCGTAAGGATGAAGCTATACACAAGAGGAACCCCAGTTGTCTCCCAACCTACAAAAGTAACGGGAGAGTTAGGTAGATCACCAAGAAGCATTGCTAAAGCCTGAAAAAGTCTTAAATTGGGGCTGGTTAGTACCTGTGGATAAATGCAAACCCAATGACGAAGATTGACATAGGCCTTAATATCCTAAACTGAACCACTGTTGTACACCGGCAACACTTAAAACTACGGATACCAATTTAGGTACAAAATAGCGGACAAGACGTCAACTCATATAAAATTCACCCCCTTCAACACAGTTAAATCCAGGCCCAGAGTTTCAGCAAATTCTGATGCTGTCAGAACCAAAGCAGCATGAAGCAGAGGAGGAGGAGGCCATTCGGTTCATAATACCTTTGTGAGCTCTTTGCCGGAGCAAGTCAAAGCTAATCTCAGTATCCTCCGTATCCTCCACTCTCCTAAAGCCTTGTACCTGCCTCTGCTACACAGAACATTAAAATGCGATCAAAGCATGGGTACAAATAGGTGTCAGCCTGGTCTCAGTTGGTAGCACTCGCACCTTTGAGCTAGCAGGCTCAGGTTCTGAAATTAGGCTCTAAGAAATACAGGTAATGCAGGCAATGACGGTGACATTCTACCTAAAAAAAAAGATTCATTAAATCTACAGCTTAAAAACCATGCAAATGGTTGTTTACAAACGCCATAGGCTCATTAACTGCTTTTGGGATATCAGTGTTTCTCTTATCCAATCTTTTTGGCTGGTTCATACGTCACAAGAGCTTCCTTGCCTCAGAACGTTATGGGCTCCAGCCGTGATTTAGAATTTGAGTACATTCGCTAACCTCCCAATGCAGTAATGAGGGATGCTGCACCTTTGCTGAAATGTTAACAGAAGGCTCAGTCTGCCCCAGCAAACAGAACAGGTCAGATGAATTAATCCCTATGCCTACCTGCTGTTTTTTGAAACCTTGCTACATACGAAAAATGCCGGCCAACACAACAAGAAGGACTGTAAGATGTTGCTGAGAATTGTGGAGGAAGAACGCATCATTTTCCCTTTACCATCGACCGGCAATGCAGCCAAGAATGACTGGGAATACTGCCATCGAAACCCATACAAAGAATTCTAACACTCGACGGAGACGCTCACTGTGGGGCTTACCAGTACATGTGAAGGTGACGCTGGTCGTCAAAGCACTGATATTTTCTGTGGGGAAAATCAGACATTTTCCCCCGGAAGGCAGGTGAATCGGCGGGATATATATCGATGCAAATCCCACGTTCTCCATCAGCGGGTCGGTAACGTTCAAGCTAAACGTGTAACCATCCCCATCCTCCAGAACCCCATGCCTCATGACCAGGTTCATTTCCGTGCTCCCAGTGGACGTGGTGGCATTGTCCAGGGTGAGGAGCTGCTTCTTCGAGTTTTCTACTTTCCACTGTTAGCACAAGGAAACAGGAAACAGATTAAAGATTAGGTGAAAGACACATCTGAATGTAGAATTTATCTCGGGGATATTGAAATTCCAGTGTGGTGATTAATGATTCAGTTACCATTTACCTGATGTAGATCAGCATCCAGAATAACTATGGGTGGAGTAAGTGGTGAAGACTACGTGGGCTTCTCAAAAACTCTATCTGGGAGTATGACGTAGAGCTAGAACCCAGAATTTAAAGATCTCCCAAATTGAAACTTGCATTTGGCACCTTTTTTTACGGGTTCATTACATGGTTTTCTGCTAGTGTTGATGTTAAGTTTCAATGAGGACGCTGCTGGAATGACGAGACATTTTGTGCCAAGATCTGGGCTGCTTGTGACCTTCAGTAGAGCTCAGTATTATTGAACCAAAATGGCATTTTAGGCCTGTGCAAGGTAGGGGTTGAAGCAGCTCATTCCAAAATCTCTTGTGTTTTCCCTTCCCAGCACATAATGGTCTTTTTTAAAATCCCGCTGTTTGAAGGAATGACAAGAAACACTTCCAAATTGGACACGGTGCCTTTGAAGAGCTGGGTGGAGCGATGAGTAAGTGCAATGCCCTTTTCACCTCAGCCATCAGGCTCCGGTTGCCAACTCTGGTTGGATATATTCCTGGACCTTTCATTATCATAGAATTTACAGTGCAGAAGGAGGCCATTCGGCCCATCGGGTTTGCACCAGCTCTTGGAAAGAGCATCCTACCCAAGCCCACACCCCCACCCTATCCCCATAACCCAGTAACCCCACCTAATACTAAGGGCAATTTTGGACTCTAAGGGCAATTTATCATGGCCAATCCACCTGACCTGTACATCTTAGGACTGTGGGAGGAAACCGGGGCACCCGGAGGAAAACCACGCACACACGGGGAGGATGTGCAGACTCCGCACAGACAGTGACCCAAGCCGGAATCGAACCTGGGACCCTGGAGCTGTGAAGCAATTGTGCTAACCACTGTGCTACCGTGCTGTCCGTAAATAACCTCCCGCCTCTAACCATCCCACCACACCCCAGCCCAGTCAAACAACTTTTGATTCCTATTTTCAACATTTTTGCAATTAATAAAATAAAGTATTCAAAGAAGATAGGCTTTCTTTGTT
Source organism: Scyliorhinus torazame (assembly GCF_047496885.1). Classification (NCBI taxonomy): domain Eukaryota; kingdom Metazoa; phylum Chordata; class Chondrichthyes; order Carcharhiniformes; family Scyliorhinidae; genus Scyliorhinus; species Scyliorhinus torazame. The sequence continues at coordinate 166,796,144 of NC_092723.1, forward strand.
CAACAAAGCTATGGTTTTTCTGTCGTGGGCTGTTTGCAGGAGTGCACTGGAGATTAAGCATCAATTCCTGTGCATTCCAGGGCAATCCTGGAGTTTTGGCAACCCTGGATTTGGTTTTAATCACAATTTCGAGCTGAGGCAGCTTCCTCTCTGATTGCTGTAATGGAATGGGGTTTGGGCCTTGCTCTTCGGGGGAGTGAGTCCATTGCACGAAAATGGACAACGATTCCCTTAAAAATGACAATAATTGGCCCTCTTGGTCAGAGAAGTCTGGGAAATGGAACAACAATATCACTGGAGGTGGTGATAAGGGCATTACGGGGACAGAGCAGATGGAGTTTAATTCTGCGTCCAATATGTGTTATCAATACGGTTACTCAAATGATACAAATTATTCCTCAGCACTAAAAGTCCTCAACTTGATCAGCGCAAATAGTCGATTGAGTAAAACCGCACCTGGTTGGTGACTACACCACAGTCCCTCGGTACCAAACCAAAACCAGGACATGTGTTTGCTCTTACCACATACTGAGGATTGCTTTCGCAGTTGCTGCAACTTCCAGACAAGTAAACATAGGAGCTCTTGCTCACTCCATAGACCGCCTGGGCTTTACAGGAGACACACTCCAGTGACACCAGTGGTGAACTGCCGCCCTTCACCGAAATCTGTCAGGAATAAATTTAAAAACAATCTCGTTCATCATGAGGAAAGACTGGGGAAGGTGGGGTTGCTCTCAGTGAAGAAGATTCAGAGAAAATGTAATTAAAGTGATCAAAATTGATGGTTTAAATAAAAAAAATAAGAAGACACGGGCCGGGATTCACAAGGAAACATTTCTTTGTCGGAGTGAGTTGTTGTGATCCGGATGCATTTGCCGAGAGGTGGTGGAAGCTGAATCAGTCGGAGCTTTCAAGGAAGAATTTGCTACTGAAAAGATAAATGCAGGATTCTGGGTGAAATGGCAGTGGAATGAAATTAGTTTTCCCTGCCAATGAGCTGGTAAAAACACAAATGAGCTGAATGGTGTCTTCTGTCCTGTATGAACCTGTGATTCTATGATTTTTTGACTTGGTTATCAGCAAATATCTAAGTGCAAACCCTGGTTAAAGGCCATGGATTCAAGTTCCGATTCCAGTGGTTTGAGCACATAATGCAGGGTGACACCAATGCGGGACTGAGGGAATGCTGCACAGCAGTGCTGTCCCGATGAAATGTTAAAACTTCAGCCCCTTGAGATGAATGGGAAAGATCCCGTGGTACTGTTTTGAAGGCCATAGGAGTTCTCCCCAGTGTTCTGGCCATTATTTATCCTTCAGCTAACATCACCACAACAGATTACCACATTACTGTGTACAGGACTTTGATCTGCAATAATTGACTACTGCACTTCCTACATTGCTGCAGTGATTACATTTCACAAAGTGCTTTAGGATGTTCTGGGCTTGTGAACAGCATATAAATCCAAGTCAGTCTTTTTTTTCTCACTTTCTATCCAGGTTTAGCATCGGGGAAGGTGGGTGGTGATGGTGGTGGGGGCCTGCTTTAGCTCAGATGACGACGGCTCATGTGTGGTTCAGAATAACACCAGCAGTTCAATTCCTGTTCTTGCTGAGGTAGACTTAGGTCCCGTCTCCTTGCCCTGCTCCTGCAAGCGGAAGGCAATGACATGCCGTCCCTGACTAAAATTGTCAAGCTACACAGATCAGGATGAAACACCAGCAGACGATGAACGAGGACCTGCTTTTGGGCACAGCACACATGAAGGACTCTTTTATCACTAAGCATAGCAGCACGTTATTGGCTTAACCAATCCATTAAAGTATTTGACAACTTAAGTACTGAAGTAACAAAATCAGTCAACTGCAGAGCACAGTGAGAAAACGTAACGCAATGATTAATATGACTTTCTGCGGCACTTTTACTTACAAGTTGCTTGACTGATTGGGGATCCCGGTTAGGTTTACTGACACTCAGACTGCATGTATAGCTTGTGTTACGTTTCAGTTCCTTCCTGGGAATAGAGAAGATACCTCCCTTGCCAGATATATAGCAGCCAGGAAATTCCTGAAGGTAAAAGCACAGGACAGCTCATTTCACTTAGCCATTTGTTGTCTGTAAGTCCATCCCATTTGTCCCAGCAAAACAACAGTGCATGTTTCCGCCATTGTTACCCCACTGCACTTTGGAAATACTTAATTGGCTATAAATGACCTTTGGGCATTCTGCGCTCATGAAAGGCGCTATATAAATGCACATTCTTCCTTCTTCTGCTCAGATGGTTTTTTAAATGTTGCATTCTGAGAACAAGAAGCTAGATTTCTGGTCATCCTTTCAAAATCAAAACTATTTGTGTTAGTGTAGGATGATGATGAAGGCAGTACCAACCATGTACAGGTATTAGTTACATTGGAGTCAAAAGTTCCAGTGCCCGCCTCAACACATTAACAGAAGGTTTCAACTCATTCAAGATGTTCATGCTATGAATGTGGATCAAGTTACTCGGACTACTGGCATGCTGGTCACACTGTACCTACGTTGGCTCCCGGTCTGGCAATGCCTCCATTTTAAAGTCCTCGTTCTTCAATGTCTTCAGCCGTCCTCATATCTGTAACCCCCTACAACCCCAGAACCCTCACGCACATCCCCAATTTTCATCAATCCAATACTGTTGGCCATGTTGTCAGCTGCCTGTGCTCCAAAGACTGGAATTCCCTCCTTAAATCTCTCCCTTTCTCTCTTCTCCTTTAAGACGCTCCTTTGGCAAAGCGTTTGATCGCCTGTCTTAATAACTCATTTTGTGCGCTGGTGTCCAATTTTGCCTGATAATCACGCATGTGAAGTACCTTGGGACATGTTACTATATTAAATCTGTTATATAAATGCAAGTTATTGTTGTTTGCCCTGCTGTTGTCTCTCATCTGCATTAAGAATCTGAATATTGAAGCTATATCCTCCCCGTGTGTGCGTGGGTTTCCTCCGGGTGCTCCGGTTTCCTCCCACAGTCCAAAGATGTGCAGGTTAGGTGGATTGGCCATGATAAATTGCCCTTAGTGTCCAAAATTGCCCTTTGTGTTGGGTGGGGTTACTGGGTTATGGGGATAGGGTGGAGGTGTTGACCTTGGGTAGGGTGCTCTTTCCAAGAGCCGGTGCAGACTCGATGGGCCGAGTGGCCTCCTTCTGCACTGTAAATTCTATGATCTATGATGTATCAAGGTTATGTTTTTTGGGGTTCCATTCAGATTCTTTCCTCATGCTCAATAAGTCAACTCTTTCTTCAAGGGACCAGAACACGTTCTTCCACCCACAATTTCTGATATTGTACTGGCGCTGGCGTGTTGAATCGGAATTTCTGTTACTGTATTCAGTTTACTCGACAGGATAAAAGCCCTCTTGTGACATTGTAAACTTCAGATAGTGGCAGATGGCGATCAGGTACAGATGGGAAAATCCAACACAAGAACAAAGAACAAAGACAAGGGTAGCAAGTAACATCCTGCTCCTCAGCTACTGCAACCACTTATTCCGCAGAAATGATTAGACCTTTCATTTTTATAAGCAGACTCAGAGCACGTTTAGCCAGCTTAGAATCTGCATTCCAAAAGGTAAACACAGGCTTTCAAGGAACAATTAATTTTGAGATGGTTAACAATTGGAGGTAGAGTGAAAGTCAGGGGAACACAAACATTTGGTTAATAAACATTGTTCCGATGGGTGTTAGATCTACAATATGAGAGAGAGGTCTATTTAAGTAAGAGATGAGCTGCAGATATTTGTGCGAGATTAGCTGTAGTTAACGGAATTCTACTTGAATCTCATCAATAAATCTGAGAAACAATGGGCTGTATTCCCCGACGGGAATGTTTTTGCCAGGGTAGGCAGATAAAATAGGGCCTGTGCCCGCCTCATCAGCTTCCCACCCATACTTCAGCTAACCCCCATAATATGGGGATGGGAGGGGGGTGACATAATCGGCAGACTGCACGCCATGTTTAAACATGGTCAATGGGGCTTGTTAACTAGCCAACTGACCCCAAACATACACTGCCTGTGCCATAATATGATTGGCGTGGACGGTTGGGCGGGAGTGGGAAGGCTGTCTTTTTTAAAAAGGTTGTCAAAGGGTGGGAAGGAAGGGGTGGTTACTATCTTCGGGGGGTGGGGAGGGGTGGGGGGGCAGAGAGGATCTGCTCCCCCACCCCCTGTAACATTCGATTCGGTCCATGTGACTCATCATTAATCATTTCAGCCATCCCACAACCTGAATCAACACAGGGGCTATGTGTAGGGTTTCATTAACGCCATGGAGTCTCCACTCTCTATCGGAAACATTGATAAGATGGAGGAGGAATAGGTTGCAGTGTACTTCCTGCCCCGACAGCACCTACCAAACCCGTGATCTCCACCGCCTAGAAGGCAGCGGATTGATGGGAACAGCGCTGCTTCCCAGCTCCCCTCCACATCACGCACCATGCAAATGTGGGCATATCCCTCAATCATCACTCGGCTAAAATCCTGAAACTCCCTGACAACATCGTGGGTGCACCAAAACAAGGTGCTGGAGTGGTACAGGAAGAGGGCCCACCACCACCACACTCTCAGGGCAGCTAGGGTGGGCAATAATTGCTGCTCTTCCCAGCGACTCCCACATCCTGAGAATGAATTTTACAAAACTTTCCGCAGCTTTTGAAGTTGAACGAAAATCCTCTCTCACAATTGTAGCCAGCTAGCAAAGATCAACAGGATTTAAATTACAGGGGATGTTTGTTAGTCAAAGGTGCACCTCTTGCCCCCGACGCTTCTTTCAGTCGGAAGAATTCCCTCATGTTTTAAAATTAAAACCCGCGACACAAAAACAGAAGGCGCCTCAACAGATTATCAAGTTAGTGGAGAGTTTCCTGAACTTTCTCCAGATTCGAGGCAAACATTCATTTGCATGCATGATCAAACACTTAAACTTAAATTGATCAAACTCAGGACTAAGGCTGTGCTAAGTGCTCTCCAGGTCATTTGCAATCAGACTTTACAGAGCTCATTTTGCAACTGGCTCAGTAATTCTCTGTGGCGGGTAAAATGCAAGCCACAGCAATTAAAAATTAAAGTGATTAGTTTACGTATCCTAGATACCAAAAATATGTCAAGTTTATTGTCCTTTTGAATTGCACAAGCACTTCCCTTTATCATAACGTACTTGTCAGATTAGATAATGGTATAAAAATGTTGGGGAGTGGAAAAGTGGTAAGTGATTTGCAGAACGATTTTGACAGATACCATTGTAGAGACAGATGGCACATGAAACAAAACATGGATAAATTAATGAATTGGTGGAGAGGGATGTAGAAAGGGACCTGGATGGTTGATTCATCAAATTCGATGACAGGATGATGTGGCGAAGCAGCTGGAAATACAGATGGGATGTGAGATAGGTGGCAAATCCTCCGAGGTTATGCTGCAGACCTGCTGTGCACACTTGTAGTATTGTCTGGAATTCTGTATGTCACACGTTGGAGATGGTGCAGAGAGTAGATACGGAGCTGATCCCCATGTGTAAAGAACATGAACCATGCCAAAAATATTTTGAGGATTAAACTGAGGCGGTTTGGGGTTGGGTGGGGCGGGGGTATTCTTTCTGAATCTGGGATTTTTCACCTTTGCACTGTGACTGAAATCCTAACAGGAGACGGCTGTGGGTAGCCCTGAAGCAGGGAAAATAATGGTAATTGGGACAGATAGGACGGATACTCCAATAATGGGGCTATGTCCCCACGCCCGAGGAAAGACGTGCGCTCTGGACTTATCTGGAGAAAGTCCAGGGTGATTCTCTGAGTTGCAGCGGGCTTGCAGGGCCCCGGTGTAGTCCTTGCAGCTCCGGTTGCCGATACGGGGCTCTGCACTTCCGATCGGGGGGGGGGTCCGCGAATGTGTACATTGGCAGCCTTCGGCGGCTGCCCTGCACAACATGGCCGACCCACACCGCGGACCGGCACCAAGAAGATAGGCCCGCCCCCCAGATCGTGCGTGCCCGCGAATCGGTGGCCCCCGATCGGTAGCCTGGCCATCCTGGAGCCCCCCTGTGAACGATCCACCCGCCCTCCCACCAGGGCGGCCGCGGACTGAGTCCGCAGGCGCCACACCGAGTTCCCGCCGGGTGGAACCATGAGGAGAGAAACACGCCGTCAGGAACTCGGCCAGCTGCACTCAGTGAATCGCCGTGGGGGGCCTCTTTCAATGACACCCGACTGGCGCTGCGCGCACACGATTGGCGGCGATTCTCCGGGGACCAGAGAATTGCGGGAGCAGCGTTGGGCCTGATCTCGGGTTTGACGCCCATTCTCCGCCCCCGCGCCGAGCGCAATTTCGGCACGGAGGGTCGGAGAACCCTGCCCATAGTGTAGGGTCCCTTCCTGGATCTCTATGTCAAAGGCAAAAACACCTCCCTCCATCCAGAACCATGGGAAATGTGACCACTGGAAGACGTTCGGAATATTGGATTCACAGCATTGGGTAATTTAAGTGTTATAAGCCTGGGGGTAGAGTGTGTTTGACTGCAGTGGTCACGTTCGCTTAAAAATAGTTCTGTGACTTCCGATGGCGGCCATGGAGGAGTAGGTTGCATATTTGATAGCTCCTGCCTGAGACGGACTTTTGGACCTTTTTCCCCTGTTTTTTTCCTGATTTTATGGGATAAATCGGTGAAGAGTGAGACAGTAAGGAGAAATCCCCCTCCGGTGGATGTAGAATTGGGCCAGAAGTGGCCATGTGAGAAGACAAAGTCCTAGAAGGAAGACGCGAGCAGAGCTGGTAACACGGGACAGCATGGCGGAGAGCAAGGGCCGCGGGGAGACGGCACAGTGGTCGATTGAGCAGCTGGTGAAGTTTTACGAAGATTGCTTCGCCAAGCTGAAGAAGGACACGCTGGACCCGATTAAGGCTTCGATTGATCAAGTTGTGCAGAAGCAAGAGACCCACGGGAGAGCGATCCAGGAGGTGGAGAAAAAGGTGTCCGAGCACAAGGAGTACATAACCGTGCTGGTGACCAAGGTGGAGATGATGAACGACCACCAGAAAAGAATTCAGGAGAAGCTGGAGGACCTGGAGAACAGGTCCAGGAGGCAGAATCTTAGAATTGTCGGCCTCCCTGAAGGCAGTAAGAGATCGGATGCGAGAACTTATGAGACGGACATGCTGGAGAAGGTGATGGAGGCCGAGGCGTTCCCTCGGCCCCTGGAAGTGGATAGCGCGCACAGAGCCCTCGCGAAGAAGCCCCAAGCGAACGAGCCGCCGAGGGCCATGGTGGTACACTTTCACCGTTTCCTGGACAAGGAACACGTTCTGCGGTGGATCAAGAAGGAACGGAGCAGCAAATGGGAGAACTGTGAGCTGCGCATTGATCAGGATTTGGGCGCGAGATGGGTTTAATCGGGCAAAAATGGCCCTCTTTAAGAAGGGGGTGAGGTTTGGGATGCTGTACCCAGCCCGTCTGTGGGTCACACATGAGGAAGGGGACTTCTACTTTGAAACACCAGACGGAGTATGGACTTTTATTAAAGAAAAGAGGCTGGAGGCGAATTAAAAGACACTGAAGCCTTGGAGTACTGTGGCGACGATTTGTTGAGCTGGGTTGTATAAATATAAGTAGCGATATGTGTAATCAGGGGCTGTTTGGATGGCTAAAGGTAACTTTGTCTTGCAGGGAGCTGGTTAGAGGGGGGATGGGCTGTGGAGTTGGTTCTGCTTTTTGGGTGATTATTTTTCTAAAGTGGCTGTTTCTTCACTGTGTTTTCTGATGTTTGTTTTCTGGGGAATGTGATGCTTTTGAAATGAACATGAAATGAAAATCGCTTATTGTCACAAGTAGGCTTCAAATGAAGTTACTGTGAAAAGCCCCTAGTCGCCACATTCCGGCTCCTGTTCGGGGAGGCTGGTACGGGAATTGAACCGTGCTGCTGGCCGGTGCAAATGTTTATCCATGTAGGGGGAGAGAACAATGGGGAGACAGACTGCTTGGTGCTAGGGGCGGGCACTATCAAGTCAGCATGGGTCAGCTGACTCTCGGAAGCACAGTGGGGGGTGAGCAGGTGTTAAGCTGGAGCTTGACTTGGGGGGTTGGGTTTTTAGTGTTCTGGTAGGGGGGAGGGAGAGGGGGTTAGCTGCTTTGCTGACAGGGGAGGAACTGTTACTAGGGGACAAATGGGAGGTCGGGAACGGCGACTGCCCAAGGGGGGACTCGAGGAGGCGGAGGGCGCGAGCTAGAGGCTGGCCTAAAAAGGGTGATGGTTGGTCGGCAAGCGGGGCGGGGGGGGGGCTGGAAGCCCCCAGATCAGGCTGATTACATAGAACGTCAGAGGGCTGAATGGGCCGGTCAAGAGGGCTCGCGTTTTTGCGCATTTGAGGGGGCTGAAGACGGACGTGGCAATGCTACAAGAGACACACCTAAAGGTTACAGACCAGACGAGATTGAGAAAGGGGTGGGTCAGCCAAGTATTCCACTCAGGGCTGGACTGAAAGACCAGGGGGTAGCGATCCTGATCCGCAAACGAGTGGCATTCGAGTCAGGGAGAATCGTGTCAGACAAGGGGGGTAAGTACATAATGGTGAGTGGGAAGCTGGAGAGGGTGCGGGTGGTACTCGTGAACGTATATGCACCGAATTGGGACGATGTGGAATTTATGAGGCGGGTTTTAGGTAAGATCCCAGACTTAGAATCACATAACCTGATCATGGGAGGAGACTTTAACACAGTCATTGATCCAGAATTGGACCGGTCAAAATCCAGGACAGGGAGGAGGCCGGCTGTGGCAAAGGAATTGAAGGTGTTTATGGAACAGATGGGGGGAGTAGACCCATGGAGATTTGCACGGCCAAGGGCGAAGGAGTTTTCCTTTTTCTCACATGTCCACAAGGTATACTCTCGCATCGACTTTTTGTTCTGAGCTGGGTGCTAATATCGAAGGTGGTGGATACGGAGTACTCGGCAATCGCAATGTCAGATCATGCCCCGCATTGGGTGGATCCACAGGTTAGTGTGGAGAGAGGGCAACGCCTGCTGTGGAGACTGGAGCTGTGGAGACTGGATGTGGGGTTGCTAGCGGACGAAGCGATCTGTGGGCGGATTAACAAGTCCATCCAGATCTAGCTGGAAACAAATGATACGGGGGAGGTCTCCGCAGCGACGGTTTGGGAAGCTCTGAAGGCAGTGGTCAGAGGGGAATTAATCTCGATAAGGGGCCCACAGAGAAAAGGCGGAATGGGTTGAGAAGGATAGATCAGTGGAGGAGATACTCCAGGTGGACAGGAGATACTCGGAGGCCCCGGATGCGGGGCTACTGAGGGAGCGGCGGAGGTTACAGGCGGAGTTTGGGCTGTTGACCACAGGGAAAGCAGAGGAACAGTTGAGGAAGGCAAGGGGGCGATTTATGAGTACGGGGAAAAGGCTAGCAGAATGATGGCGCACCAGCTCAGGAAAAGGGAGGCAGCCAGGGAGATAGGTAAAGTAAAGAGTAGAGGCGGGAATATTATACTGGACCCAGCGGGGGTGAACGAGGTGTTTAACGACTTCTATCGTAAATTATATGAGTCGGAACCCCCGGCTGGGGTGGAGGGATGAGGCAGTTTTTGGATCAGTTGAGGTTCCCGAGGGTAGATGAGGATCTGGTGGAAGGGTTGGGAGCCCCAATTGAGATTGAGGAAATAATCAAGGGGCTGGAAGGCATGCAGTCGGGCAAGGCCCCGGGGCCTGACGGCTACTCGGTGGAATTCTATCAGAAGTTTTCAGAGATATTGAGCCCACTGCTGGTGAGGACATTTAATAAAGCAAGAGAGAAGGGTGTCCTCCCCCCAACAATGTCGCAGGCCTCAATTTCATTGATCCTGAAACGGGAGAAGGATCCGGAGCAATGCGGGTCATACAGGCCGATTTCTCTACTGAATGTGGATGTCAAACTGCTGGCTAAGATACTGGCCACAAGGATAGAGGACTGTGTCCCGGGGGTGATAGGGGAAGACCAGATGAGATTTGTAAAGGGCAGGCAACTCAAGGCCAATGTTCGAAGGCTTTTCAATGTTATTATGATGCCCTCAGAAGGAGAGGAGGTGGAGGTGGTGGTAGCGATGGATGCGGAGAAGGCTTTTGACCGGGTGGAGTGGAATTACATGTGGGAGGCGCTGGGAAGGTTTGGGTTTGGTGAGGGCTTTATTGACTGGGTGTGGTTGCTCTATCAGGCACCAATAGCGAGTGTGCGTACGAACCAGCTGAGGTCGGGGTACTTTAAACTAGACCGAGGGACGAGGCAAGGGTGCCCCCTCTCTCCCCGTTACTGTTTGCTCTGGCCATAGAGCCATTGGCCAAGGCGTTAAGAGCGTCTAGGAACTGGAAAGGGCTGGTTCGGGGGTGGGGTGGGGGTGGAGCACCGGGTCTCGCTTTACGCAAATGACCTGCTCTTGTATATTTTAGACCCGTTGGAGGGGATGGGGAAGTAATGTGAATCTTGGGGGAATTTGGCAATTTTACAGGGTATAAATTGAACATGGGGAAAAACGAGATGTTCGCGATACAGGCAAGAGGACAGGAGAAGAGACTGGGAGAGCTGCCACTTAGAATGGTGGGGAAGAGCTTTCAATATCTGGGAACCCAGGTGGCCCGGGAATGGGAGGCACTGCATCCCGGTTGGTAGAACAAATAGAAGGGGACTTTAAGAGGTGGGACATGCTCCCACTATCACTGGCGTGGAGGGTACAGACCGTGAAAATGACGATTCTCCTCAGATTTCTGTTTGTCTTTCAGTGCCTCCCCATCTTCATCCCAAAGGCCTTTTTCAAGCGGGTGAATAAGGTTATTTTGGGCTTTGTGTGGGCGGGTAAAACCCCGCGAGTGAAGAAAGTGTTGCTGGAGCGCAGTCGGGGGGAGGGTGGGTTGGCACTGCCGAACTTCTGCAATTACTACTGGGTGGCTAATATAGCCATGATTAGGAAGTGGGTAGTGGGGGAGGGGTCGGCATGGGAGCGGATGGAGGCGGCGTCATATAAAGACACCAGTTTGGGAGCCTTGGTAACGGCACCTGTGCGTTCTCGCCAGCCCGATACTCCACAAGTCCGGTGGTAGTGGCGGCTCGGAGGATCTGGGGGCAATGGAGGAGATATAAGAGAGTGGGGGGAGCATCAGTTTGGACCCCGATTTATAATAATCATAGGTTTGTACCAGGTAGGCTAGAACCGGTGGGTTCCGGAGTTGGCAAAGGGCAGGAATTAGAAGGATGGGGGATCTATTTATAGACGGGAGCTTCCCCAGCTTGAAAGCCTTGGAGGATAAATTTGAATTGCCAGCAGGGAATGGTTTTAGGTATTTGCAGGTGCGAGACTTCCTGAGAAAACAGGTGCCGGCCTTCCCGCTGCTGCCGCCACGGGGATACAGGATAGAGTAGTCTCCAGTACCTGGGTGGGCGAGGGGAAGGTTTCAGATATTTACCAGAAGCTTTCGGAGGCGGAGGGAACTCCGGTGGAGGAGCTTTCGGGCAAGTGGGAACAGGAGCTAGGTGGAGAGATAGAGGCGTGTCAATGGGCGGATGCCCTAAGCAGGGTTAATACATCCTCATCATGTGCCAGGCTTAGCCTGATACAATTTAAGGCAGTCCACCGGGCACACATGACAGCGGCTAGGATGAGCAGGTTTTTCGGGCTAGAAGATAGGTGTGCGAGGTAGGTGCGCGGGAAGCCCAGCAAATCATGTCCACATGTTCTGGGCATGCCCGAAGCTTAGAGAGTTTTGGCAGGGTTTTGCTAAGGCAATGTCCACGGTGCTAAAAACACGAGTGGTGCCGAGTCCGGAGGTAGCGATCTTTGGAGTGTCGGAAGAGCCGGGAGTTCAGGAGGTGAAAGAGGCTGACGTCTTGGCCTTTGCCTCCCTGGTAGCCCGGAGACGGATCTTGTTAATGTGGCGGGACTCGAAGTCCCCGAGTGTAGAGACTTGGGTTAGTGACATGGCTGGGTTTCTCAGTCTCGAGAAAATAAAGTTCGCCTTAAGAGGGTCAATGGTCGGGTTCACCCGGAGGTGGCAGCCGTTCGTCAACTTTCTCGGGAAAAATTATGCAGTATTTCAAGGGGGGGGGGGGGGGGGAGGACCGGATTGTTGTTGTATGGTTAGGGTGTGTGAAGTTTGAGATGGGGAGGGAAATGTTTATTATACTATGGTGATGTCATTGTCTATGTTATTTTTATAAAAATTTTCAAATACTTTAATAAAAATATTTTAAAAAAAATAAATAAAAATAGTTCTGTTTTGCAGGGCCTGCGTGCTTTTAGCAGCCAGAAGGTGAAATTGAGAAAGGAATATGTTTTTTCAGTCTGGGCTAATGGACTGTGGTTTGACTGGGAAAGTCCCTGGGGAGTTAATGTGCTTTGCAGCCTGCAGAAATGATTTGTTTTTTAGCTTGGGGAGATGAGATCACTGCTGGGTAGAGCCACGGAATTCAGAGAGACAATTTGAAAAACTTTGGGGAGGCAGTTTTTTTGAGAGTTCATTGGAGAGAGGAGTTGATGTCTGATCTGCCTGATGCTGAGTCCACAGTTCTCCCACAGGAAGATAGGTTCAGAGCTGTATGTTTCTTTTCTTGTTGTTTAATGGGAAATTGAGTAGTAGTGGTTAAGAGGTAATTGAAAGCTGTTCTTTTCTGTGAAGTTAAAAAGATTCAATATTGTAGTCATAATAAAATTTTGTTTTAAAAATAACTGAGCCCTATTTCTTCATGCAATCACTCCTGGAGCGAATCACTCTTTCTGTACAGTCTTACAAATAAACTAAAATATTGGGGTTTCGGCCCAGTATCCGGTCCAGTCTGGTCTGGAATTGTAACAGAGGGATAAAGAGAATTTCTATTTTCCACAGTATGTTATGATCTGGAATGCGCTGCTTGAAGGTGTACAGGAAGTAGATTGAATGGAAATTGGGCATGTGCTTGAAAAGGAAAGGAAATTATCAGGATACGGGGAAGAGATGGGGGATTGGGACTAATCGGATAGCTCTTTAAAGAGCAGGCACAGGCTGGATGACCTCCTTCTGTGCTGCAAGAATCTAAAGGACAGGGTTAGACAGGCCTTCACCAAAACATACCTTGAAGTAGACTGAGGGCCAGATTTTCGCCACGGCATAGAGTCTCTCGGCTGTGGCACAAATGGCCGACGAGCCTAGAAATCAAAGTCCCACCCTGGAACACGGCATTTTCTATTTTTGTGGGGGTGGGACTCGAGTCAGGCCAGGGTTCGCACATGGTTTATAGAAAATCACCACTGAAATGGTATTTTGGGAGACCAGGAGTATGAAATCCAAAGAGTGCAGTTTAGACCAGTTAAGAGCTGGTCTGAACATGGTGGATTCATTTGGATAGCCAAGGTATTCTATTGGAGAGAAAGGGTGCCCCTATAGATCTGACCCCAGGACTTCTTTAGGGGAGGTAAGGCACCCTTTTGGGTAGACAAGACACCCTTTGGGACTGTCAAAGTAAACATTGTATGTCAACAGATCTTAAACTCACTCGAACTGTCAAAGCTGTCAAAGAACTGTCAAAGGATACAAGGGGGAAAGAGCAATGGGTAGTGGGTGGGGGCATGGGCTGGCATGATCTGGCACTGAGTTTACGTAGGCACTATAAAGAATCATGGGAATGTGGGAAGGCAACGGGGATATGAAGTGTCATGGATGGTGGTTAGAGGGGCATAGGTTGGCATTGGGGGCATGAGGAATCATGGGGTGTGTGGGGGGCATGAGGTGGCCTAGATTGGCATGGATGGGCATGGGGATTATGTGGGTGGGTAAGGACTGGAGGGCTGATTCTTGTTGCAATTTTTAAAAAAATTAATTCAATAAAAGAGTCGATTTCGGCGGCGTGAGAGCAGCTGGTTAGTCAGTTTCAGCGGGAGCATTGCGGAAGGAGGGTGCTGGGAGGTAAGTCAACCTTTAAAAGCACTTCTCTTTGCAGGGGCAGGCCAGTCGATTTCGGCGGCGTGAGAGCAGCTGGTTAGTCAGTTTCAGCGGGAGCATTGCGGAAGGAGGGTGCTGGGAGGTAAGTCAACCTTTAAAAGCACTTCTCTTTGCAGGGGCAGGCCAGTCGATTTCGGCGGCGTGAGAGCAGCTGGTTAGTCAGTTTCAGCGGGAGCATTGCGGAAGGAGGGTGCTGGGAGGTAAGTCAACCTTTAAAAGCACTTCTCTTTGCAGGGGCAGGCCAGTCGATTTCGGCGGCGTGAGAGCAGCTGGTGAGTGGTGAGTCAGTTTCAGCAGGAGCTGAGACTTTTTCTCTTTTCTTTAAATTAGTTTTTTAGGCGGGATCAGGAAGTCGACCCGCGGACGTCTGGGAAGACCCTCACCAATAAATTCTGGTGGAGAGGAAACCCGAGACACTACACGTGTAGTGTCTCCCACCCGCCCTCCTCCTCTAACCTAATAATAAAACCCATTGGTCTGAGGTAAGTACCATATTTTTATTATATTATTATTATTTTTTATAAAAATTTAATTTAGTTGTTAGCCAGATCTTGGTAGAAAGTTAGAGGAATGGCAGGGAAGGGAGTACAATGTTCCTCCTGCAGGATGTTTGAGGTGAGGGATGCAGTTAGTGTCCCTGCTGATTTTACCTGCAGGAAGTGCTGCCATCTCCAGCTCCTCCAAGACCGAGTTAGGGAACTGGAGCTGGAGTTGGAAGAACTTCGGATCATTCGGGAGGCAGAAGGGGTCATAGATAGCAGCTTCAGGGAATTAGTTACACCAAAGATTGGAGATAGGTGGGTAACTGTAAGAGGGACTGGGAAAAAACAGTCAGTGCAGGGATCCCCTGCGGTCGTTCCCCTGAGAAACAAGTATACCGCTTTGGATACTTGTGGGGGGGACGACTTACCAGGGGTAAGCCATGGGGTACGGGCCTCTGGCACGGAGTCTGTCCCTGTTGCTCAGAAGGGAAGGGGGGAGAGGAGCAGAGCATTAGTAATTGGGGACTCTATAGTCAGGGGCACAGATAGGAGATTTTGTGGGAGCGTGAGAGACTCACGTTTGGTATGTTGCCTCCCAGGTGCAAGGGTACGTGATGTCTCGGATCGTGTTTTCCGGGTCCTTAGGGGGGAGGGGGAGCAGCCCCAAGTCGTGGTCCACATTGGCACCAACGACATAGGTAGGAAAGGGGACAAGGATGTCAGGCAGGCTTTCAGGGAGCTAGGATGGAAGCTCAGAACTAGAACAAACAGAGTTGTTATCTCTGGGTTGTTGCCCGTGCCACGTGATAGTGAGATGAGGAATAGGGAGAGAGAGCATTTAAACACGTGGCTACAGGGATGGTGCAGGCGGGAGGGTTTCAGATTTTTGGATAACTGGGGCTCTTTCTGCGGAAGGTGGGACCTCTACAGACAGGATGGTCTACATCTGAACCTGAGGGGCACAAATATCCTGGGGGGGAGATTTGTTAGTGCTCTTTGGGGGGGTTTAAACTAATGCAGCAGGGGCATGGGAACCTGGATTGTAGTTTTAGGGTAAGGGAGAATGAGAGTATAGAGGTCAGGAGCACAGATTTGACGTCGCAGGAGGGGGCCAGCGTTCAGGTAGGTGGTTTGAAGTGTGTCTACTTCAATGCCAGGAGTATACGAAACAAGGTAGGGGAACTGGCAGCGTGGGTTGGTACCTGGGACTTCGATGTTGTGGCCATTTCGGAGACATGGATAGAGCAGGGACAGGAATGGATGTTGCAGGTTCCGGGGTTTAGGTGTTTTAGTAAGCTCAGAGAAGGAGGCAAAAGAGGGGGAGGTGTGGCGCTGCTAGTCAAGAGCAGTATTACGGTGGCGGAGAGGATGCTAGATGGGGACTCTTCTTCCGAGGTAGTATTGGCTGAAGTTAGAAACAGGAAAGGAGAGGTCACCCTGTTGGGAGTTTTTTATAGGCCTCCTAATAGTTCTAGGGATGTAGAGGAAAGGATGGCGAAGATGATTCTGGATATGAGCGAAAGTAACAGGGTAGTTATTATGGGAGACTTTAACTTTCCAAATATTGACTGGGAAAGATATAGTTCGAGTACAATAGATGGGTCGTTTTTTGTACAGTGTGTGCAGGAGGGTTTCCTGAAACAATATGTTGACAGGCCAACAAGAGGCGAGGCCACGTTGGATTTGGTTTTGGGTAATGAACCAGGCCAGGTGTTGGATTTGGAGGTAGGAGAGCACTTTGGGGACAGTGACCACAATTCGGTGATGTTTACGTTAATGATGGAAAGGGATAAGTATACACCGCAGGGCAAGAGTTATAGCTGGGGGAAGGGCAATTATGATGCCATTAGACGTGACTTGGGGGGGATAAGGTGGAGAAGTAGGCTGCAAGTGTTGGGCACACTGGATAAGTGGGGCTTGTTCAAGGATCAGCTACTGCGTGTTCTTGATAAGTATGTACCGGTCAGACAGGGAGGAAGGCGTCGAGCGAGGGAACCGTGGTTTACCAGGGAAGTGGAATCTCTTGTTAAGAGGAAGAAGGAGGCCTATGTGAAGATGAAGTGTGAAGTTTCGGTTGGGGCGATGGATAGTTACAAGGTAGCGAGGAAGGATCTAAAGAGAGAGCTAAGACGAGCAAGGAGGGGACATGAGAAGTATTTGGCAGGAAGGATCAAGGAAAACCCAAAAGCTTTCTATAGGTATGTCAGGAATAAGCGAATGACTAGGGAAAGAGTAGGACCAGTCAAGGACAGGGATGGGAAATTGTGTGTGGAGTCTGAAGAGATAGGCGAGATACTAAATGAATATTTTTCGTCAGTATTCACTCAGGAAAAAGATAATGTTGTGGAGGAGAATGCTGAGCCCCAGGCTAATAGAATAGATGGCATTGAGGTACGTAGGGAAGAGGTGTTGGCAATTCTGGACAGGCTGAAAATAGATAAGTCCCCGGGACCTGATGGGATTTATCCTAGGATTCTATGGGAGGCCAGGGAAGAGATTGCTGGACCTTTGGCTTTGATTTTTATGTCATCATTGGCTACAGGAATAGTGCCAGAGGACTGGAGGACAGCAAATGTGGTCCCTTTGTTCAAAAAGGGGAGCAGAGACAACCCCGGCAACTATAGACCGGTGAGCCTCAGGTCTGTAGTGGGTAAAGTCTTGGAGGGGATTATAAGGGACAAGATTTATAATCATCTAGATAGGAATGATATGATCAGGGATAGTCAGCATGGCTTTGTGAAGGGTAGGTCATGCCTCACAAACCTTATTGAGTTCTTTGAGAAGGTGACTGAACAGGTAGACGAGGGTAGAGCAGTTGATGTGGTGTATATGGATTTCAGCAAAGCGTTTGATAAGGTTCCCCACGGTAGGCTATTGCAAAAAATACGGAGGCTGGGGATTAAGGGTGATTTAGAGATGTGGATCAGAAATTGGCTAGCTGAAAGAAGACAGAGGGTGGTGGTTGATGGGAAATGGTCAGAATGGAGTACAGTCACAAGTGGAGTACCACAAGGATCTGTTCTGGGGCCGTTGCTGTTTGTCATTTTTATCAATGACCTAGAGGAAGGCACAGAAGGGTGGGTGAGTAAATTTGCAGATGATACTAAAGTCGGTGGTGTTGTCGATAGTGTGGAAGGATGTAGCAGGTTACAGAGGGATATAGATAAGCTGCGGAGCTGGGCTGAGAGGTGGCAAATGGAGTTTAATGTAGAGAAGTGTGAGGTGATTCACTTTGGAAGGAATAACAGGAATGCGGAATATTTGGCTAATGGTAAAGTTCTTGAAAGTGTGGCTGAGCAGAGGGATCTAGGTGTTCATGTACATAGATCCCTGAAAGTTGCCACCCAGGTTGATAGGGTTGTGAAGAAGGCCTATGGAGTGTTGGCCTTTATTGGTAGAGGGATTGAGTTCCGGAGTCGGGAGGTCATGTTGCAGCTGTACAGAACTCTGGTCCGGCCGCATTTGGAGTATTGCGTACAGTTCTGGTCACCGCATTATAGGAAGGACGTGGAGGCTTTGGAGCGGGTGCAGAGGAGATTTACCAGGATGTTGCCTGGTATGAAGGGAAAATCTTATGAGGAAAGGCTGACGGACTTGAGGTTGTTTTCGTTGGAGAGAAGAAGGTTAAGAGGAGACTTAATAGAGGCATACAAAATGATCAGGGGGTTGGATAGGGTGGACAGTGAGAGCCTTCTCCCGCGGATGGATATGGCTGGCACGAGGGGACATAACTTTAAACTGAGGGGTAATAGATATAGGACAGAGGTCAGAGGTAGGTTCTTTACGCAAAGAGTAGTGAGGCCGTGGAATGCCCTACCTGCTACAGTAGTGAACTCGCCAACATTGAGGGCATTTAAAAGTTTATTGGATAAACATATGGATGATAATGGCATAGTGTAGGTTAGATGGCTTTTGTTTCGGTGCAACATCGTGGGCCGAAGGGCCTGTACTGCGCTGTATTGTTCTATGTTCTATGTTCTAAAACTCAGGAGCACAGAGGTAGACATTCCACTGCCCAACATGGCCGCTTATGCATCTGGAAACCTCCCCACTCATTCCAGGGGCGGCAGGCCTGACGTCTATTCCAGTCTACCCCCCCCCCCCCCCATACACACACACAACACGCCCGGATGAAAATTTGAACTGCAGGCAGCCACTTTAAAGGTCAAGTTCGCAAAGCCGGGAATTTTCCCATCTCCACGCACCCGACCCGGTCTCACTGCAGTGAATGGGAGATTTTGCTGAATGCCAAATTTTCGGTCCTCGCTAGTATCGGTCGCGGCGTGGGCTCGCAACAGGGATCCCAGCCATGATAACCATTTCCAATCAGCTGCTGGCCGGTGCATTCAATGTATTCGGGGAATTGAAGAGGTGGTTCATTGGTGTGACGGGAGAGTTGAGATACTTGAGAAACGGAACAGGAATGTGGCAACTTGGGGATTTTCACAGTAACTTCACTGCAGTGTTAATCTAAGCCTGCTTGTGACAATAAAAAGATTATTATTATTATAAACAAAATTTGACAACCTCCACTGAAGTGGGATTTTGGTAGGCCAAGAGTATGAAACCCAAATATGCAGATTAGACGAGTTAAATGCTTTATTTATATAACCCCAGTGACATAGTAAGACATTCAATGATGTTTTACAGGAACGTCATTTGACACTGAACCACTTTATGGCGGTACGGTGGCACTGTGGTTAGCATTGCTGCCCCTCAGAGCCAGGGACTTGATTCTGACCTTGGGGTGATTGTCTGTGTGGAGTTTGCACATTCCCCCCGTGTCTGCGTGGGTTTCCCTGAGTGCTCCAGTTTCCTCCCATAGTCTGAAGGTGTGCAGATTAGGTGGATTGGCCATGATAAATTACCCTTTAATGTCCAAAGATGTGCAGGTGGATTGGCCAGGATCAATGCACAGGGTTACAGGATAGGGCTGTAGAGTGGACCTTGGTAGAGTGCACCTTCGGAGGGTTGGTGCAGAATGGCCTTCTTCTGCACAGTGGGGATTCTATGATTAGACGTTATTAGGACAGTTGGCTAAAAGCATAATCAAGAGGTGGATTTTAAGTTACATCTTAAAAGGACAGAGGGATGGTTTGAGAGTGAATACCAGATCTTCAAACCTAAGCAGCTGAAGGTACATCCCCAATGATGGGAGTAATGGAAACCAGGGACACAGAGACAGCTAGAACTGGAAAACAGGTATGTCGGAGGAGTGTTGGACTGGAGGAGATCGTCACGAATGGGACGAATACTGAATTCAGCATCCAAATGTTGAGTATTTGTCTCCTGAAGGCGAGGGACCAGAAGGTTAGCAGCTAATCTTGATGCCTTGGTCAGCTTCATCGTAGACATTTCCAACTAGGCTGCTTTGCAATGAATGGCTCATTCAACCGTTTTCACTGATCAGCAGTCAGCACAGTTTTGCAGCTCTTATTTGGCAGCCCAGTAGTATTCTACAGAGTGATTGAGTGGGGCTGCATTCCACCAGTTTCTTCCCCAGTTTGTGGGAGTTTCAGGCTGAAAATCCCAATATTAGTGCAGAAATGCTGATTGTGAAGCAGCGAGTTTGGAACTTACATCGAAAGTACCGGCCCTTCCACCCAAATGGTCTATGCTGGTGTTTATTCTTCACATGGGCTTCTTCCCACTCTCTCCCATCTGAAACTCTTTATCCCGCCCGTATTTTTCTCACTTCCTCTTAAGTTCAATGAAATTGAAATGAAAATGAAAATCGCTTATTGTCACAAGTAGGCTTCAAAGCCCCTAGTCGCCACATTCCGGCGCCTGTTCGGGGAGGCTGATACGGGAATTGAACCGTGCTGCTGGCCTGCCTTGGTCTGTTTTATAAGCCAGCTATTTAGCCCTGTGCTAAATCAGCCCACAATTGCTTGTGAGCAATTATTGAAATGAGGAGTCAGACCTTTCTTTTGGTCTGGCTATCACGTTTTTATCCCAAAACACAAATATATTAAATGTAGCTCGAAGGAGAGGACATATAGAAATAAAAAAAACATTTCCACATTTTAAGAACTAAATTTAGAGTACCCAATTCATTTTTTTTCCAATTAAGGAGCAATTTCGCGTGGCCAATCTACCTACGATGCAGGACATATAGGACTTACAACAGAACCTTACCAGGCATGAAACTGTGCATGACCACTCATAGGTCAGAGGTGTTTGACTGTTGGCAGACTGGTCAGGATCATAAGACTCGGTGCCATCCATCACAAGATCCTGCACTGTGGACCACGACCTGAATGTTCCTCCATCTATTATTGGGACGAGAGCGCTGGGAATGACTGTTACAGTGGAATGCGTGATCTTCACAAACGAGGTACCCTCAAAGGAGACGGTAAATACAATGCAGTATCTGCCGATGTCTAACGCCAGGTTGGGCAGCAGCAGCCGGGGTCTCTTCAAGTCCACATTTCTCGGCCGCACTTCATTCACTTCTTGTAAAGTCAGGCAGCTGGAAGCCTTGTAGATCTCCCACAGATATTCCACCTGGTACACCGTACATCCTCTGAGGTCAACGTCTGCCTCCAAATAGTTTCTCTGAGACCGTTGCATGGTATCACTCAGGATCACACTGATCTTGGGTGGATCACATTTCAACAACAGGATGGTCACTGTGGCCCGTGCAACATAGAAACTCACCAAGTTAGACGCATTGACCACGATCAGGTAATGTCCAGGACGTAAATAAGAGTGAAACATAACTGACGTGTTTGCAAGCTTAACTGGGGACCCATCTCCAAACTTCCACAAGAAGGTTCCTTGGCTGAAACTAGGGGTCACAGCGAGACTCAGGTGGACTGTGTCATTGACCACAGTGATGAATGGTGTCGCGGTTAGCCTAGCCGTTAGAATCTGATTTTGTACCAGAATCCCTGCTGAAATGTCCTCCCTAGATACATTGTTGAATGCACTTAGGAAGACACTTAACTGGCCTTGCATCTTTGGTGTGTATGAAACGTTTTGACCGGTGATATTGTCAGAAAAGTCACCCAGCACAAAGTGCCACAGGTATGACACTTGAAAGCCACTGGAAACCACAGCATGAAAGGTTTTTGTTCCCCCTGTGGGGATGGCTTGCTCATCGCAATCCACCAGCCTTAAATCCGTGACTGGCTCGATCACGTGAATATCAACGCTGGTGCGCTCGCAACTGACTTGGTTTAGTGCCTTCAGGGTCACTCTGTACGTGCCGAGGCTATTGAAACGGTACCTGTAGTGTGTGCTGTTCAGCGGCATTGTAAAATTATCACCAACCCGTAACCAAAAGCTGGCATCGGTCCCGGAGGACAACCTAACTGTGAAAATCACATCTTGGCCTGGCGCAACCACCCGTTTGGAGGCTTCGAGCTGAAGTCCCCGTATTTCATCTTGGACTGTGATATTCAGCAAAGCTGTCTCCCAACTAACATCATTCGAGGCATTTAACCTGATGTCATAAACACCAGGCAAATAGAAAGATCCATTTATTTCCTGTCCAAGCTCCTGTTCTATGGTGAACGGTAGCGTCCACAGCCAGGAAACATTGGTTCCACTTAATACGCTTCCCTGGAAGAACGTGGTATTGTTTGTGACCAAGTAGTACTGACTGTGTGAGTTGCCCACGGTGATGGCCACACCAGCCACTGGTTCCTGGACACGGATCAGCAGAGTCGTATTGCGGGAACTGAGTTTATTTGCTGCGGTGACATGAAGCTTCTTGACTCCAGGACTTTGGAAACTGTAACTAATGAATGGGAGGTGAGTGGAAACAGTAGCATTCCTGTCCAGTGCCCAACTGTAAGTCACATTTGTGCCACTGCCCATGGACATGGTGATGTTGGTGGATGTGTTCACGGCCACTGGCTCGGGTGAGGCTCGCAACGTAACAATGTCAACTGGCTCCAGAACTGCAATCAGCTTGTTGGCGGTCATGGTGCCCAGCAGGTTGCTCGCCTGAAGGACAATCTCATAGGAACCCGCTCCCACAAAGCACATTTGAGAAGACGTTGCATTGGAATGGAACATGACAATGCCTGCCTGCAGGACAGTCCAACTGTATGAAACCTCGGTGCCAAACCTGCTTGCTGCTTGGAACCAGAGCGTTTGATTGACGGCGAGACAGCAGTCCTCAACCAGGTCGCCCAATCTCAACTCCAGGCCTTCTATTTCTTCCAGCACATGTACCTGGATGCTGCTCTGCTTCGAGCTCACTCCATTCCTCGCCAGAACCGTAATGTTAAACGTGCCGGGGCTAGTGAAAGTGTAGGTGGTGGTGGCCTTGCCGTCCAATGGTTCGCAGCAGCGGCAGAAAGACCAAGAGTAATGGACAAAATCGCCTGCTTGAAGAGTGGCCTGGAAGGCAACGGACGCATTCACCGGGGTGCGTGTGGAGTTTGCTGTGAGCACCAGCCCTCGCAGTGGGGTTTTAACACTGATCTCCTCCTGTGTCTCGCTGTCGCTTACCCTGTTCCTCCCCACCAGCCTGACCGTGAGGTTACCAGCAACAACATACGAGTGCGTGATATTGACACCCGTCCCATTAGCACCGTCGCCAAAATCCCAGCTGTACTGGACTTCGCTACCGTCGCCAAGGGCCACAAAGGTGTAGAACTGGTTCAGCACAAGATCTGCCAGCGACTCCACGCTCTCCATTTTAATCTGCAGCCACGTTACCGCCTCCTGAATCTCTACCCAGGCGCCTCCACTGCTTGACGAGACGTTATTGAAGACTGTCACATTGACCCAGTGCAGACCCGAGGTACCAAAGGTGAAGTTTGCCTCCTTCCCATGAACGTGTGGAATAACTCCGGTGCCAAAATCCCATAGATAGGTGTACTGACCCCAGGGGAAAACCTCCACTTTAACTCTGCTTTCTTCCCCCAGTTTAACAAAGCTGTTTGAAGGGGTGACGGTCACCTTGCGAATGGCGGGCTGCACACACATATTGGAGTAATAATTGACTTTGTTCACACTGCTGGACACAACCAGGTCGAGCGAGAAGTCTCCGCTTCTGGTGTAATTGTGGCTGATGTTGGGGTCCCCCTGGATTGTCTCGTTGGAAGAGCCATCGCCAAAGTCCCAGAAGAACTTGTAGTTTGCTGAATCACCTGGTGTGTACGCCGTGAAGTTGATCTCCAGCAGCTCCTGGACACATCCTGCCGGTTGGATCCTGCAGACCTGCAGCACGAAGACATGGACAACGCGGGAAGCGTTGGTGGCGCTGAGTGGGTTCACCGCCGTGACGGTCACCGTGTAGTTTCCCACCTCGGAGTAAGTGTAATTCATCACCGAGGAACTGGTCCGTGTGGGTGGCATCCCATCCCCCATGTTGAAAATCCACACGATCCGGCTTCCTGTCTTCGCCGAGGCTCTGACTATGGTGGGGGCGGACAGCTCGGTGGGGCTGTTGTCGGAGATGTCCAGGTCTGAGATCTCATTCAGCGCCTCGATCCACAGCTGAGTGCTGATGGTGTTGACAATGTTGCTGGCTTCCACACTGACGCTGTACTTTCCTGTCTTGCTGAAGGTGTGAGTGACTCTTTGAAGAGTGCCGACCCGCTCGGTGGAATTGTCCCCAAAGCTCCAGCTGTAGTTCACCCCGAGTGTGGGAGGCAGCAGGCTGGCTTCGAATTCAACCGCTTTACCAGTGGCAACGACCTCACTGTTCACGTTAATGGAGAGGTTGCTGAGGAAGCTGTAGACCCTCAATGGAACAAGCTGGCTGATGTTATCATACTTATCCGAGACAGAAACGGTGAGATTGTATTCACCTAGGGAAAGCAGACAAAACATTTGGTTTTACTTCACACTCGTCTGAAATGTCGACCCTGTTCCCTCCCTGTTGCAGATAGCAAAACAGTTTAGCAAAGAAGGCGGCCATTCAGCCACTGTGCCTTATACCAATTCTTTCGAAGAAGCTATTCAATTAATCCCACCCGCATGCACAAAGAAAAAGTTTGGGGATTTGAGGGGTGGGATACATGCACGGATGGAAATATTGGCGGGCGAACAAAAAATCCAATTGTACTTTT
Source organism: Scyliorhinus torazame (assembly GCF_047496885.1). NCBI lineage: Eukaryota > Metazoa > Chordata > Chondrichthyes > Carcharhiniformes > Scyliorhinidae > Scyliorhinus > Scyliorhinus torazame. The sequence goes on from NC_092723.1 coordinate 166,820,627, forward strand.
CCAAGACGTACAATCCTGTGATTTTCGGCAGCCAATGAAGTGTGATCACTGTTGGAGTTTAGGAAACAGGGCAGCCAACGTACGCATAGCAAGCTCCCACAAACAGAGGTGAGATCATGTACAGACATTATGTTGGCTGAGGGATAAATATTAAAAAGAATTTCAGCCGCCTTAGATCGGTGGGTTAGGGTATTAACATAAGAAACCGCCTCCTCTTAGCTTGAGTGCAGCACATACTCGTGAATGGAGGGGCAAAACCCACAGGCCAAACCTCTTGATAATTGACTTATTTGTTGATGGTTGGGTAGGGTGGCAGGTTCTGATACACCTCTGACTATATCGCTGTGCAGAGTTCGGTCAGGTAAATCAGGAGTGTTGCCTGGAATGAATCCCCCCCCCAAAAAAACAGGATGGCTGAAACTAAATTGCTTGGCAGAGCTTAAGTCGATTATTTCGCTGCTGGCTGTTTTATCCATTCACCAATTATTGACTCTAGCCTAAGGATTTCCCTCTATCCCTTACAATCGGGTCACTACTTGCCCTCCACTCCCCATTTCACCAAAATAGTCGTTGCTCCCCTTACTCTTTTGAACCCTTTCCAAAAATCACCTTGCCTCATCACATAAGGGCATAAGAACTAGGAGCAGGAGTCGGCCAGTTGGCCCATCAAGCCTGCCCCACCATTCATTAAGATCATGGCTGATCTGATTGTGTATTTCCTCCTGTTCCCTGTCAGGATACCAGGCCAGACCCCAACGATTGTTAGGGTAACGGACAAGAACCCCAAACAATTTTTCTAATTCGTAAAACTGTGAGGAAAGGATACTTAATATTAATAATAATAATAATAATAATAATAATCATCGCTTATTGTCACAAGTAGGCTGCAATGAAGTTACTGTAAAAAGCCCCACATTCCGGTGCCTGTCCGGGGAGGCCAGTACAGGAATTGAACCCGCCCTGCTGGCATTGTTCTGTATTACAAGCCAGCTATTTAGCCCACTGTGCTAAACCAGCCCCAGATACTTCACCCCAGGACTGATGATTCTGACCAATAGGTATCTTTTGTGTCAAAACAAACTTTAATTTAAACACAGAATCAACCACATTAACATCAAATAAATAACTTTACAATTATCAGCTAAATAGTTCTTAAAGAAAAGGAAAAAACTTGAACTTACTGTCTATACCTGCTACTAACTTAAATTAAACAACTCAATACAGCTTAAATGCCACTTAGAAATAAAGTTAACTAACAGATTACTTGCTTTGCTGTGTAGATATGTTTGTAGAGGAAGGCCATTTCAGGGCCAGATCGAGCACACTTCTGTCTTGTCAGACTCAAATCCTATATCAAAACTACAGACAGACCTGGCTCTTCCCATTAATTACATAATCTGTATGCCATTAAGTTCCATTACCTGCTTCGCGAGGACTAAACACCACTTTTCCATAAATTATCTAGACTCCAGGGAATCTCCAGCAATCAAAACATGATTCCATTAGCCCTTTATCTATAACCAAGTAAGTGGTTGGAATCAATCATGAGCTCACCTTTTACGAGTCCCTAATTGCAGCTTTAGCAGACATACTGCCGGTATGCATTTTAAATCAGGTGTTTTTTTAAATAACATTACTGGCACAAATGTGAAATATAATATATCAATTTCTACATTCATCTATCCCCAAAACCTTGACTCCCTTTGTCAATGAAAAATCTAACCCTTCCATGAATATGAGGAAGGAGCAGTGCTCCGAAAGCTAGTGATTTGAAACAAACCTGTTGGACTTTAACCTGGTGTTGTCAGATTTCTTACTATGATCTCAGTGAATGGCGGAGGACGCACGGTGGGGATAATGGCCTGCTTCTGTTTCTCTTTCTTATGATCTTATGATTGCCAATGGCGGCTGCAAAGTACACCATTCTTGCAAGAATCATAGCATTTGAACAAGCCAACAGCCACATACTGAGGAGTCCAAGCTCACCATCTTACCTGGCTTTTGGTATATGTGGGTGACATTTTGTTGCAGCATCGCTTGTTTGACTGTCAGGTGAGGGACTGAAAGACTCAGGTTATATGGGCAGGTGAACTGATAGACCTGATCACCACTCCCATCTCCGAAACACCACCTGCAAAACAACAGAAGCATTCAACACAGTTCCCCCACTGCAGATGGGTATACAATTTGCTATCGACAAGCACCATTGGTGATCCAAGTTGCAGAAAGCACATGCAAAGCCCTTATAAACTCCAAACCCCTGACCAGCTGGGTGTTGGGGAGCAGAAATGAGGGATTGGGCTCATATTGACATTTAGCCCTGGAATATATATTGAATACTAGATCCCACTGTAGGCTCCAAGGTGCCTACACTGGAATCAGAACAAAAAAGACCCCCCTAAATCACGTACAGATTTATTTGACATATATATACACCCAATAATCACTGTTCAATGATAGCATTTCTGCCTCTGAATCAAGAAGGTTGGGTTTCATAGAATCATAGAAATTACAGGGCAAAAGGAGGCCATTCGGCCCATCGAGTCTGCACCGGCCCCTGGAAAGCGCACCCAACTTAAATGCACACCTCCACCCTATCCCCGTAACCCAGTAACCCCACCCAATCTTTTTGGACACTAAGGGAAATTTAGCATGGCCAATCTACCTAACCTGCACATCTTTGGACTGTGGGGGCAAACCGGAGCACCCGGAGGCAACCCACGTAAACACGGGGAGATCGTGCAGACTCCGCACAGAGAGTGACCCAAGCCGGGAATCGAACCTGTGGAGCTGTGAAGCAGCAATGCTAACCACTGTGCTACTGTGCCACCTTCAGACCCACTCTTGGCAGCCCTAGTGAGGGAAGAGCTGGATTCAAATACTGGAGTGACTCCCTGCAGGTATCTTGCATTCTTAAGGGTCCAGGTGGCCTTCCCCATCATAAGAGGTACATAAGGGCTTTTTAGCTCATCCTCACAGAAGGTACTTATAACATAACCACTGTATCATGAGGCAAGAAATGGGAAACCACCTCAGTTGCCTGTCTCCAGGCCTGAGACTGGAATTAGGATCTGCCTTGGGGCTGAACATAGACTTTAAAAAAAAACACTCTTGGGATGTAGGCATCATTGGCATGGCCAACATTTATTGTCCATGCCTAATTGCCCTTGAGAAGATGGTGAAGAGCCGCCATCTTGAATAGAACTGAGTGGCTTGCTTGACCATTTCAGAGGGAAGTTAAATCTGGAGATATACATAGGTCATACTGGGTAAAGTTGGCAGATCTCCTTTCCTAAAGGACACTCGTGAATTAGATGGGATTTTATGATAATCTGGTAACTACATGGTCGTCATTTCTAATACTATCTTTCTGTTCATGATTTATTTAATGAACTGAATTTATATTCCCACGTGCCACAGCAGGATTTGAACTCACAACTTCAGTCCAGGCCTCTGCACCAAAAGTCCAGTGACATAACCACTTTGCCACCATACCCCATTTTACACCCAAGAATGTTATTCGCCTTTTTTATTCAAGCATAGTTAATCAGGAATTTTAGGGAAGTCCATTCTCTTCTTCCTTGGCTGCACATGCAGAAGGGACGTTATAAAGTAACCCACGGTCTCCACGTGCCAAAAACTTCAGCTGAATCCTTCAGAGAAGGCAGAAATGAATAGGGAATGAATCACTATTTGGAAAGAGTGTCAAGTCATTCACGGCACAGAAGGAGGCCACCCGATCCATTGAGACCATGCCAGCTCCCTGCGGAGCAATCCAGTCCGTCCCACACATCCATTCCCTCCCTGCAGCTCTAAAGGTTTATTTCCTTCATGTGCCCATCCAACATCCTTTTGAAATCTCTGATCGTTACCACTGACCACCACTCTAATGAACAGTGAGTTCCAGGTGATTACCACTTATGGCAAACAAAGTTCTTCCTTACATTCCCATGTATCTCTCACCTGACATCTTAAATCTGTATCCCCTTGACCTTTTACAATCAGTTAATGGGAAGAAATATTTCTTGTCTACCTTATCCAAGCCTGCATAATCTTGTACACTCACATCTCCCTTCAAACTTCTTTGGTCCAAGGGGAACAAACCCAGTCTTTCTAATTCTCCACTAATATTTAAGTGAACTCCACCTATCCCCTCCTTTCCACCCATGGGAACATTCTGGTAAATCTCCTCCAGTGTGGTGACCAGAACTGGGCTCAATAATCTAGTTGTGGCCTAACCAGAGCTTCAGAACGGTTCAATATAGCTTCTTGCTTCTGTACTCATTGCCTCTCCTTATGAAGCCCAAGATCCCATATGCTTTGCTAAATGTTCTCTCAAAATGTCCTGCCTCCTTCAAAGGTCAATGCACATGCACCCCCTTTCCTTTGTTCCTGCACACTCTTTAGAACTGTGTCATTAAGTCTACGTTGCCTCTCCCCATCCCTTCTGCCTAAATGCACCACCTCACACACCAGTGCTGAATTAATCTGCCACTCGGCTGCCCATTCAGCTCGCCCATCTGAGTCCTGGTGCAGGCAATTCAAACCATCCTCACTGTTTCCCACTCTTCCAAGTTTGGTATCATTGGCAAATTGTTAATTTGACTCCGCATTCCAAGATCCAAGATAAAATGTAGTTTTTACTGTTTACCTGAATGTAGCATTGACGGCTGCATCCACCTTCACACTGGCAGCAAATGTGTACAGCAAGCCTTGCACAAGGGGGGGTTGAACAGCAGAGACATTTAACTCAGCTAAGGGATTCCTCTTGTCCACTGTAACATTGCAAATAATCTTTTGGCTGCTCACGTGATTGGATGCGAACAGCTGCAACATTGAAACGGAAGCTTTAGTAGTCACGGGAAAGGAGGTGTTTCCTAATGTACAATGTCCTGGCCAGTACTAATCCCTCTATCAACATCACTAAGATAGATTACAATCACATTACTGTTTGTGGAATCTTGCCTTACACAAATCGGATGCCATCATGGATGACACTTCAGAAGTATTTCTTCAGCAAATGCTAGTGTTTCTTTCCATTAAATCAATGCTTTGTACAACATTGCATTCAATGGATGACATCCATTTTACATGGATTTGTAACGTTCTGGTCTTCAATTTCCAAAACTTTCTATTTCACTCCTGTTTTCACAGCCCCTTCTGTTTTGAGGGCATCCAGGTACCCAGTCACATGATCTCAGGATAGGTTTATTTTATTTTTTTTGCTATTGAGGGGCAATTTAGCATGGCCAATTCACCTACCCTGCATATCATTTTGGGTTGTGGGGGGTGACACCCACGCAGACACGGGGAGAATGTGCAAACTCCACACCGACAGTGACCCGGGTCGCCCATCAGGACGCAGTGCTAGCCACTGTGCCGCCGTGCTGCCCCTGGAATGGGTTTATTTGAAGATTTTAAGCCCAATTGATCACACCCTGGCTCTACTGCCTTCCCAGAATATCATCTAACTGGGTAGTTTGGGGCTCCCGAGACTCCGTCGGGGCTCCGTTGCCCGACACCCCCCTCCCTCCACGAGAGCCATCTCAGCGGCCGGATGCCAAGGGGGGAGGGGGGAAATCCTGCCCAATGGCATCTTGCTCACATTCGCCACATGATGATCGTCTGCTACTCTAGTTTCTTCAAAAACTCAAGGGTTCCACTATGGGTGTACACTGCTCCCTCCTCCAACTGATAGTTCAGTATTTGTGTGGACATGAGAATGGACAACAAGAAATAGGAGCAGAAGTAGGCCATGTGAGCCCCTTGAACCTGCTACACCCGCCAACAGGAACATGGCTGATCTTCTATCTCAAGCACCCTTTCCAGACCCATCCCCATATCCATTAATTCCCTTAGTATCCAAAAAGCTATCGTCCTCAGTCAATGACTGAACAAGCCCTGCCCCTGGAATAAGGAACTTCAAAGATTCACCACCTTCTGAATGAAGAAATGTTCTTCATTTCTCTTCTAAATGGCCGCCCCTTATTCTGAGAACATGCCCCTAGTTTTTGACACCACCATCCCGGGGGAGGGTGGGGGGTGAACAGGCCTTCCAGCATTAATCCTGTCAAGCCCTCTAAGAATGATTTCCATTAGAACACCTTGAGTCTTTTAAATTCCTGAGAATATAGATCCATTCTACTCAATCTCTCCTTATAGGACAACCCCTCCAACCCAGGGAACAACCGAGAGGATCTGTTACCCTCTAAGGCAAAACATATTTCTGCTATGATAAGAATCACAGATTATAGAATCATACAGTACAGAAGAGGCCTTTCTGCCCATCAAGCCTGCACCAACAAAAAATACTACTTTAATCTAGCCTTTAATATTAAGACATTTGAAGTGCTCGTCCAAATACTTTTTAAAGTTTGTGAGGTTTTCTACCTCAACTACCTTCCCAGGCAGTGCATTCCAGACTCCCACCAGCCTCCGGGTGAAAATCGTTTTCCTCAAATCCCCTCTAAGGGGAGCCAGAATCGTACACAGTTTTCCAGGTGTGGCCTCACCAGAGCCCAGAATAATTGCAGCAAGACATCCACATCAAAGCCTTACTTCTGGGTCTGTATTGAAGAATGACAGGTGACCTCATTGAAACTTGCAAAATTCTTAAAGGGATAGACAGGGGGCATGCAGAACCGTGTTGCCCCTGTCTAAGGTTGGGGGGTCTAGAACCTGGGGGTCACAGTCTCAGAATAACGAGTGGGCCATCGAGAGGTGAGGTGCCATTGAGACACTGAGATGAGGAGAAATTCCTTTACACAGAGGGCAGTGAATCTTTGGAATTTGTTACCCCAGAGAGCTGTTGAAGCTCCGTCACTCAGTATGTTTAACCACTTGCTTGTGGAGCACTGCTCCTTCCTCAGGTGAAGCAGTGCTCCGAAAGCTAGTGATTTGAAACAAACCTGTTGGACTTTAACCTGGTGTTGTAAGACTTCTTACTGTGCTCACCCCAGTCCAACGCGGCATCTCCACATCATGAGTATGTTTAAGATAGAGATCGATGGTTTCTGGATACTAATGACACCAAGGGATATGGAGATCGTGTGGGAAACTGGTGTTGAAGTAGATGATCAGTGATGGATCTAGTTGTATGGTGCAGCAGGCTTGGGAGGTTGTATAATTTACTCCTGCTCCAATGTCCCTATATTGTTATACTCCAACCACCCCTTATAATAAAGGCAAACATGCCTTCCTACCTGCTTATGTGTGGCCCACGTCTCTGGTATACACATTCAGCTCAGTGGGCGTGGACGTGTTCAGCTTGCCAATTTAACAACGGAGGTTGAGGGGTGACCTGATAGTGGTCTACAAGATTATGAGGGGCATGGATAGAGTAGTTGGGCAGGCACTCTCTTCCAGGGTGGAGGGGTCAGTCACCAAGGGGCATAGGTTTAAGGCCCGTGGGGCAAAGTTTAGAGGAGAAGTGCGAGGCAGGTTTTTTACACAGAGGGTGGTGAGAGCCTGGAATGCATTGCCAGGGGAGGTTGTCGAATCAGATACATTAATGGCATTCAAAAGACATCTCGACAAATACATGGATAGGATGGGTATAGAGGGATAAGGCACATGGAAGTGCTGAGGGTTTTAGCCAAGGGTGGTATCATGACCGGTCCAGTCTTGCAGGGCCGAAGAGCCTGTTCCTGCGCTGTATTGTTCTTTGTTCTTTGTATGACTGACTGAGGGACATTGGCACCACATTGGCCCCTGATAATACCAGTATGTAAGAAAGCTTCACATTTACCCAGCAGTAAAATGTACCTTTTCAGCATGACAGGAAATCTTACTGCTTTGGTCAAAAACATTTTAAAACAGGGTGTAAGAATAATGAAGACTAACCTGAAAAAATAACATCACCTATTCCAGCCACCACTTCTACTTACCGAGAGTTTGTACACAGCTTCGGTTCGGTAGATGACTTTGTATATTTGATTGTAATGTATGAAAGATGCCTTGTCGTCAACAGTCCATTTAAACATGACATTTGTTCCAGCACTCACTCTCGCAGTATAGCTCTAGATACAGAAATACAGTTTAAACAGTTCTGGCTTGAAATGGATGCTGTACAACCCTATTTACAGTCTTTACTGTTTATAACCTCTGTAAATTCGAGATAAGTTTTATGTCCAAATATTATCAATTATCAGAAATAATCAAAAGGATCATCATACCAACTCTACAGTATGGGGTGAGGTTTGAAGTGTAGTAGTTCCCGGATTGTTCTTGGAGCAGAGAAGGTTACGGGCAGACTTAATAGATGCTTTCAAGATCCTAAAAAGCTTTAGTGGAGTAAATAAGTAGAAACTGATTCCACTGGCTGATGGGTTGGTAACCAGAGGGCACAGATTTAAGGTAATTGGCAAAAGACCCAGGTGGGGAGATGAGGAGACATTCCATTGCAAGGTGAGTTGTGGGGATCTGGAATACACAGTCTGAAAGGATGATGGAAACAGATTAAGCAGTAGCTTTCAGAAAGGGAACTGGACATGCAGTCAAAATGGAGGCGGGCTTGTGGTGCATTGGTAGCGTCCCCATCTCTGGGCCAGAAGCTCCCCCTTCAGGACTCGATAGCCATGGGAGGTGGGTTCATAATGTGGTCGAACAGATTAATTATCAGCCCATAAATCCCTCCAATACATCTGATGGCAGGTGGTAAGAGTGGGAGAGTTTCCTGTTCAGCAACACTACAAAAAGCAATGGCAAACCACGACAGTGCTTTGCCAATCATAATTATGGAACCAATGGAAGTCCATGCTTGCCAATGCCCTGGAAGGATACGGTACCGGAAGGAGGAGTTGAAATGGGAAAAATTGTAGGCGCCATGCAGAAAGCACAGGGGACTGGGACTAATTAGATAGCTATTTCAGAGAGCTGGCATCAACACGATGGCCTCTGTCTATGCTATATGATATCCTGCTTTTTTCTCTGTTTATTCTGCATTCTACACAGGCCTTCTCCTAAAGTAGCGCCTCATTCCCACTGTTCAGCAAACAGTGTTTTACGTGGAATATCTCTGGGAGTTTGTGTGACGTTTCCACGCTTGGGAAGAATAAAGGCAAAGGAGAATATTCCCAATTTCAATCAGCACGGTAGCACAGTGGTTAACACTGATACTTCACAGCGCCAGGGATCCGGGTTCAATTCCCGGCTTGAATCACTGTCTGTGTGGAGTTTGCACATCCTCCCTGTGTCTGCGCGGATTTCCTCCGGTTTGCTCCCACAAGTCCCAAAACATTCTGAATTCTCCCTCAGTGTACCCGAACAGGCGCCGGAGTGTGGTGACTAGGGGGTTTTCACAGTAATTTCATTGCAGTGTTAATGTAAACCTACTTGTGACAGTAATAAATATTATTATTACATGCCCAGTTTACTCTGTCACCCAAAGTTAAAGGTAGTCCTGTAGGAATAGCAAGAAGAATTACCTGGTCAGGTTAGGTGCAGCTCTATACATCTTTACCAGCCACAAAGAGTCCCCTGAAGAGACTTCCGGTGATGGCGGGCGGGAGGCAGCCGCACAATGGAGGGCTCCCGTTCGGGAACGGCATTTTCGGGGCTTTAAGTCCGGTCCCAGGGTCCACGGAGGCGGCAGAAGCAGGGAGAAGGCACAGGGAAGGAAAATGTCGAGGGTGAGCAAAAAAACAGCCGTTAAAAAAACACAGCTGAAGGTCTGTCGGGGAGTGAAAAGGTCACCGCGGGGTCACCACGGAAAATGGAGGCTGGAGCACCAGGGGAGGCCGCATTGTTTACGGCTGAAGAAATAACTAAGGTGATGGCTGCGGAATTCGAAAGGAAGTTTACAAAATACATGGAGACAATGAGGAAGGAGATGAGGGAGGTTTTGAGTGTGCTGGTGGAGGAGGCGATTTCCCCGGTGATGACGGCGGTGGCGAGCGCAGTGGCGGAGGTGCGAGAGCAATGGGAGGCGCTGAAGAAAGTGGAGGAGACGTTATCGCAGCACGGTGATCAACTTACCTCGATGGGGAAGGAGATGCGGAAGGTGATGGAGATTAACAAGGATCTGTGAGGAAAAATGGAAGACCTGGAAAACAGATCCAGGCGACAGAATTTGAGGATTGTGGGGCTGCTCGAAGGAGTTGAAGGACCGAGGTCGATTGAGTATTTTGCCGCGATGCTTGCGAAACTTTTGGGGGAGGGGGAGGATCCCTCCCGATATGAACTGGATCGGGCTCATCGGTCGTGGAGGCCTGTACCAATGGCCAGTGAGCCGCCAAGGGCAGTGACTCTGTGCTTCTGTAGGTACAGTGTGAAGGAGAAGGTCCTGAGCTGGGCCAAGCAGAAGCGGGTGGTGCAGTGGGCTGGAGCTGGTATACGTGTATACCAGGACTTTACGGTGGAGCTGGCAAGGAGGCGGGCTGCCTTCAACCGGGTGAAGAGGGCACTGTACATTAGCAAGGTGCAGTGCGGCATTGTATATCCAGCGAAGCTGAGGGTGACTTACAAGCTCAGGGACTTTTATTTTGGAACGTCGGAAGCAGCGGAGGAGTTTGCGAAGGCAGCAGGACTGTGGCAGAACTGAGAAATTAGAACTGGCCATGTGCCGATGTAACCTCATGACTGTATTTCACTGTGTGCAGGTGTATGGGCTAAAGGAGCCAATGTTGTATATTTGGACAAGGGAAGTGATGGGACTTTCACTCGAAATGAGGGCTCTTTGGGGTGTAGGTGGATATGCGGGGTTTGTGTGCTAAAAGGGGATTTCTGGGCCTTCCTAGGGCCGGGCAAGTGGGAAAGGGACCTGGGCGGGGGCCTCCACGCTGGCCGGTTTAAGCCAGCCAGTGAATGGGAGTGAGGTGGGGGGAGGGCCTGCGGCCATCGGAGCCTGGCAGAACAAGATCCGAGGGGTCTAGCCGGGGTGGAAAGTTGGGGGGAAGGAACCGAGATTGGGGGCGGAGTTTTACAAGAGGCAGTGGAGGGGAGGAGTTGGAGGGGAGGGGTTTACAACTCTTGGATATCATGTACAGTACTCTTTCGGAGGTTGGATGGCATTGAGTGTCGTCGTGGGGGGACGGGGGGGACGGGGACGGGACTCTATAGGTTAATGGTGGCCATGGGCGGTCCAGGACTCCTTTTTCTTTTTCTCCTTTGGTTTTTGTTTCCACCGTGGGAGGGTTTGTTTTATTGGATGCATATATTGACAGGTGAGCCGTTGTTTGGGGTGGTGGGAGGATAGGATCGTTGTTATTGTTAAGGGGATTGATTTTGCATTTGTTACCGTTTACTGTCTGTTGGTGGGGTGTAAAGTTTGAAGGAAAGTGTGAAAATGGAGAAAAAATATATTTTTTTAAAAATGAGCCAATGGGAAACTTTCAGACGGTCAAGGGGATTACAAGTTGAACCTTTTCGTTGCATTTCCTACATTACAACAATGACTGCATCTCAAATGTACTTTATATTCTGTAAAACGCTTGGAGATGTCTGTCGGTCATGAAAAGCACAATACAATGCAAGCCTGCCTTTATGAAGAGTATGATTCCACAGATTCCGGCTCACTAGTAACACTGGCCGGAATTTAACTGCCGTAGTATGGGTCACGCCTCCAAGACCGAAGGTGGATCCTGGGCCCAACTGGACAAGTAGTAGGATTGTGAGGGGTATTTTATCAGCAGCAGCCAATTAGAAGGATGGTTCCCTGTCATAGTGCTGAAAATACAGCAAGAAATGTTATTAATGAGCTGGGGCCATGCAGGTAGGCCTTGACATTTGGAGGAGTGAAGCCTCCAATGGCAGAGGCAAAGCCACGAGCGCGCTATTGCATTTGGAGGCCTTTCCGTCGACCCTGGAGCAGCCGTAAAAGAAGGCCCCCCTCTTCACTGTCCTCCCCCCTCCTCCTCGCCCCTCCCAGCTCCTATTTTCTATGTTTCTATCTCCAGAGGACTGGTAAAATGGGCAGCACAGTAGCATAGTGGTTAGCACAATTGTTTCACAGCTCTAGGGTCCCAGGCGCGATTCCCGGCTTGGGTCTCTGTCTGTGCGGAGTCTGCACGTTCTCCCCGTGTGTGCGTGGGTTTCCTCCGGGTGCTCCGGTTTCCGCCCACAGTCCAAAGATGTGCGGGTTAGGTGGATGAGCCATGCTAAATTGCCCTTAGTGTCCCAAATTGCCCTTAGTGTTGGGTGGGGTTACTGGGTTATGGGGATGGTGTGGGCTTGGGTAGGGTGCTCTTTCCAAGGGCCGGTGCAGACTCAATGGGCCGAATGGCTTCCTTCTGCACTGTAAATTCTATGATTCCATGATAAAATCCCAACACCATTTCTACCAGGAAAGACTTTTAACCCATCCATTACGACATGAACCAGAGATTAAAGATTAGCATTGCTGAACTGCTTGCATTAACAAAGTTCCCCAATCTTCACAATTTACACTTTGGCAACCTGCCCTGACATTGGAAGACGACCATGGCAATAAGGGATTAAGATCTGCTGCTCTGACGATGACTGGTATTCTCAATACTTCACCATTGTGCGTTAAAATAATCAATACTGTCGATAAATGCGGCTGGATTTTTGATTTAAAATAACTTTTGAAAAGAGCTACAGGTTAAAGAAGGACTCGCTAAAAGTATAAAACGTATCTTACCACAAGAGAGTTGGACAACACCCGAACGCTTGGGTCAGGCAATATCATCAGTCCTTCGATTGAATCTTCAGCTTTCACTGTAACTGTCTTGTTGACAAAGCTAACCTTGTTCTTTGCGGTGATGACGATACTTGTTACATTGCAATCTTTGAAAGCCAGCGGGATACGCGAGAAACAGGTATTATTGTCCTTTTCACAGTTGGAAAGCAGCTCCGAGGGGCACGTTGCCTCACAGCTGAAATTCTGGTTACTCCCGGACCAGCTTGTTGATGTCCTGTCAGATGATTTAACCTTAACGATGATGATAGCTTCATTCTTCGGCACATAGATCACGCCATTTTGTTTGGGCGGGTAAATAACACTGAGGTCGGTAATTGATGCCACAACCTGAACCGTGCAGGATGCATTGCTGGAGAATGGAGTGTTTTCCACCGTTGCTTGGTAGGTATAAACGCCCGGTGATTGCTGCCCGTCACGAAGCAATGGACTTCTTGCAATAGTTTCTTGCCTGGGAGTGTAGAGCACACGCAAGTTGCACACAGTGCCATCTGTCCAGTTGCTATCAGTCAGGTTTTCCCAAAGATTCCTGCTCCCACTGGGATAGATTATACTGAAGTAACTCTGTTGCCAGGGTGACGAGTCATTCTGTTGGCACTGTAAGAAGCTTCCGGGCTTGCCATCGTGTTGAATGGCTATGATGTCATTGGACTGCACTTCAATCCTTTCATTCGTCGGCAGTAGCTAAACATGGAGAAAAATACAAATTTATTTTTCCAATAGTCTGCTAATATTTAGCCGCAAAGTTCAGCGGAAGGAAACATGCTGGCATTGGTAATGATAGTTAGACAGTAGTCATGATCTAACTTGGAATTCGAGGATGAGCAGAAAAGTTAACAAACCTCACATAAGACTCAGAATTAGCAGGACTGAAGTTGGGACGGGAAGGTGTGGCAGGGTGTGATTTTTGACATCACCTTGAGTCAGTGGAGAGCCTGTGCTTGCTTGCCCATTGGTGCCAAGCCAGCTTGAGGGTGGGTACTATGGTCAGAGAGACTGTTAAGGGAGAATGTAGGAAAATTGTCCAGTCACCAACTTCAGCTGGTTGGCAGACCCAATTTGAGGGGGCCGAGGAGAGGGTTCAGTATTCAAACAGGCCAGTGACAAGGTGCCATTGCTTTTGAAGGAGCGAGGGGGGAGGGATGCCAAGGAGAATTAACCCCTGCTCCTCTTGAGCCCTCTAACCCTCCTCCAAAAAAGTGACGTTTCCCAAGCTGTTTTGTAAATGGCCTCAGCGATCTCATTAAGGACGGTTGGGACAGGTTATCCATTCACATCTAGACATGGAAATCTCTTCAGGGTGGCAGTTTTGCACATTTCAGCAGTCACACCTTTGATTCAGGCGAGCAGGCTGTTTGCCCATCGACAGACCCAGCCGATTCACTGCCTTAAGATGATTTTAAAAACTGACTAGATTCTAGGCTACAAACAGAAATGGAAAAGACAACAAATGCAACTATAACGAAAGGGAAAGATGCTCTTACTACATAATGCGTTGAGTTCTTGGCTGGCACCGTGCAGGAAACCTCCGTCACAAGATCATAACTTGGATGGTTTCTACTGAAGTGTGGCGGGAGTAAATTCGGACACCTAACAAAGACATCAGTGCCACAGGGTCTTCTGAACGGCAAGCATGTTTCAGCCAAGCTGCACCATTTGGTATCATTGGCGCAGCCATGGGTGGTGTTGCTGCGAGTTTGAGGTAAGCAAAAAGCAAATGACGAGCACGTTTCTTCATCATCTGGAAGGAAAAATTGTCCAATGGTTTTGAAAGGATGTATATTTTTGGAAAGTTTCTCCAACACAATTTCAAAGAAAAGGATATACATTTTCAGTTTACATTTTGTTAACATTTCTAATACAATCATGTGCATATAATTTTGCGGGGAATATAAATGTATGCGTGTGGACTCACTATGTAACTTTTTATACATGTGTGTGAAGCTCAGCATTACAGGAAGTGGCTAGGGCAAATAGGATGATTGCTTTCAAAAGTAAATTAGACGAGTGCAAGAGAGAAAAGGGGATAGAAAGTTTTGCTGAAATTCTGAGAAGGGTAGATGTAATGGGAGGAAACGCATGTGGATGTGCTGGATGTAAAATGCATTTATATAATTGTTGTCCACTTGAACTAAGAATTTGAGGTCTTTCCACAAATTTATTTGGAGACTATGCACTTTTCTGATTATTTACATAAGAAGGAATGAGGTTGGCAAGTTTTGCGTTCTGAAGCAGTGACTCCCATTGTTAAGCTGTTACCTGGTGTCACGAGGTGCATACCATTTCCAGTACATCTTGGTCGGTAAATCTGAAATATCACCCGGACAGTGTGGTTCAGATTTTGTGTGGCCAATTCAACCACTGACACAAAACCTTTATGATTGAACCAAAGGCCTGGGAAGACCATGAGCTACGAGACCAAAGAATAAACAAAAGGATTAGCAACTGGAGGAGGCAAAACATATTCACCTCCCTTCTCCCGTTTCTAACACCCTAACGAAAAATTGCATTTACCTGCAGTAAATTCTAGACAAACTATCAATAGCTTACTGGGGGAACATTTGCTATTTTTGACAAGCCAATGACAGCACACAGTACTGCCAAGCAGGTATATCATCTAGTGACAGAGTAATTTATCAGCCATGGCTTAGTGCTGGCATGCTTAGCTTCAAGTCAACAGCTTGTGGTTGCAAACTACAAACCGGGGACTTGAGCGTGCAATCCAAGTTGATAATGGTGTA
The DNA here is from genome assembly GCF_047496885.1 of Scyliorhinus torazame. NCBI lineage: Eukaryota > Metazoa > Chordata > Chondrichthyes > Carcharhiniformes > Scyliorhinidae > Scyliorhinus > Scyliorhinus torazame. The sequence goes on from NC_092723.1 coordinate 166,836,023, forward strand.
CAAAGGAGTTGATGCACTGTTGGAGTTACTGGCCAGAATTCTCCGGCCATTGAGATTCTCTTTTCCCGCTGGCAGCGCACCCCCACCTGCGGGTTTCCTGGCGGCATGGGGTGGCATCAATGGGAAATCCCATTGACAAGTGGCAGGAAGAGAGAATCGCCACGCCACCGAAGAACATGTGGCTGGGGGGCTGGAGAATCCAGCCCACAGCCATTTGAATAGATGCTAAACTGAGGCACCATCTGCCCTCTGAGTTGGGCATAAAATATCGAATGACACTATTTTAAAGAGGAATAGGGGAGTTCTCCTTGATGCCTCAACCGATATTGCTAAAATGGATTACCTGATCGTTTATCACATTGCTGTCCATGGGATCTTGCCATACTCAAATTGTCAACCACCATTCCCTACACTACAACAGATAGTGCACGTCACATGTACTTGACGTGCTGTTACTTAGGATGTCCCGAGCACACAAAATGTGCTATATAAATGCAGGCTACTTCTTTCTTTCTAAAACCCCCTCTAATCTGCCCCAAAATTACAGGGGTAATCTTCACCCTTACCACCTATCACCTACATGTGGTATCTTGGTGGAGTCGATTGCCAGGTAACTTTAGCTCGCTTCTATAGGATGAAAAGCTACATTAGGCAGGCAAACCAAGGTTAACGCTTAGGTGGATAAGTTGAAAACTACCCTTACATCTCAGCCTCAGCCTTGGGCATTGCACTGCAGTAACATCTCAATTGCCCCTGAGCACTGCCCCTATTGCACTTATCATGGCATTATTCATTTTCCGCATCATCCTATGTGAGCCTCTGTGAGGCTACTGTGTTAAGGGTCATTGTGCAGTGTGAGACCAGGAATTGTACAGAGACTATTAAAACCTATTTCTCTCTTCAAGTAATGAAAAAATGTCTGAATTCCCTCAAGCAACGCCCAATAAAAATAATCTGTTCATTACCTTATGTCGGAACCTGTTATGTGACTGCACTTCAAAAATATTTCATTAGCCATAAAATGTCCTGAGATCCGCTCCACAGAAATGCAATATTTTTCCCTCTTTCCACATTATGCAAGGAAAATTCAGCTTTCAAAATCTGCCAACTGTTGCAGGGTATTGGATACTGTTCGGTGGGTCTTAACAAAGCCTTTGTAGTCTTAAGTAGGTTAACTTTATGTACTTATTGACGACAAGAGCTGTAGAGGTATATGGAGTAAAGGGTTCAAGCTAGGAACTGGCTCCATGCTGGCTTGTGCACACGTCTCTGTCCAGCACTAGATTCACCCTTAGGTGTGCATCATGTGCTCTCGGACTGTAAGCTTGTTCTTGACTGGGCATAGTAAACACAATTGTGTCAAAAGCACCTCAATAGTGCAACATGACCTATGTAGATAAACTTGAACCTCATTTGTAATTACCATTTTGAAACGTCTGTAGTGTTCTACTTATTGAATTGAAGCGCCTCGGAATGCATTTTGATCTTTATAGAAAATGTGAACCCCATTGCACTTTCCTGTGATGACAACTTGAAATGTTTGTCATTTTCCTTTTCGATATTTAATGAATAAAGTATTCTGTCACATCACTGTGTGGGCGGTGCTGTACTCAGTCCAACATTAATCCTTTAAGTGCCAGACCCTTATACTACACCAACCACAAAATGCGCACTTTGCAAACACACTCACGTCACCCACCATCTCCTGACATATTAATAGATCCATAGAAGATAGGAGCAGGAGGAGGCCTGTTGGCCCTTCGAGCCTGCTCCGCCATTCATCACGATCATGGCTGATCATCCAACTCAATAGCCTAATCCTGCTTTCTCTCCATAGCCTTTGATTCCATTCTCCCCAAGTGCTATATTCAGCCGCCTCTTGAATATATTCAAAGTTTTAGCATCAACTACTTCCTGTGGTAATGAATTCCACAGGCTCACCACTCTTTGTGTGAAGAAATGTCTCCTTATCTCTGTCCAAAATGGTTTACCCTGAATCCTCAGACTGTGACCCCTGGTTCTGGACACACCCATCATTGATAACATCTTCCCTGCATCTACCCTGTCCAGTCCTGTTAGAATTTTATAAGTCTCTATGAGATCCCCCTCATTCTTCGGAACTCCAGTGAGAACAATCCCAACCTAATCAATCTCTTCTCATATGACCGTCCCGCCATCCCTAGAATTAGTCTGGTAAACCTTTACTGCACTCCCGCGAGAGCAAGAACATCCTTCCACAGAGAAGGAGACCAAAACTGCCCACAATACTCCAAGTGTGGCCTCACCAAGGCCCTGTACAATTGCAGCAACACATCCCTGCTTCTATACTCGAAACCTCTCGCAATGAAGGCCAATGAATTCCTTTAGAAACTGACCCTTTATCCAAATGTAACACAGATAGATAATCACTTACCTCCACCAGTCCTGTAGGTGTCAGTGCACTGTTGTTAACGGTGATATTCTTCACAGGTAAATGGGTACTAAATGCCGGAGATCCCAACAAATAGTAATCGGCACCCGGTATCTTTTCTGCTTTGTAAAAAACAAAATGCTTGTCAAAGAAAAGTTTGTAAATGGTTGCAAAATGACTGCAAAACAAAGCATTTTCAATTTAAAAATGAGTCATTGGCCAAAGATATTTCTCCTCATTATAAATTATTGAATTATTTTGTGAGTCTTAAATGCGGTGATAGTTATACTGAACGTGTTGTACCTTCTACTTATTGTGAACTTGTCATGGTGTATTTGATAATAAACCTTGCATGGAGAATAGTGATGAGAAGAAATCTTCCCACCCTGTAGCCAAGTTAAACTGTAACCCTGCTTTAATGGTGCTGAATTAGCTGATCTCACCCATAGCAACCAAGCGGAGTGCTCCTGACTAGGGTATGAAGACATGGCACCCAAGAAACCGTGCCCAAACATGGCACCACAAAGGAATGGGGGAAGGGTGGAAAAAGATTAGGAAGAAAAAGTCATCGCCATTGCGTTCTGAAGAAGCAAGATGGAGCCCTGGACTGGTACTTGGTTAAGAATAATGTTTAATTTAATGTGGTAATTTTATTCGCAAACCTCCAGCTCTGTATTCACAAACAAAACTTCTTCTCATGGTACAGAGGTCTGTCTTCCATTCTCCTGCAAGGTTTTCGCCCATAAGTACGCAGGTATTGCTGAGTAGCATATTTGGTTGCCCAGGCAACCAGTCCTGAAAGTTTTCGAGGGTAGACCCGTCCACCCACTGCAGTGTTCCAGCACCAGCAGTATCACTGAGACCTATCCACACAGGATGCTCGCTGCAATAAAAAAAACAAGATTAAAGGGTTACAAAATAAAACAGCGGAAAGGCCTCTTTGGAATGTGATTCCAGTGATCGGGAATAGCCCACCGGGAAAGCAATGCAAGTGGAATGTCAGCAATTAAATATCTGTAGAGAGTTGGCCAGGCCAAACTCACAGACTCTGATTATAATACAGGTTTTCCCCCAGAAAAGAGAAGGCTAAGGGGATGGCCTGACTTGAGCTATTTAAGATAATCAAAGGGTTTGATCGGGGAGTTGCAGAGAAAACATTTACGCTTGTGTTGCAGCCCAAAGCCAGAAGTAGCACATAAATGTCGGGAAGCCAGGAACAAATCAGAGTATTCAGGAGAAACCTTTCTGCCCAGAGATCGATGAGAATATGGAACCTGTTATCACAAGGAGTAATTCTGGAAAATATATGGATGTGTTTAAGGATGACGCCAGACAAACATTTGAGGGAGGCAGGAATGGACGATTATGGAGATACAGTTAGATGAAGAAGAATAGATGGAGGCTGATGTGGAGCATGTCGTGTTAATCACCCTGGGGTAACACGGACTGCAACTGGATGCAGTTGTACTTGAAAATAGACTCCAAACTTTGATGTTCGTTCAATACGCTTTATTGAACTTGTTATGCAGTGCACACAGTTCGCTGTGGGTTTGACATTCTACTAATCTAAACGTGCTTACTATAACTAACTAGACCAGACTAGCTCTGAGGCACGTGTAGAAGGTGCGAACTGATATATACACCCTGACTGTCACTACAGTTGTCACCAGTGGAAAGAGGCAGAGTGCTGATGCCTCGTGTGTTTTATAGTGGGAGAGCATCTTCTAGTGTTCTGCCTGGTGATTGGTTGTGTTCTGTCCTGTGTGTTGATTGGCTGTACTGGGTGTCTGTCACTGCCTGTCTGTATCTCATTATGTGCATGAGTGCATATGATGACATCTCCCCATTTTTTGAAAGAAATGTTGGTTGCTTGGAGCATATGCGACTGTATTTACAAGTGGAGCTATTCACATTAAATGGCGAGTGGATGAATATATACATAGGAGGTGCCTAGCGTGCAGATACAGAACAAAATTTACAAGATAAATGTCTATAAGTCTAATCTTTGTGGCTTGCATTGGATCCCTGTCGACCACGTGAGAGGTGGATGTGGGGACAACGTCGCCGTGACAGGCGGGATAGCTGCCAGATTGGTGGCCTCATGGTGCGAAGTGTCCGGAGGAGGCATAACAACATATGGAAAAGTAGGATCTGGTGGTGGGCAGGCAACTTTGCGCAGTGCCCTTCTGTTGCGCCTGACAATGGAGCCATCAGCCATACGAACTACAAATGTTCTGGGAGCAGCCTGTCGAACAACAACAGTTGGAGCTGACCAGCCTCCATCAGTAGCTTGATCCGAACAGCATCTTCCGGAGATAGCACAGGCAAATCGGTATCATGAGCATCGTACGTCAGCTATTGCCAGTTCCCCTGAGTTGCTGCACCTTTTGCAGCACTGTGAGGTGATCCAGGTCCAGTAAGTGTATGGCTGGAACAGTCGTCCGCAGGTCTCTATTCATGAGGAGTTGAGCCGGGGACATACCGGTGGACAGAGGGGTTGCCCTGTACGCCAACATCGCAAGGTTGAAGTCAGAAGCAGAGTCCGCAGCCTTGCAGAGCGGTTGCTTCACTATATGGACCCCATTCTCAACCTTCCCGTTGGACTGCGGGTAGTGTGGGCTTGAGGTAATGTGGTTGAATTGGTATGACTTGGCGAAATTGGACCACTCTTGGCTGTGGAAGCAGGGACCATTGTCACTCATGGCAGTGAGTGGAATACCATGCCTGGCAAATGTCTTCTTGCAGGCCTTGATGACTGTCCTTGACTTGAGGCCTGACAGCTTCACAACTTCTGGATAATTTGAGAAATAATCTATGATGAGCACATAGTCACGCCCATTGACGTGAAAAAGGTCGATTCCCACCTTGCACCATGGAGAGGTCACAATCTCGCGTTGCTGGAGTGTTTCTTTTGTTTGAGCAGGCTGGAAACGCTGGCAGGTCGCACAATTGGGGACCATGTTGGATATGTCCTGGCTGATTCCAGGCTAACAGACAGTCTGCCGGGCCCTGCACTTACACTTTTCGACACCTAGATGTCCCTCGTGGATTTGTTTGATCAATAAGCTCTGCAGACTGTGAGGAATAACGATACGATCTAGCTTGAGGAGGATCCCCTCGACGACTGTCAGGCCGTCCTTGACATTAAAGAACTGAGAGCATTGCCCTTTTTGCCAGCCATTTGCAAGGTGGTGCATTACATGCTGCGGAAGAGGGTCTTTGGCAGTCTCCTCACGAATGTTGATCACTCTTTCATCTGAGGCTGGGAGGTTGCTGGCACACTGCTGCACCTGTGCCTCAATCTGGCAGATGAAGTCAACTTTTTCACAGGGCGAGGTGATGGAGCGGGACAGGGCATCCGCAATTATCAGCTCCTTGCCTGGTGTGTATATGAACTCGAAATCGTACCTTCGGAGTCGAAGGCGAATGCGCTGAAGCCTGAGCATCATGTCATTCAAGTCCTTATGAATGTTATGGACCAAGGGTCTGTGGTCAGTCTCCACTGTGAATGTTGGTAGACCGTAGACGTAGTCATGGAACTTTACAATGCCGCTTAGGAGGCTCAGGCACTCTTTTTCCATCTGGGCATACCTCTGTTCAGTAGGAGTCATGGCCCTTGACGGATAAGCAACTGGAGCCCAGGACGACGAGTCATCCTTCTGGAGGAGCACCTCACCAATGCCGTCCTGGCTTGCGTCCGAGGAGATTCTTGTTTCCCTGTCCGGGTCAAAAAACGCTAGTACCGGAGCAGTGGTGAGCTTTGCTTTGAGCTCGAGCCACTCTGCTTGGTGTGTGGGTAGCCACTGGAATGCAGTGGACTTCTTTACCAGATGGCTGAGAGCCGTGGTGTGTGAGGCCATGTTGGAAATTAATTTTCCCAAGAAGTTCACCATTCCGAGGAAGCGAAGTACCGCCTTTTTGTTTTCAGGGTCTTCATGGCGTTAATGGCCTTGACCTTGTCCGAATCTGGTCGCACACCCTGCTGGGATATCTAGTCGCCCAAGAACTTGATGGATGACATGCCAAAGGAGCACTTGGCCTTGTTCAGCTTGAGGCCATTTGCATGGACACGTCGAAAGACATGTTTGAGACGAGATATGTGTTCCTCGGTGGTCGTGGACCATATGATTATATCATCTACGTAGACACGCACCCTCAATGCCCCCCATCATCTGCTGCATGATCCTGTGGAAGATTTCAGAGGCTGAGACAATGCCGAACGGCATACGGTTATAACAGTACCTGCCAAGTGGTTTGTTGAATGTGCAGAGCTTCCTGCTGGACTCGTCCAGTTGTATCTGCCAGAAACCACGCGGTGCATCTAGCTTTGTGAAGAATCTGGCGTGTGCCATCTCATTGGTCAGTTCCTCCCGCTTCGGGATCGGGTAGTGTTCCCGCATTATGTTCCGGTTAAGATCTTTGGGATCTATGCATATCCGCAACTCTCCTGAGGGCTTCTTCACACAGACCATCGAGCTGACCCTGTCAGTCGGTTCCGTCACTTTGGATATAATGCCCAGGTCTTGGAGCTCCTGTAGCTGTGCCTTTAAACGTTCCTTCAGAGGAGCCGGCACCCGGTGTGGTGCATGGATTACAGGCGTGGCATCAGGCCTGAGTAGGATCTTGTAGCAGTATGGCAGAGTACCCATTCCATCAAACACATCCGGATACTGAGCCAGGATGTCATCAATGTCAGCCTGAAGATCACATTGGCAGAAGAAGACATGGCATGTACTCGGTGTATGACGTTGAGTAGCTTGCATGCATGGGCACCAAGCAAGGATGCCTTATCAGGCTTGACGATTTTGAATCGCAGTGTGGCATTGATGGTCTTGTTGGAGACGTATAGGTGACAAGATCCTAGTGATCCTAATTGCCATTATAATCGAGGAGCTGGCAGGCTGGCAGAAGAATTTTGGGTTGCTTTTTAATGCGGTCAAGATCAGCTTGAGAGATGAGATTGGCAGAAGCACCAGTGTCCAGCTTGAACTGGATGCTGCATTGGTTAACGTGTATGACAGCACGCCATTCGTCCGCGGAATACACACTGAGGATAGGCGTCTTGCTGAATTTGAGGAGGCATACTCACATGTAGTGATGTTGCCCACACGATAGGGGGACTCCAGGCAGTCATCCTCTGGATCTGTAGTGCTACCAGGATCAGAATCCAGTAAACCTTGCTGTACACATCGAACCCGCTTGCGTTGAAATTGGGATCGCTGGCCCTTGACTGGCGGTGCAGACCTGCACAAGGTTGCATAATGTCCAGGCTTCCCGCAATTTAAACATCGCCTGCCTTTTGCAGGGCATTGCCGCTTTAAGTGGGCGGTGCTGCAGTTCGGGCACGTCATGACGGTGATGTCGTTACGCTCCGTGTGTCGTTGCACATGCGCAGAGCGGTCAGCCGACGTTCGCACCTGCGCAGTTTTGTTTTCAGCCACTTCGTTCTCCCGTTCGTGTTGCGCATGCGTGGGGCCCCGGGAAAAGCGCTCAAAATGGCCGCCTTCATCGATACTGAGGCGCCGCATCCGGGCGATGGCCTGTACACTCTCTGCCTCGTGGGAGGCAAGTTTTTCGTACTCTGCCGTTTTGAGACGGGAGTACCGATTTCTCGCATGCTCGTGCACTATACACGTCTCGATTGCGACTGGCAGGGTCATGTGCTTAATTTTGAGGAGTTGCTCCCGCAAGGAATCGGAGTGCACCCCAAACACGATCTGATCCCTGATGATGGAATCAGCGGTGTCACCATAATTGCAGGACTGCGCTAATATACGGAGATGAGTTGGAAAGGATTGGAACGGTTCATCCTTACCCTGAAGGCGTTGCTGGAAGATATAGCGCTCAAAGCTCTTGTTTGTTTCGACTTCACAGTGACTGTCGAACTTTTCTAAAACGGTCTTGAATTTGGTCTTGTCCTGGCCGTTGGCAAAATCAAACGAGTTGAAAATCTGGATGGCTTGGTCCCCCGCAGTTGATATGAGCAGCACGATTTTCCTGGCATCGGACGCATCCTCAAGGCCTGAGGCCTCAATGTAGAGAAGGAACCTTTGCTTGAAGACCCTCCAGTTGGCGCCGAGATTGCCGGAGATCCGTAGCTGTGGAGGGGCCTGGATCCTCTCCATGCTGCTGGAAGGCACTTGCTGGTCGTCACGGAATCACTCGAGGTAAACCACTTAGAGAAAGTAGACGTCTGGTACCATGTCGCGTTAATCACCCTGGGGTAACACGGACTGCAAGTGGATGCAGTTGTACTTGAAAGTAGACTCCAAACTTTGATGTTAGCTCAATACGCTTTATTGAACTTGTTAAGCAGTGCGCACAGTCACTGTGGGTTTGACACTCTACTAATCTAAGTGTGCTTGCTATAACTAACTAGACCAGGCTAGCTCTGAGCCACGTGTGGAAGGTGCCAACTGATATATATACCCTGACTGTCACTATAATTGTCACCAGTGGAAAGAGGCAGAGTGCTGATGCCTCGTGTGTTTTATAGTGGGAAACCACCTTCTAGTGTTCTGCCTGGTGATTGGTTGTGTTCTATCCTGTGTGTTGATTGGCTGTACTGGGTGTCTGTCACTGCCTGCCTGTCATTATGTGCATGAGTGCATATCATGACAGAGCATAAATGCTGAAATACACCAGTGGAATGGCCTCTTTCTATGCCACAGACCCAATGTAACTGGAGGTAAGAGCAGGGTCACACTGCACACAGTTAGATACCTTACTACGTGACGCAGAAAGAAAGATGTTGCTTTTTGGGGGGGTGGGGGTTGATCAAGTGGTTAATGGGGAGTCAGGTGTTAACAAAAACCCGCATCTCGTTTTAGTTTTGACCCTCAATGGGAGGTCCAGTACGGTAAAAGTGGAATGTGCATTTTAGGTGTAATCCATGGAATGAAGTACTAAAGCTTAACTGCAGTCTTCAAGAGTGTCACACTTATAAACAACGACTCACATTTGACAATGACAAGTCACTGTTGGTACAAATTTCACTGAGCTCTTGACGCACTTGTTGCTTATTGATATTACTGAACAGAAAGCTCCAAACATTCAGTGGTCTTTGAATAAAATCGTGATTATCATTCATACTTAGGCTTATTCTTTGACCCGAAAATGCATTACCTACATGTGTTGTGCTGACTAAATGGAGTTCTTGTTTGCTCCTCTGGGTAACAGTAACAACTTGCATTTCCTTAATCTCTTTAATGGGGTAAGATATCCCAAGGCGCTTCACAAGAACGATTATCAAACAAATCGAGCATAAAGAGGAGATATTTGGAAAGTTGACCAAAAGATGAGCTAAAAGATTACGTGGAGGCTGAGAAGTTTAGGGAGCGAATTCCAGAGCTTCGGACCGAGAGCTGAAGCCACAGTTGTAAAGGTTTATTCAGAGGGATTCACTCACAGGAGAAAAACCCAAAGTGACGGAGTGCATGTGACACATCTGACAACAAGCCTAATGCATTTTTTAAATTTAGCTTACCATCCTGTAATGTTTGCAATAAAATTCTGAATTTCTCGACTCCTTATAATTGCCAGGTCACCATCACTGTGAGATTGACAGAAGTGACGTGCCATTCGCCACGTGGAACTATTAGTTACCAGCCTATAGCAGTAATTGTTGCTCTGATGTCCACCTAATAGACAAAATGGAGCCTCTGTGGAAAATGACAAGTAAGAAACACAAATTAGCAACATTCCTACATGAAGATGCTGATCTAACAAGAATAGAGAATCGCTAAGTTAGCTCAATTAACTAGATGACTGACTACAATGTAGAATAATGCTGACAGAGTGAGTTCAATCCCGATGCGAGTTGAGGTAGTTTGTGGGGCCTACCTCCTCACCTTGTCCCATAGGGATATCATGGGCGAAGTTCTCCGGAAACGGCGCGATGTCCGCCGACTGGCGCCCAAAACGGCGCAAATCAGACGGGCATCGCGCCGCCCCAAAGGTGCGGAATGCTCCGCATCTTTGGGGGCCAAGCCACAACCTTAAGGGGCTAGGTCGGTGCCGGATGAATTTCCGCCCCGCCAGCTGGCGGAAAAGGCCTTTGGTGCCCCGCCAGCTGGCGCGGAAATGACATCTCCGGGCGGCGCATGCGCGGGAGCGTCAGCGGCCGCTGACAGCATTCCCACGCATGCGCAGTGGAGGGAGTCTCTTCCGCCTCCGCCATGGTGGAGACCGTGGCGGAGGCGGAAGGGAAAGAGTGCCCCCACGGCACAGGCCCGCCCGCGGATCAGTGGGCCCCGATCGCGGGCCAGGCCACTGTGGGGGCACCCTCCGGGGCCAGATCGCCCCGCGCCCCCCCCCAGGACCCCGGAGCCTGCCCGCGCCGCCTTGTCCCGCCGGTAAGGTAGGTGGTTTAATTTACGCCGGTGGGACAGGCACTTTAGCGGCGGGACTTCAGCCCATACGGGCCGGAGAATCGAGCGGGGGTGCCCGCCAACCGGCGCTGCGCGATTCCCGCCCCCGCCGAATCTCTGGTGCCAGAGACTTCGGCAACCGGCAGGGGCGGGATTCACGCCAGCCCCCGGCGATTCTCCGTCCCGGCGGGGGGTCGGAGAATCTCGCCCCATGTCATAAGCCATGATCAGCAACCCTTGGGCAAGGATGTGACATAGAGAGACAGAATCACCAATGAAGAATTGTATGACTTGAATCAGGGTGCTCGATACTACGGTTTTTCCTTAAGTGGAGAGGGAAAGCCAGGCCAACATCTTACGTAGCACAGGAACAGGAGGAGGCCATTCAGCCGTCAAACGTATTAGATCATGGCCAATCTATACCTCAATTCCGATGGCCTGTGTTTGCTTCATATCCCTTGATACTCTTAGGTGTGGGAGAGGGGGTGGAGTGTTGGGGTGGGAGGGCTGGAGATGGGGGCTGGAGTGTGGGGGGGCTGCGGGTAGTGTTGAGGGAGGAGTTCTAATCCCCCACCCAGCCCATGTTAAAATGTGTGACCTAATTTCAGTTCTAAATGTCATATTTCTAAGATTAAGATTATGTCACCTTGTTCCAAAGGAAAAAGGGAGGAACATTCAAAAAGATACAGCTGTGATTGTCTACACTACCTCTATGAAGAGGGCTACTTAGGTAAAATAAGGACAACCACAGGCTTTGCACTGTACCCAGCAGGAGTCAACACCTTCTGAAGGGGAATTTGTTAATCAGTAGGCCTTTTCACTCACCTTTTATTGTGTCATCATTAGATGCTGCGACACTCCACGATGCTGTAACACTGTTGCTGTTCCAGTTGTAGATCCTAACGTCAATGCTTTTGTTTGTCTGCACTGCAGGAGGACAATCCACCTCCAGGCTTCCAGGGGGGATTAAGACATTTATTTCCACGTGCAGTGAGGTAGGCTTGCTGCCTACGGAGAATGCGACGCTGACCAGGTATGTCCCTGGGAGACCGTATTTGTGGAACACGACACAGCTGGTAGTGTTTAGAGGCGGAGACAGGTCTCCAAAATCCCACTGGAAAGTGCTAACGTTAACTAAAGGTTTAACAGTCAAACGTGCGGCTTCAAAAAGGCTAAAAGTGCGTAGATCAGCAAAATTCGCAACTGTAACTTCGAATGCTTGTCCTATAATAGTGCAGCTGCAGACCTGAATACACTCTCTATCTGTATACCCTGGCATACATAAAGAATCTGAATCTGGTTCACGTTCCGAGCCACATAGGCAATGACTCTCATTGTCCAGGGCAGCAAATAATTCACCCTCAGTAAAACAGAATGCGATGCAGCTTTCCCTGCTGGAGATCCATTTTGCCGCCAATGTTAAATTTACTATAGACTGTCTGTCAGGTGAGCAGGCTACAAACTCAGACCCTGGAAAAAAAGATAATGGGAAATTCTAGTGTGAAGCCCATCCAGCACATTGTGAATATATCCAAAAACAAAATGCAAAACACATCAAAAATTGTTCATGCGTAGAATACACTCGGCAATTGTGAGGAGAGGGTGGAGAAGCTGGAGATGTTCTCCTGAGAATCATAAGTGCTTTAGCAGGGGGAAGGAGGCCCTTTGGCCGATTGTACCAATGTCTGCTAACAAAGGAGCCAACCAGCCTAATACTACCTTTCAGCTTTTCCTCTGGAGCCTTGTGGGTTATGACAATTCAAGAGCATATCCAAGCACCTTTTAAATGTCCAGAGGGTTTCTGGCTTGCCCACCCTTTCAGGTAGTGAGTTCCAGATCCTCATTGCCCTCTGGATGCCGAGAAACCCCTGTAAGTCTCCAAACTTTCCCCCCAAATCTATGCTCCCTTGTTTCAGAGCCCTCAATCAAGAAGAATAGGGTCTTCACCTCCACTCTATCTTGGTCCCCTGTTAGTTTTTGCACTTCAATTAGGTCTCCTCTATCTTTTTATCTAGCCAAGCTTTCCTCATAACTAAAATTCTGCAGTGCAGGCAACACCGCCGTAAATCTCCTCTGTGCCCTCTCACCTTTCCTGTAGTGCGATGGCCAGCTTTGCGTGTAGCACTCTGGCTGAGGCCTAACCAGTGTTAACCTCCCCAACTCTTATATTCTATGCCTTGTCTAATAAAGGCAAGTCTCCCATATGCCTCTTGGTCACCTTATCTACCAATCCAGCCACCCTCAGGGTCTGCCAATGTGCCACTCCAATGACCCTCCATTCCTCCACATTTCTCAGTTTTTAATATTTATTGTGCATTATCTCACAGGAGAGAAGCTGAAGAGGAGACGAGTTTGGCACGCCAATGAACAGCTCTGATGGAGGAAGCAAGGGGAAACTGTTTTGAATGGCAGACAGATGGGTCATGAGAAAACACTTCCCGCCCACAGAGCGTTGTTACAATCCAGAATGTGCTGCCTGGAAGGAGGCAGATTCAATGGTCACTTCAAAATGGAGTTGGATATGCAGTTAGAATCCGAGAATCCCTACAGTGTAGAAGGAGACCATTCAGCCCATCGAGTCTACACTGACCGTCTGAAAGAGCTAGCCACCCAAGCCCACTCCCCCGCTGTATAACCCCATAACCTAATCTACACATCCCTGGACACACTTGAGGGTTAATTTAGGGTGGCCAATCCACCTAATCGGCACATCTCTGGATTGAGAGGAAACCGGAGCACCCGGAGGAAGCCCACGCTGACACAGGGGGGATGTGCAAACTCCACACAGACAATCATCCAAGACCGGAACTGAACCCGGGTCCCTGGCGCTGTGAGGCAGCAGTGCTAACCACTGTGCCGCCAGGCCGCCCCTAAAGGGAAGCAATTTGCAGGATTATGGGGAAAGAGCATTGGGGGAGTGGGGCTAACTGGGTAGCTCAGTCAGCACAGGGGTGGTGGGCTGAATGGCCTTCTGTACTGTATCATGCCATGATTCTGTGATTCCATCTGCATTCTCACCGCACCTGTTATTTGAAGGTATATAGCATGCACAATAAATGGGTGGGACGTAATGGAAGACATCATGGAAAAGGTTATGGGTACAATTGGAAAGCTAATTTTGACAAAACATAAAGAGCTGATCAATTGTACATCTGTTTAGTTGAAGTATTGTTGCAAAGTGTAATTAAAATGCTGAGAATATTCAGTATATTAAGGTATTCTTTTCTGCCATCTCACTCTCAGCCTATATAAAAAAATGTATGCCGAGATACATCAAATATTGAAGTGATTACGTCTAACCGATTAAGGAGTTTATTTGTCCAGCATTGGCACGTTCCCCTTATTAGTGATTGACAAGACGTCAGCCAATGAATGTAACTGTTCTTAGGATCATGCAGGAATGGCAAAATCAATGCACCAATCCAGTTTCATTTTCCTAATCGTCCTCACAGCCTCAGGACAAGCCCCATTATTGCCTGCTTTTTGTAGCAACTCAGTCACTTTAAAGAGATTTTAAGTGCAGGTTTAAAGCCTCCCTGTTTTTGTCTCACTGCTCTTTGCCCCTTTGTCCTTAGCTTTTATAGGATCCTCCTTCGCAAATCGCAACTCACAGGCCCTAGCTTTCAATTTGTTTATGGCACTGGTTACAGAGACAAGACAATCATTGACCCCCTCTTCTGTCAAGTCTTCCTCAATCAGTAATCTCACAGATCCAGTCCCAGATTTTGAGCTCGCAGTTTCCTTGTTGGCCTCCAGTCACTTGACAGACTTCAATATTTTTTGGTCTAACCCACAAGATAATAACCCGTTGTTATAGTGACTGATACTCACCGTAGAAAAGGCTTGAAAAATTAACACTTAACACAGATACGTCTTTCAGCTTTGAAGGTTTGGCACACTTTATGAATTCACTATCGACGATGATCACACCATTTGCTTCCTCCTCACTCATCCACGTTGGTAACCAGGAAAGGTTACAGTCACAAACAAGCTCATTAAAACTCAAGTTTCTGAAATATGGAAGCAGTAAGAATTGATATTATTGATTGACTTGATTCGGGAAAAGCAAAAATCAGGTAACAACTTCTTTTGAGTCACTAAAGCCATGACCAGTTCACCCCTTAAATGCCACTCGTAATGCTTTATGTGGCATAATGGCAAACATACGTGTAAGTAAGACAGTTGTACGATGGTTGTGTTATGGGGGCCGGTTTAGCTCAGTTGGCTGGACATTTGGTTTAAGATACAGACCAAGGCCAACAGTGTGGGTTCAATTCCTGTATCGGTTGAGGTTATTTATGAAGGCCCCGTCTTCTCATCCTTGCCCCTTGCCTGAGTTATGGTGACCGGCTCAAAGGGATGACACCTCAAAGTGTCATCTGGGACTATGGTGGCTTTACTTACTACAGAAGTAAGCACTTACTACAGAAGTAAGCAGCCAGCCAATGGGATTTCCTATTGTGGCCACCCCATACCATTGGAAACCTACGGGCGCGGTGCACTGCTGGCGGAGCGGAGGATCCCACCGATGGAGAATTCCGCCCAATGTCTTCGGAAATATAATTATTTGTCCAACATATATATTGAATTGTGTGTATCAGGTTAGATAATGAAGGATTGGGAGGAAGCTCATGTGGTGAATGAACACTGGCATGGAGAAGGTGGGCTGAATGGCCTGATTCTGTGCTTTACATTCAAGGCAATTCTGTGTAATGTCTTTGGATTTAATATTCGGCATTCAATGAAGAATGAGGCCTTGTGGTGCAGTGTGTCTTGCCTTTAAGCCAGGAGCTCTGGGTTTAAATCCAACTACAGGGCTTGATGTCCAAAGAAGATGTGCTTAGAATGTGGCCGAGTAGTTGAATGCCAACCTGCAAATCCTTCCAACACACGCCACTGGCAAGGTCATAAGAGCGGGAGAGCTTCCTGCTCAGTCATGTGTTTGGAGCCTCTACCATCACTAACCATAGCCCTAGACTTCAACATGGGTGTAAAAAGTGCACAGTGCCACATCAGACTCCCTGAGTAAATTGTAACCATATAAGGGAAACTGTGGACTTGCATTCACTGAGGCTTGATGACAAGGCTTGCTTTTACTTGGAACAGCTCACCACTACCGTCAGCTACCTTCTTCACCAGCCTCCCATGACGAGATCTTAACATCAGCTTCCTGAAACAACAGATTACAGGCCTGGTTTTCCCCTGAGGACATTTGGTCCTGATGCTGTTTATCTTGGCATTGAGGAATTCTCCTCACCGTAAATACAGATGAAGGATTTGTTTCAGCAACAGCACACTGCTGATTCCGTACTCCCTTTTCCCATTTTTCAGAGGGGGCCTTTACAGCGTGGACGGGGAGTCCTGAGAACAGGGTTTGTTTGCCTTCTTGAACATTACTTCTGGAATGTTGAGACTAAGACAGCTCGGAGTGATTTCCTGTGCTAATGCATATTGAATCTTCTGATATCCTCAGGGAAAACATCTTCCTCAAAGAATACCATCGGTTGACAGTTAACAAAGCACTGTCACAGGACCTAAAAAAAAACCCACACACTCGCCTAATCCTATAGTTCCCGCTGTAATATTCCAGGCCCGACCACCCGACAACAGCTCCAACTCTCGATGGCGTACCTCCCGGTTAACTGCAAACATCACCAACTTGGTAACTGATCCGAGTGGAGTCCCAGATTTCAACCACAGTATCACAGAATTGTCATGGCGCAGAGAGAGGCCGTTTGGCCCATCCCGTCTGCACCGGCTCTCCAAACGTGTATCATGACTGAGTGCCTTTCCCCTGCCGTTTCCCCGTACCCCTGCACATTGTTTCTATTCAAGTAATCATCTAATGTCCTCCTGACTGCCTTCCATGAAAACTCTGGATAACCCACAACTGTTTGAGAGCGGGGCCGAGGAAGATGTGACCATTGGCTCCACAAGTGGGACATGAGGAACGGCTCAAATTGTGACTGTGGGCCATCCAGGTCAGACCGCCGGCCATACACTGAACTCCTGCCCTGACCGAACCACTTCTGATGGCAGCGCAACTACTCACACTGCGGCAGCTGAAGCCAATCGTTAACCTCGACATCTGTTTCCCCAGCTATACAAAACCACTATTCGTGCAATCTATGTTTGACAAGTGCAAAGGGGTGTGGGAGGGAAAAGAGTGGGAAATCCAACCATCTGATGCCGGCTGTATTAACTCCAGCTTTGTGGGAAAATTAAGCACATTAAGTGAATGTCAATCCTATTGTTTTCATGGTGAACCCGCTCAGAATACTGTAGATCTGGTTCAAAGTACACCAATTCGAGTAGGAGCCTTCAGAATTTGCACATATAGAGTAAACTTTGCTCAAAGAAAGTAATCTGATTGCAAATTCAATAATATTTCATAATACAGTCCTAACTAAATTTAGGTTTGAAACGAACAGCAATTCCCGATTTTTATTCCTCGCAGCTTCCAGACGGAGTCTGAACTTGGCGCATTTTTTCCCCTCGTATAATTGTCCCTGCCTCACATCCTGTCGTTTTCTCTCTTTTTTGCCCATGGGGTGAAGTGAAGTGAAGTTGCCTTGTTTACCAATGTTTGACGGGTTTCCACGGAGAAGATAAGTAAAGGCCTAAGGCTCGTACACCCGAGGCAAAGTATTAACAATTTGACCAAACGGCGGCCCGTTTTTAGCTTTTGTCTCTTATCCATGACGGTCAAGGAGGGTGTAGCCCGTGGGGGTGCGTTAATACTCCAAATTTAGCTTCATGTCAAATCAGGCCACTTACACTGGAACAAACCCTTTTTTTTAAACAACCAATTCAAAAGAGGGCTTTCCATAATTTCAAAAGGCTGCTGGTAGGAGCTGCTCATCCAGTTTGCCTATTGTCGAGATTTTTTTTTTTAAATAATTTTTATTCAAAATTTTTCACAGATTATCACAGCAGAAAAATAGAACCCCCCCTTTACACAAGTGATAAAACAACAAGAACAAAAGTGCATAAATAAACAAATCAACGTTAAACAGTAGACAACAGTGCATCCCCTACTCGACACAAACTTACCCCCCCCCCCGGGTTGCTGCTGCTGCTGACCATCTCCTAACGCTCCGCCAGGAAGTCTAGGAACGGTTGCCACCGCCTGAAGAACCCTTGCACAGATCCCCTTAAGGCAAATTTCACCTTCTCCAATTTAATAAACCCTGCCATGTCGTTAATCCAGGATTCCACGCTTGGGGGCCTTGCATCCTTCCACTGAAGCAGAATCCTTCGCCGGGCTACCAGGGACGCAAAGGCCAGAATACCGGCCTCTTTTATTGTCGAGATTTAATGTTGCACACAGTTTCATAACCGACAATGCAATAGAGAACTCCTGAAAACTTACATTTTACTTAAATTAAATAAATCTGCAAAAATTCCATCTTCTAAAGTAGATATCTGATTGTTGCTTATGTCTCTGTAAGAAAAGATTTTGGAAAAGATTAGTATTTGCACCTGAAATAATTCCTTGTATCACAGGGCTCCAGGCATTTATCATTTGGGAAGAGCTTGGTCTCCAGAACACACAGTTCAAGCAGCAATAAATGAATGTCCTCCTTGGTGATATTTGTATCGAACCTGTACCTTTTCTTTCTGTAAAGAAAAGCTCCTTCCAAACCTGCGTCCTCTACCAGCTAGGATATAGGGTGCAGATGCATGCAAACACCAGCAGGGGGTGCAGTTGGAGGTGGAGGTCATGTGATAACACCTCCCAGGACACATCGAAACAGAGTGGGTAGCCCTGGATGGGAGACGGGCAAGAGAACTGTGGCAAGGCCAGTGTGGCTGGCCACAATCAGAAACACAAGGCCATTCGGCCCATCGTGTCTGCTCTGCCATTCAATGAGATCATGACTGATCTGATACGAAAGTCCTCACCTCCACTTTCCCACCTTACCCTGTGATGGATATCACGTCTGGATTCCCTTACTGATTAAAAATCTGTCAATCTCAGTCTTGAACATGCTTAGTGACCCAGCCTCTACAGTCGTCTGCAGAAAAGAATTCCACAGATTCACTATCTTCTGAGAGCAGAAATTCCTCCTCATCTCTGTCTTAAATGGATGGCTCCTTACTCTGAGATTATACCCTCTGGTCCTAGACTTTCTCACAAGGGGAACCAACTTCTTAGTATCTACCCTGTCAAGCCCCCTGAGAATCCTATATGTCTCATCAAGGTCACCTCTCATTCTTCTAAACTCAATGCGTATAGGCCCAATCTACTCAACAGCTTCTCACAAGAAAATCCCTTCATAACCAGGATTAATCTAATGAACCTTCTCACTGCCTCCAATGTCAGGATGTCTTTCCTTAGATAAGGGGACAAAACTGTTCCGAGTGTGGTCTAACCAGTGCCTTGTGTAGTTTTAGCAAGGCTTTCCTATTTTTATCCTCCATTCCCCTTGAAATGAAGGCCAACATTCCATTTGTCTTCCCTATCTCCGACTGAACTTGTATTCTAGCCTTTTGTGATTTATGCACGAGGACCCCCAAACTCCTCTGAGCTGCAGCTTTCTGCAGTCTTTCTCCATTTAAATAATATTCAGCTCCTTTATTCTTCCTACTAAAGTGCATAACTTCACATTTTCCTACACTATATTCCATCGGCCAGGTTTCTGCCCACCCATTTATCCTGTCCACATCCCTTTACAGACTCTTTGTGTCATCCTCTCCATTTGCTTTCTCACCTATTTTTGTGTCATCCCATATCTTGGGAAAAGTACATTCACTTTCCTTGTTCAAGTTATGAATGATATTGTGAATAATTGTGGCCCCAGCACAGATCCCTGAGGCACTCCACTAGTTACAGGTTGCCATCCCGAAAATGCTCCTCTTATCCCAACTCTCTGTCTTCTATCAGTTAGCCAATCCTCAATCCATGCTAATATACTACCCCCGATACCATGAGCTCTTATCTTATTAAGTAGCCTTTTGTGTGGTACTTTATCGAACACTTTTTGGAAATCCAAGTATATTAGATCTACTTTATCCATCCTGCTCGTTCCTACCTCAAAGAATTCTAATAAATTTGTCAGGCATGATTTCCCCTTCATGAAGCCATGCTGACTCTGCTTGATTATATTATGTATTTCCAAATGCTCCACTATTACATCCTTTATAATGAACTCTAACATTTCCCCAATGACAGATGTTATGTTAGCTGGCCTATAGTAACCTATTTTTTGTCTCCCTCCCGTTTTGAACAAGGGTGTTACATTGGCAATTTTCCAATCCTCTGGGACTTTTCCAGAATTTAAGGATTCTTGAAAGATTACTGGCAGTGCATCCACTATCTTTGTAGCTACTTTCTTTAATATCCAAGGATGCAATCCATCAGGCCCAGGGGACATATCAGCCTTTAGCCTCATTAGTTTCCATAGCACTTTTTCTCAAGTGATATTTATTGCATTTATTTCCTCCCCCCTTTTGCCCTTGATTATTTATTATTCTTGGAAATTATTTGTGTCTTTCACCATGAAGACTGACGTAAAGAGTTTGTTTAACTTCTCTGCCATTTCCTGATTTCCCCAGTCTCATTCTCTAAGGGGCCTATGTTCACTTTGGCTTCTCTCTTCCTTCTTATATATTTAAAGAAGCACTTACTGTCCATTTTTATACTACTTGCTATTTTACCCTCATAGTTCATCTCCTCCCTCTTTATTTTTGGTCATTTTTGTTGGTTTACCACTAATATTTGCCACATTGTATGTTTTTGTCTTTCATTGTGGGATTCCTCATCAGTTGGTCTGCAGGAAACTACAACGGCCCAATTTTGCGACTGGTTTGTTCGAGACACAAACCAATTTAGTCAGTCTAGATAAGCGGCGCGATTTAATGGAAATAAAACAGAGGCACGTATCGGGCGCATTTAGCCGGGTGTTTCCAGGCGCAGGCAGCGCCAAGAACAACCCCTCTATTAAACAGGAGTCTGCTTCATTTCGGGGCCACGGCAAGAAAAGTCCCGCCAAGGCCACACTTAGTCCCATTTCCTGCACTAACGAGCTCCGCTCGCCAGTGCAGGAAGTGATTGGAGCGCCATTTAAAACGTATCCCCCCCACTGCAGCCTCTGGACACCCCCCCCCCAACGTCCCAACTCACCTGTGAGGGGGTCATCGAGCCCCCCACACCCCACCTCATAAGGGCAGGACACCCCTGGGTCCGATCTCCGGCATGATGTCACCTGGCCAGCTAGGCACTGCCAGGGTGGCGCCCAGGTGGCACTGCCAAGGTGCCAGGCTGGATGTACCACAGTGACATTGGGGGTGTCAGGGTACCACCCTGTCCACAACCTGGCCACCCAGTGGCCCCCGATTGCCTGGGAGACCGCCAACCCTCCTCAACCGCCCCCGATCGTCTGGGGTGGGGGGGGGGGGGGGTCTCCCAGGTCCCTGTGAGCCTGACTGCACGCTT
The DNA here is from genome assembly GCF_047496885.1 of Scyliorhinus torazame. Classification (NCBI taxonomy): domain Eukaryota; kingdom Metazoa; phylum Chordata; class Chondrichthyes; order Carcharhiniformes; family Scyliorhinidae; genus Scyliorhinus; species Scyliorhinus torazame. The sequence continues at coordinate 166,857,240 of NC_092723.1, forward strand.
GACTATCCACTGTCAAGGCTCGCGAGCTCCCATTTTAAATTGACGAGGCATAATGAGCTGGGTAAATCTCGCGTGAGGCCTCGCGCAACATTTATCAGCGCGAGTAGGGCGCGGCCGATAGATCGCGCCCAAGGATTTCTATTCAGAATTGAAAACGCAAACACTTGTCACTTGTTTTTAATTGCCCTAATATCGAAATAGAATTTGTGATGTCCCAACAATAGGTGGATTGTATGGTGCCCCGAGTAGTGATGAGCTTTGTGATGCCCAACTGTAGATTGGCCCACATTTAGATCAATTATAAAGAGTGTGTCATTTTTTTCAGAGTTAGGAAGGAAACTTACATATCTGATAAACATCTTCTACCAGCGAAGATTTCTTTGAAAAGAATACTAATATTATTGCCCTGAAGATATCTGGGGAGCAAACAGAAAATATAATACATTAACAGACAGCAGAAATATAATTTACTTTTATTCAATTGACTTGAACTTGTGACCATGTTAATAGCAAATGTGTTAATACGTTTGTAATGTTGGACCTCATATTAGTTGAAAGGAATTTCCTCCATCATATCTATGCAGTGTTAAATGCAACATCTGTAACTCAACATTTAAGCTTTCAGATATTAAATAGGATGGGTTGCCATAGTAATTTGGAACAATTTAATAAAGAGGACTTCATTATGTATAATCTTGATGATGGACCAATTCCACTTTAAAAGTGTTAATCTCAGGGCAGCATGGTGGCGCAGTGGTAGCACTGCAGTCTCATGGCGCCAAGGTCCCAGGTTCGATTCCGGCTCTGGGTCACTGCCTGTGTGGAGTTTGCACATTCTCCCCGTGTTTGCGTGGGTTTTGCCCCCACAACCCAAAGATGTGCAAGGTAGGTGGATTGAACACGCTGAATTGCCCCTTAATTGGAAAAAATGAATTGGGTACTCCAAATTTATATTTAAAAAGTGTTAGTCTCACTGTAAAAACCCTTGGAAAAAAATCCACCTTGTTGAATGAGGTGTCACTGGGTTATAACAGAGAACTAACTTCATAGTTACAGCTAAAAGTTTCAATCACAAATTTAAATTAAAGTGAAGAATATTAAGAGCTTTTAACTTCCTGGTTTGCTGTGCATGAATATTTCACCGTGATTGGCTGCTTGCCTGCTTACTGGCATCACTGCCGTGGCACGTCAAGACATCCCTTTGACTTGGCACCTGAGTTAAACTATTGTCGCAAAAGGAGACAACCACAACACAGACCTGACTTTCCATGGGGAACGGAAGGGGGCGCCAATTTAGCCAAAATGGTGCCAGAGCCCAGATTCGGGAAGGCTCATTCCCGAACCCGGTACCCACCATTTTCGCTGGAGTGTGGGGGCGGCGCAGGGGCGGGTGTAGTTTGCACATGTGGTTCACCGAGGTAGCTGCATAGTGAAAAGTGCATTTGCCTTCAAACAGATGCAATTCCCATTAGAGATGTGCAGGACCGGACGAGTTGGCTTTAGACCTTTCAGTGAAAGGCTCTGAGGCAGCGATGGGCTTTCTGCCAAGTTAAACCACAGGAGGGGAGAAGATCCCCCGAATTCATGCCCTTGTGTTTCTGCCTCCAGTTACGGAAACACCGCAAAAGAAGATGGTGGCTGTCCCAGAACAGAACAAGAAGCTGTATTTATACAACACCTTTAACATAGGAAAGCATCCCTTGATGCTTCACAGGAGAGGAATTGGGGAATTAAATGACACCAAGCCGCATAAGGAGGTATTAGTACCAGTGGCCAAAATCTTGGTAAAAGAGGTAGATTTTAATTGTGTCTTAAAGGAGGAAAGAGAGGAGAGATTCGGGAAGGGAATTTAAGAGTTCATGGTCATTGGTGCAGTGAAGGAGGTCAACAATGTGCAACAGCCCAGAATTGGAAGAACCCCGAGCTCCTGAAGGATTGTGGGGCTGAAGGAGGTGACAGAGAATGGGGGGACAGGGGGCAGTGAGGAGCTAGGTCATGGTGAGGGAACACAAGAACACAAATTATAAATCAGAGGCATTTCTGAACCAGATGCAAATGTAGAATAGCAGACACAGAAGTGAGAGTCAGGGAATGGATTTTGAATATGCTCAAAGTTATGGATGGTGGGGGATCGGAGGCTGGCCAGCAGAGGGTTGGAGTATTCCAATTTAGAGATAACCAAAGCATATAAGGAATGTCTTGCTAGTTAGATCTGAGTGAGAGTCTATTTTTGAATGTTCCAAGAATAGGGCCTGGACTGTTTGTTTTGCCCTGTGATAAGAGTTTAAATATTTGCTTTCGTGAGAACACTATATTAAGTTGTACATGAGCCAAAGCCACGAAGGTGGATGGGCCTAATTCTAAGCACTCTGACCCCTGTACTGAGCCCAAAGGATTCTGGGTGAAGCTGCAACAGGTCCGTGAATCATCCAAAATATTAAACTGCTCTGCTGAGCGTAACGATGATTTATTTTATTACCGACAAACTACAATAAAATCCATGAATAAATGGTTCACTTACAACTTCTCCAGGGAAGTCAGATTGTCCAAAAGATTATCATCTAACGAGAAAATGCCATTGTATGAAAGATCCCTGGAAGAGAACAAATAGACATGTCAAATGTAATGCTGTTCACCCATCATTCCTGTTCTCACTGATCAACACTGGCTCCCAGTTAAACAAAACTTCAGTATTTAAATTCTCACCCTTTATTTTCAAATTCTCCCATGGCCTGGCCCTGTGTCTGGAACCTCCTCAATCTCCTATAATCCTCTAAGAATACTGCGCCTCTTGAGTATCCCCATTTTAATCCCTCCAACATTTTGGCTTTCTTTGCAGCTGGCTTGAGGTATTAAACTCTGCACAGTGGCACGGTGGTAAGCACTGCTGCCTCACAGGGACACGGGTTCAATTCCACCCTTGGGTCACTCTCCGAGTGGAGTTTGCACTTTCTCCCGTGTCTGCGTGGATTTCCTCCGGGTGCTCCGGTTTCCTCCCACAGTCCAAAGACATGCAGGCTAGGTGGATTGGCCACGCTAAATTTTCCCTTCGTGCCCAAAAGTTTAGATTGAGTTGCAGGATAGGATGGGTGCAGACTCGAAAGCCAAATGGCCTTCTTCTGCACTGTAGAGGTTCTATGGTCCCGCTAACTGACACCCCTCCTTTCAGACACTTATTAAAACCTACCTCTTTGACAAAGTGTTTGGTCATCTGACCAAATATATCAAGTGGCCTGGTGCCATATTTTGTTTCATAATGATTCTGTTGAGAATGTTTTATAATAATAATCTTTATTATTGTCACAAGTAGGCTTACATTAACACTGCAATGAAGTTATTGTGAAAATCCCCAAGTTGCCACACTACAGCACCTGTTCGGGTACACAGAGGGAGAATTCAGATGTCCAATTCGCCTAACAGCACGTCTTTTGGGACTTGTGGGAGGAAACCGGAGCACTCGGAGGAAACCTACCCAGACACGGGGAGAACGTGCAGACCCCACACAGCCAGTGACCCGAGCCGGGAATCGAACCCACGTCCCTGGCACTGTGAAGCAACAGTGCCAACCATTGTGCTACCGTGCCGCCACTTTATGAATACAAATATAAATTGATGCTGTAACATTTACATACGTTCCATGCGGACAATGTTAATCTAACCCACTCTTCAGAAAGCTGATGTAATCGGTGTAATGCTAGTTTCACAGGCCGCCCCACTTCACTTTCCATTGAAGTCACTGGAGAGTGATATTGGACAGGACGTAAAAACTGTGTCCCACCCAATCCCAGGGTATTCCTGCCCAGCAAGTTAAAAGTTGCTTAACCTCAGATATTGGCTCCCTGATAGCTCCACATGTTTATCTGGTATGTAACAAGGGCCATTCAACCATGAATGTCCCAGCGTCAGCCCCCAGGCTGTGCTGCGGTAACAACCCACTTCAAACAGGAATGGGATGGTGAGACACACAACTAGCTGGCCTTTCAGTATTTGGATTAGGATGAGAGGAAACCAGCCAGGGTTCCTGCTGCTGAGTGGTTATCTCAAGCCCTCCCGTATTGAAAATGTTAATTTGTGGATGCTGGACAAAGAAGAAAAAGCTTGCATTGATACATCGTTCACAGCCTCAGGATGGTCCCAAAGCACTTTACAGCAAAGGAAGTATTTTTAATAATTCTTTCACAGTGTGCGAGTGCCCCTGGCCAAAAACAGTGTTGTCCTTGAGAAGGTGGTGGTGAGCTGCCTTCTTGACAGTGGAGTAACTTGCGAGGGGGTATGCGAGAGTCAACCACATTTGGTGTTGTTCAGGAGTCACTATAGGTGAGATCAGGTAAGGACATCAGATTTTTCTTTCCTAAAGGGCATTAATGAACCAACCCGTTATTTTTATCATAGTTACAATTACATGGCCCTTTCATTTCAGCTTTATTGAATTAACCGTATTTCAATTCCCCAGCTGCCATGGGTGGGTTTCGAATTCCTGTCTCCAGGGCATTAGTCCTGGTCCCTGCATTGCTCGTTCCATAACATAACACCTTCAGGCACGGAAGCCCTTTTGTAATGCAGGAAACGTGGGAGCCAGATTCTGTTCACCAAAAACCTACAAACAGCAGTGACAAAATGACCGGATGATCTTGTTTTTAGTAATACTGGTTGAGGAATGAATAATGGCCAGGAGGCTGGGGAGGACTCACCTGGTTTGCTTCGAATTGGTGCATGAGATCTTTTACGTCCACCTGAGAGGGTAGACGAATATTAGTTGGACATTTCATCTGAAAGGCAGTACCTCCAACAGTCCAGCACTCCCCTGGTACTGCACTGGAGTGTCAGCCTAGATTTTTGCACCCAAATCTCTGGAGGTAGGAAACGGTTAAATGCAATCTGCTGAAGCAGGTTTGAAACGCTACTCGCTTTTGTTGTCGGAATGGAAGAGGATCTGATTTCCTACTTTGTGGCAAATCTAGCAATGCCTCTGTAGCCACAAGCTGCATGTGCACATAAGAGACTAATTGAGTAACCCAAAGAGACTAAATGATAAGTGTTCCTTCACCCATTGACCAGAAACATAGCTCCAAGCCATGGAATTTGGCACAAAGAGAGAAGACATTTTACACAAGTTTGTTCTATTCAGTGGACGCTGCATTACAGTTTCTGGGGCCATGCTGCACCCGACACTCCTTCTTGTGAAACTGCAGTGAGTTTGGGGGGGGGGCTTCTCAACTTTTGATCTTGCTGCCCCTGTTTAAACATATGACATAAGAAGAGAGTAACAGCCAAGAAAACGAGCACACTCTTCAATTATCGGCCTATCACATGCACCAAACCTTGCTGTGAGCAGTAAGTATGTGGCTCAGAAAGAATTAGCCTGGCCTCTGAATCACTCAGCTAATGGTTCCTGACCCACTCTGGAGATTCGAGTGCCATTCTGGCAGCACCATTGCCTTTTATATGGGGCATTGAATCCTTACCTCTCAGACGGATGTAAAAGAACATAGGAGTTCTCGCAAACCCCCCGCACCACGATCTCTCAACCCCCCACTGCATCACCCCCGGGCTGTCCCAATGCCCCAACTCACCTGTAAGGTGGTCTTCAGGAACACTCCCCCTCCACATCCCACCTCACACAGGCAGGGGATCCCCCAGCTTGATCCCCAGCGCAGGCAAAGTTCCGGTCTCGCATCTTGACACTGCCAGTGTCCCTGCCAGCCTAACAGTCCCACCTGGGCACCCTGGCAGTCTGACAGTACCAGGCTGGCACCCAGATGGCACTACCAGGATGCCTTGGTGATACTGCCAGCATGCCCGGGTGCCCCAGCAATGGCACGGTGCCACCCTACCCAGAGGCCTCCCACCCGGGGGCCTCCGTTCTCCTGGGAGAACCGTCCCAAGTGTCGTCCCGCCTGGTTGGGTTAGACCCCAACACCTCGGGTAGATCAGGCGAGCGTCTATTACAGTAAGACTAACTTTAATATGCAGATTTGCCAAATACTGATCCCGCCCACAATGGGCAGGATCCAGATGACGACATCTCAAGAGATCCCGTTAGATCTCGCAAGGTGCATCGAGCTGAGTAAATCCCGGAAGAGGCCTCTCCGAGCATCTACCGACCATATCAAGCCCGGTGCATTAAGTAAAGCAGCCCACATTAATTTCAGTGTAGGTGGGCGGGATTCTCTCAGCCCAGGCCGTGCCGGAGAATCGATGGGCCGGGCGCGAATTGCGGGACGCAGCCCCGATGCCGTTCCGCCGATTCTCTAGAGAGCGGAGAAACGGCGCTGGTCGGGGGCCGCTCTACGCGGGGCCCCCAGTGATTGTCCGCCCTGGATGGGCCGAGCGGCCGTAAAAAAAAATCTGAGTCCCGCCGGCAGCGTCCACGTGTGGTCTTACCTGGCGGGACCTCGGCATGTGCATCCATCCGGGGGCAACCTGGGGGGGGGGGGAGTCCGATCCCGGGGGGGCCTGTGCTGTGGCCTGGGCCGAGATCGAGGCCTACCGATCGGCAGGCCGGTCTCTTGGGCTGGGGGCCTCTTTTGCTCCGTGCCGGCCCCTATAGCCCTACGCCATGTTGCGTCGGGGCCAGCGCGTAGAAGGGAGCCACCGCACATGCACGCAACCGCGCCGGTCGCACTGCACATGCGCTATGCGACCGGCACAAATGCGCAGACCCGTGGCGCCCATTTGACGCCGGCATCGGCAACTGGAGCGGCGTGGGTCGCTCCAGTGCCGTGCTGGCCTACTGAGGGGTTCGGAATCGCTGCTCCTGAGGGCCTGTTGACACTACGACGGCGTTAACACTTAGCCTCAGGATCAGAGAATCTCACCCGGTGTCTCTGCTGGTGATTGTTGGAGGCTGGCTCTGCAGTGTTCAGACCGAGCCAGCCCATTCTCCTGGCTTTGGAAGACTGCATGGATGTGTGAAGGCAGTGAGGAGACTGCAGAAAGAAGCAACCTCATGTTTGCTCAAACCGATATGACCAGCACCATTGCCATGCAAACTGTGGCCTCGCAATTGTTTTATGCAGCTGGTGAAATCTCGGGCACAGTGGTTCACCAATTCACCTTTACAATGGGCTGCCATACAATATGGCCACACGGGCATACTACTCTTTGATCCCTCCATTTACATTTTCTGATTATTTAAAAAGAAAAAAACAGCAACCTCAAAATGCATGCTAACATTAAAGGTTAAACGTAGATGAAGCTAAAAACACTAGTCTCGGATCTTATGCCCAATCCAGACGGCTGCTGCCCCGTTATCCTTTGCAGTGTAAGTCACGCTCAAGAATCAAACCTCTGTATACAGCAGCTCTCTGCATGCAGGGTTTGAGTTAATAAGTTCCCCATTTCTATATTTAGGCTGGCATTTCACCATGAATATATTAAAATGGCATGCCAGATAAACTACTGCATGTCTCAGTTGTCACATTTGAACAAGCTGGCAAGCAATCAAACATAACGCACCCACATTTCATACATTTGGATTATTTATGTGGGATATCATGCCGGGAGCTCTGCTTTGTTCCTTGCCGGACACGTGCATTTTGGACATATATGGGTTAAGAACCTTTATTTCATACATTGCTGTCTCGTTTTGAGGATGAAGACGCTGTTGATTTACAATCAAATCCAACCAAGTCTGAAATAGGAAAATTATCCAGTTCAGTGATCTGCAGATTTGGCACTGTCCTGATGTGCTTGGAATAAAGTAAAAGCCAGGCCTGAATCTAGCAAGATCTGCCTACCAAAGGAGCTGAATTCACGCCAGCTTTGATTCCAGGCCAGGATTTGTATCTAACCCTAGAATGGCCCAACAAAAAGGTTATGCAGGACCAATGTGTGTTTAACTGATTTCCACTTTAGATGATTAATCTTAGCTCCAGAGATATTTCCGCCAGCTTATCTGGTCAGTAGCTGATTGAAAAAGACATAAAGTGCTGTTGCATCTCTCTCCAACATCTCAGCATCATTTGGCACACAATTAATTACTTTATTTTAAAAGAGCACTGGCTGATATGAAGGCAACTGCAGCAGCCATTTTGTGCACAGGGTGATCCCACAAACTGCAGTGGAGATGGATGGCCAGTTTTCGCCATGATTGTTGGGGTCAGGAGGAATGTTGGCCAGTACATTAGAATTCTATGCTATAGCATCAGGCGACGAGATCCTCTGTCTAACATCTCCAACCACATTCAACAATGCAATGCGTTTTGTGAGTAAGTCTGATTAAAAACTGGGTCTTTGAATGACTGCACATTCAGTGTACCGACACAAAAAAAAACTAGTTCTAAAAATCTGGATGTATTTACTTTACATGGACACAGTCACTGTTTTAAAACCTTTTTATTTTTGTTTGCATTCGGTTCCTGGGCCTCTCCATTCTGGCTGTTCCTGTGAGAATTGTGGGTTTGGGCTGGTAGCAAATTTAGGACCCACTGCTTCTCCCAGTACTCCTCCACAGAGTCCCACTGTTGTTGGATGGAGAGAGAAAGGATACTCAGGGTCTTATTTCTTTGGCACCTCATTTGCTTTTGCACTCATCTGCAGAGAAAACAGGTGCTTAAACACTCAAAGGGTTAGCTGGCTTGTCATATGAACCTCTTTCTCTATCTGCCCAGTTTCCCAAATATGGTCATGGCTTGTGGCTTCCAGTTGCCTGGCTTGCATGATTAGAGTGTGTCTGCACACATTTGTTTCACAACCAGAGTTCTATTATCCAAGTGATATGTCTAATGGTTTCTTCAAACCAGTTATTTTTCCAGGTGATTGTCAGGATACTTTATTAATGCGGTGTATTATTTTTAAATTCAGTCAAGCGATGTTGTCTTCGCTGGCTCGTCCAGCATTTATTGGGCATCCCTAATTGCCCTTGAAAAGGTGGTGGAGGTGAGCTGCCTTCTTAGCCCCCATTCATACTCTTTCAAAGTAATTCCTGTTGGTGCGACTTTTCAGGTAGGTTAACATTAATTTCAATGGCTTTGGAACTGCAACAAGGTATAGTGATGCAAATGTTCAGCCATCTTTGGCTGTAATTTCAAGTTATTGGAATGTGGCTTTAGTTTTTCTTAAATCAGTTTCCAGCCAGTAAATTCATAAAGTTGTTTCTTTATAAAGTATGGCTTCACAACAGGAGCTCTCGGCAGGCACATCACCTCCTGCATTGAATTTCATCCATGATCAGGTACTAGACAATACTAGGCATTTCTGGCAATACAGGGAGGGCAACAATAGCGAGTCATGCACCAAATGGCTTGACCTTAAATCACCACCTTTCCTGAGGTGGCATTAACGGTGCATGTCAGCAGCAAGCTAGGAACATGAGGCAGGTTACAGGTAAAACCATTTATATCCATACAACTGCGCTTTCCTGCAAGAGTCACTGAAAGTTCGGCACAAGGGGGAATTCTGATTCATTTCATTTGCATTTTCTTCCCCTCCCCACCCCCAAAAACGAACTACTATTAACTTGGGAGTATTTCCTGATAGGATAATTTGAGCCATTTAATCGCCATTTGTGCGGTGAATGAACTTCAAAGTATTGCTTGAACTTTGTGTGGCACAGCGATTAGATTCTGTCTCTTCTGATTCCGAACTCCTGCCTGCTCCCGATTCTCATTGGTGGCCCATGTTTCCAGCTGTCAGAGTTCTGGGGCGAGATTCTCCGACCCCCGCCGGGTCGGAGAATCGCCGGGGGCTGGCGTGAATCGCACCCCCGCCGGTTGCCGAATTCGCCGGCACCGCAGATTCGGCGGGGGCGGGAATCGCGCCGCGCCGGTTGGCGGCCCCCCCCCCGGGATTCTCCGGCCCGGATGGGCCGAAGTCCCGTTGCTAGAATGCCTGTCCCGCCGGCGTGGATTAAACCACCTCTTACCGGCGGGACAAGGTGGCGCGGGCGGGCTCCGTGGTCCTGGGGGGGGGCACGGGGCGATCTGGCCCCTGGGGGTGCCCCCACGGTGGCCTGGCCCGCGATCGGGGCCCACCGATCCGCGGGCGGGCCTGTGCCGTGGGGACACTCTTTTCCTTTCGCCTTCGCCACGGTCTCCACCATTGCGGAGGCAGAAGAGACTCCCTCCACAGCGCATGCGCGGGGATGCCGTGAGCGGCCGCTAACGCTCCCGCGCATGCGCCGCCCGGAGATGTCATTTCCGCGCCAGCTGGCGGGGCACGAAAGGCCTTTTCTGCCAGCTGGCGGGGCGGAAATCAGTCCGGCGCGGGCCTAGCCCCTTAAGGTTAGGGCTCGGCCCCCAAGATGCGGAGGATTCCGCACCTTTGGGGCGGCGCGATGCCGGACTGATTAGCGCCGTTTTTGGCGCCGGTCGGCGGACATCGTGCCGATACTGGAGAATTTCGCCCAAGGATTCCAGAATTCCCTCGTCTCCAGAAATCCTACATCTCTGACCACACCTACGGTAACTGCGCTAATATTTCTTTATGTGGCATATATTTTGCCCAATAACACTCCTGCGAAGCGCCTTGGGATGATCTTTGCTCCTCTTAAAGGAGCTGTACCAATGCAGGATATTTCTATTGTACGATTGATGGATCAGCTGAACAGTCCCAGGCAGTTCAGAAACACCACCCATTCCCAATACGTGACAGCCATTCCCAACATCTGACACCTCAATCCCAACATCTGACACTCATTCCGAACGTTTGTGAGTCGGTATCAGACTTGGCAAATATTTACTCGAAAGGGAACCGATTGTGTTGTGTGTTTGCCTTCGCGCAATGCTGGAACAGATGCCTTTTGTATCTCGTTCAAGCCTGTCAAGTTGCCTGGTTACAAAGTAAATGTCCTGGCTCCTGCTTAATCAACCCCATTGTTTTGTTTTTGACATCCAACAGGTTTGTGCCAGAGCAAGGTTGCAGTTTGCGGATGAACAGTGGGTGTTTGTTGATACGATTGTCCATCAATCGTCAATCATTTAAAAATAAAATCTCTTCTTTCCTCACCGCAGTTGCACATGAGATTCTCTCACGTCCCTTTCTCAGCCATGCCGTGTTGAGGCTAATTATCGGACTCCAACTCCAGTCTGACTGAGAAAAGGCCAATTCCCAAATTGGCATGCTACCACTCTCGCCTCTCTCTCGGAGGGTCTGTGTCTTCAAGTCCAGAGGCTTGATCATACGATCTTGGACGATGTGCGCAGTTCTGAGGGAGTGTTGCACACCCTCTGGCCGGGATTCTCCGACCCCCCGCCATGTCGGTGAATCGCTGGGGGGGTGGGGGCGGCTTGAATCCCGCCCCGCCATCCTGACGCCGCCTGCCACATTCTCCGGCGCCGGGTTTTGGCGGGGGCGGGAAGGCAGCGCCCCCCCCCCCCCCCCCCGGCGATTCTCCGGCCCGCGATGGGCCGAGCGACCGCCCGTTTTCAGCCGGTCCTGCTGGCGTAAATCAAACCAGGTCCGTACCGGCGGGACCTGGTTCTACGGGCGGTCAGCAGAGTCCTCGGGGGCACGGGGGGATCTGGCCCAGGGGGTGCCCCCACGGTACCTGGCCCGCGATCGGGGCCCACCAATCCGCGGGCGGGCCTGTGCCTGTGCCGTGCTGAACTAGCGGCCCACCTTCCAAGGCTGCTGTAAAAATCCTGTGACACTATTTAGAAGAAGAGCAAGGCCAATATTTATTCCTCACCAACATCACAAAAGGCGACATTTATCATGGGAGCTTGCTGTGTAACAATTGGCAGCCGTATTTTCTGACATTACAACAGTGACTACACTTCATTGGCTTTAAGTGCTTTGGGACACCATGAGGTGGGGAAAGACACCGGATGCCTATTACAGGATAGTGGTGCAGTGATAACATCACTGGGCTAATAATATAGAGGGCCAGGCTAATGCTTTTGGGGGAATGGGTTCAAATCTCACCATTGGAGCTGGTTGCATTTAAATTAAATAAATTGACCCTGGAATTGAAAGCTCGTAGCCATAAAATTATCATCAATTGTAATTATCTAACAAAAAAAATTTGGTTCACTAATGCCCTGTGGGGAAGGAAATCTGCTGTCTTTACCTGGTCTGGCCTACATGTGACTCCAGACCCACAGCAATGTGGTGGATTATGAAGTAACTGCTTGCTGAAATGGCCTAGTAAGCCTCACAGTTCATGGGAAATAATGCTGGCCTTGTCAATGATGCCCAAAGCGCGAAACATAAAAAATGTTGGGTTTTTTTATTGTCACGTCATTGGAGCAAAGGTAATACCGTTCCCACCAAGGACTGCTGTAAAACGGAGAAGGAAAATAATGGAAGGTTTAGGAATGGACAGGGCAAAAGAAAGCAACAGGAGATTGTCACACACAAGTAATGTGACTGGAATTGGGTGGCTCAGTCCTAATGCAAATGATATTTAGCCACCTCAATGCTCGGAGTACAAACAAAAGAGGATTTTCTCCATGTCCATTTAACTATGATGTGGAGATGCCGGCGTTGGACTGGGGTGAGCACAGTACGAAGTCTTACAACACCAGGTTAAAGTCTAACAGGTTTGTTTCGATGTCACTAGCTTTCGGAGCGCTGCTCCTTCCTCAGGTGAATGCAGAGGTCTGTTCCAGAAACACATATATAGACAAATTCAAAGATGCCAAACAATGCTAGGAATGCTAGGTCCTGTTCAAACTTGTGCATGAAGATGTTGGCGTATTGGGGTGCGAATTTGGTCCCCATGGCTGTTCCATGTCGAGTCTAAGGCAGCGGCCTTCCGGAGGGGTCCAATTCGACTCTTTCCTCTTCGGTTGCCGCACTGCAGATCTCTCGGTCTGCTGTTCCGGTTCATTGGTAGTCTGCTTGGGTTCGCTGTTGGCCTCTTGGGGTCTGTGGAAGAATTCCCGGAGCCTCATTCGCCTGATCGACAGTTCCAACGCGCCACAGCGAAAAACCGGACCGACCTCCTCAGAAGACAACCGACAGAATACCCTTCGTCGTCCAGTACTTCCCCGGAGCGGAGAAACTACGTCATCTTCTTCACAGCCTTCAACACGTCATTGATGACGATGAACATCTTGCCAAGGTCATCCCCACACCCCCACTACTTGCCTTCAAACAACCGCGCAACCTCAAACGAACCATTGTTTGCAGCAAACTACCCAGTCTTCAGAACAGTGACCACGACACCACACAACCCTGTCATGGCAATCTCTGCAAGACGTGCCAGATCATTGACATGGATACCACTATTACACGTGAGAACACCACCCACCAGGTACGCGGTACATACTCGTGCGACTCGGCCAACGTTGTCTACCTCATACGCTGCAGGAAAGGATGTCCCGAAGCGTGGTACATTGGCGAGACCATGCAGACGCTGCGACAACGAATGAACGGACATCGCGCAAAAATCACCAGGCAGGAATGTTCCCTTCCAGTCGGGGAACACTTCAGCAGTCAAGGGCATTCTGCCTCTGATCTCCGGGTAAGCGTTCTCCAAGGCGGCCTTCAGGACCCGCGACAACGCAGAATCGCCGAGCAGAAACTTATAGCCAAGTTCCGCACACATGAGTGCGGCCTCAACCGGGACCTGGGATTCATGTCGCATTACATTCATCCCCCACCATCTGGCCTGCAAAATCCTACCAACTGTCCTGGCTTGATACAATTTACACCTCTTTAACCTGGGGTTACCCCATCTCTGGATCTGTAAAGATTTAATCACCTGCTAATGCTCACATTCCTAGCATTGTTTGGCATCTTTGAATTTGTCTATATATGTGTTTCTGGAACAGACCTCTGCATTCACCTGAGGAAGGAGCAGCGCTCCGAAAGCTAGTGACATCGAAACAAACCTGTTGGACTTTAACCTGGTGTTGTAACATTTAACTATGGAAAGACACTTGTGGCCTTTCTGCTACCAGTCCAGGCTCTGCTATGCCTCCTCCCAGTATTCTGATAGTCAAATTCCATTTGGTGTTGACACATCTAATTCTTCCTTGAAATAAAGTAGCTGAAAAATACTTTCCCGCATCCAGCTGTGCTGCATTACCACATCTGGTACAACGCTCACAAACTGGCCTCCATCAGCAAACACCTGCAACAATATCCCAGACCACGAACTGCCCCCAGAGGTGGCACTGCACAGAGCCTGCACTGTCGAATTTCCGACACCTTTGATGTTCGGGCTGACTGCTGAACTTTTCTGAATATCCACGTCCGCTTTACGCTCAGCATATAAAATATATTCTGCTCTTTTTATTGGAAGTGGGAGCCAAAAGGTGAGGCATTGACAGTGAAGTCACAGAAAGTGTGGGGGGAACAGTGTCTGCCAAAAAATAGCTCATTTCTTTTCAAAAACCCGTTTCCATTGGGTTTCATCCAAAGTTTTTGAATGTTGAAGGGAAAAAGGGACAAACAGCCAAGAATTAAAGCTTCCACATAATATATACACGCACTGCCATTTATGAAATACAGCTAGAGGGTTAATGGTAATGTGCTTAGTTCTTTTTCAATTACTGCATGTAAGAAAGTTTATCCTTTCTTATTTTTCCAAGGGTCTACAAAACATTTCATTTTTATGATGCCCTGGCTGCCCTTGCCTGTATTATATTACTTTGTGCTGTAAAATGGCTATTAAAATACACAGAATTACCCATTGGTGTCAGCGATGACTCAGCGGAACACAATTTTGCCCTGAATCAAAGGATAGTGAGTTCAAATTCTGCTCCCGAGAGCACAAAAGCCAGGCTAACATCCACCACTCAATGACTCCTCCCCACACTCCATACCCACTTCCCCCCCCAACCTACCCCCTTACTCATTGCAGAATTGAGGGGGTGTTGTACTGGTGGAGGTATATTGGGCGGGATTTTCCACATAACCTGAAGCGGAGGCCCCCCCGCCATTGGTCGGGCGGCGGGTTCGTCTGGTCCCGTCGTTGCCAATGGGATTTCCTGTTGAATGCACCCCTCATTGCTGTGAAACCTGCTGCGGGTAGGGCGAGGAGGTGCGCCGTCGGCAGGACGAAAGGTTAAACTGAGGCCCTGTCTTCGGCTGGATGTCAAAGATTCCACTACATACTTGAGGGAGAGCAGGAAGGTTCTCTCCGGCGACCTGGCCTGCATTTATCCCACAATTAATGTTAAAACAAAATCTATTATCCAGTCATTATCACATTGCTGTTCTTTGGATCCTACTGTGTGAAGATTAGCTGCTACATATCTTATATTACAACAGTGACTACACTTCCAAATTTCTCACAGGTTGTAAAATGCTTTGGTATTTCCTGTGGTTGAGAAAGGCACGATATAGATGCAAGTCTTTCTATTTCCAAATGCCTCCAAACCTTGCTTCGATTTCTTCTCTTGTTCATTTAACCTCTTGTGCATCACCATTGGCAGCAATACTTGGGCCCTAAGCTCTGCAACTCCACTCTTCAAACTCTCCGCCTCTTTCTCCTCCATTACGACGCTCCTCGAAATCTACCTTTTCAACCAAGCATTTGGTCATTTGTCCTAATATTTCCTCATGTGGCTCGGTGTCAAATTCTGTCTGATTAGGCTCCTGTGAAACACCATGGGGACATTTCATTATGTTAAAGGTGCTATATGAATGCAAGCTGTTGTTATGGACACGAATCCCTTGCAGCAGCACTTTCTGTCTTAGTGGTACAGTGTGTGTGTATGCGTGTGTGTGAGTGTGTGTGTGTAACAGGTAGGTTTGTATCTCTAAACAGGAGTGCAACACGAGCTAAAGGGCTTCTTCCCCAACTCGACTATCCCTCAAAGAGTTAATCCCTTTCTTTCAATTCTGGATTCAGACCGTTAATCTTGAACTCAGTGCCATGTATGTATGTTTTGCAGATGTCAAGGGAGGTTGGAGAAAGATGGATTATGTGTTCCTGCTGATCGACCACCGATGACCTTCAACAGTGAACACATCAGTTTACCAGGGCCACATTGCTGTGATGTTTTCCCTTGTTGTTGTGGCAATAAATCTCTAGGTGGTAACTTTGTGCGATCAGCTGGGTAATGATACCAGTAGACGGAGATGATCCAACACTCCACGGGCATTCATTCCTGGATTTGTGACGCCACAGAAAAACAAGAAGTAGTTACTCAGTCAGTTATGTTCTCAGCCATCCAGAAATTGGACTTTGACTGTGATCTCAAAGCTTAGCGGCAGTTTTCTTGGACCACAGCACCATGAAACACTGGGGACATGATGGTAATTATCTGCCATTGCTACTCAGTGCTGTGTGTGATGCAGCTGAAAACTGCAGTGGTAAAAGATTAGGGATTAACAATAATTGGGGCTGAGACAATGTGAATATTCAGTATCTCTTCAATATGAAAGCAAAACACTGCGGGGATACTGGAAATCTGAAATAAAAATAGACGGTGCTGGAATTAAATTTAACAGGCCTGGCAGCATTTTCAGGAATGGCAGAGGGGGAGAAGAATAGAGTGGTAGACCCAAAACAGTTTTGGCGCTGGCGGGATTTCCCCATTTTGACTGTCTCCACCCCCTGCCAATGGCGTAACAAGGATCCCCATTTTTAAAGTCGGGATTCCCAATTACATCGAATTTCCAATGCAGACCCGTCGTTTAACGCCTGATTGTTCTCTCGAGGGGGAAGTCCATTCACATCGGCCGAAATGAATCATGACAGGTCCCCTATGACAAGCACCTGGTGAACAGAACCTGTCGGAGGCACAAACGTAGCCCTCTAAAACATAACTTTAAGGTCTGACTGTTCAAACTACAATTTTACGAGTGAAATGGGTGTTTGGGTGAATGGCTGAATAAGCTGGAGCTCTTTTCTCCAGAGAAGAGAAGGCTGAGGCGGTGACCTAATAGAGATGTTTAAAATTATGAATGGGCTTGATAGGATAGATGTGTTGGAGACCAAAGTTAAGGGCCATCTAAAAAAAGATAGTTAGTACTTAGCGGAAGCGGTGGCGTAGTGGTATTGTAACTGGACGAGAAGTTGGGTAATGCTCTAGGGACCAGGGTTCCAATCCCACCACGGCAGATGGTGAAATCTGAATTCAATAAAAATCTGGAATTAAAGGCCTAACGATGACCATGAAACAGTTGGCATAGAAACCCATCTGATTCACATATACCTAGCCTGGCCCACAGCAATGTGAACTCTGCAATGGCCTATCAAACCATTCAGGTCAGGAGCATTTAGGGATAGGCAGTAAATGCTGGCTTTGCTAGAGATGCCCACACCTTAGGAATGAATTTTAAAAATAGGGAATTCAGGGTAACCTCTTTACTCAGAGAGTATGTGGAATGTGGAACTTGCTATGGAGTGGTTGAGGTAGTTAGCATAGGTGTATTTATATGGGGCACTAGATTAACCTGTGTGGAGAATGGGAAAAGGAATGGGTTATGCTGATCGGGTTAGATGAAGAGCAGTGGGAGGACGATCATGTGGAGCATAAATATCAACATGGACCAATTGAACCAAACGGTCTGATTCAGTGCTGTAATTTCTATGTACTCCTTATCCTGTTCTGGTGTTCCTTGGGCAAGCTTTAACACATGCTATTAATAAATGCCAATCTGTATTATGTACCCAGTAGTATCATTGGTGCAAAATTGCTGCACAGTTAGCGTGTGCTATCACGCAGAAGATCAATTTGGTACCTTCAGTTGAACTCCGGGTCCGATTCCACACCTTCTACAACAGAATGAATTCTTACTTCTGTACATTTCTGATATAGGAGGTCCTGTGGCATAATGGGGGACTGCCCCTGCTTCTGAGTTAGAAGCTCTGGGTGAGTCGCATAAGACCATAAGGTGTAGGAGCAGAAGCATTAAGTCTGCTCCGCTGTTCAATGAGATCACGACTGATCTGATAATCCTCAACTCCAATTTCCCACCTTATCTCCATAACATTTGATTCCCTTTCTGTCTATCTCAGCCTTGAACATACTTAACAACCCAGCCTCCACAGCTCTCTGTGGTAAAGAATTTCACAGATTCACTAACCTCTGAGTGAAGAAATTCCTCCTCGTCTCTGTCTTAAATGGATGATCACGTACTCTGAGATTACGTCCTCTGGCCCTAGACTCTCCTGCCCTGTGATTTGATGGCCACGGCAGCTGTGTCCATAACGTGATCAACAAGTTGAGCGCCAACCTACAAAATCCTTCCAACAGGCCAAAGGCAGGTTGTAAGAGTGGAAGAGACTCCTGATCAGTCGGGTTTGATGCTGACCAATGGCCCTCAAGCTATAAACCTCTGGAGACAGTTCAGCAACCTGTTCCAAGAAAACTTCTCCCTGTGAACAGCTGAAAATCTGTACACCATTAAGTGTGGGAAAAGAAACAGCAGCAACATTTCTGAAATCAGTTAACTTCCCCTATTGTTTGTTGAGAACATCATTCATTCACATCCAATCTTAGATATATTCCCTTCCATTCAAACCACTCGTTTGCCATGTTTGTGATACCATTGTGTTAACAAGCACTCACTGGATTACAGAATCGTAACATCATAGAATAGCATCATAGAATAATGTAGCAATCAGAGTTACTTCAAAGAGCAATCCAGTTACCTCCACTGCTCCACTCATCCCTGATATCCCTGCAATTTTTCCAGGTGACAAATGAATCTGTTTTAACCAATTGCAGTGCAATCCAAATCCTAATTATTGTTAGAAAAAGATGTTTTTCCTCATGTCGCTGTTGTTTTTTTTGTCAATCACCTTAAATCTATGTCCACCGGCTATCAGCCCTTCAGCCGTTGGCGACAGTTTCTCTTTATTTATTCCATCTAAGCCCTTATGATTGTTAATGTCTCTATGTAATCGCCTCTTAGCCTTCTCTGCTCTAAGGAAAATAACCTCAGCATCTCCAGTCCATCCACAGAATTGTAATCCCTCGTCCCTGGAACGTAAATCTCTTCAGTACCCTGTCCAAAACCCTCATGACTTCATAAAATGTGGTGCCCAGAATGAAAACCTCAGCATTCCACTTTCTTTCTCTGGATTAGTTTCCCATTTAGTTTCTATATTAAAATGTACTGGAGCCAAATCTGCTGGAATGGATTATGTTTCTGACCAGAATCTTCACTCACTGTCAAGCCCAATTATGCTTTTGACCTTGTTATGACATTTCATCACGGAGCGCTCTCCTCAAGAACTTCCTCGACTTGTGATTGGAATTGAAGCTTGGCCCCAGTTCTGCTGGGAAACTCTAATCCCTGCTAGGCCCAGGGGTCCACGCCAAGGGTTTAATTTGACCTTTGCAACTCCTGAATCAAGATTCATTTTGACATTTCCAGAGAGGCTGCAGCTGGGATAATGCTGGAAGTACGGGCCTTGTGTTATCTGAAATTCATTCACTCACAATGTTAAGAAGAATAATGAAATCCTTATGGTGAGTGGCACATAATGGAAATAGCAAAGCATAAACCTACTGTTCTGGCAAAAGTGCCTTCACACCAGAATCATGGTACTGATGCCGCTATTTGAGGCTGATACACGCCAGTCCCGAACACATCTGTGCCAAATGTCGGATTTTCCTGCAGGAAGACCTGGGGAAGCTGACGGAAATTGGAAAGGAAGATGGAGGACTCCAGCAAGAAGACTCTGGAACATCATGTGCAACAGTGGATGGGGCGATGGAGCATCTACAATGTGAATAGTCTAATTTCAGGAGCTTCCAGAAAAGGGATCGTCTCCTTAAATAGTGGGTAAGTTAAAACGCCTTTTAAATATGGTGCTCGGATATGATGAGTGCGAGCCATTCAGCCCACTCCGCCACCCAAAACATTGGGAGACAGGATGCGAATTCCCACCCGTCTCCGCAGTTGGAATCTCTTCCCATCACAGGACTTAGTCCCAGAATAGAAAATTCTGTCTCTGAAGTGGGACTTGAACCCAGAGCTTCCGGCCCTGAGGTAGGGAGGCTACCACTATGCCATAAGGCCTCCCTTAAGAAGCAAACAAGAGATTTTTACAATGTTAAAGGTGTGGTGATCTGTATATCTGTGTATATTAAGCAAGGGGTCAATGTAGATGCAATACCACTGAGCAATCACTAGAGGGAGCACGGGAGGTATAAAAACACACAAACAGGAAGTCAGCACTCACTTCACAGGAACGGGAGCTGGTAGCAAGACACAGACAGGCAGCATAGATGTTACAAGTTAAGCACTGAAGAGAAAACAAACTCACAATAAAGCATCTACTTCAACTTCAAGACTACGAGTGTTATTGAGACACAAGGAATAACACATGGTACCAGGTCCGGCTTCAGAAAGCTTACGATAAGATTACACAGGCTGCAGACACAGAAAGAACAAAATGGCAAGAAAGACGTTGGATGACTTCGCTGATTTACTGCAATTTGGACCTCCACCACAGCTGGAAACAACCGGAAATTAAGTAATGGCTGGAAAAGATTGAAACAAATGTTTGATATATATATCATAGCTAATGATTTAAAAGCAGCCTCAGAAGAAATGAAAATAGCTCTGCTCATCGCAGGACATGAAGCTAGAGAAATATATAATTGCTTTAAATACTTGAAAGGTGAAGACAGCACCAAATTAGAAGTAATACTAAAAAAATTTGAAGAACACTGTATGGAATTTGAACAGTACTGTATGCTCAGAGACCAAATTGCCCAGGGAATGAGTGATGCAAAACTCAAACAATCACTACCAGAACAGAAAGGGTCTAGAAATTGCGAGTGAAAAGTCCAGATCAAGAGGAAAAAGTAACTTTAATGTCTTACAAAGCAAAAATGCTGAAATCCACTCCAAAATGGCGTCTGAGCACATTTTACAATCTCCGTGGAACAAAAGACGAAAATCAGCATCTACGCATGCGCAGTTAAAATCAGCCATTTTGCCTTCTGCGCATGCGCGGCTGTGTACAAAAACCCGCAGAGTAAAGGAAGATCAATGTGCGCATGCGCAATCGAGCACCATGCATGACGTCTCGAACATCATGACGTCAGAGGACCCTGACCACGCCCACTTAAAAGGGAAATACCCGAAAATTGAAAACAAGAAACTTAAAGCTGTAAAACCGATTTTTCTGACCTCAAAAGACAGAACAATGCCTGAACGGTTACCAGCAGTGGAAGATAAATTTCACAACACCCAGGAACAAGCAGTCCGCACCACCCAAAGTGAAGAGAACAATAAAAACACATCTGAAACAAAAAAAGATGATTTGTTTTTCGAACAATACTACCCAGACATGGCTGAGTTATTCGGATATGTTGATCACAGCAACACGGTTGCAAAGCTCAACACGACTCTACTCATGGTAGATGAATCCAATACCATGATACCATGGCAGATTGTCGAGACCTTGGATGACAGCAATACCCAAGAAGAAGACGACGCCACACAAAGAGCACAGAACGACCCTGTTGAGAGAGCACAGAAAGACTCCACAGAGAGAGTGACGCAAGCCTCCATGGACAGCTCGTTGACAGACTCCAAAATGGAAGCAAACAAACACTCTATTGCGTATGCATTGCATGGAAGGTCAACCCACTGTATCTGAGCAACCACAAGCAGACTATGAAAGTCTACCAAGCTCACATAATCAAGAAGAAGACAATGTAAGTCCACCCACTGCATGGAAAAACAGTGACAATGTGATGACACTTGACATACAGGAGGTGCAGGATCACAGCGAGACTGACAGATCTCAGCTCGTCTGTACAGAAGCACAGAGTAGGGCTACTCATGAGTCCAGAGAGACCACGTCAATAGAAATCTTGAAGATTTTGACTCCAGAAGAGGAGCACCACGACCAACAAGAAAATGAAATCGGGAAGATTTTGACTCCAGAAGAGGAGCACCATCAAAGCAAAGAAGAGGAATTAAATCCAACACAAATGACTGATGTCACCAACATCAATGCAACATCAGACCATTCTCGAGACGAAACGCTCAAGGTAACAAATACCACAAAGGACACTCGCACCAATTACACAAATTATCCACACGGAACACTCATTGAGCAACAAGAAAAACAAAAACCACAAGAAGCACAGCAGAAACGAGAACAACAACCGCAAGAACAAAAACAACATGAAGCGCAACAGGAACAAAAACCGCGAGAAGCACTGCAGAACAAGAACAACAACAGCAACAACAAAAACAACAAGAAGCATAACAAAGACAACAAGCACGACAAGAACATCGACGAAAACAACAAAAACAGAAACAACCAGAAAAACGACAAGAACATCGACGAAAACAACAAAATAGGATCACCAAGAACGAAACAAAAACAGCAAAGACAGAAACAACAATGAAACAACAACCTGTACAAAATGGTACAACGCTGCACATGAAGGACAATGCCACAGCACACTGCAAAGCAATGACAAGGCTACAAACATGCCATGGCATGACAACGAATCGCACAATTTCACATCTGCTCCAGAACAAGCAAGCACACCAGCTTTCAAGGCAGATGACACACTAAATCGATACCACAAGCACAGAAAAAAGTCCATGTCAGTCAACATCAGTGGTTCAATCATTCAAATACCTTGGGATGACTTGTTGGTTACTTAAAAAACATTCACAACGGAGTTGCAATATCAATATCACCACGTCAACAACGAAAAAGAAAAGTCTCAACGAAGAAATTCATCAAGTTTGGACTCATAAATGTTTTTATTAAGATTGGACTCATAAATATTAATTGGCTTTGTAAAATATCCAATATCATCATCACTTGTACAGATATACATATCATAAGTAATCTAACTGTTTTGTACAATTTTCTTTAACACTGTACAGAAAATATATAAAGAAAAAAGGGGGGATGTGGTGATCTGTATATCTGTGTATATTAAGCAAGGGGTCAATGTAAATGCAATACCACTGAGCAATCACTAGAGGGAACACGGGAGGTATAAAAACACACGAACAGGAAGTCAGCACTCACTTCACAGGAACGGGAGCTGGTAGCAAGACACAGACAGGCAGCTCAAATGTAACTTAAAGTTAAGCACTGAAGAGAAAACAAACTCACAATAAAGCATCTACTTCGACTTCAAGACTACGAGTGTTATTAAGACACAAGGAACAACACAAAAGGCAAGTTGTTGCAGGCTGGAGAAAGTCTCTTACAGCTGCACATTGATTTCTTACAAGTGGAAATGTCTGCTCTACATTTGCCCAATCAAGCCCCTTCATAAATTTTAAGGGCTTCCATTGCATCACTCCTCAGCCACCATCTTTCTGGGGAAAAGGGGCGGGATTCTCCGGCCTCCCAGCCGTGTGTTTTTGGCAGCGGGAGACGGCCATTCGCTGGTAGTGGGATTCTCTGCTCCCGCTGCTGTCAATGGGAATTCCCATTGAAGCCACCCCACATCGCCAGGAAACCCGCGGATGAGGGTGCACTGCCGGTGGGACCAGAAAATCCCTACACCGGCGAATGGCCGGAGAATTTCGGCCAAGAGCTTGTTCAATCCT
Organism: Scyliorhinus torazame; assembly: GCF_047496885.1. Taxonomy (NCBI): domain Eukaryota; kingdom Metazoa; phylum Chordata; class Chondrichthyes; order Carcharhiniformes; family Scyliorhinidae; genus Scyliorhinus; species Scyliorhinus torazame. The sequence continues at coordinate 166,880,634 of NC_092723.1, forward strand.
TCTTGATTCTTCTAACCTCTTTGTTCTTGTACTGCTACACATCCATGCACAATATTCTGACTGAGGCCAATTTCACTTTTGATTTCAATCAGCCTATTGAGGAAATTTATGGAATAATTCCCCCCCCCACGTGTTATAGACCAAGAAAGATACAGAATATTGGTACAACAGATAATCAATCTGTTGGTGCTTTTTATCTTGCACACCTGGGGCCTCTCAACAAAGTACAAACGTGCGCACGTTCTCAACAAAGTAAAAGCTTGAGAGACAGCCATTCCCTAGTTCATTCCTCATGGCAATGCTATTGTCCAATCTGAGTCAATTTGTTTGGTTTGAATTTAAACAAAAGTTAACTGTTCCCTGGTGCATTCTCCTCTACCAATGAGAAGCCACTTTTCAATCAATCAGCACTCCTTTCGCATGCAATATAAATTGCTGTTCCCTTAACAATTTTTAAAAAAAATCTTTTTATTTGCATTTTCAAAATTATATACATTGCTGTTCATTTTCATTTATTGTACAGTCACAAAGGTTCCTTCTGAGGTTTCTCTGTTCCCTTAACAATTGATATCCTTGCGAATCTGTCTTGATGAGTGCCAAACAAAAAGCTTCGATGGCATGTAGCTTTTTGTATACTCAAATTCTGTACTACCAAACATCTATAGGTTTATCAGTCACTAAATTTGTTACTTTGGTTGTGGACAAGACGAAGCAACCTGCTTGCTTAGCACCCCATCCATTGCCTTAAATATTCACTCCCTCCATCACCAACTTACAGCGGCAGCAGTGTGTTCCATAAAGATGCTCTGCAGCAACTCACCAAAACCCACAATCTCTACCACCTCAACTGATAAGGACAGGAGATGCACGGGAACACCAAAACCTGCAGGTTCCCGCTGTAGCCAGTTAAAATGGCTAACTCCCGATTTAGAATGGCTAACCCCGATTTAAAATGGCAAACGGAAAAGGCTGATGGGAAAATCAGCCAACAGAACTAAAACAAGCAGCTGCAGGTAAAACTGGCATTCGCCTCTGGGAAGGCCAGACAGGATTGATACCTGCAGCCATCAGCATAACAAAACAATAACCATATGAATACTAATTAGCAATCCCCGGGAACAATGTGTAACAAATTAGACACACAAAGCCAACCCAGACTTTTTGGAGCCAACAGGAGCCTACACAAAGAGAGGTGAACGACCACCCCAAAAACCGCCCATCGATCAAGGAATCGCTCCAGCATTGGAGAATAACGAACCAAGTGATTGGGACAAAGTCCAATCACTTGGAACCAGGTACAGGGTCCACCTCGAAAGGCAGGAAGCCCCTGGGGACTATAAGAATAGAGTCCAAGTTCAAATCGGCCCTTCTGCCACCCTTCTTCACCCTGCTGCAACCCCTGCTACCTTCTGCTGACCTTCTGCAACAGCCGCTCAAATCGTAAGTCTTACTTCAATGCTCACTATGAGATAGGCGCTCCTAGCTATCGATCTGTACCAGCTTCAAATCCCGCAGGCTCAGAACCCAAACAAAAGGCCATTCGTTTCCCTTACCAGGTGGGCCATTTCCAAAGTTAAGTATTGGCCTGTTAGTTGTAGGAAGTAGCTTAGAAGTAGAATTTATGCATAAGTATTGATTACTATATATAATAAATGTGCGTTGATTTAACTCTTACTAAGAGGGCCTTACCAGGTGGGCCATTTCCAAAGTTAAGTATTGGCCTGTTAGTTGTAGGAAGTAGCTTAGAAGTAGAATTTATGCATAAGTATTGATTACTGTATGTAATAAATGTGCGTTGATTTAACTCTTACTAAGCGGTGTGTTGGATTATTGATCATTACTCGGACTTGAACCACGTGGCGGTATCAGAAAGATACCTGGCGACTCAAGAGCAAAGGTGATAAAACAGAGCAATTAAACTAAGGCTAAAGTTAGCAGCAACACCACCAAGCTACACGCCATCCTGCCTTGGAATGCATCACCTCCCCTTCGCTGTTGCTGGGTCATAATCCTGGAGCCCCCTACCTGACAGCACAGTGGGTGTACCTACACCACATGGAACACGGTGATTCAAGAAGGTGGCTCACACCACCTTCTCCAGGGCAATTAAGAACGGGCAATAAGTTCTGAACTTGCCAGTGATGCTGGCGTTCCACGGATGATTTCCAAAGAAATCACTTGGTCACCAACATTCAGCAGTCAGTTCAGTGAAGGCTCCTGCCCAATGCACTAGAAGTCATATTCATGCAGTTGATTGCCTTTGGCCCTGCTGCATTTGTTATTTATTCTAAAAGGGGGAGCAATCATGAAACTGGGTGATTTGATCATTAAATTGCTGAAAAGGAATTTTCGGTGATGAATGCTGCTGATTATGTCAGGGATTGAGCCTGCCTGAAATCTCTCCCCTACAGAGACACCACTCCTTTAAGAAACTATTTGTGATGCAGTAGGTCAATCATTCCTATTCTCAATATAATGGTCAGAAAATTATCATTCCAGAAATACTTTGGTAATGCAACATTCTGTCATCTACAATTCTACTTAAGGAATTGGCTGAGTTCCCAATCTCCTCGTGCTCTGGTAAATAAATGCTCATGATATTTGAGTCACACTGCCTCCGATGTTTTCTCAGTTGTCACAGCAAACACAAGACTGATGTTTCTTTTCACCCGTCGGTCATTATGTCAGCCTCTTCGAAGGGAGAGAGCCCCATTTTCCTCCTGTTTTGCTTTAAGGAGTTGATAGAAAGCAAATAACAGAGAGTTTACCTGGAAAGACCATAAGATGCAGATCAAATGAGTTACTTTCAAATGGCACAGATTTGATGTAACGGATACAAAGAAGCTGGGGTGAGATGAAGAGAGTTTTTGTGACCTAAAATACCCTGACAAGGTCTTGGAAGGAGATTTGATCATCGCTTTTAAAAGAGAAGTGGCTAAATATTTAGAAGTGGAAACATTTGCAGAGCCATGAGGAGAGGGGGGTTGTCAATTGGCTAGTTCTTTCAAACAGCTGGCTTCGGCGCGTAGGCCCGAATAGCCTTTTTCAGCACTGTCTGATTGCACGAAACCATCCTTAACCAAAGCACAAGAAGATGAGACAACTTTTGAAATGCATTTTCTGTCACACAAGGTGGTGTTACTTCTATGTGTTTTTTTAAATTGCTTTCTCTCATGGGGTTATTGTAACACAGGATTTTCAATACATAAATAATAGTGATGATTGGCAGGAATGCCGTTGTGTGATACTAGGTGAAAATTCACCCTGCTGCTGTATTTCCAGTTTAAGAACTCTGATTGGGAGATCGGCAGTAGCGCCATAGCAAAGATCTTGCAACCAGCATGGCGTTGGAAGAGTAAACTATGCAGTTCCAAAAGTGAAAAGCAATCAGCAAGATGTGTCAGCAATTCTCACACACTACACACAATCAAGCAACATCCCGATGCATGTTCCTTTCGGAATGGGAGGGTGCGGATATACGCTGTTGAGGATTCTGCCAAAGCAATATCTTGTAAGAAGCTTTTAGGGAAGGATGGTAACTACTAAAGCAGGTACATCTTCACTTGACTACGTAGAACTTACAGCAGAGTGACACTGGACAGTACAGATGTTTATGCTCCACATGAGCTTCCTCCCACTCTCTGTTTGTCTCACTCAATCAACATATCTTTCTATTCCCCTCTCCCTCATGCGTTTATTTAGCTTCTTAAATGCATGACTGCTATTCACCTCAACTGCTCCAATGTGGTAGCGAGTTCCACATTCTCACCAGCCTCTAGATTAAGACGTTTCTTGTGAAGTCCTCACTGAATACCTTTAGTGCTTACATTATCATCTTGGCCCTATTTCTGGCCTCTCCGTAAGTGGAAACATCTTCCCAATGTCTAACATATCAAATTATTTCATTATCCTCAAGGCCTCAATCAGCTCATCCTCCAGCCTTCCCTTTTCTGGACCAATGGGAGCCACATCTTCCAGTCCTATTCAGTGATTACATTTGTAATGATGTACACATGGTACATAATCTGTATATGGGGCTGGATTCCTCGGCGCCGGGGGCAGAGTTATAGATGCGGCCGAGAGTCCAGTGTTGTCCAAAAATTGGGGTCGCCGATGATCTGGGCCCCTGCTGCCGGTGGCATTGAGGTTCGTGTCCCGCGTTAGCGGGAGGATGCAGATGACTCAAATTGATCCATTTGCATCCTATTAATGGGCTGGATTCTCCAAACCCGTGTCATTCTCCAGTCTCCCGGGCCGGGATTCACGTGGGCGAGAATTGGTGCAGGTATTTCCAGGCGTGGCCTTGACGCAGTGGACCTCACGGTGGGCCAAGGGGGTAACTCGATCAGGGAGTTGCCCCCAAAGCCCATCGGAGAGTCCCTCTCCCCCGACAATGCAAATCCTGCCCACACCACCCCCACCAGACGCCCACTTCAAAGACCCCATTACAGAGACCCCCACTAGAAAACCCTCCATAAGAGAGACCACTACCAGAAACCCCCCATTGCAGAGACCCCCACCAGAAACTCACCACAGCGAAACCTTTACCAGAAACCCCTCGTTGTAGAGACCCCCACCAGAAACCCACCACAAGCGAAACCCTTATCAGAAACCCCCCATTGCAGAGACCCCCACCAGAAACCCACCACAAGCGAAACCCCTACCAGAAACCCCGCATTGCAGAGACCCCCTCCAGAAACCCACCACAAGCGAAATACCGACCAGAAACCCCCCATAAGAGAGTCCCCACAAAAAAAAACCACAAGAGACCCCCACCAGAAACCCCCCCAAGAGAGACACCCACCATAGACCCCTATGAGAGACCGCTCCCAGACCCCCCCATTGCAGAGGCCCCCACCATAGATCCTCCCATAAGAGAGACCCCACCACAGACCCCCCATAAAAGAGACCCCCACCAGAGATTGCCCCAGAAGAGAGATGTCCACAAGAGACCAATATTACAGAGACCCCCACCAGAAACCGCTTCATAAGAGAAACTCCTGTCAGAAACCCCCTTTTGTGAGGGCCACAAAGAATCCAGCACGAGTTGTAGAATAGAAAGAAATAACATTTATTTACAATAAGAACATAAGAATTAGGAACAGGAGTAGGCCAGCTGGCCCCTCGAGCCTGCTCCGCCATTTAATGAGATCATGGCTGATCTTTGTGGACTCAGCTCCACTCTCCGGCCCGTACACCATATCCCCGAATCCCTTTATTCTTTAGAAAGGCATCTATCTTTTTCTTAAAAACGTTGAAATAAGGAGCCTCAACTGCTTCACTGGGCAAGGAATTCCAGAGATTCACAACCCTTTGGGTGAAGAAGTTCCTCCTACACTCCGTCCTAAATCTACCTCCCCTTATTTTGAGGCTATGCCCCCTAGTTCTGCTTTCCCCGACCAGTGGAAACAACCTGCCCGCATCTATCCTATCTATTCCCTTCATAATTTTATATGTCTCAATAAGATCCCCCCGCATCCTTCTAAACTCCAATGAGCACAGTCCCAGTCTACTCAACCTCTCGTCATAATCTATTCCCCTCAACTCTGGGATCAACCTAGTGAATCTCCTCTGCACTCCCTCCAGTGCCAATATGTCCATTCTCAGGTAAGGAGACCAAAACTGAACACAATACTCCAGATGCGGCCTCACCAACACCTTATACAATTGCAGCATAACCTCACTAGTCTTGAACTCCATCCCTCTAGCAATGAAAGACAAAACTCGATTAGCCTTCTTAATCACCTGTTGCACCTGCACACCAACTTTTTGCGACTCGTGCACCAGCACACCCAGGTCCCTCTGCACAGCAGCATGTTTTAATACCTTACCGTTTAAATAATAATCCATTCTGCTGTTATTCCTCCCAAAATGGATAGCCGCATACTTGGCAACATTGAATTCCATCTGCCAGACCCTAGCCCATTCACCTAACCTATCCAAATCCTTCTGCAGACTTCCGGTATCCTCTGCACTTTTTGCTTTACCACTCATCTTAGTGTCGTCTGCAAACTTGGACACATTGCCCTTGGTCCCCAACTCCAAATCGTCTATGTAAATTGTGAACAACTGCGGGCCCAACACTGATCCTTGAGGGACCCCACTAGTTACAGGTTGCCAACCAGAGAAACACCCATTTATGCCCACTCTCTGCTTTCTGTTAGTTAACCAATCCTCTACCCATGCTACCACTTTACTCTCAATTCCATGCATCTTTAGTTTATGCAGCAACCTTTTGTGTGGCACCTTGTCAAAAGCTTTCTGGAAATCCAGAGATACCACATCCATTGGCTCCCCATTATCTACTGCACTGGTAACGGCCTCAGAAAATTCTACCAAATTAGTCAGACATGACCTACCCTTTGTGAACCCATGCTGCGTCTGCCCAATGGGACAATTTCCCTCCAGGTGCCCCGCTATTTCCTCCTTAATGATAGATTCCAGCATTTTCCCTACAACCGAAGTTAAGCTTACCGGCCTATAATTACCCGCTTTCTGCCGACCTCCTTTTTTAAACAGTGGTGTCACATTTGCTACTTTCCAATCCTCTGGGACCATTCCAGAGTCTAGTGAATTTTGATAAATTATTACTAGTGCGTTTACAATACCCCTAGCCATCTCTTTTAACACTCTGGGATGCATCCCATCAGGGCCAGGAGACTTGTCTACCTTTAGCCCCATTAGCTTGCCCAATACTGCCTCCTTAGTGATTACAATTATCTCAAGGTCCTCACCTATCATATCCTTATTCCCATCAGTCACTGGCAGGTTATTTGTGTCCTCCACTGTGAAGACTGACCCCAAAAACCTGTTCAGCTCCTCAGCCATTTCCCCGTCTCCTATTATTAAATCTCCCTTCTCATCTTCCAAAGGACCAATATTTACCTTAGCCACTCTTTTTTGTCTTATATATTTGTAGAAGCTTTTACTATCTGCTTTTATGTTTTGAGCCAGTTTACTTTCAGAGTCTACCTTATCTTCTTTAAGGCTTTTTTAGTAGCTTTCTGTTGTCCCCTAAAAACTTCCCAGTCCTCTAGTCTCCCACTAATTTTTGCCACTTTGTATGTTTTTTCCTTCAATTTGATACTCTCCCTCACCTCCTTAGATATCCACGGTCGATTTTTCCCCTTTCTACCGTTGTTCTTTTTTGTCGGTATGAACCTTTTCTGAACACTGTGAAAGATCGCTCGGAAGGTTCTCCACTGTTCCTCAACTGCTTCACCATGAAGTCTTTGCTCCCAGTCTACCTTAGCTAGTTCTTCTCTCATCCCATTGTAATCGCCTTTGTTTAAGCACAAAACACTAGTGTTTGATTTTACCTTGTCATTCTCCAACTGTATTTTAAATTCCACCATATTGTGGTCGCTCCTTCCAAGAGGATCCCGAACTATGAAATCATTAATCAATCCTGCCTCATTACACAGGACCAGATCCAGGACCGCTTGTTCCCTTGTAGGTTCCATTACATACTGTTCCAGGAAATTATCCCGGGCACATTCTATAAACTCCTCCTCAAGGCTGCCTTTACCAACCTGGTTAAACCAATTGATATGCAGATTAAAATCTCCCATGATAACCGCTGTACCATTTCTACATGCATCCGTTATTTCTTTGCTTATTGCCTGCCCTACCATCCTGTTACTATTTGGTGGCCTATAGACTACTATCAGTGACTTTTTCGCCTTACTATTCCTGATTTCCACCCAAATTGATTCAACCTTGTCCTCCATAGCACCAATATCATCCCTTACTATTGCCCGGATGCCATCCTTAAACAACAAAGCTACACCACCGCCCTTACCGTCCATTCTATCCTTTCGTATAGTCTGATACCCTTGGATATTTAACTCCCAGTCGTGACCATCTTTTAACCATGTTTCAGTAATGGCCACTAAATCATAGTCATTCACGATGATTTGTGCCATCAACTCATTTACCTTATTTCGTATACTACGAGCATTCAGGTAAAGTACACTTATGCTGTTTTTTATGTCTTTGTTATGAATCCTAACACCTTGATCAGTAACTTTTCGCAATTTATTTTTCCTCTTACCCTTTCTCCTAATTTTCCTTGTCTTTGAACCCATATCTCTACATAATAACCTGTCACGTAACCTGCTGCCTTGATCTCCATTAACCATTATACTGTCCATAGCTTTACACTTCCCTTCCCCCCAACTTGCTAGTTTAAAGTCCTTGTGACCAACCTATTTATCCTATTCGCTAGAACACTGGTCCCAGAATGGTTCAGATGAAGACCGTCCCAACAGTACAGGTCCCTCCTGCCCCAGTACTGATGCCAATGCCCCATGAAATGGAATCCCTCTTTCCCGCACCACTCCTTTAGCCACGTGTTAACTTCTCTAATTTTCTCAACCCTATGCCAATTGGCACGTGGCTCGGGTAGTAATCCAGAGATTATAACCCTGGAGGACCTGTTCTTTAATTTAGTCCCTAGTGTTTGATAATCCCCAAACAGGTCCTCTTTCCTAGTCTTACCTATGTTGTTAGTCCCAACGTGGACCACAACAACTGGATTCTCCCCCTCCCTCTCCAAAATCCTTTCAAGCCGATCAGAGATGTCCCTCACCCTGGCACCGGGCAGGCAACATACCATGCGGGACTCTCGATCTGGCTTATAAAGGATGCCATCAATCCCCCTAATTATAGAATCCCCTACAACTACCACTTGTCTTTTTGCTCCCCCCTCTTGAATGGCTTCCTGTACCATGGTGCAGTGGTCAGTCAACGCATCCTCCCTACAGCCCTCTTCCTCATCCACACAGGGAGCAAGTACCTCATACCTGTTGGACAAGGTCAAGGGCTGAGGCTCCTCAACTCCTAAACTCAGGATCCCCCTACCTGCCTCCCTTGCAGTCACACCACTCTGTCCCTGACCACTGTCCGAATTAACAGAACTTATTCTACCGGGTGTGACTGCCTCCTGAAACAAAGCGTCCAGGTAATGTTCCCCCTCCTGATGTGCCGCAGTGTGTGCAGCTCGGTCTCCAGCTCATCAATTCTGAGCCGAAGTTCCTCGAGCAGCCAACACTTGCTGCAGATGTGGTCACTGACGGTCTCAATGGGATCCACCAGTTCCATCATCATACAGCAACAGCACATCACCTGTCCAGCCATATTCAACTAGTTAATTAATTTAAATTAAAAAAAAAAAAAATCTTTATAGAACCTCAAGGATAAACCCGAACACCAACAAAAACACAGCCACTCACCTGAACTCAGTCACTCACCTAAACTCAGATGCACTCTGTTCCAATCAGCACTCAGTCACTCACCTAAACTCAGATGCACTCTGTTCCAATCAGCACTCAGTCACTCAGCTAAACTCAGATGCACTCTGTTCCAATCAGCACTCAGTCACTCACCTAAACTCAGATGCACTCTGTTCCAATCAGCACTCTGTGACTAAAGGCACTCCTGCCACACCTTTTGTGCACTCACCTCTCCCAGCACTATCCCGGCTCTCTCCTCCCGCGCTTTTTAAATCTCCCGGCTCTTTCCTCCGGCGCTCTTTTCGCTGTCCCGGCTCTCTCTGCTCCCGCGCTGTTTTCGCTGTCCCGGCTCTCTCCTCCCGCGCTTTTTAAATCTCCCGGCTCTCTCCTCCGGCGCTGTTTTCGCTGTCCCGGCTCTCTCTGCTCCCGCGCTGTTTTCGCTGTCCCGGCTTTCTCCTCCCGCGCTTTTTAAATCTCCCGGCTCTCTCCTCCGGCGCTGTTTTCGCTGTCCCGGCTCTCTCTGCTCCCGCGCTGTTTTCGCTGCCCTGGCTCTCTCTGCTCCCGCGCTGTTATATATATATATACAACAGCAGCAGTAACTCCCTTGCTGCTCACTCCTCTCTAGCTGGTTCCAAATTGGCCAGCTCTATTTATGCAGGGAATCTGCTAATGATTTATCCACCCCCCTCATTGGCGAAGCTCATACTCCCTAAGGATTATGGGATTGCCATTAGTCCCCAGACAGTGGTAAGCAGGCAGGTTATAACACCCTCCATAAAAGAGAATCCCACTAGAAACCCCCCATTAGAGAGACCCTTCCACCAGATACCCCCATTACAGAGGCCCCTACCAGAAACACCCCTTCCAGAACCCTCCCATAAGAGAGACCCCCACCACAAATTCCCCCGTAAGAGACACCCCCACCAAAGACCCGCCATTACAGATACCCCTACCAGAAACACCCATTCCAGAAACCCCCCATAAGAGAGACCCCCACCAGAAATCACCCCATGAGAGCACGCATGGTAGCACAATAGTTAGCACAGTTGCTTCACAGTTACAGGATTCCAGGTTCGATTCCCGGCTTGGGTCACTGTCTGTGCTGAGTCTGCACGTTCTTCTCGTGTCTGCATGGGTTTCCTCCGGGTGCTCCGGTTTCCTCCCACAGTCCAAAGATGTGCATGTCAGGTGGATTGGCCATGCTAAATTGCCCTTAGTGTCCTAAAAAAAAGGTTAGATGGGGTTACTGGGTGATGGGGTTGGGATGGAAGCGTGGGCTTAAGTAGAGTGCTCTTTCCAATAGCCGGTGCAGACTCGATGGGCCAAATGGCCTCCTTCTGCACTGTAAATTCTATGATTCAGAGACCCCCACCAGAGACCCCCCCATTGCAGAGACCCCTGTCTGGAAGCTAGCGAGCAGTGCAGACCGAAACAGTGAAAAAAAATCATTGCTTCAATACTCACCTGTGCAATACACCTGATGACTCAGGCAGAGGAAGCAGCACTTGTAAATTCCTAGAACGCAAAAACCACATCAGCTGGGTTTAACCCCCTCAGATATTTGATCTGCAAGGCTTTCATTCACATCAATGGGAATTGGTTTTACTTGGCTGTGACTGACAGATGGGACAAAGCCAACCACAAAGTCTGTATTATTTAATTTCACTTCCCTTCACACTTGAATGGATATCAAGTACCCTGATGTGAAACTAACCTCAATGTGTATAAACATCTAGCTATGATTGGCAGCTTTTGGACCACATCAAAAGCAGTTAAGTGTTTTCTGCAGAGAAAAAAGATTGAGAGCACTTAACTGCCTCTGGTACAGCTCCTGTAATGGGGTCGTTGGTGGGGCTCGGTGGGAGGGGAGGGTCACTCTCATACTGTGCGAGGAGGGATGGGGTGAGCCAGCAAATCCCATGGCGAGGGGCGGAACTGCGTTGCGTGGGAAGGGCAGGGGGTCAGCTGCTGGACTCTGTTCTCGGGCTGCCCACTCCAAATCCCAATAGTGGGATTCACAAAGGAATCCTTCGCAATTCCCACCATGCATAAATGTGCATGGCAAGAGTTAGTGAATCGCCTCTGGATTCGCGCTCCCAGCTTGAGCGCAAATCAGAGCTGATTCATCTCCAGCAGGAGTCTCCCAAATGGAGAATTCAGCCCATGGTTTCCTGTTTGGGACATCACAGAGGAAATATCGTGCTGAAACAGGCCATTCGGCCCAACGAGTCCATACCAGTGCTTATGCTCCACTTAATCCATTCTCCCTCAGATGCTTGTTCTGCTTCCCTTTGAATGCAACAGTGCTATTTGCTGCAACCTGTGGTCAACACAGCATTCTGAACTACGTGCAAAGTTATCACCTAGCCAGTGTTATCTTGGAATGGGAGGAATCGATCAGAATTAGTCTTGTTAGAATTTTTTTTAATGGGCAATTCACATATAGGCTGAGTCCAGTCCAATTTAAGTTGGGATGCATTTTAGATGGTCCGTCTCATTCAAAGGAGTGGCACAGCTCATGTAGACTTGAGAAGGTTTTACTCTGTACAATTGCTACTCTTTGTCACATTGAGGATTTGAACTGCTCCAGCCGCGAAGAACTTGGCAAGTCAGGATGGCCGAGAAAGATTGCTGTTTAGAGTTAAGCTATTCCCCAAGAACTCGGTCATTTTACAATTCAACTGATCATTTTTACAACTTGATGAGGAAATATTTGATGAAAGACAGCCCCAAAGGTTCAGGCAATATTTCTTTTGTTATGTAAGGGGATTGAAAAACAGGAAATGATTTCACCCGCTTTCTTTTGGCAGTTCCATACTTAGTCACTTCTCAGGGGGCAAAGGTCACTGTTCTAGCCTCCATTGTTGTCAATTAGCTGTCAGTATTGAAAATATTTTCCCACACAATACCAGCCCCTTCGGCCAATTACGATTCGCTCCAGAGGGATAGTGGATTGAACTGAATGTAACAAGTAGCCATATGATTATGATCCCTTGCGCGCACAAAGGCAGCTGGGAAGGTTTCTCAGATGAAATATGTTTATTTTTTTATTCTTGCATGGATTGTGAATGATGCTGGCAAGACCAGCATTTGTTACTCATCACTAATCACCCTTGAAAAAGTGGTGGGGAGCCACTTTCTTGGACTGTTGCTGTCCATTGGGTGTAGGTAAAACTACAGTGCTGTTAGGAAGGGGGCTCCAGGTTTTTTTGACCCATCGAAGATACTCGGTATAGTCAGGATGGTGTTTGGTTTTGAGGGGAACTTGCAGGTGGGGGTGTGCCCGTATTTCTGCTGCCCTTGACCAGGTAGAAGTCGCAGGTTTGGAAGATGGTATCGAAGGAGCATTGGTGAGTTTCTGCAGTGCATCGTGTACATGATACCCACAGCAGCCATGGTGCATCAGTGGTGGAGGGAGTGGATGTTTAAATTGGTGGGGGTATGCTGATCAAACGGACTGCTTCACCTGGGTAGTGTCAAGTGTCCTGAGTGTTGTTTGAGCAGAACCCATCCAGGCAAATGGAGAGAATTCCATTACACCCCTGACTTGTGCCTTACGGAAGGTAGACTCAGGCGTCAGGAGAGAAAGTGCTTGCTGCAGACTTCCCAGTTTCTGATCTGCTCTTGTAACCATAGTGTTTAGGTGGTTGATCCAATTCAGTTTCTGGTCAATGATGGTCAATGGGTGAGAGGTTAGTCCAGTGGAGCACTTTCAACCATGGGTTTGGTGAGTCGAGAGCCAGGGAGAGCTCTCCCAGGCTATCTGCGTCTAACAGCTGTAGGTTCAAGTCCTACTTCATGTTAAGACCATAATGTAGGCTGAATCCTCAGTGCAGTCCAAATACTGCCATTTTATGTTTGGGTGAGTCATTAAACTGAGGTCCCACCTCCTTGCTCAGTTGCACATAAATGTTGCTACCAATTGTGTACTTTACATGTTTAAGCATGTAATTGAGCCACAGCCAGTGCTCGACTGAAAAGTTTGGAAATGGAAGAAAAAAAACTGAGGAACGAGTAAGCAACTTATAATTCTGTTTCCTGATGGGGATCTTTCTGCTTCAGCCACTAAAGAGTTAATAATTCACAGATGTTTTGTGTAACACCAATGAGGTAATCTTTTATGAATCATTTACAAATGCTCCGAATATAGAGCATGCTTCCCCCCCCCCCCCCCCCCCAACCCCGCCACCACTGACTCCTGCTTCCCACTTTTCTGGAGATGGGACGTTTCCCACTCAATGCTGTTAGCTGTGTCAGTCTCAAGTTAATGCAGCAACCTCCGCTGAATGCCCTTATCTGGTCTGTACCTCGGCAACACACTGAATCCCAAAATGCCTTTCAGATGGGAGTGTACTTCAGGAATTTGCTCGATGACCTCCAAATTTTAACACTCCAGGCCATTTTGGTGTTCAATCAAGCAAAGCCCAAATATGCACTGCTTTTTCTGCCAACCCATAGCCTGCTGCTCATTCCGGACTCCCCCAATTTTTGGCCAATCCTGAAATTCATATCTGTAGATCCACCCGACCCTTCGGAATCTCACAACCTATCAAAAGGAAGAGAGTACACATAAAAAACCCCGTCAATCAGGGGACACAGGTTTAAGGTGTCTGGCAAAAGAATCTGAGGCAGCCTGAGGAAATGTGTTTCTTTTACACAGCGAGATGTTGTGATCTTGGCCGATTTAACCGGAAAAACAAGCGTCCCGTTGTCGGCGGGTTTAGGGCAGTGTTTCCCGGCGCTATAACTCCGCTATCAACGGGGCTCTGGTATTTTTACGAGCCTCAGCGGGCTGCACCCACCTTCATTTCCTGCACTGAGGAGCTCCTTCGATGCCCCAACACGACCCCCCAGGCTCCCCAACAACCCAATGTACCGGTTGGGTGATCCGCGAGCCCCCCCTCCCCGCCCCCCTTCCCGGACCCCACCTCATAGGGCAAGGTCCCCGGCATGGGCAAAATGCCACCTTAGCACCATGACACTGCCAGCCTGGCATGGTGAGCCAGGTAAATCCTGTGAGAGGCCTCTTGTGAGGTTTACCGGCCGCGTTGCGTCCCAGGTCGGGTTCGATGCGGTCGTTGGATCACGACTCTGGAATACGCCGTCTGAAAGGGTGGAGGGCAAATTCAAGAGTAAAATTCAAAAGGGAATTAGACAAATACTTGAAAGGAAAAGAAAACAGGATTTGAGGAAAGGCAAAGGGTTGTGGTTAATTGGAATGCACCGCCAAACAGCCGGATAGATTTCCGGGAAGTGTTGAAGAGGTATCAGGGATTGTTGATCGTAAATAGGAGGTGAAATTTTAGATACATTCTACCTGAAGTGGGTTAGAGCGGGGGTAGGTGTTGAGGAACAGAGAAATAAGTATAAAAACAGGACTCAATGAGTACAGAGTCACAGACTCTAAGGGGAAAACGATAAGCATGAAGTTAAACAAGATGAGTCAATGCAAATAATGGCAAGGAGAAAAACAGAACTTCTTTGATGCGACCATCAATTCACACGAGACGATTAGTAGAAGTGAACAGTGATTTTAATAAGCTAGATCTGTGCCTGCCTGCGACTGCTCTGTACTGAGTGCCGCCTACAGGCTGCAGGTTTATATACCACCCCCGAGGAGTCACAGGCGGAGCCCACAAGGGCATCAACATAATACAATACAATACAGTGGTGAATTGTAGCAGCAATACCTTCACCACATTCACTCCCTGTTAAAAAATTGAAGTCCAGTGGGGGTGAAGTGGGCTCACAGATCGAGTCTGTCTGGCGCCTTGATCGTTCGCTGCGATTGCCTGAGCTCTGGTTTCGCTGCGGGCACGGGTGTTGAACTCGTCGCTGTGGGCACGGGTGTTGGGCTCGTTGAGTCTGGGAGCGTGTCGTCTGGAGCTTCATCACGGTGGGTCGGCGATGGGGGGGGGAGGGATGTAGGCCGTGTAAGGGCGGGGGCGGTGTTTGGTGTAGGGGGGTGCGTAGGTGATGGTCGCTGGGGAACCGGCGGGTGCCAGATCCCGGAGGGAGACCTTATCTTGTCGGCCGTCGCGGTGCGCCACATAGGCAGACTGAGGGTTGGCATGTAGGAGCTGGACCCTCTCGACCAGGGGGTCTGACTCATGGCTCCTCATGTGCTTCTGGAGGACGACAGGCCCCGGTGTTGTCAGCCAGGACGGAAGCGACACCCCGGAGGTGGATTTTCTGGGGAAGACAAATAGACGGTCGTGAGGGGTCTCGTTCGTGGCTGTGCAGAGGAGCGACCGAATGGGAGGACCTCCTGCCAGCGGGAAACAGGGAGACGTCTAGACCGTAGGGCCAGAAGGACGGCCTTCCATACCGTCGCGTTCTCCCTCTCCACCTGTCCGTTTCCCCAGGGGTTGTAGCTGGTAGTCCTGCTCGAGGCAATGCCCTTACCGAGCTGGTACTGACGCAGCTCATGAAAGAGGAGCCCCAGTCACTGTGGACGTAAGTGGGGAAACCGAACAGGGTGAAGATGCTGAGCAGGGCCTTAATGACAGTGGCCGCGGTCAAGTTGGGGTACGGGATGGCAAAGGGGAAATGGGAGTACTCATCAACGACGTTGAGAAAGTACACATTGCGGTCAGTGGAGGGGAGGGGCCCTTTGAAATCGACGCTGAGGCGTTTAAAGGGGTGGGAGGCCTTCACCAGGTGGGCCTTATCTGGCCGATGGAATTGCGGCTTACACTCCACGCAGACTTGGCAGTCCCTGGTCATGGCCCTGACCTCCTCGGTGGAGTAGGGCAGGTTGCGGGCCTTGATGAAGTGGAGTGACCCCCCGGGTGACAGAGGTCATTGTGGATGGCCCGGAGTCGGTCATCTTGCGCGCTGGCGCATGTGCCGCGGGACAGGGCATCTGGGGGCTCATTGAGCTTCCCAGGTCGATACACGATATCATAATCATAGGTGGAGAGTTCGATCCTCCACCTCAAGATTTTATCATTCTTGATCTTGCCCCGCTGTGTGTTGTTGAACATAAAGGCTACCGACCGTTGGTCAGTGACGAGGGTGAACCTCCTACCAGCCAGGTTGTGCCTCCAATGCCGCACAGTTTCCACAATGGCTTGAGCTTCCTTTTCGACAGAGGAGTGTCGAATCTCGGAGGCGTTGAGGGTACGGGAAAAGAAGGCCACGGGCCTTAAGGGTTAAGTTAAGGGTAGCGGCCAGGGTGACATCCGACGCATCGCTCTCCACCTGGAGAGGATGGACACGTCCGCCGTGTGCATCGCGGCCTTGGTAATGTCTGCCTTGATGCAGCTGAAGGCCAAGCGGGCCTCAGTCATCAGGGAACAGATGGTGGCTTTGATAAGTGGGCGGGCTTTGTCCGCATAGTTGGGGACCCACTGGGCATAATATGAAAAGAACCCCAGGTATCTCTTCAGGGCCATGGGGCAGTGGGGAAGGGGGAGGTGCAGGAGGGGGCGCATGCGGTCGGGGTCGGGCCCTAGGACTCCGTTTTCCACGACATAGCCAAGGATGGCGAGTCGGGTTGTGCGGAAAACGCATTTGTCCTTGTTGTAGGTGAGATTCAGGGATTGGGCGGTTTGGAGGAACTTCTGAAGGTTGGCGTCGTGGTCCTGCTGATCATGGCCGCAGATGGCGACATTATCCAAGTACGGAAACGTGGCCCACAGCCAGTACTGGTCAACCATTCAGTCCATCGTTCTTTTGAAGACCGAGACCCCGTTGGTGACACCGAAGGGAACCCTGAGGAAGTGGAAGAGGCGGCCGTCTGCCTCGAAGGCAGTGTCGTGGCGGTCTTCCGGGTGGATCGGAAGCTGGTGGTATGCGGACTTCAGATCTACCGTGGAGAACACCCGGTAGTGTGCAATCTGATTAACCATGTCCGCTATGCGGGGAAGGGGGTACGCATCGAGTTGCGCACGATGTAACGATTTATGGTCTGGCTGTAGTCTACAACCCCGGTCCTGACGACCACCACTTGGGCTCTCCAGGAGCTATTACTGACCTCGATGATCCCCTCCCTCAAGAGCCGCTGGATCTCCGACTTGATAAAAGTCCTGTCCTGGGCACTGTACCGCCTGCTCCTGGTGGCGATGGGTTTACAGTCGGAGGTGGGGTTCGCAAAGAGTTAGGGAGGGGTGACCTTAAGGGTCGTGAGGCTACATACGTTGAGAGGGGGCAGGGGTCCGCCGAAAGTCAGGGTCAGGCTTCTGAGGTTGCACTGGAAATCCAGTCCTAACAAAAGAGGGGCGCAGAGATGGGGAGGACATAGAGTTTAAAATCGGCGTACCCGGCGCCCTGTATCGCGAGGTTCGCGACACCGTACCCCCGGATCTGCACTGAATGTGATCCGGAAGCAAGGGAGATTGTTTGGGATGCGAGGGAAATCTGGAGGGAACAGCGCCTTACCGTGTCCGGATAGATGAAGCTCTCCATACTCCCAGAGTCAAACAGATAGGGCATTTTGTGCCCACTGACCCGGACAGTCGTCATGGAGTTCTTGAGGTGCTTGGGCCGTGACTGGTCGAGAGTGACTGTGCGTGGTCGGTGGTAGCGGGGTGGTCCCAAGATGGCGGCCCCCATCGGTCGCACGTATCGGGTGGATTTGAAGATGGCAGCCAAGATGGCGCCCCCTTCGGTCGCACGTGTCGGGTGGCGTTGAAGATGGCGGCCATGATGGCGGCCCCCATGAGTCGCACATGTCGGGTAGGGTTAAAGATGGCAGCCCCCATGGATAGCACGAGGCGGATGCTGCGTCAGAAGGGGGCGGTACCGGCAGGCACGCAGCCACGCTGCGGGGTCTGTGGGCCTGTGAGTCGGGCCTGCGATTTTGGAACTTTGGGTCGGGCCAAGCAGACTTTGACAAAATGTCCTTTCTTGCTGCAGTCGCTGCAGGTCGCGTTCCAAGCTGGGCAACGCTGCCTGGGGTGCTGGTTCTGACCACACAAATAGCAAGGCGGCCCCCCGGGGTGGGTGGGCAGCCGCACGGCACAGGCTTGGGACACCCTCGGCTCGGGTGATGGTCGCGCCTCCGGCGCCCACGAGGAAGTCGTGTGGTCAGAGGGGAAAGCATTTAGACTCTGGAAGGCTACCTCTAATGAGGTGGATAGTTTTACCGTCTCTTCTAGGTTGAGGGCTCCCTTTTCGAGCAGGCGCTGTCTGACATAGTTGGACCGGACTCCAGCCACATAGGTGTCCAGGATGGTGAGTTCCATGTATTACGAGGCCGTGACATCCTTGTAGTTGCAGTTTCGAGCGAGCACCCTCAGGTCGCGTAGATATTCCTCCAGCAATTCCCTGGGGCGTTGACGACGTGTGGTGAGGAGATGCCGTGCGAACACTTCGTTCACTGGCCTCACGTAATGTCTTTTCAGGATCACGACCGCGTCTGCGTACGTGGTCGTGTCTTCGCTTAGTACAGAGATTCTGTGGCTCATCCGGGCGTGGAGGAGACTCAGCTTGTGTGCCTCGGTGACGGCGGGCGAGGAGGAGGCGGCGAGGTAGGCCTCAAAGCAGCGGAGCCAGTGTGAAAAGATTCCTTTGGCTTCAGCTGCCCGTGGGTCGTGTTGCAGTCGATCAGGTTTGAGGGCGGCTTCCATTGCAATATCTTAGCTTATTAAATTGATGTGACCATCAATTCACACGAGACGATTAGTAGAAGTGAACAGTGGTTTTAATAAGCTAGATCTCTGCCTGCCTGCGAGTGCTCTGTACTGAGTGCCGCCTACAGGCTGCAGATCTATATACCACCCCCGAGGAGGCGGAGCCACAGGCTGAGTCCACAAGGGCATCAACTTAATACAATACAGTGGTGAATTGTAGCAGCAATACGTTCACCACATTCTTCAAAGCATTTATTTCTGGAACAAGGGTTATGGGGATAAGGCGGGAAAGTGGAGTTGACAATTATCACATCAGATCAGTCATGACTCATTGAATGGCGAAACAGACTCACTGTGCTGAATTGTCTACCAATGCTCCTATGTCTTAATGTCCAATGACGTACAGGATTGGCCATGATCAATGCGTGGGGTTACGGGGATAGGGTAAAGGAGTGGACTTCAGTCGAATGTTCTTTCAGAACGGGTGCCGACACAATGAGGTGCATATGACTCGGGCGAGAATGGGTTCTTCCGGGGGTAGCAGATAAGTGAGAGGTGTGGGCGGGGGCCAGCGAATCACACGCACATGTTTTGGGGTTGCAAAAAATTGGGAAGATTCAGGGCGTGAGTGTTCACTAGCCAGGACAGTGGAGGAGGAGGTGGACCCGGACCCTTTGGAGGCGACATTTCGGGTTGCAGAGAAGCTGGAGCTCATGGAGAGGAGGAAGGCCGATGTCGACGTCTGATTGCACGGTGACGAATTTTGCTGGAGTGGCGGTCGGCATTGCCACCAGGTGTAGCAGCTTGGTTGGGTGACCTGTATGACTTCCTGCGGTTGGGGAAGATAAAGTATGAGTTAAGGGGCTCTGCAGAGGGGCTTGAGAAAAGGTGGGGGATGTTTGTGACCGTGTTTGGGGAGCTGTTCGTCGCAGGGGGGAGGGTGAAAAAGGGGAAAACATTTGTACAGACTGTATAGTTGATTGCTGGGAAATATGTTTCCGGGGTGTTTATGTGTTGTAACCTGTTTTGATACATGTTGGTAATAAAATACATTTGTAAAAAAATTATCATTAAAAACGCATCTGGTTCACCAATGTGCTTGAAGGAAGGAAATCTGCCATCCTTACATGACCTGGGCTACATGTGACCCACGGCTGTTGGCTGGCTCTGAAATGGCCGCACAAGCTGCTCAGTTCAAGGGCAATTTGGGGTGGGCAACATATACCGGCCTTGTCAAGCCCACCAAAGGAAACATTTTAAAAAGGGTAGATGCAGAGAAACTTTCTTGTCTGGTGGGGGAGCCAAACAAAACCTGAAGATCAGAGCCAGGCATTCAGGAGAGAAGTTGGAATACAGATCTTCACACAAAGGGTGGTCGAACCCTCTCCCATTAAAAAAGAAGCGCGATTAATAACTTTCTAGCCGAGTTCAGTAGCTCTTTGCTAGCCCAGTTTGATAAGCGATATGGAGACAAGACAGAGACTTGAGACTAAACAGCCATGAACTAATTTAATGGTGGATAGACTCAAGGGGCTGAATGGTCTATTTTGGTACCCATGGGTGGGATTTTACGCTGGCAAGAGTTTATGGTCACGCAGAAGTCAATCAGCATTTCCCAGCCCCTCCCCCACTAAGATAGGTCCATAAAATTCCGCCCAAGTTCCTGTGACAAACCTGAGGCATAAACGTGATTTTCTTTCCCCTTATGAATGCTGACTGACCTGCTGTACATTTCTAGCATTTTCTGTTATGACTTTTGATGGGATTTATATCAACTCATTGAATGTTTGTAAAGAAGAAAAGAACAAGCGGTTACTGGAGTAGATTTGATCTCCTGGATCACATTTTCTGTCTCTTTTAAAGAAAGACACTCTGGCTGTATGAGAACGACTTTTAAAATTGATTTTGTAGCCAGCATATATTTGCACTGCCAGCTTTAAACCCACCCAATGATATTACAGATTGTTTCCGTTTCATGGCTGGTCAAGCCAACCAGCTTCACAGTTAGTGCTGCTATTTGCATGCTCCTAAAATAGGCACTGGAATTTTTTTTTAAATCCTACCAAAGTTCAGTTCAACTCCCAGTAAACTTGCTTTAAAGATCGACTGCTCTCCTTTCAGGGAGACTGGTTCAGAAAATAGGTTCAAATCAGGCAATGCACTTGAAGATATCCACTGAAGAGAATGTGGAAAGAGCAGAGAAATGGAATTGAGTTTTGCAAAGAGACAGGGCTTAGCAGCATTTCTGGAACAGTGGGCCAAATGGCCCCCCCGCGGTGACATTTCTATGATTATAACTAGTGATTGTCAGATCTGTGCTAATGAAGCTTTACGTTCAAAAATAATGGGTCCCACATTTAAGACAGAGATGCGGAAATTCTTGTTCTCTCAGAGGGCTGTGAGTCTTTCGAACTCTCTTCCTCAAAAGGCAGTGAAAACAGAGCCTTTGAATATGTTTAAGGCAGAGCTAGATAGAATCTTGATAAGCAAAGGGAGTGAAAGGTTCTTGAGGGTAGGTGGCAATTTGGAATTGAAGTTACAGTCAGATAAGCCATGACCTCACTGAATGGCGGAGCAGGCTCGAGAGACCGAATGTTCTACTTCTGTTCCTAATCCGTATCCCACATGTCCGTCTGTACATAGTTTTCTGTCAAATGTGGTTGATAATGCTCCTATAAAGTCCTTGAAACGTTTTGCTATGTTAGAGGTGCTATATAAATGCAAGTTGTACTGCGGTACATATTGAATCAATCCCATTTGACAGAATTGAATAAGCAATCCCAATTACAATCAACCCTCTTTTGAAGAGGTTCCATTATCTGATTACAGCAGCAACAGGCAGCGCCTTATAATGCCAGTGCCTGAGGCCCAGGCTGGCTGAGGGACACTAAGCCACAGATGAGTGAAGGTGGGGTTGAGGTCAAGGGGCAGTGGAGTGGGGTTGCAGGAGAGGGGAGAGGGGTTTCGGAGGCAAGGGCAGGTGGCTTTCAGCAGCCAACCACTCTGTCTGATGCCTGGTCCCTTTATCAAAGTCCCACATAAGAGATTAGCGTGTAAAGTTAAAGCGCATGGGATTGAGGATAGTGTACTGAGATGGATAGAAAGCAGGTTGGCAGTCAGGAAATAAAGAGTGGGAATAAACGGGCCTTTTTCCAAATGGCACGCATTGACTAGTGGGTACTGCAAGGATCAGTGCTAGGACCGCAGCCACTCACAATATATATTAATAATTTAGATGAGGGAACTAATGTGGTGCCTCACGGTGCCAAGGTCCCAGGTTCGATCCCGGCTCTGGGTCACTGCCTGTGTGGAGTTTGCACATTCGCCCTGTGTTTGCGTGGGTTTCGCCCTCACAACGCAAAGATGTGCAGGGGAGGTGGATTGGCCACGATAAATTGCCCCTTAATTAGAAAATAAAATGAATTGGGTACTCTAAATTTTAAAAAGATGAGGGAACTAATGCAATACCCCAAATTTGCAAATGACACAAAGCTGGGTGGGAGGATGAGCTGTGAGGAGGATGCAGAGATGCGTCAGTGTGATTTGGTAAGTTGGGTGAGTGGGCAGATGCATGCTCGATGCAGTATAATGTGAGAATATCCACTTCGGTAGCAAAAACAGGAAGACAAATTATTTCCTGAATGGTTATAGATTGAGAGAGTGGAATGTGCAACAAGACCTGGGTGTCCTTGTACACCAGTTGCTGAAAGTAAGCATGCAGGTGCAGCAGGCGGTGGAGAAGGCAAATGATATGTGGCCATCATTGCGAGAGGATTTGAGTACAGGAGCAGGAATGTCTTGCTGCAATTATACAGGAGAGACCACACTTGGAATATTGTGTACAGCTTCTTCATCCAGGGAGTCGTGAGCCGGTGAAATTCACTACCACAGAAAGCAGTTGATCAAGATGGAGTTAGATATAGCTCTTGGGGCTAATGGGATCAAGGCATTTGGGGGGAAAGTGGAAACAAATTACTGAGTTGGATAATCAGCCATGATCATAATAAGACCATAAGACATAGGAGCAGAATTAGGCCACTCGGCCCATCGAGTCTGCTCCGCCATTCAATCATGGCTGATATTTTTTCTCATCCCCATTCTCCTGCCTTCTCCCCATAACCCTGATCCCCTAATGAATGGTGCAGCAGACTCGAAGGGACTAATGGCCTCCTTCTGTACTTATTTTCTATGTTTCTATCAGGCATAAAGCGCCTTTTTGAGGGACTAGCCCACCCCAGCTCCGTAAGAGGTCGCTGGTAAACATGACAGGTTTTGCTGACTGGCCTTCCAAGGGTTCATTAATGAGCCAAATTGCATGGTGCCACCGGCCAGCCGGAAATCTCCTGGCCGCCACCTCTGTCCTCCAATTTAATCGAGTGAGGCTTTCCTGCTGCTGCGAGATTGAGGTGCGGTCTCACTATTGACTAAGTAGGCCTGGGCTGCCATCGCCCCTCCACCTGTTCATTCAAGTAGACAGAAAGAATTCCATGTCACTAATACAAAGCAAAACAGCAAGGAGAGTTATTTAAGATATCGGAGCAGAATTAGGCCATTTGGCCCATCGAGTCTGATCTGCCATTCAATCATGGCTGATCTCATCCTGGCCTTAACTCCACCATCCTGCCCCTTCTCCATAACCCTTCAACCCATTGCCAATTAAAAATCTGTCTAACTCCTCCTTGAATTTACTCACTGTCCCAGCATCCACCACACTCTGGGGTAGCGAATTCCACAGATTCATGTCCCTTTAGGAGAAGTAGTTTTGCCTCAAATCTGTTTTACATTTTCTACCTCTTATCCTAAAACTATGACTTTTCATTCGAGAATGCCCCAAAAGAAGAAGCATCCGCTCCACGTCTACTTTATCCGTACCTTTTAGCATCTTGTATACCTCAATTCTAAACTCTAGAGAGTAAAGGCCTAAACTGTTCAATCTCTCTTCATACGGCAAACCGCTCATCTCTGGAATCAATCTAGTGAACCTTCTCTGAACCGCCTCCAATGCCACTACATCTTTCCTCAAATAAGGGGGCCAAAACTGTGCACAATACTCCAGGTGCGGTCTCACCAGTGCTTGGTAAAGTTGCAACACTTCCTTACCTTTATACTCTCTTCCTTCAGCTATAAATGTCAACATTCTATTCGCTTTCTTTATTATCTGCTGTACCTGCATGCTAATTTTCTGTGACTCATGGACAAGGACCCCCAGATCCCTCTGCAACGGAGCATCCCGAAGTCTCTCTCCATTTAGATAATAAGTTGCCTTCCTATTTATCCGACCAAAATGCATGACCGCACCCTTATCCACCGTGAACTCCATCAGCCACATTTTGGCCCACTCTCCTAACCCATCTATATCCATTTGTAAGGTTCTTATTTCCTTATTACAACTTACTGTCCCACCTATTTTTGTGTCATCTGTGAATTTGGCGATAGAACCTTCTATCCCTGTATCCAAGTCGTTTATATAGATTGTAAATAGTTGGGGCCTAAGGACCGAACCCTGTGGCACCCCACTAGTTACATCTTGCCATCCAGAAAAAAAACTATTTATCCCAACTCTCTGTCTTCTGTCCATCAGCCAGTCTTCTATCCAAGAGAATAAATTACCCCTAATCCCATGTGATTTTACCTTTTGAATTAGCCTTCTGTGCAGCTCCTTATCAAACACCTTCCAGAAGTCCCGATATACTACATCTACAGGGTCCCCATTATCCACTTTGCTTGTGGCATCTTCGAAGAACTCAAGCAAATTAGCCAAACAAGATTTGCCCTTCATTAAACTAGGCTGACCGATGGATTGCGTTTTGACTTCCCAAATGTCTTGATATTTCTTCCTTGATAATTGATTCTAACAATTCCCCAACAACAGATGTTGAACTAACTGGTCTGTCATTTCCCACATTCTGCCTCCCTCCCTTTTTGAATAAGGGCGTTGAGTTAGCATTTTTCCAATCCACTGTAACCTTTTCTGTTTCCAGGGAATGTTGGCCTTCTTGAAACATATTTCTCAACTCTAAGGGATAAGCACTTTTCCAGCTACTGTGGTTCAGTGGGTAGCGCTGAATCTGAAGGCAAGTCCCACTTGTGTATAAAATCTTGGCTGATATTCTGGTGGACTGTTATATGGTCGGTGGTGAGATATCAAACTGTAGAAGATATCACGGCACTAGTTTGAAGAAGAACAAGCAGGTTCAGCCGGGTGTCCTGGACAATATGCATCTCTCAGTCAATATCACTAAAACAGACTATCTGGTCATTATCACAGTCTGGTTAGTGCGAGCTTCCTGTGTGTAAACTGGCTGCCACGTTTCCTACCACACCCCAAGAGTACTTAAATGGGCTGGAAGGTGGTTTGGGAGGTTGTGAAATGTGCGACACAATAAACATCTGTCTTTCTTTGCCTGAGAGGTTTATCTGACGCGGAATACAATAATAGGTTGGAGGAGACGATATTAATTATTTGGTGAATTCCAGTCTCGACAAGTGAATAATTGTCTTTTCACAACATTCTACTCACTTGCCTGGAATATTCAATGACAGGTTGCAACTTTCTATTGAAGGTTTTACACTAAGGACGTGATTTAACTTAAAAAAAAACAGAGTCCATTCTGGGCAGGATCAAGGGGTCATTCCTGGTGCTACAGGTGCCGGGAATGGCCCCGCTATCAAACGGCACTCTGATTTTTTTTCCAGCCTGTACTTAGCCGCACATCCCGCATTGCGGAGCTCCTCAGCGGAGGAAGAGTTTGGGGCGCCATTCTTAACCCAATTTCCTGACCCCTCCGACACGACCCCCGGACCTCCCCAATGCCCAACACATCTGTTGGGGTTTCCTCGAGCCTCGCCCCACCCCCCTGCACCCTGCCACACTGGCAGGGCACCCCCAGCCTGATGCCTGTCCCGGGAAAATGCGAGGCTATCCAGGTAGCACTGCCAGGGTGCCAAGCTGGCGCTGCACAGGTGACTGTGTGGTACCAGTCGTGCCAGGGTGCCACCCTGCCCTGAGGCCAACCACCTGGGGTCTCCAATCACCTGGGAGACCCCCAAAGTGCCGGCTGGCCTGGTCCCCTTTTGTTGGGACCAGTACTAATCAGCGCTCGATTGGGGTCTCCTCGGCGAGGCCGGTTGATGCCGGGTGGCCGTTTGATCCGGCACCAGCAGGGCTAAGTGTTTATTTTAACTCACTTAACTGTGCAAGACTGGGTCCCACCCATTGTGGGCCGTAACCAGATCTCGCAAGGCGTAACGGTCATCGGGAATCCCAGCTGGAGGCCTCTCCCAGGATTTACTGACCGCTTCCCATCCCAATTCCGACGGGCCATGGCCAGTAAATCATGCCCTCAATTTCAACATTGTTCGTAGAGTTATAGAATCATAGAATTTACAGTGCAGAAGAAAGCCATTCGGCCCATCAAGTCTGCACCCGCCCTTGGAAAGAGCACCCTACCCAAGCCAACACCTCCACCCTATCCCCGTAACTCAGTAACCCCACCCAACCTTTTTGGACACTAAGGGCAATTGAGAATGGCCAATCCACCTAATCTGCATATCTGTGGACTGTGGGAGGAAACCGGAGCACCCGGAGGAAACCCACGCAGATACGGGGAGAATTTACAGACTTCGCACAGAATGAGACCCAAGCCGGGAATCGAACCTGGGACACTGGAGCTGTGAAGCAGCAGTGCTAACCATTGTGCTACCGTGCCGATGAGCTTACACAGAAACTGACCATTTGCCTCAAGAGGTCTGTACTGACGTTTATGCTCCACCCCAACTTCTTCACCTAACCCCGTCAACATATTCCGCTCTGTTCTTCTTCATGTGTTTATCCAGCTTCCCCTGAGACAGCGCAACCAGTCCATATGATAGCCAGGTTCTCATTCTCACTCTTAATCATTTTCAAAACCTTGCAGCCTTCCGTGTTCTCGAGAAAAGATCCCCAGTCTGTTCAATCTTCCCCGTTCCTCTCAGTTCTGGCATTTTCATTTTAGCTTTTCATACACAGCAATGCCAGCTTCTTTCCCTCCCTTTTTTTATTTCCTCTTACTCCACCTCTTCTCTTTTTCCTCTCTTTCACCATCCCTCACTTTCATTTTCACGCCCTCTTGCTCTTTCTCCCCCCCCCCTCTCTCCGCATGCTCACTCCCTCCCTTCTCTCTCCCTCTCACCCCCTAGCTCTCCTCTGTCTCTCTTCTTTCCCCCTTCTCAGTAACCCTATCCCTTCTCCTCTTCCTCTCATCTACCTCTCTCTCGTTCTCTCCCTTGTTTCGGAAAGGCAGCCAGCATATAATTCAGGACCCCACGCACCCCGGACATACTCTCTTCCACCGTCTTCCGTCAGGAAAAAGATACCAAAGTTTGAGGTCACGTACCATCCGACTCAAGAACAGCTTCTTCCCTACTGCCTTCAGACTTTTGAATGGACCTACCTCGTATTAAGTTGATCTTTTCTCTACACCTTGCTATAACTGTAATATTATATTCTGCAGTCTCTCCTTCCTTCCCTATGTACAGTATGCATTGTTTGTACAGCATGCAAGAAACAACACTTTTCACTGTATACTAATACATGTGACAATAATAAATCAAATCAAATCAAAAACCCCCCCATCTTGCCGGCTCCTCGCTTATTGCTCTCAAAAGGAAATCTGGACAAGTACAAACGAAAGGACTCTCCCTGAATCCAGTTTAATCCAGCTTTCTAAACCAGCCCTCTGCCTTTGTGGTTTACTTAGTCCTGTTGCTTTAAACCTGCGTGTTTATGGATTCATGAACAGGAGGGCAAACGCAGAGGCCAAGCATACTAGGCCCGTTGGCTGCTGGGTGTCTTTTGTTTTTGGCATTGCTGATGTTTATGGTGGAGGAAAAGCGAGTGGTTTCTGGCAACTTTGATTGTTCCCTGAAAGGTTGACTGATGCTTTATTACAGCTGCATTCGGCCATTAAAGATAGCAAGAGCCAGAGCAGTTGTCCCAGGATCAGCGCTCACACCAATTGTGGCCATCTTGTTTGTGCTGGTGTCAGACTTTAGGTAAAATGGACGACTGCCTCTGTGATGGACAGCTTGCCTTTTCTCCCTGTTTCTCTCGTATCGCCTGATCTGTTAGATCTGCTCACACCCTTTAAATAAAAATAGATCAGCAGGTGCTCCCACATGCCAGATAAATAGTAATTGCACCCTTTCCAGAGAGTTTACAGCTTATTGGATTTGTTCGCGGTTATGTCCTCTGCTCACCTTTCGAATTCTCAGCTTCAGCTGCCTTGAGCTTGTCATTGTTTGGTGCTGTTCTGAATCAGAAAGCAGGTAAATGCGATGGTTCAAAATCGAAGAAAGAACAAAGAGGCAAACGCACTGACTTGTACTTCACAACCCCAGGATGTCCCAAAGTGCCTGACAGCCAATTAAGTACTTTTCTGAAGTGCAATCGCTCTCGCAGTGTAGGATCAGGGAGCAGCTAATTCGTCCCACAAACAGCAATAAAGTAATGAGAAAACGTCCTGGTTTTACTCCAACAAAAAGCGTAAAATGCTGGATAAACTCAGCAGGTCGAGCAGCATCAGTGGAGTGAGAAAATAGGGCTAACGTTTTGACTCTTCCTCTGAGCTGATTTCACTGATGTTGCTTCAAGGATGAATATCGGCCAGGGCCCTGGGGAGGTTCAGTGAATGATGCCACTCTTCGCAGGTGTTTAACGAGGCCAACAGGAAAAAGAAAGCCATCTCTTTCATGGTTCAATCCCTTCTTTGCTTTTCAGACCAGGGAATAAAAATGGGGCAAAAAGATAAGAAAGCACTTGAAAAGAAAAGGCCACATGACCCTTTCCCTCCATGTAGAGTGGTTATCTACTAACCATGCTGCACCCAAAAAGCAGCTCACCGCAGCGCAATGTGGCTGGTAAATGACGGGAGATCCCCTTCCGGAGATCTACCCCGGCCCACTACGCCTCACGAGATCGATCGTGATTTTGTGAGACATCGCAATGTGAAGCTCGCCCAACTTTTGGCAAATCTGCATATGAGAGCGAGATAGATAGTCTCTCTTTAATATGCAGTTCCCTGAGGTAACCGAGTCGTTGGGATCCAACCCCTTCACCTTGGAGACCTTGGGCAAGCACTGTTCGGTGCTAGTCTCTACGAACGGGGACCAGACGGAAAACACTAGTGCGGTCTCCCAGGGAATTGGAGGCCCTAAGGTGCTTATCCTCTGGGCATGGTGGCACCCTGGCACTGCTGCCTGGCTGCTAGCGTGGCACTGACAATGTGGCAGGCTGGCAGTGCCAAGGTGTCAAGCTGGAAATTTTGGGGGGCTGAGGGGTGCGCTGTGCGGGTCTGTGGACGTGTGGGGGCCTGGGGACCCCCTGATAGTGAGCTGATGCTTGGGGGCGTTGGGGGAGTTCGGGGTCACGTCGGGAGATCGAGCCACCATTTTCTCTTGCTGCACTGAGGAGCTTAGCTCAGGGAAAACGGGACTGAGTGCAGCCTCGGTGGCGTGTTCCCCGCTGAGGCCCCATATCTAACCTGATGGGCGTCAGATCGCGTGTTTCTTGGCGCTGCGAGCACCGGGAAACGGGTGGCTAAACGCACTTGCTATGGGACGCTGTTTCCATTCGGTTAGATTGGGCCCATAATCTGTTTTACCAGGAAGGTTACTGCACCCAAATACTCTCCAGTGGATCTGATACCTGCCCATGATCGAGATAACTTGCCCCTCATGTATCTGAGATCAGGTGTAGTCCACAAATCCAACAAAAATATGGAGAGACACTGGCAGGTTGGAACAGGTTGTTATGGTGCCATCTCAGAGTATGAATGTTGCCACAGGGTTTTTAACATTTAAATTGATGATTCTATTTCTGTTCAGAGGTCAATATCAACAAATTATAATGTTCAATTGCTGCAATGAAAAAATTCTATTTAATCAATTCCTGCATCATATTTGACATCCATTTTATTTAAGTGGCTAAAAGGATTAGCCAAGTTTTGGCAAAATATGCAGATGGAGGTCATTTTGTATTGCCACTCTGCCGTGCTTTGGAGTTCATGGTGGGACATTTTAAACTTCCATTATTCCAATGAACTCCAGCTGTGATAACCCCATGGAAACCAGGAGCTGTTTATATACAAATAATCACAGATGCGTTCTCCAAGGCACGCATGATTTCTAAAGGGAAGTATGCAGGAAGCAGCCTTAAAGCAGTTTAGTCTTCATGAAAAAGCGTTTACCAAACCTTTTTGAGGGAGGGTGAAAGGTGGGAGAACAACTGTGTCTCATTTTTGTGTCAAATACATATTGGTCGCAATATAACGTGACAAGAGTTTGCCTCATTGTAGAATCTTCCCGATAATAATTGTATCAGAATACGGGCTGGGATTCTCCGACCCCCCGCCGGGTCGGAGAATCGCCGGGGGCTGGCGTGAATCCCGCCCCCGCCGGTTGCCGAATTCTCTGGCATTTTTCTTTCCCTTTCTAACAATGCTGGGCGATGACCACTGTCTGTTCCTTGCAGCCCTGCGCACTCCAATCTTACAGCTTCTCCCACCGGTGGGGAATTCCGTTTCTGCCAAAGTCAATGGGCTTTTGAACGGCTGGCTGCATTTTCCAGCCCCGCCCTTCTGCTGCGACAGGGTAAAGTTCTGCTCTCCGTTTCCAGCCTCTCCCTTAGCCCAACTGCTACCGTTTCTCCTGCTCAGTTTTCACCCATAGGTCGCTCATCATTTTCCAAGAACTGATCCTTAAAAGTGGGAGGAGAAATGTTTGGCAAAAAACATTCGCTGTTTGACAGGGGGGGGGCACATTAGCTGTGGGCCATTTTCATTGGAATGACACCCTCCACAAGTAATGTGAGGTTACATTAGGATAGGTCAAATGCAGATTGATAATCACTTTGCTGAACAACTCTGTTCGGTCTTTGAGCTCCCTGTCACCTGCCACTTTAATTCTGTCTCGCTTGCACTCCAACCTTTCTGTCCTCGAACTTCGACCCTCTGCCAATGAAGCAGGCTCCTCATTCTACTGGGCACTTTGCATCCACTGGTCATAAACATTCTCAGCAGCTTCCAACCTCAACCAGAGCTTGTATTCTCTCTATGGCTCCAGCGGCTGCCAGTTCTGAAAGGCGGTTCTGGAGGTGGCAGAGATTGAGAGTTGGTGCTGGGAATTGTGATTGCTATTGGTACATGACCAGCAGAGTGGTCAGCGACCTTTGCCCTCCCACTACAGTGTGCTGCTGGGGCTTTGAGTGTTGAATTTGGATGGCAGGTTGCATAAAGCACATTGTATTCACTTCAGCATAAAATGTTGGAGGTCCTGTAGTGCAGTGGGTAGCGTCTCTGACTCTGAGCCAGATGTTCTGCGTTCAAGTCCCACCCAAGGATTTGATGGCCAAGGAAGGTGTGTTCATAACAAAACAGGTTGACTATCAATCTGAAAATTCTTCCAACACACGCCAATGGTAGATGTTAAGAGCGGGAGGAATTCCTGGTCAGCCATGTGATGGAAAGGAAATTGGAACCTCGACCATCACTATCCGTAACTCCAGACGATTACACGCATGGAAAAGTGCACGTTGCCACAGCAACGTGGCCTCCCTGAGTGAACTCTAACACACATAAAAGATTGAGGGCTGTTTCTTGCTACACTTTCGAGCTACTAGAACGAGCACAACTCTGTCAGCTTTTCCATGCTTCCCTCATATCTGCGATTCTGCTTTGCACATCCTCTGGATCTCATGTGTATACACATATATCTTTTTTTCTCTCTTTCCTCTTACACTTTTATAGCTTGTCATTTATCTTTCTCTGTTCTCCACTTTACACAACTTCCCATTCTTTTTCTTGTGTATGTGATCACTTCTTTCAGTTCCTCCCCGCTTGCCCCTGACTCTTGTCCTTCCGTCGAAGCTGCAAAGCAAAATGCTGATGTTCAAAATCCCAAATAAAGCCAGCAATCACTGGGAAACAGTGAGCCGGGACAGGCCGCAACTTTGGAGAGAGAAACAGAGTTAGCCTCTCGGGGCCAAATGATCTTTCAACAGAACTGGAAGACGTTGGGAGTGTTGCAGGTTTATGCAGCGATTAGGGCAGAAATGGACCGGTTGGAGGGGAGGAAAGAATAATGTCTTCGAAGTTTTTCACCTGCGATACCGCCCATTCTGACAAAGAATCATTCCAGAGTGAATCTAACCTTCCCCGGACCTCCTGTGTGCTTCCACTGCTTCCTATTTAATCCCAGATTTCCAGCAACTGCACCACCTAAGGGGAAACTAGATAATTATATGCGGGGGGGGGGGGGGGGGGGGGGGGGGGGGGGGGGGGGACGTGTTCATTGGGTTAATTCAAGTACTGTAGGATGAGGCTCATGTGCAGCAGAAACACTGGTCAGATGGCCGAAGGGCCCGTTTCTCTGTTGTAAAATTCATTGCAATTCTATGGATATGCTCTTGTGTTTAGCTGAGACGTCCCTACCCAGCAAAGACAGGTTGATTCATTGCCAAGGGCGGATTAATGCATGGGTCTATCAATCTGGGGCCCACGCCAGAGGTCCCATGTGTATAATCAGTTGCATTTAAGCGTAATATATCATGATCAGGTTTACTTTCTCGTTAATACAGACTGTAGACATTCTATTTCTCCGTGCATTTTACTGCGTACTTATGTTTTAATGGATCCAAGAGGGCTGTGTGGCAGATGTGGCACACACATGCCTCTCCCTGGAGTCCACTGAAAATACCAGATTCGGTGACATAGCTTGCTCCGATAAATCAATTGAGTCACGCCACTTCAATGGCACTTCACTGGCTGTCCTGGGACATCCTGAGGATGTGAAAGGCACTATCGAAATGCAAGTTCCTTCTTTTCAATCACCTGAATCATTACCAAATGCTGAGGTGAATGACCTGAGCTGGACAGTGAGAGAATTTTCTAACTTTTGGACTGAAGGAAATGGTGCTCCATTTCTCACTTTGGAGCACTTTTCATGCCCTCGAGATTTTCGGCAGACCTTGACAGCGAATTAAGTACTTTAAAAGTGTTGTCACTGTTGTAATGGAGGACACAGGGCAACCAACATGTGCACAGGAAGGTCCCACAAACCGCAATGTGATAACAACCAAACTATCTACCTATGTGATTTTGACTGAAGAATAGTTATTGACCAGGTCCTCTTGATCCTTTTTGAAATCATGTCATGGGATACTTTACGGCCACCCGTAAGGGCAGACAGGGTCTCAGTCTAAATCTTCTGGCAGTATAGCACTTCCTCAGCACTGCACTGGGAGTGTCGGCCTTGATTCTTGCGCTTAAGTCTTGGAGTGGGATTTTGACCCACACCCTTCTGACTTTGAAGCAAGAGAGCTACCAGTTGACTCACTGCTGGCAATCAAATAAAAATACAGAGGATAGAGTAATTGAAATGTTGGAAGGTCTGTTCACAAGATCTTTGAGGGAGGGGTCCACCCAATTTCAATTTGTTCCGAAACCGAATTACCTCTTGAGTGGGGTCTCGGTTTCTTTGGCGCACTTCTTCATCGCTGAGGGAAGGGAGGGGGTCAGTTTATGGTGCATTCTGGGAAAGGTGACATCACTGGAGCCACCATGCACTGTCTGCCTACACTGTCAAACATTCCTGAGGTTTCTTTTGGTCTCCCAAGCAAAGCAGACGTTTTTCCCCCTCCCCCCCCCCCTCTTACTTTTAGAAAAAAAGTACGAGCCAACTTTCTGTGGAAAGTCTTACAACCTTTCCACAGCGTACAAACTGGCTATGATGAGGTCATCCTGAAACAGAGCAGAAAAGGAATGGTGGCTCCCTGGTTGTGAATAAGCCATCGTGTTATAAAACAGACATCACCACAGCCCAGGCTCCAGAAAGAGTTGAGATAAATCTTTGAAATTTGACATTTGCTTTGCATCTCCTTAAACTCCTATATATCATGAAGTAAGGTCGTTGTGACTGAGTTGCAGTTGATGAAATAAGATTTTTTTTTCAAAAACCCTATAATGGATGATAGGATAATATCATGCTGTTGCCTCACTTGATTATCACATCATCTGCACATTACCACAAAAGACAATATACCCTCGTGGTCAACCAAAAAAGGATTTGCCAAATTCTTTGATTCTCCACTGAAGATAATCGTAGTATTTTTCATTTTGTTGGCTTTCCTGTTCCCTGCTGTCTGAAGTTTTATTCCCCATATTCCATTTGCTAGGCCTTCAACCCATCCCTGATTACATCTCTGAGTAGGAATGACAGAAAAAAATTGCATTATATTAGCACCTTTAAATTAGCAAAGCACCGGGTCACAGAAGGACAGCTGACCAAAGCTTGATCAAAGAGGTAGGTTTTAAGGATCTTCTTAAAAGAGGCGAGAGCAGCACGGAGGAAGAGAGGTTTAACAAGGAATCCCAGAGCTTGGGACCTAAGCAACCAACGGCATGGCAACCAATGATGAAGCAAAGAAAATGTACTGATGGCATTCTTGTAAAGCGCCTTGAGATATTCAAGCACATTGAAAGTGCTTTATGAGTGTACGTTGTTGTTTAGCATGACTTAGCCCAACTTGCTGTTAAGCAAAGTTGGACAAATAAAAATGATTCATTGTCAGATGTTTTTTTAAGGGGCAATTTAGCATGGCCAATTCACCTACTCTGCACATCTTTAAGTTGGGGGGGGGGGGACACCCACGCAGACACAGGGAGAATGTACAAACTCCACACGGACAGTGACCCGGGTGCGGGATTGAACCGAGGTCCTTGGCGCCATGAGGCAGCAGTGCTAACCACTGCGTCAACGTGCTGCCCCCATTGTCAGACACACCAAACAACATATGGCAATGCACTTCCTTCATCCATATTCTCTCAGAACGAATGTAGTCTTTCCACAATGGCGCTGTCCACGGCAGACAGGAGACCATTTCAGCAGCAAGCTCTTAGATTTATCGTGAATGCAAATGTGGTTTCACTTTCCCAGTTTGAATGAAATCAGACAATGCCGGAAACTTGCTGTTGTCACTCAAGTGGGAAGCATCAAGCTCTTTCTCCCGTGTCTACGACCCCGTCACCAGGGTTACGACGAGCCGTTCAAAACTCCATTGACCTCGGCAGGAATGAAAGATCCCGCCGGCGTTAGGGGCTATAATATTGTGCCTTTGGGCGGGATTCTCCGACCTCCCGCCGGGTCGGAGAATCGCCGGGGGCTGGCGTGAATCCCGCCCCCGCCGTGTCCCGAAGTCTCCGCCGCCCGGTCGGCAGGGGTGGGAATTGCACCGCGCCGGTCGGCGGGTCCATCCCCGCCAATACTCCGGCCCGCGATGGGCCGAAGTCCCGCAGCTGGAATGCCTGTCCCGCCAGCGTGGATTAAACCACCATTTGAACGGCAGGACAAGGCGGCGCGGGCAGGTTCCGGGGTCCTGGGGGGGGGGGGCGCGGGCCGATCTGGCCCCGGGGGGTGCCCCCACGATCGGGGCCCACCGATCCGCGGGCGGGCCTGTGCCGTGGAGGGACTCTTTTTCTTCCACCTTCGCCATGGTCTCCACTATGGCAGAGGCGGAAGAGACCCCCTCCCCTGCGCATGCGCGGGGATGACGTCAGCAGCAGCTGACGCTCCCGCGCATGCACCGACCCCCGTCGCCCGACGAAGACCTTTCGGCCCCGGCTGGCGTGGCACCAAAGGCCTTTCCCGCCAGCCGTGGAGCGGAAACAGCTCCGGCGCGGGCCTAGCCCCTCAAGGTGAGGGCTTGGCCCCTAAAGGTGCGGAGACATCAGCACCTTTGGGGTGGCCCGACGCCGGAGTGGTTCCCGCCACTCCATTACGCCGGAACCCTCCGCCCCGCCGGGTAGGGGAGAATCCCGCCCCTTGTTTTTATAAATAACGCCTTTCACAACTCTCACAACGTTTTACAGCCAATGCAGTATTTATTTTACGTTTAGTCAATGTTGTAATGTAAGAAATGTGGCAGCCAATATACACACAGCAAACCCCCATAAACAGCAGATAGTCTGTTTTTTGTGATGTTGATTGAGTGATAAATGCGGGACACTGGGGAGAATTCGACTGCCCTTCTTTGAAGTAGGGCCGCGGTGTCTATTACATACACCAAAACAGAAAAATGGGCCTTGTTTTAGCGTCTCATCCAAAACACAGCATTGGATTTGAAATGACACCACTCTGTTTCTCTCCCTACAGATGCTGCCAGACCTGCTGACCTTTTCTGTTTTTATTCCCCGAGTGCCCTGAGGTGAGACATGAACCCAGAACCTTGCAGCAGACAGTGTGTGGGCAGCCAATGAAATAACTGATTAGTTTCTGGTGCAGTTGGTTGAGGGAAGAATGTTGGCCAAGGTAGCATAAGGATTCCACAATCTTCTTTGAATAGTGACACAATAATCTTTAACATCCACCAGGACAGGCAGATTGGGCTTCCTTTCAACATCACGTCCAAAATGCAACAGCTTTGACAACTTTTATTTAGCGAATGCAAAGTCCCTAAGGCAAGCTGTTGCTTCTGGTCCTGTTGAATCGAATGCGGATGGGCCTCCGCTGAGTCTGTGGATTGGGTATTCTTCCATGTTGTGGTGCATAGTCTGTTCTCTCCCACAGACCCATAGGGGACTGAGACTGATGCCCCATCTATTGAGGTTGGCCAAGTAGGGGTCATGGCCGGCCCTAAACCTGTTAAGGGTGGACCACTCTTTCCTTGAAAGGTGAAAACCAGGTGGCTGTTGGGTTGGGTTTGAGACCAGCTACTTGTTTGTCATGCCCAATGATTCCCATTCATTTGTCCAGGTGGAATTTGCTTTGATGTCCTGTGTGGGAGGGTTTTTCCAGATCGGCCTTCTTGATGGGAGTCGTACCTTGTTGGGCTGAATAGATTAACATGAAGTGGCAAACTTTTTCTATCATCTTGTGGGATGTTGCAAGTTGGCAGATATGTAGAGGAGTAATGTTTGCCGGGACAGGGGGTCAAGGGAGTGGTGTTGAGCTTAGTGTTCCAGTAATGATACGCATGGTAGTGTTCAGTTAGGTGTAAACTCTGTGAGTGTGTGTGATGATCTTGACCTTACAGGGCACAATATTCTGCCACAGAGTGTCAGAGTGTGAGTGCTGAGGTTCAGAGAGCGATGGTAGCAACACCCCACGTTGAGCCGGCCAGTTTCACAATCACAATGTTTCTGGTCTTGACCTTGACTCTAGTAGTTTTTAGATGTTCCCGGAAGGTCAGTGTCCTATCAAAGGTCACTCCAGGGTATGTTGGTGTTAGGTGGTGCTTTAACTTGCAGCCATTCATTTGGATGTTAAGCTCTTTGTTAGCTTTTGCATTGTAAAGATGGAGTAAACTGGATACAATTTTTGCAGGGCTGCGATTGAGTCACCATGTGTTGCAGCATTGTTCAAGGTTTGAGAAGTCCTCGTTTAGGTCCAAGGTGTCAAAGTCGGGAGCTTGAGTTGCAAGGCAGAATTTTCGGGAGGTAGCTTTTGGAAGATTATTTGTGTACAAGTTGAACAGCCTTGATAATGGAGCTGTTGAATTGAAAGTTTTGACATAGTCCCAAGATTGCAGCTTGAACCCACAGCCCACCCAACTGCACCACAAGACCAGAAGACATAGGAGCAGAATTAGGCCATTCAGCCCATCGAGTCTGCTCCACCATTCAATCATCGCTGATATGTTTCTCGTCCCCATTCTCCTGCCTTCTCCCCATAATCCCTGATCCGCTTATTAATCAAGATCAATTATCTCTGTCTTCTCGACAGTCAGTGAATTGGCCTCCACAGCCTTCTGCGGCAAAGAGTTCCACAGATTCACCACCCTCTGGCTGAAGAAATTCCTCCTCATCTCTGTTTTAAAGGATCATCCTTTCAGTCTGAGGCTGTGCCCTCGGGTTCTAGTTTCTCCTACTAGTGGAAATATTCTCTCCACGTTCACTTGGCCTCTCAGTATTAGGCCGAGCCGAGACTGGTGGAGAGACAAACAGACAACAGATACCATCACCCAATAAGAGGCCACAGCTATCAGAGCACAGCAATATGTCAACATACACTGCTTGTAATTAAGGTTCACACTGGTTTTTTTCCCAGTCTGAACCTATGATCAAAGCTAAATAAAGGCTTTCTCCAGAAATACTCGCGTTCTTCATTTTGCAACAATGCTGCCAATGGTACCGCTGTCTTGTTCTTTGTGCTCTACCCAGAGGCAGGTCCTTGGCTCATTGTCTGTTGCTTTATCCAGAGCTGTTTCCTCATTGTTTTAGTCTGTGGTGGTTTGCCATTGCCTTCCACTCTGAGGGGCAGGGTATGGAGGCAGGCCCGAGGCCTACCTCAGTTAGAACAGGAATTCAACCTGTGTTGTTGATGTTAGTCTGAATCACACGCTAGCCACCTGATTCAACTGGCCTCCTACTACACAGTTACAGACTCTATATTATGAGGTTTTGGAGACACTGGCAAAGATGCAAATGATGCAAAGAAGCAGATGAACAAGGATGATACCAGAATTGATAGTTTATGCCGATGAAGAAAGAATAGGAACAGCCTGGAGCTCGCTTTCCCAGAAAAGAGAAGGTTGAAGGGTGACAGAATGAAGGCCTATAGTATGGTCAAATAGATTGTATAGCAAAAAATCAGACCATTTGATCTAAATATTCTGCGCTGGTTATGAAAGAGATTTTTAAGTTAGATATAAGGAAGATATTTCCACTTATGTGGAAGACTAAAACTAGAGTCCATAAGTTGCTAATAATCCCAATATGGAGAAACCAATTTACCCAAAAGGTGGTGAGAACAGTACCACATGGAGCAGTTTGGCAAATAGCATTTATGGGGAAGCTAGATAAACGCACAAGGGAGAAAAGATTAGAAGATTATGCTGATGAGGTTAGATGGAGAAGGCCACGCAGGTGTGGCTTTGGGTGAGGGCAGGGGTAAGTTTGGCTGTGATGGTCCTTGTGGTTAAATAGTTTGAAAGATTTTTTTTTTTTTAAGATGTCTGATTTTTCTAACACTTTTCAAGATGGCAGCCCATCCCACAGCACTATGTGGCCAACGAAGGACTCCTACAGTGTAGTCACTGTTGCAATGCAGGAAACGTGGCAGCAAATTAATACACCGCAAGATCACGCAAACAGCAATGTGACCATGAAGAAAATAAATGTGCTTTTTGGTGATTAGTTGAGGAATAAATATTGGCCAGGATATCGGTGTGTATGCCCCTGCTCGTCTTCAAAATAGTGCCATGGGATCTATCTCAGGGGGCTTTGTTTTAATGTCTCACCCACGAACACGGTCCACAAATAAGTTAACAATAATAGAGGGGAATCCCTGCTTTAAACAGCTACACAGGTAACTTAGAATAAAAGTGAATTTTGTAGTTTCAATCACAAACCTAAGCTTCTCCTGTCTTCCCTACTGAATGGCTAACGAGTTTTGGAAGCAGAACTTGACAACCCTCTGTTTTTTTTTTAGATCGTTAAATGATTGTGATTTGAAGGTCGACTTCAGTCAGCTACAATACCGAAGAGGATTCCTGGTCACATGAAATAAAGCAAGTCAGAAACACAATCTGGAGTTAGGAGTTTGTTTCCATGGGAGGTACAACAGTCCATCCTTCTCAGTGGGACAATTTGGAATCGGAATCTAGTCAGAGAATATTGGTTTAGCTTAAGACTTTAGGTTGCTAAAATGATAATGGGTGATGAGGGGCCTTTGAGGCGTTAGGCTGAAATGACGGCCTGACTGACCGAACTGTAAGGCAAGCGTAATGCTGGATGTAATTTCAAAAAAGACCCATGTTCCAGTGTTGGGAATGACTTGCAAAACAGCCAAGAGGCACATATCATGTCCCAGCCACTTTGGAATGGTAGAAATGACTAACATTCTAATCAGATAGCTGTTAATCACTTTCGAAGCAACATGTTGCCCACTGTGCACACTGTTTACAGTGCATGGAACTGCAGCATATTTGATGTGAGTTTTGCTCAGTAGCAGCCTCTTGTAGCTGCGTTAGAAGGTCTTGGGTTCAAGTTGCACTCTACAGCCTTAAGCACATAAACTAGGCTAACTGTCCCAGTCCTGATAGTGTGCGGCACTTGTTTGGAGGTGCGGCCTTTTGGAAGAGACATTAAATCGAGGCCCCATGTGCCCTCTCAGCGATCTGGCAGACCTTTGAAGAAAATAAGGGAGTTCCCTCTGGCGTCCAGGTCAATACACATCCCTCAACCAACACCATTAAAACAGAGGAGCTGGCCAATTGCCTTGGTGTTGTTTGTGGGGGTTTGTTCTGTGCAATTTGACCGCCATTACAACAGTGAGCACATTTCAAAAAAGTACTTAATTGGCTGCAATGTACTTTGGGAAATACAGTGCTATAGAAATGCAACTTACTTTTCTTCATTTTTGTTGGGGATTACAATACAAATATCTTTCAGCATGTGCACTATCGGAGTCCAGATGAAAATGATATAATCCTTCCACAGTGTAGTACCCTCAATAACGACACAAGAGAGTAGAACGGTAAAGAAGGCTTTAATAAGCTGAGAACTAGCCTGCTACCGAGACAGGTGCTTACTGGGTGCCGCCTACAGAGCGGCCCCTTATATACGACTCCCTGGTGGGCGGAGCCGGAGGCGGAGTCCCGCAGGGTTCCAAGCCCGGTCTTAAAGGGGACATCACCTTACATGATGATAAGGGTACAGCAAAACAGTAACCATTCATCACACACATTGTACATGGGACTACAATGCCATGTATGTAACTCAACATGCTCCCTTCACAACATATAAGTGATTACCATGCCCACGTATGTAATGTGTTTGGCTGTTATATTTGCAGCTCAACAAGTCATTGAATTAATCTTCATTTTTCTTTTTATGCCAAGTCTGCACTGAAATCATTTATCAAGTGAACCTTGATTTGGGTCAATGACTAATTCAGATTCAAACTGAATGAGTCTTTGTAAACACAGCTTACTGATTAGCGACAGTTACAGCTATACCATCAGCTGCCTGGGCTCTAAGGTCTGGAAACCTGTCCGTTCACCTCTCGGGCTCTCTAACAGACTTTGTTTTTTAAGATGCTCCCTAAAACCCTAACTCTTCCACCAGGCTTTTGGACATTTTCTCTCTAATCGCTCTAAGTGGTTTGGTGACTAATTTTGCTTTATAAT
Source organism: Scyliorhinus torazame (assembly GCF_047496885.1). Taxonomy (NCBI): domain Eukaryota; kingdom Metazoa; phylum Chordata; class Chondrichthyes; order Carcharhiniformes; family Scyliorhinidae; genus Scyliorhinus; species Scyliorhinus torazame. The sequence goes on from NC_092723.1 coordinate 166,921,601, forward strand.
GCTCCTATGAAGCAGTGTGGATTCTTTAACACACTACATAAATGTAAGCTGTTGATGCTAGTGCTATCATGGTGACCATTATTTTTTTAACTTTCAGCTTTATTTAATAACTGAATTTAAATATTCAAGCTGTCATGATGGGATGTGAACTCATGTCTCCAGATCATTAGACCAACCCTCTCAATCAATAGTCCAGCGTGCTGCAGTACCAGCTAAGAAAGTAAGTTTTACAAATCGTAGAATCCTGCAGTGCAGAAGGAGGCCATTTGGCCTCTCGAGCCAATCCCCTGCCCTATCCCTGTAACCCCATAACCTATCCTCCATATCCCTGGGGCAATTTAACATGGCCAATCCACCTAACCTGCACATCTTTGGATTGTGGGAGAAAACCGGAGCACCCGGAGGGAACCCACGCAGACACGGGGAGAACATACAAATTCCACACAGACGGTCACCCAAGGCCAGAATTGGCCCGGGTCCCTGGCGCTGTGAGGCAGCAGTGCTAACCACTGTGCCACCATGTTTCGAAGTGAGTGTAAAAATAAACCTTTTTTTAAATGGACTCCTGACTATCAGTTAAGCTTGTACTACCACACAGGGATGTGGGTGAGTTGCCACTTACGCGCTCATTATTTTTGGGCGGGTGTTTCAACATGAAAGATTTCCGCTGGGTGCGGGAACAGCAAAGTCTTGTTCCAGCCAAGTGCACTGAACAATGTGTCCCATCATCGAACATGTTTTCTCTTGAACTGTGGCGCCCATCTCCAGTGAGTCAGTGGGTAAGGAGGTGGAACCATGGCCACTCGTGTGGGAATGAAATGTTGTCTTCCTGGGGAACGAATCAGTTGCAACCAGACGGACAATCCCATGCATGAGTTAAATTGTATCTTTAACTTTCCTGTTTTTGAGTGTTTCAGCTGGGCCATAAGGTACATTCATTATCCAGTCTGTAGACATTACATCATGTTCCTGTATAATCCTCGCTTCATTTTAGTCTGCTCAGCCACAGTTTTTGGCGTCCATTTCCTTGCTATTTCCTCTTCATCGGGATTGAGTACTCCAAATGTTTCCCATTACATTCTATCTCACATTCTTAAGTGTTTGCGAATAGCATTTCTTCTCTCTTACCACAGCCTGGAATCCGAGTTCAAAACAAAGGCTTCCATTAATTGCAGCGCCTTCAACACAGGCACTTTGCAGGAAGGTCATTAGAAAAATATTGACACCCAACCGAAGGACAAAACATTAAGTGATCAAAGACGTTGGTCAAAGAAGCAGGTCCTCCGCAGCTTCTCAAAGGATGAAAGAGGGGTTTGGGGAAAGAATTTCCATAGCTTAGGCAGCTGAAGACAGCTAGGGACAGATAAAATGGCCTGAATCGGGGGAGTTCTCAGCTCTGACAAATGCTCCACAGAAAGTGTAATCTGAATTCCTGAAGCATTGCCCTTGTGCTTAACAAGCTCCCCGCACTTAATTAACACTCTGTTTTATTTGAAAGTGTATTCCTTTCTCAGAGTTACAAAGCCAATGTGGATAGTGGACGGGGCAATCCCTCAAATCCTTCTCCTTGCTTGTTCCAAAAAGAAATAACAATTCAAATTGAATCCAATTCATGATCCCCACAAATGAGACGTACTACATCCAACCTGCCAAATGTAGGCAATACAGCTGAACTCACACTTAATCCTACGCTTCACCTTAGCCAAAACGCCAAGAAGCAGCACAGCATCAGACGCACGGTGCCATGTTTTTCTGGAGCTATAATGCCACTGACTACTGGAACCTGTGCGTACGTTACCTGCTATACACCTTCTGGCTGGGATGTTAAATCGAGGCCCCATCTGCCCTCTCAAATGGACATCAAAGACCCCATTGAGCCATCCAAAGAAGGGCAGAGGAGTTCTCTCTGATGCTCTGGGCACTATTTCTCCCTCTCAATAAACACTGATGAAATAAGTTGTGTGGCTATTATCATACTGCTGTGTGTGGGAGCTTGCTGTGCCTAGATTGTCTGCCAAAGCTCCAACAGGACTTGAGTGTCTACAATTCAATGAGTATTTCTTTGGCTGTTAGCCGCTTTGGAATATACTGAGATTGTAAAAAAGCAAGCCTTTCAGTCGGGAAATAAAAATGATCTGGAGTGAAAAGGAAGTGTCAGGCAGTAATTCACCAGGAAACACTCACAGATATGTGCACACATGTGCTGGGCAGAAGGAGTTGGGCAGGGGGGTAGTTGCACCATGATTCGCTGAAGAATGACTCATTGAAATAAAGTATAAAATGACGCACATTCCGCAGTCCCTTTATGGCAGATTCACCTCATTCCGAAGTGTAAACAGTACGGGGAATTCATTATTTAACGAAATATAAAATAACAAAGTATGTGATTCCAGTTGGAACATCATGATGCAGTGGCAGTCAGCTTTCTCTCATGTGGTCGTGCTTAAGTTGCTATCAGTTCCTGGGTCCTAAATGTTCAGTTCCTGTTGAGCAGATTGGTGAAACTGATTAATTAATAACCTCAGAGTAAACCCGAACCCAAACCATAACCCTAACCCTAGATAGCAGTGACCACAATATGATTAAATTTTACATCCAGTTTGAAAGGGAGAAGAGTGGGTCCAAGACTAGTTTTTTAAACTTAAATAAGAGCAACTATGTGGGCAGGAAAGTGGAGCTAACTAAAGTGAACTGCGATATTAGGCTGGAGGATGGACTGATCGAGGAGTAGTGGCGGACATTTAAGGGGATATTTCAGAATATGCAGAATAAGTAGATTTCTACTATGAAGAGAAATTCGAAGAGGAAGACCCACCATCCGTACTTAACAAAAAAAGTTAAGGAAAACATCAAACTTAAGGAAAAAACATATAACTTCACAAAGGCGAGTGGCAAATCAGATGATTAGTCAGAATATAAAGGCCAGGAGAAAGGCATTAGTATATGAGAGGAAGCTAGCTTGAAAAACTGATAGCAAGGTATTTAAAAAGGAAAAGAGTGAGTAAAGTGACTGTTGGTCCTCTAGAAAGTGACAATGGGGAGTTTATAGCTGATAATAAGGAAATGACAGATGAAATAAACAAATATTTTGCTTCTGTGTTCACTGCCGAGAATACAAAAACATTCCAGTACAAATCAGCAGGGGGAAAGGAGGGAGGACCTTGGTGAAATTGCAATCACTCGGAAAGATTTACGAAGCAAACGGAATGAGCTCTGGCCTGACAAGTCTCCAGGTCCTGATGTACTTCATCCTAGGGTCTGAAAAAAGGTGGTTAATGAAGTAGTCGACGCGTTGCTGTTAATTTTCCAAAATTTGCTCGATTCTGGAAAGGTTCCATCTCACTGGAAAGTAGCAAATGCGACCCCCCTGTTCAAGAAGGGGGAGGGGGGGGTGAGGGGGGGGGAACAGAAAACAGGAAATTCTAGGTCAGTTAGCTTGACGTCTATCAGGGAAAGGTGTCACAATTGAACATTAAGGAAAACATAGATGGGCGCTTAAAAAACGCAAGGTGATTACGAAGAGTCAGCATGGTTTTATGAAAGGGAAGTCATGTTCAACCAAGTTATTGGAATTCTTTGAAGGGGTAACGTGCTGTGGTTAGAGGGGAGTCTGTAGATGCACTGTACTTGTATTTCCAGAAGGCATTTGACAAAGTGCCGCATCAAAGGTTATTGCAAAAAGTAAAAGTTCATGGTGTAGGGGGAACATATTAGCCTGGACTGATGATTGGCTGTCTGGCAAAAAACAGAGAATGTGTAAAAATGGGTATTTGTCCGATTAGCAGTATCTATTGAGTGGAGTCCCACAAGGGTCTGTGCAGAGGCCTCAACTTTTTACAATTTGCATCAATGAATTAGTTAAGGAGTGAGAAGGGATGGTAGCTAAACTTGCAGATAACACAAAGATAGATAGGAAAGTATGTCATGAAGAGGACATAAGGAGGTTGCAGATGGATATAGACAGGGTTGAGTGAATAGGCAAACATCTGGCAGATGGAGTGTAATGTGGGAAAGAATGAAGGTGTTCACTTTGACAGGAAGAATAAAAAAACAGAGGGCAGGATTCTCACAGCCCGGGGCCGGGCTGGAGAATTCCCGCGACCGTCGTGAATCGCGCCACGCCGACCCGACGCCGGGATGCGTTTCTCTGCACAGCGGAGAATCGGCGCCATTGGCGCCAACGTGGTCAGTGCAGCGCCGGTCAAAGCGGCCCCCCCACTGATTCTTGGCCCGGGATGGGCCGAGCAGCCTTTACGGAAAACCCAAGTCCCGCCGGTGCCGTTCTAATCTGCTCTCAGCCTGTGGGAACTCAGCGAGGAAGGGTCCGGGGGAGGCCTGGGGTGGGGGGGAGGAGAGGGGGATCAACCCCGGGGGGAGGGCCTCCATTGTGGCCTGGCCCGCGATCGGGGCCCATCAATCGGCGGGCCGGTCTCTCGGGCTGGGGGCCTCCTTTCTTCCGCGACGGCCCCTTTAGCCCTACCCATGTTGCGTTGGGGCCGGTACGGAGAAGGGAGCCACTGTGCATGCGTGTGTTGGCGCCGGTGCCACTGCGCATGCGTGCGTTGCCGTCGGTGCCACTGCACATGCGTGGACCCCAACGACGGCCAGTTGACGCCAGGGTCAGCAGCTGGAGCGGCGCGGGTCTCTCCAGTGCCGTGCTGGACCAATGCAGGGGCCAGAATTACTGATCCTGAGGCCGTGTTGACGCCGTCGAGAAAGGCGACGCCGTTTCTGATGGCGTCAACACTTAGCCTCAGGATCAGAGAATCCCACCCAGAGTATTTCTTAAATGGGGAACAACTGCAGAATTTCAAGGGGCAGAGGGGTCTAGGTATTTTAGTGCAAGAGTCACAAAAGGTTAGTATGCAGGTACAACAAGTCATTCAGAAGGCTAATGGAGCTCTACCCTTTATTACGAGAGGAATTGAACATAAAAATATGGGTATTCTGCTTGAGTTATACCAGACATTGGCGAGGTCATATCTAGAAAGCTGTGTGTAGTTTTGGTTTCCTTATTTAATAAGGCTATGAATACATTTGAGGATGTTCAAAAGAGGATTACTAGATTGATACTTGGTATGGGTGAGCTGTCTTATGAGGAAAGGTTGGACAGACTGGGCTTGTTTCCACTGGAGTTTAGAAGAATGATGGGTGACTTGACTGAAGTACGTCAGATCTCAGTAGGTTGTCCAACTTTGGTATTCTGCCTCAGATTGCGGTGGAGGAGGGGGAGGGGTCAGAACATGACACAGTGGTTAGCACTGGGACTGCGGCACTGAGGACCGGGGTTTGAATCCCAGCCCTGGGTCACTGTCCGTGTGGAGTTTGCACTTTCTCCCCATGTCTGCGTGAGTTTCACCCCCACAACCCAAAGATGTGCAGGTTAGGTGGATTGGCCACGCTAAATTGCCCCTAAATTGGAAGAAAAATTATTGGGTACTCTAAATTTATTTTTTAAAAATAAAATTTAAAAATAGATTGCGGTGGAGGTGGAGTCATTGAATTGCTTAAAGGGGGAAGTAGATACATTCTTGTTAGGCAAGGGAATCATTATTATTAGGGCTGGATGGGAAACACAAACAAATCCAAAGCTGTGCAGGTTAGGTGGATTGGCCATGCTAAATTTGCCCCTTAGTGTCCAAAGATGTGCAGGTTAGGTGGATTGGCGATGCTAAAAATTGCCACTTAGTGTCCAAAGATGTGCACGTTAGGTGGATTGGCCATGCTAAATTTGCCCCTTAGTGTCCAAAGATGTGCAGGTTAGGTGGATTGGCCATGCTAAAAATTGCCACTTAGTGTCCAAAGATATGCAGGTTAGGTGGATTGGCCATGCTAAATTTGCCCCTTAGTGTCCAAAGATGTGCAGGTTAGGTGGATTGGCGATGCTAAAAATTGCCACTTAGTGTCCAAAGATGTGCAGGTTAGGTGGAGTTGCAGGGATAGGCCAGAGGAATGAGCTTACGTAGGCTGCTCTTTCAGAGGGCCAGTGCAGATTCGATTGGCCGAATGGCCTCCTTCTGCACTGTAGGGATTCTATGATTCTATAATCTTAATGAATGGCACAGCGAGCTCAAGGGGCCGACCTCTGCTCCTATTTCGTATGTCCATATGTATGTGGTATGTCCTCCTCCATTCCAAAGTCCATCCACCCACAGGATGGTGGGACTCTTAATCCCCTACCTGGGTACAACTGCAGCAACACCATCGGTACTGCCAATATCTTGAAAATCTGTATAAATTGACAATATCCGCAGAGAATATCAGTGCCAGAGCCTTCATAAAATTCAACAGCATTCTTCCTTGGACAACCTTTATTCCAATTTAAGTGATTCACTCTCTGGTCTCCCCTTGACTAGAGGGTGGGGATTAGCTCTGGGGAGTTACAGATGTGCTGTATTTCTATACTTGTCGCAAACATCTTTTCTTCAGGATATTATAGGTACATTACCTTGTGTCCAGCGTCTTCACTACAGCAGGCACATATACATATCTGTGATTGTACACTTGGCATATACGAGAAACAGAGGAAAACTGGTTGAGTAACCCCACTGCTCACTATCTGTGCATCATGCCGGTGGCTGATGAGAGTGGAACAATGCCACAGTTAACCATGCCACTGAGTCAAAAAGATGTGGGTTCAAGTTCCAATCCAGGGGCTTCAGCATCACTTCCAGTTTGACACTCCATCATCGGTGCTGTTGTTTGGATAAGGCGTTAAAATGAGGCCCTGTCTGCACTCTCAGGTGGATGCAAAAGATGCTAAGACACTGTTTTGAAGGGGAGGAGGGGATTTCTCTCCACTGGAATTCTTTCTCGGAATGAGAATGTTAATTGCATCATTTTAAATTGTTACATTAAATAATCATTGCATATTTTAAACATATAATCACTTCAAAGATATATCAATGCTTCGTGACCTTTTTCTTTCCAATGTACCAGTGCAAATATAAACTGCTCAATTTATGAACATGCTGCTTGGAAATGGACCTAAAATGGACTCCAATAATGTGAACAAGCCAAGATAATTCAAACTGTTTTTTAAAAAATCTGTTCATGGATGAAGGCATCACTGGCCGGGACAGCATTTATTGTCCATCCCTGAGGCCACTTAATAGTCAGCCACATTTCTGTGGATCTGGACGTACATGTAGGCCAGGTAAGAATGGCAGATTTCCTTCCCTGAAGGACATGAGTGGACCAGAGGGGTTTTTATGACAATCTGCAATGATGTTTCATGGTCATCATTAAGACTTTTAATTCCAGATTTTCATTGAATTCAAATTTCACCATCTATGGTGGTGGAATTCGAACGCGGGTCCCCAGAGCCTTACCCTGGGTTTCTGCATTACTAGTCCTGCAACAATACCACTATCCCACTGGGAGGGAGGAGTACTGTCCATGACAAACATAATATTTTTCCCTCTCCTTTCTTGAAGCCTCTAACTCCCCAGAGCTTGTCCACCATTGACAAAAGCATCATCAGCGGTGTGATGGAATACTCTCCAATTGCCTGGATAAGTGCAGCTCCAACACTCAAGGAGCTTGACAGCATCCAGGACAAAACAACCTGCTTGAGTGGCAACCCACCTTAAACATCCACCTCCTCTACCACTGATGCAGTGTTTGCAGTGTGTACCATCTACAAGATTCTCTGCAGCAATTCACCTAGGCTTCTTCAAGAAGAGGTGCCAGAGGACTAGAGTATAGCCAATGTGGTACCATTATTCAAGAAGGAAGGAAAGGATTAACCAGGAAACTACAGGCCAGTCAGTCTAATCTCAGTGGTGGGGAAACTATTGGAAGCAATTCTGAGAGACAGAATTAATCTGCACTTGGAGAGGCAGGGATTAATCAAGAACTATCAGCATGGTTTTGTTAAGGGGAGGTCATGTCTGACCAATTTGATTGAACTGCTGAGGCCCTTGCTGTTTGTGGTTTATATAAATGATTTAGACGTGAATGTAGGAGGGTTGATTAGTAAATGTGCGGATGGTATGAAAATTGGTGCATTGGTAAATAGCGAGGAGGATAGCCTTAGATTACAGGAGGATATAGATGGACTGGTCAGATGGGCTGATCAGTGGCAAATGGAATTCAATCCAGATCAGTGTGAGGTGATGCACTTGGGCATGACAAACAAGACAAGGGAATACAGGATGAACAGCAGGACCCTGGGAAACACCGAGGATCAGAGGGATCTTGCTTGGTGTGCATGTACACCAATCCCTTAAGTCAGCAGGGCAGGTAGATACAGTAGTTAAAAAGGCATATGGTATATTTGCCTTTATTAGCCGAGGCAGAGAGTTTAAGATCAGAGAGGTTATGCTGTAACTGGATAAAATGTTGGTTAGGTCACAGCTAGAGTCTTGTGTTCAGTTCTGGAATCCACATTATAGGAGGGATGTGATAACACTGGAAAGGGTGCAGAGGAGGTTTACCAGGGTGTTGACTGGGCTGGAAAATTTTAGCGATGAAGAGAGATTGGATAGACTGGGGTTTGTTTTCCTTGGAGCAGAGGAGACTGAGGGAGAACTTGATTGAGATGTATAAAATTATGAGGGGCATAGATAGAGCAGACAGGAAAAACGCTTTTCCCCTTGGTGGAGGGATCAATGACCAGGGGTCATAGATTTACGGTAAGGGGCAGGAGGTTTAGAGGGGATGTGAGGAAAAGCTTTTTCACACAGAAGGTGGTGGGAGTCTGGAACTCGCTGCTTGAAAGGCTGGTGGAGGCAGAGACCCTCATAACGTTTAAGAAGTATTTAGATGTGCACTTACGATGGCAAAGCATACAAGGCTATGGGTCAAATGCTGGAAATTTAGATTGGAAGTTCGGTGGTTGTTTTTGACCGGCGCAGAGACGTTGGGCCGAAGGGCCTTTTCTGTGCTGTAGACCTCTATCAAACCTTCCAAACCTGCAATCTCTACAACCTAGAAGAAACATGGCAATAGATGCTTTGGAAAACTACAGCAAGTTCTTCTCCACGTTACACATCATCCTGAACTCTATCAAGATTCCTTCACTGTCGCTGAGTCATAAACCTGGAATTACCCCCATGGCAGCACAGTGGGTGTATCTACACAACATGGGTTTGCAGTGGTATAAGAAGCATCTCACCACCACCTTCTCAACAGCAACTAGGGATAGAAAATAAATGTCTGCCTTACCACTGATACTCACCTCCCTGGAACAATTTTTTAAAAATGCCATGGTACGGTTCCAGAAGGTCATTGGTCAGGTTTCAGAAGAGACACACCTCGTATCTAATCCCTCCTAGCCCAGTGGACAACGTTTGTAGTAAACCTCTATTTAAAGAGCACACATTTCCCTTTAAGACTTCAAAGCAAAATACTACGCCAATTAATAAATTATTTTCATCTCTCCGTTATAACATCTTTGGGGCTCAGTAGCTCCTTCGAGCATTGTAATTCTCCTGATCTTATCAGAGCATCACTGTAATAAGGCACTGAATAATTTTGAAGCATTGGATCAGGCCCCATTAAATCACTGGACTTCTTCTATGTGGTAAATCAATTAGTAGCAGAACACCCCAGTGGAATATAATGTATTCGACTTTCAGAAGGCTTTTGGTAAAGTTCCACATGTGGGACTTTCTAAGAAGATTAAGAAAACTGTCTGGATTGAATCGGTAGGTAATAAAACTAGAGATGAATGTAAATAGGATAAACGTGAGCTTTCTGTGAGGTCGGGAGCAGTGACCAGTCTTGTGCTAGAGGGCTCTATTCTAAAAATGCTCGTTTCTCAATTGTGCTCATGGAGTATTACACTAAACATTATTTCTGAAGTTAAATGGGTGGGTTAGAGATAGTGTAAATTATATATGGTTTATGGAAGGAATTAATCTATACACCAATTTTCCATTGCATGTTCATTTTCTGATGATTACAAATGATTAGCCTGAAAAGCAAAGCTTGCCAATAACCTAATAACATTGAAGATTGCTGAGAATCTATTGGAAGCTGGAACATTCTTTCTATCTGTTAACCACTACAAATCTCAGTGTAAATATTACAATCTTTTTAGAAATAGCCATAACAAAACAAATAATCAATGACGATAAGTGGCATTCTGTCCTTTCGGATCCACAAGTTATACAATGGCTCGTGGGAGCCATGAGCGTGACATGTCAAAACCCATGAGGGTTTCTGTTTAGTCGATGGCTCAGTGATTTGTGTTGTTGCATGTCACTGAGCAGCCATCTGTCTATGACTGCTTGTACATATATGCAGACATCCACTTAATCTAGCCACAACATTGAGGAGTCAGCAGTATGAATTTCATGGCTTGCTCCAAGTCACAGGATCTACAAGTTATGGTAATCCCTTCATTGTATTAAAAGGGTAATTATCATAAAGACTTCAGCTCACCATAGTTTAGCACCTCCCTATCTAAACATCTATTGTGATGTTGCTGCACTAGCAGCATCTTGCTCCACTGTTCAAGATTAACATGCACCACATTTTAGTGATTAAATAACTCACTGACAGAAAGAAACAGAGCAATTTGAATTTAAATTGTGCAGTCACTTGTGGTCAGAGGGTGAACTTTAGCTGTATATAAGGGTCCTGTGTATCTTGCTTCACAGAACATAATCAACCAGAAATTTTCATTTGGTGGGGGAGGGTAAGGTCAGCAGGGAGCCTTCTTCTTTGAGGCTGAGGAGTTTGGGAGGGGGTCTTTAGGATGTGCCTTTGGGCAGGGGCAGCCGCGCGCTAGCAGGTTATGCTGGTGAACGGAAGTGAGGTGGTGGGGGAGAAGGCCATGAGGGATGGCTGGGGGGATGAGGGAAAGGGGAGGCGGGGGGGGGAAGAAGGGGAAGGGGAAAAGCGGGGGGGGGGGGGGTTCTGCGACGTGGCAGGGGGTGAGAGATGACATGGTCATGGGCGAAGAAAGGGGCCATCTGGATGGGCTAGGTAGAGAGTGGAATTAAAGGGGCAGGAGTTAAGTGGGGAAGATGACGGACGGTAGAGTGGATTGGAGGTGCAAGTCTCCGGTAAGGGTGGTAACGTGGAACGTCCGGGGACTGAATGGGCCGGTTAAAAGGTCGCGCACCTCAGGAGCTTGAAAGCGGGGGTTGTCTTTTTGCAGGAGACACACCTCCGTGTGAAGGACGAGGTTAGGTTAAGGAAGGGGTGGGTCGGGCAGGTTTTTCACTCGGGGTTTGATTTGAAATCGAGGGGTGTGGCGATTTTAATAAGCAAAAAAATGGGATTCGTGAGTGCGAAGGAGGTGAGGGATCCAGGTGGGAGATATGTGATTGTGAGTGGGGTATTGGAAGGGGCACCGGTAGTGTTGGTAAATGTGTATGCCCCAAATTGGGATGAGGTGGGTTTTATGAGGGGGTTGCTGGCAGCAATCCCGGATTTGGCCACGTGCCAGTTGATCATGGGAGGAGATTTTAACTGTGTCCTGGAGCCGAGGGTGGATAGATCAAGCCCCAGGTCGATGGGTAGGGTACGAATGGCAAGGGAGCTGGGGGGGTTTATGGAGAGGATGGGTATGGTGGATCCATGGCACTTTCAGAACCCAGGGGGAAGGGAGTATTCCTTCTTTTCACACATCTATAAGGTGCATTCGAGGATTGAATACTTTGTAGTGAATCGGAAGATTTTGTTTGGGGTGGAGGGGGCAGAGTATGCGGGGATAGTTATCTCGGACCATGCACCCCACTGGCTGGAGATTCGGTTCAGTACGGGACGAGAGCAGAGGCCGGGGTGGAGGTTTGACCCGGGGTTGTTGGCGGATGGAGGTTTTTGTGATAAGGTGCAGTTGGTGATTAGGGATTATGTGGAGTTCAATCAGGATGGGGAGGTGTTGGCGGCATTTTTTGGGAAGCACTGAAGGCAGTGGTCCAGGGAGAAATTATCTAATTTATGGTTTGTGCGAATAAGGAAAGGAGGTCGGAACATGACAGTCGAGTGAGCGAGATAGTGGAGGTGGACAGGGAATATTCGGTGCCCACCGTGGAGGGATTGGCGAGGAGGAAAACGTTGCTGGGGCAATTGGACAGGCTGACAATGGGGAGGGTGGTAGGGCAACTGCATAGGGCAAGAGGGGTGCAATACGAGTATGGGGAGAAGGCGAGCCGCATGCTGGCACACCAGTTGCGGAGGCAGGCTGCGTCCAGGGAAATATTGAAGATCCGGACTGGGGCTGTGGATGTGCTGTCAGAGCCAGGGAAGATAAATGAAGCATTTAGAGAATATTACCAGGGACTGTATGAGACAGACTCAGGAGGTGAGGAGGGGGACATGGGGCGGTTTCTGGACGAGCTGGAATTTCCCCAGGTGGAGGAAGCAAAGAGGCAGGCGTTGGAGGAGCCCCTGGGACTGAGGGAGGTGCTGGATCGTATCAGGGGTATGAAGTCGGGGAAGGCCCCTGGGCCACATGAGTAACCGGCAGAATTTTATAAGGAATTTGCGGCGGACCTGGCACCACATCTGTTGGGGGCGTTTAATGAAGCACTGGAGAAGGGGGAGTTGCCGGAGACGATGAAGCAGGCAGTAATCACACTAATCCCAAAAAAGGGATGGATCCGGTGGAATGTGGGTTGTATAGGCCCATATCACTATTGAACACGGATGTGAAAGTATTGGCTAAGTTGTTGGCAGGGAGGATGGAGGACTCTGTCCCGGGGGTGGTTGCAGAAGATCAAACAGGCTTCGTGAAGGGCAGGCAGCTCGCGAGTAATATAAGGCGGCTGTTGAATGTGGTGATGAATCCGTCGAGAGCTCTGGTACCGGAGGTGGTGGTGTCCATGGACGCGGAGAAAGCATTTGATCGGGTGGAGTGGTGGTACTTGTTCGAAGTTTCGGAAGGTTTGAGTTTGGGCCAAGATTTGTGGCATGGGTGCGGTTGCTGCATGTGGTGCCAAGAGCGAGGGTGAGGACGAATGATATGAGCTCACAAAGCTTTGACTTACACAGGGGTACGGGGCAGGGGTGCCCGCAGTTGCCGCTGCTGTTTGCGCTGGCCATAGAGCCGTTGACGATGGCTCTCAGGGGGTCGGCAGAGTGGCAGGGGATAATGAGGGGACAGAGGGAGCATCGGGTGTCGTTCTATGCCGATGACCTCCTACTGTATGTTTCGTATCCGTTGGAGAGTATGGGAAGGATTATGGGCCTGTTGGGGAGGTTTGGAGGGTTCGCGGGATACAAGCTGAATGTAGGGGAAGGTGAGGTATTCCCGGTGAATGAGCTGGCACAGCGGGCTAATTTAGGGGGGATGCCATTTACGGTAGCGAGGGATAGGTTTAGGTACTTGGGGATTCAGGTAGCGAGGGAATGGACGGGGCTCCATAAGTGGAACTTAACAAAGCTGATGGAGGAGGCCAGGGATGATCTTAAGAAGTGGGATACACTGCACTTAACGTTGGCGGGGAGGGTCCAAGTGGTGAAAATTAATATTCTGCCGAGGTTCTTGTTTATCTTTCAGGCTCTCCCGATCTTTATACCAAAGGCCTTTTTTCGGAAAGTGGACACAATCATCTTTGACTTTGTATGGGCGGGGAAGGTGCCGAGGGTGGGGAGGACCCTGCTACAGAGGCAGAGGCAGCAGGGGGGGGTTGGCGCTGCCGAACTTGCTTCATTATTATTGGACGGCGAATGTGGACAAGGTGCGGCGGTGGTGGGAAGGAGAAGGGGTAGAGTGGGTAGGATGGAGAATGAATCTTGTAAGGGGTCTAGTTTGAGGGCTATGGTGACGGCAACATTGCCAATGGCTTTGAGTAGGTATTCAGGGAGCCCAGTGGTGCAGTCCACGGTGAAGATATGAAATCAGCTCAGGAGGCATTTTAGGCTGGAAGGGATGTCGGTGCTAATGTCGCTGTGCGAGAATCATGGGTTTGAGTCGGGGGGGGGGGGGGGGGGGGGGGTTGGGGGGGGGGGGGGCGGTGGATAGTGTATACAGGAGGTGGAGGGAAGTGGGGCTGGTCAAGGTGAGGGATCTGTATTTGGAGGAAGGGTTCGCCAGTCTGAAGGAGCTAAGGGAGAGGGTAGAGCTGCCGAGAGGTGGTGAGTTCAGGTATCTACAGGTTAGGGACTTTGCACGAAAGGTCTGGAAGGGGTTCCCTAGATTGCCGGGATACACCCTGCTGGAGCGACTGCTGCTTCCGGATGTGAAAGGGGAGGGAAGAATTGGGGATATATATAAGTGTCTGGGGGAGCAGGGAGGCAAGCGGGTGCTGAAGATCAAGGAGAAATGGGGAGCGGAGTTGGGAATGGACATCAATTGGGGAGTATGGAGTGAGGCACTGCGAAGGGTAAACGGGACCTCTTGTGCAAGGATGAACCTGATGCAGTTTAAGGTGGTGCACAGGGTGTATATGACTCGGGCGAGAATGAGTGGGTTCTTTCAGGGGGTAGCAGATGAGTGCGAGAGGTGTGGGCGGGGGCCAGCGAATCATGCGCACATGTTTTGGGGTTGTGAAAAATTGGGAAAATTCTGGATGGGAGTGTTCGCGGACTTAGCCAGGGTAGTGCAGGCGGAGGTGGACCCGGACCCTTTGGTGGCGATATTTGGGGTTTCAGAGAAGCCGGAGCTCATGGAGAGGAGGAAGGCCGATGTCTTGGCCTTCGCCTCTCTGATTGCACAGCGACGACCTGAAGTGGCGGTCGGCATCGCCACCGGGGGTAGCAGCATGGTTGGGTGACCAGTACGACTTCCTGCGATTAGAGAAGATAAAGTATGAGTTAAGGGGCTCAGCAGGGGAGCTCGAGAAAAGGTGGGGGATGTTTGTTTCCGTGTTTTAGGAGCTGTTCGACGCGGGGGGGGGGGGGGGGGGGGGGTAAAAAGGAGAAAACTCTGTACAAACTGTAGAGTTGATTGTTGGGAAGAATGTTTCCCGGGGTGTTTATTTGCTGTAACCTACTTTGATACAAGTTTGAATAAGATGCGTTTTAAAAAAAGAAAGAAATTGACATTTGGCCCATTGAGTCTGCATCGGCCCTCTGAAATAGCACTCTACTTAGGCCTTAGGCCCACTTCCCCGCACTATCCCCATAACGGCACCCAACCTTTGGACACTAAGAGGCAATTTCTTATGGCCAATCCACCTAACCCTGCACATCTTTGGACTGTGGGAGGAAACGGGAACACCAAGGAAACCCACGCAGACACGGGGGAGAACGTGCAAGCTCCACACAGTCTCCCAAGGTCGGACTCGAAACTGGGTCTCTGGTGCTGTGAGGCAGCAGTGCCACCCTTAGCAGTACAAACATTAACCATGTGGATGAAACAGGCTGTATTATTTCCCGGGGCTGTAGTGAACTTCGTGCCCATCAGCTGATCTGTGATTGGTACATTCTCTATCAGAAATCTTCAAAGTAATGTTTGCATATTTTTCGTAGTGAGCATTTCCATTAAAAAATGGAGGAAACGTAGCATGTAGAATGGAATAAATCTTCTGTCATTCTCAATTCTCAAAAAATGAATATAATAATAATCTTTATTGTCACAAGTAGGCTTACATTAACACTGCAATGAAGTTCCTGTGAAAATCCCCTAGTCGCCAAACTCCGGCGCCTGTTTGGGTACACTGAGGGAGAATTCAGAATGTCCAAATTACTTAACAAGCACGTCTTTCAGGACTTGTGGGAGGAAACCGGAGCACCCGGAGGAAACCCACGCAGACTCCGCACAGACAGTGACCCAAGCTAGGAATCGAACCTGGGTCCCTGGCGCTGTGAAGCAACAGTGCCTAACCACAATGCTACCGTGCTGCCCATCTGCCAATGTTGCCACTCTGCCTTATTTCATGCATTCGAAACAGGAAAATAAGGCAAAGTTGTTTCTGAGCCAAACAACTTCAATGCCAGGCAATGCATCACTTAATACACCCACCTCAAATTGCCCCCCTCCCAATCATTGCCAGTGCCAGACTTGTAACCAATACTTTTCCCGAATGTTCCACTGCCCAAATACTGCTCTCTAACCACAACCCAAGTTTGGAAGGAGAGTGAGTACATTACTTGGAGGACACATTCCAGAACTTCACCTTGCCAACAGTACACTGAAATCCGGCAGCTTGTGTGACATTATTTTTAATCTTTTAAATAATATCATTGCACTTGGCTCGGCCCAACTTCCCCCCCTGGAGATTTTGCCAATGATAATGCAGATTTGTTTAATTCCTCCAATTATTCCGCGCAGAAAGCGATGGAATTAAGTTAGATGTCACTGTAGAGCACGACCTAATCATCGAAATGTTTTGCAAATCTTATCCCCCAACAGCAGCCACAATACGAGGTAATAATTAACGACAACAAAAAATGTTTGGCTGGGTACAGCCAACAAACTGCACTTCGGGACAGCCATAGGGTTGGGATCAAAGGCGAACGTGAGTTAGTTAGCATCTGGATCTGAACGGAGGCTCTCTGTAAAACATTTAAATCTGTTTATGACATTTCGAGTTCCTTCCACATTACGTTTAGACATTCCAGCTCCAAAACAGGAAAGCGGAATATGACACTTATTTTCCCAAATTGCTTGTGTCTGGATGAAGCCCCCCCCCCCCCCCCCCCCCCAAACCCCAGTCTACTTTTAAGAGAGAGAGAGAGAGAGAAACAATCATATTTGGAATTAAGTGCTTTCCTGGCGTCCCCCCTTCCCTAAAACAGTTACTGGAGTTTTGAGTGCTCGGTTATGAAGTGAACAACTTTGCCAAGGCTGGAGATTCATTGCAGGGCTGAACCCCCCCCCCCATCTGTAACTGACAGCCCTGAGCAACTTCTAACATCCCTGTCCCTCTTTGGAACCGGCCGCTGGAGCTTCGTGCACAGAAAAAGTCAGGGTCTAATTTATCCAATTTTTAAAAAGAAAAAATCTCTCTAGCGGAAAGGTATTAAAAATGTTCTGCGTTGGGGTTGCGGGGGAAAGCCACCTCTCTCACAGTGTCTGAGTCACATCTCAATAGCTGCATCCACACAGGGGTTTAACAATTCGAATGCAATATTCACATCCTGGGGGCTTGGAACCCGGGTAAAACCCCTCGGGGTTGCCTGTTAGACCCCGAATATATATTGCAAACTCAACCTGGAGTTCTAAGTGTAGCGAGGCTCCTCAGTGTGATGTGATGGAAAGAAATTGAAACCTGTGTTATGTCACATTCGAACTGTGATGCCTTTCACTTTGACCAATAGAGTCGACTTTTTGAGAGAAAATAGACATTGCATTACAGAAGACACAACTGTAGCAAACAACAAATACCGCCCCCCCCCCCCCACACACACACACACACGCGCGCGCCCCTCTCCCCCCCCCCCCCCCCCCCCCCCCACACACACACACCCCTCTCCCCCAATCCCTGATAATAATCCACAGCTACTTACAGTACAGTGGTGTTGGGAGGCAGGTCCATCACTCCTGGTGCCTGCTGAAGACCAGCTTTGGAGCAGTTAACTGTACAGGAGAACTCCCACCGCGGGCAGCGACAGTTGGGTGGACAAGGCAAGCAACCAGGCTGCCCTGCCACTGCTTCCAGGCCCAGGACAAGGGAGAGGAGGCACAGGGAGACTGGGCTACGAACTCCAAACTTCTTGGGGGCTGAGGCGCCATGTTGCTCTGCTGCATTAAGAACATTCCTATAAGGCATAGCTGTCCGGCATTACATCGCCGCCGGATCTCCCTGACACTCTCTGTTCCTGGCCAGCAACACACACCATCTACTCCCCCCCCCCTTCCCTCACTCAAACTCTCTCCTTCCCAGACAATAGCAGCCCCCCCCCCCCCTCAAAAAAAAATGTTAGCAGCTCACTCAGAGCCCAGCATCAACTTTCCATTGCCCCCCCTCCCCCCTCCCACCCCCAGGGGAATGTCCCACAACTTCTTCCTCCTCCACCGATCTCCTTTCGCGTGTGAACTTCCTTCTCTGCACAGATTCCCGTTTTTCTGTCTGCCTGTGTGTGTGTGTTGGTTCAGGAGGCGATACGGTGTCCCGGCACTAGGGTGTGCTGATCTGTAAAACTTGGAAATCAGGGGAAAAAAGATCCCACCGCCTTCCTGCCAACACAGGGAAAGCAAGCTGACTGGCTTCTCTTGTGATCCCGAGAGAGGGAGGGAGGAGAGAAGTGGGTATTTTTGTGGCTCGTGTTATTTTGCAGTTTGTGCCAGTATACTGCATCCCACCACCACCAATACAGCTTGTTGTTAGAGGAGGAAAGGGATAGAAAAGGGGGTTAAATATGTAGAGACCACACGGGATTTATTGTCTATTGGTTAGCGTTTGCAATTGATAAATACCTGCTGCGATTTTTAACATTTATTTTCTGACTTAACATTTATCGAATGCACTTCAGATCTCCGCGCCGATTGGCAAATGTGTGTTAATCAGAGATTTAATAATCTTTATTGTCACAAGTGGGCTTACTTTAACACTGCAATGAAGTTACTGCGAAAATCCCCTAGTCGCCACACTCCGGCGCCTGTTCGGGTGTAGTGATCTGTATATCTGTACATACATCTGCACATACACCAGGAACTGCAGCACAGATGTGACAGCATCACTAGAGGGAGCATCAGAGACGGATATAAAGGGTCGAGCCCAAGGCAGGATCCGCCTCTTTTAGAAGCACAGAGCTAGTGAGCAGCAGCACACAGGGATAGTTTAGCATAGGCAGTTTACCTTAGTTTCACTGGTAAAAACTCTTGACTGTTTTACACCTAGTTGAGCTCTGGAAGCAGAACAAACCTTTTGAATAAAGTGTTTGTGTTAACTGTAAGTCGACAGTTGTTATTCAGAATTAGAGAATAACATATCGGGTACACTGATGGAGCATTCCGAATGTCCAATTCACCTAATAGCACATCTTTCGGGACTTGTGGGAGGAAACCAGAGCACCCGGAGAAAACCCACGCAGACACGGGGGAGCGTGCAGACTCCGCACAGACAGTCACCCAAGCCGGGAATCGGACCTGGGACCTGGCACAGTGAAGCCACAATGCTAACCACTGTGCTACCGTGATTTCAGCCCTGTGGGTAGATTGGAGGAGCTGTGGTTGACTCTCTTTAGAGAGGGTCGAGAGGAGAGGCATTCGGAATCATGAGGGGTCTGGACAGTGCGGGTAGAGAGAGACCGTCCCCTTTGCCAGCAGGATGGAGAACCATGCAACAGAAATGAAAGGTGATTGGCAAAAGGAGCGGAGGCGGCGTGAGGGAAAACATTTTGAGGCAGACAGTGGTTAGAATCAGGGATATACTGCCAAAGAGTGTGGAGGAGGTTGATTCAAACGCAACTTTCAAAAGCGAATTGGGCCAACAATTCGGTGAAAAGCGCTTTTTGGGTTGGCCAAAACTTGTTGGTCATCCAGGGCGAAGTACTGCCCTGACTGAGTGTTGGAGGCTGGCACATTCCAAAGCCCAGGACTATGTGCTGAGGGATGTACTGAAGCTTGGTGCAGCCGCCACAGACGGCCAATGGGGGAAGGCCGCTGTCTCAGTCCTTTCATCTATAGTGCACTGAGGGGCTGGGAATTGTATAGAACCCTTCGGGCTGTGTGACTCACATTGAATAAAAATGGTAAATATTACATGTATCACAATTACATTGAAATGCCTCAGAGTGCAACATGACCTATGTAAACCAGGCTTTTTCAAAGTTGGGGTCGCGGCCCGCAGGTGTCAGGAGGGTCACAGGCGATCGATCCCACCATTCCTGCAATGGTCCTGATCGCGGGAGAAGAGTGAACAGCTGCTACCAGCTTTTACATGGAGAATTGCGGCCTCTGCCTCCTTTTAAATGGATGATTAGGTTGTGTGGAGTCTTTCGGCCAGATGCGGCAGCAGAGAGCAGGTCACGCAACCTACACATAAAATTGACATGAAGCGCCATCCAGGTATGCGCTTTTGGCTCCAAAGCAGGGAGCAGAGTTGTTTAGATTTTTCAGCTGCTGACAAACAAGGTACATAAACTGTGAAGATCAATGTGTTTTTTTAAGTAAGAGACAGCCAGAGACTCAAATATGCAGTTTACCTATCGGACAGGATCTCACAACAGAATCTGCCCAAGAGAGCTGCTTAGGAGAGTCCAGGACAGGATAGAGCAGTGGTAGTGTTGAGAACTCCAGGGCCTCTGGGTAACGGCCCTGAAAAAAGAAACTTAACTCAGAACAAAGAAGTGAAAAGATGATCTCTTGAGGTATGGTTTCTGTCAATTGTGAATGCAAATAAAGAGGCAAAGCCCATCTGTGTTATACGCAGGGAAGTACCGGCAAATGAGAGAAGTTTCAGAATTTAAAAGAGAAGTGGTGTGTGAAAAATTACTTTTCAGGCTGAGACCCCAGAGCCAGTTATTGACTTACAGCTGACTCCAAATTAAAAGACTACACTGCTGCAGCTGACCTGTAATACTACATTGAAAACGTTGCAAAAGCCCACGAGGTTGTCAGCATTCTGGTGTAGCATCTGCCTGGAGTATCCAGTGCTGAATAAAACAAGCATTTTGTTGCTATTGCCCTTCATGCCAATCTACATTTGCGAGGTTGGATTTTCCGTTTTCATAAAGATTCTCTGTCGGTGGGATCCTCAGCTTTCCCAATGGCGTGTGTGTGTCCACAATCGGAAACCCCATTGGCCTGCTGCCGGACGAAGGATCCCGCTGCCGGTGGGGGCACGCCGCCCCAGAAAACAGGTGCGACAAGACGGAAAATTCCGCCCATGAATTTTTTGCCTTTTTTCCTGGCACCACGGATCTTTTACTTTTAAAAAAATCTTGAAATTTAGCGAGGAAGAGTTTTCCCTTCTTTGAGATGCCCAAGGGAGGAAGATTAAAGAAAAATTTGAGCCGAAGTCTGTCGTCTGATCCCGAAGCCTCTGAGGAATCATCTGGAGGTATAATAGCACAGGTAGGTTCTTCCTCTCTGACCACTCCACTAACAGCTGAGGCTCTCACCAGCATTTTGGCAATCAAGCTTTATAAACACCAACAAAACTGTCAGTGGACCTTAAAAGATCAATTGAAGAGGCTTTGGTCCTTGAAACCACAAGTAGGGTCATCGAAGTTGATGGAGATACAATTAAGAGCATGGAGGTGGTCTTATCGGATGACAGTGATCGCATCACTTCTCTGATCTTCCTTCGATGGATGAGTGTGTTTTTTTCAAACGTTGAGAACAGATGTAATCGCTGTTCACTTGCCCCAGCTAACCTTACTTTAATAAGGACATAGGGACCGAGTAAAATAAGAACAAAGTTTTATTTACACAAACGATATATACACTACCTGGTGGATCCCTACTAGGTTCCTCCTTGATTGGTGTCTTACTGGCCGACCTTATACACATTGGTTAACTGACATACCCGCCCCTAGCGGGGGATCTCATACTCTACAAGGAACACGGGGAAGACATTCCCACTCCATAGGTCCCATGCGGGATATTACACATACGCATATGTTTTGGTCCTGCCCCAAACTCGCCAGCTTCTGGGCTTCTTTTTTTCATACTATGCCGGCGATAACCTGGGTAGACTTAAGCCCATGTCCACTGGTAGTCATATTTGGGGTGTTGGATTCACCGGTGACTCACTCTGGGATAGAGGCGGACATTGTCGCCTTTGCCTCTCTAATAGCCCGGAGGCGAATATTGATCGGTTAGGGGTCTCCCACTCCGCACAGTGCATCTGCCTGGTTGGGCGACTTACTGTCATTCCTACACTCCGTGAAAATCAAATTCACCATCAGGGGGTCAGTGGGGAGGTTTTACCTGAGATGGAACCATTTATATCCTTTCTTAAGGATCTAGACACTTGTCAACTGTTAGGGGGTTTAGTTATAGTGATTAAGTTAATTAGGTGTTTTTGTTTTATATTTGCTTGTAATTTCTTACATTCTCTTGCGTTCTCGTTGGTTGTTTGTTGTGATGTGAAACTTCAGTAAACATATATTTTTTTTAAAACCGAGGCCCGGTCTATCCAAGAGGAAAAATCCCTTGATATTATTTTTTAAAAGAGTAGGGGAATTCTCCCTGGTGTCCTCCCCAATATTCATCCCTCAGCCAACATCTTAAAAATATAGTCATTGTCACATTAGCATTGCGCAGGTCAAGGAGACACAGCCTGAGTGAGAGAGATACAGACCGAGTGAGAATTTGGTAATTTGGTGCAGTGAGGTAACCAGGAAAGGTAAGTGGTTAATCTAATTTTGCTGTTTTTCAGTTAAAAGTGCAGTGTAGATTAGTGTCTGATTGGCTGAAGCTGCCCCCACCCTAATTGCTGAGAGGCAGTTATCTGGCAGTCACCTGACGCCTGTTAAGGGGCACAAAGGTACACATTGTTTTCTTCTCTTTGAAGTTTTAGTGTGAGTCATCCTAAAGTCTGTATAAAAGACAGACAGAAAGCACACATTAGTAAGCATTGCGCTGGTCAAAGAGACACAGCCTGAGTGAGTGAGATACAGACCGAGTGAGAATTTGGTAATTTGGTGCAGTGAGGTAATTCGGTGAAGAGTGGGAGAAGGTGCTTTTTCCCTACTGTTTTGTTCTCTCTCTTTCTTCGGGCCGAATTTCGGGAGCCGTTCGGAGGAGGAGGAGCAGTCTCTGTGAGTATAAAAACCTAATGGTAACTTCCTGTTTTCCAGTTTTTTTTCCAAAAGTGACGTCAGAGGGAAGCTGTGATCTGAGTAGTTGATAGCAAATCTGCCCCAAATTTTTTTTAAAAACACAGCTAAACTCATAAACTTAAATTAAACTAATTAATTAATTAGTGATGGCTGGTCAGGTGATGTGCTTGAGCTGCTTGATGTGGGAGCTGGCAGATCCCATTGCGAGCTGCAGCGACCACATCTGCAGTAAGTGTTGGCTGCTTGAAGAGCTCCGGCTCAGAGTTGATGAGCTGGAGTCTGAGCTTCAAACACTGAGGCACATCCGGGAGGGGGAGACTTACCTGGACACTGTGTTTCAGGAGGCAGTCACACCTGTCAGAGTAAGTAGTTTAAATCCTGCCAGTGGCCAGGGACAGCAGGGTGTGACTGCAAGTCAGGCAGGTAAAGGGAACCAGCAGTCAGGAACTCAGGAGCCTCAGCCCTTGACTCTGTCCAACAGGTATGAGGCACTTGCTCCCTGTGTGGATGGCGAACAGGGCTGCAGGAAGGATGAGTCAGCTGACCAAGGCACCATGGTTCAGCATGCCATTCAAGGGGAGGGAGTAAATAGGCAAGTTGTAGTTGTAGGGGATTCTATTATCAGGGGGATAGATAGTATCCTTTGTGAGCAGGATAAAGAGTCCCGCATGGTATGTTGCCTGCCCGGTGCTAGGGTGCGGGACATATCTGACCGGCTTGAAAGGATACTGGAGAGGGAGGGGGAGGATCCAGTTGTTGTGGTCCATGTCGGTACCAACAACATAGGCAAGTCTAGGAAAGAGGACCTGTTTAGAGATTATAAAGAGCTAGGATTCAAATTAAAAAACAGGTCCTCAAGGGTCATAATCTCCGGATTACTGCCCGAGCCACGTGCAAATTGGCATAGCGAGGCAAGAATAAGGGAAGTTAACACGTGGCTGAAAGAGTGGTGTGGGAAAAAGGGGTTCCTTTTCATGGGACACTGGCATCAGTTTTGGGACAAGGGGGACCTATACCGTTGTATTGGTCTCCACCTGAACCGAGCTGGGACCAGCGTTCTGGCGAAAAGAATAAACAGGGTGGTCAATAGGACTTTAAACTAAAGATTGGGGGGGAAGGGAAAGTCAGGGAACCAAGAGGTGAAGTAATCGGTGGGAAGCGTAGCTGCTTAGGAATACAAAAAAGCACGAAAAGACAAAACTCAGGAGAGGTTACGATAGTCCCCGTCCCATTTAAGAGGTCTAAAAATTGATAAATGTCCGGGCCCAGATGGACTACATCCTAGAGTTCTAAAGGAGATAGCTGAAGAAATAGTGGCGGCGTTAGTTATGATCTTTCAAAAGTCACTGGAGTCAGGGAAAGTCCCAGAGGATTGGAAAATCACTGTTGTCACCCCCCTGTTCAAGAAGGGAACAAGGAAAAAGATGGAAAATTATAGGCCAATTAGCCTAACCTCGGTTGTTGGCAAGATTCTAGAATCCATTATTAAGGATGAGATTTCTAAATTCTTGGAAGTGCAGGGTCAGATTAGGACAAGTCAGCATGGATTTAGTAAGGGGAGGTCGTGCCTGACAAACCTGTTAGAGTTCTTTGAAGAGATAACAAATAGGTTAGACCAAGGAGAGCCAATGGATGTTATCTATCTTGACTTCCAAAAGGCCTTTGATAAGGTGCCTCACGGGAGACTGCTGAGTAAAATAAGGGCCCATGGTATTCGAGGCAAGGTACTAACATGGATTGACGATTGGCTGTCAGGCAGAAGGCAGAGAGTTGGGATAAAAGGTTCTTTTTCGCAATGGCAACCGGTGACGAGTGGTGTCCCGCAGGGTTCAGTGTTGGGACCACAGCTGTTCTCTTTATATATTAACGATCTAGATGACGGGACTGGGGGCATTCTGGCTAAGTTTGCTGATGATACAAAGATAGGTGGAGGGGCAGGTAGTATGGAGGAGGTGGGGAGGCTGCAGAAAGATTTAGACAGTTTAGGAGAGTGGTCCAAGAAATGGCTGATGAAATTCAACGTGGGCAAGTGCGAGGTCTTGCACTTTGGAAAAAAGAATAGAGGCATGGACTATTTTCTAAACGGTGACAAAATTCATAATGCTGAAGTGCAAAGGGACTTGGGAGTCCTAGTCCAGGATTCTCTAAAGGTAAACTTGCAGGTTGAGTCCGTAATTAAGAAAGCAAATGCAATGTTGTCATTCACCTCAAAAGGCTTGGAATATAAAAGCAGGGATGTACTTCTGAAGCTTTATAAAGCATTAGTTAGGCCCCATTTAGAATACTGTGAGCAATTTTGGGCCCCACACCTCAGGAAGGACATACTGGCACTGGAGCGGGTCCAGCGGAGATTCACACGGATGATCCCAGGAATGGTAGGCCTAACATACGATGAACGTCTGAGGATCCTGGGATTGTATTCGTTGGAGTTTAGGAGGTTGAGGGGAGATCTAATAGAAACTTACAAGATAATGAAAGGCTTAGATAGGGTGGATGTAGGGAAGTTGTTTCCATTAGCAGGGGAGACTAGGACCCGGGGGCACAGCCTTAGAATAAAAGGGAGTCACTTTAGAACAGAGATGAGGAGAAATTTCTTCAGCCAGAGAGTGGTGGGTCTGTGGAATTCATTGCCACAGAGGGCGGTGGAGGCCGGGACGTTGAGTGTCTTTAAGACAGAAGTTGATAAATTCTTGATTTCTCGAGGAATTAAGGGCTATGGAGAGAGCGCGGGTAAATGGAGTTGAAATCAGCCATGATTGAATGGTGGAGTGGACTCGATGGGCCGAATGGCCTTACTTCCGCTCCTATGTCTTATGGTCTTATTACTGTTTGGAGCTTTCTGCGTTCAAATGTTTTCTATATTACAACAACTTCAAAAATTCTTCATTGGCTGTGAGGCCTTTGGAACATCTGGGCTCAAGAAAGCTGCTGTAGTCTTTCTTTCAAATATAGCATAAATGTCCCCAGTTCTGTAAATTAAAGTTGTGCCTAGCCAGACTATAGTTATAAACAACCATGCCTTTAAGTGAGTAAAATATCACAATCAGGTTCACAGTGGCTTAATCAGACACAAAATAGTACATTTTCACTAAAGTGAAATTAACAACGTGATTCAGGAACCAAAGCGAGATCTCGAGTAGCGGGGGTTGAATATTTAAAGGTGGAGGAAACTACAGTATTGGCAAGGGATACTGTGTGGAAAAATAAAATGAATCAATATCACTGTAAATCTGATAACAAAAACAGGGGCTGGGAGTAATCTGAAAATATTCGACATATTTGTGAAGAAACTGAAGTCACTCAATATTTCAAACCACAGACCAATCTTCAGTTCCGAGAAAAGACCTTTGGGACTGAGAGGGTGAGAGGGACTGTAAAACACACACATTGATCACCACCCATCTCATCAATTCAAAAACATCTCCACAAGCCAGCAGTTAAAGAAATGCTACACAACCTTATCCCAGGAA
This sequence comes from Scyliorhinus torazame, assembly GCF_047496885.1. Classification (NCBI taxonomy): domain Eukaryota; kingdom Metazoa; phylum Chordata; class Chondrichthyes; order Carcharhiniformes; family Scyliorhinidae; genus Scyliorhinus; species Scyliorhinus torazame. The sequence goes on from NC_092723.1 coordinate 166,947,643, forward strand.
TAAATTAACACCAGATTATGGAATATTGAATGCCTGGATAAAATATACCTGCTAACTTTCCTGAGAGGAGGTTGCAGAAAGGACTTTGAGAAAAACTGAAGAAACAATGCAACAGCATTAAGAAAGGGGGCAGGGGTGTCTGTATGAATGGGGGCGCCTGTGTGTGTTTATAGGGGTCTGCACATAGGGGGGGTCTGTATGTGTGTGTATAGGGGGCTTTATGTATGCGGAGTCTGTGTGTGCATTGGGGACTGTATGAGAGGTCTGTGTGAGCGTGTACTGGTGTTTGTATGTATGGGAGTCTGTGTGTGTGTGTGCGTATTGGGGTCTATATGCATGGGATGTCTGTGTGTGTGTGCATTGGGGTCTGTGTTTGTGTGTATTGGGGGGTCTGTGTGTATGGGGGGTCTGTGTGTTTATTTGGGTCTGTATGCTCAGTGGGTCAGTGCGTTTTAGGATCTGTGTGTATGGGGGGTTCTGTGTGTGCGTGTGTATGCATCGGGGTCTGTGTGTGTATTGGGGGGGTCTGTGTGTATGGGGGTCTGTGTGTTTATTTGGGTCTGTATGCACAGGGGGTCTGTGTGTGTGTTGGTGTCTGTACGTATGGGTGCTGTGTGTGTGTGCGTATTGAGGTCTATATGTATGGGGGGTTTGTGTGTGTATTGGATTATGTATGTATGGGGGGTCTGTGTGTGTGTGTGTGTATTGGGGTCTGTATGTATGAGGGGTCTGTATGCGTGTGTGTGTGTGTTAGGGTCTGTATGTATGTATGGTCTGTGTGTGTAGTGAGGTCTGCATGTCAGGGGGGTCTGTGTGTTTATTTGGGTCTGTACATATGGAGAGTCTATGTGTGTATTGGAGTCTGTATATATGAGGAGCCTGTATGTGTGTTTCTGTAGGGGTCTGTATGTATGGGGAGTCAGTGTGAGTGTGTATGGGGTCTGTATGTATGGGGTGTCTGTGTGTGTACGTGAGTGTGTGTTTAGGGATCTGTTTGCATATAGAGGTCTGTATGTATGGGATGTACGGGGGGTCTTTGTGTGTGTGTATTGGGGGCTGTAAGTATGGGGGGTTTTTGTGTGTGTTTGTGTGTAATGGGGTCTGTGTGTATGGGGGTCTGTGTGTGCTGGGGTCTGTGTGTATGGAGGCCTGTGCATGTATTGGGGTCTGTATGAATGGGGGTCTGTGTGTGTGTGTAATCAGGTCTGTATGTATGGGGAGGTCAATGTGTAAATGTGTGTGTGTGTGTATTGGGGACTGTAGATATCGGTGGTCTGTATGTATGGGAAGTCTGTGTAAGTGGGTGAGTGTATAGGGATCTGTATGTGTAGGTGTCTGTTTGCATATAGGAGTCCATATGTATAGGGGGGTCTGTGTGTGTGTGAGTGTGGGCATTGTGGCCCGTAGTATGGGGGAGTCGGTGTGAATGTTAATGAGGACTGTGTGTATGAGTGGATGTGTGTGTATATGTATGAGGTTTGTTTGTATGAGTGCGCATGGAGGGGTCTGTATGTTTGGGGGAGTCGGTGTGTGTGTGTGAAGGGGTGTGTATGTATGGGGGAGTTGGTTTGTGTGTGTGTGTGTGTGGAGGGGTCTGTGTGTGGAGAGCTCTGTGTGTGTAGGGGTCGTGTGTGTGCAGAGGTCTGTGGTGGAGGGTTCTGTGCATGCAGGGCTGTGTGTGTGTGTGTGTAGGGGTCGTGTGTGTGCAGTGGTGTGGGTGTGGACGGGTCTGTGCGTGGAGGGCTCTGTGTGTAAGAGTCTGTGAGTGTTTCGGTATGTGTATGTGTGTGGGGGGAGGGGGGGTTGCTGTTGTGTCGGGTTTGTGTAACTCCGGCTGGCCATTCCTGTGTCAGGAGCTGAGTATCCGAACATGGACTTTATCAAATGCCTTCTGGAAGTCCGTATAAACAACATCCATCGACATTCCCCTGTCCCCTACCTTAGTCACCTCTCCAAAAAGGTCAATGAGGTTTGTCAGGCATGATCTACCTATCATGAATCCATGAAATAAAGGGGTTCCTAATCTTCCAGTAACATTTCAGTTTGTATTTTAAAACATTGATCCTTCCACAAACACAGGGGAGACAGTGGTGGTAGTGTCCAGAGATCCAGGGCAAGGCTCTGGGGACCCAGGTTCAAATCCCACCACTGCAGACGGTGAAATTTGAATTCAAACTCAAAAGAACATCTGGAATTGAGTCCAATGATGACCAAACCATTGTTGATTGTTATAAAAGCTCATCTGGTTTACTGATGTCCTTCAGGGAAGGAAATCTACCATCCTTACTTGGTCTGGCCTAAATGTGATTCCAGACCCACGTCAATGTGGTTGACTTAAAAAACCCCACCACCCACCCCACAGGGGCAATTAGGGATGGGCAGTAAATGCTGGCCCACGTCCCTTAAACAAATCTTTTAAAAAACATGCCAACTGAGCCACCTTTACTCGGGAGACGATTTGGCGGTACTAATGCATGCACTACGTGGCAGTAAGATGGAAATCTGAAATAAAACAGGAAATGCTGGAAAATCTCAGCAGGTTTGGCAGCATCTGTGGCGAGAGAAACAGAGTTAACGTTTCGAGTCCATTGGTTCTCCAGAGCTCTGCTGCGTTTCCAGCCATGTTTTTCTTTTATATTGGAATGCAAGTCCTCCTCTCTCCCTGCCCCTCTCCGCAGCGGGTGCCCGTAGATCTGGAGCGTGGGGCTGATGTACAAACAAAACTGTAACAAAAGGTTTTTCCAAAAACTAAAAAGGGGGTGCTGCCTAAACAACTTACACATGCATCGTCTATAGACTCCACAAGGCCGCATAAAAGGCAGGCACCTTGGGAGTCCGTGAGCCGATGCCGTATACAGTTGTCCAGGAATGCTGCATTCAATGCCTTCCATTTCAGGTCCTTGAGTTTAAGGGGAAAGGCTCGCCATAGAGGCCCCCCCCCCCCCAGTGGGGTCCTCCGCACCAGACAGCAACAAGGCGCGCCAAGGCGTGTCCGGGCAACAGGTGAGGGCAAGGAAGTGAAGAGTGTGCATCAGCAGCCATACAGGAAACCCCTCCATGCAATGTGAAGGTCATGGAGAGTATTTCATAGAGTCACAGAATCCCTACAGTGCAGAAGGAGGCCATTCGGGACATCGAGTCTGCACCGACCCTTTGAATGAGCATTCCACCCGTGTCCACCCGCTCTAACCTAACCTGCACATCCCTGGACACTGAGGTGCAATTTAGCATGGCCAGTCCACCTAACCTGCACATTTTTGGGCTGTGGGAGGAAACCAGAGCACCCGGAGGAAACCCACGCAGACACGGGGAGAAAGTGCAAACTCCACACAGACGGTCCCAAGGCGAGAATTGGACCCAGGTCCCTGGCGCTGTGAGGCAGGAGTGATAACCAGTGTGCCACCGTGCCGCCTCGAGGCAACTAGGGCTGTGGGGCTCTGGCTCCTGAGGGGGAATTTGGGGCCAATGTGAAATTCCACCTGATCAGGGCTACACTCAGACAACAGTCCATTGCACACATGTGCCACTTCAAGACCGCGAACTCTAAAAGTTTGCAATCGCCTGACATTTGATCCATGTTCCATTCCCCAATTCGGCTACAGTTAAAGACATCTCATGCTGCCACTGTGTGGCCGTGAGAGCGGCTGGGTCCCACCAGCTGTCGAGGGTGGGCGTGTGGGTAACCTGTCAAAGGTGGGTGCATGGGTAACTTTATTTCAAGGTGGGCGCCACTTCAGTGCTGACTGAGAGCGATCTCCCTTTGAAAAGGTTTCACTCACTCTTGGCAGTTCTAGAAGTTTGGGATTACACTTTGCGCCAGCTGCTCTAAATCTGCACTGCTTTCAATCTGCACCAATGTAAAACGCTTGACCAAGTCGCTTTCACTAAATTCAGACGTAGTTTGAATGTTTAAATGCAAAATATGATTCGGGTTTAATAAACCAGTTACTGTTTCCAAAGGAATCAGATAAAGTTGACAATAACTGGTTCACATTTAGCACGATTGTATAAAAATTATTTTTAAGACACAATAATATACGCAAAAGCTTCGAAGCGATTTAAAATTAATTGCATATATTTAGGACGCATTAATTACAAAGGATGTACAATTTTTAAATAACACTTTTCTTTTCGACTAAAGTGAGCTTCCACTTTAGAAAATTCTTTGAAAAGAGAAGCCATGTTGAATGATTCTGGAATTAAACAGTTAATGTAACGCTCCACACCGATTAGCTGTCAGGGAAGAGTCGCCGCCACTCCTCCTCCCCCCACCCACCCCCCATCCGCCCCGCCTTTTAAAATGATTAAATATCAAAATGATCAGGCTGCGGTTGAGTCCACAACTGCAAAGAAAGGGACAATGCATTAGGGCGACGTGGTAGCACAGTGGTTAGCACTGTTGCTTCACAGCGCCAGGGTCCCAGGTTCGATTCCCGCCTGAGTCACTGTCTGTGCAGTCTGCACGTTCTCCCTGTGTCTGCGTGGGTTTCCTCCGGGTGCTCAGGTCTCCTCCCACAAGTCCCAATAGTCGTGCTGTTAGGTAATTTGGACATTCTGAATTCTCCCTCTCTGTACCCGAACAGTCGCCGGAGTGTGGCGACTAGGGGTTTTTCACAGTAACTTTGTTGCAGTGTTAATGTAAGCCTACTTGTGACAATAAAGATTATTATAATTAGGATAATATTTGAACGAGAAGCCCGGGAACAGCCCTCCTTAATTCTGGGTTTATCCAGGGGTGAGGGGAGGGGAAATCGACCGTAGCTTCAGGAATGTCAGTCTTGTCTTGCCCATTAGCCTTTTCAGATTACAGCGGAGTTGGTGTTGTCCCATTTACCCCCTTCCTGCCCTGAATTTACTACTCGCACCGCCAGTGTTCCTTCACCATTTCACTCTTAGTCTGAGCTGGTTGCTGAAACTACGAGAGTCTTAAACCTGAATTTATTTCAAATAGGCTGAACGTTAATTCCATTCATTTATTTAAAGCAACGGAATATGTTATCACTGAGTAACCTAGTATGTGCATGTGTTTCCAATATATAAACCAGTTATTTAATGTACCGTTGTCAGCTTTCAGTATTAATTAAATGTGCAGCTTGTTAAGTGGACCTGGAGTGCCTTCTAGGGGTGCAATTCACCACGAGTCTGACTTTAGCCCATTTACTGCCCTAGAGGGTATTTTTTAATATTGATTCAAGGGATGTAGGTGTCACTAGTTGAGGAATATTCTCACAATGACCCTTCCCGAGAGTAGGGAAATTCCTCTGTACTTTCCGCAGTCGGAGCTGTCTCCTTTCTTGAAGATGGTCACAATTAAGATCAACCGGCATCTTCTCTTCCTTCCAGCTAAGAGTGAAGAGTTGTGAGATTCTTCAAGAGTGTCTCTCCACCACATTTTAATACTTCTGCGGGGATTCTATCTGCGCCAGAGGCCTTATTGTTTTTTTCAGCTGTCGGATGCCGTTTTCGACCTCATGGCGAGTTGGGATTGCGCTGAGCTGGTGGAGGGTAGCTTGTTGTGGAATGGTGGGATGAAGGGAATGGGTCAACCTCCTCTTCCCAACGGCTGAAGAGCTCCTCCCTAAGTCTCAGTGCGGCTTCCGCCCATCAAGAGGTTCGATGGACATGATCTTCTGCCTGCGACGAATCCAGGAAAAGTGCAGGAAGCAGCATCAACCTCTGTACGTGGCCTTCTTTGATGTCGCAAAGCCTGCGACTCTGTCAACCGTGAGGGATTGTGGAACATCCTCCACAAATTTGGCCTGCAGAAATTTGTCACCGTTTTCCACGTGCAAACCACGATCCTTGCCAATGGAGCCACCACAGACCCAAATGTATGCAAACTGGGGTCAAACAGGGTTGCATAATCACACCAAAGCTCGTCTCCATCTTCATCGAGGCAACATTTCACCCCGTCATCCTGAAACTCCCCGCTGGAGTGGAGCTAACCTGCAGACAAGCGGGAAACTATTCAACCTTTCTCCCGACTCGTCCAGGCCAGAACCAAGACCACTCCAACCTCTGTCATCGAGCTGCATTACACAGACGACACCTGTGTGCACATACTCAGAGGCCAAGTTATCATCATCGATGTGTTCACCGAGGCATATGAGAGAATGGGCCTCAGAGTAAATATCCGGAAAACAAAGGTTCTCTACCAGCCTGTTCCTGCCACACAAAACTTCCCTCCACCATCAAGATCCATGATGAGCCCCTAGACAATGTGGATCATTTCCCTTACCTCGGGAGCCTCCTCTTGGTGCGAGCAGGCATTGACGATGAGATCCAGCCTTGACTCCAATGCGACAATTGCAGTCTTCGGACATCTGAGGAACAGGGTATTCAAAGACCGAGACCTCAAACTCAGCACCAAGCTCATGGTCTACAGAGCAGCCGTGGTCCTCGCCCTCCTGTATGCATCAGAAACAAGAAGAATGTACAGCAGACACCTCAGATCCCTGGAGAGATATCACCAATGTTGCCTCCGCAAAATCCTGCAAATCCCCTGGCAGGATAGACGTACCAATGTGAGCGTCCACTCCCAGGCCAATATCCCCAATATCGAGGCACTGGTCACCCTTGACCAGCTGCGATGGGCGGGCCACATTGCCCGCATGCTCGACACAAGATTCCCCAAACAAGTGCTCTAGTCCAAGTTCCGCAATGGAAAGCCATCACTCAGACGGCAGGGGAAATGCTACAAGGACACTCTGAAAGCCTCCCTAAATAAATGCCACATCCCCTCCAACATATGGGAATCGCTAGCCTTACGACGTCCAAACTGGAGAAAAAGCATCCGCGAAGATGCCAATCTCCTCGAGCGTCACAGGCTGGAGCACGTGGCGGCCAAGCGTAAACAGCGGAAAGAGAGCGCAGATTCCAGAGCCTCCCACCCACCCACTTGAGAAGGTGTTGGTGAGCTGCCTTCTTGAACCTCTGCAGTCTGCGTGGTGCAGGCACACCCACAGAGCTGTGAGGAAGGGAGTTCCAGGATTTTGATCCACTATGAGTTGAGCAATTAAGGCTCTGTCAAGCCTTTCAAGACCTCAGGTGGTCTCAAAGCGCTTTACAGCGAATGAGGACTTTTTTCTGAAGTGCTTCCCGCAGACAGCAATGGCTTCACAGACATGCGTTGACCCAGGACATGTGTGGAAGAGGGGGGTTGGAGGGACTCAAACTCCCCTGCTATTCTTGGAGCCTGGAATTTCTTTACATCTGCCTGAGAAGGCAGACAGGATTTAATCCTGATTTAATCAGGAAGATTATACTTTGGGCAGTGCAGCCCTCCCTCAGTCGTGCACCAGGGTGTTAGTCCAGTCAGATCTTCCGGGAAGACTTGAATGTACAACCTCCTCTCTAAGAAAGGAGAAACATGCATCTGGGAGAACCTCGTATCATCAATAGGAAAACAATTCTCACAGTGCCTCCACTGTGAAGAGGGTAAACAACAACAACTTATATTTATATAGCCCACTTTGAAGTAAACAGACATGACTGAGCTTCCACAACCCACTGGGATAGAGTATACCGAAGGCATCGTATTGACTGTATCCGAGGGGATACGAGGGGCCACAGAAAAGACAGACAGCCAGAGTGGCCTACCCATCTGGCAGGGCACATCCAGGTCCTGTGACTGGCCACCTAATGCCGGATTCAGGAGCAGACCCACAAGAAGGCTTGCCCATTCCTGCTGTGCCAGGTATGCCAAGGATCAGCATTAAGCTTGCATTCCCTTGGGTAAAGAAGATGATGGAGCCATCTGATTACGGTGTTTATGATGATTGGTGGAGTTGCTGGATTAGATCAGAAGAAACAACTTCCTCTAGTGGGGGAAGGGGGGGGGGGGGGCGCAGAACAAGGGGGCATAACCTTAACATTGGAGTTAGGCTGCTCCTGGGTGATATCAGGAAGGACTCCCTCACACCAAGGGGAGTGGAAATCTACAACTTTGAAAGTGTTGAAGTTGGGAGTCAACTGAAAAATTCAGAACTGAGCTTGACATATTTTTATTATGTATTATATTTTTATTGATGGTTAATGTCACCAAGGCAGTTGGATGGAGACGGGATACAGTTCAGCCATGACCTTGTTTAATGGAGTGAACAGGCTTGAGGGGCTGAATGGCCTCTGTTCTATGTTCCGATGTTCCTATGTTCCCTCAATGCTACCCTCCAAGAAGATCAATAATTAAAAACCCAATCATGCAATGTCTTCGATGTCTGATTCATTAGACAAGCTAGGGACAACTTGGAGTCATGTTTGGTGCATTATTGTATTTTAAAAAATTTAGCCTGTGAAGATTGGGCATAAAATCAATGATTTCCACCTCCACATTGTTTTTGGTTTCAGCTCACAGTTATGTCCATGGCTGTGGGCATTTAATTTCTAGCACCCAGTGGTCTCAGAAAACACGGGCGAAATTCTCCCCCAACGGCGGGATGCCCGCCGACTGGCGCCAAAGCCGGCGCAAATCAGACGGGCATCGCGCCGGCAAAAAGGTGCGGCCGACGCCGGAGGGATTTCCGCCCCGCCAGCTGGCGGAAATGGCGTTTGTTGCCCCGCCAGCTGGCGCGGAAATGCGGCGCATGCGCGGGAGCGTCAGCGGCCGCTGTCAGTTTCCCAGCGCATGCGCGGGAGCGTCAGCGGCCGCTGTCAGTTTCCCGCGCATGCGCAGTGGGGAGAGTCACTTCCGCCTCCGCCATGGTGGAGGCCGTAGCGGAGGCGGAAGGGAAAGAGTGCCCCAACGGCACAGGCCCGCCCGCGGATCGGTGGGCCCCGATCGCGGGCCAGGCCACCGTGGGGGCACCCCCCGGGGCCAGATCGCCCCGCGCCCCCCCCAGGACCCCGGAGCCCGCCCACGCCGCCTGGTCCCGCCGGTAAATACCAGGTTTGATTTACGCCGGCGGGACAGGCAATTTCTGGGCGGGACTTCGGCCCATCCGGGCCGGAGAATCCAGCGGGGGGTCCCGCCAACCGGCGCGGCCCGATTCCCGCCCCCGCCCAATCTCCGGGAGCGGAGACTTCGGCGGGGGCGGGGGCGGGATTCACGGCGGCCAACGGCCATTCTCCGACCCGGCGGGGGGTCGGAGAATGACGCCCCACATCACAGCTGCAAGAATAAAATAGTACCCATCGTAAATCTCATCGATGTCTCATCGTAAATCATGGGCCTCACGACGGTGCAAACATGAACCACGATTGGGCGGAGAATTGGGCATCAGGCCAAAATCAAGGTCCGCACCTGACGCCAATTCAGACGCCATGCTCCGGTCGCTCACTGGTGCCAATAACAAGGTTTTCGCCTCCTCAGAAGCACTGCCCCACTGCAGAGGAAGCAGGGGTCAGCAGAACTCACCCCAACCAGAGGTCAGCTTCACCGTGGCCTTTGGAACCCTCCCTGGTTCTTTTCCCCTCTCAGGGCAGAGGCCTCACCAGCGACCCCTACCCCTCTCGATCATCAGCTGTCTCCTCCTGGTGAGACTCTGTCACCATCCCCCAGGGCAGCGTTCAGGAGGGCAGGCTTGAGTCTCCTGCCCACGCTGGGGAAGAGGTGTCCCTCCACTCCTCACTGGCATGAAGCTGTGTGTCCACCTCTGCCTCCCGATGTCAGGGAGAAGGTCTTCTCTGAGCCATCTGGGTGGCTGTAGCGAGTGTGTTATAAGTGGAGAGCTTAAAGTCAGCTCCAACGGCCAGGCTCTTTGGTGCTAACTCCGGGACCAAGCGGCTAGAACGGGAATTGCTCAGAATTTGCGCCAACAGAGTGCTGGCCTATCAGCATGTCCTGAATTGCTCCAGAAATAGCGCCCCCAACAGGAATGCGAATCGCTCACAATTCAGTCCTGACACTAAGGACAAGATTCTCTCAAAAAATCTCTAAATTCATTTGTGGCGGGCTTTTCAGGGAGCCGCTGAGTGACATTTAGGATGGGATCTTCCTGCCTTGTTACAGTCGCGCTTAAGTGTAACGAGGCCAGTAAATAGCAGGAGTGGCTAAAAACATGAACCGCGCCAGGCGGCAACAGCTTGTGATGCAACCGGCCTGCTCCCGTAGGCGAATTCGGAATGACGCCGCAGTGTGGCGAGAAACCAATTAGCACCACGTAAGCTCTATTTCCATACAACTAAAGGGAGCCCATGCCAGGGGCAACCCTTGTCCCAGCCCGTCTGCCCCCAGACCACCCATAATCCCTATCGATTGCTGAGGCCACTGGCCATGCGGCTGAAGGCTATCGCTAATAGGGAATTGGCAATCGTGGTTAAGTGAACACTTCACACATCCCAAGTTGATTCCCATGAATGGGCGGGCCTTGGAGCACGTGGGAGTCATAGGCTACCATCCCAATCAGACCGTGATGCATGGACTCTGTGCTTGAACACTGCGTGAGGCAACACCACACATGCAGCAGCCAACATCTGAACACCCAGGGGATGGTACACAGCTCCGGGGACAGGTCCACGGCCGGAGGGTGGGTGAGTACCACGGAGATAGGGCGGGTGCCCAGTCCGGGTAATGTTGTGATTGGGTGTCCGGGTACAGGGTCTGGGGCCCGGTGAGGGGGCCCGCTGCAGCCGGGAGTACTGGAGTACGTGGGGAGGGCGGTCCGGGTAGGGTGGTTGGGAGGGCAATCAATGGGGGTGAGGAGGGTCCCGGGGTGGAAACTACTGCTGTTTGTCGGTCTAACATCCTCACCCAAAGCCTTACAGATACTGAACGCTATGGCAGGGATGTTGGACACAGGGGTTGCCCGAGTGGTGCTGGTGCTACGCGTTATGGCCAGACGGTGTAGAAGATGGCAGCAGCGTCTGCAGATGTTCGAGGCAGCGGCCCATGTGGAGGACCCCGCTCCACACCCTGAGGATCTGACCACCCATCAGGCTCGGGAGGAACCCAGAGAGGGAGTCCCGCGATGGCCCAGGGTGTACAGGCGCTTCTGGTCATTCGGACAAATGACAGACAGCGTGTGCCACAGGAGGCTCCATCTCAACAAGGAGACGGTGTGGCACCTGTGCCATATCCTCGTGGACTTGGCACCACGTGGACGAGGAGGACATCCGCTCCCGGTGGATGTCAAGGTCACTGCAGCCATGATCATTCCAGGACTGGAACGGGACCTGTGTGGGTATCTCACAGGCCACAGCTCACAGGTGCATCTAGCAGGTCACAAATGCCCTGTATGCCCAGGCAGAAAACTACATCATTTTTCACATGGACCAGACCCAACAGGATGCCCGGGAAGCAGGTTTCTCCGCCATTGCCGAGATGCTCCAGGTCCAGGGAGTCATAGATGCCATGCATGTTGCCCTGGGCTGACCAGGCCATCTGCGGGTGCCTTATGTTAACCGAAAGGGATTCCACTCGTGTGCGACCATCAGATGAAGAATATGCACATGTGTGCCCGCTTCCCAGGACGTGTGAATGATAGATATATCCTGGGGCAGTCGGCCACCCCTGCCCTCTTTGAGCAGCACCTCAGGATGGGTGATTGGCTCCTGGGAGATAAGGGGTATCCGCTGAGGACCTGGCTAATGATGGCAGTATGGATCGGAGACTGAAACGGCGATCCAGTACATGCAGCCACCCAGGGTGTCATTGAGCGATGCATCGGACTACTCAAGATGCGGTTCCGATGCCTTGACCGCTCCGGAGATGCCCTCCAGTACACCACCCGGAGGGTCGCCCGCTTTTTGTGGTCTGTGTCCTCCACAACCTCGCACAACAGCGGGGCGACAAGCTGGAGGTTGGTGACGAGGGACATGTGGCCACCTCAGAGGAGGAGGCAGAGGGGGACGGGGAGGAGGATGAGGAGGAGGCGCCAGCCCAACAGGGGCTGGAGGACGAGGCCGGGGAGGAATCAGGGGCCTAGCTGGCAGCTGCAGGATAGGCAGCAGGGGTGAGGGTCCGGCAAGCCCTGAGGGCCAGGGAGGCTCTCAAACTGGCCCGATTCACCTAGAACGTGGCCAGGTCCATCGTTGGATTCTTACCCATCCACCTCCCCATTTCCCACCCTCCCAGGGTATGAAACACATCACTCCAGGTCTCTGAGGCTAAGGAATAGAATCCCAAAACCTAACGTACCTTGGGAATCTGCACATTAAAGTGAGACTAACTGCATCGCTCTAATATGCAGATTTGCCAAAAAGTGATGGTCACTTTTGCCTCGCAAGGCTGTGTTGGATCTCGCGAGGCATGGCGAGCCGGGTAGATCCCTGGAGCGGGGTCTCCTGTCTTTCAATGGTCAAGCTGCGAGCTGCTTATCGCGCACCGCGTGGCCATTGGATCGTGCCCCGAGAGTTGGGATAAGAGGAGCATTTTCAGGACTTAGGGAGATGAGATGGGATTGACCAGATTGTCTTCGAAGAGCTGGTTCAGACTCGGTACGCAAGGCCATCTCTTTTGGTGCTGTGCTATTTTATCATTCTGCGATATGCCCAAATCATTTTGAAGGTTCCTATTGAATCTGCTTCCACCACCCTTTCCCGCCATGCATTCTCGATCATAATGACCTTTCCTCATAAAAAAGTGATTCTCCTCATCTCCCCACTGGCTCTTTTGTCAATTATCTTCAAGCTGTCTTCTGTGAAACTGGAGCACCCAGAGGAAACCCACGCAGGCACGGGGAGAATGTATGTGCAAACTTCATACGGACAGCCACCTGAAAATATTTTATTAAGGCATTTATAATTTTAACATTTTTAAACAAAGAGATCCAACAAACACAAAAAACCCACGTGAGGCAGCAGTTCTAACCACTGTGCCACCATGCTATCCCTATCTATCTGTATTATCAGCATAATGTAGGTAGTGGAGTCTGTCCTATATAATGGCAAAATCTATACCAGAGTTGGTATTATATGCCCAATATATATATAGAGGGGTCTTTATGCTAAACAATTGTGGGTATGTTGCAGGCCTGGACTACAGAGTGGCATTGCATCTGACAGCATCTGTATGCTATGCTGAGTATATATGATGGGATGGGCACTATATAACGACTGTTTATGGGTGTTTGTGTACATATTGCAATCTGCACCACAAGCCTATTGCGCATCTGCTGAAGTCTACATTATATAGGAATATCCGAACATGGGAGTTAGGCCATTCAGCCCTTCAAACGTGCTCCACCATTCAACACGATTACGGCTGTTTTGATAGTGGTATGTACAGAGGGTATATGCTGGGCTGCGTGTCGCTCAAGATGATGTGATTTGATTTAATAACTGGATTTATTTTTCACTGGTTTGATTGCATTTCTGTCCCTGCGGTGTTGTTACGCAGCCTGCAGAGGGCACTGTCCTAATGCAGTTCAGCTATAAACCTCCACTGGGAGTCCGAAAGCTTAACTTATCCACATTTGAGCAGCTTGCAAATCTGTTCCTGTTCCCTGATCGATGGTAGCATGTTTTAATGGCTGCACGTAACAAATAATAGTAACAAAGCCAACAACTACTGACTTGAATGGTATCCCCAATGGAATGTCCAGGTGACCAACTCCTATCAAACAAAATAAGTGATATTTTGACTGTGGGACTGGGAAGGCTGGTGGTTATAAGAGTGGGGGGAACGGGGTGTGGGCAGGTGGCAGGAAGGTGATAATACCTCCCCCCGGTGGCCAACGGCCACACTGTGCCCAGGCTCACGCAGAAACAAAGTGGCAAAGGCTGCAGGAGACTCCCAGGCCCAGTTTCCCACAACCAAATACTGTGGGATGCTGGAAATGTGAAATATAAACAAACAAAATGCTGGAAATACTCAGTGGGTCAGGCAGCATCTGTGGGAAACAATTGAGGTCGAGGTGACCTCTCATCAGAGGTTTCCCCACAGTCCGCGCCGGAGGTAAGCGACAAAAAACAGATGTTGAAGTGAGGGGGAAATCTCTTCAAACGTGGGACAGTTGAGCACCCGACAGTCATTCTGTCTGTCTTCCCAGGGTGGAACGTTCACAGACTCTCGTAGGCACTTTTGAAGACTCAGAGATAAGGGCTAATAAAAGCAAAATAGTGCGGATACTGGAACTCTGAAATAAAAACAGAAAATGCTGGATAAACGCAGCAGGTCTGACAGTATCTGCAGAGAGAGGAAGACAGATTTAGCGCTTGGAGTCCGTCTGACCCTTCTGCAGAAATAAGGGCGTTGGGTTGACACCGTGACACGTTCCTGCCTCCATTCTCTTACTACTGGCCCGGCAACGTTGCGGGAAGCCAATAATTAATGAGGGGGGGACGAGGAGGTCTCCGTTCCCCTTCTTGAGAATCTTCCCAGCATTGGAGTGGATTCTGCTGAGTGCTGAGCCCAACAGCTCCGCGAAGGCTGTCCCCCCCCAGCGTCAGGCCAGGTGGCCATCGGAGCTGAAAGGCTCCATAACCCAATGACCGAGCTGGGGATAGGAAAAACCTCACCCACAGTCTCAATGAGTCCTTTTAAGGGGTTCCCCCTCCATCCCTCCCTGCCCCTTCCCCAACTCCAGGCTGCCTACCAGCTCTGGGGCTTTTTATTTTTGAAATCTAAACACTTCCGCAGGTGCCACCATTTTGAGGCGTGCTCGGTGCTCTACTTTTTGTTTGAACTGGGTTCGTCGGCCCTCCAGGGCTTTGGGCCCTCTGGACCCTGTCGATGGCAGGTGTCAAAGGTCGAATAGCAGGATGCCTCCCGGAAGATGGTATTAGAGTGCTGCACCGTAGACCTGTGTGGGGCTGGGACCCGGAAAAGGCCCTGACTCCTGAAAATAAACAATCGGCAGTCGATTCCGCTCAATATGTCTACACCAGGTGCTTCAAAATGTGAGTGAGGACATTTAACCTGGTATTAATACAAATAAAAATGTTCTGGATCATCGGTCATTCATAAACACAAAGGAACGGATATACTCCAGAACTAAATCACAGCAGGAAAACCTATTCTTACTTGTGTGTGCTACCTGAGCTTTTCTGTCCGAACCTCTGTACAGGCCGAGTATCCTTTATCCGAAATGCTCAGGGATGACTGCATTTGGGATTTCAGGTAGTTTCAGTTTGGGGATACTGTAATATCCCGCACTGGGCCTACGCGGTGGGAATGATGATCTTCCCCATGTTCCTTGCGGAGTACGAGCTACCCCGTTAGGAGTGGGGGATCTCTATTAACGTCTGTATGAAAGGCCGGCCAGTAAGGCACTGACCAGAATAGGAACCCAGTCGGGATCCACCAGGCAGTGTAAATAAAACTACTTTTCTCTATTTCACTCGGTGTGGACTCCCATGTCCTTAATAAAAATACCGCATATAAACCTACATTGCAATTGCCAAAGGCGAGACAAGCTGCAGTCTAAAGTAATAAAAGAGTAGGATGTGTCACTGAATATTAAATCCAAGGTTGCTGCAATATGTTTTTTTTACATGTTCACCATAAAAATCACAAGTTCAGACAAACAACTTGACTTCCCACATCAAAGGCTGCTGTGGTTCCAAAACAAAGTGCGGTTCTTGAGTGTTTTTGGTTTTGGATTCTACGGATAAAGGATTCTCGACCTGTAGTGAACCTCACCTAACGTAGGGCAACAACCTGCGGTGAAGTGGCTGTATTGAATGTAATGATTTTTTATTTTTGGAAACTATGGAATAAAAATGAAATGTGCTTTGTCCCCATTGACATAAATTCGACAGATTTGTACAGATGCTCCTTGTTCAGATCAATACTCAACTTTGTGGTGGTTCAGCAGTCCCTGGGGATGGAAAGTTGACTTTACCCTTGGGTGGAACATGGACCCGATCCCAACTCTCAGATCAATCCATCGTATTTGGATCAGCAGCAACAGCAACCTGCATTTATTTAGCCTCTTTGATATAGTCAAACATCTCAAGCAACTTCACATCAGTGTTATCGAACAAATTGGTCACCGAGCCACATAAGGAAACACTGGGACAGGTTGGTTGAAGGGCTAGGATTTAAAAGCTGTTTTAAAGGAGAAGAGAGAGAGGGAGGGAGGCTTCTGAAGGGAATAATGGGATTTGGGGACAAGGCGGAAAATGGAGTTGAGATAGAGGATGAGCCAAGCTCTTATTGAATGGCAGAGCAGGCACAAGGGTTAAGTTGATGTACACCTATTCTTTATATAAACATATGAATTAGGAACAGGAATAGTCCACTCGTCCCCTCGGGCCTTCTCCCCCATTCAGTTAGATTATGACTGATCTGAATGTAACCCCAGATGCCCACCTATCTCCGATAACATTTCACCCCCTTCTTAATCAAGAATGTATCTAACCCTGCCTTAAAAATTGGCAGGTTCGACTTCCACTGCCTTTTGAGGAAAAGAGATTCACGACCCGCTGATAGAAGGAAAATCTCCGGCTTAAGTGAACAACCCCTTATTTTTATTTATGACCCCTATGCTCTTATGAATTCCAGAGCTCGAGGTCTAAGCCGATAAAGGCATGGCAACCAATGGTGCACTGTTGTAAGTAAAAGACCAGCATAGGAGAAGCACAGAAATCTTGGAGAGTTGTGGGGCTGGGGGGGAATTACAAAGAAAAGGAGGGTTGAGAGCAAGGAAGGATTTGAAAATAAGGATGGGAATTTTCAAGAACTTTTAGTAATCACTATTGAGTTATTTATATACTTTACAATTATAATTCCTGATTTATTTTCTGATCGAATATAAGTTGTCAATGTTATTGATATAAATGGACAGTGTGGTTTGATTGTTACTTTAACAGAGATTTTAATCTGTTGAGAGTAACAGAGTATAGAGTCGTAGAGTCATAGAGGTTTATAGCGTGGAAACAACTTGTCCATACCGCCCGGTTTTTAACCATTAAGCTAGTCCCAAGTGTCCGCATTTGGCCCATAACCCATTTTACCCATAGAACTGTCTAGATGCTTTTTAAAAGACAGAATTGTATCCGCCTCTACTACTGCGTCTGGCAGCTCATTCCAGACACTCACCACCCTCTATGCGAAAACATTGCCCCTCTGGACCCTTTTGTATCTCTCCCCTCTCACCTTAAATCTACGCACTCTAGTTTTAGACTTCCCTACCTTTGGGAGGAGATGTTGACTATCTACCTTGTCTATGCCCCTCATCATTTTATAGACCTCTATAAGATCACCCCTAAACCTCCTACTCTCTAGGTTCGATTTTAGCCTTGGAGTTTGCACATTGTCCCCGTGTCTGCATGGGTTTCCTCCGGGTTTTCCGGTTTCCTGCCACAGTCCAAAGGTGTGCAGGTTCGGTAGATTGGCCATTCTAAATTTCCGCTTAGTGTCCAGAGGGTGAGTTGAGGTTACGGGGATAGAGTGGGGGCGTGGGCCTAGATAGGGTTCTCTTATGGAGGATCGGTGCAGACCCGATGGGCCGAATGGCCTCCTTCTGCACTGTAGGGATTGTATGATTCTATGATAATGAGCGTTCACATCACACTGGGCTTGCTGCGTTCTTCAGTCCATTTCCAAAGCAGCAAAGATTGTAAATGCAAATCCAATGATCAGTACATCCTACATTGTTGATGTGCAATGATGCAGCCACCATAGGGTTAATAACCCTGACACGGTGAATGCACATCTGCCAGGCATCCACATTTGAGTACCAGGAAACTCTGCTGCTTCTGTCCATTATCCCGTAATAATGGACAACTGGGAGTCATTGCGAAAGCAGCAACCTAATCAAGTAACTTAAACATCATAAACAGGGAGGATGAAATGCTATTAATTTGCAACCAACAGCTGTAGCATGAAGTGTGGCTGCGGTATCCAGGTTATTCCAGGGTATACGTGTGGAGTTTTACAGAATGCTACTCACTATTATACCTTTACACTTTGCCAGCCCGGCGTTCCTGGCTGGCTATAGCTGTTGCCGCAATATCCTGTTCTATTGATGCAGGATAATAAAATTTGCAATTATACAGCTGCTTATCACATCAAAACATCTAAACCTGGCTGTGAACCATGAATGGCATTTCGTAGTGCAGCCACTGTTGATGTAGGATTGTGGGAGAAAGACAAGTCATTTAATGCAAGTGTGGAAACTTTATTTCATGACAACCAAAGCTGCTTAATGGACTGGCACACATCCAGTGTCTGCTGGGTAGAACGGTTCCTTACATTAATAATTTTTTTAAAAAGCTACTGGTTTTCGACCTCATAAAAAATGTTCAGAATCACATCTGATTTCACTGAATAAAATCATCATTTTGGCTGATCAAGGTACTGTAAAGGATACAAAAACTGAACGTGAAACTTGCAACCGAGCCACATAAGGAAACACTGGGACAGGTTGGTTGAAGGGCTGGGATTTAAAAGCTGTTTTAAAGGAGAAGAGAGCCCTTCAACTAGGAACAGGTGCAGGCCAATTAACCCCTTCGAACCTGCTCATCATGGCTGATCAGACACTTCAATGCCTTTTACCCACACTATCTGCACAATCCTTTCTGTTGTTGTCAAACAGTAATCTAGAAACATTTAAGGACATGCTGGATAAACACACGAGGGAGAAAGAAACAGAAAGTTCTATTGACGGGATGAGATCAGGAGTGGTGGGGGGAAGTTCATATGGAGCATAAATACCAGTATGGGCCAGGTGGGCCGAGTGGCCTGTTCCTGTCCTCTGAATGCTTTTTCTTTTAATTTCAGGGTAGCCAATTTTTTTTTCCAATTAAGGGGCAATTTAGCGTGGCCAATCCACCTACCCTGCTCATCTTTGGGTTGTGAACTCCACACGGACAGTGACCTGGGGCCGGGTTCGAACCCGGGTCCCCAGCACTGTGAGGCAGCAGTGCTAACCACTATGCCACCATGCCGCCCTTTTCTTCTGAACTCTATTGAGTGAAAACATCTGATTTACTTAAAACAAAACTATTTTCAACGGACACGAAAGAGCCAGATTGTCCGATTCTGAGGCTAAGTGCGGAGGATCCGTGGCGTTTTACGTGGAAAAAAATCGGTAGCGCTCGCTCACCGATGCTGCAACCGGTGACGGGCTAGCAGCCGCGCCACGTAAAACTCCCGGACTCGACGGAATCAACGGCCGGAAAATGGCCAGGTCCGTGGCCGCGCATGCTCACGGCGACAACCTGCAGCGGTTGTGCTGTACAACATGGCGCAGGCCGTGCGCGGACCCGACCTGCCAGATAGTGCACCCCTGGACACCCCCTCGCCATCCCCTGACCATCCCCCACCAGTCTCCCCAGCCCTTGCGGAAGCCCCCCGGCAGCATGGCTCCCGCCCGACTGTGGCGGTGCTGGACGCAGTCCGCAGCCGCCATGCCAGGTTCCTGAACGCTGAGACCAGGCGTGAAATGCGCCGTCGTGAACTCAGCCCATCGGGGCAGAGCTTTGGGGGAAGGCCTTCAGGTGAAGCGCTGAGGCCGTCTCAACGCCGTTCGGCTCGCACCACGATGAGGCCATTTCGGAGGAGGCGGTGCACATGAAACCTGCGTAAAACAGGCGCCGCCCCCGACTTTTTGTTGTAAAAAGGGATTCTCCGCCCGATCGCGGATTACAAAATTGCCGTTGGGGAACAGAGAATCACGCCCTTGTTTTTAGCACAGGGCAGCTGAACTAAGGGATCGGACCACCATTTTGAAGGGGTGCTCCAATCTCTAAGTGAGCCTGTGGGACCCCCACACCCTCCATCCATGGGCAATGTCACCCCCCACACACATGGACACTACCCCACATCCCCCAAGTCAGGAGACCCAGCACTCCCTCCCTTCTAGGACGCCCACCTATCATCCACCCAACCTCCCCGAGGCCCCCTACTTACCTGCTCTGTAGTCCCCCACGCTTCAAACCCCCCCTCCACCCTCATTTCATGGGCATGACCCCTCTCGCTGTAGCCATGTAAAATGGCTGCGTTCCGATTAATCTGGCCAAAACCCAGTTTAAAACGGCTAACCCGAAAGACTGCTGGGAAAAGCAGCTAACGAGACACAAGCAGGCAGCTGCAGACAGGTTTGCATATTCAGCTCTGGGAACGTAGCCCAGATCGATACTCAGGGCTATCAACAGCCCATCAACCCAGGTATCCGCAGCTTCATTCAGGACTGTTTACATCTAATCTACTCAGACATCCACAGTTAAATCGGCTATCCCCGGGAACAATTGCAACATATTAGCAATTGAATACCGGGCCAGACCTGTCGGCGCCTGCAGTGGCCGAAACAAAGACAGGTGAGCGACCACCCCCCGATCGAGGAATCGCCTCACCATTGGACACATCGACCCCAGAGACTGGGGACAGAATCCAATCACTTGGGACTCAGGGTCAAGGGCCGCCCCGGGAGGCGGGAAGCCCCTGGGCCCTATAAAAGTAAAGGTCCACGTTCAGATCTCTCTCTCTCTCTCACCTTCGCCTGCTCGAGACCTTCGCAAGACCAGCCACCGGCAAGTGTAAGTTTGAATAAAACGATCGCTATCCGGTAGAGACACCTAGCCACCGACCTGTAGCAGCCTTTTGAATCCCGCGGGCCAGATCTGATTGGACAAGCCATTCGTTTCCCTGACCTGGTGGGCTCTTCCTAAGTTAAGTATTGGCCAGTAGTGATAGGTTTGTTATATAGAAAGTAGTATTAGGGTATTAATATTGTATATAATAAATGACCGTTGTTTTAATCCTTACTAAGCGGTGTGCTGTGTTATTAATCATAACCTGAACTTGAACCATGTGGCGGTATCATAAAGATACCTGGCGACTCATGAGCAAAGTTAACCTAAACAGAGCAAATAGACTAAAGCTAAAAAGAGCAACATCGCCTCCTGTCTCTTGATCATGCCACCCCGGCACTTGGGCACCCTTGCACTGCCACCCTGGCACCCAGTATGTGCTCCTGCCAACTTGACTATGCCATGCAGGCACTTTAGAAGTGCCAGGATGGCAGTACCAAGATGCCAGCTGGGCAGTGCCAAGGATTCTCACGTTCTAGGGGGAGGGCTAGGGGGCCACCCTGCACTTACCCTGACCACCCAAGGGTCTCTGATGGCCCGGGAGACCCCCCCCCCCGGTGCCATTCCACCCGGTCCACATTTGTGTGGACCAGCACTGATCAGCGCCCGGCTGCAGCCTCCCTGGGGAGGCCGGAGAATCGAGGGTGGCTGGTGGATCCTTGGCAGGTAGGTCGTAAGTAGGTCTACGACCTACTTCCAGGAGTAGCGTTTGGTAAGGCCCATTTGGGCAGAGTTCTGAATTGGACGTCTCGCGGAACTTCGGTGAACTCGCTGGAGGCATCTCCCGGGATTCTCCGGCCTCCTTGTGTTCTCACCTGAGCGCAGCGTGGCAAGAGAATCGTGCCCGACATATTTCAGTTGGATTAATAATTTAAAACAGCCTCCATAACACTTCCAAGTAAAACTATTTTGATCTGAACTTTGATTGATTTTGTGCAAAAAGCAACTCATTCTCGACCACGCTCCTTGTTTCATTGGGAAGTACATGCTACAAGAAATTATATTCATCAGCATTCGCTGCCTGGAGTGTGTGGGGTTTCGGGTGTGGACAGGAGCAAACGTTGGACTCTTGCACCCAGAACAGCCTCTGACTGATCGACACTGCTCGAAACTGTGGGGGTTTGGGGGAGGTGGTTGTGTGGTCGATATATCACTGGACTAACAATGAGGCTCATCCTCTGGGGACATGGGTTCAAATCCCACCACGGTAGCTGGTGGAATTTAATTTCTATTAATAAATCTGGGATTATGAAGCTACTCTCAGTAATGGTGGCCGCGGCAGCTATCATTAACCACTCTGGTTCACTCGGACAGGAAATCTGCCATCCTTACCTGATCATGACCCAGAGTCATGGCAATGTGGTTAATTCTTAACTACACTCAGTTCAAGGGCAATTAGTGATGGGCTGGTCTTGCGGAGAACGCTCACATCGCCTGAAAGAAGGAACAGAAATGTTTACCAGAAACCCCGTGTGGTAATTTGAAACCACAGAGTAGGTAGCTAAATGCATTGTTTAAAAGAAGGAACTTCCTTATATAAATATGAAGCTTAACAATACCAGTAATAATTAAAACAGGAGCTCTACTAAAACAGGTTTTGCTCAACAGGTCACCTCTTGAAGACTGAAAAACCACACCCAAAGCTCGTACAAGCTCAGAACCCTCAACAGACATCCCTGTAAAACAATTACATAAGGGAAAAGGCTTATAAGAACACTCTGTACTCTGCTTGACTCCATATGGTGTTATGACACCATATTTGTTACCGGCTCGTTGGTCTATGGGTAAGATTCTCGCTTCGGGGTTTATACTGCATGGAAATGTGAGAGATCCCGGGTTCAAATCCTGGACGAGCCCTTTGATATTATTTTCTGTTGGTCAACCAACATGTTTTCTTGGGCAGCACGGTAGCATTGTGGATAGCACAATTGCTTCACAGCTCCAGGGTCCCAGGTTTGATTCCGGCTTGGGTTACTGTCTGTGCGGAGTCTGCACATCCTCCCCGTGTGTGCGTGGGTTTCCTCCGGGTGCTCCGGTTTCCTCCCACAGTCCAAAGATGTGCAGGTTAGGTGGTCTGGCCATGATAAATTGCCCTTAGTGTCCAAAATTGCCCTTAGTGTTGGGTGGGGTTACTGGGTTATGGGGATAGGGTGGAGGTGTTGACCTTGGGTAGGGTGCTCTTTCCAAGAGCCGGTGCAGACTCGATGGGCCAAATGGCCTCCATCTGCACTGTAAATTCTATGATAATCTATGATATAATACTGTGGTATTTATATTAATTAAAATAACCATGGAAGAAGTTGTATCTGAAAAAGCAATGATAAGAAGCTTGTTTTTGCCTGTATCGTTCTTTCAAAGAGGGAACAATGATTTGCACACAGAGTGTCTCTCAGTGGGTTATATTAATCACATAAATGGGTATCACACTTATCTCAGTGCGTCACACTCTCACCTCTGAGTTACTAGATTATGGGTTCAAACCCCACACCAGAGTCATGAGTGAATGTTCTAAACTGATACTCGAGTGGAGTACTGAGAGGGTGCTGCACTGTCAAAGATGCTGTCTATTGAATGAGATGTTAGACTGAGGCTATTCAGACCTCCCCTGATGGACGCCAAGGATCCCACGGCAATACTTCAAGCAGGGGAATTCTCCGCAGTGTTCTGGATAATATTTTTCTCTCCAATGGAAGAACATAAGAGCTAGGAGCAGGAGTAGGCCATTCAGCCCCTCGATCCTGCTCCGCCATTCAATATGACCATGGCTGATTTCCTCTTGGCCTCAACTTCACTTCCCTGCCTGTTCTCCATAAACCATTTCCAACTAAAAACTGCCTATCTCCTCCTTAAATTTACTCAATGTCCCAGCATCCACCACACTCTGGGGTAGTGAATTCCACACATTCAGGACCCTTTGAGAGAAGTGATTTCTCCTCATCTCTGTTTTAAATCTGCTACACCTTATCCTAAAATTATTACCTCTTGTTCTAGATTGCCCCACAAGAGGAAGCATCTGCCCCACGTCTACTTTCTCACTGCCTTTTATCATCTTAAATGCCTCAATTAAATCTCCTCTCATTCTTCTAAACTCGAGAGAGTAGAGGCCTAAACTGTTCAATCTCTCTTCATAAGACAAACCCTTCATCTCTGTAGTGAACCTACTCTAATTCAACTACATCCCTCCTCAAATAAGGGGACACGGTGCAGTCTCACCAATGCCTTGTACAGTTGCAGCAACACTTCCCTACTTTTATACCCTATCTCTTTAGCTATAGAGGTCAAAATTCCATTTGCCTTCCTTATTACCTGCTGTACCTGCACGCCAGTTTTCTGTGATTCATGCATGAGGACACCCAGATCCCTCTGCATTGAAGCACTCTGAAGTCTCTCTTCATTGAGATAATAAGTCGCCTTTCCATTTTTCCAACCAAAATGGATAATCTCACACTTACCATGTTTAACTCCATGTTAAACACCACCTGCTAAATTTTGTCCGACTCAGCTAACCTACCCATATCCATTTGTACATTTCTTATTTCCTAATTGCAACTTACTATCTCGTCTATTTTAGTGTCATCTGTAAATTTAGCTTTTTTTCTTTATTCATTTTTGGGATGTGAGCGTCGCAGGCAAGGCCAGCAATCCGTCCCTAATTGCCCTCGAACTGAGTGATGTTTTAAGAGTCAACCACATTGCTGTGGATCTGGAGCCACATGTAGGCCAGACCAGGTAAGGACGACAGATTTCCTTTGCTAAAGGACAATTAGCAAACCAGGTGGGCTTTTATGACAATCGACAATGGCTTTGTAGACTTTTAATTTCAGATGTTTTATTGAATTCAAATTTCACCATCTGCCGTGGTGGGATTTGAACCCAGGTCTCTAGGGCATTGCCCTGGTGAGTCTGGATTACTAGTCCAGTGACAATGCCACTACACCACCGCCTTCTATCCCTACATCCAAGTCATTAATATATATTGTAAATAGTTGGGACATGAAAACCGAACCCTGTGGCACCCCACTAGTTACATCTTGCCAACCAGAAAAAGACCCATATATCCCGGCTCTCTGCCTTCTGTCGATTAGCCAGTCTTCTATCCAAGCTAATATAATACCCCTAATCCCATGCGATCTTACCTTGTGTATTAAGCTTTTACGCGGCACCTTATCAAATGCCTTCTGGAAGTCCAAATACATGACATCTACAGGATGCCCATTATCCACTTGGCTTATTACATCTTGAAGGACTTGAGTAAATTAGTCAAACACGATTTAATAATAATAATCATTTATTGTCACAAGTAGGCTTCAATGAAGTGACTGTAAAAAGCCCCTAGTCACCACATTCTGGTGCCTGTTCGGAGAGGCTGGTATGGGAATTGAACCTGCACTGCTGGCCTTGTTCTGCATTACAAGCCAGCTGTTTAGCCCACTGTGCTAAACCAGCCCCTGGTTTATCTTTCATAAAACCAAGCTGGCTCTGATGCATTGCGTTTTGACTTTCCAAATGTCCTGTTATTACTTCCTTAATAATGGATTCTGCGAAACAACATCAATAAAACAGATAATAATAGTAATCTTTATTAGTGTCACAAGTAGGCTTACATTAGCACTGCCATGAAGTTACTGTGAAAACCCCCTAGTTGCCACATTCCGGCACCTGTTTGGGTACACAGAGGGAGAATTCAGAATGTCCAAATTACCTAACAAGCACATCGTTCGGGACTTGTGGGAGGAAACTGGAGCACCCGGAGGAAATGCCCGCAGACACAGGGAGAACATGCAGACTCCCCACAGACAGTGGCCCAAGCCGGGAATCGAACCTGGGACCCTGGCGCTGTGAAGCAACAGTGCTACCGTGGCGCACATGTAATAAAAGCAGAATAATGCGGGTGATAGAAATCTGAAATAAAAACAGAAAATGCTGGAAAAAACTCAACAGGTCTGGCAGCACTTGTGAAGAGCGAAACAGCGTTAATGTTTCAGCAGTAGAAGAGTCACATAGACTGAAAACGGTAGTCATCCAGCACAGAAAGAGGCCCTTTGGTCCATCATGAATGCGTGGGCCATTAAGCACCTATCTATTCTGTTACTCTCTCTCCACAGATGCTCTCAGACCTGTTGAATTTCTCCACCCCTCCCGCTTTGATTTTAATAAAACAAATGACCTGGTCACAGCAGGCCAGAGAGGACAGGCCCCACAAGGGGTTAAACAGCAAAAGGTGTTTACAGCAGTCAGCCTCATTCGGACACGCCCCCTCCCCTTCTCTCAACTAGGCGGGGCTGAGGGGATTGGAGACTTTGCCCATTGGCTGTCTGGGGTGCCAATCACGGGTGGGTGGGTGAACTCCTCCCCCCCCCACCCTGAGGGGCAGGGTAGACGCATGCAAGGAAGCAGGCATCCGGGCTGGGTGCTGCTCGCTCGCTGATGGTTACAACGAAGCAAAGTGGCCGCCGGAGATGTGAGGGATACGCGTTCCCAGTTCTGACAGCAGACATGATCCTTACCGCCAGGTGAACGACAACAACAGCCGCTTAAAGTTCCAGCTCGCTCTCTCACACACTCAACAACAACAGAGAGAAGAGTGTGTGTGTGTGAAAAAAAAACTATTATTATTTACAAAAACAAAAGAAAGACCTGCTTGGAGATGTCAAGGAAAAAGACACTGAGGAGCAAAAGTCACACGTCGCCCAGCACCACCCTGCCAGCGGGCAAAGGGAAAGAGCAGGAGGCATCGGGGAAAGGCAACCTGGGGGTGCAGGGTCCGATTAACGGGGTGACCCTGCCCAACAGACCCTCTCTGAGCAACAGCAGCGAGTTCTATGATCTAGCTTTCAAGGTTGGTTCACTTGAGGTGGCGATGCCCCTCCACCACATCGCAGGCTGGCTGGGTTTGATGTGCTGCTGCCCAATTTGTTTCCTCCACCCTCCCTCTCTCTCGTTTTTTTTTGTTATTTGTGTTTATTTTCTTATAAGAAAGTCTCATCTGGGCTGACTGACTCGGGCGAACAGATATTCTCCGCATTACCAGAGCTGCAAAAACATATTTTGTCAAAAGGATGGTTGCTATATTTTTGTGTGTGTAAGAACGCACGGCAGAGGTGCAGGCCATTCGGCCCCGCTGCTGATGCCTCCCCCCCACGCCCACTGAAGACGCAGGGTGGCATTGACTGGTCAGTCAGCCTTCACATCCAGTCACCACCCCCTCCCTCAACAAACTCTTCCCCAACGATTGCTAAACCCCGAGCAAGATCAATTCATTTGTTCTGGGATCTCAAGCGGCACAGGAGGAGGCCATTCAGCCCCTCACTTTTGTGCAGGCTCTTTGGGAGGGAGAAAGAAAAGCCCAATTTTAGTCTCGCTGCCCTGCTCTTTCCCCAGAGTCCAGCGGCCACTGTTTTTCTTTTGAAAGCATTTATCCAACTGCCTCTGTGTTCTCTCTTCTCCCCCCTTCTGCATTTCAGTGTTTTTTTGTTATAGCATTTTGCGCGAGCACTGACTGAACTCTTGGCTGCAAATTGCAAGCTGCTAGTCCCCACTAATGGGTAAAGAAAGGGGATTGGCAGCATGGGTTATGCCATAACCACTGAATGTGTCACCAGATTTCAGTTGGATGAAAGGACACCTGGGATTGACTCATTCTGAAATGAAATGCACTTATTGTCACAAGTAGGCTTCAAATGAAGTTACTGTGAAAAGCCCCTAGTCGCCACATTCTGGCGCCTGTTCGGGGAGGCTGGTATGGGAATTGAACCGTGCTGCTGGCCTGCCTTGGTCTGCTTTCAAAGCCAGCGATTTAGCCCTGTGCTAAACAGCCCCTAGAATCTAATGATTCTAGTTTGAGAAGATAAGTAAGTTTACCCGGCAAGTATTGCAAATTGCAACAAAGAATGGAGAGCCCATTCAGGAAGGGGTTTGAAATGCTCTCTGTGTCCGAGAGCAGTGGCAGACTTGCCCCCCTGTCCAGCCCCTTTTGATTCAGTGCTCAGATCCTTTCAGAATGGAGACTGGACTGCGTACATCTGATCTCAGACAGTGATATAAGTGTTCACCCAATACCCAAAGAGGCCAGGTGTAGGAGAGGAGATGAGCAAGATGTCCCAGTTTACCAGCCAGTCCTGGTACAATGGACTCAATTATTTTCTTTTGTGCCATTGGAGTGGGGTGGTCTCTGTTAATAGAAGCTGCTCCCATAGTGCCAGGCAAACAAAACACTGTTGGCACGTTGTCAAATGCTGAAAGCCCGTCCTTTGAAAACTGGTGATAATACCAGCACTTGTCTAAGGGGTTAATCTTGGAGCTGGGGGTTGGGAGTGGGTTAAACTAAAACTGCCGTAGGAGGGATGAAGTGGGTGGTGCATTAAAGTAACAACATCATAACTCGGTGGGGGGGGGGGGGGGGGGGGGGTTAAACCAGTAACATAGCTGAGTTTGCAACTAGTGGTTTGTTATCTTGGTAGCACTTCAGTTAAAATATCCCATTTTCCCAAGACGAGGGATCTTGGTTTGATTGTTCCTGATGTAAAAATATGAATTTCTTAAGCCAAGAACAAATGAAGATGCAGCATCAGGGGAATTCATCAAAGAGATCCAGACTACTTTTGCTGCCATTCTATTCATTAGATGTTGCACATGTGTGTCTGTGTCTGGTTTTCTTTATCGCTCTGGGGTCAATTTTAACCCTCTTCTGTGAGTCTAACTCATGTGATGATCAATGTGCTTTCTCATTCATCCTCGTGGTTAAATGGTTTTGAATGAGTTGTTAAGAGTGACACAGTAATGACATGTGGTACTCTGGCTAAGAATGGGCACAGGTTGGAAGAGCTCCCAAACTCCACTGCTTGTGGAGGTGCTGAACACAAGGAAGGCACTTTTCAATAGGAGAACAGGAATAGCAGAACATCAGGTCAATGGGTGACCAGGGACATGGGGACAGCTTCCCCTAGGCTAACGGAAAATCAGGGACATCAGTCCCTGGGCCAGTAGGAGAACATAGACATGGGACAGCTTCCCCAGGGCCAATGGGAAATCAGGGACAGCAGTCCCCGGACCAATGGAAAATCAGTGATATCGGAATGCCCGCCCCTGGGCCAATAGGAGAACAGAGATATCCGCACAGCTGCCCCAGGACCAATGGGAGAACAGGGACATCAGTTGCTGGTCCAATGGGAGAATAGGGATATCAGGAAAGTCGCACCGGGCCAATGAGAGAACAGGGATATCATATCAGCTGTGTCTGGGCCAATAGGAGAACAGGGACATCAGGTCAGCTTCACCTGGGCCAATGGGAAATCAGGGGCACCAGGGCATTGCTCCTGGGTCAATAGGAGAACAGAGATATCAGGACAGCTGCCCCTGGGCCAATGAGAAAACAGGGACATCAGGACAGTTGACTCTGGGCCAATGGGAGGATAGGGATATCAGCTGCCCCCGGCCAATCGGAAATCAGGGACATCAGTCCCTGGGTCAATGGGAGAATAGGAATATCATTACAACTGTGCCCGGGCCAGTGGGAAATCAGCGACATCAATGCATCTGCCCCTGGGCCAATGGGAGAACAGGGACAACGTGGGCAGCACGGTAGCACAAGTGATTAGCACTGTGGCTTCACAGCGCCAGGGTCCCAGGTTCGATTCCCCGCTGGGTCACTGTCTGTGCGGAGTTTGCACGTTCTCCCCGTGTCCGCGTGGGTTTCCTCCGGGTGCTCCGGTTTCCTCCCACAGTCCAAAGACGTGCAGGTTAGGTGGATTGGCCATGCTAAATTACCCGTAGTGTCCATAAGGGTTGGGAGGGGTTGCGGGGATAAGGTGGAAGTGAGGGATTAATGTGGGTCGGTGCAGACTCGATGGGCCGAATGGCCTCCTTCTGCACTGTATGTTCTATGTAAGAGGCAATACGGTCCAGGGTCCCAGATTTGATTCCCGGCTTGAGTCGCTGTCTGTGCGGAGTCTGCACATTCTCCCTGCGTCTGCGTGGGTTTCCTCCGGGTGCTCCGGTTTTCTCCCACAGGCTGGTTAGGTGGATTGGCCATGATAAATTGCCTTTAGTGTTCAAAAAGGTTAGGTTGGTTACAGGGATAGGGTGGAGGTGTGGGCTTGGGTGGGGTGCTCTTTCAAAGGGCCGGTGCAGACTTGATGGGCCAAAAGGCCTCCTTCTGCACTGTAAATTCTATGATTCTCTGATGAGGACAGTTGTCTCTCGGTCATTGTTCCATGGGTCTCGGTGATCAAAGTTCACAGTTCTAAAGAGACCTATAGGTGAGTAAGTAAACTCTCTTTGCTTCAGAATGTGTAAGCTTGCAAAAGTCCCCTTTGACTGGCTCATCACCTGAATGTTTTCAATGTGATTTGTTCCTTAAAGCTTCTCCCCACCCTATTTACCATTTTGCAAATCACAGAGAATCACAGAATTTACAGTGCAGAAGGAGGCCATTCGGCCCATCGGTTCTTGGAAAGAGCACCCTACCCAAGCCCACACCTCAACCCTATCCCCATAACCCAGTAACCCCACCCAACACTAAGGGCAATTTTGGGCATGAAGGGCAATTTAGCATGGCCAATCCACCTAACCTGCACATCTTTGGACTGTGGGAGGAAACCGGAGCACCCAGAAGAAACCCACGCACACATGGGGAGAACGTGCCGACTCCATACAGACAGTGACCCAAGCCGGGAATCGAACCTGGGACCCTGGAGCTGTGAAACGATTATGCTAACCGCTATGCTACAGTGCTGCCCAATCATATGAGTGCTAAGGGTGCACTCTGAGAGATTTACCAAATGCCTGTTTTCCTGTTAGTGAGTGTAGGCAACAACTCATTTTTTCAAGTTTATTTATGATATGGGTGCATTGTTGGCAAGGCCGGCACTTATTGCCAATCCTTTGAGAAGGGTGGGTGGTGAGCCGCTGCCTTGAGCTACTACAGTCGATGTGTCATAGTGCTGTGAGGTAGGCTGTTTGACCACAGTGTGGGAGGGGCGAGGGGGTGCAGGTACTGCCATAATCTAAGCCTGATCTCCCCCTCCACCCACCAGTCTCCAATGTTAAATCCAAAGTAATTCAGGAGTGGGGACCCAGGCATATTTGTCAGCCTTCATACACTTTATCTCTCAGTAACACGTGGCATTTTTATCAGCTCAGATACCAAGGAGGTTTGCTTAACCACTGTGTAAAATTGGATGTTTACATTCCTCACCTGTACTTGGAGAATAGTATTGGTCAATAAGAACATTTTTGCTCGTACTTATCAAACTATAATGTGCATAGTAGTCCAAATCTTTTTCTAGTCTTCCCCTGCACTTTCATAGAATCCCTACAGTGCAGAAGGAGGCCATTCGGCCCATTGAGTCTGCAACGTCCCTCTGAAACACCTAGGCCCACTCTCCCGCCCTATCCCCGTAACCCCACCTAACTGCACATCTTTGGACTGGACCTCCATATATTCCCCTCCCCCCTCCCTAAACTCATGGGTTAATCAGTACTGGATTGCTCTGCAGTAGTTGACCAGCATCAAAGATTTTGACAGAGAAGACATAGGGTAGACATAGACATAAGTCATGATGCTTGTTTGGAGAGCTGGTGCATATGCGATGGGCCGAATGGCCTCCTCCTACACTGTAAAAGTCCTGTGATCCTGTGCGATGGGGAGACAGCAGGGCAGTGGGTATAGCTTTGGCCCATCGAGTCTGCACCGGCCCTTAGCCTAGAGCTGTCTTTGAGTTGACTGATGGGAGAAGTGGCCCCCTTTGGACTAAATCGCTGGCTTTGAAAGCAGACCAAGGCAGGCCAGCAGCGCGGTTCGATTCCCATACCAGCCTCCCCGAACAGGCGCCGGACTGTGGTGACTAGGGGCTTTTCACAGTAACTTCATTGAAGCCTACTTGTGACAATAAGTGATTTTCATTTCATTATGTGCTACCAGAGAGTACTGAGCATTTTGGAAATGAAGGTATTACAGTTGAGCACAATTCCCATTCCGCAATGTACAGAACTTTCTGGTAAGGCTCACCGTGTAGCAGCCAGGCAATGCTGGCTTTAATCATCCTTGCTGCACATCTCAGGAGACATGTTTAGATGCCATGCTAAAATCAGAATACCACACAAAGCGGGAGCCAATAATGCAACATTTTCATCGTGCCGATAGTATTAGTTGAAGTTGGCTAGGGAAGAAACTAGTAAGCAGCATACACCAGTCGGGCTGAGTGGCCTGTTTCTATGCTGTAAAATCTAAACAATACCTGGAGGGATCATTTGCTTCATCTTTTATGCATTACATCACTCGTAGAAAGCTGAAGGTAAAGAAAAATCACAAACGATCCGTGTTTGTTCAATACCGTTATGAGTCGATGGATTTCAAGCTGAGAATTCCTAAAGGGATCATCCCACAAAAGTGGGTGCAGATTTTAATGGTGCGTTTAATGACTGTCCCTGATTTATGTGTTGTCCTTGCTTGTCTTAGTAAAAGCCCTTTGTTTTATCCTAGGTAATGTTAGTTGGAGACTCTGGAGTGGGGAAAACCTGTTTACTGGTGCGTTTTAAGGATGGAGCTTTTTTAGCAGGAAGCTTTATTTCCACAGTGGGAATTGACTTCAGGGTGAGATTCTCTTACACTTTATATTTCCTCACTTGTTGCACTTGGAATGTGATTAAATGTGCTGTTCAAAAAATGTTCAGAATGTGAATCACAGAATAGTAAAACAATGAATGAGGCTGTTCAGCCCATCTTGTTTGTGCTAGCTCTTTGAAAGAGCTCTTCACCTAGTCCCACTGCCGAAGTATACATGCACACATTTGAAAGAGTGTTTGTATTTACATTGCATTTGTGTTGGGAGCGAGTATTTCTTGTTATTTATTGGTTTGAATTTGTGCCAGTAAACATAGAATCCATTTGGCTAAAGGCATTATTTTTCACCCACTGCTTTGATAAACACTCCCAGTCACTGAACGGCACATAAAAATAAATGCGCGGCTTTACATCACTTTTATCAGCTCCACGTTAATAAAGAGAGGCTATTGAATTTTTGCATGTGCATTAGAGGGTGTGTGTCAGTCTCTGCAAACGGCTACTGAGGTATCGAGGTGTACATCCAGGGAGGACCCTCATTCCACCCTTGGCCAGTGACTGGAATAGCTGATCTCATTTGGGGTTATTTGTGGGGAAGCCAACCCTGGGCTCAGTGCATGGACGCTTGCTTTTTGCCGGGGGAAGTGTCCACGCGCGATTCTCCGGGCTCCGCTGCACTGCCTACAGTGGAGACAAATAGCTCACTAACATTCAGTCTTGCCTCACACGCTGAAGCATGGCCGCTTGCATTGATGTACAGGAGGGACCCCATTGCCTGTGCAAGGAATGCCCCGACGAGAGTCACCACCTTCAGATTTTTCAGATACAGTAATAGCAGCACCAGTGAGTGTTCAAATCAACTGATTCGCAATGGTCCCCAAAGAAATTCTCTCCTACTGAGCATTATTTCTTCAGCTAGGAGCTGTGTTGGTAAATGTATTGCAGTGCAATGAGACTTGAATGCATACAAATGAATCTTCAGGAAACATGGTGCAATTTGTTTTTTACATGACACGTGGGAATCATAAAACTCTGCGTGGTTGACACTAAGACTGTACACCGGGTGATTCGATGAGCCTTCTTTGGGATGCAGAAGCCTGAAACTAGTATACTTCAATTGTTGCAAATTAGCTGCAAAGTGACTGAACACAGGACTGGATTATTGCTGCCCAACTGTGTACAGAGTTAAAGAATGGGGATTGTTTCTTTTTGCTGTACAGTGCTGTTTGATAAATTGGAGTCTCTCCCGCTTTGTCGCAGAGACACACAAGCCTCATCATTTGATCCTGATATAAATCAGGGCTAGGTAATTATCACACAGCACAGAAGGAGGCCACTCGGTCTATTGAGCCCGTGCCAGCCCTTCGAAAGAGCTATCCAATTGCTCCCACTCCGCTTGTTCCTTCCCTATAACCCTGCAGTCGTTTTCTTCCGAAGTATCTATCTAATTCCCTTCGGAAAGCTTACTATTGATACTTCTCCTGCCACCTTTTGGGCAGTTCATCCCAAATCCCGCTGTGCAAAAAAAAAAAAAAAAAATTTTACTCACCACCCCTCTGGTTCTTTTTGCCAATTATCTTCGGTTTGTTTGTTTCCTCTGGTTAGCGACCCCCTGCCAGTGGAAATAATTTCTTCTTATTTACTCTATTCAGCTGGGAAGGAGAAAATAAGTCTGTGTTGTAATCTCCAATGAAACTAGATAATTACTTGGCGGCTCCCCCGCCCCCACCTCTCTCCTGTTGGGAACTAACCAGCGTGTGGTGTTCATGGGCGCCAGAACGACCTCCTGTACCTTTATAAAAGCAAATTACTGCGGATACTGGAATCTGGAAAAAAAAGAGAAAATGCTTGAAAATCTCGGCAAGTCTGGCAGCATCTGTAGGGAGAGAAAAGAGCTAACGTTTTGAGTCCAAATGCCTTTTGTCAAAGGGTCATCTGGACTCGAAGCGTTAGCTCTTTTCTCTCCCTACAGATGCTGCCAGACCTGCTGAGATTTTCCAGCATTTTCTCTTTGACCTCCTGTACCTTGTTCCCAAGTGACCATTCCTCACAACTGAGCTGAGACAGTGAGTGCTAGTCAACTGTGGTGAGCATCACAATGGAGCCCAATCTCTACATTTACACACATGTACGGTTCCACCCAGGGCTCTGAATCTTTGGCTTATTTTCCCACTCCCTAGCTCTGGAGTGTCGCTGAGATCTCCCTCTGTCACGGCTGCACCCTAACATCTCCATCAGCTCCGAGTATACCCCTTCCTTAACTGAGTTTCAGCTCGTTTGACAAAGAAAATGTGGCCTCAAACCTGGTTCTTCCAGTTCTCCAGTGATTAGCACCATGCTGAATGATGTCTTAACCCATCATCATGCCAGCAAACAAAATATATATTTTTATTGATTATTTATTTATAAGTTGTGGTATTATCAGTTATTGCGGTACCTAAGAGGCTGATGACCATTGGTTAAACCTAGGAGTTTACCATTGGCTGTTGATACGTATCTCCACCCTGACAGGCGGAGTATAAGAACCGGTGCCGTCCCAGCAGCCTTCACTTTCTGTACCGAAGCTGCTGGGGAACAAGTTCTAGTCGATTAAAGCTTTCAGTTATGAAATCACTTCATCTTGAGTGTAATTGATCGCGCATCATAAGTCATGCCAACTTCCACTGCACAACCAAAGATGCGGTATGGCACCATGTAATGCCCAGTGTATTCTGCATCTGGCAGTGCCTTCTATCATTTTTTATCAGTTATCCTTACTTATGGAATAAATTATGGGCGCGATTCTCCGGCCTCATTGCGCTCTCACTCGAGCAAAACCAAGCCAGTGAATAGCAGGAGAGGCTGAAAACGAGAACCATGCCAGGCACCAAACAGTTTGCGATGTAACCGGCCCGGTCCCGTGGGCAAAATCGGGATCTCGCCTTAGCGTGGCGGGAAACCAATTATCACCACTTAAGCCCCATTTCCATACAATTAATGAGAGTCACCCTTTATCCAACGGCTTCCTGTCATTCATCAGCCTCCCAGCAAATGGTCACCCTGGTGCCGATTTAGTACTCCTTTTGAAAGACGTGAATTTGGTGGATGGGCTTCTGTGGGGAGCCGAGTAGCCATCTTTGATCTCAGGCAAAGAGCCCGGGGGTGCTGGGCTTGCCATCCCAGTGCTCGGCAGGGTGGGCCGCCATGAGAGGGTGGGTGGCATCTTGGTTCGAGCCCCGGCTGCCCCTGCGTCATCTGTCTCTGCCAGCCCTGGCTGTTCCCCATGGTCCACACCAACGTGTCGATGCCCTCAGCGATGTCCCTCAGTGACTGGGACCTGCACTGCAGCACCTCAGCAATGCCCGTCTGCGACTGGGACATGTCCCACAGAACTTCATCAAGGTTAGTCTGGTGCTGGTTGACATCCCCCAGCGAGGCAGACATTCTGACAAGGCCTTCAGCCATGGCCGCCCCCGACTGCGCGACGCCTTGGACACCTTCATTGATGTTGCCGCCATCGTGCACCATGCTCTACTGCAGTCTCCACCCTAGCAGTGTTGTCCTCAGTGCCATGCATTGCCGGCGACATCTCCTGTGCCCTTAGCCTCTGGGACTCCTCCAATCAGCTATGGACCTGCTAGAGTGTCGCTGAGATCTCCCTCTGTCACGGCTGCACCCTAACATCTCCATCAGCTCCGAGTATACCCCTCTCATAGGCTCAGCATCAGGCTGGGACCCAGCTGCTGACCTCCGACTGCTGTCTCGCCTGGGATTCCTGCTTCCCCCTGACGTGCATCAGCAGCCGTGTGGTGCTCACGAGATTGTGTCCCAGAAGCCTGTCCACATTTCCCACCGATGTTCATCTTTCTGCGCTGGTGGAGGGTGGGGATTGCAGCTGTGACATCTCGATCGTGTCTTTCTTGGAGGACAGGGCCACCCGAGATGGGCTGGCGACATTGGCTGGAGGACCTGCGGGAGAATGGACATGTCAGTGGGAGGGATGGGTCAGTCAGTAAGGCAATAACAACTCACGTTGAGGTCCTTTGGCTGGGGCCTGGTGGTTCCTCAGCTCGGCGGCATCCGCGAGCCTTCGTGTTGGTGACTGTCCTATCCTCAGCCATCCCAGTCACCTCCAGGGCCTGCTCCTTGAAGGAGGTGAGGATTCTTGTGTCAGGTATGCCTATGCTAGTCTGCGCGTTCCCCCGAGATGATGTGAGAGCTTTTCCTGAGGAGACACCGAGTGGGCATCATTAGCCACACGCGTGGTTCACGGTGGTGGGACGGGGTTGTAAAGGAAGGGTTGGGGTGGGTTCAATGGAGAGGGGGTGGAGTGAGGGTTGGGGGTCACAGTTGTGGAGTGGGTGCTTGCGTGGGGGCGGAAAGCTCTCGGGGAGTGGGGGGGGGGAGGGTGGTGTTGGTGTTGGTATTACCCGCTCGTGCTGCCAGGTGTAGGTCATTGACCTTTTTCCGGCACTGGAGGCCAGTCCTTCTGGTTACCCTCCCAGCGCTCATAGCTGCCACCACCTCATCCCAGGCAGCACAGACTGCCCTGTGGCTGACCCTCTGGGACCCTCGGGGGAACAGGTCGTCCCTCCTGGCCTCCACTGCATCTAGGAGTCTGACCAGATCTGCATCCCCGAATCTTGGGGCCGGTCTCCTGGACGCCACTGTTGTGAGCTGGCTGGGATTGGCTGAGCAAGTGCTGTTTAAGTCGGGGGCTGACGAGTGCTGTCCCGGCGAATCAGCTGGCGAGCCTTCATTTGCGGCGAGAAGCCAGTAAGGCCTCGTTAAGTGGACCAATTAACCGTTAATAGCATTGCCGGCTCAGCTGGGCTGAGCATTGGGAAGCTCGCGGCAGCTCCCGTCGCTACCACACTTCGAAATCTTTCCGGAAAATCCTGCCCTATGTCCTATGTATTTTGCCATTCTCTCTTTTGCATCCTCAGTATTTACATGCACTGTCTTCACACCATGAAGATGTTGCCCTTGTATCCATCTGGGATGGCCACTTACAACTGGAAACACAGAAACACGCAAAGCCTAGCGGGTAAAATGGACAAGGCAAGACTCAGGCAGGCTCAGAGCCTGAAATGTAAGAAGCAAGAAGTCCAGACGGTATCAAAACTCCGACTAATTAGCATTTTGATGGGGCCGATTAGCATTTGATGGCCCACCTTCACCAAAACAAAGGACTGGTACTTGAGCGACCAGTACAGTCCCAGACATTTTGGTGCCACTCCCTGTTCAAGGGAAGCGTAAACAACGGGGTCAGTGACCGCTTGGGACACGCCCAGCCATCCAGATCCCCACCCACTTATTGGTTAGGAATCGAACAGAGTGATCAGGGATCACCCAATTAGTGGGGCCCAAACTGAAGGACCGCCCAAAAGAGCGCGAAAACCCCCAAGTATAAGAAGAAGAGTTCGCCACATGTTCGTCCTCTCTTGGACCTGGCGCCCGGGTCATGGCCATCTCCAATTGTAGCAACACCAGAGGCAAGTCCAAGTTCAACGCTCGCTACCAGATGGATGAGCCTTGCTGAGCAGCAGTTACTCCTTCGGACTCGATAGATCCAGAATCGAAAAGCGCCCACTGTTTCTCTGACCTAAGCCGGGTGCCCGAAGTTAAGTACAGGTTGTCTTAGTCGATAGGTATAGTTAACTAGTAGTGTTTATGTTGCATGACCAATTGTGTGTAAATAAAGTACCCATGACCTTGAACTAACTAACTGGTGTTTGGTTCTTTGATCGATAGCCGGTTGAACCTTGTGGTGGTATCATTTGATACCTGGCGACTCTGAGCATTAGAACATACATATCAAAAGAAAGGAGGGCAAACTCACTGATTGCCATAATTGGAACAGAGCCATAGAAAAGACAGAGGAAAAGAAAGCGCAACACCCTAACTATACGTAATGGTTAAGCATAAGAAATATCTGTAGCGATCAAGTGGTGTGTTGGTAACTAGGGCTGTTGAGCCAAATATAGTAATGGAGTCGAGTGAGAGACTTCAGGAACTTGCTCCATGAGAGCA
Organism: Scyliorhinus torazame; assembly: GCF_047496885.1. Lineage (NCBI taxonomy): Eukaryota > Metazoa > Chordata > Chondrichthyes > Carcharhiniformes > Scyliorhinidae > Scyliorhinus > Scyliorhinus torazame. The sequence goes on from NC_092723.1 coordinate 166,985,630, forward strand.
CCTAGTGGCCAGAACTTGCAATTAACCTGTGACAGTCGGCATCGTTACATTGAACATAAAATGTTGACATAGCAATTTTCAATGGAAAATGTCGACAAAAAGGAGTGGCCCTGAATTGCGACAGCCTGAAGTAAGGGTTGTGGACAGGATGTGCAGGCCCTAAGCAAACTATTTAGCAATGTGTTGTTTGGCTAATTTGCATTTTTAGTGGGATTAGGTGAAATCTCATTTGTAGCTTTGGTTAATTGAGCTTCTAGCATTCTGGAGTTCAACGCAGCGAAGGCTTGAAGTTGCTTGGGAAGGGAGTCATTTTTTAATAAGCTTCTCCCCCACTGAAGTCTGGTTGATGTCACACTGCTCCGGTTTTAACACAGAAAACACTTGCGTTACTGTTTGACAGCCTTTCATGTTCTTAACATGCTTTGCAGAATATTTTTGCAATGTCGTCACTTGCAATTAATTTGTTCACGGCACAAATGACAATGAGATGGGTGGCCAGTTCACCTGCTTGAGTAGTGTTTATTGCGGGATGAATATTGGTCAGGACATCAGGACAGCTCCCCTTCAAAACAGGAAAAAAACCACCACTGCATATTTCACATTCACCAGAACAGACCGAGTCTCTACATTGCTCAGTAATTCACTGAAGCTTCAGCCTTGGTTCCGCACTGTCGCCTGAAGTGAGACTTGAACCCATGACCTTCCGATTCCAGCGGTGACAAATGAGCCACAACTGACACAAGTGCTAAATTTAAACAATGCACCTTTCCATTTAGAGACTCAGAAAGAGTGACTTGTGTTGACTCTCACCTGCTGAATTATTTATTTCACCTTTTGCCACTCATTACCTCCCCTCGGTGGTATTGCTGAGACTGAATTTGGAATGTGCACACTGGGAATTGTTTAGCATGAGTGCGCACTCGACTATCGCATTGCATGGAGAGTCCTCCCTTCAGTGTTTTTCAATCACCTTCAACAATTCCGCCTCCGTCGAATCCCCCTTGTCTGGACATCCAAAGTTTATATCGCCCATGGGTGCATCAGCGTCAGAGCAGGCTACTTAGCACTGTGGATAATCGCTGTACTGTAGGGAAATCGTTGCTGCTATAATCAACTTGCAGTCAGTCCTCCTGGTGGATGAACCATTTTCGAACCGGTTAACAACACGGCTGAATTGACCAAAGAAGAAATCTTTGAGGGTCGCAGTTGAGTTGGCGGAAGGGGGAGTAATGATCTTTCTTTTTAGTTGTCATTCCAAAATATTGGATGTCTTCACAGTTTGCCAAAATAACATCAGGTTGAATTCATCCGACAGGCAACTCATGTTTCATTTGGAACTCCAACCATGTTCCCAGTAATTTCTTCCTACCAAAGACAGAGAATGAACTGACTAAATTTGTGAGTTCAGGAGTATCAGTTCAAGAATAGTCTCTCTGTTTCACCAGATTGAAACCTATTTTTCATTGTACTTTTTATTGTGCTGTGGGGTTGGATAACTTTGCACGCTCCATAAACTTGACATCCATCCAAATCTCCACTGCCCATTTACTAATGCGCACCAAAACCCTCTCACCCATCATCCCCTCTCTCGCTGACCAACATGAGCACCCAGTCTGACAATGCACCAACTTTAAAATTTCCATCCTCGTTTTGATATCTCTGTTGCCTCGCCGCTCCCTATTTCTGTGACCTCTGCCAGCCCTCCAACTCTTTGGGATCTCTAGGTTCCTCCAGTTCCAGCCTCCAGTACAACCCTAATTTTAATTCCTCCATCATCAGTGGCCATATCTTCAGCAGCCTTGGCCCTCAGCTCAGGAATTTTCTCCCTAAACCTATGCACCTCTGTAGCTGTCTCCTCCTCCTTTAAGGCGCAGAAAAAAGGCCAACTGCTTTGTCAAATCTTTGGTCAGCTGTTCCTAATATCTCCTTCTGTGGCTTGGTGTCAAATTATATTTGATCATGCTCCTTTGAAATACCTGGAAATGTTTGGCCGCATTAAAGGTGCAATATAACTGCAGGTTTTGTTGCTGTTGATGTGTTGGGTGCTCTGGATCCGTGAAACACAAACAGGCCACCAACACTTAAAATAGTGCAACACTATTTTGTTAAGCTAGAAACTGTTGAACATACTTTCACTGTGGATTAACACGGTGTTAGATTAAACTAAAGACCTATGCCTGTCCTAACCAGTCTATGCACTCAGCACATGGCGAAGATCTGTGGTGTAAGCTGTAAGCTCTGTCCTTCTGAGAGGCTGCATCCTGAATGAGCGGGAACTCCGATGCCCCCTGTCTTTATAGTGAGTGTGCTCTAACTGGTGATTGGCTGCGGTGTTGTGTGTGTTGATTGGTCCCGCTGTGTGTCCATCAGTGTGTGTGTATCTGCACCATGATGTACTGGTGTATATTATGGCATCCCCCCTTTTATAAAAAAATGTATGTTTGTGGCAATAAATAATGTGGGGTCTAACTACGTGTGGGGTGCGAAGACATATTTACAGGACTACGTACATGAGAACTAAGCTATTTACATGGGAAGCTGCCTGGTGCAGAGAAGCAGTATGCAACAAGAATGATGAGACTAACACTGTATACAAACCAGGGAAACGATCAAACAAAGCAACGAAACAATTCAGAGAGTCCACAAATTCGAAAAGTTCATAAATTTAGTCTCTGAGGTGGGCGACAAATTCTGGTTGACCGCCTCAAGGGTGGGTCGAGAGCCGCCGGTTCAGGAGCGGGCTGAACTGCGTCAAAGTCAGGGGGAGGCAGAGTGACAGGGAGCTCTGCATAGTCCGTGGCAGGGTCAGCAGGAGGGCGAGGCGACACTGGAGGATCACGTGGCGAGCGTGGAACGAGACGAAGGGCGCGTCGATTGCGACGCAGAATAGAGCCATCCGGTAGACGAACCAGGAATGAGCAGGGGGCCACCTGCCGAAGGACAACAGCGGTTGCAGACCAGCCACCATCCGGAAGATGGACGCGTACGTTGTCATCTGGAGCCAGAGCAGGGAGATCAGCTGCACGGGAGTCACGAGCCGCCTTGTGCTGAGGTCCGGGACATGAATGGACGGCACCATCGTCCTCGGGGTGCGACTCATGAGTAACTGGGCTGGCGACAGGCCAGTGGACATTGGGGCAGAGCGATAGGCCAGCATCGGCAGCCTTGCATAGGAGCCGTTTGACGATATTTACTCCCTTCTCTGCTTTGCTGTTGGATTGGGAGTACAGGGGACTGGACGTCACATGGGCAAAATTGTACCGCCTGGCAAAGCTGGACCATTCTTGGCTGGCGAAGCAGGGGTCATTGTCCAACATAACTGTGTGCGGGATGCCGTGTCGAGCAAAGGTTTCTTTACATGCACGAATGACTGCAGACGAGGTGAGGTCGTGCAACCGTATCACCTCCGGGTAATTCAAAAAGTAGTCCACGATCAGGACATAGTCTCTACCCAGCGCATGGAACAGGTCGATGCCCACCTTGGTCCATGGTGACGTGACCAACTCATGGGGCTGCAGGGTCTCACGTGGTTGGGCCGGTTGGAAGCGCTGACAAGTGGGGCAGTTGAGCACTGTGTTGGCTATGTCCTCATTAATGCCGGGCCAGTACACTGCCTCTCGGGCCCGTCGCGGCACTTTTCCACGCCAAGGTGGCCCTCGTGTAGTTGTTCCAGGACAAGCTGGTGCATGCTATGAGGGATGACAATGCAGTCCAGTTTTAGAAGAACCCCATCTACTACCGCCAGATCATCTCTGATATTATAGAATTGAGGGCATTGGCCCTTGAGCCACCCGTCCGTTACGTGGCGCATGACACGCTGTAGCAAGGGGTCAGCCACCGTCTTGCGGCGAATTTGAACGAGGCGTTCATCCGAGGCAGGTAGATTGGAGGCCACGAATGCCACATGGGCGTCAACCTGGCAGACAAATCCCGCTGCGTCACATGGAGTGTTGACTGCCCTGGAGAGAGCGTCAGCAATGATGAGGTCTTTGCCTGGGGTGTATACCAGCTGGAAGTCGTATCGCCAGAGCTTGAGAAGAATACGCTGGAGGCGAGGCGTCATGTCGTTCAAGTCTTTCTGTATTAGCAGGTGATGGTCGGTCTCGACGGTGAATTGAGGAAGTCCGTGACATTATCGTGAAACTTAACAACACCGGTCAGACGGCCCAGGCATTCCTTTTCTATCTGTGCTTAGCGCTGCTCCGTGGGGGTCATCGCACGCGACGCATATGCAACGGGGGCCCATAATGAGGCCTCATCACATCGAAGGAGCGCTGCCCCAATGCCGGATTGACTGGCATCGGTCAAAATCTTGGTCTCCTTTGCTGGATTAAAGAAAGCTAAACCGGGGCCGTGGTCAGTTTTGCCTTGGGCTCTCTCCATTCGTGCTCGTGGGCAAGGAGCCATTGGAAGTCTGTCATCTTCCTGACCAGGTTCCTGAGAGCCGTGGTATGAGAGGCAAGGTTAGGGATGAATTTCCCTGAAAAATTGACCATGCCCAGAAATCGGAGGACCGCCTTCTTGTCCTCTGGTGTTTTCATAGCTGTGATGGCAGCTACCTTGTCCGCATCCGGCTGCACACCTAATTGGGAGATGTGGTCCCCGAGGAACTTAAGTTCTGTCTGACCAAAAGAGCATTTGGCCCTGTTGAGGCGGAGGCCATGCTCATGTATACGTCTGAATACGCGCTGGAGGCGACTAACATACTCCTGCGGGGTGGTGGACCAAATGATTATGTCATCGACATAGACTCGAACACCTTCAATACCTTCCATCATTTGTTCCATAGTCCTATGGAACACTTCTGATGCAGAGATGATCCCAAAAGGCATCCTGTTGTAACAATATCTTCCAAAGTGGGTGTTAAATGTGCAGAGTTTCCTGCTGGATTTATCGAGCTGGATTTGCCAGAATCCTTTTGAGGCGTCGAGTTTGGTAAAGAGCTTGGCGCGAGCCCTCTCACATGTGAGCTCTTCGCGCTTGGGAATTGGATAGTGCTCTCTCATAATATTGCGATTTAGATCCTTGGGATCAATGCAAATTCTCAATTTGCCGGAAGGCTTTTTTGCACACACCATGGAACTGACCCAGTCGTTCGGTTCCCTGACTTTGGAAATCACTCCTTGGTTCTGGAGGTCCTGCAGCTGCTGCTTGAGGCGATCCTTAAAGGGTGCTGGGACCCTGCGAGGTGCGTGCACCACAGGCATGGTATTCAGTTTTAATAAAATCTTGTAGGTGTACGGGAGCGTGCCCATGCCCTCGAAGACATCGTGGTACTGGTTGATAATGGCGTCGAGCTGCGCCCTGAAGTCAGTGTCCTGAAAGGCAGACGCGTCAACAGGAGAGAGAGAGTGAACTCTCTGAACTAGGTTCAACAGGGGCAGCACGGTAGCATTGTGGATAGCATAATTGCTTCACAGCTCCAGGGTCCCAGGTTCGATTCCTCACTGGGTCACTGTCTGTGCGGAGTCTGCACGTTCTCCCCGTGTCTGCGTGGGTTTCCTCCGGGTGCTCCGGTTTCCTCCCACAGTCCAAAGATGTGCAGGTTAAGTGGATTGCCATGATAAATTGCCCTTAGTGTCCGAATATGCCCTTAGTGTTGGGTGGGGTTACTGGGTTATGGGGATAGGGTGGAGGTGTTGACCTTGGGTAGGGTGCTCTTTCCAAGAGCCGGTGCAGACTCGATGGGCCGAATGGCCTCCTTCTGCACTGTAAATTCTATGAACAGCTTGCATGCCTGCGCGCCAAGCAGGGAGGCTTTCGAGAAGCTCACGATTTCAAAGGGAAGGATGGCTTTGTGTGACCTGTGTGTCACTTCAGGTTGGCATGAGCTGCTGGCAGCAATGGCATTGCCATTATAATCTAATAGCTGGCAGGCTGATGGCAGGATGGCTGGTTTGCCACAAAGAGATTGGCGGAGGCACCAGTGTCCAGGCGGAATCGTATTTGGGACCGGTCGACCGTAAGGGTGGCACACCACTCATCATCCGGATCGATGCTGTATACCGATAGAGGATGGATTCTTTGCTTTGGGGACACCTTGTTTTTTGTAATGATACCGACTCGAAAAGTCGCCTTCTGGTCCTCGGTGTCAATATCGGGTAGCAGGTCCGAATGGGGCTCGGTGACCGTGGGTTGAATGGCCCGGACATTCCTGCGAGGCTGGCTGGAGCGACGAGAGTTGGCAGGCTGAGCTGATCTGCATAAAGCAGCATAGTGGTCAAGTTTGCCACATCGCAGGCATCGTCGGGATTTGGCAGGACATTGCCGCTTTAAGTGGGCGGAGCCACAGTTGCCGCACGTTGTAGCGTCAGTACGTTCGCTGCGCCACCGCGCATGCACGGTGCGGTCGTACGTGGTGCGCGCCTGCGCAGTACATTCGTCGACGTCACCGTCCCCTCGTTCGGTGTGCGGGAGTCCGCAAAAAGGCCGCCCTCATCCAGGCTGAGGCCCTGGAATTGCTCGATTGCTGGACCCGTTCTGCCTCGTGGGGACTTTGCCGCGCTGTTTCAGCTGCTCGGATGTGGGAATACTGACTACTAGCATGTTCATGTAGCACGCAGGTCTCGATGGCAATCACTAGGGTGAGCTGCTTTACCTTGAGGAGCTGCTGGCGTAGGGGGTCCGACTGAACACCAAAAACGATCTGGTTGCATATCATGGAGTCGGAGGTGGGCCCGTAATTACAGGACTGCGCAAGGATGCGGAGGTGTGTGAGAAAGTTCATCCTTACCCTGCAAATGCTGTTGGAATACATAGCGCTCAAAACTTTCATTCACCTCAATGTCGCAGTGACTGTCAAACTTAAGGAGGACCGTCTTGAATTTTGATTTATCTTCACCATCAGCAAAGGTGAGAGAATTGAAAATGTGGATGGCATGTTCCCCGGCCATGGATAGGAAGAGAGCGATCTTCCTGGTGTCTGAGGCAGCTTCCCGGTCTGTGGCTTCAAGGTAGAGCTGGAAGCGTTGTTTGAATATCTTCCAGTTGGCCCCTAGGTTACCGGTGATGCGGAGCGGCGGCGGCGGGCGGACGCTGTCCATTTTGCAGGATGGCTGTATGCTGGTGGAAGGCAAATAACTTGCAGGTAGGTCTAAGAAGTTCTCACATCCCTCAACTACTGGTACCATGATGTGTTGGGTGCTCTGGATCCGTGAAACACATACAGGCCACCAACACTTAAAATAGTACAACACTATTTTGTTAAGTTAGAAACTGTTGAACATACTTTCACTGTGGGTTAACACGATGTTAGATTAAACTAAAGACCTCTGCCTGTCCTAACCAGTCAATGCACTCAGCACATGGTGAAGATCTAAGCTGTAAGCTCTGTCCTTCTGAGAGGCTGCATCCCGAATGAGCGGGAACTCCGATGCCCTCTGTCTATATAGTGAGTGTGCTCTAACTGGTGATTGGCTGCGGTGTTGTGTGTGTTGATTGGTCTTGCTGTGTGTCCATTAGTGTGTGTGTGTCTGCACCAGGATGTACTGGTGTATATTATGGCAGCTGTTAGACCATAAGATCATAAGACATAGGAGCAGAAGCAGGCCACCCGGCCTATCGAGTCTGCTCCACCATTCAGTGAGATCATAACTGATCTGATGTGATACTCCACTTTCCCACCTAATAATAATAATCTTTGTCACAAGTAGGCTTACATTAAGACTGCAATGAAGTTACTGTGAAAAGCCTCTTGTCGCCACATTCCGGCGCCTGTTCGGGTACACAGAGGGAGAATTCAGAATCTCCAAATTACCTAACAGCACGTCTTTCGGGCCTTGTGGGAGGAAACCGGAGCGCCCGGAGGAAACCCACGCACGCATGGGGAGAACGTGCGGACTCCACACAGACAGTGACCCAGGTCGGAATCGAACCATGGAGCTGTGAAGCAACAGTGCTAACCACTGTGCTGCCTTATCACCATAAACCTTGATTCCCTTACTGAGTAAAAGTCTATTTATCTCAGCCTTGAACATACTTAGCCACCCAGCCTCTACCGTTCTATGCAATAAAGAATTCCACTGATTCACTACTATCTGGGAGAAGAAATTCCACCTCCTCTCTGTCCTAAGTGGGTGACCCCTTACTTTGGGATTATGCCCTCTGATCCTAGACACTCCCACAAGGGCAAACAACCTCTCAGCATCCGTCCTGTCAAGCCCCTTGATAATCCTATATGAATCAATAAGGTCGCCTCTCATTCGTCTAAACTCCAATGAGTACAGGCCCAAGCTACTCAGTCTCTCCTCATAAGAAAATCCCTCCATACCCATTTAAGGCTGTTGATTGTCTTCTCTGTGTCACAAGTGAGCTTTTGGTCTGCTGTGTATGTATTTGTCACAGACAATGATTTTTTCCCACTTATTTCTGTGCACTGTTGGCCACAGTGGATGGACCCGCTCATAAAACATAAATTATTCTCCCTGCGCTGTGCGCCAGACATACAGAAATGTTACATTGCACATTCCGCAACATTGCACACCAAAGCAGATGTGCCATCTGATTATGCAATCCAGTTGAATATTGTGGATAACAAGTGCATTGAATGAATAATACATACAATGTGCTCATTGAATAATTGTCGAGTGCTTGAAAAGTGTTGAAATTTGACAGTTTTGTACAAGCTTTATAATTCCTTACCCTGACCTTTATCAAGAATTACAGGCAACAGAGCAAGGATACACTTCCAAATTCCGATGAGGCTCAATTATAAACTTGAATAAAGATTTTTATGGATATTACAACCATTGCTTCTCCCATAATGCAGTGGTCCCTTACTTCTTCACCTCCTTCCTACCCGTCACTGGTGAGGTAGGAAACCGGTTTCTTACAGCTGTTTAAGACCAGGTCACCCACGCCTACTGTAATTCAAACGAAGGAGGCCCGTTACAATTGATGGTTCCACGCTCATCTCAAGTGTTGAGTTGCTTGGCTTCTCTGATTTCCGGGGAGGAAGTGCCACAGTAGCTCCAATTCAGAAAGCTGCCTCAAGATGCTTCATACCCTATTTTGGGCCAAGCTATTTCTCCCTATTTCAGCAGCTCTTCACTTTCCTTAACGCTCAAGGCCACCCAAAGTTTTGATACTAACCCTATGTGGGAGTTGTTTTCTTAGTCATTGGGTCTTGCAGCACAGCAAGACGCCCTTCGACCCATCATGTCTGTGCTGGCCATTAAGCACCTATCGATTCTAACCCAGCACTTGGTCCATAGCCTTGTACGCTATGGCGTTTCAAGTGCTCATCTAAATGCTTCTTGAATGTTGTGAGGGTTCCCGCCTCTATCACCCTTTCAGGCAGCGAGTTCCAGATTCCCACCACCCTCTGGGTGAAAAAGTGTTTCCTCAAATCCCCTTTACAATTCCTGTCCCTTACCTTAAATCTATGCCCCCTGGTTATTGACTGCTCTTATATCTCCCAGAAAATGTACTGGAAAAAGGTTGGGAGTTGCAACCTCTCTCTGCTTTCCATCGGTATGTTCTATGTTCAGCCAACCTTTCTCTTCTTGTTGCTTCAGAACACTCCTAGGTCTTCCTCCCTCCCATAGAGAGATCAGGACTCATGATGATACATCCTGGTATATTCTTTCTCAACACCCAAAACATGTACCACTTATTATCTCCCTTATTTCTCCTGTAAAAGCTGGATTTTTAAAACACAGGCTTGGTATGTTCTAAATCACTCCTTACTTTGTCCTCTCCCCACCTCTTTTGATCTGTGGCAGTGTCCTGAGCGATGACCCTTAGCCATTTCCCAATTACAATTATGAAGCTTCACTCTGGTGCGATCCACCAGGCTAATCTGAAATGCAGAACTGTGCTTGTACTACAGCAGTACTGAGCCATATCTATTAACATTCATGAATGGAAAAGTCTGGCACTTCTGCAGCAATCAATTCCAATCCCACCCTGCTCAATGTGGCCTCTTGAAACATGGTCTGTGACGGATGCATTGTAAAGCCCTTATACTTCACATTAAGTTCACTGTGGTGCTATCTCGCTCTTTTTGTGTTGCATGATGCAATTCCTACTGGAATGATCCACACAACATATTGGTTTTATGGCATAGCTCAAAACCTCTGGATCAGATGTAACATCGTTCTCTAAATATGCAAATAAAATATACTTCTGAAGGTGAGGCGGTTAAATTCTGCATCCTTCCTTGAACTTCTGCATATTGCAAAGCTGCTTTAGCGTATATTAGGGCAGCACAGTAGCATTGTGGATAGCACAATTGCTTCACAGCTCCAGGGTCCCAGGTTCAATTCCGGCTTGGGTCACTGTCTGTGCGGAGTGTGCACATCCTCCCCGTGTGTGCGTGGGTTTCCTCCGGGTGCTCCGGTTTCCTCCCACAGTCCAAAGATGTGCAGGTTAGGTGGATTGGCCATGATAAATTGCCCTTAGTGTCCAAAATTGCCCTTAGTGTTGGGTGGAGGTGTTGCCTTTGGGTAGGGTGCTCTTTCCAAGAGCCGGTGCAGACTCAATGGGCCGAATGGCCTCCTTCTCCACTGTAAATTCAATGATAATCTATGATTAATCTAGGACAAAGGTTCGGCACAACATCGTGGGCCGAAGGGCCTGTTCTGTGCTGTATTTTTCTATGTTCTATGTACCCCGTGTCCACTACCCCAACCAGCAAGGCCCTGCTCAAAATAAAGAAATCAATCCAGGAATACACTTGATGCACATGTGAGTAGAAGGAGAACTCCTTCACCCTCGGCTGCCAAATCTCCATGGATCCATCCCCTCCCCCATCAGCTCCATGAACCCTTTTAGGTCCTGTGCCATTGCTGGCACCCTGCCTGTTTTCGAGCTTGACCAGTCCAAGCCAGGGTCCATAACTGTGTTGAAGTCCCCTCTCATGACCAACCAATGCGAGTCCAGGTCCGGTATCTTCCCCAGCATCCTCTTTATAAACTCCACATCATCCCAATTTGGCACATGCACATTTACTAATACCATCTGCACCCCCTCTAGCTTCCCACTGACCGTAATGTACCGACCTCCCACGTCCAAGACTATTCTACCCGCCTCAAACACCACTCGCTTATTGATCAGGATCGCAACCCCTCTAGTCTTTGAATCTAGTCCCGAGTGAAAGACCTGACTGATCCAACCTTCCCTCAGTCTAACCTGGTCTGTTACTCTAAGGTGCGTCTCCTGCAACATTATCACGTCCGCCTTCAATCCCCTAAGATGCGCAAACACACGTGCCCTTTTGACCGGCCCATTTAACCTTCGAACATTCCAGGTGATCAGCCTAGTTGGGGAGCTCATTGCCACCCCCCCCCCCCCTCCACCGATCAGCCATCCCCTTTTTTTAGGCCTGCCTCCAGCCTGTGCCCCGTGCCTCCACCGGTCCATCCCCTGGCAGCCCCCGCCCCCAACCTCCTCTCTGTCCCTCAGCCCAAGTCCCTCCCTCGTCAGCAGAACATTCACCCTCCCTCCCCCTCCTGGTAACAACACCCTGTAACCCAACCCCTTTACTAAACCAAACATATGCACACCCCCCTACTATGCTTCCGGGAGCTAGCTTGCCCAGCTAGTTTGGTGGCCCCCATCCCCGGCGCCAGATAGTCTCCAACCTATTGTTTCCTCACCACCCTGCCCCCAGCTCATACAAACAAACTCCAACGTCAAACAATCCCCACACAATTGCCCAACAGAAAAACACCAAGATCAAAACAAGCACACCTCCATGCCCCAACAGTGCAAATGGAAACCTTAACTCACTCAGCTCTACCGCTGGTTCCAAATCAATGCAAATGGCATCACAAACATCTTCCATGAAACTCAAAACGAGAACATTTTACAAAAACAGAGAAACAAAAAGAAAGAACAAAAACATGAATGTTGCAGCCAAGTTCAAAAGTTCTCAATCCATCACCAGCCCTTTCTTTTTCGCGAAGTCCCATGCGTCCTCAGGCGACTCGAAGTAGAAGTGCTGATCCTCATGTGTGACCCAGAGACGGGCTGGGTATAACAGTCCAAACTTCACCTTTTACTTAAAAAGGATCGACCTGAATTGGTTGAAGCCTGCTCTCCTCCTGGCCACCTCCACACTCAGGTCCTGGTAAACCCGCAGGATGCTATTGTCCCATTTACAGCTCAGTGTCTGCTTGGCCCACTGTGGAATGCGTTCCTTATCCGAGAACCCGTGGAATCTCACCAGCATTGCCCTCGGGGGGTCTCCCATTCGTGGCTTCCTCACGAGTGCTCTGTGAGCCCTATCCACCTCCAAGGGCCGGGAGAATGCCCCATCCCCCAGCAGCTTCACAAACATGTCTGTGATGTATGCCCCAGCGTCCGTTCCTTCGGACCCCTCCGGGAGCCCGACGATTCTTAGGTTCTGCCGGCGGGACCTATTCTCTAGGTCCTCCACCTTCTCCAGGAGCTTCTTCTGATGGTCCCTCAGCATCCCCACCTCCAGCTCCACCGCAGTCTGATGTTCCTCCTGCTCAGCCAGCACCTTCTCCACCTTCTGGATCGCCCGATCCCGGGTGTCCAATCTATGCTCCAACCGCTCAATCGACTCTTTTATCGGGTCCACACAGTCCCGTTTCTGCGTAGCAAAGCCTTCCTGAATGACTTGCATCAGCTGCTGCATAGACTGCTGGGTCGACAAGCCAGAGGTCCGAACCTCCGCCATGCTGTCTCCTGTTGCAGCTACAGCCCAAGCCTTCTCTATCTTTTTGTTTCTGCCCTTACGAACACTTCTAGGCCTTCCCTCCATGCACCGAAGTGGGAATTCAGTAAACAGTTGCCACTAACATCTGTTTTACAATTCAAGTCCGGTAGAAAAACAGGAGAACGGTCCAAAGGTCCGAGAGCCACCAAATGTGCGACTTACTCCTTCATAGCCGCCACCGGAAGTGACGGGGAGATCTGTTGACTATCCTTGTGGCCACCATAAAACCTTTCATCAAAGATTCCCTCCAATTTCTCATGTGTCTATAAGGATGATATATTCCAAGTAATCATTAAAATAAACCTTTACCTTAAATATATATGCACATGTATATTAGATTATTACCCATTCGTATAAAGTGTTATTACCCCAGCATTAGGAACTGTTGGTTTTATACATGTTACATTTTTTCTTCCGCAATAGTAAAAGTCTGTTATGATTGGGAAAACTGATTGTAGGTGTTTCTCACTATTAATGGCCCAGGCCAGGTAATGGTGGGTAGGTATAGATGCTGCCTGTGCCTTAACAATGTAAGTATTTATAGTGTGGAAGCTTGGATCAATGACATGGCAGGGTTCATCAAGCTGGAGAGGATAAAGTTTGCCTTGCGAGGGTCTGTGCAGGGGTTCCTCAGGTGGTGGCAACCGTTCCTAGACTATCTCGCGGAGCGTTAGGAGGAGGCCAGCAGCAGCAGCAGCCCAGGGGAGGGGGGGGGGGGGGGGAGTTCTTTTTGGGGGGGCTCCCTATTGGTGCTTTTAAATGTCATATGAGGGGTTATCGTATATGGGGGAAATCCAATGTATAATTTTTGTATAATTTTTGATTGTTGTGTTCTTATTTCTTTCTTTTTGTTGGGGGGGGGGGGTTGTTGAAAAATTAGAATAAATATATATTTTTTAAAAAACAATGTAAGTATTTTTTGATGGTGATTCCCCTAATCGATCTCCTAACGTTCTCCGAAAAACAATCCAAATTGAAATACAATTCATGGTTCCCAGACAAGGACACACTAGTCGACCAGTAGAGAGAAGATAAGGCTGTCACTCTGCACACGATAAGTTGCAATTTTTGGTCACTTTAAATCACTCCCGTCACCTTACTCTTATGGTGACTAGAAGCTCCAACCCCCTTCATCCCCCCCCACTCCGCTTCCTGCTCAATTGGTCACTAGCAATAGCCCACCCCACGCTCCCTGTTTCCAGTCCCAAGGTCAAAGTGTCTCTTATTTCATAGGAGGTGGTCACCTTGAGAGCACAATCAGGTTTAATTGCTGCATAACTTTTGTGGTCATCTGCTATTTTAGATTTGTGTTGATATTTTGGATATGTTATTGTGCGTGGATTGGCAGTCAGCCGGCACACCGTTAAACCCACACATACAGCAATTTGATAATGACCTGTTCACGTGTTCTGTTGATAATAGAAGCTGAAAACACTGGAAGTGCTCAGCAGGTCAGGCAGAGAGAGAGAGAAAAAAAAAAGTTGACATTCCAGGTCAATGGCTTTCCAGGTTGGAGTGATTTTGGTTGAGGGCTAGGCCAGGGAAGAATGGAGTCAGTGCTGTTGGTGGAGGGGTGGAGTTGGTTGTCAGCTGACTATGTGCATTCAGATGAGGCTGACGAAGGGACGGAATATTAAAGGGGGAATAGGGGGATCAAGGATGGATCCCTGGGTGACACTGGAAATGACTGGAGACCCAGGAGGGAAAACGTTGTGAGGAGACATACGCGTGCAGCCATAGGAGTGCAAAGTCATCGGGTGGCAGCGAAAGAGAACGGGGCGGCCAACAATGCTCAAGCCAGTGTAGAGATTCCTCCCGAGGGTAAACACTTACATCACCATTGTTTGAAAAAGCAAACAGAGACACTCTCCCACGTTTGAATATGATCGTGTACAGTGGCTGGATCAGCTTTTGTGAATTGTTAGCCGGGTTTCCTGTGCAAATTAGATTTTGGTAACTCCAGGTCATTGGAGCTTAAACATGTGAACTGCAGTTTGTTCCGTGGAGCACTTCCACTAAATTGCTTCACGTCTTTTCAAATACCTGAGCCAGAACGTGAGCCGCGTAATCGGCAGCAGGCGTAGTGACTTAAATCGGTGTTCACTCAGCACATTTCCGAATGATTCGTGCAGGCGGGAATTCCCTCCTGGTTGAAAGCCCAATTCTTGACTTCTTCACACGATACAGATTTGCTGAGCTTGATGGATGAGAACAGTGTGGACTGACATCCAGTTAACAATGGAATTAAACCATACGCATTTTGAAAAACTGTTGGAATAAATGATCCACTTTGGATCACTTCTGTCCACCAACCTTCTCAAACCCCATTTTATTCTCCCATCATGTAACATATTTAGTTGCTTCCTGATCCCATTTGTACCGCCTGTTCCGACGGGCTTTCCTTTTTTTTTTTTTTTTTTTTTTTTTTTTTTTATAAATGTTTTATTGAAATTTTTTTTCCCAAACAACAATTTTTCCCCTCTTACAAAGCAAACGCAACAATAACAATACAGAAATTTTAAACAATACACAAGTAACTAAACCCCTTTATCTTTGACCTAAACTAAACCCCCCCTCCCCCCCCCCCCCTCCCCCTGGGTTGCTGCTGCTGGTCATCTGTCTTCCCTCTAACGTTCCCCTAGGTAGTCGAGAAATGGCTGCCACCGCCTGGTGAACCCTTGAGCCGATCCTCTCAGGGCAAACTTTATCTGCTCCAGTTTAATGAACCCCGCCATATCATTTACCCAGGCCTCCAGTCCGGGGGGTTTCGCCTCCTTCCACATGAGTAGGATCCTGCGCCGGGCTACTAGGGACGCAAAGGCCACAACGTCGGCCTCTTTCGCCTCCTGCACTCCCGACTCTTCCGCAACTCCAAATAGAGCTAACCCCCAGCCTGGTTTGACCCGGGCCCTCACCACCCGCGAAATCACTCCCGTCACTCCCTTCCAATACCCTTCCAGTGCCGGGCATGCCCAAAACATATGTGCGTGGTTTGCCGGGCTCCCGCCACACCTCCCACATTTGTCCTCCACTCCAAAGAACCTGCTCAATCTTGCTCCCGTTATGTGTGCTCTATGTAGCACCTTAAATTGAATCAGGCTAAGCCTGGCGCATGAGGAAGAGGAATTTACCCTGCTTAGGGCATCAGCCCACATACCCTCCTCTATCTCCTCCCCTAGTTCTTCTTCCCACTTTCCTTTTAGTTCGCCCACCGACTCCTCCCCCTCTTCCCTCATCTCTTGGTAAATCTCTGACACCTTGCCCTCTCCGACCCACACCCCTGAAAGCACCCTGTCCTGTATCCCCTGTGTCGGGAGCAATGGAAATTCCCTCACCTGTTGTCTAGTAAATGCCCTCACCTGCATATATCTCAAGAAATTTCCCCGGGGCAACTTATACTTTTCCTCCAATGCTCCCAAGCTCGCAAAAGTCCCATCTATAAATAAATCTCCCACCCTCCTAATTCCCAACTGGAACCAGCTCTGAAATCCTCCATCCATTCTTCCTGGGGCGAACCTATGGTTGTTCCTGATTGGGGACCCCACCAGGGCTCCCCGCACCCCTCTCTGTCGCCTCCACTGTCCCCAGATATTCAATGTTGCCGCCACCACCGGGTTCGTGGTAAACCTTTTAGGTGAGATCGGTAGCGGCGCCGTCACCAGCGCCTCTAAACTCGTCCCTTTACAGGACTTTCTCTCCAGTCTTTCCCACGCCGCTCCCTCACCCTCCATCATCCATTTACGTATCATTGCCACATTGGCGGCCCAATAGTAATCGCCCAAGTTCGGTAGTGCCAATCCTCCTCTGTCCCTACTACGCTGAAGGAACCCCCTCCTTACTCTCGGAACTTTCCCTGCCCACACGAAGCTCGTGATGCTCCTGTCTATTTTATTAAAAAAGGTCTTCGTGATTAGTATAGGGAGACATTGAAATACAAATAAGAACCTCGGGAGGACCATCATCTTAATTGCTTGCACCCTGCCCGCCAGCGATAGAGGCTGCATGTCCCACCTCTTGAAGTCCTCCTCCATTTGTTCTACCAACCGTGTCAGATTAAGTCTGTGCAAGGTTCCCCAGCTCCTAGCGATCTGAATCCCCAGGTATCGGAAGTTTCTTTCCACTTTCCTTAGAGGCAAGCCTTCTATCTCTCTACTCTGGTCCCCTGGATGTATCACAAATAATTCACTCTTCCCCATGTTTAGCCTATACCCCGAGAAATCCCCGAACCCCCTCAAAATTCGCATAACCTCTATCATTCCCCCCGCTGGGTCCGACACGTATAACAATAGGTCATCCGCATATAACGAGACTCGGTGTTCTTCTCCCCCTCTAATCACCCCTCTCCATTTCCTGGAGTCTCTCAACGCCATGGCCAGAGGTTCAATTGCCAACGCGAACAACAATGGAGACAGCGGGCATCCCTGTCTTGTTCCCCTATATAGTCGGAAATACTCCGATCTATGTCGACCTGTAACTACGCTTGCCGTTGGAGCCCCATAAAGAAGTCTAACCCAGCTAATAAACCCGTTCCCAAACCCAAACCTCCTTAACACTTCCCATAAATACTCCCACTCCACCCTATCAAATGCCTTCTCTGCGTCCATTGCCGCCACTATCTCTGCCTCCCCCTCCACTGGGGGCATCATTATCACCCCTAATAGTCGTCGCACGTTAACATTCAGTTGTCTCCCTTTTACGAACCCTGTCTGGTCTTCGTGCACCACCCCCGGGACACAGTCCTCTATCCTCGATGCCAGTACCTTTGCCAACAATTTGGCGTCCACGTTCAACAATGAAATGGGTCTATAGGACCCGCACTGCAACGGATCTTTATCCCTCTTCAAAATTAACGATATCGTCGCCTCCGACATCGTCGGGGGTAGAGTCCCCCCTTTCCTGGCCTCATTGAACGTCCTCACCATCAACGGGGCCAACAAGTCCACATATTTTCTGTAATACTCCACCGGGAACCCGTCTGGTCCTGGGGCCTTCCCTGCTTGCATGCTTCCCAGTCCCTTAATAACCTCGTCCACCCCAATCGGTGCCCCCAGGCCTACCACCCCCCGCTCCTCCACTTTCGGGAACCTCAATTGGTCCAGGAACTGCCGCATCCCCTCCTCTCCCTCTGGGGGTTGAGACCTATACAGTTCCTCATAGAAGGTCTTGAACACCTCATTTATCTTTCCTGCCCTTCGCACCGTGTCTCCCCTTTCGTCTCTAATTCCTCCTATTTCCCTCGCTGCTGCCCTCTTTCGCAATTGATGAGCCAACAGGCGACTCGCCTTTTCCCCATATTCATACCTCCTCCCCTGTGCCTTCCTCCACAGTACCTCCGCCTTTCTGGTGGTCAGAAGGTCAAATTCCGTCTGGAGTCGTCTCCTCTCCCTGTACAATTCCTCCTCCGGGGTCTCTGCAAATTCCCTATCCACCCTTAAAATCTCCCCCAGTAATCTTTCCCTTTCCTTGGCCTCTGTTTTCCTTTTGTGGGCCCCAATGGAGATCAGCTCTCCTCTGACCACCGCTTTTAGTGCTTCCCATACCACTCCCACAGGGACCTCGCCGTCGTCATTGACCTCCAGGTATCTCTCAATACACCCCCGCACTCTTGCACACACTCCCTCATCCGCCATCAGTCCCACATCTAATCGCCAGAGTGTTCTCTGCTCCCTTTCCTCTCCTAATTCCAGGTCCACCCAATGTGGGGCATGATCCGAAACCGCTATGGCTGAGTACTCAGCTTCTTCCACCCTAGAGATCAACGACCTTCCCAAAACAAAAAAATCTATCCGGGAGTACACTTTATGGACATGGGAGAAGAAGGAATACTCCCTAGCACTAGGTCTAAGAAATCGCCATGGATCCACTCCCCCCATTTGGTCCATAAACCCCTTAAGTACCTTGGCCGCTGCCGGCCTTCTTCCGGTCCTTGAGCTGGATCTATCTAGCCCCGGGTCCAGCACCGTATTAAAGTCCCCTCCTAAAATCAAGTTTCCTACCTCCAGGTCCGGTATACGCCCCAGCATCCGTCTCATAAATCCCGCATCGTCCCAGTTTGGGGCATACACGTTAACCAACACGACCTCCATTCCCTCCAGCCTGCCACTCACCATTACATATCTACCTCCGCTATCTGCTACGATGTTCTTTGCTTCAAATGCGACCTGTTTCCCCACCAAAATGGCCACCCCTCTATTCTTTGCGTCCAGTCCTGAGTGGAACACCTGTCCCACCCATCCTTTCCTTAGCCTAACTTGGTCCGCCACCTTTAGGTGCGTCTCTTGGAGCATAACCACGTCTGCCCTTAGTCCTTTCAAATGCGCGAGCACTCGGGCCCTTTTTATCGGTCCGTTCAGGCCTCTCACGTTCCACGTGATCAGCCTCACTAGGGGGCTACCTGCCCCCCTCCCGTGTCGACTAGCCATTACCTTCTCTAGGCCAGTCCCATATCCCGCCTCCACGCTCCCGCTCGCTCCCCCAGCGTCGCACACCATCCCCGCCCACCCACTCTTTAGCCATTTCCTTTTGGATTTCCGCAGCAGCAACCCAGTTGTCCCCCCCCCCCCTTCTCCCTCCCTCCTCCCCTCCCCGCTAGATCTCTTTCTAGCTTGATTGCTCCCCCCATATTACTTCCGTAAGTCAGCTGACTTCAACTGACCCCGGCTACTCCTGCTCACTCCTCGACCCCCCCCATGTGGGGAACTCCCATCCGCCTTGCGCCTGTCTTCCCGCCTTATTCTTTCTGGTGCGGGAACATCCCTTTACCTGACCCGCCTCTTATGGCGCAGCTCCCTTTCCCCTCCCCCTCCCCTTCCCCATTCTCCAACTATGTCCCGTCTTTCCCCCCTCACCGGCGCCCACATTTCCCCAATGTCTCCCCCCTTCCCTGTTTACTTCTCAATTAACTTCCACCGTAACATTAACAATAACATTTCCTGCAGCATCAGTCCCTCAGTTCCGATCCAATTTCTCTTCTTTGATGAAGGTCCATGCTTCCTCCGCCGTCTCGAAATAATGGTGTCTCTCCTGATACGTGACCCATAGTCTTGCCGGCTGCAGCATCCCGAACTTCACCTTCCTTTTATGCAACACCTCTTTGGCTCGGTTGAAGCTCGCCCTCCTTCTCGCCACCTCCGCACTCCAATCCTGGTATACCCGTACCACTGCATTCTCCCATCTGTTACTCCGCACCTTTTTAGCCCATCTCAGGACCTCTTCTCTATCCTTAAGGCGGTAAAATCGCACGATTATCGCCCTGGGTGGTTCTCCCGCTTTTGGTCTTCTCGCCGGAATCCGATTTGCCCACTCCACCTCCAAGGGGCCCGTAGGGGCCTCAGCACCCATCAGTGAGCTCAGCATCGTACTTGCGTACGCTCCACAGTCCACTCCTTCCACACCCTCAGGGAGACCCAGTATCCGAAGGTTCTTCCTTCGCGCTCCATTTTCTAGGGCTTCGATCCTTTCAGTACACTTTTTATGAAGTGCCTCGTGCGTCTGTGTCTTAACCGCCAGGCCCAGGATCTCGTCCTCAATATCTGTCACCTTCTGCTCCACCACACGGAGCTCTGTCTCCTGGGTCTTTAATGTCTCCTTGAGCCCCTCAATTGCCTGTAGCAACGGGGTCAGCACCTCCCTCTTCAGCAGCTCCACGCACCGTCTCACAATTTCATGCTCAGGCCCCCATGTCGCCTGCGCTTTCTCCGCCGCCATCTTGTACTTCTCTCTTTCTGACCCTTTGGTCGACGATTCCTCGCGCTGCAGCCGCCGCCGCCGGCTTTTTCCTCCTTCGTTTGGGGGGGACTCCCTTCTCACACGCCCCACACCGGGTTGCGTCGTCGAAAAATTCCCCGTTGAGGCTCTTAAAAGAGCCCGAAGGTCCGTCGGAGCTGGAGCCGCCGAAGCGTGCGGCTAGCTAGGCATCACCGCAACCGGAAGTCCCTTCAGTGGCCTTGATGAGGTCTTTTCACAGTTGTTCCCTCTGCTGCTAGAATTCACCTTTGATACAGGCCCTCAGGTCAGCTTGCAGCTTTAAGCTTGCCCTTCCCCCGCCTGCATGCTGGAAGAGGCCCTGTTTATCCTGTAGTTGCAGCCAAATCTTTCACTGTTTCTGCGTGTGTCTGGCAACCAAGAGACATACCCTTCCTGGGGGACACTGTCGGGGGAATATTGCCGCCTTCTTCCCACACCGGGAAATGTCAAACAAATGCCGTGGGGGCCCTGTAAAAGAGCCCAAAAGTCCGTTCCAAGCAGGAGCTGCCGAATATGCGACCTAGCTCTGCATAGCCGCACCCGGAAGTCCCGACGGGCTTTCCTGATAACTTAATCTGCAAATTTATCAGGTGTAAAATGTTCTGTTTAATTTCTCTTCATGTTCCTGTCACCTGAGTTTTTTAAACTGGCATTTCAGCTCTTTCCGAACCCGCTTTGTAAATTATTTGTATACTTTGATCACTTTAACCTGTGCTCGCTGACCTACATTGGCTCCCAGTCAGGCCCCGGTTTAATAATTCTCATCCTAGTTCTCAAATCCTTCCATGGCCTCACCCCTCCCTATCTTTCTTCCCTTCTCCCATCCTGTAACGTTCCAGATCTCTCCACTCCTCCAATTTTTGCCTCTTGCGCAACCCCAATTTGAATTATTCCACCTCTGCCGGCCAGGCCTTCAGTTTCCTTGGCCCCAAATTCTAGGATTCCCTAGAATTTCTAATGATCTCTGCCTCACTATTCCTCTTTGTTTCTTACCAAGCTGGTCCTAATATCTCCTGAGGTGTCTTGATGCCACAATGTGTTCAGTAATGACTCCGACATGGAATGCTTTGATATGTTAAAGGTGCCTTATAAATGCAAGTTGTTGTTACTGAAAATGAGGCACTGGGCGGGGGGGGGGGGGGGGGGGGGGGGAGAGAAGCGGACCTCCACCCCAACAAGACCTGTTTGCGAGCTATCAACGAGGTGAAGGCTAAATCATCTGCCCCGCTCCTGTCTGCAACTCCGGCAGGTCGGACACCCCGAATATGGCCTCTCGGGGACCCGGCTGCAATTCCATATGCAGAACCTTAGACATGGTGCTGAAATTGACCCCACTATCTCACCAACTTGGGGCAGGACCAGGATACCTGGACATGGTTGGCTGGACCCCTCCCACACCACTCACAGCAATCCTCCACCCTCTCAAACAGCCGGCTCATCTTTGCCTTCGCTACGTGCGCCCCATACACCACGTTTAGTTGCATCAACCCCAGCCTTGCACATGAGGTCGAGGCATTGACCCATTGATGTACCATCAATTACCACGAGACGAGAATGGTGAAACAATTGATGTGGTGTATATGGATTTCAGCAAAGCGTTTGATAAGGTTCCCCACGGTAGGCTATTGCAAAAAATACGGAGGCTGGGGATTGAGGGTGATTTAGAGATGCGGATCAGAAATTGGCTAGCTGAAAGAAGACAGAGGGTGGTGGTTGATGGGAAATGTTCAGAATGGAGTACAGTCACAAGTGGAGTACCACAAGGATCTGTTCTGGGGCCGTTGCTGTTTGTCATTTTTATCAATGACCTAGAGGAAGGCGCAGAAGGGTGGGTGAGTAAATTTGCAGACGATACTAAAGTCGGTGGTGTTGTCGATAGTATGGAAGGATGTAGCAGGTTACAGAGGGATATAGATAAGCTGCAGAGCTGGGCTGAGAGGTGGCAAATGGAGTTTAATGTAGAGAAGTGTGAGGTGATGCACTTTGGAAGGAATAACAGGAATGCGGAATATTTGGCTAATGGTAAAGTTCTTGAAAGTGTGGATGAGCAGAGGGATCTAGGTGTCCGTGTACATAGATCCCTGAAAGTTGCCACCCAGGTTGATAGGGTTGTGAAGAAGGCCTATGGAGTGTTGGCCTTTATTGGTAGAGGGATTGAGTTCCGGTGTCGGGAGGTCATGTTGCAGCTGTACAGAACTCTGGTACGGCCGCATTTGGAGTATTGCGTACAGTTCTGGTCACCGCATTATAGGAAGGACGTGGAGGCTTTGGAGCGGGTGCAGAGGAGATTTACCAGGATGTTGCCTGGTATGGAGGGAAAATCTTATGAGGAAAGGCTGATGGACTTGAGGTTGTTTTCGTTGGAGAGAAGGAGGTTAAGGGGAGACTTAATAGAGGCATACAAAATGATCAGGGGGTTGGATAGGGTGGACAGTGAGAGCCTTCTCCCGCGGATGGATATGGCTGGCACGAGGGGACATAACTTTAAACTGAGGGGTAATAGATATAGGACAGAGGTCAGAGGTAGGTTCTTTACGCAAAGAGTAGTGAGGCCGTGGAATGCCCTACCTGCTACAGTAGTGAACTCGCCAACATTGAGGGCATTTAAAAGTTTATTGGATAAACATATGGATGATAATGGCATAGTGTAGGTTAGATGGCTTTTGTTTCGGTGCAACATCGTGGGCCGAAGGGCCTGTACTGCGCTGTATTGTTCTATGTTCTATGTTCTATGTTCTAATCGAGGCTTTATTGCACAAGATGTT
Organism: Scyliorhinus torazame; assembly: GCF_047496885.1. Classification (NCBI taxonomy): domain Eukaryota; kingdom Metazoa; phylum Chordata; class Chondrichthyes; order Carcharhiniformes; family Scyliorhinidae; genus Scyliorhinus; species Scyliorhinus torazame. Next base: position 167,008,826 of record NC_092723.1, read on the forward strand.
GTGCCTCCTGCAGCTGGAACCAGAATGGGAGCAGCGCAGGAGAGCTTACACTTTTATACACCGCCTGCTGGGAGGAGCCAGCAGGCTGGGATATACTGTGGTACCTGTAATACAGTGGCAGCACCATAATACATGCAATGTGTTACCAGTGGTGTTTACCACACCCTCCGCAGCACTTCGCACCATAATTCTTCTTCCAGCCCCATCCCCAGTTCCGTTCGCCTATCATTAGCAGGCCTGACCTGGTATTCTCCAGGGCCTCCGCGAAGCTCCGCCTCTGCAGGGAGGAATTACCGACTGCGTGATTCACTTGTGGTTTCAAAAATCGGGAACCGGGCGCCGTGGCTGGCGAGGGAGAGAGAGGGGGTACGGAAAGTTTCCAACATTGCCATAATGTGCTGACAGTTGTTCCATTGGCCAGGGAGTTTCTGCCAGGGCTGGGGGAGTAGCAAGGGTGGGCAGGAGGTGGGTTGTGGGGTTGGGGTGGATGGGCATGGAACACCACTCCCGCAGCATGAAAGGCTGAAATGTGGCTGCGCATGCCACTGACTGCCCACTGTGAACTTGGCACCATGTGTCATGTGGGTGTCCCTTCAGGCCACCACCCTCAGTACCCTCTGGCCCAGCTGACCCATCAACAGGAAGGGCACACTCCCAGCCATCTTGTTGGCTGGGATGAGTGTGTGTGGGGAGTGGAATGCTAATATGCGGTTGCAGCTTGTCAACCTCTCGTGTGTCAATCCCTACTCCGGCACATCAGACTCCGTTTTTCATTGCAATCGGTCATGTTCCACGTGGCGCTTGTGCCAGCCCATTAACGGTTGTGGAATTGCTCTGGGAACGGCGCCAATTTTCCTGTTGCAGAACTCCACGGATTCAGTCTTGGCGTCAACACTTAGTCTCTCAAACGGAGAATCCAGCCCACACTCTTTTCCTGACTGAACCACCTTTCCAGTCATTTTCTGTCCTCGCTTGTGATGTGCCTTTAATATTGAGAGAAGCCTTTAGTTGGTTATTGTAACAACGGTCTTCAGTTGTCTTAGCTTTTCTCACTGCACTGTTTACAAATGTAAGTACGTAAGAAATAGGAACTGGAGCAGGCCATTTGGTTTTTCGAGTCTGCTCTACCATTCAATAAGATCATGGCTGATCTTCTACCGTAACTTATTCTTCCTGCACTATTCACATGTCTCTTTAATTCACTCAGCAGGTGAAAATCTATCAACCTGTGTTTTCTATATACTAAATGACTGAGTAGTCACAACTCTCTAAGGTAACGAATGCTAAAGATTCACAACTCATTGAGTGAAGACAATTCTCCTTTCAGTCCAAAATGGCCGACTCCTTTTTCTGGGAATGTACCGCTGTGTTCTAGATTCCCCATCCAGGTGAAATATTTTCTCAGGTGTCTGCCCTCCCTAACAGCACTGTGGGTGTACCTACATCACATGGACTGCGGTGGTTCACGCAGGCAGCTCACCACCACCGCCACAAGGGCAATTTGGGATGTGTAAGAATGGTGGCCGAGCCAAAGACGCCCATATCTCGTGAACAAATGTTTAAAAATACTGTCAGTCTCCGAAAGGAGTGATGGGCAACCTAAGCTAGTGAGTGGGCCGCATGAGTGGCCCTCCTTCATCTCAGTGGGCCGCACGATTGAAATCGGGCTTGTTGGCTAACCATGACCCCATGAATAAGATTGAATACATTTAACACATGCCAAATATTTAATAACCAGTTACAGAAAATGCTTAATTATTCAAATATTAATATAACCTCAAGTGGTAAAAATAAAAATATTTATGCTTCATTGGACTCATGGCTCTCACAGTCACTGTTGTTAATCAGCACGCACCTCACTTCATGTGCCCTTGCTTTATTTGTGTATCATTTCTGTCACACCGCTAGGAAAAACACCATACGGACAGAAACCAGCGGAATGTGGCAACGCTGCGCGTGGGCAACAGTCAACAAAATGTCTTGTGGGCTGCACTCGGGACCCAGATTGGGTCACGTGCGCCCCCGGGCCTCGGGTTGCCCACCACCCTCCTGAAGAATTTTACATGTTTCTATGAGATCACCTCTCCTTCTAATCAGGAAATAGAGGCCTAGTCAACTGAATCTCTCCTCGGAGGAGAATCCCGCCGCCCCATGAACTAGTCCAGTGAACATCTGTCGCATTTCCACTCGAGAAAGCATGTCCTCACCGGTGCCCTGAAAATGATTAAAATTGATGCTCCATTGAAGGGAAGTCCGTTTTACTGGATTCATTTTTGTGAGTAGCAAGGTGAGTGATCTGACCTTTCAATAGAAGGTAAATGGGTTTGGTTAGGTGAAAAAAAAACACACTGTGTAGGAGCCACCTTCCACGTGGGGTTATTCCCTGTGGCTCAACTCAGTATAGAGGAAAAAGCACAACGACAACCTGGACAAGGTGGCTATTTAATCAAACTTGCAACATGTACACGGAGAACAGAATGGATATCTGCCAAGACCTGTTCTGCCGAACAAAGGCCAGAACACAGTACTTATACAACGTTCAAAAATCAATAGCCCACCGCAGTTGGACACGATCCAATCCCTGAAGCTGCTACGTTTAAACTTATTCAATAGAATTGCAAGCAGTGTTTAAACTTCACCCAATAGAATTGCAAGCACCACATGATTGATCCTCATCCTGACAGCTATGCTTACTAGTAATTTGCTTTGCATTCATTGTCTGTGAGAAGCAGGACAGCAAAACCAGCTTCCTGCATTTGGTTCACAAAGACAAGATATCAGAAGTGATGTCTGTGGTAGTAGGGGTATTACGGTACCTGGTATGCTGGAGCACCATTGGTGGAAACTGTATGCTTTCTATTGGTTAAGATGTATGGTAGCTCCGCCCTGCTAGGCGGGGTATAAGAGCCCGTGCCACCCCAGCAGCCTTCATTCTGTACCTGAGCTGCTGGGGGAAACATCTAGCTTATTAAAGCCTTCAGTTGGACTACAACCTCACTTTAGTGGTCATTGATCGTGCATCAATGTCCTTCCGGACAAGTTAGCTTAAATCCGATTTGATTACTTATTACTGCTATGTCCTAAAAATACATGTTTAATGGTTAATAATGATTACTCAGTCCTATAACTCATCTCAATCCTTGATAAAGTAACTTATGTAAAACTACTCGAGTGGCATGCTAACTATTCAGTTTTAAGAGGTATTATCGCTGAACCCCCCCTTCACACTGTAGATGGTGGGTTGAAAGAATAGGTTTGATTGTGTTTGCAATATTGTGTCAGTAGCACTGTCATCTCTGACTCAGAGGGTTGTGGATTCGTGTCCCATGCCCAGAGACTTGAACACATAATCCAAGCTTACATTCCCAGAGCAGCACTGATGGAGCACTGTACTGTCAGACGTACCTGTCTCTCTGGTGAGACATTACACATGAGGCACTGTCTGCCCATTCAGATAGGGATGTGAAGAATTTCCCAGGCACTATTTTGAAGAAGAACAGGTGAGTTCTTTCTGGCGTTCCTGGCAAACACTCATCCCTCTAAGGGCTATAACACCAATTGATCTGGTCATTATCACTTTGCTGCTTGTGGGAGCTTGGCTGTGCGCAAAGTGGCTGCTGCGATTCCTACATTGCAAAAGTGACTATGCTTTAAAAGAGGCCTTCCATTTCCTGTAAACTGCTTTGGAATGTCTGGAGGATGTAAAAGGTGCTGTATGAATGCAAATCATTCTTTGATGCTAGCTCAATAAATAAAGCTCTAAATTATGGTGGATATGCAGGTTCCACCATTCCGAGTTGCCACATGGGTTCTCCTCCTTGCTCAGTGCTTGATGCCGGTGCACTAGCCTTTGATTTCCAGTGATGAGGCAAGAGAATTAAACACCACCGCTATCATTCCCCCGGCCCCGCATCAGCTTTCCCCCCAAAAAACCAACATTGTTATTAACAGCTTGCAATTATATAGTGCCTTTGTATTGAATGTAGAAATTGATATATATTGTATTTTATACCTCTTTTAGTAATGTTTTTAAAAGCCTGGATGAAGGCATACATTTGTGGCAGCAATACTATTAAAAAACCTAGGTTAGGGTATCCATACTATGTGTCTGCTAAAGTTGTAATTAGGAAGTCATTAAAAGTGAGGTAACCCTGGTTTCTAACCATTTACTTATTTACATATAGAGAGCTAATGGAACATTGTTTTGATTTCTGGAGATTCCCTGGAGAGTAGATCATTTACGGAGGAGTCCTAACTAAGCAGGTCATGTGACATCTAGTCATAGAATTCCTATGGTGCAGAAGGAGGCCATTTGGCCCATCGAGTCTGCACCAACCCTCTGAAAGACCAGCCTACCAAAACCCCCCTCCAACCCCAACAAACCTACACATCTTGGGACACTAAAGGTCAATTTAGCATGGCCAATCCACCTAACCTGCACATCTTTGAACTGTGGGAGGAAACCGGAGCACCTGGAGGAAACCCACACAGACACAGGGCGAAAGTGCAAACTCCACACATACCACATACAGTGACCCACGGCTGGATTTGGATCCGGGTCCCTTGCGCTGTGAAGCAGCAGTGCTAACCACTGTGCCACCCCCAGTGGGATACAGATGATGTAACTAATGCAAGAAGCCAGGTATGTCTGTGGTTTTGCAGTTTACCATAGGATTTGTGCCTGATAAGACAGAAAAATTTTGAGTTGAACAGCAGTTTTGTCAAATGCTGCTCGGTTTAGCATAAGTGTATTGATTCTGCTCTTCAAAGGGTCTCTCTCTCTCCAAAGATCTCTACACAACTAAGCAAATAATCTGGTTGTTAACTTTATTTATAAGTAGCATTTGAACTGTATTGGGTTGCTTAGTTGAAGTTTGTAGCAGTGATAGATAGTATGTTTAAGTTTTTCCTTGGCTTAAGAACTGTTTACTGATAATTATAAAGCTATTTTCTTGATGTTAATGTGGTTAATTCTGTGTTTAAATTAAAGCTGGTTTTAACAAAAAAGATACCTATTGGTCAGAATTGTCACTCCTGGGGTGAAGCATCCTTTCTTCACAGTTTTACAAATTAAAAAATAATTGTTTGGGTATCTTTTCCGGTATCTTAACAAACGCTAGGGCCTGGTCCGGTATCCTAACATCTTTACTGCAGAGAATTGCCCCAGGAACTTCACCAGGCTGCAGAGCTAAGGTGGAGAGGTGACCAATATCTTGGATTAAGAGGAAGGCTTTAAGGTGAATCTCCAAAGGAAAGAGGTGGAGGTGCTGAGGGGGAATTCCTGTCATTGGCGCATAAGCGGATGTCGGCATGCGTCAAAGGGAGCAAAGCGAGTGAGGAATGCACAAAGGCCAGAATGTGAGGAATGAGGAGATTGTCGGGGTGGGGAGTGGTTTGTAGAGAAGGGGAAAGTTGCAGAGAAAAAGAAGGACAAAAATAATTGAATGAAAAACATGGCACTTGATGAAATTACCAGCTACCAAGGAAGTTTTTTCAGACTAAATTTCCCCAGACAAAGAAAGTTGTGCAGTACTTTGAAGTCAGCCCCTCCCCTGTGACATGATGCCCTGTCCCTGATGACGCAACATCCCACCCGTCCCAATGACATCACGCCCCACCCCCATGATTCCTTTGAGTGCGGCGCCAGAGGAAGATCATGAGGAATACTCTCCACTGTATCTGGTCTATGCAGCTGTAGATGTGAGCTCCGGGGGCAGGGAACCTTTGGAAGAAACGGTCTTCTGGACCAAACGTGATCTACATGCTTGTGCTGGGCTTGCACCTGGTAAGAGATAGGGCCTTATTTTCACCGAAAGATAACGCCAGGGACCCACTGGGCATTACCTGCAAAATTTTGAATGAACACTGGGTCACCGGGCGCAAACTGCCGAATCGGCCGATGCCAAGAAAGGCCATGTCCCTGCCGTTCTTGTATGCGGCGTACTTTTGCGCCAATGTCCGGGGAAACCATGCTAAGGTGAGTGCAAAGTCTCCGGCCCATTAGGAGTTCCGCGGGAGCTACCCCAGTCACCGCATGTGGAGGGTCCGATATGAAAACAAAAAAAAAGCCAGTCTCGTGTCCATAGACCCGGAAGACTGCTTCTTTAGACCCCGTTTGAATGTCTGCACTGCGCGCTCTGTGTAGCGCTACATACTACCACACTCTGCCAACCCATTGGAAGCCGGGTGGGATGGAGCTGTGCGGATATGGCGTATACTCCTCACTTGTGAATGGAGTGCCGTTGTCCGTGACCAGCACGTCATGGAGGCCATGCGTACTGAAAGACCGGCATCTTCGCGATTGTTGCGCAGGACGTTGTGCCTGGCATCTTATGCACCTCTAACCATTTAGACTGGGCATTGAATAATAGAAGGAACTGGCCATTCCCAGTGATGTAGGGGCACGGCCGGCGGAAGCTTCTGATGCTCCTGGCAAATGGAGCAGTTTTGGGCCACCTTCTCAATGTCCGTGTCGAGGCCTGGCCACCAGACATAACTCCGGGCCAACATTTTCATATTGATCACACCCGGATGCTCATTGTGCAAGTCTCTTAGTATCAGCTCCTGTCCTTTTTCCAGGTCAATCCCACACGTCCCCCACAAGAAGATACCGTCTTCCACGCTGAATTCTGACAGCTTGGAGGAAAATGCCCGCAACTCGCCTGGGAGCTGTCTATGCTGCCCACCATACAGGACTATGTGCCGAACCTTTGACAGGACTGGCTCCATCTGGGTCCACTCACGGATCTGTGATGCCGTGACAGGCAAGGAGTCCATAAAATTTAGGGTTGCAACCTCCTCACCAGTTGTGGGGGTCGACATGGGGCTGGTCAACAAAGGCAGGTCGACAAAGGCAATCGGCTCAGTGCATTGGCATTCGCTATCTGGATTCCCGGTTTATGTTCCAGAGAATACTCGTAGGCAGCGAGCAACAAAGCCCAGCGCTGGATCCGTGCGGTAGCAATGGATGGTATTGGCTTTTCCTCTCTGAAAAGTCCCAGCAGAGGCTTTTGATCAGTCATGATAGTGAAGTGGCAGCCGTACACGTACTGGTGGAAGCGTTTCACTGCAAAGACCACCGCCAGGCCCTCCTTGATCTGCGCGTACTTCTCTTCCGCTTCAGTCAATGTGCGGAAGGAGACAGCTATTGGCCGCTCGGCCCCGTTCTCCATCTTGTGGGACAGGACGGCCCCAATACCATACGGGGATGCATCACATGTTACGAGCAAAGGCTTTCCAGGATCATAATGGCTTAGTAACCCAGGCGACGACAATTGCTCTTTTACCCGCCGGAAAGCGGTTTCTTGCGGCTGACCCCAAACCCAGGTGTGATTTTTCTTTAGCAGAAGGTGCAACGGGGCCAGCGTAGTTGCCAGATTGGGGAGGAACTTCCCGTAATAGTTGAAGAGGCCGAGACAAGAATGAAGATGCAAAATGTCAGTCGGGGCGGGGGCCTGTTGAATTGCACGCACCTTCTCTGCGATGGGGTGCAAACATTCGCGGTTCAACCAATAATCCAGGTAGACTACTTCCTTCGCCTGAAAGACGCACTTTGTACGACGTAAATGGACTCCAGCCTCTGAAAAACGTCTAAGGACAGCCTCCAAATTTTCCAAATGTTCCTGCTCCGACCTCCCTGTAATCAAAACGTCGTCTAAGTAGACAGCGACATGCGGTAAACCTCTCAAGATGCCCTCCATAACACGTTGAAAAATTGCGCAGGCAGAGGATACCCCAAAGGGCAACTGTGTATATTCATACAGGCCCCGGTGTGTATTAATAGTTACATATGGCCGGGAGACAGGGTCCAGCTCCAACTGTAGGTAGGCGTGACTCATATCTAATTTTGTGAACGAGAGTCCGCCTGCAAGCTTTGCATAGAGATCTATGCGGGGCATTGGATACCGGTCGAGCCGGGAAGCCGTATTCACTGCATGTTTATAGTTGCCGCACAAGCGAACTGTGGCATCTGGCTTCATTACAGGTACAATTGGCGCTGCCCAGTCAGCGAAACGGACGGGCCTGATAATACCCAAGGACTTCAAACGAGTGAGCTCCCCTTCTACCTTCTCGAGTAAGGCGTAAGGCACCGGGTGCACCCGGAAATAGCGCAGCGTGGCTCCTGGTTCGACTTGGATACGGGCTACGGCCCCTTTTATTTTCCCCAAACCGGGCTGGAATACATCTGGGTACCGTCCTAGTACCTCCGTCAACTCTCCAGAACCTGTTTGGAGGATGTGCTGCCATTGCAGCCGCAAATGGCGCAACCAGACCCGACCCAACAGGCTGGCCCATGGCCGCATACCACGATAAGTGGGAAACTCCCCTTCTGGCGTCTGTAAACAACAGGGGTCATCGTAGTTCCTGCAATGTCCAATGGTTCCCCCGTGTAGGTGGCCAACCTGGCCTGTGTCGGTTAATGTAAGGGTCTGTATACCCTGCTTAATGTAGTCGAATATCCTGTGGGCGATCACTGAGACCGCTGCGCCAGTGTCCAACTCCATCTCAAGCGGGTGACCATTGACCCATACTGTCACCTTAATGGGGGATACACGGGGAGCTGGCACACAGTGCAGCTGCAGGCAGTCGACCTCCGTCTCCACATCCTTGGGAGTAGTCGCCGCAGGTTCATCCAAATCGAAGGTACGGCCTCTGGGCTGGTCCCAGTTACGGCCCCTGGGCTGGCCCCAGTTTCTGTCGGAACGACGGTGCTTGTGGCATCTCCAGGACCGGCGTCCGCGACAGGGTCGGCGCCCACAAGTCTGACATGGACATGGCTCCACATCCATTGGTTCTGGAGAAGGCTCCCTTCGGGGAGGAATGTCTGATGGCCACTGGCGTCGATCCGGACGCGCCCCGCCCCAGGTACTGCAGGGGTGTGGGGAGACGGAAGGGGTTGAGCCCCAAGGCATGCACCTCCATTCCCTGTAGCTCCTGCACTCCCGGTCCTGCACTCTCTCGTGACAATACTATTTGAATGACCTGTTGAAAAGTCAATGTTGGCTCGGCTAACGACTTTCTCTGGGTGGCCGCCTTGTTAATACCGCAAACCAAATGATCGCATAGCATTTCTGACAAGGTCTCACCGTAGTCACAGTACTCCGCAATCCTGTGTAGCCTGGATAGAAACTCTGTAAGGTATTCTCCTGGGGTCCTCTCAGCGGTATTAAACCGGTAACGCTCGACTATCGTGGACTGGCTTGGGTTAAAATGTTGCCCCACTAAGGTCACAAGTTCACAAGTCCGGCGCAGCTGGGTATGTAAGGCTCCTACTCACTCCAAACATATGCGGGTCGCAGGCGGTGAGCAAAATGACCACCTGGCGCTCGTTTTCCGTGATGTTGTTTGCCCGGAAATAGTAACGCATTCGTTGTGCGTACTGGTTCCAACTTTCCAGCGCAGCATCAAAGACATACAAACGTCCATAAAGAGGCATGGTGTAACAGAAAAAACACTTCCAACCTGTATCCGACAAAAATCCAGGGAGCTGGCTTCAGCAGCGTAGACAGCTATCCACTTTAACTCTCGTCACCAGTTTTGTGAGGGCCAAGCAGAATCCAGCACGAGTTTGTAGAATAGAAAGAAATAACATTAACTTACAATTACATACATATACAGCAGCAGTACTCTCTTGCTGCTCACGGGCAGCACGGTAGCCTTGTGGACAGTACAATTGCTTCACAGCTCCAGGGTCCCAGGTTCGATTCCAGCTTGGGTCACTGTCTGTGCGGAGTCTGCACATCCTCCCCGTGTGTGCATGGGTTTCCTCCGGGTGCTCCGGTTTCCTCCCACAGTCCAAAGATGTGCGGGTTAGGTGGATTGGCCATGATAAATTGCCCTTAGTGTCCAAAATTGCCCTTTGTGTTGGGTGGGGTTACTGGGTTATGGGATAGGGTGGCGGTGTTGACCTTGGGTAGGGTGCTCTTTCCAAGAGCCGGTGCAGACTCGATGGGCCGAATGGCCTCCTTCTGCACTGTAAATTCTATGATAATCTATGCCTCTCTCTAGCTGGTTCCATACTGGCCAGCTTTTATTTATGCAGGGACTCTGCTAATGATTTGTCCACCCCCCTCATTGAGGAAGCTCATACTCCCTATGGGTTGTGGGATTGCCATTAGTCCCTAGCCAGTGGAAGCAGGCAGGTTTTAACAATTAGCAAGATCTCTTCCAACATTTCTCCAGTTAGAGTACCCATCGACGAATGCTTCTTTCCCATTACTAGGATGAGGGAATAATTTGCTAAGGGAACAGTAGACTGCCTTAGAGGTTTCCAAAAGCATCAACCAATTTTGAGTCATCTCGTTTATCTTCACCCTCAGAAAATGGGACTAATGAAGGCTTCTAACCTGCTTTCAGCCTTGCACCTCAAACTCTTTTCTCAAATTTTCCGTGTTATCTATGTTTTCTAGTTTATTTAGTATGAAATATTCTATCATACACAGTGGAACAGAATTTGGCCACAAGGCAATGTCTTCAGGGTAGGTTTCTTCCCCCACTTCAGCAGAAGAATCGGCACTATCTTGCAGTCCCATGCCCATTTCTTTGTTCTTGTTCACCTTTTTCAGGCAATGTCACGTCTCTGGAAATCGACAAGTTGAAGTCATCAGATAATTCACCCATACCTTTGGCGGATGAAGATGAATGTGCAGACTGTGCATTGCTCAAAACTTCAAGCTTTCCAAAGAAAAATGGCAAACTATCATTTTGCCTAGCTTCGTCCTTTTGTCTCAACTTTAAGTATCATCTTGCATCATTGACTTTGTCTATATATGTGTTTGTGGAACCCACCTCTTCACTCACCTGATGAAAGAGCTGCGCTCCGAAAGCTAGGGATTCCAAACAAACCTGTTGGACTTTAACCTGGTGTTGTAAGATTTCTTACTATGTTCGATTCTGTCCACAACCCCTCAGCTACTGAAACAGTCTGTGTACACATGCAGCAAGACCTGGACAATGTTCACACTTGGGTTGACAAGTGGCAGCAAGGCGTGCCAAACACGTGACAGGCAATGTCCGTCTCCCACAAGAGAAAGTGTAACTATTTCTTCATGACGTTGAATGGTATTAGCATTGCTGAATCCCACATTTTCAACATCCTGGGGTTTATCATTGGGTGATCATTGACCAGAAACTGAACTGGGCCAGCTGTATAAATACTGTGGCTACAAGAAGAGGTCAGAGGCTGGGAATTATCTGGCAAGTGACTCACCTCCTGACTCCCTAAAGCTTATCTAGTATCTACAAGATAACATTCAGAAGTATGATAGAATATTTCCCACTTGCTTGGATGGGTGCAGCTCCAATACCCAAGTAGCTCAGTGCTATCCAGGACAAAATAACCCAATTAATCAGCATCACACCCACCACATTAAACCTTCGCTTCTTCCAACCACTAAGGCACAGTAGTAGCAATGTGTCCCATCGTCAAGATGCGCCATCGTAACTTGGCAAGGCTCTTTTGACAGCACCTTCCACACCCACAATTCCTACCACCTACGAGGGCAAGGCAGCAGATCCATGGGAACACTGCCACTGGCATGTTCCCTTCCAAGTCTCACACACCATTCTAACTTGGAACTATATCGCCGTTCCTTCACTGTGTCACTGGGACAAAAACCTGGGACTTCTTCCTAACAGCACTGTGGGTGTATCAACAACACATGGACAGCAGTAGTTTAAGAAGCTGGCTCGCCACAGTTGTGTTATGCTGCTTTGGATAACACAGGCTGCTACTTGATGCAGTCTTAACTAAAGGATGCTCCAGACTCTGAAATGAGTTCAACGTGTTTATTGAACTATTAACACAGTTCTCAAATGAGTTTGACTCTCTGCTAATCTAACTGTAGCAACTCAGCCTAACTGTACCAGCTTGCTCTAAACCACGTGCTGAGGTGTGATGCTGCTGATCAACCCTGTCTAACTCTCTAGGTGTCTGTCTGTGGAAAGAGGCAGGGTGTGAGTGCCCCATCCCTTTTATAGGGTTTATGTCATGCCCCCTTGTGGCAATGCCACCTCTGAGTGTCCTGACTGCCCATTGGTTGTGTCCTATTCTGAGTGTTCATTGGTTGCATGTTTGCATATCATGACGGGCACTACCTTTGCGAGGACAATTAGGGATGAACAGTTAATGCCTGGCGTGCCATCGAAAACCACATCTCTTGAAAGAATAAAAAAAAACTCTTGATTATGACTTATTCCTCTTTTTCTTAAAAATAGGCATACATGGGCCTCTTCTCTACCAGTCACTGGGAACAATTCCAGATCTCAAAGTGCAACTAAATATAGAAGCCCCCTAGAGTGAATACCATCAGGACTGGGAGCCTGATCAGCTCTAACAGCTCCAAACCTGGCAAGGACTATTTCCGCACCTACTTTTAAATGTTCAATTTTAGCATCAACATATGCTGCAATATTGATAGCAGCGAAGACTGATGCTAAAGCTCAATCTTTCTGTTTATGTCAGGTACACTGCAACACTGCACAAATCCAAAAGGTCTTGTACAGAACAAGGTTTTGTACACGTAGTCTGTGAGAAATCAGGAAAGAATCTGTGCATTTGTATAGAACCTGTCATGACCTGAAGATGTCCCAACATCCTTGAAACCCAAAGAAGCACCATCGAAGTGTGGTCACTGTCGATGTGTAGGAAATTTAGCCGCCAATCTGTGCACAGCAAGCTCCCACCCACAGCGGTGACATAAATGAGGAGGTTATCTTGGTTTTTGTTTGATGCTACATGATGGTGAACAATTGGACAGAAGCTTCCCTAGACTTTCTCAGATAGTGCCATGAGATAATTTACATCCAGCTAAGAGGGAAGACAGGGTGTAAGGTATCATCTAAAAGATGCTGCCTCCTTCAGCGAGGTACCAGTTGCCTGGCTAATTGAAATTCTTTGTCCTAGCCCCCTTTTTTTATGTATTGGCAGAAGGTTTTGATTTGATTCTGGGGGCAGCACGGTAGCATTGTGGATAGCACAATTGCTTCACAGCTCCAGGGTCCCGGGTTCGATTCCGGCTTGGGACACTGTCTGTGCGGAGTCTGCACATCCTCCCCGTGTGTGCGTGGGTTTCCTCCGGGTGCTCCGGTTTCCTCCCACAGTCCAAAGATGTGCAGGTTAGGTGGATTGGCCATGATAAATTGCCCTTAGTGTCCAAAATTGCCTTTAGTGTCCAAAATTGCCCTTCGTGTTGGGTGGGGTTACTGGGTTATGGGGATAGGGTGGCGGTGTGGACCTTGGGTAGGGTGCTCTTTCCAAGAGCCGGTGCAGACTCGATGGGCCGAATGGCCTCCTTCTGCACTGTAAATTCTATGAAATTTGATTGAGCAGTTGCTATTTTCTCTGAGCTTTGCTGACCATAAGGCCAGAAAGACATAGGAGCAGAAGTAGGCCATTCGGCCCATTGAGTCTGCTTCGCCATTCAGTGAGGCATGACTGATCTGATATGATAATCCCCACTCCACTTTCCTGCCTTATCCGAATTAGGGCACCATGGTGGCACAGTGGTTAGCACTGATGCCTCACAATGCCAGGGACTCCGTTTCTCTTCCGAACTTGGGTGACTGTCTGTGCGGAGTCTGCACGTTCTCCCCGTGTCTGCGTAGGTTTCCTCCGAGTGCTGTGGTTTCCTCCCACAGTCCAAAGATGTGCAGGTTAGGTGGATTGGCCACGCTAAATTGCCCCTGAGCGTCCAAAAGATCAGGTGGGGTTACGGGGTTATGGGATGGGGCAGGGGCGTGGGCCTAGCTAGGGTGCTCTTTCGGAGGGTCAGTGCAGACTCAATGGGTTGAATGGCCTCATTCTGCTCTGTAGAGATTCTAATAATCTTGGAATCCCTTACTGATTGAAAACCTGTTTATCTCAACCTTGATCATCCTTCGTGACCCAGCCTCTACAACCTTCTGCGGTCAAGAATTCAACAGACTCACTGCCCCCTGAGAGAGGAAATCCCTCCTCATCTCTGTCTTAAATGGGCGCCCCCTTACACTGAGCTTATGCTCTTTGGTCCTAGACTCTCCTACAGGGGGAAACATCCTCTCAGAATCCTACATGTCTGGTGGTTGCTGTTCTAGAGGACAGTCCAGCTGGGCTATGTATACTTTGCCACCAATGTCCACAAGGCGAAGCTACATTGAACCAGTCTTACAAGATTCCTGACCAGATTTGTATGGACTGCGGTGCCTAATGATGGAAAAGATTACATCTACTTTCAGCTGCAATTTGAAATTGTTTTATGCCAAGGTCTGGAAACCGGAGAAGTGGCTCCACAGAAGAATATCCTGGGTCCTTGTCAAATCGCCTCGCTGTCCAACCCAGCGGAAATAACAACAGAGGATCATGGAAATATTCAGGAGGTTAGGAAGCATCTGTGGAGAGAGGAGCAGAGTTAACCTTTCAGGTTTGATGTCCTTCTGTCTGAATCGGAAGAAGTTAGAAGATGTAGTAGTTCAGAAACAAGTACAGATCCAGGGAAATAAATGGGATCCGGAGGAAAGAGGTCTGGGATAGAGTGGGCGTTATGAGTGATTAACTATAGCATCTAAATGTTTAGAGGTTTGGAGTTGCGGCTGGAGAAGCCTCAGTGAGTCGCTGCAATGCACCTTGTGGTGGAGCTCATGATGACAGTCACTTTATGTGGGATTCATTGAGTTTGGAGGTGATATGAAGGGTGCATTTACACTAAAGGCTTGGTATGGGTGCCAAGGAGTTCTCGCTCTACCCTGCCTCTAAATTCCACGAGTCCTACACTTGTGGGAGACTAAGACAGATGTCCGACACCTGGATAGTGTGGTCTCTCCCCTTTCTGTGTGGGGGGTTCTTCAGCCTACTCCTTGAATGGTCAATGATAGACGAGGGATAGGACCATGGGAGGGACTCCAAAGTTGGCAGTTCCTGCTCCTGTTCCACAATAGGGATCCAGCATGATAGTCACAACTGCTATTCCCAGTGAGGTGAGATGTATTGTACAGTGTCACTGGTGGCTTCAGGCCTGTCAGGTTACCTGGACCCTGAAGATGATTGAAAATGTTAAAACTTCTCAATTGACCTCTTTTGCTTGGATCAGTGTGTGGTTAAGGAGGGCTCAGGTCATTCTGGGTGCGTGAGGATTGGATACTCCATGACTGAGAGGCTGATGGGTGCCAGAGACGTGGTTGAAATGGGGTGCAGGCTCACTTGCCCCATGTAACTAGCATGCTCTTCAATTATTGCGGTTTTTCAATAACTGGGCACAATTAATGCTAATTGCAAGCTTCAGGAGACAGAAGGCTCAAAATGGGTTTCTATCTGTTTACATAATAACAGATAACGCAGGGCTCTCGTGTATTAAACACACAGCCAGTAACTGTTTTGGAAATGTTGTCAGGTCTCTCTTGGCTGGCCAAATGTGTTTTGTCCAGACCTGATGTAATTGTAATGCAGAATCTGTAGCTGCACAATACCGATGCCTTGCAGCCACTTTGCAAACCACCTGCCAAAAAAAAGTGTTGTTTCTGAGTCGTAGTTATCGACAATAGGAAGTATACTATACGGCTGTTTATAAGATAGCTGTCTACCATTTGTGGTCTTCCCATGGTTGAAACTGCTCAATTATCAGATCCCATGATTTTGGTAATAATGAGAATCGGGCGGTTTCTCCAACAGAAAGCTTGTGCACTTTGTGGATCTACAGCGTGTGTGTTTGTATCTGTGTGTGCATGTGAAACTGCTTGCTGACGTGCATAACAAGAAAGACTTGCACTTCTATAGCGCCTTTCACTGCCTCAGAATGCTCAAAGCGCATTACAGCCAATGAAGTACTTTTAACGTACTGTTACCCTTGTAATGTAGGGAATATGCCAGCCAATTGGCTCACAGCAAGCAATATGATAATGACCAGATCATTTTGATCTTGTGTTGTTGGTTGAGGAATAAAGTCTTTTGTCTCCTGAAGTTTGCAATTGGCATTAATTGTGCCCAGTCATTGAATAACTTTCTCTGGTATCTTCTCGGTACAGACAGTGGCAAATAAGCAAAACCTTCAAATCAAACTTAATTTAACACGTAGATCTCCTCCAACGTTGATGTCAAAATCAAGAACGCTTTTGAAGTGAAAGTGGCTTAGAAGACAAATTAGACCAGACAATAAATTCAGATCCATTTTGAAGTATAACATTCTTTCCTTATTTTTACATTTACATTCTATTACCACAGTTACAAAAGAAAGTGCCATTGTAAACTTGTCACATTGTTATTATCATAGATCCATCCTGGGAAGAATTGCCACCGATGTTCTTCGGAATATTAATACAGAATCTAGTACGTCTATCTGAGAAGGCAGACTGGGCCTTGGTTTGATGTTTCATCCTAAACACAGTGCCCCTGGCAATGCAGCACTTTGTCAGCGCTGCGCTGGAAGTGTCAGCCTAGCCACCTCTCTGTCGTGGGACACAAACCCACTGGAGGCGAGCACGGCATACCATGCCACAGCTACAAAACAAACGCACACTTGGACAATACAAAAACAAATTTTGTATTATGGGGTGAGTTTTATTGCGATTACTTTAAAGGGCAAGGTGAATTCGCCAGATGTGGGATCCATTCAGTCCAAAGAAATCCTCGCTTGGTGGGCTGAATTGTTGTAGTCCCATGGAGACCGGTTTGGCAACGGGGCAGGGAGCTAGACAATCTTGTTGGCTTCCTGATCGGATTGACTCCTGACATATTTCCACTTCCGAATGGCCTTTGAAGGAGGCAGAGTCAAACCGGCAGCTGCTACCCACCTGACAACGGCAAGTAGCTAATTAAGATCGATTAATTGCCCACTTGGGGGAAATTGGTGATGCCATCAGGATCTCGCTGTTGGCGGAGAGGCACCCACCTCCCCTCCCCTGGCATTTCCACTATCCACTGGCATTTCCACAGAAGCTTGGCAGTTGCCTGGGCATGGCACCCTGGGTGCCGGCCAGGGTGGGGCCATTGATGCCTCCTTTAAAGAACCCCCCCCCGGCTGTGATGATCAGCAGGTTACAGCCGTGACTGCATATGGTCCTGAGGTGGGGGTTCCGACCACGACAGATCCAATCAAATCTCCTGCATTTTGATATGTGTTGCTAGTATACTTCCATCAAGGTGAAGATAGGGGACCTTCTACTTCTCTCAGTCAGCATTTCTACTGTTATTCATCACCTGATGACCCATTCTATGCTTGTTGTCTCAGTGGCATGTAAACAGGCACAAGCGAGCATCATCTTCCAAACTCTCTGATTATAGTAACATTGGATGACCTTGTTGTTGGAGTTCTGTTTAAGCTGCTTCCTGTACTGTCGGCCTCTTGCTCCTCTTCTGCTAGTCTTTCCAATGGTGGTTAGGCATACCGCCCTTCTGCATAGATAAGATGTCCAAAGAACTCCATGTGTCTTTTGATATTATTTAAGTGTTCTCTCATTCTTCCAGCCTCGTTCAGCTCTTCTTAGTTCGTTCTTTTCTCCACTCAGCTTTCTCTTATGATCCCCTTGAGCACCACATTTTGAAGCTGTTGATTTTCTTTTCTTCCTCTACCTCATTGCTCCAAGCTTCCTATCCAATGCTCGCTAATGTGAGGAAATGCATGTGTATGCGTGCATGAGCCTGTATGTGTGATTGTGGCCACAGGTGTACGCTCAATGTTTAGGCTGTCAGGCAGAAGACAGCTCAGGGGGTGACAGGTAAATAAGAATGGTTGGATATTGGGCGGGAAGGGGAGCACTTCTGTCAGAAGCCCCCTTCTGACTGGAGGTAACCTACCCTGAAGGCCCAGTGACCTGCGAACATCCCATCTCCGCGGATTATCCTGAGATCCTGATTGCCCCGCAAGAGTGCCCTTGGACCCCTGCCACTTATCTCGTCCTCCAATTCCTGGGAGGTAGTGCCAGCAGCTCCATGCAATACCTCTTCCGGCCACTGCAGCAGTGTGTCTGGAGGAATTGGCTGGCAGCTATCGAAGGCGGGACTTCCTCCGAGTGAGCAGAATCCCGCCTAGTATTGCCAATAAATTGCTTGTTCAAGCGCAATATGCCATCAAGGCCGCTGGAGTTGGCAGGGATGTGTTACCATTGACTCTTTGGATCCCCGGGTTGCCCTTGAAAATTCAGTTTCACGTGCCGGTGAGGTGTGAGTATGTGTCTGTAGGCCAGAATTTTCCAGCTGTTCATGCCGGTGCGATCTTCCAGTCCTGCTGACACCCAGGTCTGGTTTCAAGGTGACAAGGGGTGCATTCGCCGGGAAATCCTATTGACAACGGCGGGACAGAAGAGCCTGATGCCGGTCAATGATGGGCCACACCCGCTGCCACAAAACACTGGGTGGGTCACACGGAAAATCCCGCTCTGAATCAGAACATGTTTGAACTTGGCTGCATTGTATTTTGCATGTGCAAAAAGTCCATTGGCCATGCTTCATTGTGAGAACTGGCCACTTCAATGCGTTAAAGGAGGTCTTCTGGCATCGATTCTTCATTGAGATCACATCTGCAGAGCGACACAGTTGAAGATTTCAAATAACTGTGGTTATTTTAGTCCATTCACAGATCATCCCATTGAAGATTAAATTTATGTAGATGTATTATGTAGCCACTGCAATTAACTTCTTGTAATGTTGATTTTGTGACTGTACTGGAAGTATCGTTTCAGGCTAATTGGTCGCTCTTCAAGTTGCATTAGTCCAAACTGGCGAAGGGAAAGGTAGAAGGAGCACTGTGGTAATTTCAAACCAGGCAGCTCATTGAGAGCTTAGGCATTGATATTCTGGGCCAGATGCTGTGCATACAGAGGATTCCAAGATGATTAAAATTTATCTTCTTTTTGCACATGTGATTACTTTTAAGAGTTGCTGTCCTGAGGTAGTGTATATCAATAATTACAGCGTGCTTTACAATGCTTTCCCAAGGTAGCTGCAATGACTGCTTTGAGCAGCAGGCTGGCACCAATGTTGTTTTCTTTAAATTTTGTTTAAATTAAATATTATTTTAAAACTGCTTTTACAATCATTTATAAGTTTCCTGTTCTCTCCTGTGTGTATTTGTAGACCTATATCTTGGTCCAGTTCCACAGGAGCTGACTGCCATCTCATACAAAAGCCTAAGTTCCCATTTTTTATGTTTAATCTGCACATTTTTTGACTTGTTTTGGTAATGTAAGGCCACATTTATGGTTGATGGCGGCCTCTGAGAAGTCCTCCCTCTTGATTGTCCCGCAGTTCTTGTAGCATCACAGTGAAGTGGGAAATATATTTCTGGCTATTGAATCTGTGGCAATTCATAGAATCCGCGGAATCTCTACAATGCAGACGGAGGCCATTCAGCCCATCGAGTCTGTACCGACTCCCTGAAAAAGCACTTCACCTAGGCCCACTCCTCCACCCTAACCTGGTAACCTTGTGCATCGATCAAGACCAATCCACCCAACCTGCATATCTTTGGACTGTAGGAGGACACTGGAGCACTCAGAGGAAACCCACGCTGACATGGGGAGAATGCACAAACTACACAGCCACCAAGGCTGGAATTGAACCCAGCTCCCTGGCACTGAGGCATCAGTGCTAACCACTGTGCCATCGTGCCGCCAATGAATAGCGATTAATGGGCCAGTGAAAATGGCGTGCGACGTGGACTTCATGTTCCTGGTGTGAGAGATCGAGGTGACTGGGAGATGGCGTCAAGGTTAACTTGGTGAGATGTGACACATGGAAAGGGTAGATGTTGAACTCAGTCATAAGGGCAATGATCCGATACCCTCTCCCTGAATGTTGTCAAACTTTCTGGATGTTGTTGAAGCTTTTGCCTCCTACAGAGTTGATTCATATATGGAGAGATTTGGGCGGGGGTGATGGTGAGGAGATGAGCCACTATCCATCCTCTGTCCTGCTGGTAATGCCATGATCATGGTCCATTTGACCTTTTGCACACTGGCTGACGTCAGTTACCTGCTTGACTGCGAGGGGAAGCCAGTTCAGCACTCCATGCCCGATGCCCGTGCAGG
This sequence comes from Scyliorhinus torazame, assembly GCF_047496885.1. Taxonomy (NCBI): domain Eukaryota; kingdom Metazoa; phylum Chordata; class Chondrichthyes; order Carcharhiniformes; family Scyliorhinidae; genus Scyliorhinus; species Scyliorhinus torazame. The sequence goes on from NC_092723.1 coordinate 167,028,821, forward strand.
AGTTGAACTTGTGATGTACCTGCTGTGCATAGCTGTGTACTGGCATAAGGGGAGGAGTGAAGGGGACGGGCCGAGGCCGGTGGTGGCCTGTCTTCTCCTCATTATTCTTGACCTGACGATGGGCTCTTCATGATCTTATGACAGATGTTTCATGTGCAGAGTTCTTTTCTTCTCTAAAGGGTGGTTTGGCTTGCCATTTATCATAGTACATGTTAAAATGAGACCTAAACATCCAGATAAGAGTTTATTTATGGCTTGATAGCTTTTGAAACGTCTGTCAGAATGTGAAGTCTCCCTGTCAGGCAGAAATATTGAAAAGTTTCACAACATACTCTGACACTTCATCGGAAAGTTATTGTTTTACGGTTCTGTAATATTGAGGGATGATGCTCAAACCTGTCAAATCTTACGTGGATTGTAAAACATGTTTTTCCATTCATATTTATGGGGTTATTTGGGTAACTTTATTGCATCGTTGCTGACTACTTGCAGCTAAGAACACCCATTGCTGGAGGGCCTTGTGGAGGATCCAACCGTGAGACTTCCCTCTGAAGTTCCCCAACCTTCTCCACCCCAGCCCGTGACCAGCTCATCACTCATCCTGACTCAGATTAGGAATGGCGTAGAGGGGGCTCTCAAATGTGTGCTTGCCCCCATTAGGTGTCAGCTGTGCCTTAGTTGGTAGCATCTTTGCCTCTGTGGCAGAAGGTTGTAGGTTCAAGTCTCACGCCAGAGATTCGTGTACATGATGTCGGCTGACGGGGAATTGTCGATGGAACAGGGTTCTTTCTGAATGGTGTAAAACCCGTCATGGTGGAGGTCCAAAGAGATTCCCAGGTCCAATTACGTGGTTCATCAAAATACCGTAAGTGCAGGAAATTTTCAGAAAGGCTAATTGATTTCTGGCCTTTATAGTGAAAGGGTTTGAATACAATGAAGGGGAAGTCACGCTTCAGCTACACAAAGCCCTGGTTACACCACTACCAGAGCAGTTTTGAACACCACTGCCTGGATTCTCCGTTCTGGAGGCCAAATGCCGCCACCAGTGGAGATTGGCAGTAACTGCATGCTGCCATTAGGGTCGCCAGCGAGGAGCAATTCATGTCATGCAAATAGACCAGCCGCAACATATGGAATCATGAAATCATGGAATTTACAGTGCAGAAGGAGGCCATTCGGCCCATCGAGTTTGCACCGGCTCTTGGAAGGAAACCCAGCCAACCCCACACCTCCACCCTATCCCCATAATCCAGTAACCCCACCCAACACTAAGGGCAATTTTGGATATTAAGGGCAAGTCAGCATGGCCAATCCACCTAACCTGCACATCTTTGGACTGTGGGAGGAAACCGGAGCACCCGGAGGAAACCCAGGCAGACACGGGGAGAATGTGCAGACTCCGCGCAGACAGTGACCCAAGCCGGGAATCGAACCTGGGACCCTGGAGCTGTGAAGCAATTGTGCTAATCACTATGCTACCGTGCAGCCCACCTGATTCCCGGCCCTTCAGGCACCTTATACGCTGGGGTTAGGATTCGCATTCAGAGCCTGACAAGCGGGAACAGCTTTTAAGCGCTCCACCCAGCACAGACTGTCAATCCAGTCAAGGCAATGGCAGCAAAAATACCTGCTCCAAGGTTCCTGGAAGATGACGTTAAACGCATGCTGGACTCCGTTGCGGAAAGGAGAGACACCCTTCCCCCGGGTGGATGGCCACTCAAACCCGCAATCCTGAAGGAGGTCTGGGATGAGGTGGCAGAGGCTGCGAGTGCTGCCAGCCTCACCAGGAGTTCCGGCATGCAATGCTGTAAAGAGATGAACGACCTCCTTCAATCAGCTTGGGTGAGTGACCATGACATCACTCCCATCCCTCACTCCTCGTATCTGCCCCAATCCCCAAGAGTCCAACGGCACCACATCTGCCTGAATCCCCCTTACAACCCACCCTCCACAAATCCCCAACATATATATTGTCCTCTTTGGCCAGGAGTCTTGCACACACATGCCACCAGCTACAAATCATAATCTCCGGGAGGGCCAGAGGACGGGGAGGGGGCATCCCAGATATTTGGGTCCATGCCCCCTCTGAGGAAAAGGCCTTGCAACTTGTGGTGGAGGTCAAGGAGAGGGCAGTAGCTGCAATGGAGTTTGGCATGCGCGTTATTGGTGTGTTGGTGGGGCCTGGAGGCCAAAGTGGGCCTTCTTGAGACTGGGGCGCTGTTTAAAAATGGTGCCCCGATCTCTTCCTGCACTGGCATGCGTAGAGCGTTAGTGCAGGAAACGGGCTAAGAGCAGCCTCGGCGCGGAGTTCCTCGCCAAGGCCCAGAAACAAAGCCGAGCCACGTTTAATAGCGGGTTCATTCTCGGCACTGCCAGCGCCGGGAACACCCGACTAAGCGCACTCGACACGGGACTCTGTTTCATTTCTGTGAAATCGCAACCCATGTTTTTGATGAGATGTTAAACCAAGGCTCTCTCAAATGCATGGAAATGATCCCATTGTACTATCTCGATGGAGAGCAGAGCAGTTTTTCCCCAGTGTCTTTGCCAATATTTACCCCTCAAGCAACATCGATCAAGATTATCTGCTTGTGGGAGTTGTCGATTTGTAAACCGGCTGCCAAATTTTCTCCACTACAACAGCAATTATACTTCAAAAGCATCATTTGCTGCAAAGAGCTTTGGGATATACTCAGGTCGCAGAAGGCGCTATACAAATGAAAGTTGTCCTTTTCGTTTTCTATCGTGTCAAGAAATGGCACTTGGAAACATCCCAAATAGAAACTAATTTTAAGGTACCTCACTCTTAAACATAACCATAGTTCCTATTGGGCAAATGGGTTGGCTATGTGCCTCGCACTCCCGGCTCACTAATCTCACTCCTAACACTTCACCAAAACTGATGGCTGCAGTGATTCTGTCTGCGCACACTATTTTTAGTTAGCTCCCTTATTATGTGCTCAACAGATGTCCTTTGTGAAATTTTGTAATGACGTTAGCAGGAGAAGGGCACAATAATAAGAGAGCTACTCAGATATGCTGTTGCCCGAGCAATTTAGAGTCTTCATCTGCCTAAGTGATAATTGCATTCAGTGTCAAAGCTGCAGCTTTCCGCAGATTACAAATATACCCATTGTGCCTGTTTCTTTCAAAAAAAGAGTCTGTCAAATGAGTCAATAAAGGGCAAATTCTCTGTTTTCTCCCGGCGCTGTGTTTTGGAAAATGGTACGGGTGCTGCCTGCTCCAGCCTCTAAAGATTCACTGCACAGAAGGCCATTAGTGCCATTATATCTGTGCCAGCTCTTTGCCGTGGTTTCAGCGCTCTCCTACAACCTGTTACTCCCTCCTGCCATTCCAAGTCCCCAGTGAAGGGCACTGGAAATTAATTTTGCTGGCAAGTTCGCTCAGCGTCGCTCTTCAGTCAGGCACTGACAGGAATGCGGGAATGCCAGAACGATCTGCCCCTTCACCCCTCTCTCTGTGAAGGAAAAATCAAAAGTGCCACTCACTGTATGAAGGATACTGTGTGGAGATATGGTAACACACTGGTTATATCGCTGGATTAGTAAACCAAATAATTTGGCATGAATTCAAATCCCGCCTTGGCAGCTAGCGATATTTAAATTCAATTGAACAAAATTTGGAATTATAAAGTTAGTATTGGCGATAGTGATACACTTGATACTACAGGATGTTCGCCAGAGCTCTTTGGGGAGTGAAATCAGCCGCCCTTATCCTGTCTAGCCCATATGTGACTTCAGACCCACAGCAACATGGCAGTCTCGCCACTCAATTTTATTCAAGTCGGCAGCAGTTCGCCACCAACTTCTTCCAAGCAATTAGGGGGCGATGCCCGCATCCCCAGGACTGAATAGGACAAAAGCTAGGAATTCGACATGTGGGAATTGTGGGTATCAGCTTGCACCCTGCCTTCCTGCGATGCAGATTCTTGCCTCCTTTCAGTTCCATTAATACTTTGTGTCCCTAAACCTTACCACCTCCCATCAAAATAGCTTCAGCCAAAAAAATAATAATTGCCTTATGAAAACATGTTCGGAGCAAGGTTATTATTTTTCCTCTCAAAGTAAGGCTCATCAGGACTTCTAACCAGAGTGTATAAGAGAGGAAAACATGAAAGCGTTGATATTACTGTTGATATTATTTGACACCTACTTCACTCATTTTCCTCTGAAATGTTTAAACTCTGTCAGACATTTCTCATCCACTGCAGCGAGCCAGAAGGAATCTGTTGGGATGAAAAACTGAAGCTTGTACCTAACACAGTGAAATCTCATCACTGAGAACACAAACAAACTCACTGAGATTAATGACTTGCATTAAGATTCAATTTTTTTTCCTGAAATTATCTCATTTGATTTTAACAACACGGTGATGCAAAATAATTCCAAGTATCAATAAATGTTCATTGAAGCGTTTAATTGCCCTAATGGCCCTGTGCAACTGGTATGCTATAACATCTAGATATCCTTCTCCCAATAATTAAATGGGTGAGAACATTGTCCAGTGCAATTCAGAGTAGAATTCATATCGTAGCCTGTGCTCAATTGGAAAGAGAGAAACAAAAAAAAAAGACGGGCATTTGTACAGTGCCCTCCATGACCAAAGCCAATGAAGCACATTTGGAGAGGCATCACCATTGTAATGTAGGAAACACGGCGGCCAGTTTACGCACAGCAAGATCCCACAACAGGAGATACAATAATGACTGGATAACCTGTTTCTGTGATGTTGATTGAAGGATAAATCGTGACCAAGACACAGGAAATGCCTCTGCTGCTTTGCTTCAGAATAATACCATGGGATCTTTTGTGTCCATCTGAGAGGGCCTCGCTTTGAAACCTTAACCAAAATGGACACCTCCGACAGGGATCTGTTGAGGGCAAATGGCATGATTGAGTTTGTTGATGGCGGTGAATTAGGGCAGTGTAGTTGGTGTTGTGTCTTATGGACTCCCAAACACATTGGATAAAGTACTACTTAATAGTCTTGTTTGCAAAATTGAAGCTCACTGGATCAAAGGGAAGTAGAAGTTTGGATCAACACTGGCTCTGAGTTAGAAAATGCTGATTTTCAGATTGGAGTGTTGTTTTGGATACAGAACTGGCTAGGCCATAGAAGGCAGAGGGTAGCAATGGAGGGATGCTTTTCTAATTGGAGGGCTGTGACCAGTGGTGTTCCACAGGGATCAGTGCTGGGACCTTTGCTCTTTGTAGTATATATAAATGATTTGGAGGAAAATGTAACTGGTCTGATTAGTAAGTTTGCAGACGACACAAAGGTTGGTGGAATTGCGGATAGCGATGAGGACTGTCTGAGGATACAGCAGGATTTAGATTGTCTGGAGACTTGGGCGGAGAGATGGCAGATGGAGTTTAACCTGGACAAATGTGAGGTAATGCATTTTGGAAGGGCTAATGCAGGTAGGGAATATACAGTGAATGGTAGAACCCTCAAGAGTATTGAAAGTCCAAAGAGATCTAGGAGTACAGGTCCACAGATCACTGAAAGGGGCTACACAGGTGGAGAAGGTAGTCAAGAAGGCATACGGCATGCTTGCCTTCATTGGCCGGGGCATTGAGTATAAGAATTGGCAAGTCATGTTGCAGCTGTATAGAACCTTAGTTAGGCCACACTTGGAGTATAGTGTTCAATTCTGGTCGCCACACTACCAGAAGGATGTGGAGGCTTTAGAGAGGGTGCAGAAGAGATTTACCAGAATGTTGCCTGGTATGGAGGGCATAAGCTATGAGGAGCGATTGAATAAACTCGGTTTGTTCTCACTGGAACGAAGGAGGTTGAGGCGCGACCTGATAGAGGTATACAAAATTATGAGGGGCATAGACAGAGTGGATAGTCAGAGGCTTTTCCCCAGGGTAGAGGGGTCAATTACTAGGGGGCATAGGTTTAAGGTGAGAGGGGCAAAGTTTAGAGTAGATGTACGAGGCAAGTTTTTTACGCAGAGGGTAGTGGGTGCCTGGAACTCACTACCGGAGGAGGTAGTGGAGGCAGGGACGATAGGGACATTTAAGGGGCATCTTGACAAATATATGAATAGGATGGGAATAGAAGGATACGGACCCAGGAAGTGTAGAAGATTGTAGTTTAGTCGGGCAGTATGGTCGGCACGGGCTTGGAGGGCCGAAGGGCCTGTTCCTGTGCTGTACATTTCTTTGTTCTTTGTTTGTTTTGTTCTTTGTTCCCCAGGTTCACTAGTAGGACTGCTGCAGTTTTTGATTCACATTACTGACTTGGAATTGGGCGAACAGAGTCCAATTTTGAAAGTTTTCGGATGATACAAAACTGGGCAGTGTAGTAAACAGGGAGGCAGTGGTGTAGTGCTATTGTCACTGGACTAGTAAACAAGAGATCTAGGGCAATGCCCTGGGGACAGGGGTTCGAATCCCACCAGGGTAGTTGGTGAAATTTGAATTCAATAAAAACAAACCTGGAATTAGAAGTCTAAAAATGACCATGTGGCGATTGGCGCAAAAACCCATCTGGTTCACTAATGCCCTTCAGGGAAGGAAATCTGTCGTCCTTTCCTGGTCTGGCCTACATGTGACTCCAGATTCACAGCAATGTTATCGACTTTTAAATGCGCTCAGGGATGGGCAATAAATGCTGGTCCAGCCCGTGTATGTGTGGGTTCCGCCCCCACAACCCAAAGATGTGCAGGGTAGGTGAATTGGCCGCGCTAAATTGCCCCCTTATTTGGAAAAAATGAATTGGGTACTCTAAATTTATTTTTAAAAATTGCTGGTCCGCCCACATCCCATGAACGAATAAAAAACAATCTTTATAGACGTCAGGAGGACATACAGAGAGTGGTGGAAAGGGCAGACTCATGGCAAAAGATGTTCGACACAGAAAAGTGTATGGTGATATATTCTGGTGATAAGAATTAGGAAATGGTACTAAGTGGTACCATTTTAAAGAGGTTGCAAGATCATAGAGACCTGGGGCAGGATTCTCCGATCCCCAAACGCTTGTTCAGTTTCAGCTTAAGTAGCACATTCAACTCTGGGCAAGGAAATTCCAGAAAGTTGTGAAGACTTTACAAGGTGAAGAAGAGGTTTGCCAGGATGGTTACAAGTTGGATTTGACTCCCATTTGGAAAAAAAACTGAGACAGTGCTATTAAAATTCATGATCATAGAATTTACAGTGCAGAAGGAGGCCATTCGACCCATTGAGTCTGCACCGGCCCTTGGAAAGAGCGCCCCACTTAAGCCCACGCTTAAGTGATGCGCTTAGGCGAGTAAATAAAGAGAAGCTGCTTCAAATGGGTGAAGGGTCGATAATGAGAGGGCACAGGTTTAAAGTGTTAGGCAAAAGAACCAGAGGTAACAGGAGGAAATACCTTTTTGACACGACGGGCTTGATTAGGATATGAATGCACTGGCCGATAGGCTGGTGGGTACGGATTCAATAATCACTGTGGTGATATGCATCACTGTAAGTACACAAGGGGTTAATGTAAATACACGTAGACTTGCTAGACACTAGAGGGAGCACCAGAGACAGTCAACCAATAGGTCAGTAAGATAGGACACGACCAATGGGCATTCACAATAAACACAGAGATGACACTACCACAGGAGGGCATTACACCAACCCATATATAAGGACACAGCACACATGATCTTCCTCTTTCCAGTAGAGACACTCAGTGTGAGTACAGACACAGGGTTGATTGAACATTACACCCACCACGTGGATTGTAGCAGACTGGTTCATCAGTCTGAGTAGCTATAGAAGGATTAACGGTAGAGTTGAATCCAAGTAGGAGAATCGTTAACAGTAATAAATGTGTTAAAGCTATCTCCAAGTCTGAACCTTCCTTTGTCAGAGTGCACATCAAGGAAGCAGCTTATGCTACGTCAAGAGCATAACAAAACAATCACCTTTCCAACTGGAACAATACTTGAAGAAGAAAAAATGACATGGATATGGTGAAAGATCAGAGGAGTGGACTAATTGGACTGTTCTTTGAAAGAACTGGCACAGACTGGATGGGCCGAATCACCACTTTCTGTGTTATACTATTATTCTATGATTCTTGGAGTTGGAGGTGAGGTACAGATCAGCTTTGAGCCTTAATCTAAGTGAATGATGGGACAGGCTCAAGGGGCTAAATGACAATTTTCTGTTCCTAAATGACCTAAGTGGTTAGTCTCTTTGGCACATTTAATAACATTACAGGGAATATATTAGGTGCATGATAGGATTTTGTAGAGCAGGATTTGTATCAAATGAGTAGATTAGTCTAAACTAAGCTCTACTCATGACCATGAGTAAGATACAGAGAATTCTCCACCCTGGAAATGATTTTGTTTTGATCGTGTAGACACAATAAAAGATCAAGGTAATTTTTAGATTGGCAGTGAATTCATGTATAGATTGTAGTGAAGTGACTATTGTACAGTCCTTGTGTGGTACATGTTTTAGGGGCCATTGACATTGAAGATTAAAGGAAAACTGGATCTTAACTACATTTAATCTGGTTTAACATCACATCATATCACATCAATTGTTTTCTCATTAGAACGGAGAAGGATGAGGGGCGACTTGATAGAGATTTATAAGATGATCAGGGGAATAGATAGAGTAGACAGTCAGAGACTTTTCCCCAGGTGGAACAAACCATCACAAAGGGACATAAATTTAAGGTGAATGGTGGAAGATATAGGGGGGGTGTCAGAGGTAGGTTCTTTACCCAGAGAGTAGTGGGGGCATGGAATGCACTGCCTGTGGAAGTAGTTGAGTCGGAAACATTAGGGACCTTCACGCAGCTATTGGATAGGTACATGGATTACGGTAGAATGATATAGTGTAAATTAATTTGTACTGAAGGGCAGCACGGTAGCATTGTGGATAGCACAATTGCTTCACAGCTCCAGGGTCCCTGGTTCGATTCCGGTTTGGGTCACTGTCTGTGCGGAGTCTGCATGTCCTCCCCGTGTGTGCGTGGATTTCCTCCGGGTGCTCCGGTTTCCTCCCACAGTCCAAAGATGTGCAGGTTAGGTGGATTGGCCGTGATAAATTGCCCTTAGTGTTGGGTGGGGTTGCTGGGTTGTGGGGATAGGGTGGAGGTGTTGACCTTGGGTAGGGTGCTCTTTCCGAGAGCCGGTGCAGACTCGATGGGCCGAATGGCCGCCTTCTGTACTGTAAATTCTATGATAATCTATGATTAATCTAGGACAAAGGTTCGGCACAACATCGTGGGCCGAAGGGCCTGTTCTGTGCTGTATTTTTCTATGTTCTATCACGCTTAACAGCTCTAGGTAACTTACAATTCCCATCCTGCAAGCAGGAACTAACCAATTGCCTGGATAATACTGTCTCACAGACCGGATGCTGAGGGACTGTCTATTAACAGCTGTTAGGGGAAATTAATAGATTTAGTAAAAGGAGGTTAGAGCCAGCATTCCTGACTCACAGTAAGAGCAGATAGTAGTCAAATGTGACCTGTACCTGAGTCTCCTGTGATTAGTTTGTAGAACTTCACCACAACACAGCCATAATTGGGGATAGGAACTATTTGGGCACTGACTGTTGGAGGGGCTAGGAAATTAATGATATTACTGTTTTGACTTACTGCGCCCACCACAACATTCTCCTCCCCCCCCCCCCCCCCCCCAAATACCTCATCGCCCCACCTCATGTACAACCAAGCCACAATCTCTACAACTCTTGTTTACAGGAAGCAGAATTATTAAGATGCATTTTCTTGTTGCGAGTTTAGTCTGCAATCTAATAGTGCAGAAGTGTTTGCAGATCAAAAGGACTGGAGGCTATATAAAACAGGCACAGAAAAAGAAAGGCATGCATTTATATATCATCTTTCATTACCTTTGGATGTTCCAATGCAGTGCACAGCCAATCGAGTAGTATTGAAATGAAGTTTGTTGTACCGTAGGAAACATGACGGTCCGTTTACTCAAAGAAGGCTCCCACAAGTGATAATGGCCAGTTCATTTGATTTTAGTGATGTTGATTAAGGGGAGATGTTGGCTGAGATACTGAGAGAACCATCCCCCCCCTGCTCTTTTTCAAATTGTGCCACGGGATTGTTACATCCAGCAGAGTAGGCAAATCGGGGCTTTGTTTTAATGTCTCATCTGAAACACTGCACCTTGACGGTGTAGCTCTCCCTCATGACTGCGTGTTAGCCTAGATCCTACGCTCAAGTCCCTGGAGTGGGACTTCAATGTACAACCTTTTGACGGGGGCGAGAATGCCGCCCACTGAGCCCTGCCTGACTCAAAGCCAGGCCTTCACTGAGGCGGGCAGCTAAGTGCTTTAAATTGGAAAACCCAGGTAGAAAATTGTTACTTTGAGAAAAAGAACATTGCATAGGTTGCAAGCTGCTGCCTTTCTGCCGTGTGCAATCTGATTTATAGTGGATTAGTCTCAACAAGGTCACGAGGGGAGCTGGAAGATGTGGGATTTCTGTGGCAGAGGTTTTACATTTCCCAAATAGGATTTGACTCAGCCAGCAGCGGGCCATCAGAAAGATCCGGGGTTGAGGGCAGGAGGTTTTTTAGTGGGGTTTATTTTTTGCCTTTTCATCCCATCTGCCGCATGACCCAAGTGGAGCACTTGGGGAAATGGCTGTTGCTGCTGCTCAGGCTTTGCTGATGCCTGGGTCTCCATGGCAACAGTCGAGCATCATTCCCATCTCTGGGCAACCGTTTCCATCAAATTGTCATGAACAGAAGGGCGATATGGCAGGCAGGTTGCTGCAACCTGTAGCTGGTGGAGGCCTCGGGCACTTTATGTGGATTACTTTGAGGGGGAGAAGGGGGGAAAAAGAATGTCTTGAAGAAAGCTTACTTTGTAATGGAGTCAACAATAAAAATAACTGGACTAAAGCGTCTGTCACTCCAACACTTGCCAGGTTGGTTTGCGGTGACCTGTTTTACCGTTTTACCGTGCTCTGTCTTGCCGCTTTCCTCGACTAGTGCAGAGCTGAAATAGTCGACCAACTGAAAGGTAACCTGTGCTCCTGATTTGGTTACCTCATTTGCCGATATAAGACTTTGATAGTTGACGTATCACAGTGGTCGAAGCGTGACTTTTTGTACACTTCTGTGACAGATGACAGAAATTAAGGGGAGTTGGGGGGGGGGCAGTGGGGGCTGACCTGATTGAATTCTGGCCAGCAATGTCAAACTCTCCACAGGCCAAAGTAAAAATATAAAAATCCGTGAACTTTAAAGAAAAGAAAAAAAATCAAGGTTTCTCCTGTAGGGAAAGGGAGCCAGACCAGATGTTTCCATGCCGCTCCCCAGTCTGTGTCATGTAAGCAACAGTCATGAGCGCTGCAATTAGCCTCCCTTCCTCTGCTCTCCATCTTTGCGGGCGGTATCTCTGTCTGTCTTGGTTGAGGACAGGGTCAGGTTAACTGCCATGATGCTATAGTTGATTGGACTGCTAACACTAGTTGCCTGGAAAGAATTTGCCTTTGACGCCTTTCCCAATCTCAGGACGTCCCACTGCATATAAAAAAATATATATATGTTTATTCAAATTTTTCCAATATTTTTATAACAAACAAACCCCCCCCCATAACAGAAAGAAGAAAGAACACAAACATCACAATCAAAATAATAAACTACTGATACATTGGGTTTCTCCCACATATATTAACCCCCCCATATAACATTCAAAAGTACCCTTGGGGAACCCCCCCCCCCCACCCGCCCAGATACCCCCCTGACAGTGACCCCCGCCGCCCCCCCCCAGGTTGCTGCTGCTGCTGACCTCTTCCTAGCGCTCCGCGAGATAGTCTAGGAACGGTTGCCACTGCCTGAAGAACCCCTGCACAGACCCTGTCAAGGTAAACTTTATCCTCTCCAACTTAATGAACCCTGCCATGTCATTTATCCAGGCTTCCACACTGGGGGGCTTCGTGTCCTTCCATAATAGCAAGATCCTTCGCCGGGCTACCAGAGACGCAAAGGCCAGGATACCGGCCTCTTTCGCCTCCTGCACTCCCGGCTCGTCCGTTACCCCAAATAATGCCAACCCCCAACTCGGCTTGACCTGGACTTTCACCACCTTGGACATAGTCCTCGCGAAACCCCTCCAGTGCCGGGCACGACCAGAACATGTGGACGTGATTCGCCGGGCTTCCCGAGCACCTCCCACATCTGTCCTCCACCCCAAAGAACCTACTCAACCTCGCCCCTGTCATATGCGCTCTGTGAGTAACCTTTAATTGTATTAGGCTGAGCCTGGCGCAAGAGGAAGAGGAGTTAACCCAACTCAGGGCATCAGCCCACAGACCCTCATCAATCTCCTTCCCAAGCTCCTCCTCCTACTTGTCCTTTAGCTCCTCTACCGAAACCACCTCCTCTACTTTCATCTCTTGATAGATTGCCGAATCCTTGCCTTCTCCGACCCATACACCAGAAATCACCCTGTCCTTTAATCATAGAATTTACAGTGCAGAAGGAGGCCATTCGGCCCATCGAGTCTGCACCGGCTCTCTGAAAGAGCATCCTACCCAACCGCACACCTCCACCTTATCCCCGTAACCCAGTAACCCCACCCAACACTAAGGGCAATTTTGGACACTAAGAGCAATTTAGCATGGCCAACCCACCTAACCTGCACATCTATGGACTGAATCCTCTGTGCCGGGAGCAACGGGAATTCCCTCACCTGCCGCCTCACAAACGCCCTCACTTGCATATACCTGAACGCATTTCCCGGGAGTAACCCAAACTTCTCCTCCAGCACCCCTAGGCTCGCAAACGTCCCATCTATAAACAGGTCCCCCATTCTTCTAATCCCTGCCCGATGCCAGCTCCGAAACCCCCCATCCATCGTTCCCGGGACGAACCGATGGTTCTCCCGAATCGGGGACCAAACCGAGGCTCCCACCTCGCCGCTATGCCGTCTCCACTGCCCCCAGATCTTCAACGTTGCTGCCACCACCGGACTCGGGGTGTACCTTGTCGGCGAGAGCGGCAGCGGTGCCGTCACCAGCGCCCTCAGGCTCGTGCCCCTGCAGGACGCCATCTCCAACCTCTTCCACGCCGCCCCCTCTCCCTCTATTACCCACTTACGGATCATCGCCACGTTGGCTGCCCAATAGTAGCCGCATAGATTCGGCAGCGCCAGCCCTCCCCTCTCCCTGCTACGCTCCAGAAACACCCTCTTTACCCTTGGGGTCTTATTTGCCCACACGAAACCCATGATGCTCCTACCTACCCGTTTAAAAAAGGCCTTGTAATCATAATGGGAAGGCACTGGAACACAAAGAGAAACCTCGGGAGGACCATCATTTTAACCGACTGCACCCTGCCCGCCAGCGAGAGTGGCAGCACATCCCATCTTTTGAAATCCTCCTCCATCTGCTCCACCAACCATGTCAAATTGAGCTTGTGCAGGGCCCCCCAGCTCCCAGTCACCTGGATCCCCAAGTACCGAAAGTTCCTTTCCACCCTCTTCAATGGTAGGTCGTCTATCCCCCTTCCCTGGTCCCCTGGATGCACCACAAAGAGCTCACTTTTCCCTACGTTGAGCTTATAGCCCGAGAAGTCCCCAAGCTCCCTTAGGATCCGCATGACCTCCACCATCCCCTCCACTGGATCTGCCACATACAGCAACAGGTCATCCGCATACAGCGACACCCGATGTTCTTCTCACCCCCGGACCAATCCCCTCCATTTCCTGGACTCCCTTAGTGTCATGGCCAAAGGCTCGATTGCTAATGCAAACAACAGGGGGGACAGGGGGCACCCCTGCCTCGTCCCTCGATACAGCCGAAAATACTCTGACCTCCGCCGATTCGTAATCACGCTTGCCACCTATATAGGAGCTTAACCCAACTGATAAACCCCTCCCCAAACCCAAACCTCCGCAACACTTCCCAGAGATACTCCCACTCCACTCGGTCAAAGGCCTTCTCCGCGTCCATAGCTGCCACTATCTCCGCCTCTCCCTCCACCGATGGCATCATAATCATGTTTAGGAGCCTCCGCACATTGGTGTTTAGCTGCCTGCCCTTTACAAATCCCGTCTGGTCCTCGTGAATCACTCCCGGGACACAGTCCTCAATCCTTGTAGCCAGCACTTTTGCCAGCAACTTAGCATCCACATTAAGGAGCGAAATCGGCCTATACGACCCACATTGCAGTGGGTCCTTGTCCTGCTTCAGGATCAGAGAAACCATCGCCCCGGACATTGTCGGGGGCAGGGTCCGCCCTCCCTTGCCTCAATGAAAGTCCTCACCAGCAATGGGGCTAACAGGTCTACATACTTCCTGTAAAACTCAACCGGGAACCCATCTGGTCCCGGGGCCTTCCCCGCCTGCATGCTCCCCAGTCCTTTAATCAGCTCCTCCAACCCAATTGGCGCCCCCAAACCAGCCGCCTCCTGCTCCTCCACCCTCGGGAACCTCAGTTGATCCAGAAATCGTCGTATCCCCTCTTCCCCCGCTGGGGGCTGAGATCTGTACAGCTCCTCATAAAAGGCCTTAAATGCCTCATTTACTTTCACCGCACTCCGCACCATAGTTCCCCTGCCATCCTTGACTCCACCTATCTCCCTCTCTGCCATCCTCTTACGGAGCTGATGCGCCAGCATCCGGCTCGCCTTCTCCCCATACTCGTACGTCGCCCCCTGTGCTTTCCTCCACTGTGCCTCTGCCTTCCCTGTGGTCAAAAGGTCAAATTCCGTCTGGAGACTTCGCCGCTCCCTAAGTAGTCCCTCTTCAGGGGCCTCTGCATATCTCCTGTCCACCCTTAGGATCTCCCCCACTAATCTCTTCCTTTCCCTGCCCTCTCTCTTCTCCCTGTGAGCCCTGATGGAGATTAACTCTCCCCTGACCACCGCCTTCAGCGCCTCCATTACTACCCCCACCTTCACCTCCCTGTTGTCATTGGCCTCCAAATACCTTTCAATGCACCCCCGTACCCTCCCGCACACCTCCTCGTCTGCCAGTAATCCCACATCCAGACGCCACAGCGGGCGTTGGTCCCTCTCCTCTCCCAACTCCACCTCCACCCAGTGCAGGGCGTGGTCTGAGATGGCTATGGCCGGTACTCCCTTCACTCCACTTTTGGGATCAGCGCCCTGCCCAAAACAAAAAAAATCTATCCGGGAGTAGGCTTTGTGTATGTGGGAGAAAAAAGAAAATTCCCTGGCCAGGGGCCTAACAAATCTCATGGATCTACTCCCCCCACCTGGTCCATAAACCCCCTGAGCACCTTGGCCGCAGCCGGCCTCTTCCCCGTCCTAGATCTGGAACGATCTAATGCTGGGTCCAACACCGTGTTGAAATCCCCCCCCATTATCAAGCTTCCTACCTCCAGGTCCGGAATGCGCCCCAACATACGCTTCATAAATCCAGCATCGTCCCAGTTCGGGGCGTATACATTTACCAATACCATCCACGCCCCCTGCAGCCTACCGCTCACCATCACGTATCGCCCTGCATTGTCCAATACAATGTTCTTGGCCTCAAACGACACCCGCTTCCCCACCAGTATTGCCACCCCTCTATTTTTCGCATCCAGCCCCGAATGGAAGACCTGTCCTCCCCATCCCTTTCTTAACCTGACCTGGTCTGCCACCTTCAAATGTGTCTCCTGAAGCATGACCACGTCTGCCTTCAGTCCCTTTAAGTGCGCGAACACTCGGGCTCTCTTAACCGGCCCATTCAGGCCCCTCACATTCCACGTTATCAGCCGGATTGGGGGGCTTCCCCCCCCCACCCTGCCGACTAGCCATCTCCTTTTCTAGCCCAGTCCCGTGCCCGCGCCTCCCGCACCCTCCAGTCCCCCAGACGGGGGACCCCCGACCACCTCTTCTGTTTTCAGTTCCCCCTCGGCCACTGCAGCAGCAACCTTATGTCCCCCCCCTCACCCCCCCACTTCCCCCTCACCCCGCTAGATCCATATCTAGCTCGTTTGCTCCCCCCATAACACTCCCGTAAGTCAGCTGACACCTGCTGACCCCGGCCTCCCCCGCCATCCCATTGACCCCCCCCCCATGTGGAAATCCCCCCTCCTCCTCCTCCACAGCAATCAGTGTGCGCTCCTCCATCGCCCCCCTCCGTCCTACCCTAGCACGGGAAAAAGCCCGCGCTTTCCTGAGCCAGCCCCGCCCCCTATGGCGCAGCTCCTGTTGCGGCCTTATCCCAATTCCCTCATCCCCGGGCCTCCCCTCCCTACAGCACCGGCGCCCACATTCCCTCACAGTCTCCCCATCAGATCTCTTCCCCCATCCCCATCCATCGCCCAACCCGTGGAACATTCCCTACGCATAGCTAAAACCCTGTATACAACCGACATCCCCCCCACAACCACAGACCCTCAGTTTGAGTCCAACTTTTGAAATGAAAAATGAAATGAAATGAAAATTGCTTATTGTCACAAGTAGGCTTCAAATGAACTTATTGTGAAAAGCCCCTAGTCGCCACATTCCGGCGCATGTTCGGGGAGGCTGGTACAGGAATTGAACCGTGCTGCTGGCCTGCCTTGGTCTGCTTTCAAAGCCAGCGATTCAGTTTGTATAAAGGTCCAAGCCTCTTGAGGCGTTTCAAAGTAGTGGTGTCGATCCTGAAATGTGACCCCCAATCGCGCTGGCTGCAGCATTCCGAATCTCACCCCCTTCCGATGGAGCACCGCCTTGGCCCGATTAAAACCAGCTCTCTTCTTTGCCATCTCCGTACTCCAGTCCTGATAGATTTGGATCACCGTATTCTCCCACCTGCTGCTCCGCTCTTTCTTGGCCCATCTCATGACACACTCTCTGTCCATGAAACGATGAAACCTCACAACTACCGCCCTTGGAGTCTCGTTGGCCTTGGGTCTCCTCGCCAGGACCCGATGAGGCCCATCTAGCTCCAGGGGACTCGGAGAGGCCTCCGCACCCATCAGCGAATTGAGCATCGTGCTCACATATGCCCCGGCATCGGCCCCCTCCACCCCTTCAGGGAGACCTAGAATCCGAAGATTCTTCCTCCTCGACCTGTTCTCAAGGACTCTAATCTTTCTGCCCAGCTCTTGTGCAGCGCCTCGTGCGCCTCCATCTTCACCGCCAGGCCCAAGATCTCGTCCTCGTTCTCTGCGGCTTTTTCCCGCACCTCCCGGATCTCTACCCCGTGGGCCTTCTGGGTCTCCTTTAGCCCCTCGATCGCCATCAGCAGTGGCACCAGCACCTCTTTCTTAAGCTCCTCCACGCAGCGCCTGAGAAACTCCTGCTGCTCCGGCCCCCATGCCGCTCGATCTCCGCCATCTTGTTTTTTCTCCCTCGCTTCTTTCGCTGCTCCAAAACCGCTTTTTTTACCGCTCCACTTCTGGTCCACTCCATATACTATGGAGGGGGGACCTTGCTCTCACCTTCCCACACGGGAAGTTGTTGAAAAATTTCCGTTGGGACTCCTCTGGAGAGCCCAAAAGTCCGTTCTGGCGGTAGACGCCGAAATGTGCGGCTTAGCTCCGCATAGCCGCAACCGGAAGTCAGTTAAGTACTTTTGAAAGTGTCCTGACTGCAGGAAACGTGGCAACCATGTTGAGGACAAAAAGGCTCCACAAACAGCAATGAAATATCGTGGTTAGGTGATCTGTTTTATACGTTGGTTGAGGGATCGATAGTGATCAGGACACCAATGAAATCTCCCATGCTCTTCTTCAAAGTAGTACCATGGGATGTTTATGTCCACTGGAGAAGACAGTGGCCTCAGTTTAGCATCTCATCGAAAAGATAGCGGGCGCGATCCTCCGACCAAGCAGCTCGTGGCGCGCGGTGCAATGTGGCCATTGGAAGCTGAGGATGACCCGTATTCATTCTCAGCCGCGTCTGAATAATAAGCATTTGGTAATTGATGAGAAGAGGGCTGTCTTTCTGGAAAAGGCATATTGCCACAGAGGTAAAATCACAACACTTTGCCGCCGGAATTAATCAGTCTCCGCACAAAATGTGCATTGCAGGAGCTGAATACTGAGGAAGGGAAAGAAAGATTAATCTGTTGTCAAATGACTACAAGCGTAGGCCTTTTGAAAAGTTGCTTTTCTCTTTGCTGACGAGCACTGCAAGCGACTGTATAATCAGGCCGTTGATGCATTTCTACGAATGGCATTGCAAATCTGATTCAGAATTTAGAGTGGATTCGGCAATGGCAGAATGCTAAATCAATGTATGATTTCTAAATTTCTGGAAATTTATTTTAAGTTGAAACAAAACGATGCTTGCGTTTATTTAGAACCTTATTAATAACTAAAACCTGAATTCTGGGGTCTTGGGCACATAGCCGGCATTCTCCTGCCGTTCGCTGGCCACGGGATTCTGTGGTCCTGGGCTTTCACGGGAATTCCCATTGACAGCGGCAGGATCAGAGAATCCAGCCGCCAGCGAACGGCGCGCTGCCTTCCACCGCTGAGAAACAGGCGGCTGGGAGGCCGGTGGACCCCGTCCATAATCTAGGCTGTTGCACCCAATGTAGGACTGAAGGAAAAGAAGCAGAAAATGCTGGATTAAGGCAGCAGATTATTTCTCTGCAGATACTGCAGGACCTGCTGAGTTTATCCAGCATTTCCTGTCTTTATTTCAGATTTCCAGCATTTGCAGTATTTTGCTTTTCTAATAGTACTGAAGGAATGCTGCACTGTCAGAGGTGTTGGGCTGGATTCTCCATTCCTGAGACGTTCCTGAGTGCTGATGCCGGCGCAGGATTTGTAGACTTTTCCGACAGCAAAACTGCCACCGCACCTGGGCCTCTTCAGCTACTGTCCAGGGGGTTAGCACCAATGCCACGTGGAACACAATCGATTCCAATGAGAAACGGTGCCGGATTCGGCGGCTGACAAGCTGCAGCCGCACATACACACATCACTCCCCCCACACACCACCCCAGCCAACAAGATGGCAGCGAGGAGAGCAGCCCCACGACTTACGGATGCCGAGCTGAAGACCCTGCTGGACGCGATGGAGGAGAGGTGGTTGACCCTGTACCCCAGCCGGGGAAGGAGGCAGCCAGGCGCCAATCTCTCTTTCTCCCCCCCCCCCCCCCACCTTAGTTAGTCTGCGGTCTAACCGTACGCCTTCTCTTGTGTCGTGCAGGATCTGCTAGTGATGTGGCAGGTCCATCTGGTGTCCCCCACCCCCAGCCAGTGTCACAGCCAGAGTCCCAGTACCAAGCAGCGATGAGGAGAGCAGCACTGAGGCGAGCCATGGAACTGAGACCCAAGACACCCCGGAGCTCGAGTCCGGGGATGACACGGATTTTCCGTCTCCGCTGTCTCCAACACCCTCGACCATCCCAGAGACACTCACCTCGGTTTGGCACTTTATTGATGTCATGTGAGGGTACCTTTAAGAAATGGATGTTTAGCAATGTATCTTTAAGAAATGCAGTGACGTCAGAGTGTGGGTGGAGCTTGGTTTTAGTTCAGCCATTTTGCAGTTTAGTTTCAGTTTGAAAAGAGCTTGGGGTGTGTCTATATTTGCAGTGAGTTGGATCTGCTGTGATCTCTGCCATGAAAGACTATCTCTGGATCATTTGGGTGATTTAAACTCATAAAATTAAAGCCTTTAACCTGATGTGTTTCTGTTTAAAGGTGTTAAGTCTCTGGGATGTTGAAAGGAATAACTGAAGGATTATTTAGTGTTGTAATATTTTCGGGGTTATCTTTGAAGTAAGGAGTGTTCAGAGATCCAATGTTTATTTAAGAAGTTAAGTTGAGTTCATGGAATAAACATTGTTTTGTGTTTAAAATCCCACCTGTCCATAATTGTAATCTCACACCTGGAGAACAAGCCGTGTGCTCGGAAAAGCAAGAATAGCATTAAAGGGGAGGTTGGTTAAACTCCATGATACATTTTCGGGTTCTGAAAACGCCTCGCCCATAACAATTGGGGGCTCGTCCGGGATAAAAGTATTGGATTGACTTTTGTGAACTTAAAGACAGTTTGTTGCTTTTCCGGTGTGGTGTTTTAGTTTAAGTATGTTGTGAACAATGGCTCTTTCAGAGGCTCAGAGGTTTTTGGAGGTGGACACGATAACACGTGATACCTTACTTTCAGAGACTAAAAACAGACTGTTAGATTTGGCAAAAACATTGCAGTTAACATTACCTGACAAAATGCGAAAAGATGAGGTAATTATGGCGGTGGTTAAGCATTTAAAATTGCCTGAGATAGAGTCTGACTCATTGGAAGTGGCAAAACTTCAGTTGCAAATTAAACAAATGGAACATGAGAAAGAATTAAAACGGCTTGAATACGAAAGAGGGAGAGCGGAAAAAGAAAGAGAAAGAGAGGATAAAGAAAAGGAGAGAGAAGAAAGGAGAAAAGAAAGAATAGCCCTAGCAGAACAAAAAGAAAAAGAAAGGGAGATACAGATCAGGGAAAAAGATAAAGAGAGGGAGTTTGAACTTCAGAAAATGGCCATGAAACATGAAAGTCAGTTAAAATTGGCAGACGTAAAGGGAAACATACAGTTGGAGGATAGTGATGAGGATAGTGAGAAAGAGCGTCACAGTCGAAGGCTTGGTGGGAATCTATTTAAATATGTCCAAGCATTGCCAAGGGTTGACGAGAAGGAAGTGGAAGCCTTTTTCATTTCATTTGAGAAGGTAGCTAAACAAATGAAATGGCCACAGGACATGTGGGTATTACTGATTCAAACAAAGCTGGTGGGTAGAGCTAGTGAAGTGTTTGCATCACTACCGGAGGAGATATCTGGAACGTATGAGGAGGTGAAGAAATCCATCTTAAGTGCATATGAGCTAGTGCCTGAAGCCTACAGATAAAGGTTTAGAAATGTAAGGAAAGAATTTGGTCAAACATACATGGAGTTTGAAAGGCTCAAACAGAGTAATTTTGATAGGTGGATAAGGGCTTTGAAAATCAACCAAACGTATGAAGCACTCAGAAATTATACTTTTGGAGGAGTTTAAAAATTCAATTCCTGATGTAGTGAGAACTCATGTGCAAGAATAGAGGGTTAAAACTGTGAGATTAGCAGCAGAAATGGCAGATGATTATAAATTAGTTCATAAATCAAAGATTGGTTTCCAACATCAGTTTCAGCCGGTGAGGGATAGAAACTGGGGACATGAGAAATACTCAAGTGGTAAAGGTAAAGGTGATCTGATGGGAGACAATAAAGAGAGTGTACCTCAGATTAAAAAAGAAATCCAGGAGGGTGGAAAAGAAATGAAAAGTTTCAAATGTTTTCACTGTAATAAACTAGGCCATGTAAAGTCACAGTGTTGGTGGTTGAAGAAAAGCACTGGGAAGGCTGATGTGGTAAAACAGGATAAGACAATGGGATTTGTTAAAGTGGTAAAGGAAAGCCCAAGGGGAGCGAAGGAGGTGCAAAAGATTGTACAGCCTGATCAAGAGGTGATTGATAAGAAGGTGCCCGATCTCTTTAAAGAATTTACTTGTGTGGGTAACGTTTACTCATGTGTATCAGGAGGATCAGGTAAAGAAGTCACAATTTTAAGAGATACAGGGGCTAGTCAATCTTTAATAGTACGAGTTGAGGAATTATGTAGTTTGGGAAGAATGTTGCCAGAAAAGGTGGTGATATGTGGAATTCAGGCTGAGAGGAGTAGCATTCCATTATATAAGGTAAGGTTGGAAAGTCCAGTGAAGAGTGGTGAAGTGTGAGTAGGAGTAATAAATAAACTATCTTGTCCAGGAATACAGTTTATCTTGGGTCATGATATAGCTGGAATGCAGGTGGGAATGATGCCTACTGTGGTTGATAAGCCAGTGGAAAATCAGTCAACTGAAGTGTTGAAGGACGAATATCCTGGGATTTTTCCGGATTGTGTAGTAACAAGGTCGCAAAGTCACAGGTTAAAACAAGAGGAGAAATCAAAGAGTGAAGATGAAGTTGAAGTGCAATTATCAGAAACGATTTTTGATCAGATGGTTGAAAAAGAACAAGAACAGTTGGAGGATGAGGTGGATATTTTTAGTTCAGGAAAATTGGCAGAGTTACAACAGAAAGATGTAGAAATAAAACGGATATATCAGAAAGCATACATGGTCGTTAATACACCAGGAGTTGAAAGAAGAGGGGGAAGCGCTGGTAGAAGAGTTGAAGGGTAAATGGGAGGAGGAGCTGGGGGAGGAGATCGAGGAAGGTCTGTGGGCTGATGCCCTAGGTAGGGTTAATTCCTCCTCCTCGTGTGCCAGGCTCAGCCTGATACAATTTAAGGTGGTCCACAGAGCGCACTTGACGGGGGCGAGGTTGAGTAGGTTCTTTGGGGTAGAGGACAGATGTGGAAGGAGCTCAGGGAGCCTAGCGAACCATGTCCATATGTTTTGGTCATGTCCGGCACTGGAGGGGTTCTGGAGAGGAGTGGCGGGAGCAATATCTCAGGTGGTGAAAGTCCGGGTCAAGCCAAGCTGGGGGCTAGCAATATTTGGAGTAGTGGACGAACCGGGAGTGCAGGAGGCGAAAGAGGCCGGCATTCTGGTCTTTGCGTCCCTGGTAGCCCGACGAAGGATCTTTCTAATGTGGAATGAGGCGAAGCCCCCCAGCCTGAAGGCCTGGATAAATGATATGGCTGGGTTCATAAAGTTGGAGAGGATTAAGTTTGCCTTGAGAGGGTCTGCGCACGGGTTCTACAGGCGGTGGCAACCGTTCCTAGACTATCTCGCGGAGCGTTAGAGGAAGGTCGGTCAGCAGCAGCAGCAACCTTGGGGGGGGGAGGTGGAGGGGACGTCCTGGGAGGGGGGAAAAGGGGGGACTGCCTGGGAGGGTGGATGAGCAAGAGATAACATGAAGGGTTGGGGAAACTGGCACGTACAGGTGAGGGCCAATGTACAAAGCTGTGTAAATATATCATTTTGCCATGTATATATCTGGCTCTGCGTGATTTCTCGTTTTGTTTTGTTACGGGGGGGGGTTATTGTTTGCAAGGGAGAAAGATTGTGTTAAAAAACTTTAATAAATATATTTTTTTTAAAAGAAAGCATATATGGAAGAGGAATCTGAGAGTATACCAGAGTGTTATTACCGTAAAAGTGATGTCTTGATGAGAAAATGGAGACCTTTACATATGCAGGCAGATGAAAAGTGGGCAGAAGTTCATCAAGTAGTATTGCCGGTAGCATGCAGGAGGTGGTGCCACCCAGGCCAACTTCCGCGGTGGAGGCATTGGGGGGCGAGATTTGCCACTACAGACCAGCATGTCCAAGGCCTGGGGCCTTCTGTGCAGGTGCTAGCCGAGGTCCAGGACAGGGTTGGCAACTCACAGGCAGCCATGTGCGAGAGCCACTTGAAAATTGCAGTGGCGCTCCTGTGCGTGGCCCAGTCACAGCAGATCTTGGATGAGAGCTTCGGCGGCATTGCCCAAGCGCTGGCCGACGTGGCGCAGGCACAGAGGTAGGTGGCCCAGTCCCAGAGGGAGATGGTATAGTCACTGGCTGATGGTGACACAGACCCAGAAGGTGATGGCACAGTCAATGGGTGATAGGACACAGTCCCAGATGGCGATGGTCCACTCGCTGTGCTCCATGGCCACCAACGTGCAGACCCTGGTTGAGACCAGAGTGGGCTTCCAGGACTGGCAGTGCCAAGGTGGCGGGGGATCCTCGGGGGATGGTTACGCTCACACCCCCATCTGACGGAGTAGCCCGGGGGCCATCGGGCACCCCAAGGTAGGAGATGGTGATTGGGTCCATGCTGGTTACTCCCACAGGGGAAGTGCCGGAACACTGCAGCACCTTGGATTCTTCCCTCCTGTCCCATCTCTGGTGCAGGCAGAACAAGGTGGCACCATTTTCCTTGGGACACCTGCGCGATCAAGCCCCTGGTCGCGGCATGGGTGTTGATGTAGTGGGCCTCAGCGTAGGTCTGTGGCCTCTGGATAGGCGTCACCAACCACATCTGCAGTGGATAACCCTTGTCGCCCAGGTGCCAACCCCCCATGCAGTGTATGTGTGTGTGTGTGGGGGGGGGGAGGGGACACGCATCTCTTCGAGCCAGGATGAAGACATCTTGCACAATGCTTGGGTATCGGGTGCAGACATGCATGATGCACATCTGATGGTCACATATCAGCTGCACGTTCATCGAGTGGAACCCACTTAGCGCTGGTAACAGCTACAGTGGGCATTGCCCTGGTTGGGCCGCCTCATGACCTGCCGTCGGGTGGCAGCCGGTTAGATGGTGTGGGGTTGGGTGGGAGCTGGGGGGTGGGGGCACACAGACGGCCAGGGTCACTCTGCGGAACCAGGGGCCAATGTGGGTGGTCAGTGGGGTGTGCAGCAAGATGGCTGCCTTGCAGGCCGTGGTAATAGCGGTCCATGCCGAGACACTGCCCTGACCCGTTGGGGGTTGCCCAGACCAGTTGGCCCATTCCCCTGACGATGATGCCTGTATGAAAATGTTCTATCATTTGTGTTAATGTTGCCCTCATCAGCTCATAGGTCCTACCAATGTCTTATGGTCTTATTGAGGGAATCAAGGGTTGTGGGGATAAGGCAGGAAAGTGGAGTTGGGGATTATCGCATCAGTTATAATCTCATTGAATGGCAGAGCAGACTAGATGGGCTGAATGGCCTACTTCTGCTCCTTGGGTTTTCGAGTCTCACAGCTTTGAGAAGTGTGAAAAATTAGATTGAATCCTTCCGTGCCAATACCACCTCCCTCCCCTCAGTCAATGCCCTGGTGCCTCCTCAGCACCCGGCCCACCCCACCCCAACCTGCCACACCTGCATACGTTAGGGCTTGCTCAGCTGAGGTAAAGTGAAGTGTAAAATTGGTTCCGATTGTGACCAAACCATTTTAGCTTTATGAATGGACCTCAGTAACACGGAAGCCAAGCTATTGATTCTTTTTAAAACCTTACTGCTTGCGATGAAGCTCAGTATAATAGCCTGTGCCTCTGCACTTGAAGACCATTGTGATTGACAGCCAGGAAAGAAAATCAAAGCATCTCCCCATTGAGAATCGAAAAAGAAATGAATTAATATACCCAGAGGTATTCTCTGGTTTTTTTTACACTTCCATAAGAATTAGTAAGGTTGTCCTTCCAATAATTCTTTCGGGGAATGTTACAAATGATGTTTTACTCTTTTCTACTGGATCGGATTCTTTTCTAGATTCATTAATTGGGAAGGATGCAGACTACAGTCATTCACAAAAATGGAGAGGAAAATCTGGTTCAAAGAATTGACCATCTTTATTGACCTCCCAAACCCGTGACCTCGACCACCAAGAAAGACAAAGGCAGCAGCTGATTAGGAACACCAACACCTGCAAATTTCCCCCCAAAATTAGATCTCGTCCCTTCTTCAATCTGTATTGCGTTCCTTCACTGTTGCTGGGTCAAAGTCCCCAACACCTTTCCTAACAGTCCTGTGTAGGTAAGGCCCCTGTACTACAGGTACAGGGGTAGATCCCTGCCTGCTGGCTCTGACCCAGTAGGCGGAGTATGAATATGTGTGCTCTCTGAACAGCAGCCATTTTGTCAGCTGCTGTAGGAGGCCACACATCTCTGTAATAAAGCCTCGATTACATTCCACTCTCGTCTCGTCGTAATTGATAGCACATCACTGTGGGTGTGCCTACACCCTAATGTGGTGCGAGAAGGCAGCCCTCTACCACCACCTCAAGGGCAATTAGGGTTGGACAATAGATATTGGCCTTGCCAGCGATGCACACATCCCATGAAAGAGTATATTTTAAAAAGTCAATAATTGTTTCTTTATTTTTCTTCTTGTGAAATCTTCCCTTAGGACTGAGTTTGGGAGAAACTTCTTCACCCAAAGGGTTGTGAATCTATGGAATTCCTTGCCCAGTGAAGCAGTAGAGGCTCCTTCATTAAATGTTTTTAAGATAAAGATAGATAGTATTTTGAAGAATAAAGGGATTAAGGGTTATGGTGTTCGGGCAGAAAGTGGAGCTGAGTCCACAAAAGATCAGCCATGATCTCATTGAATGGTGGAGCAGGCTCGAGGGGCCAGATGGCCTACTCCTGCTCCTAGTTCTTATGTTTTTATGTTCTTATATGCCACTGAAGTGCTAGTGCTAAAATTGGAACATTTGATTTTTCTTTGACATCCGTCAACCACTTGGCAAAATATACATTTGGATGGACACATTGTAAGAGCTGCCCTACTTTGTTCCCAATGATATACCTTAATCTCAACCCCCCCCCTCCCCCCACCCCCAAAAATCAGATTGATGTATCCTCCTTCTTGTCTTCCACAGTTCTCGCCACGATTTATCGTACCTCTAAATTTGACATCATCAATAAATTTCTGCATTGCTCCCTCAGTTCTGAAGTCTAGATGAAGAATGGATATTACAGTCCCCCACGTGATTTGTGGCAGAGGATTAGGAGACAATCTATAGATGTTCAGGCCCTAATTGTTAAGTGCGGCCACTATGAAATTCCTCTGGAACATCATTCACATCTTTAGGCTGTTCACTGGTGGCGGGATTCTCTGGTCCCGCTGGCAACGCTCTCCCCACCCCCAAACGGTGAGAAACTGCCGGGTTGAGGTGGTCTGCCCAGTTTATACCACACTCGATTTTAGATTCCATTGGCTTCAAAATCAGGCGGGTTGCAAATCGACTTGAGAAAGAGAGATGCTGTGTGAGGTTGATTCCACTGACACTGGTTCACAGAGGCCAGGTACCCTTTTTGGACGCCATTTCTCGGTTTAATTTTTGCCAAAAAATCCACTTTGTAGACGGATCTCACACCTGACCCCCTTTCCACGTGTCTGTGATTTTCCATTGGGGAGCTCTCTCAGTTGTTCCAGCCAATACTCCTCCCTTCACCATGAATGAAGCAGAATCACTACCATGCTGACCTACATAACTATTATAAAAGACTTGGAGTGACTTTGAAGAGATGAAAAAGCACCATGTATGGGAGGGTGTTTTGTCACCCCATTAGCTCTGGGTTTCTGTCTGCTCCACAACTTTGGTATGTTGCATGTTGGCTTGTCAATTAGTCTATCATGTTTAAGCACAAAACGCTGACTCTACTTGTGATGATCTAACACCTCATAGCTGGCACACTACAGCCATCTCTCCCCATAACCCTCGACTCCCTTGTTGCTCAGAAATCTGTCCCATTCAGCCTTGAATATATTCAATGACCCAGTCTCCACTGCTCTCTGAGGAAGAGAATTCTAAATCTAATGACCCCCTGGGAGCAGAAATTCCTGATCTCCATCCTAAATAGGAGACCCTTACCGTTAAACTGTGGTCCATTTCCGGAATCCGTCACAAGAGGAAACCTCCTCTCTGCACCCAACATGTTAAGCCCCATCAGAATCAATAAGATTTCAGTAAGATTACCTCTTACTCTCCTATACTGCAATGAGTATAGGCGCAACTTGCTCAAGCTTTCCTCATAAGACAATCCCTTCAGCCCAGGAATCAGGCCAACCTCCTTTGAACTGTTTCCAAGGTGAGTATAAGTCTCCTTAAAACTGCACACAATGCTCCAGTTGTCATCTCACCGATCCCCTGTTCGCATGTACCTATCTATTTCTATATTCCATCCCCTTTGCAATAAAGAGTAACACTCTACTTGCCTTCCTAATTGCAAGTTATATCTGCAATCTAACATTTTGTGATTCCAGTACAAGGACGCCTCCTTACTGTTTCCGTCTATTTAAATAACATTCTGCTTTTCGATTCTTCCTGCTTTAGTGAACAACCTTGCATTTTGCCACGTTGTTCTCCATCTGCCAGATTTTCTTTTTAAATTTAGAGTACCCAATTCATTTGTTTTCCAATTAAGGGGCAATTTAGCGTGGCCAATCCACCTACCCTGCACATCTTTGGGTTGTGGGGGCGGAACCCATGCAAACACTGGAAGAATGTGCAAACTCCACACGGACACTGACCCAGAGCCGGGATCGAACCTGGGACCTCGGCGCCGTGGGGCCGCAGTGCTAACCCACTGCACCACCGTGCTGCCCCATCTGCCAGATTTTTGCCCACTCGCTGAACCTATTCATATCCCTTTGCAGACTCTTTGTGTCCTCCTCATCAATTGCTTTCCGACCTATACTTTTAGCATCCCCAGCAAATATGGCTACATTACCATCAGTTATTCTTCCATGTAATCAAGATAGATTGTAAGTAGTCGAGGCTCCAGTACTGATCCCAAGGGCACTCCACTAGTTACAGTTTGCTCAGCTGAAAATGACCCATGACAAATGTAATAGGTGTTACATTTGTGGTTTTCCAATCTGCTGGGGCCTTTCCAGGATCTAGGGAATGTTGGAAGCACATAACCAATGTATCCCCCATCTCTACAGCCACTTTCTTTAATGCAGGCTATGAGGTGCGGTGAGCTCTCAACGTTTATTCCCATCAATTTTCCCAGCCCTTTTCCCTAATGGTCATGATTGTTTTAAATTCCACCCTCCATTTTGCCTCCTGCATTTCTCCTCTTCTTGGGATGCTTTTCATGGCTTCTGTGGTGAAGACAGATGCAAGATACTTGTTCAAAGTCTTTTCCATTTCCTTGTTGTCCATTAATTCCCCAGTCTTGCTCATCAGGGACCAACACTAACTTTTCCTTTTTATACACTTTTTTTTTTTAAAGTTCAAATTTTTTCAGAATAAACAATACAAACCAGAACAACAGAATACAAAAAAACCCCACAAATATAAAAGTAAAACAAGAATACACAACCCATAATTAATCTAAATACTAAAGCTAACCTAACCCCCTAACAATGGACTGTGACGAAGTCCTTAAAAAAGGAAATAAATGTTTGCCATCTGAGATAGAACCTCTGCACTGAACCCCTGATGGTGAACTTGGGAATGTATGTCATCCACCAGGCAGAGGCACTGAGTGGAGTGGGTGACCTCCAACTGAGCAATATTCACCTCTGGGCTGTCAGCAAGGCAAAGGCGAGAGCATCCACCTCGACCCAAATCACCGGTGAATCTGACACCCCAAATATGGCCACCAGCGGACAGGGGTCTAAATCCACATCGAGTATCTCCGACATGATATTGAAGATTGAAGCCCAGAAGCCTACAAATTTGGGGCAGGACCAGAACATGTGCATGTGCGTAGCCGGGTCAAGAGAACAGCGATCACACCTATCCTCAACATGTGGAAAAAACCCTCATCGTTGCCCTAGTCAAGTGCATTCTGTATAGCACCTTAAACTGAATTAGGCTCAGCTGAGCACATGAGGATGTGGAGTTAACCCTGTGAAGGCCCTCACTCCACTCACCAGTAAGAATGGGGCCCAATTCACTTGCCATTTCGGCCTCACCCGGCTTTGTGGAGCGGAGTCCGATGAGAGAATATGGCCATGTAGGTCCGAAATAAACCCCTCGCCCGGCCGAGCCAGGAACAGGATCCTCTTAAGCAAGGAAGAAGGTGATGCCAGAGGAAAGGACGGAAAGGCCTTACATGAAAAATCGTGAACTTGAAAGTACCGGAAAAGGCTGGAGCTGGAAGTTATCAGCCATCGCCCTATAACTGGAAAAGCTCCCCTCCATTAACAGGTCCCAAACCGCTCCAGGCCCTTCACTTCCCAAGATTTAAATGTTGGGTCCAACCTAGACAGTAGGAAAAGGTGATTGTTGCAGATAAGGACTAGTGAAGATAGGGAAAGGAACTTAAAATCCTGTCGAAACTGTTTACAAATTCTAAGAGAGGAGACCCACCACTGGGTTTGAGGAACATCTAGCGAGGAGAAAGGGCAATGGCGCAGTGACTATAGCAAGAAGAGCAGAAGCAGTGCAGGAGCGAGCCTCCATTTGTCCCCAAATAGAATCGGGGTCACTGATCCACAACAGAATGTTTTGAATGCTAGCGGCCATGGAAGAAAACAATAAACTGGGGAGGGCCAGGCCCCCCAACTGTCCGTCCCTTTGGAGCAGAGCGCTCCGGATTCTAGGATTCTGACCTGCCCAAATAAAAGAGGATATCGATTTATTGACCTTGATAAAAAAAGGACTTGGGAGAAAAATGGGAAGACACTGAAAGAAAAAGAAAAACCTTGGAGCACGTTCATTTTAATAGTTTGAACCCTACCTGCCAAGGATAGAACATAGAACATAGAACAATACAGCGCAGTACAGGCCCTTCGGCCCACGATGTTGCACCAGAACAAAAGCCATCTAACCTACACTATGCCATTATCATCCATATGTTTATCCAATAAACTTTTAAATGCCCTCAATGTTGGCGAGTTCACTACTGTAGCAGGTAGGGCATTCCACGGCCTCACTACTCTTTGCGTAAAAAACCTACCTCTGACCTCTGTCCTATATCTATTACCCCTCAGTTTACAGCTATGTCCCCTCGTGCCAGCCATTTCCATCCGCGGGAGAAGGCTCTCACTGTCCATCCTATCCAACCCCCTGATCATTTTGTATGCCTCTATTAAGTCTCCTCTTAACCTTCTTCTCTCCAACGAAAACAACCTCAAGTCCATCAGCCTTTCCTCATAAGATTTTCCCTCCATACCAGGCAACATCCTGGTAAATCTCCTCTGCACCCGCTCCAAAGCCTCCACGTCCTTCCTATAATGCGGTGACCAGAACTGTACGCAATACTCCAAATGCGGCCGTACCAGAGTTCTGTACAGCTGCAACATGACCTCCTGACTCCGGAACTCAATCCCTCTACCAATAAAGGCCAACACTCCATAGGCCTTCTTCACAACCCTATCAACCTGGGTGGCAACTTTCAGGGATCTATGTACATGGACACCTAGATCCCTCTGCTCATCCACACTTTCAAGAACTTTACCATTAGCCAAATATTCCGCATTCCTGTTATTCCTTCCAAAGTGAATCACCTCACACTTCTCTACATTAAACATCATTTGCCACCTCTCAGCCCAGCTCTGCAGCTTATCTATATCCCTCTGTAACCTGCTACATCCTTCCACACTATCGACAACACCACCGACTTTAGTATCGTCTGCAAATTTACTCACCCACCCTTCTGCGCCTTCCTCTAGGTCATTGATAAAAATGACAAACAGCAGCAGCCCCAGAACAGATCCTTGTGGTACTCCACTTGTGACTGAACTCCATTCTGAACATTTCCCATCAACCACCACCCTCTGTCTTCTTTCAGCTAGCCAATTTCTGATCCACATCTCTAAATCACCCTCAATCCCCAGCCTCCGTATTTTCTGCAATAGCCTACCATGGGGAACCTTATCAAACGCTTTGCTGAAATACATATACACCACATCAACTGCTCTACCCTCGTCTACCTGTTCAGTCACCTTCTCAAAGAACTCAATAAGGTTTGTGAGGCATGACCTACCCTTCACAAAGCCATGCTGACTATCCCTGATCATGTTATTCCTATCTAGATGATTATAAATCTTGTCTCTTATAATTCCCTCCAAGACTTTACCCACTACAGACGTGAGGCTCACCGGTCTATAGTTGCCGGGGTTGTCTCTGCTCCCCTTTTTGAACAAAGGGACCACATTTGCTATCCTCCAGTCCTCTGGCACTATTCCTGTAGCCAATGATGACATAAAAATCAAAGCCAAAGGTCCAGCAATCTCTTCCCTGGCCTCCCAGAGAATCCTAGGATAAATCCCATCAGGTCCCGGGGACTTATCTATTTTCAGCCTGTCCAGAATTGCCAACACCTCTTCCCTATGCACCTCAATGCCATCTAATCTATTAGCCTGGGGCTCAGCATTCTCCTCCACAACATTATCTTTTTCCTGAGTGAATACTGACGAAAAATATTGATTTAGTATCTCGCCTATCTCTTCAGACTCCACACACAACTTCCCATCCCTGTCATTGACTGGTCCTACTCTTTCCCTAGTCATTCGCTTATTCCTGACATACCTATAGAAAGCTTTTGGGTTTTCCTTGATCCTTCCTGCCAAATACTTCTCATGTCCCCTCCTTGCTCGTCTTAGCTCTCTCTTTAGATCCTTCCTCGCTACCTTGTAACTATCCATCGCCCCAACTGAAACTTCACACCTCATCTTCACATAGGCGGCCTCCTTCCTCTTAACAAGAGATTCCACTTCTTTGGTAAACCACGGTTCCCTCGCTCGGCGCCTTCCTCCCTGCCTGACCGGTACATACTTATCAAGAACTCGCAGTAGCTGATCCTTGAACAAGCTCCACTTATCCAGTGTGCCCAACACTTGCAGCCTACTTCTCCACCTTATCCCCCCCAAGTCACGTCTAATGGCATCATAATTGCCCTTCCCCCAGCTATAACTCTTGCCCTGCGGTGTATACTTATCCCTTTCCATCACGAGCGTAAACGTCACCGAATTGTGGTCACTGTCCCCAAAGTGCTCTCCTACCTCCAAATCCAACGTGGCCTCGCCTCTTGTTGGCCTGTCAACATATTGTGTCAGGAAACCCTCCTGCACACACTGTACAAAAAACGACCCATCTAATGTACTCGAACTATATCTTTTCTAGTCAATATTTGGAAAGTTAAAGTCTCCCATAATAACTACCCTGTTACTTTCGCTCTTATCCAGGATCATCCTCGCCATCCTTTCCTCTACATCCCTAGAACTATTTGGAGGCCTATAGAAGACTCCCAACGGTGTGACCTCTCCTTTCATGTTTCTAACCTCAGCCCATACTACCTCGGAAAATGAGTCCCCATCTAGCATCCTCTCCGCCACCGTAATACTGCTCTTGACTAGCAGCGCCACACCTCCCCCTCTTTTGCCTCCTTCTCTGAGCTTACTAAAACACCTAAACCCCGGAACCTGCAACATCCATTCCTGTCCCTGCTCTATCCATGTCTCCGAAATGGCCACAACATCAAAGTCCCAGGTACCAACCCATGCTGCCAGTTCCCCTACCTTATTTCGTATACTCCTGGCATTGAAGTAGACACACTTCAAACCACCTACCTGAACACTGGCCCCCTCCTGCGACGTCGAATCTGAGCTCCTGACCTCTATACTCTCATTCTCCCTTACCCTAAAACTACAATCCAGGTTCCCATGCCCCTGCTGCATTAGTTTAAACCCCCCCAAAGAGCACTAACAAATCTCCCCCCCCAGGATATTTGTGCCCCTCAGGTTCAGATGTAGACCATCCCGTCTGTAGAGGTCCCACCTTCCTCAGAAAGAGCCCCAGTTATCCAGAAATCTGAATCCCTCCCGCCTGCACCATCCCTGTAGCCACGTGTTTAATTGCTCTCTCTCCCTATTCCTCATCTCACTATCACGTGGCACGGGCAACAACCCAGAGATAACAACTCTGTTTGTTCTAGTTCTGAGCTTCCATCCTAGCTCCCTGAAAGCCTGCTTGATATCCTTATCCCCTTTCCTACCTATGTCGTTAGTGCCAATGTGGACCACGACTTGGGGCTGCTCCCCCTCCCCCTTAAGGACCCGGAAAACACGATCCGAGACATCACGTACCCTTGCACCTGGGAGGCAACATACCAAACGTGAGTCTCTCACGCTCCCACAAAATCTCCTATCTGTGCCCCTGACTATCGAGTCCCCAATTACTAATGCTCTGCTCCTCTCCCCCTTCCCTTCTGAGCAACAGGGACAGACTCCGTGCCAGAGGCCCGTACCCCATGGCTTAACCCTGGTAAGTCCCCCCCCCCCCCCACAAGTATCCAAAGCGGTATACTTGTTTCTCAGGGGAACGACCGCAGGGGATCCCTGCACTGACTGCTTTTTCCCAGTCCCTCTTACAGTTACCCATCTATCTCCTATCTTTGGTGTAACTAATTCCCTGAAGCTGCTATCTATGACCCCCTCTGCCTCCCGAATGATCCAAAGTTCTTCCAACTCCAGCTCCAGTTCCCTAACTCGGTCTTGGAGGAGCTGGAGATGGCAGCACTTCCTGCAGGTAAAATCAGCAGGGACACTAACGGCATCCCTCACCTCAAACATCCTGCAGGAGGAACATAGAGGAAGGTTGTTCCACCTCAGCAAATCTATTTTGATACAATTAACCAGATTTGTGTACTTCAACTTATGAAGTTAGGCCCAGTTGTGGGCCACCTGGTCCCCCACATAGTGAAAACCGAAGGTGTGAAGCAACTTCATTATGCCGTCAATGGAAGGGGCAGGATCTGTAATATAAAGGATGAAGTAATCCGCATAGAGAGACACCCAATGCTCTACCCCATCGCAACAAATACCCTTCCACTGACTTGAGGGCCTCAGTGCTATAGAGAGCGACTCTACTGCCAGAGCGAAGAGGAGTGGAGAAAATGGGCAGCCCTGTCTAATGCCCCTATTCAAAGGAAAATAATCAGAGTTCAGAGCGTTTATACGTACACTGGCAGTAGGAGCATTATATAACAGGTGAATCCAGGAAGCAAATTTATGACCAAGTCCAAACCTTTTAAATGTCTTAAATAAATACTCCCATTTCACTTTGTCAAATGTTTTCTCTGCATCCAGAGATACTATCACCTCCAGTTCGGGTACTGGGAGGGGGAAAGGGATAACATTTAACAGGCGACATATTAGAGGGATACGAACCGAGTAAATGCAGAAGCTTTTGTTTTTGGTTAGGGCATCATGATCGACACAGGCTTGGAGGGCCGAAGGGCCTGTCCCTGTGCTGTACTTTTCTTCTGTTCTTTGTTCTCTTCGTATAAGTGCCGACAATTGTCAGCCTTTTTCCTATTTATATACTTGCAGTAGCTTTTACTGTCTGTTATTATATTTCTTGCTAGTTTACTCTCATACTCCATTTTCTCAATCATAATTATTTTTAGTCATGCTTTGCCAGTTCTAAAATGTTCCAAATCGTCTGGACTACCACTACTTTTGGCAGCATTGTACACCTTTTTGTTTAATTTGATACCATCCTTAACTTACTTCATTAGTCATGGATACTTCATCCTTTTTGTCGAGTTTTTCTTTCTCAATGGAATATCTTTGTCAATGGTTACATAATATCTCCTTAAATGTCTGCCACAGATTCTCTACTATCTTTCCTTTTAACCTATTTTCCCATCCCACTTTAACCAAGCCTATTTTCATGCCCTTGCAATTGCCTTTGTTTAAGTTTAAGACTCTAGTTTCAGACCCAAATTTCTCACCCCAAACTGAATGTGAAATTCTTTCATGTTATGATCACTCTTATTCTAGAGGATTTTTTTATTATGAGGTAATTAATTAGTCCTGTCTCGTTGCATGTTATCCGGAGTAAAATAGCCTGCTCCCTGCTTGGCTCCATTATATATTCTAAGAAACTGCCCTGAAAATATTCCATAAACTTACTATCCAGGCTATCTTTTTCAATTTGATTTGTTCAGTCTGTATGAAGAATAAAACCTCCCATGATCATTGAACAGCTTTCTTATAAACCCCAATAATATCTTGATTCATACTCTGTCCTGCAGCCTAGTAACTGTAAGCTACTCTTATCAGTGACTTCTTTCCTTTGGTATTTCTTATCTACACCCAAACTGGTTCTACATTTTGATCCTTCGAACCAAGATCATTTCACAATACTGTATTGATCTCGTCCTTTATTAACAGAGCAATCGTATCATGTCCTTTCCCTTTCTGAAATGCCCCAATCTCTTGCATATCCAGGTCCCTGCCATGGTCACTTTGCAACCTCTGTAACGCCTGTCATACCATATTCATGTATTTCTATTTGTGTCATTAATTCATCCATCGTGTTACAAATGCTACGTGCATACAAATAAAGAGTGTAATTCTGTTTTTTTTACCATTTCCCCCGAACTTTGACTTTGTGTTGGTACATTCTTACGTTTGTATATTGCTCTGTCCCTTCCTGTCACATTCTGGTTATCATTACCCTGCACTATTAACTTCTCCTTTTTCTTTTCAAAGCTCTCCTCATGTGAACCCTCCCCCACTAATTAGTTGAAAGCCCTCTCATGCACCCTAGCTACACAATTCGCTGGTACGCTTGTCCCAGCATGGTTCAAGTGAAAGCTGACCCCAAGGTACAGTTCCCCTTTTCCCCAATACTGGTGCCTCACGAATTGAAAACCATTTCTCTCACACCAATCTGTAAGCCATGCATTCAACTTTCTAGTGTTATTTACCATGTGCCAATTTGCGCACGGCTCAGATCGTGATTTGTGTATTATTATGCTGATTGTATTGCATCTCAATTTAGTCCCTAGCTGCTTAGACTCCCTCAGCAGAAACTCTTTCTTAGCCCTAACTCTGTCTTTGGTACCCATGTGGATCACGGCAACTGGATCCTACCCTTCCCACTTCAGGTTCCTCTCCAGCACTGAGAAGGTATCCTTAACCCTTGCACCAGGCAAGCAACACAGCCTTCAGAACTCACACTCTCGACTGCAGAGAATACTGTCAATCCACATACGTTTATGCCCCCTGCTAACCTACCTTTTGCTCCGGTACTCAAATGTCTCCCTGCACTCGCAGTGCTGTGGTCAGTCTGCTCATCCTCACTACAGTCCCTGCTCTCCTCCACACAAGCTGCAAGAATACTGAACTTGTAGGGCAATTGCTAGGGCTGAGGCTCCTTCATTGCTGTCTTCTGCATCCCCATACCTGATTCACTCACTGTCACACCCTCCTTCCCTGACCACTGAACACACATGAAGAACCTCGCCTAGGGTCAAGCACCCAGGCGGATTTCCAACAACAACTCTATATTCTGAGTCGAGTGGTAGAAATTCCATTGAAATTCAGTTCTCAACTCAATGGATCAGTTAACAGGGTCAGGAATCAATTTTGCCTTCTTGTTTGCACTGTTAACCATACCTATGTGACACTAAAGTTTGGGGTTTCAATCACCAGGTGTCATAAGTGAGAAAGTTTGCTGCTGCATTTCCAATATAGCAACAGAGAGCGTGCTTCAGTGACTGTTAAATGCTTTGAGATACCCTGAGGTTGTGAAAGCTGCTACGTAAATACAAGCTTTGTTCTTTCAGGTAGACGATAAAGCACTCAGGAGTGTCTTGATGGTATTGTCACAGGACTAATAACCCAGAGACCCAGGATAATGTCCTGGGGACCTAGGTTAATCCCACCATGGCAGGTGGTGAAAGTTGAATTCGATAAAAAGTCCCATCATGACCATGGAACCATTGACTATTGTTGTAAAAACCCATCTGGTTCACTAATGTTCTTTAGGGAAGGAAATCTGCCTTCCTTACCTGGCTGGCCTACAGGTGACTCCAGATCCATAGCAATGTGGTTGACTCTTAAATTGCCGAACAAGCCACTCAGTCCAATAGCTGAGGCAATTAGGGATGGGCAATAAATGCTGGCCCAGCTAGCCCCACACACACAGTAAGAATACAAAACGGGCTCCCCAATCTTTGCGATGGCGATGAGGTGGGGTGAACAATGCTCTGTCCATTCACGGCAGTGAGATTCTCTGATCCCGCCGCAGGGAATGGGAGATTGACTGAGCACCAAACTCTCCGTCCTCGCTAGCAACGGTAGTGGGGCGGACTCGCAACAAAGAATCCCGGCCAAGGTGTAAATTCTCTTACGAGAGAGTAGAAGACAGTTTGAATTTTATACCCTGCTTGCAAAAGTCAGCATGCTTCAGGGAATTCCAAATAGATTCAGAATCTCATTTCCGGTGTTTGAGACTGAAGATGCCATTCCGATCCGGCAATTTGTATTTAAACTCTGGGCTTGAAGTCAGGGTTTATATTTGTAGTCTGTGCTGTCGGCAGCTTCAGGCATTGTGTCTCGGTTGCACTTCGACATCAGGCTGTAGGATTGCTACAGTCCTCTTACGTAGAGAAAGCTGCAATTCCGTGGCAGATTCTGCCAACGGTTTGATAGGTTGCCAGTTTCAGCTTGATTGGCCACAGTGAGGGTCGTGAGTGTTTCGGTTTGCCACATTCTTTGTGGTAGGTTAATAGCAATCACCCTGTGTGTACTGGAGCACTAGTTCAGATTAAATCGAATTTACAGCACAAAAACAGCCCATTCAACACAACTAGTCTATGCTAGTGTTTGTACTTCACATGAGCCTCCTCCCTCCCTACTTCATCTCCCCCTATCAGCCTTCTGTTCCTTTCTCCCGCATGTATGTATCCAGCTTAAATGCATTTGTGCAATTTGCCTCAATGACTCCATGTGTCAGCAAGGTCCACATTCGAAATGAGAAGGAATGTAATTTCCTTCAAATATTTTTGAGGAATATTCTGTAAAGAAGATTGTGTGTCTGTGTAAATTATTTAATTATACTGGTGAAATGTTAGTGGAGACTATTTGTCTGGAAGAGTTGAGGAGTGAAAGGAGTAAAGGCGCTAAGTGCATGGATTTGTATTGAAGCTACAGTCAGGTGGTTTTATAAGTATAGTATCATTTAGAAATTTGCATTAGGAGATATATGGTGTTTTTCAGATGTTAAATTCCAACGGGGAATAAAAGTTTTACATAGCTTGCAAAGGTTTCATTAATAAACAAGGGAATGCTATTAAATTTTATTTGATCCCAAAAGCAGGGGCATTAGGAAAGACATGAAAGATTTATAAAATTTGGAAAAAGTTAAGTTCAAAAGGGTGCTGATAACAATGGAATCAAAGATGAAATGGAAAAAAGGATATGTATGGAGGAATGTTGAGCTATTTAGGGGCTGCTTGTGTGATAAAGATCTCCCGGAAATAGCTCTGGGCTGAGAGAAGATGAAGTTTGAATCAGCCATCCAACCAAGCCAGAATGGACTTGGGCTTCGAAAAGGAGTCTTGATCTGAAGTTCTTGGATTTCCACAATAGAGTGGAAGCGGGTTTGAGAGGTTGTTTGGTATACTTTTATTAAAGCAACAGCAGTTTTGCCGTGGGGAACATTACTGTTTTTTTTTTCCAGTTAAACATCAATGGGGGCCCTAGCAGCTGAGGAGAAATAATTACCATTTCATCAAGCTGGACTAAGTTTGAATCTTGACCCAAAATGTCCTAATTTAATCACTGAGGGGAAAATAAAACTTAATGTCGAGAGTCATTAAGTTTTGCGCCGAACTTCAAAACTATGGAACTATTTGCCTCCCTCAGTAATTTCAGGCCCCAACATTTATGACATTTCTTTTCCTTAAAATTTCAAAACACATACATAGCACCATCAAATCCTCGCTGTTTGATACATCCTATTGCTGTCAAGCTTGGCAATGTGCTGCACTTGTTGTCTTACACCCATCCCCCCAGAGAATGAAAGGGTGGCAATTCTAATACACGGTATCACCCAGTAACGCTGACTTGTGTCCAGTTGATTCACTTTTGCCAGCCATTGGTTCCCCTGCTTGAGACGGTATTAATTTAGAACCACATGGCAGGATCTGCGAAACTCTCCAACTCTGAGCCCTCCACCACCTAGAAAGACGAGAGCAACAAATGCACGGAAATGCCACCGCGTGCAAGTTCCTCTTCAAGCCCCAAATCATCCCAGCATGGTCATCATCGCTCGGTCAAAACCCTGGAGCACCCACTCTAACCGCACTGCGAGACCATCTTCATCACGCAGGCGGCAGCGGTTCAAGGAGAAGGATCACCACTACCAACTCAAAGTCAAGTAGGGATTGTCAGTAAACATTGGCCCTGCCAGTAACTTGCACGGGGTTGAACTGCGAAAGCAAAGCTGGTTTTGCAGGCTTTATTCTTACAGCTCTGGGATTCTAGCTTCCCGGTGTCGAAGGTAGTCAGACGGAACGGATACGAGCATGTAGAATCAAATGCAACCATCGAAACCACTCAGATATTCATGAGTTTCACCCTCACTCAACCTAGTGAATGTACTATGCCATCATTTTCACTTCAGACATAGTTGAAGTTAATAAAATGTTAGTATTGATCTATCCGCAGTGCCTGAACAAGCCGTTGACAAATGCAGAGACGGTAATGAGGTTACAACAGAGCAGAAATGTGATAAAGTTATGACGAGCTCGGCATTCATAATTCCTTATTGTACACTGCAGATGATATTTGAGTTCCAGGCAACATGTGTCTGATTTCCTTTAGTAATGAGTCCCTTAATTTATTTGCTCAGTTTCCTTGAAAACAGGAACACTCCTGCGCATACATAACGTCCTCTCAGGAGTACAGTGTGAATCGCGTGCAAAGTTCTCGGCATCCTTCGCCTGGGAAGAGGGAGGTCAATTCCGACACGACCACCAACATCACGCCAGCTTGAAGGGGCCAGCTCTGTACAGAGCAGTGCTCGGGGTGATAGCTTGTGGCGTATTTACCTACTGAGCCACACCTGAAATAGCATCCCTGAGCTCCCACTCTCCACCTGGTTTCCAAACAGTCAAATAGCAAAGTACCCTGCAGTAGGGGCTGGTTTAGCACAGTGGGCTAAACAGCTGGCTTGTAATGCAGAACAAGGCCAGCAGCGCGGGTTCAATTCCCGTACCAGCCTCCCCGAACAGGCACCGGAATGTGGCGACTAGGGGCTTTTCACAGTAACTTCATTGAAGTCTACTTGTGACAATAAGCCATTATAATTATTAGTTATTCTTTCGGATTTGCACACTTGTGGCATATGCGGAGGAGGCAGCGACAGGGTGGGCTGTCAGTGTGGAGCAGCTCTTGTAGAGTAGGAACACTTACATCGATAAGTTTCGGTTGCGTCCGTGCTGTCGGTTCGATGCAATTCCAGATGATTTAAACCTTTTTGTGTAAAAATAAATTTAAAGTACTTTTTCCTTGTTGAACAATTTCCTTGGAAGTGGTACCACATTTAATATTAGGAACCTTATCAATAAGAGCACCATATTTCTCCAGATCTGTAAATATTTAACCAACTATTGGAGTATGCCGTATCCAATTACATTTTTGAAATCTGAAAATACTGAACTGCATTCATTGGAGATCAAAATATTGTCTCTGTTTCGGTGGCACAGTGGTTAGCACTGCTGCCTCACAGTTCCAGGCTCCCGAGTTCAATTCCGGCCTCGGGTGACTGCACGGAGTTTGCAAGTTCTCCCCGTGTCTGCGTGGGTT
The DNA here is from genome assembly GCF_047496885.1 of Scyliorhinus torazame. Lineage (NCBI taxonomy): Eukaryota > Metazoa > Chordata > Chondrichthyes > Carcharhiniformes > Scyliorhinidae > Scyliorhinus > Scyliorhinus torazame. The sequence goes on from NC_092723.1 coordinate 167,069,719, forward strand.
TCCTATGGGTGCTCCGGTTTCCTCCCACAGTCCAAAGACGTGCAGGCTAGGTGGATTGGCCATGATAAATTGCCCCATGGTGTCCAAAGAGGTCAGGTGAGGTTTCAGGGGCTGGTTTAACACAGGGCTAAAGAGCTGGCTTTGAAAGCAGACCAAGGCAGGCAAGCAGCACGGTTTAATTCCCGTACCAGCCTCCCCGAACAGGCACCGGGATATGGCGACTAGGGGCTTTTCACAGTAACTTCATTTGAAGCCTACTTGTGACAATAAGCGATTTTCATTTCATTTTATTTCCTCCTATTTCTTTCTTGTTGCGTCCAGTACGGTGTCGGCCCCTTCTACCAGTCAGTCATACATGTCGCTACAGTTTCCTTTATCTAATATGCTTGCGTCCAGTAACTCTTCCAGTAATGTCTGTCGTGGCGGCTGTGGGTATGTCCTTGTCTCCTTTTGTAGGAAGTTTTTGAGTTGCGGATACCTTAGCTAGCTCCCCCTGGCTAGCAAGATTTCTCCGTCAGTTTGTCCAGTGTTGCGATCCTGCCGTCCATGTATAGGTCCCTGACTGTCAGTGTCCCTCCATCCTGTCCCCACCTTTTGAAGGTGGCATCAGTCTGCGCTGGTGTGAACCTATGGTTGTTGCAGATGGGAGCTTTGTCCGACATTTAGGAATTGGAGTTAATTCTTGTCCTAAAAGAGGCATTCCCCAATGGGCTATCAGGTCCTTTTATAAATCATTCCTGGATATTTGTACAAAGTCTTACAACACCAGGTTAAAGTCCAACAGGTTTGTTTCGATGTCACTAGCTTTCGGAGCGCTGCTCCTTCCTCAGGTGAATGAAGAGGTCTGTTCCAGAAACATATATATAGACAAATTCAAAGATGCCAAACAATGCTTGGAATGCGACCATTAGCAGGTGATTAAATCTTTACAGATCCAGAGATGGGATAACCCCAGGTTAAAGAGGTGTGAATTGTGTCAAGCCAGGACAGTTGGTAGGATTTCGCAGGCCAGATGGTGGGGGATGAATATAATGCGACATGAATCCCAGGTCCCGGTTGAGGCCGCACTCATGTGTGCGGAACTTGGCTATAAGCTTCTGCTCGGCGATTCTGCGTTGTCGCGGGTCCTGAAGGCCGCCTTGGAGAACGCTTACCCGGAGATCAGAGGCTGAATGCCCTTGACTGCTGAAGTGTTCCCCGACTGGAAGGGAACATTCCTGCCTGGTGATTGTCGTGCGATGTCCGTTCATTCGTTGTCGCACCGTCTGCATGGTCTCGCCAATGTACCACGCTTCGGGACATCCTTTCCTGCAGCGTATGAGGTAGACAACGTTGTAAGCGTTCTCCAAGGCGGCCTTCAGGACGCGCGACAACGCAGAATCGCCGAGCAGAAACTGATAACCAAGTTCCGCACACATGAGTGCGGCCTCAACCGGGACCTGGGATTCATGTCGCATTACATTCATCCCCCACCATCTGGCCTGCGAAATCCTACCTTCTGTCCTGGCTTGGTACAATTCACACCTCTTTAACCTGGGGTTACCCCATCTCTGGATCTGTAAAGATTTAATCACCTGCTAATGGTCGCATTCCAAGCATTGTTTGGCATCTTTGAATCTGTCTATATATATGTTTCTGGAACAGACCTCTTCATTCACCTGAGGAAGGAGCAGCGCTCCGAAAGCTAGTGACATCGAAACAAACCTGTTGGACTTTAACCTGGTGTTGTAAGACTTCATACTGTGCTCACCCCAGTCCAACGCCGGCATCTCCACATCATGGATATTTGTGTACAGTATTTTCTAAGCTGATAACTTGGGCTTGTACATCATCCCCTTTGGGAGAAGAGGACATACTGCATTACTGTGATAAATATTTTTCACCACATTGTCAATCGTTTTTTGCAGTATAATCATTTATACCAAAGAGTGTCACTGCACCAGTATTCCCAGCAGGCAGGTGAAGTAAACAATGAGCGACATCCAGTTTGATGGATGAATGGCTGAACTCTGGGAATGTTTATCCCAAATTAAATTATGTCTCTGAATTGGTGAGTGAAACACCTCCTAATTCTGTTGTGATCTAACAAGAATGTTGATAATCTGATCGATGCCCGTCTGACAGATTCCACTTGTGTTTTCTCTCAAATTCCAGCAGTGGGGAATTGGTTTTCCGAATGGGCTGCATTAGAGCTGCAGCATAACACAGAATTAGCGTAAATACGTTACTGCACTTTGTTCTGGGTTTGTTCCAGTTTCCAACGTGCGTTGCATCGTGGCATCTTCCTCATGGAATTCCAAACTTGTACAGCACAGGAGGAGGACATTCATCCCATTCTGCATGCGCTGTCGCTTTTGAAAGAGCCAATCCATTAGTCCCACTCTTTTCCCCCATCGCCCTTCCATTTTTTTCCCTTCCAAGTATTTGTCCCGTTCCTTTCTGAAAGCCATCACTGAGCTTGCTTCTGGCACCCACTGAGGCAGTGCATCACACACCATAGAAATTCTTCCCATCTCAGCCCCAGCTCCTCTACCAGTTGCCTTCAGTCTGGACCCCTGGTGGCTGAGCCTCCTTCCGCTACTTGTACTGTACCTGCAGCCTATGTGTGCAAACTACAGCCTCTGGTGCGTTCACAATGCTGGCTGCTGCTTGTGCACGATCTGGAAGGTGGACAACCCTGTTTCGTATAGATTGGCACTGAATATCCATCGGTCACCACACCACTGTGCCTATAATAGTCCAATCTGGCTGGACGTTAAAAGAAGCCATGGTACTATATTGAAGGGTGGCAGGGGAGCTCTCCCCGATGTCCTTGCCAATATTTCTCCCTCAGCCAACATTTCTGTATAATCTGGTCATTATCATGTTCCTGTTTGTGGGATCTCGCTGTGCACAGTTTGGTTGCCAGGTTTCCCACATTACAGCAGCGGCTGCACTTCATAAGTACTTTGTCAGTACTTTAAAATGTCCTACAGTAATGAAAGGCACGATGTAAATGCAAATTTATTTTCTCCTCAATAAAGGGAGAGACTTCTGGGGCTGTTGTTGGCACAGGGACTGATAACGGCAACTTGGTGAAGATTGATCAAATTACCGCGAACCAAATGATTTTTTAAAAAGTCATTTAAGCCTTGGGCCTCCCCCATCTCAGGCTCTCTGCTCAATTTTTAAAAATTCATTCATGGGATGTTGGTGTCGCCGGCTCGACCAGCATTTGTTGCCCCATCCATAATTGCCCTTTAGAAGTTGGTGGTGAGTTGTCTTCTTGAACCATTGCAGTCCATGTGGTGTAGGTACACCCTCAGGGCGGAGTTCCAGGATTTTGACCCAGCGACGGTGAAGGAACGGCGATATATTTCCAAGTGAGTGACTTGGAGGGGAACTTCCAGGTGGTGGTTTTCCCATGTATCTGCTGCCCTTGTCCTTTTTGCTGGTAGTGGCCGTGTATTTGGAAGGTGCTGTTGAAGGAGTCTTGCTGAGTTACTGCAGTGCACCTTGTGGATGGTACACACTTGCTGCCGCTGTGTCTGAGGTGGAGGGAGTGAATTTTGAAGGTCGTGAACAGGGTGTCAATCAAGAGGGCTGCTTTTACCTGGGTGGTGTCAAGTTTCTTGAGTGTTGTTGGAGCTGCACTCAACCAGATAAGTAGAGAGTATTCCATTACACTCCTGACTTGTGCCTTGTAGATGGTGGACAGGATTGGGAAGTCAGGAGATGAGTTACCTGCCACAGAATTCTAAGCCTGCTCGCGTAGGCAGTAGTTTCTGGCCACTGGTAACCACGCAGGATGTGGGATTCAGCGATGGCAATGCCATTGAATTTCAAGGGGGAATGGTTAGATTCTGTCTTGTTCAGATGGTCATTACCAGGCACTTGAATGGCCTAAGTGGTAGTTATCAACCTAAGTCTGAATATTGTCCAGGTCTTGTTTCACATGTTCATGGGCTCTGTCTGTGTCTGAGGAGTCACAAACGATGCTGAACATTGTGCAATCACCAATGAACATCCTCACCTCTGACTTTATGTTTGAGGGAAGGTCATTGATGAAACAGCTGAAGATAGTTGGGCCCAGGACACTACCCTGAGGAACTCTAGCAGTGATGTCCTGGTGCTGAGATGATTGATTTACAATAGTCTCAACCACCTTCCTTTGGTCTAGGTACCACTGCAAACAGCGAAGAGTTTACCCCCCCCCCCGATTCCCTTTGACTTCAGTTTTGTTAGGGCTCCTTGATGCCACGTTCAGTCAAATGCAGCCTTGAAGTCACGGGCACCTCACAATGCATCACGCTGAAGAAGGTTTGATGGGCTCAATGGCTTGCTCCGGTTCATGTGTTCCTTCCCACGCATAGCAGGAGGTTGATCCAATATTCTTAGGATGTCCAATGCTGACTGGCCTGGAAGTGTCATCACATGATATATTGCTTGCAAGACCCCACTCCCATACCCTTGCCACGGTGGCCCAACATGCCCATCATGATGATGATCTACCCTTGCTTGGGCAACTGAAAAATGAATACCCTTCATTGATTGGATGGGTCTCGTTGTCAGCCAAACAGCCCTTTCTCTCAATTTCCAGTATGTGTATAACTAGTTAACAAAAAGCATTGGAACAAAATGCGAGCATGCTTTTTTGTTGCTACAATGATTTTCCTTCTGTGTTCCGTGCAGCGTACAGGATTCTGGAGACTGATGTTTCATTCCTGGGGGAGGGTTGGTAACCCGAAATATTGCCCTTTTTATACTGATGGACAAAGCCAAAAAAAAGTACCCATCCAAAGTCAATTCAACAAATCCATATTTGTCTTCCCTCTCTACGCAAAGACATGTGTCTCCAGATCCAGCTGATGTTGACAGTTGCGGCAACTAATCAGAGACAGCGGCACCGATGTACACAAAGATCAGACTGATTCCTAACACATGGTGACTGTAGGCCCTTTATGTTTGCACAGCGCTGACAGCTGGTCTTCCTGTGAGATAGATTACCCGAAACAACAATTGCCGAGCCTCAGTGTTACCAGGGGCTTCAGCCAACTACACTTTGATTGATGCTAGTTATGTTAATTTTGGGACCAAATTCAACTGTGGGATTTAAATCAATCAAAACATGACAACTGTATCAGGTTATGTGAAATTAAACTGCAAAATGCGAGATTCTTGAATTTACCAGATATAGTCGAACCCCTCAGTGGTTTCAACTTCGTGGAATAGAATAGGATGATAAGGACTGTGGAAATGGGCTGCCATATTTTCTCAAATAATAATCAATCACTTCAGTGCAATTCTTTGCTTGTGCAGTCCTTTGCGATGTTGCTGCGAAACCGTCTCGGCCTGCCTTACTCTGACACCTGAGTCAAATGGATATTGGTCTGCGTCCCTTTAATAAGGACACAGGGAGTCCAAACAGAGTAAAATAAAGAAATGTAGTTTTATTTTCAATGTGATATATACACCACCCGGGTTCCTGCTCTGGTAGGTGCCTTACTGGCTGATCTTTTATACAGAGGTTAAGGGGGCTCCCCCACCCCTAGCAGGAGAGCTCATTCTCTGCAAGGACCATGGGGAATACAATCATTCACACCCTGTAGGTCCCCTGCGGGAGAATACAGCCCCCCCCCCCGAAGTCCAAAGACTCTCTCGACGACCGATGAGGCGGAGAGGGAAGAGCATTCAGAGGAGGTCGGACCCTCTTCAGCTCCGGCAATTCGCCATGTAGCTGATGAGGTGGATCGGTCGGCTCGCTGGTGAATGTTGGCTGTGGCAGGATCGTCAGGGTGGCCGATCGTCAGGAGGCGGCTGGATTATGGAGTCTGCGGCCGCGACCTCAAGAGGTCTGTATCTCCATTTCAGAGTCCGAAGATACAGCATCGGGCAGGTCGGTGTCGAGAGAGACTGGAGGCGTCACAGCCGGCTGGTTCAGCAATGGAGCCGGCAGATCCAGGGTAGGTTACATCCGAGGAACCTCACGGTGGAGCACCCTCCGTGAAGGAACGTGATCTAAATGCCATCTCATCAATTGCCCCCGGAACCGAACTTGGTAAGAGACTGGTCCCGTGTGATGGGCGACAATCCCAGTTAGCCAGCGAGCACTGTCGTTGAAATTACAAACGAACACTAGCTCGTCAGGTGTAAAGTGTCGAAGAGGTCGACGTCAAACTGGGCTATGCCCTTACAAATCTTGGTCACGGTGCACCTTCGCTCCAATGTCCGGTAGAACCAAACTCAGTCGAGTACGAAGCCTATGACCCATTAACATCTCAACGGGGGCTACCACAAATGACTGCATGCAGCATGGTCCTGTATGAGAATAAAAATCTTGCCAGTCTGGTGTCCAACGAGCCCGATGTCTGTTTCTTGAGTTCCCATTTAACCGTCTGCGCGGTATCTTTGAAAGATCACTGACGGGTTGGGTTAAAGTGTTGCGCCACAAGTGCCACGAGTTGGTCGAGTGAATGCGTTTCTGGCGACACTTGAGTACGTGAGACTCCAGATCACCCCGAACGTGTGCGTCTCGCAGGCCATCAACAGTATGACCATCTGGGCGACACGGTAGCACAGTCAGGGTGGCACAGTAGCAGAGTCAGGGCGGCACGGTAGCACAGTGGTTAGCACAGTTGCTTCACAGCTCCAGGGTCCCAGGTTCAATTCCGGCTTGGGTCACTGTCTGCGCGGAGTCTGCACATCCTCCCCGTGTGTGCGTGGGTTTCCTCCGGGTGCTCCGGTTTCCTCCCACAGTCCAAAGATGTGCAGGTTCGGTGGATTGGCCATGCTAAATTACCCTTAGTGTCCAAAGAAGGTGAGATGGGGTTACGGAGATGGGGCGGAGGTGTGGGCTCAGGGCGGAGGTGTGGGCTTAGGGAGGGTGATCTTTGTATGAGCTGGTGCAGACTCGATGGGCCAAATGGCTTCTTTCTGCACTGTAAATTCAATGTCGATGTCTATATCTAGTGCATGTTCCCCGTGATGTTGTTGGCCCCTTAGGTCCTAGCCGGGCTATTATGGTCCCATTCCAGATATTCGAGTATAAGATCTAGGTTGACTCTCCCAGTGCAAGACTCAGGCTGAGATGTTAAGCCAAGGCACTGTCAACCCTCTCAAGCGGATATCAAAACCAGGCCTTATGGCGCAGTGGTAGCATGCCTACCGCTGGACCAGAAACTCTGGGTTCGAGTCCAAAGCTAAGACTTGTTACCCACGGACGGAGTGTTCAACACGGTTCAGCAGGCTGATAATCAGCTTAGAAATCTTTCCACCACTTCCCCCATTACTCCCCAAAGGGTAGAAAGCAGTAGATGGGTGTGAAGATATGCTAACATGTGGATATCCAAGATCCCATGGTACAATTTCACTGAAGAGCTGGGGAGTTTCCCCTGGCACCCTGTAATCAATATCATTCCAGATAGATTTACTGGCTATTCATCACGTTATTGCACTTTACTGTTTGCAAAATGACTATTGCATGTGGCTGCCTAAAAACATTAAAATAGCTGATTGTGTGTGAAACCCTTTGGGACCGTTGTGAGAAATGGGATATGGTGAGATTAATGGATTTGCTTTCTAGGTGGCACTGGGTTAAATCTATTTGTAATCATTGCTCCTTTTTAAATTGTACGCGTTGATAAAAATGGAACAAAATGACAATAAAATTAAAGTATTGTTCTTCCTCAATGTCAAACATTTATGTGGCCAACCATATCAATTTAGTCCCAACTGAATATTCACTCTCATTACTCCAGCACAGATTCTAATATTGATAGATTAATTAAACCCAAGATTATAATATTAATTCGTCTTTCTTTGTTCAGCAAGTAAGAGATTTTGTTGTTGCCCTTATTTAGCGAGACGGATAAAAAGCTAAAGGACTGAGATACCAATGAAGTTGAAAAACTCTTGCATGTTCTCGCTCCACAAGGGAAACTTGGAGAAGCGGTGAAAGAAAGACGTTCATTAAGATACCGCACTCTGAAAGCACTTTACAGCCAACAAAGAATCTTTGAAGTCACTGTTGCAATGTGAGCAACACAGAAGACAATCTGTGCACAGCAAGATGCCACAAACAGCAATGTAGCAATCTGTTTTTGTTACTTTGATTCGAGGGTAAATATTGACAGAGACACCAGGGAGAACCTTCCCGTTCTTCATCAATACGGCGCCTTTTCTCTATCCACCTGAAGGAGCAGGCAGGACCTCAGTTTAATGTCTCATCTCCAAAATAAAACGCCCCTCCAACTGTGCAGCACTCCCTCCCTACTGAACTGGGGTGTCAACCTTGATTTTTGTCTTCGTGTGGAACGTGAACCTGGAAGTCGGTGACTCAGAGGCGGCAGTGCTACCAACTGGGCCACAGCTGAAAAAGACCGAAGGGTGCTGAATTGTATGAGCTGGGTTTCAGCACAGTGATGCTGCAAGGAGGAATGTGTGTGAAGCTTAGAATAGGATTAGAAAGTCTGGCATTTGTCGTGTGGAAATAGGCCAGCACACTTTCTCACATAATGACAAATCACTTCAGTGCGGTTCATTGCTTTGCGATGGAATCACCAGGCGAAAGGTCGGAGGAGCGCTGGGCGCTGCTCGTAATGATAAGAGAGAAAAAGATCATCACCTTTTCTATTCACAGCTTGGGTAAGGTCACACCTGCCTTATCCGTGGGTTCATCTGGATTCCCCCAGCTTTGTGCTCGAACATTTTAATAAAGAGTCACAGAGTCGTGGAGTTTTACAGCACAAAAAGAGGCCCGTCAACCCATCATGTGTTTTGTTTTTCAATTGTTCATGGGATGTGGGCGTCCCTGGCTGGGCCAGGATTTACTGCTCATCCCTCATTGCCCTTGAACTGAGTGGCTTGCTGAGGGCCACCTCAGAAGGCAGTTAACTGTCAACCACATTGCTGTGGGTCTGGAGTCACATGTAGGTCAGATCGAATAAGGACGGCAGATTTCCTTCCTTGCCTAAAGCCATCGAGCACCTATCTGTTCTGATTCCATTTTCCAGCACTTGGCCCGTAGCCCTTGTACGCTATGGTGTTTCAACTGCTCATCTAAATGCTTCTTAAATGTTGTGTGGGTTCCCGCCTCTACCACCCTTTCCGGCAGGGAGTTCTAGATTTCAACTCCCTCTGGGTAAAGAAGTTTTCCCTCAAATCCCCTGCCCATTACCTTACATCTTTTTATATTACGTACTGCTGAAAAAAGTTTTGCTACCTTCAAGCCTGCTGCTACCCGTGTTACTTAAGAAGACCTTTCTGACCTGTTTCACACCTTTTTAAATAGCTGGAGATAAAAAAAGGAATCTTTGCCTTACAAGTTCTGATGTCCATATTTAAGGAACGATACGCTTGCCTTAGAGCAGGAAAAGCAAAGCTTCATCAATTGTTCCCTGGGATATGAGCTATGATGACCAAATTGGACATACTGAGCCGGCTTAGCTCAGTGGACTGGACAGCTGGTTTGTGATGCCGAACAAGGCCAGCAGCGTGGGTTCAATTCCCGTACCGGCTTACCTGAACAGGTGCCGGAATGTGGCGACTAGGGGCTTTTCACAGTAACTTCATACTTGTGGCAATAAAATATTATTATTATTATATACTCCCTCAAGTTTAGAGGAATAAGAGGTGATCTCACTGAAACGTACAGGATTCTGGAGGGTACACATCAAGAGACTTTTCCCCCCCCGGCCGGGGAATCTAGAGCACGGGACCATTGTCCCAGGATAAAAGGTCATTCATTTAGGACTGAGGTAAGGAGAAATCTCTTCACTCAGAGGGATGTGAATTCTTTTCCCCAGTGGATGTTCCATCGTTGAGCATATTCAAAACTTAGATAGGTTTTTGCTCTCTCAGGAAATCCAGGGATATGGGAGTGGGCAGGAAAGAGGAATCGAGGTAGAAAGTCTTATTAAATTGCAGAGTAGGCTAAATGGGCTGCATGGTCATCTAATTCTTACGTTCTAATGTGTGTTGCTGAAAAAAGACGCACCTTGTTGAAGCTTTTCGTTTTGCACTCATCAGGGAAACTCGCAAGAATATCTATTTGTAAAGGAAACAACAACTTATAGTGCATGAGAAGAGACTGGTGTTGACAGGTAGACTCTGATTGCTAGAGACGTTGCCACGGAGAATGCACCTCTGCCAATCAGAGTGACTTGCCAACCAATCAGTACTCTTTTCTCATGCAGTAAATTGCTGTCCCCTTAACACTTGGTATTCTTGCAATTCTGGTCCTGATGAGTGCAAGGCAAAAAAGCTTCAACGACACTTATCCTTCTAGCAATACTCAAGTTCTGTACGTCCAAAATGATTATTCGCATGTTACCCTATCAAATTTCAGAGCACAGCTCAGGAGATGAGTTGTCTATGAAGGGAGGCCAGGAAATTAGTCAGGATACAAGGGCTTGAGGGAGTATATAATTGAATTGTTCTCGTCAGGGTAAATGTATGAACTCTTGCTTATTCGCATCTGCGCAATCACTCTGGCTATTGTGTATCGGATTATTGATGATTAATTTCAGAGGCCCTTGGATTAAATAGGTACTGGGGAATTCTCCACTTGTCTTTCGTTCTCCACATGAAACACAGATAAATCATAACCCATGGCTGAATTGAGAATCACAGTATAATAATAATAATCCTTCTTGTCACAAGTAGGCTTACATTAGCACTGCAATGAAGTTACTGCGAAAAGTCCCGAGTCGCTGCATTCCGGTGCCTGTTCAGGTACATGGAGGGAGAATTCCAAATTGGCATGAACATCCCGCATGCTTCTGCTGTATCTCTGGAAGGATTATGTAGGGGATGTGGATGGGAGGGTGGAGTGTGGATCTTGTCCAGTGCTTGGAGGCTCCACCCATCGTAAAGATAGTCTCCGACATTCATAGCGGGCAGTGTTGAGGGCGGAGACATGGGGGGGCGATTCTCCGATATGGAGGCCAAGTGTTCGCGCCGTCGTGAATGCTGTCGTGTTTCACGACGGCGCGAATAGGGCCCAGGCACAACCTATTCTGGCCCCCACAGGGGTTCACACCGCTCCAGCATCCTTACGCGGTGCCAAATGGGCGCCGCGCCAACCCGCGCATGCGCAGTTGGGGCAGCCCAATCTTACGCACGTTGCCCCCTCACCAACATGGGGCCGGTGTTCTGGGGCCGTGCGCGGAAGGAGGTAGGCCCGGGGGGGGGGGGGGGAGAGGCCGGCGCGCCGATCGGTGGGCCCTGATCGTGGGCCATGCCCCATCGGAGGCCACCCCGGTGAAGGAGCCCCCCTCCCACCCCCACAGGCCGCCCCCCCCCCCCCCAGCAATCCCGCAGAGTTCCCGCCGGCAGCGACCAGGGGTGGACGGCACCAGCGGGAACCTGTGGTGTCGTAGCGGTCGCTCGGCCCATCCGGCTGGAGGCTCGGCGGTTCTCCAAGCGGCCCGGCGCGAATCGCGCGCCGCTGGTTTCCGGGGGGTGGGAGAATCGTGTGCGGGGGTCGGGGCGGCGTGGCGCGATTCGCGCGGCGCCCCGGCGATTCTCCCACCTGGCGTGTGGGGGGGGGGAGAATAGCGCCCAGTGTCTAAGTTGGGCAGCTGCTATGCCTGAAAAGATGGGGGAGGGTTACCCCCTCCAGCAAACATGCGAATGGGCCCCACATGCTGGAGGAATTGAAATTAAACTGATTTTCCCTCTCACCGCTGTGTAACATTTGATTTAAATTCCCCGAGAGTAAATATGCTCGAGAGTATTTTAGCCAAAAGCGTTGCACTGTTGGCAATGACCTGTATTAACAAAGAAATATTGGAATGGAAGTGATGCTGATTGATATGGGAATGACAATGAATGTGCTGCTATATGGAAGGAATCAAGTCTCAGGTTAAAGGGTTGGAGCTGAGAGATGGCAACAAAAATGCTGAGAAAAATTCTCAAATCGCCAGAGCCTGCAATGTCTCATTGAAATGTGACGAGCTGCAACATGCCTAGTCGTTCCTTGATGGCGTGCCATTGATTCAGTGTTCGGACTCTGGGAAGAGGAACCAGGTCAGTGTTTCCATATTAATAAAACCAAAATGCTGCAGAGTTAACGCTTGTCATACGGACTTGAAACGTTAACTCTGTTTCTCCCTCCACAGATATCCAGCATTTTTGGATTTTATTCCCGCATTTCCAGAAAGTTGGTAGGGGGGGGGGGAAATAAGCCATCACATCAAATTAAGTACCCTCATTCTGATAAGTATAGTTTCTTTCAACAGTGTCTGTAATAATGTGCAGTATGTTCATGTGCAATGTTCATGCATTCTGTCGTGTGTTAGCCAAGGGACAAATTAAATTTTGTGACTTGCAGGATAATTTTCCCCATTATATTGGCTGCTGTACTCTGCTTCCATTTAATGTTGTAGATGAATGTGATGGCGCTGGAGTGATTGGCGCCGCGCCAACCGGCGCAGAAGGGCCTCCGCCGGCCGGCGCAAGTTGCCGCATGCACAGGAGCGCCAGCGTGTTCCCAGAACCGCTGGCGTGATCCCCCCGCATGCGCAGTGGGCTTCTTCTCCGCGCTGGCCATGGCGGAGCAATACAGCGGCCGGCGCGGAGGGAAATAGTGCCCCCACGGCACAGGCCCACTCACAGAACGATGGGCCCCGATCGTGGGCCAGGCCACCATGCCCACCCCCCCCTCTCCTCCCCGGGGCCAGATCTCCCGCGCCCCCCCGAGTTCTCCGCAGGCCGCCCGCAGAGCCAGGTCCCGCCGGTAAGAACCTTGTGTAATTTACGCCGGCGGGACTGGCCGAAAACGGGCGGCCGTTCGGCCCATCGCGGAGCGGAGACTAGCCAGGGGGGCCGCTGCCAACCGCCCCCGTCCGACGCAACGCAATTCCCGGATAATTTGGCACCCGGCGTCGGGGCGGGATTCACGCCCCCCCCCCCGGCAATTCTCCGGCCTGGCGGGGGGTCGGAGAATCCCGCCCCTCGCCTTTCTCCTTGCACAACCATCGTTGCAAATTATCTCCCCTGGTGTTTGTTTGTCTTTGTCATGCTAGAACCGTACCCCCTGGCCTCACCTCGCTCTCCAAGCCCGGTCCAAGTTCGGACCTTTGCAGTGGCTGCATGAGCTCCACAGCACAGTGCAGGGCAGACTCCCACAGTGTGACATCGTGGGACCCACCCCTTAGATGTTTTTTTGTCAAATTGTTAAAAAATATATAATTGAGTCATCGATGTTTACAGCATGGAAACAGGCCCTTTGGCCCAGCTTGTCCATGCCATCCACTTTCTATCACTAAGCTAGCCCCACTTGCCCGCATTTGGCCCATATCCTTCTATACCCACCCTGCCTATGTAACTGTCTGACTGCTTTTTAAAAGACAAAGTTGTACTCCTTCTGCCCTGTAAATTCTATGGAATCCAAAACTAGAGGGCAGAGGTTTAAGGTGAGAGGGGAGAGATACAAAACGGTCCAGAGGAACCGGAGGGTTTCCTCCCACAGTCCAAAGATGTGCAGGTTAGGTGGATTGGCCATGATAAAATTGCCCTTAGTGTCCACAATTGCCCTCAGTGTTGGGTGGAGCTACTGGGTTATGGGGATAGGGTGGGGGTGTTGACCTTGGGTAGGGTGCTCTTTCCAAGAGCCGGTGCAGACTCGATGGGCCGAATGGCCTCCTTCTGCCCTGTAAATTCTATGGAAACCTGCCTCTACCGCTGCCTCTGGCAGCCCGTTCCTGATGCTCACCACCCTCTGTGTGAAGAAATTTCCCCTTTGGTCTCTTTTGTACCTCTCCCCTCTCACCTTAAAGCTATTCCCTCTTGTTCTAGACTCCTCTATCTTTGGGAAAAGATGTCGACTATCTACCTTATCTATGCTCATTATTTTATAGACCTGTATAAGATCACACCTAAGCCACCTACGCTCCAGGCCTAGCCAACCTCTCCTTATAACTCAGACCATCAAGTCCTGGTTGCACCCTCGTAAATTTTTTCTGCACTCTTTTCTAGTTTAACACTATCCTTCCTGTAATAGGGTGACCAGAACTGAACGCAGTATTCCATGTGTGGTCTTACCAATGTCTTGTACAACTTCAACAAGACGTCTCAACTCCTGTATTCAGTATTCTGACCAATAAAACCTAGCACGCTGAATGCCTTCTTCACCACCCTGTCCAACTGCGACTTCACCTTCAAGGAGCTATGAACCTGTACCCCGAGATCTCTTTGTTCTGTAACTCTCCCCAACTCCCTACCTTAGGAAAAGCTTTGATTTGATTTGATTTATTATTGTCACATGTATTAATATACAGTGAAAGGTCTTGGGCGTGATTCTCCGACCCCGGGACAGGTCGGAGAACCGGCGGGGGGGGGGGGGGGGGGAGGGCACGCGATTCACGCGACGCCGCTCTGACGCCGATTCTCCGGCCATCGGCGTTGGCGGGGCGCTGGTCGGGGGCCGCTCTACGCACCCCCCCCCCCCCCCGGCAATTCTCCGCGCACGATGGGCCGAGTGCCGTCGAGATAGGCCGAGTCCCGCCGGCGCCGTTCACGTGTGGTCCTACCCGGCAGGACCTCGGCGCTCATCCTGCGGGGGGCCGCCTGGTGGGGGAAGGGGGGATCCGATTCCGGGTGAGGCCTCCACCGTGGCCTGGTTCGCGATCGGAACCTACCGATCGGCGGGCTGGCTTCTCCTGGTATTTTCCTCCACGCCGGGCCCCTGTAGCTCTCCATCATGTTGCGTCACGGCTGGCGCGGAGAAGGCAACTAGCGCGCATGCACGAGTTCCCACCGGTCGTAACGCACATGTACGAATTCACGATGGCGTCAACACTTAGCCTCAGGATCAGAGAATCCTGCCCAAGTTGCATGCTATATAGACAATGCATACCCTACATAGGGTAGGAAGGAGAGACTGCAGAATGTAATGTTACAGTCATAGCTAGGGTGCAGAGAAAGGATCAACTTAATATGAGGTAGGTCCATTTAAAAGTCTGATGGCAACAGGGAAGAAGCTGTTCTTGAGTCGCTTGGTATGTGACCTCAAACTTTTGTATATTTTTCCTGATGGAAGAAGGTGGAAGAGAGTATGTCGGGGGCGTGGGGTCCTTAATTATGCTGGCTGCCTTTCCGAGGCAGCGGGAATTGTAGACAGAGAATATGGATGGGAGGCTGGTTTGCGTGATGGATTGGGCTACATTCACAATCTTTTGTACTTTCTTCGGTCTTGGGCAAAGCAGGAACCATACCAAGCTTTGATACAACCAGAAAGAATGCTTTCTATGGTGCAACTGTAGAAGTTGGTGAGAGTCGTAGTTGACATGCCAAGTTTCCTTAGTCTTCTGAGAAGAAAGTAGAGTCATTGGTGGGCTTTCTTAACTAGAGTGACAGCATAGGGGGACCAGGACAGGTTGTTGGTGATCTGGACATTTAAAAATGTGAAGCTCTTGACCCTTTCTACTTTGTTCCCTTTGATGTAGACAGGGGCATGTTCTTCACTAACGTTTCCTGAAGTCGATGACAATCTCCTTTGTTTTGTTGACATTGAGGGAGAGATTATTGTCGTCGCACCAGTTCACCAGATTCTCTATCTCATTCCTGTACTCTGTCTCGTCATTGTTTGAGATCCGACCCACTCTGGTGGTGTCATCAGCAAATTTGAAAATCGAGTTGGAGGGGAATTTAGCCACACAGTCATAGGTGTACGAGTATAGTAGGGGGCTGAGGACACAGCCTTGTGGGGCACCGGTGTTGAAGATGATCGTAGAGGAGCTGGCTGCACAGCTGGCGGACTACCCTCTTCCTGCCCAAGTCGACACTTTGGCAAAAAAGCCTGTAATTTCCGCCCACCTTCTTTACATCCACCACGTTGAATGCTTTCATAATCTTTAGGACCTCAGTCAGATCACTGCCTCAGTTTTGTCGTTTTCTGGAGAAATGAACACGGGTCTGTTGAATCTTTCCTGACATGTATAACCTTTCAGTTCTGATATTATGTCAATCATTCCTCAATTAATTTCCACACAGACTCGCACTTCCCAGTATGGATCACTAGATAGAAATCAGAACCTTTTTTTAATCTTCAGGGTCATCGACTCCCATTGTGCCAATGTACCCAAACTGAGATCAGTTTACACAGCATAAACTGGCCTCTATGGGGCCGGGTGTACAATCTTTTAAAGTTGGCATGGACCGAAAGTTACAGGGGCAGATGTGCAATCTTGTGTTCAGATCGAAACAGCAAATGCTTTAAACGCCCTTGAGCTTGCCACCGAGGGGAAAGGAAGGACGATCTGGTTTCTGGTTGATAGAATCGCACAGGGTTTGCCTTTAGAGGCTGACCTGCCAGAATGTTAGGGATAGGACTTTAACTTTGGGCGAAAGTGGAAAACGGGTCATAGCCAATCGAAAGGCCCTTCAATGTGTCATCCAATTTTATTGCAACACCAATAACAACTCGCATTTCCTTAACCGTAACAAGATGTCCCAGGGCCCTTGACAATGGAACTAGAAACAGGAAGAAATGTAAAATGAGCTGTCAAATTGCTGTCACCCGTTTTATACTGTTTCACAAAGCCGGGATTGACTCCCCCCTCCCCCAATGTCGTGATGCGTCTTCAAATTTAGACTACAGGAAAATCATTCGACACATCCCATTGTGAGTAGCGCTCATGAGGATCACAGTGACAGGAATGTGGGGCTGGATGACTGTCCAAAATAAAACAATGGAGGATCTTTATTAAGAAACCTCCTGCCTTACCCATCAGTGGTTGGAAACATCTTTTGATAACCTGCTGAAACAACAGGCAGATTGGAGGGGTGTTGTTGCAATGTCTCCCTTTATCTGCATCTTTACTACTTGCTGAATTTAAATGGGAAAGAAGTGAATGGGAAAATCAGAGCCACCACGCAGAGTGCATTTTCCATTGATCTGGGAAGAATAAAGGGGGGGATATGTCAGAGGGCCCCAAGAGGCTTTTACTCTGTGATTTAATATTAATATATTCCTCTGATGGCTTTATGTTCCATATAGATGTCTCAATCTGTAGTTACTGTTTCTGGTCAAAGCCTTCAAACACTTTTCTCCCTCCATCGCACATGAAGAAACTTTTTTTAAAAACACAACAAAATGCTGTGGTACAAAATATTGTTTTGGCATTTCGGAATCTGCAGAGTAGAAATGCCTATTGCGTGTGAGATGTAAGGTGCGTAGACATCAACTGCACTTGAGTGGGAATCTGTGTTGTGTGATAATTTGTGCTGTACATCAGTGTTTTTCAAACTTTTTTCGAGCGACCCACTTCTACAGAATAGCCGCCTATTGTGACGCACACCACATTCTCAAAAGGTTTTCCATAATTACTGTTAAAAAGTCACGCTCATTGCTGGCACGTCTGTATCATTGAATGTAAATTTGTAAATGTAAACACATTGCTCAAGGGTGTAATGCAGGATTATTTGAATATTTTATTTCTTCACACCCATTGCTCGCCTTTGGAAAATTGCGTTCAAGCGCTGGGAAGATTAACAGGCTCAGTATTGCACAGCTTTAACAACGTCATGATCTGACGTTCAAAACCTAACATGGTCTTGGGTGGGAAATTACACTCGTGATGAAAAAAAGATGCGTCCTTTAAGGACAAGAGCCCCTGTGTGGAGAGACAATTCGGAAGTGGGAGGAGTGGACATAGGGGTTTTTAGCAGTGGAGGAGGCTGTATGTCCAGCTTAACTAAGAGAATGATAAAATACACACGGGGTTTGCCAGTGACACACTGAACTCAAGAAATATTACAGATCCTCATGTTGAACACAGTAGCAGGATATGCCACCCAAAGAGAATTTTGCAGGTCTCCGACTGCAAACTGCCCAACTACACTGTAGCCCAGAGAGACCAACAAGGCCACGGCACCGGTTTCTTCATCAGCCTCAGGCCGTCTTACACTGTAACGCAGTGAGAATTTACCCAGAGAGAAAATGGTAAACATGGTCAGACGACATTTAGGATCATTTTGGTGACCTTTTGGCGACCCATGCTACACCATCCAGCGACCCATCCGCGGGTCGCGACCCCCAGTTTGAAAATCACTGCTGTACATGAATGAGAAGCAAAATGTACTGATGAGATTCCGTTGAGGTACCTCACAGCATGTTCCATAAACAAAATGAATGAGATGCGCATTTAATATGATGCTGAATTCTTCCCATTTGAACAAAGAAGTTGCAAGTATATTCTACTCTCTTTTGTCACCTACTGTGGCTAGTTTTATTCATGTGTACCTAAGGGAACGTGTTCAAGAAAGTCAGTAAGGAACTGAATGTTAAAATTCAACACCAATGGAGGTGCAAGATGGACAATAGTGGATCAGGAGCTGTTTTATACCATGCTTGATTTAGCATTGAACTGAATGAGCAGAACTGAGCAGCACGTTCAGGGTGTTTATGCCATTCCTGTTCAACTTGAATAACTTTGGGTGTACACTTGATAGAAGCAAACTGCTTAATTCACGAAGTATTTGAATGTTAATGCTGTTTTCCACGGTCAGCTAAGGGTGCCAAAACTGATTGAAAATTGGCGACGCTAGTAGGTAAGATGAACTGCTATTGAATGACGCATTGGATGGCAGTTATGGTGAGGCACGAACATTTAAATTGTATGATCATTAAAGTTTAAAGTTGTCCAGGGACTTGATAAATACCCTGTGTGGTTATACAGCAGCCCCTTCCCATCTCCACTAAACATCAGTCTTGCCCCAATGAGTTCAATCTTTGGTGTCAGAGGTTCGAAGAATGAGGAACGATTGCAAAAGTTTTGATTCTTCAGCCTGGAAATGAATGCGAGGGGACCTTGATGGGAGGACTTATTTTGACTTACTGTAAATTTTTTTGAAATGTAGGTTGTTTTTTTTTTATATTTAGAGTGCCCAATTCTCTTTTCCAATTAAGGGGCAATTTAGCGTGGCCAATCCACCGAACCTGCACATCTTTTTGGATTGTGGGGGTGGGACCCACTGGAAGAATGTGCAAACTCCAACACTGACAGTGACACGGAGCTGGGATCAAACACAGGTCCTCGGCACCATGAGGCAGCAGTGCTAACCACTGCGCCACTGTGCCGCCCAGGTTGGTTTTGTTAACCACAGCTTCTCTTATATAATAAGGAGTTTGTAAAACTCTTCGCTCCTGTTATGTTGATTGTTAGAGTAGAGGCGAAGAGGACAAATCTAGTTTGACCTCCATTGAACTATTTCCTTTAAAGTATCGAAGGGATTATCTGAGAATGTAGCACCGCCTTCAGAAGATAAGTATATCTACTCAAGAGAGCTCCTGAACTCAAACATTGGACTTCTGAATGGAGGTGTTCTTTTTATTACTGTGTTAGAAATGAAATGCATTAAGACGAGTCAGAAAATGTGCCCAAACTAAATTTCTGCATGATAACCACGATGATAGCATCACAGACTGTGTATTGCTTTGAATTGGACTCATAAAAACTCACATTATTCAGGTCATTGCCAGCGGGTTTGCGGATATTAGGACGGCATGTATGTAGGTTGGGCTGCAATCTGCTCTTTGCCGCACTGCAACATCACTTTTTGAGTGACTGACTGCTCAGGTAATTCAGAAAATCAGAAAATACGACTAAAACTGCTCGTGCTATGTGGTTCAATGTCATATGGACTATCACGAGGGCTGCTATTTGCTTGATTACCCCCTTTGCTCAATGTTCACAGATATTACTTTCTACTTCAGTTACCTTGACAGGTCCTGTGATGATGAACTTCAAGGCGTTCGGGTTATATTATGTCTTTGTCGCTCATATCTCCACCACCATGCGGTAAACCCTTTGCAGAACCCTTGAGTTGCTAATATGGAAAGTTGCCTCTGTCAACCCATAGCCACCTCTTCTCAGAAACTGCCCTGACCCGTCAGCCTCTCCGACATCTCCCCTGTTCCAGGTGACTCGAGGAGTCACTCAAGTGTACCTGCGTCGTGACATTTCTTTACAGAGATTAGGATAGAGTCTGACGTCTGCCTGGATGCTGGAAAACTGACTCCCTGGGCACCTGTCTTAGCCGGCTGGCTTCCCCAAATGGCTGTAACTCTCACCATGTGCTTTTGTGTGCAATGATGTCATCAGACTGTGCACCAGCACCTGTTTTACATGTGGAATTAACCAATCAGCTATCCCAGTTAATCACTTGTACGAACGGGAACTTATCGCAAAATGTTTGTGTAGAAACTACTAAACGTGGAGCAAAATATATCTCGGGAGAGGTGGGGTGAACCCCTCTTGCACTCTTCCACACAGTGCAATGTATAGCAGCGGATACAAAAATAGGGTTAATATAAAAGCAAAATACTGCGGCTGCTGGAAATCTGAAATACAAACAGAAAATGCTGGATAAACTCATGAGGACTGGCCCCACCTGTGGAGAGAAACAGAGTTACCATTTTGGATCTAAATGATCCACGGCACGCGACATAGAGGTTTGCATTGCTGCCTCACAGTGTCGGGGACCCGGCTTCATTTCCAGCCTGGGGGTCACTGCATTGAATTTGCACGTTCTCCCCGTGTCTGCGTGGGTTTCCTCCGGGTGCTCCGGTTTCCCCCCACAGTCCAAAGAAGTGCGGGTTAGGTGGATGGTCATGCTAATTTTCCCTTAGTGTCCAAAAAAAGGTTGGGTGGGGTTACTGGGTTACGGGGTGGGTTGGAAGTGTGGGCTTAAATGGGGTGCTCTTTCCAAGGGCCAGTGCAGACTAGATGGGCCAAATGGCCTCCTTCTGCACTGTAAATTCTATGATCGTGCTAAATTGCCCCTTATTGCCCAGGGATGTGCAGATTAAGTTATGGTGTTTCAGGGATAGGGCAAGGTGGACATGGGTAGGGTGCTCTTTCAAAGGGTCGGTGCAGACTCGATGGGCCGAATGGCCTCCTTCTGCACTGGAGGGATTCGATGATTCTATGAACCTTCTACGTAACAAAAATAGGGTTCCAGCATTTGGCAAATGTGGATGAGTTACCCAGTGATCCAGGTTGTAGTCTGCCATTATTTTGGTTCCTTAATGGGCAACATTGGGTACCCTATTAGTCTGTGTTCCGAATGTTAGTTAAATGATAACATTAGCAATGGGTCTGTGGTGGACAGTCTTTCTGTGAGTCAGGAGGTTGTAGGCTCAAGTCTCATTCTAAAGATCTAGGCCAACACTCCAGTGCAAAACCAACGGAGTGCTGCACTACCAGAGGTGCAGCCTTTCAGATGAGTTATTAAACTCCTCTCAGATCTAAAAGATCCATGGTGCTCCTTTAGAAAATAAAGATAGGGGAGTTATTCCCAGAATCCTGGTCAATATTTAATTTTTAACCAATCTCCCCAAAACGGATTATCATAGAATCCATACAGTGCAAAAAGGGGCCATTCGGCCCGTCACATCTGCACCGACCCTCCAAAAGCACGGGCCGCCCAGATTCAAAATCCCCGAAACCTGACTTGCACATCCCTGAACACGAAGGGGAAATTTAACATGGTCAGCCCGTCTAATCTGCACACCATTGGACTGTGGGAGAAAACTGGAACACCCGATGGAAACCCACGCAGACATGGGGAGAACAAGATCGGTGCAGATTCGATGGGCCGAATGGTCTCCTTCTGTACTCTATGGATTCTATGGGCTACACTTCAAGAAAATATGTCAGTGTTTCTAAAGCCCTTTGGGCTGTCCAGATGTTGTGAAAGGCACTGTACAAATATGGGGATTTTCCTCCGTGAGTAGAGATGGGAGGGAAGGACGTCTTCTGTTAAATTGTATTGCATTGGGAATCAGAATTTCTCCTTCATTTAAATGTTAGCTTATTGCTGTAAGAATTAATTGGTGTTAATGGCATGAGAGCATAGCTGCAGGTGTCAGAAAGATAATGCATTGTGGAACACTTTTGTTTTCAGATACAAAGGAAAAAGGTCAGCACAGCTTCCTAATTATAGCAGAGTTGTTCGCCTGTGTATAAATTTACCACAGCTGGCAGAGAAAGTCACCCCACCGGGATTAGCGGGCAGCCATCAATTTACATTGGTAATCAAAACTGTCATGAATCGGGATTCATTCTCAAATATCCAGTTTAATTAGAGATTGGTCTTAATTAATAGTTTGGTTTTATGTGGGCTGGAGTTTAGGCTCTACTGCCGGTGGGATTGAAGATGGATTTGAGGGAAGGGAGGGGGGGCATGTAAAGTCCGGGTATAGCCCCCCTGCACCACTGCAAACTATCCCAAAAAAAAATGTTGGGGGGGCGGGGGGGGGGGGGGGGGAGAGCTAGGCAGAGGAGACATGGGGTGACCCGTCAACCCTTGGGCCTATTCAGCCCAGCCAGTAATTCACCCACGGGAGAGGGTTGTCCTATGTCATGCCGGGAGGTTGGCAGCTATAGCTGTGGGGGCAGGTGTCAGACATGGGCAGGGTGTGTGTGTGTGTGTGAATAAGGGACCGCCACTATCTATCCCCTGGGCACATCGGAGGCAGCCTCCCAAGTCATCACCCCTTCAGCCCTCTCCCTAGTGCCTTCACCCACCTTGCTGAGATCCCTGACTCTGGATATTCCTGGGCTCCTTAGCAAGGTGGGACTGCCTGTGGTCCCTGCAGTTGTCACTGCTCTTGGCTGGCACTGCTGGGACTACAGAGCTGTTGGCCATACGATTGGCCTGCAGCTCTCTAAGACCAGGGCAGAAATTTTCCGTCCCTTCCCTCTCCTGAAATTGGGATTCTGTGCTGGTTGAACCTAAAGTTGGAATGCTTCCCAAGTGTTTTGTGTCAAGGGAGAAAATGTTTTCATCGACATTACTCAATGCGGGAGCATATATCCCATTGTTACTTCCATTCATTTATTAAATCACAAATGAGTTACACAAAACTGTGATGATTCATTGTTTACAAATAGATTATTTTCAGAAAGCGTTTCCTTCCCTTCCCTGGGGTCTCATCGATAAATTTCTGACATAGGTTTCCTCGCTTGGGCCAAACAAACCATTAGTTTATCTCGGATAGCCATTCTATAATTGGACATGGGATCATTTGACTCCTCTTCCTTCTCTAAACCCCGCCTTCCTTCCACCTCTTTCTTTTCCTTTGAGACATTTGCTAAAATGACCTCTTTGAGCAAACCTTTGATCACCTCTCCCAGTTGCTCTGTATGTGGGGACTTGCTGAATGTAAGCTGGCTGCTGTGTTTTCCGCATTGTAACAGTGATGACAAGTAGTTGATTGGCTGGAACGCGTTTTGGGAAATTCTGTGGGGCTGAAAGGTTCCCCATGGCTGCAAGCATGTGACCCTGTATCAACCTCGGTTTGACAGTAGCACTTTGGGACATTTTGTTGTCTCAAAGCTGCTATATAAATAGTTGTTGTTAATGTGCCAAAATATAACAGCACTGAAGCACTGGGTGATGTAGATGCTGCCATTTGTTTGAGTGATTCATATACAATATTAGTGATATATTCCCCATTAAACATCTAAAGGAACCAGCTTTGGTTCCAATAAATACATAGAACCTCCTCACAACATGTACAAGCGATATTCCTTTTGGGCTGTGGCCCAGATCAGAGCCAATTCTGCAGAATGGGCTGAATGGTGCTGGCACCCCCACTGAGACACGGTGGGGACTGGTGTGTGTTGTCGATCCCTTTGATCAGATTTTGTTTTGCTGTGTTGAGTTTCCTTTGCGACTCTGTTTACTTAGATGCTGTATCCCTTTAAGGAACTGCATTTTAAATTCATCCCCCAGTTGATTTAGCTTATTTGGTTAACGCAAAGATGCACGCCCACCGAGATGCAGCCATGTGAGCTACAGTCCTTGCCAGTTCTTTTAACAGGGTGGGAACAACATTGTCAAGAGTCAAAAATACATGTCACGCCACAGCCAGGCACTGCGAAGTATTGGCCTCTGGCCCACAAAGGTTAGAAGGAAAGAACTTGTAGCCATGGAGAACCTTTCAGCCCCACAGAATGTCCCAAAACGCGTTCCAGCCAATCAACTACTTGTCATCACTGTTATAATGCGGAAAACACAGCAGCCAATTTACATTCAGCAAGGTCCCACAAACAGCAATATAATAAATAATATATGTTTAGTCATGTAAATAAGCAAAAGACTGGGGATGCTGAAATCTGAAACAAAAACAGCAAACGCTGGAAAAACGCAGCAGGTCTGGCAGCATCTGTAGGGAGAGAAAATAGTATTATGGGCCAGGGTTTAGAGAACACCAAAGTACATCATGGAGTTTCACCTGACCCACAACTGTTAATAGATTTTGGTTATGGGGAGCACAAGGGCCCACTTTACAGGTGTGATGCAACAGAGATCTAAAGTATGTTTAAACAAAAACAATGTTTATTCTATGAATCCAGATAACATTTTATAAACACACAGTAAACATCTTACAAACTACCAACACTGATAATCCCCACAGATACAGTACTCTATAGATAACCCTTAATAACTTTCCTAACAGCATCCATAAATCAAAAACCCTTTTTAACAAAGACAGTAGGTTTGCATTCATAAAATCATAGAATTTACAGAAATAGGTATTACTTTGAAATCATCAAGTGATCTGAAGACATTCTTTAATAGGCAGCGAGGGAAATCAAAATCCACCTTCCTGCTTGAATGCAGCTCCCCAACTGAAAACAAAACCAAGACACAAAGCAGCTTCCAGCTCAAAACAAAAGCAAAACACAGAATCACATTCCAGCTCCACCCACACAATGACATCACTGCAGCTATTTGATAAACACCCATTTCTTAAAGGGACCTGCACATGACAATGGAGTTAAATGTTTTGAGTCCGTTTGACTCTTCAGAACTTGTTGAGAGCCCCCCTGGTGTTAGGCGCAAGGGTATTCCAAACCCAGAAGTGTAACTTGGAACGCCGGTTCGTAAGAGTGTAGATTTTCAAACCAGTGAGGAAGATGTGCAGTCTTGTTGTAACTATTCAAAGAAAAAACACACTACAAGAAAAGCCACAATACAAAACAAAGGTACACTTAATTACAATAATGGCTACACACACACACACACACGCTATGTTCTGGAAGTAACCCCGTTCCTAACTATCTATGTTCACGAACTCTGAAAAAGTGACCCTTGTTCCCAAACAACATCCCATACAGTATAACTCAAATCCAGCAAATAGTTACCACCAACAAGTTATCTTTAAGTTTAGGAAGCCTTTCTTCAGTTCAGCATTGTTTTTCTCTGAACTTTTCAAATCAGCAGCTTCTAGCATGGAATTCTGCTTTCTGGGCGTGGCTATGATTGTGACTGTTTTCCTCTCCACCTCCTCCACCTCACTTGTCAATACAGAGCCATTCAACTACAAATACACCATATTTCATAGAATCATGGAATCATAGAATTTACAGTGCAGAAGGAGGCCTTTCAGACCATTGATCCCGCACCGGCCCTTGGAAAGAGCACCCCACCTAAGTCTTTTTCATCTCCTATCTAAATGATCCACCTTAGAAGCCAGGTGTTTAGCATACAAGTGTGAACTGCATCCTTATGTCTCCACTTTGAATTAATCTCTTATGCAGTTTTAACACCTTAAATGTCTATACTCTGTTGTCCCCCATTTCACTCCTGTAAATATCTGTTTACACTGCTTCCAGGATAATTTGCATATCAAAACCCTTGCAGTCAGCTGCACTCTTCTCAATTCCTCTTTTATTCCTTCAAACTTTCTATCCAATTCTTAAATTTTTACTTTGTTCAAGCTTTCCGAAAAATTAAAGAGAGGGAAATGTGTTGGACATTATTATCTAGGTGGGAAAGTTTGCAACAAGATTTAGAAAACTTAAGAACAAGAGACAGATGGCCCGGTGTGGTGGTGGCCCGGGGGGGGGGGGGGGGGGGGGGTTACTTTGGGACAGTAAATGTACAGGATATAACAAAAAGGTTTCAAGATGGAGGAGAAAGGTCACCGTCTAAAGTTGAGTCCTGAGAGTTGTAGCGTGCCTAATTAGAAGATGAGATGTTGCTCCTCCATGTTTTAGTCATGTTGGTTGAAAGATAAATATTGGCCAGGACACTGGGGAAATCTCCCCTGTTCTTCTTAAGAGTAGTACCCTGAGCTTGGCCTCAGTCTGAAATCTCATCTGAAAGACGGCATCTCCAACAGGGCAGAACCCTCTTAGTGCTGCACTGACATGTCAGCCTAATCAAGTTTCACGTGGGGCCACAATCTTCTGATTCAAGGGTCCATGATACTCAAAGGGAAAAATCATATTGCCCCACTTGTGATTTACTTGATTTATCGATTTGGTTGCACAAAAAAATGCCATTAAGAATTGAAGGAAATCAAGATTAAAAAATGAAGTCGGGATAACAATAAAGTAAAGAAATGGGATTAAAAAGGAACTGACAAAAACATTACAGCGCAGTACAGACCCTTCGGCCCTCGATGTTGCGCCGACCTGTGAAACCAGTCTGAAGCCCATCTACACTATTCCCTTATCGTCCATATGTCTATCCAATGACCATTTGAATGCCCTTAGTGTTGGCGGGTCCACTACTGTTGCAGGCAGGGCATTTCACGCCCTTACTACTCTCTGAGTAAAGAACGTACCTCTGATATCTGTCCTATATCTAAAGGGGTGGTTTGAGTTGCAAATTAATGACCAGGGGGAAAAAATGGTGTATAGAGGATGTGGCTTCAAAGTGGAGACGCAAGGGAATTAGCACTTGCATACTAAAATCCTGGTCCACAGGGTGGGTAACATCAAAGGGGATAAACAATATATTTATGGCAAGATAACTGGAGAAAAGGACAGAGAAGCAGCTACCATCATAGCCACACCCAGTTGTAGAAAGCAAGCTCTCCCGAAACCAAACTGTTGCTGAAAGGCTGCTGTTTAAAATCAGAACTCGAACAGAGAAAAGTGACTTTCCCAAACTTTGACAATAGCCTGTGGGGGGGGGGGGGGGGACTATATGTTGTATTTAGCCCTTGGCGTCATATAATATTGGATGTTGTTTGGGAAAAGGGGGAGTTTCTCAGAATTCAGGAAACGGGGGTAGTTGGGAACAAACGGTAACTTCATGAAATACTGCCTGTGAATAGCCATTAGTGTGGTTTAGTATGTTGTTGCAGTGGATTGTCTTTCTTGCTGTGTGTTTAATAAGTTAATAAATAATATTTATTGATTGATGAGAACAAGACTGGGCTGTTCCTCCCTGGTGTTTGCATATCTTAAGAACCAATGTTCCAAGTTACTCGTCTGGGTTTTGGGAAACCCTCACATTTAATGTCAGTGGGGTTCTGAATAAAATACATGCACAAATTTCCTCAAATGGACCAGAGCCATTGAACAATAAATCATTGTCACTAAGGCAACCTCCAGGTTATGGCCTTAATCACAGAACTATTCATTTGCTCGTTTAATCCTGCCTAAATTTGGTATTCCGGTTGAATACATGGGATGGCACGGTTGCATAGTGGTTAGCTCTGCTGCCTCACAGCGCCAGGGACCCGGGTTCGATTCCTGCCTCGGGTGACTGTGTGGAGTTTGCACTTTTATAGAATCATAGAATTGACAGTGCAGAAGTAAGCCAGTTGGCCCATTGGGTCTGCACCGGCTCTTGGAAAGAGCACCCTAGGCCTCTTTCCAATCCTCGTAACCCAGTAACCCCATCTAACCCTTTTGACAGCAATGGGCAAATCCACCTAGCCTGCACATCTTTGGACTGTGGGAGGAAACCGGAGCACCCGGAGGAAAACCAAGCAGACACGGGGAGAAAGTGCAAACTCCACACAGTCACCTGAAGCCGGAATTGAAGCTGGGACCCTGGAGCTGTGCCGCCTCCGCATGTAAAAGTGGGTTTCCTCCGGGTGCTCCAGTTTCCTTTCACAGTCCAAAGGTGCACAGCTTGGGTGGGGTTGTGGGGATAGGGTGGGGGAGTAGGCCAGGTAGGGTGCTTCTTCAGAGGGTCAGTGCAGACTTGGTGGGCTGAATGCCTCCTTATGAATGTGTTTCCTGAATATTACTCCGAACATACCAGACTTTGCAGCCTCTCCCTAACTGTAACCTCCTTCAGGTTCTCTGCGTTCCTTTAATTCTGGCCACATGCTCATCCCTAATTTTAATCATTCTATCATTGGCGGGCATGCAGTCAGCTGCCAAAGCCCAAAGCTCTGGGATTCCATCTGTAAACCTTTCTGTGCCTCTCCCTGCTATGGAACGCTCCTTAAAATCTTTCTCATTGATCAAGCTTTGGCCACCTATCCTGATATCTCCTTATGTGGCGCAGTGTCAAATTCTGTTTGTTAACACTCCAGTGGAACCCTTTGATATGTTTTGCCAGTGGAAGGCTCTACAGAAATACAAGTTTTTGCTCAAATTCAGCATATTGAGAAATTGGGTGAAAATTGTAGGGAAGTCTTCAAAGTATTAATTTGTGCTGTTACAGAGAAAATTGGACTGACCAGTCTGGCTGGGCTTGGTTGAAAATAGAGCACTTAACAAATGATAAATAGCTTTGGCTTCAGAGTAGATAATGAGCAGTTTGCTGACTAATAGGATTAGCAGTCCAAGCACACAGGTACCCTGATTATGTTCTCTTGCACTGCATACCTACCCAACATTATATATTAAACATTAAATGTCTGACAAACAAGGGCTGAATGAATCCGCATGCCACTTTTAGCCACTGCTGGAAAGTTTTGTGAAGTTTATAAAAGTTTATGATTAAACTCTTGCGTGCCAGAGAAGAAGTATTTCCTGGTTAGCAAGGTGAAATCAGCTTCCTCGAGTTAGTGTAGTGTGCGATGCTTACAGCCTGCGCTGACATCTGCTTGCACTCCTAGTTTCTGGCAACACTGAAATGAATGGATGCCATTGCAGTTTGTGCGCTTGAGCCGAATCTCACGCGAGCATGCGGATTTGCAGGTGGAGGCCATTCCGACCTTTGAGGCTGCGCCACCATTCGAATAAGATCATGGCTGATCTGATTGTGGCTTCGACGTCACCATCCTGCCTATTCCCAGTAAGTGGTGAAGAGAAGTTACAGCTGATACAGCCTGGAATTTTTGGAAGCAAACTGGTGTTATAGAGAGGCGTGTGCGATATCAAGAGGAACATATTTGTGACTAACATGTTTAACGTGACTGTGTACAGGGCTGCAGACGGAAGTATTATAGCAGGGGCTGCGCTATTACAGCCCGATCATCATCAGACTCTCCTTGGGCCCTTTCTCTGAAGCTCCTGTGCAAAAATGACCAGGGACAAAATGAAATGGGTTTCACAGTTATTCGTCCCATTTCCCTTCTGTCTACCTTTCTTGTGTTCTCAAAGAATTTACAGGAGAAATAGTGATCCCTGCTCACAACATCGTTATATTCTGTGTGGTATCTTTTTTTTGAAAAATAATTTTTAATAAGGTTTTCATAAAATATCAATAACAAAATGAAAAAGGAACCCAACAGGGTTAAGTACAAAACATGGTCTAGAAAAGCAACCCTCCCACCCCCCCCTCCCCCCTGTACATAAATTATAAATTAACATTAACACCCCGACTTAACACAACTGGTATATACACCCCCCTGGACCCTCCAGTGTAAATAACAAAAACAGAAATAAAGTGAACCCCCCCGCTCCCCCCGAGTTGCTGCTGCCATTGACCAATGTCTACCGTTCTGCCAGGAAGTCTAAGAACGGTTGCCACCGCCTAAAGAACCCTTGTACCGACCCTCTCAAGGCAAATTTCACCCTCTCCAATTTAATGAACCCTGCCATATCGTTGATCCAGGATTCCACGCTTGGGGGCCTCGCGTCCTTCCACTGAAGAAGAATCCTTTGCCGGGCTACCAGGGACGCAAAGGCCAGAATACCGGCCTCTTTCGCCTCCTGCACTCCCGGCTCCTCTACCACCCCAAATATTGCGAGCCCCCAGCCTGGTTTGACCCTGGATCCTACCACCCTCGACACCGTCCTCGCTACACCCCTCCAAAATTCCTCCAGCGCTGGGCATGCCCAGAACATATGGGTGTGATTTGCTGGGCTCCCTGAGGACCTAACACACCTGTCCTCACCCCCAAAAAACCGGCTCATCCTTGTCCCGGTCATGTGTGCCCTGTGCAGCACCTTAAACTGTATGAGGCTGAGCCTCACGCACGAAGAGGAAGAGTTCACCCTCCCTAGGGCATCTGCCCACGTCCCTTCCTCAATCTCCTCTCCCAACTCCTCCTCCCACTTACCTTTCACCTCCACCACCGAGGCCTCCTCCTCCTCCTGCATCACCTGGTAAGTTTCCGAGATTTTCCCCACTCCCACCCACCCCCCAAGAGCACCCTGTCCTGTACTGTGTGTGGCAGTAGCCGCGGGAATTCCACCACCTGCCGTCTGGCAAACGCCCTTACCTGTAAGTACCTGAAGGTGTTCCCCGGGGGGGAGCCCGTACTTCTCTTCCAGCTCACCCAGGCTCGCAAACTTCCCGTCCACAAACAGGTCCCCCAACTTTCGTATCCCTGCCCTGTGCCACCCCGAAAACCCTCCACCTGTTCTTCCTGGGGCGAACCGGTGGTTCCCCCGTATTCCACGCCGAGGCCCCAACTTCCCCCCCCTATGCTGCCTCCACTGCCCCCAGATTTTGAGGGCAGCCGCCACTACTGGGCTCGTGGAATACCTCCTTGGAGGGAGCGGCAGCGGCGCTGTTCCCAGCGCCCCCAGACTCGTACCCACACAAGACTCCGTCTCCATGCAGCCCCATCCCCCTCCATCACCCACTTGTGCACCATCGTTGCATTGGCGGCCCAATAGTACCCACAGAGGTTGGGCAGTCCCCCCTATCTCTGCTCCGCTCCAGGAACAGCCTTTTCACCCTCTGAGTCCCTCGCGCGCACACAATCCCCATTATGCTCCTGTTAACCCGCCTAAAAAAAGCCTTCGGGATAAACACGGGGAGGCACTGGAACAGGAACAAAATCCTTGGGAGCACCGTCATTTTGATTGACTGCGCCCTATCCACCAAGGACAGCGGCAATGTGTCCCACCTCTTGAACTCCTCCTCCATTTGCTCCACCAGCCTTGTGAAATTAAGCCTATGCAGGGCTGCCCAGCTCCTGGCCACCTGGACCCCCAAATACCTGAAGCTCCTCTCCGCCCTTTTTAGTGGGAGCTCGCCAATCCCCCTCTCCTGGTCCCCTGGGTGAACCACGAACAGCTCGCTCTTCCCCATGTTGAGCTTGTATCCCGAAAAGACCCCGAATTCCCTAAGAATCCTCATTACCTCTGGCATTCCCCCCACCGGGTCCGCCACAGATAGCAGCAGGTCGTCCGCATAGAGCGACACCCGATGCTCCTCCCCACCCCGCACCAACCCCCTCCAGTTCCTTGACTCCCTCAGTGCCATAGCCAGGGGTTCAATCACCAGTGCGAAGAGCAGGGGGGCAGGGGACACCCCTGCCTCGTCCCTCGGTGCAACCAAACGTACTCGGATCTCCTCCTGTTTGTGGCCACACTCGCCATCGGGACCTCATACAACAGCCTAACCCACCTGACAAACCCCTCCCCAAACCCAAACCTCTTCAGCACCTCCCACAGGTACCCCCACTCTACCCTATCGAAGGCTTTCTCAGTGTCCACCGCCACCACTATCTTCGCCTCCCCCTCCCTTGACGGCATCATGATAACGTTCAAAAGCCTCCGCACATTCGCGTTCAACTGTCTCCCCTTCACAAACCCCGTCTAGTCTTCATGGATGATGTGCGGCACCCAATCCTCAATTCTCGCGGCTAAGACCTTTGCCAGCACCTTGGCATCTACATTTAACAATGAAATCTGCCTGTAAGACCCACACTATAGGGGATCCTTGTCTCGCATGAGGATCAAGGAGATCAGTGCCCGGGACATCGTCGGGGGCAAAGCCCCCCCCTCCCTTGCCTCATTGAAGGTCCTGACTAGCAACGGGCCCAACAGGTCCATATATTTTTTATACAATTCGACAGGCAAACCATCCGGCCCTGGTGCCTTCCCCGCCTGCATGCTTCCTATCCCTTTGGTCAGCTCCTCCAGCCCAATCGGGGCCCCCAATCCTGCCACCAGTCCCTCTTCCACCTTTGGAAACCTCAATTGGTCCAGGAAGCGGCCCATCCCACCCTCCTCCCGCGGGGACTCGGATCGGTACAATTCCTCGTAAAAGTCCCTGAAGACCCCATTGATGCCAACCCCACTCCGAACCACACTCCCTCCCCTGTCCTTAACTCCCCCGATCTCCCTAGCTGCGTCCCGCTTCCGGAGCTGATGCGCCAGCATCCGGCTTGCCTTTTCCCCATACTCATAAATCGCCCCCTGGGCCTTCCTCCACTGCACCTCCGCCTTCCTGGTGGTCACCAGGTCGAATTCGGCGTGGAGGCTGCACCTCTTCCTCAACAGTCCTTCCTCGGGCACCTCCGCATACCTCCTGTCTACCCTCACCATCTCCCCCACTAGCCTCTCCCTCTGCCCCCGCTCCCTCCACTCCTTATGGGCCCTAATGGAGATCAGCTCTCCCTTCACCACCGCCTTCAGCGCCTCCCATACCATCCCCACTCGGACCTCCCCATTGTTGTTGGTCTCCAAGTACCTCTCTATACTTCCTCGGACCCGCTCGCTCACCTCCTCATCCGCCAACAGCCCCAACTCCAAGCGCCACAGCGGGCGCTGGTCCCTCTCCTCCCCCATCTCCAAGTCCACCCAATGAGGGGCGTGGTCCGAAATGGCTACTCTCGCTATCAGCGCCCTAATCAAAATGAATAAGTCGATTCGGGAATAAGCCTTATGGACATGTGAGAAGAATGAAAATTCCCTAGCCCCCGGCCTTGCAAATCTCCAAGGGTCCACCCCTCCCATCTGGTCCATAAACCCTCTCAGCACGCTAGCCGCCGCCGGCTTCCTACCCGTCCTAGACCTGGAGCAATCCAGTGCCGGATCCACCACCGTGCTAAAGTCTCCCCCCATTATCAGGCCCCCCACTTCCAAGTCTGGGATCCGACCCAACATACGCCACATAAAACCCGCATCGTCCCAATTCGGGGCATACACAATGACCAGTACCACCCTCTCTCCCTTCAACTTACCGCTTACCATTACGTTCCTACGCCATTATCTGCCACAATGCTCGATGCCTCGAATGTCACCTTCTTTCCCACCAAGATCGCCATCCCTCAATTTTTGGCATCCAGCCCCGAGTGAAACACTAGACCTACCCACCCTTTCCTCAGTCTTACCTGGTCTGCCACCTTCAGGTGTGTCTCCTGGAGCATAATCACATCCGCCTTCAGCCCCTTCAGGTGCACGAACACGCGGGCCCACTTAACCGGCCCATTCAGTCCCCTTACATTCCAGGTTATCAGCCGGATCAGGGGGCTACCCCGCCGACTAGCCATAACCCCTCCTCGGCCAGCCACGCGCCCGCACCCCACACCCGGCCCGTGCTCCACGGCGGCATACCCCCGTCTCAACCCCTCCCCCCCAATCGCTCCAGCACCCCCTGACCATAGCAGCAGCAACTCGATCCCCCCCCCGGCTAGGACCTGTCCTAGCTGATTTACTCCCCCCATTGCACTTCCGCAAGTCAGCTGACTCCTGCTGACCCTGGCCACTCCCGCCTCCCCTTCAACTCCTCCCATTGTGTGGCACACCCTCCTTCCGTTCCCCATCCATAGGCTCTCCCTCTTCCATTCTAAGCGTGGGAAACAACCCTCGCTTCCCCGCCCCGGCCCCGTCCCCTCCAGTCTTCAGCGCGGGAAAAAGCCCGCGCTTTCCACCTACCCGGCCCCGCCACATCTGACGCAGCTCCTTTTACAGGCCCAGTCCCCTCACCCCCGACTCGGGCCTCCCCCTCCCTGCGGGGCCCCATCTCACCGCCGGCCACCACCCCTGTTCCGTTTACCTACCCCCCCTCCCAAGAGCCCCCCCCCCCGACCAACCCAACCAAAACAGTGCCCAACCCGCCCCAACCACCCTCACCAACCCGAAAGAGAAAAACACAGAGAAAAAAGAAACCAGGAGCAAAGCAAACGCGCCCCCCCTCAAAAAAAACATATCCACCGCAGTCCCCACACGCCCATCCCGACCCTCAATCTGTGTCCAACCTCTCGGCCCGAACAAAGGCCCACGCCTCCTCCGGAGACTCACAATAATGGTGCCGGTCCTTGTAGGTGACCCATGGTCGCGCCGGCTGCAACATGCCAAACTTCACCCCCTTCCTGTGCAGCACCGCCTTCGCTCGATTGTCCTCGGCCCTCCTCTTCGCCACCTCCGCACTCCAGTCCTGATATATCCGAACCTCCACGTTCTCCCACCTGCTGCTCCTCTCCTTCTTGGCCCACCTGAGCACACACTCCCGATCAACGAACCGATGGAACCTCACCAGCACCGCCCGCGGAGGCTCGTTAGCCTTGGGCCTCCTCGCCAACACTCTATGGGCCCCTTCCAGCTCCAGGGGCCCCTGGAAGGACCCCGCTCCCATCAGCGAGTTCAACATGGTGACGACATAGGCCCCCACGTCCGGCCCCTCCAGCCCCTCCGGGAGGCCCAGAATCCGCAGATTCTTCCGCCTCGACCGATTCTCCATCTCCTCGAACCGCTCCTGCCATTTCTTGTGGAGCGCCTCCACCTTTACCGCCAGGCCTAAGATCTCGTCCTCGTTGGCGGAGATCTTTTCTCGAGCCTCGCGAATCGCCACCCCCTGGGCCGTCTGTGTCTCCAGCAGCTTATCAATAGAAGCCTTCATCGGCTCCAGCAGGTCCGCTTTAATCTCTCTGAAGCAGCGCTGGATACCCTGCTGCTGCTCCTCCGCCCACTGCATCCACGCTGCCTGGTCTCCGTCCGACGCCATTTTGTTCTTCTTCCCTCGCACCTTCTTCGGGTCCACCACCACCTTTTTAGTCGCCCCGCCCTTAGTAGAAGCCAAATACTATCGGGGAGCTGTTATAATCTCCTTCCCACACCGGGAAACATCGAAAAAGTGCCGTTGGGGGCCCTGAAAAGAGCCCAAAAGTATGTTTTTGCGGGAGCAAAATGTGCGACTTAGCTCTGCATAGCAGCAACCGGAAGTCCTCTGTGTGGTATCTTTAAGGGTCACTGGTTTGACTGCTCGATGTCTGTCATCAGTTAGTTTGCATTGAGCAAATTCCTACCAGCAACAATATGAAAAATCTGCTACTCTTGCCCCTAGCTCACGTTAAGACTCGCTCGCCCATTGCCCTTTGTTCTCATGGATTTTCATTGGCTTGAGATGAACCTTGAGCCTCCACCAGGAGTCGACGACATCTGTATGAAGCTGTCGTTTTGGAGAGAACCTAGAATCCCTAAAGTGCAGAAGGAGGCCATTCGGCTCATTGAGTCTGGACCATCCCTCTGAAAGATCACTCTATCTAGGCCCACTCCCCCGTCCTATCCCTATAACCCCATAACCCCACTTAACATGCACATCTTTGGACAGTAAGGGGCAGTTTAGCATGGCCAATCCATCTAACCTGCACATCTTTGGACTGTGTGAGGAAACCGAGCAGCCGGAGGAAACCCACGCAGACACGGGGAGAACATGCAGACTCCGCACAGACAGTGACCCAAGGCCGGAATTGAACCCGGGTCTCTGGCACTGTGAGGCAGAAATGCTGATCACTTTGCCACTGTGCCGCCCAATGATTATCGGAGACAGGCAGCTTGACTGCATGAAATCCTCTGTTGCACCCAAAAAGAACCATAGCCCTCCCACACCCCATTTAAAAAATTGATGGGGTGGGGCCTCTCTCCAAATTTCTTTGCACAACTCCTTCATGATCGAGGCCTTTGCCTGGATCCATCTGTGAATCCAAGTACAAACTTACACTGGTAGCCCAATAAAGAATGAGAAGAAAGAATTGCCTTTCAATAGCACTTTTCAGAACCAACGAACATTTCAAAGTGCTTTACAGCCAATGAAGCCGTCTTTGAAGAGTCATCACTGTTGTAACGGAGGAAATGCAGCTGCTAATTTGCAGACAGCCAACTCCCCAAAACAGCAATAATAGCAATGACTGTTTTTGTCATTTAGATTGAGGGATAAAAATATTGGTTTCTGCATCCATTGGACAGCGGTGGAATTCTCCAATTTTGAGACAGTGCTGTGGCAGGAGGCCGGGGAGGGGGGGGGTTGGAGAAAGAGACACATGGGAGTGTTTCCCGCTGCGGTGGCCAGCGGGGAAACATGTCAAACCTTCCGGCCCCAAGCTCCTCAATTATGCACCTGGGTGTTTCACGCCATATTCCGTGATGGGACAGGCCTGGATGGCGTGTCCGGGTGCCTATAAACAGGATGCCAATTCGGTTCATGCCGGCCTCTGGCGGGTTTTCCGACCCACCATGGTGGGCACTGGCAGAAGGTCCCGCTATAAATTTACGGCATTGTGAACATGACTTCTGGTCCTTCCGCCATATCCTTCACCCCTGCCCCCTTTCCCCAACCCCTAAACCTGCCATCAAACACGCAGGGGATGGATGGCAGACCTTGGGAGAATTTTGCCCAGGGAGAGGGGGCCTCGGTTTAATATTTTATCTAAAAGACGACACCTCTGATAATGCTGCACACCCTCAGTACTGCATTGGAATATCACCATTATTTTGCGCCCAAGTCCTGGGCTGGGATTCTTCAGTCCTGTTGTTGCGGGATTAGCTGCGGGAGATTCGACTGACCTGCCAGATGTCCATTGACTGCAGGCGGGACCGGACAATCCGGCGGAGGGCTGGGCTGGAAAATCCCCCACCTTGGCCTGCAATGGGAGTTGAACCCGTGATCTTTCAAGATCATTGGAAATATCCCAAGCCCTTTCTGCAGGCATTGTTCCACCCAGCTAGGTCAGGGACATGAAGAGATGTTGGCTGGAATTCTCCGGCTATTGGGATTCACTCTTTCCGCCGGCTGTGCACCCCCGCCCATGGGTTTCCTGGGGGCCCGGGGTTGCCTAAGTGGGAAATCCCATTGACACGTGGTGCGAATAGAGAATCACGCGAGCAGCGAACGGCACGTCGCTGAGAAACACGCGGCTGGGGGGGGGCGGAGAATCCTACCCACTATTGGCAAACCCCAAAAAGGGAGTTTGAGCTTTTAAATGGTTATTAATAAGCAGAGAAGAGAATTTCAGGAGTTTAATCCAGAGCTCCCACATTTAAATATGTGATAATTATTTTATTAGCTGACTTATTACTACAGTACTCCGGTTTTAATAGGAAATGCAATAATAATTAGGTGGGAAAGGCATGTGAGTATAATTAATTTACTAGTCTGCTGCGTTCCGGCTGATGCAGCAGGAGCCTTACCATGATATGTAAATCAGACCTATGTGTAACTTAACTTAATGGCACCCAGGCACAATCATGTGGCAGCAAAGGAATAAATTAAATGTTTGCTTATTTAAATTCCAATCAGACATATTTTGTTATGCCTCAGGTTGAATTTTCTATGACCATTAAATATGAGTGTACTCACCATAGCCTGTTGAATAAGCTTGTGCTTACTTGCGGCAGCAGGACTATTTTAACTAATGTAATTCTTAGCCTTTTCACTAAGACCAAGTGTCAGACCAAGCCCAAAATGAGGTGTGACGCTTTTTCTTGTTTGCTTGGATCTTGTATGTCTCTCTTGTGGAGACCATGAATTGGATTCAATTTGAAATTGAATTGGCTTTTGGAGCTGGCAATGAGATGGATTAAGGGTTTGCTCCGCCCACCTGCACATTGGCTTTGTGACTTTAAGGATGGAAGACGGATTCTGCTGGAATGGAGGGACTCGGATGGTGTACTGGGACCAATCAAAAATGGAGAAGGAGGCCATTTGGCTCATCGAGTCTGCACCGACTCTCTGAAAGAGCACCCTACCAAGGACCAATCCCCCACACTATCCCCGTATCCCTACCTAACGTGCACATCTTTGGACACCTAAGGGGCAATTTAATATGGCCAATCCACCTAACCTGCATATCTTTGGACTGTGGGAGGAACCTAAAAGTCCCAGAGGAAACCCATACAGACACGGGGAGAACTTGCAAACTCCACAGTCACCCAAGGCCAGAATCGAACCCGGGTACTTTGTGCTGTGAGGCAGCCGTGTTAACTACTGTGCCACCGTGCCGTCACAAACTTCAGATGGTCCTGACCATGTTACATCAGTCGTTACCAAGAAAACATTAAAAGAATTAAAACCACTTCCAGCTTCCAAGTAACTATTGTGCAGACTCTCACAGTCCCCACAGCATTCTGCCCACACCCCTGAACCCCTACGGAACATCCACCAGCCCCTGTCTACTCCCCTCCATGAGACTTTCACCCCCCCAATGAATTCCCTCCCACGGGACACCTCCCAAAACCCTAAGGGAGTCTTTCCAACACCAGACACTCCTCCCGACTGCCACCCTTCAGGCTCGACCTGAAGTCCCCGCCCCACTGACTGACGGCCCCCACCGCTGCCAGATTCTGACCACCTATTTTACAAACCAATCTTCTCCCTGGCTTGAAAGTGGTTGAGCCTTCAAACTCACTTGATTTATGGATCCAGTGCTGCAAATAAAAAGGGTGTGGCTTCCTAGCGTCCGATTCCAAAGCCCTCAACAAAAGGCCCTGGGAACAAGATGCCCTACATGTTTCCTGCCCAGCCTGAGCTGGAAGGGCCGGGCGAGAAAGGATGGAAAGAATGTGAAGGTTAAAAAGTAGGAGTGGAATGTTTGCCACTCCGCAGAGTCTCAGGCCCAATATTTTACTTAATTATAACCCAGAACTTGGGTTGCTTTCAGCAATGTTTCGGACATTAATGTTTAGTTCCTAAAGACACAAGAGAATTGTGATGGGTTGATGACCCTAGTGATGGATTATCAATCTGCAACAGAAATCTTGACTGACTTATTCCCAGCCAAGGACCACTGGGAGTAATTACAACACCCAAACTTCCAGCAGCTCAGATCAGCAGAGGCGGAAACAAAATATTTTAAAACATTTGGTCCATCATATATATACTCTAGCTGACATTTTCTGTGTGGGACCACAGAGACTGCTCACAGACTCTGGCCATTCGGCCCATCGAGCCAGTGCTGGCTTTTCAACTGGAGCTTCCTTGTTACTGATTCACCATTGTTCATCCTTTCAAAATCTTCAGCAATGCAGAAATAATCATCTTGAAATTGTCTTTCCAACACCTAGTTAAATGTGTCTGCCCGTTGAGTAGACAGAAGAAAGGAAAACATCTTGCATTTATAGAGCATCTTTGTGCCAGTCTGGGGGGCCATGGTGGTGCAGTGGTTAGCACTGCTGCCTCACGGCGCTGAGGTCCCAGAATTGATCCCGGATCACAGTCCGTGTGGAGTTTGCACATTCTACCCGTGTCTATGTGTGTCTCACCCCCACGACCCAAAGATGTGCAAGGTAGGTGGATTGGCCATGCTAAATTGCCCCTTAATTGGGTAAAAAAGAATTGGGTCCTTTAAATAAAAAAAACCTTAGTGGCGGTCATCGGTGTGTCGGAGCAGTCAGAACTCTTCATGGGGAGAGGGGCCAATGCCCCGTCCTTCACCTCTCTGATTGTTGGGCGGAGACTCCTGCTTGGATGAGGATCGACAGCGCCACCCAAGGCTGCGGACTGGCTGTCCGACCTAGTGGAATTCCTGAAACTGGAGAATGTAAATGTCATCATCAGGGGGTCGGAGGAAGGGTTCTACCATACACGGAGGCAATTTACCAGCCTCTTCGAGGACATGTTTGTGACTAGCAACTGGGGGCAGGAAGGGGTGGGGGGGGGGGGGCGAACCAGAGAGAGGAAAAGGAAGGCGTGGGGGGAGAGGGAGTGATGGACTGGGGTGGGGGAGAGGAGGCAGCATCCAAAACACAGGGGAAATATATACTACAATTGGGGTGCAGGGGCCCACAAGCAGAGCTACAGTAGCACCCCCCCAAAAGAAGGGCAAGTTCTCCAGTCGATGCCTCACCAACCTCGTTGGCCTCGCCCTATTGTACTGCATGCTGGGACTATCTGCTCCTGCACAGGTGATACCGGGGGGGGGGGGCGGTCCTTTCCTTACTGTAAACCATCAAGTTACCAGGCCGGTATAGACCACATCGGCAAAATGTATAGCACAAGTGTTTGTGCAACCGCGCAGTGTCGGCAATAAGTTAAAAATATCTAAAATATTTATTTCTATTACCGTGGCTATTTCTGTGTTATGTTTTTGCTTTTATTATTACTGCTGTGTTTGTTTGTTTTTTCTCATGTTTGATTTCTCTTGGCAGATATCATTGTGTAGCCGGAGTATATGTGTGATAAGTCTGCCTGTCGTAAATTGAAAATCTTTCAATAAAGTAATTTTAAACTTATATAGCACCTTTCTCAACCTCAGGGCATGGTAAAAGCAATTAACAGCCAATGATTTACTTTCAAGGGCAGTTGATGTTTCATTGCACAAAAAGACACTCCCCAATTTATGCCAGAGAATATCCCACAAACAGCAATGAGACAAATGATCAGATAAACTTGTTTTCCTGGTGTTAGTCATTGATCAGGATTGGCTGCTAGAACTCCTCTTTGAATAGCGTCATGGGATATTTAACACTCACCCAAGAAGACTGACTGGGCCTTGGTTTGCCAACCTCCAACAGTGTGGCACTTCCTCAGTACTGTTCCGAAGTGTCAAGCCAGGGACATGTGCAGAAGTCTCGAGGGTTAAGAACGCTGGGTCGTGAGTCCAACTTGATTCACCTGTAAACACAAATCGTATTCATTTAAATTGGCATTTCATTCCCTCATTTCCTCAGTTGACCCTGCATGTTAGCTTGGGGAGATGAGCCAAATACGATATTGCTTTCACTTACAATATAGTTTTGTAAATGCACTCAGGCAACAATTACATCTGCATGTTCAGTGCTGATTATAACTGGTGCGAGCTAACTTAAAAAGAAAACTAATTTCTCAGTTCCCTTGTGGCAACAGAAACAAAAGCAGAATGTGTTAAGGGAAAGGGAAGGGATTGCACAAATTTGCAGAATTAAAATCTGTTACTGGTGTTTACAACCAACCTCAGGTTAAAAAAGAAAGACTTTGCATTCATTTTTTTTTTAATTAAGGGGCAATTTAGCGAGGCCAATCCACCTAACCAGCACATCTTTGGGTTGTGGGGGCGAGACCCACGCAAACACGGGGAGAATGTGCAAACTTCACACGGACAGTGACCCAGAGCCAGGATCGTACCTGGGACCTCGGCACCGTGAGGCATCAGGGCTAACCCACTGCACCACCGTGCTACCTTAAGACTTTGCATTCATGTGGCGCCTTTCCTGATCTCGGTCATCCCAAGGCACTTTAAGGCCATGAAAGTATTTTTAAGGTGTGATCACTATTATAAAGTAGGAAACGCTGCATTTTGTGCACAGCAAGCTCCCACAAACAGCAAGATGTTAATGACCAGATAATATGCTTTTGAGACGTTGATTGAGGCGGCATGGTGGGTTAGCACTGCTGCCTCACAGCACCAGGGATTGGGGTTCAATTCGGGCCTTGGGTGACTGTTGGTGTGGAATTTGCATATTCTCTCTGTTTCTGTGTGGGTTTCTTCCGGGTGCTCCGGTTTCCTCCCACAGCCCAAAGATGTGCAGGTTAGGTGGATTGGCCATGCTAAATTGCCCCTGAGTGACCAAAGATGTGAGGTTAGGTGGATTTGCCATGCTAAATTGCCCCTTAGTGTCCAAAGATGTGCAGGTTAGGTGGATTGGCCATGCTAAATTGCCCCTTAGTGACCAAGATGTGAGGTTAGGTGGATTGGCCATGTTAAATTGCCCCTTAGTGTCCAACGATGTGCAGGTTAGGTGGATTGGCCATGTTAAATTGCCCCTGAGTGACCAAAGATGTGAGGTTACGTGGATTGGCCATGCTAAATTGCCCCTTAGTGTCCAAAGATGTGCAGGTTAGGTGGATTGGCCATGCTAAGTTGCCCCTTAG
Organism: Scyliorhinus torazame; assembly: GCF_047496885.1. NCBI lineage: Eukaryota > Metazoa > Chordata > Chondrichthyes > Carcharhiniformes > Scyliorhinidae > Scyliorhinus > Scyliorhinus torazame. Next base: position 167,111,650 of record NC_092723.1, read on the forward strand.
TGTCCAGGGATGTGCAGGTTAGGTTAAGGGGTCATTGGGATAGGGCGGGGGGAGTGGGCTTGGGTGGTCTGCTCTTTCCAAGGGTTGGTGCAGATACGATGGGCCGAGTGGACACCTGCTGCACTGTAGGGATTCTATACTTCTATGATAAGCATCAGCCAGGACATCACAGAGAATTCTCCTCCTCTTCAATTTTTTTATTTGCCTGAGCGAATAAGCAGGTCATGAGGTTGCTAAACTGGAGTTTGGTAACATCTCATCTGAAAGGCAGCGGCCCAGCCCTTCTGATCTCTGGTGGATCATATCCACGAGATAGCCGAGATGGTGCATAGGTCCCCCTGCACCCCTTGGAGGTCTCCACACAAGGATTGCACAGGAATTGCCCTGGAAAGTTCAAACTACCGAGAGGCAATTACCCTGCACCTGGAAACATCCAGATGCTACTGGCTCTCTTTGCAGAATATTTCCCCAGGAAAAGGATTAAAACCACTACGAACTGCTGGATAGCTATACTAGTGACCCCCCCCCCCCTCAGACGTTCCCCGGGGACCTCCCCCCACCGACTATATCCCACATTCCAACACTAAAGCCGCGACTACTCCTCTCCCCTGACTATCTTCCCAACCCACCCCTCCCCACTGCATTCTGACTAGAAAGGCCCCAGTGCTCTGCACCTTTCCGAGTAGGCCAATGCCGGAAGGTCGGGTGAGAAGTGTGCAGCTCCCAGCTAAGATAAGTGAAAAGGAGCGGAGTGACAATCTGCCTGTGACTGCTGCTGCTCGGAGGGTCTGGCCTACTCACCTCTGACAACGCTCTGCTTCCTCAGTACCGCACTGGGGCGTCCACCTCGATTCTGCGTGCTCAAATCCTGAAACGGGACATGAACCCATCACCTTCTGACTCTGAGGTAGAGGTACAGCAACTGAGCCACAGCAATATGACAATGAGCAAATCTGTTCTAGTGATATTGGTGGGAGGGCAATATTAGTCAGAACACCAGAGAGGACTCCTTGCCCAGAACAAAATTGCATATAGAAGAGTCTTTTTATAGTCTTGGGACATGCAAAGGCACTTCACTCCCATCTGGGCCGATAGGGTAAATAGAAGGCTACCAATTCAGCCACTATTTACTCATCTCACCCTATTGAAGTCAGTTGCAATGAAAATGAGGTTAACTGGGTAGTGGACAGCTCAGTCGATGCTGCTCTTGCTACATTATTCCTCAAAGTCAAGGGTTACCCTCTCTGAATTGATTTGATTGGCAGCCGTTGTGTTTTCAGGCAAAACAATCTGGTGGAGGCGATCTTGGGAATCTTGCTAACAATACCGAAGGCCAATGTGAAGATTGATCCACTGGTTTGGCTGGGCATTTCTTGTCAGTTTTACCAATGGGAGATGAGATCCAACCCATCAATCTAATTAATATTGACTCTGAATGTATAAAATAGGGCGGGAGCTTGACAGGACTGATCAGTGGAGCAGTAATACTGACAGCTGAACACCAAAAATAGACAAAGGTTTGCCGCAAGGAGCCTGAGTGCAGGCCATGCATGAAACCCAGAGAGTAAATCAATATCATCTACTTAAAGTGGGAATTGTTTGGAATGCCTCTGGGCCCTACTTTATATTGATTTTGTCTCTTCCGGGGATTCATTAAATAGAGTGAGTTAAGGGAAATTCATTTAGCAGTTTCTACAAGCTCCTGTTCTCAAAGTAGTTGTATCAAGGTTTCATGTTTCTTTTTTAAATAATTCAATATACATTTGTTCTGAAGCCGGTGACATGTTTTTGAAGATTTGCTGCAACCTGTGCCTCTATGAATTATTGGTTTCGATTTGTAGCTTCATCAAGTGAATCCCTGTGAGAGGTGGACCGTTTTGGAGTTGGTAGTCTTTGGGCTTATCCAGTCAGCCAGCATCACAGAATCTTCACAGTGCAGAAGGAGGCCATTCAGCCCATCAGCTCTACACTGGCTCTCCCAAAGAGCATTCTACCTTGTCTCACTCCCCTAACTTATCCCCGTAATGTTGCACATTCTTTCTATTCCGAGAGCAATCCAATTCCCTTTTGAAAACCTCGATCGAAGGTGCCCCCCATCTCCCTCTCAGGAAGTTTGTTGCAGACTCCAACCACCTCTGGGTGAAAGATATTTTCCTCGCATCATTTCTACTACTTTTGCCAATTATTTCGAATCTGTTTGTTCTCGATGCTCTCTTGTGTGGGAACAGTTCCTCACTATTTACACTGTCCATGAATACCTCCATCAATCTCCTCTCAGCCTTGTTTTCCCCAAGGAAAACCGTCACAACCTCTGCAATCTATCTCCATAGTTACAGTTCCTTATCCCTGGAATCATTCTTGTGAATCTCCTCTGAACTCTCTCCAATGCCTTCACATCCTTCCTCAAGTATGGCGCCTAGAACCGGATGCAGTGCTCCAGATGAGGCCTAACTAGTGTTTTATGGAAGTTCATCGTGGCCTCCTTACTCTTCTACTCAACGCCCCTATTAATAAAGGCTAAGATACGATATGCTTTCTTACCTGTTCTCTCAACATTCCCTGCCACTTTCAATGATTTATGTACATATACACTGAGGTCTCTCTATCCCTGCACCTCCTTTAGAGTGTCTCCCTTTATTTTATACTGTCTCTCCACATTCTTCCTGCCAAAGTGAATCACTTTGCACTTCCCTGTATTGAACTTCATCTGCCACTTAATCCACCAAAATGTCTATGTCTCCTGATTAGCCCTTGGATGAGCTGTCCCATTGTAAATTGACGTAGACAGCATTAGTTTGGCAATGGGACTGGTTCAGGGTGAGTTGCTCCTGACCACTCTGTGAAAAACCCGTGAGCAGCACACAGTGAGCCTGTGTGAAAAACTCCTTAACATGGCAATGATTTCCTTTTAAAAGGAAGGGCCGAGCATCATTCTGACTTCCAGTCCAAGTTATGTAAGTGACCTTTTCACAACACAGGGGTTTGTTAATAATTTACATGATCATAAACAGGAGATACAGACAATACCAGCTTCGTAACCTTAGAATTATGTTCTGTTCGAATTATATCCCCGGGCAGCCACATCAAGGGCTCAAATCATTGCTCTCCCAAGATAAGGGCACCAATGTCACTTTTTGTGCCCATTGGCCCTTCCTGTGTTACTTTACCCCACTCATTGATAAGGGCTAGATTGCTTGAGCATTGTATGCTATACAGTGGGATCTTTCTGATATTAATTCACATGGTCACATTGATCGGCTGATGATGAAACCTTGAGTCCGATGAAAGGTCCATATCCACTTGGGGTTATTATTTAGAAGTGCTGCAGACGCTATGACATGATGCAGTGGGAACATCAACAGCATTCTAAAATTTGTTCCAAATCAAGTAATTTGCTGTGGTGATTTTGCTAAAATATCTTCCCTTATCTGTCCACTTCATTTGGCCTTTAATGAGACATATCTGGCCGTATACATTTGTCCAAGATTGGGTTGTACTCCCACCAAGCCATCTGTAAGAAGTGAGCCGTGGATTCAACGGAAGTCTCCTTTATCTCCTCTAATGATAAGTGAGCATCAAGTGAGCAGCACATAGTTAATTACAGTAATTACTGGGTGTTTTGATTACCATGAATTATCATTTGTTTCAGCATTTGTCACAGCCTAAGTGCTGTAAGATTGAACCTACAAACATAGAATTACAAAGAATGTACAGGACACAAACAGGCCATTTGGCCTAACTGGTCCCTAAACTTTGTTTATGCTCCACAGGATCCTTGTCTTCAACTCAGCCTATTAGCCTATGCTTCAATTCATTACTTCCTCATCTGTTTATCTAGCTTCCCCTTCACTGCGTCAATGCTATTTGTCTCAGACCATTCTTTGTGGTGGTGAGTTCCACCCTCTGAGCGCTTTCTCCTGAATTCCCTATTTGAGTCATTAGCGACTTTCTTCTGACATTCAGCGATACATCTGCCTGCTCTGTAAATTGTTCCTCCAACTCTGGATCTCTTGCACCTTCCCAATTTTGATCATGCCACCGTTAATTGCTGTGCCTTCAGCCTGGGCCCCAAACCCTGAACCTTTCTGCCTCTCTACCTCTCGCTTCTCTTTTAAGATGCGCCTTTAAAACCTACCTCTTCCCCATCATAACATCTCCATAATGTGGCTAAGTGAAAAAAACTTGATTTGATAATCTCTCCTGTGAATTGCTTTGAGCATTCTACTGTGTTAAGATGCTCTCTCGTTTCTTTCCTATTCATTCATGGGGTGTGGGTATCATTGTGGGCTGGCCTTTTGAACTGAGTGCCATGTTGTGAAGAGTCAACCCCCACAGGGCTGTGGATCTGGAGTGACATGTTGGCCAGACCAGGTAAGGTTGGCAGTTTTCTTTCCGACAAGGAAACATTAGTCATTGTTAGTCTTTTGATTCCAGATTTTTTTGTCCATTGCATTCAAATTTCACCATTTGCCTTGGAGAACCCACGCCCCCAGTGCCTCACCCTGGGCCTCTGGATTATTAGTCCAGTGACAATACCACTAAGGCACTGCCTGTTGTTGCAGAAACCTGCTGCCCCAGCAGTGTTAAAAATGGAAAAAAAAATGAAAATCGCTTATTGTCACAAGTAGGCTTCAAATGAAGTTACTGTGAAAAGCCCCTAGTCGCCACATTCCGGCGCCTGTTCGGGGAGGCTGTTACGGGAATCGAACCGTGCTGCTGGCCTGCCTTGGTCTGCTTTCAAAGCCAGCGATTTAGCCCTGTGCTAATTGTCACCCGGTCAACCGCACTCCCAATGTAATTCAACATCTTCAGGCTTTCCGTTTGAATCTTTGTAAACTGGGTGGGACTTCTGCCCTCACAGAGCACCCAGACTCCCTCACCCCCATACCCATCACCCCAGTTAATCATTTTATCTCATCATCATTTGCATGTTGCGAGTGGGGTTTGCTGAGTTCCTGCACTGCATCCTGTAGAAGCTACACACTGCTGCCACGGGGTATCAGCGGTGAAGAGAGTGAATGTTTCTGGAAGGTGAGCGAGGAGACGAGGAGACTCTGACAGGCATTCCAAGCAACCAATTGGGAAACAGAGTTGGTTAACTTTGTTAGTTGGTGCTGGGAAGGCGGAGCATCACTCTGATCGACAAGTTGAGCCAAGCAATGGAATAGGGCACAGAGCAAGAGGTCACATGACGCAGCCTTCAGGCATTTGCCCAACCAGTCAAGCGAGCTGCTTTTTCCTGGATGGTGTCGACCTTCTTGAGTGTTGTTGGAGCTCCACTCATCCAGGCAAGTGGAGAGTATTCCATCATACTCCTGACTTGATCCTTATAGTTGGTGGATAGGCTCTGGGGAGTCAGGAGGTGAGTGACTCGCTGTAGGATTCCTAGCCTCTGACTTGGTCTTGTAGCCACAGTATTTATATGGTTAGTTCAGTTCAGTTACTGGTCAGTGGCAATCCCCAGGATGGTGTTCTGCTAACAGTAGGGCTGCCAACCCTGGTTGGGCAAATGCCTGGAGGCTGCGACATGTGACCTCTTGCTCTGTGCCCTATGCCATTGCTTGGCTCAACTTGTCGATCAGAGTGATGCTCCGCCTTCCCAGCACCAATTAACAAAGTTAACCAACTCTGTTTCCCAATTGGTTGCTTGGAATGCCTGTCAGAGTCTCCTCGTCTCCTTGCTCACCAATATTTTTATAACTAATAAATGACAGAGTTGAAATAAATTGTCAACCATTTTGTAATGCCTTGATGATTTTTCTCTTGGGTTTCACTTGCAGTAGCGATGGGAAGATTAATATTTAATTCCTGGAGACTCTAGAGCAATTCTGGAGGGTTGGTAATGCGAAAGAAGGAATCGGAAGATGTACATCCTCGAGAAACGTGTGTGTGTCCGGGGGGGGGGGGGTGGATTGTGCTGTGGGAAATGTGGCGGAGCGCAATTCTTATATATTTCCATGCTACATTCACCGGTCAAGTTGTGGAATAGGGAGGGGGGGATGGAGGGGATGGGGGGAGCCCCTGTCTATCTTATCCCCTTCTGTTTCAATGGTATTTGTGTACCTAATGGATCATTCGCTCTATAAATTGAGACAAAGCATTGCTGGTGTGAAGCACATAATTGTCATTAATCACTGTCAGATCTCCTTATGCATGTAGACATCTACTCGTTACTTTATACCGCTCCGATGGTCTTCAGTCTCTCCACGTTTTAACCACTCACTGCAATCTTGGCTTTGCACTTGTTGGACGGGCTGATTGATGTTTTATGCTAAATGTATTCTGTTTTTAATTATGTTGGTCCTGCTGTGCCAATGGCCCAGACCTATTCTTCTTAATTAGCTTAGCTTCTGAATTCTTTCACCCAAATGATATATTTCCACATTCATATTTTACAAAGTAGACAAAAAGAACCATTTAATAGACAATCTGCCTTTTACCGTGAGTAAGACCTTTATTTATTTAGCAACTTTCATCACCTCAAGACCTCTGTCTTTTAAAGCAAATGCTGCATTGTGATGCGCAGGAAACACGGAAGCTAGTTTGTGCAGAGTAAGGTCCCACAAACTGGGTTGAAATAACATAAATAATAGGAACAGGAGGAGGCCATTTAGCCTGTTTCATTAATCAGTGACACTGTGGCTGATCTGTGATCTCACTCCATATGCCCACCATTGTCCATATCTCTTAATACCTTAGAATGACCTAAACCTGATAGAAAATGGCTGAAAATCTGTTTAATTGGTTTTGGATAGGTATTTGTTCGAACACCAGCAGGAACCCTCCTCCTCTTCTTCAAATAGTGCTGTGGAATCTTTTACACCCACCCAAGGTGGGAGGCGGCGCCTCGGTTTAATGATAGTGCAGCACTTGGTGGTAAACCACATTATTGTGTTTATTGCATTATATTCACTGTGCTGTATTGTACATGCCTGGGCTTGTCCAGGCTGGCTCTGCCTGTGGCTCCTCCCCTCAGGGCTTCTGTATAAAAGTGACAAGTCTCCGCCTCCGGACCTAGTTCGGGTCCAGAGGCAGGAGGCTTGCTGTTTAGTGTATTAAAGCCTCAGTTACGTTTATCACTCGTCATCTATTATTGATGGTGTATCAATTTAATACACTAAACTTCTAAAGATGGACTCTTCACTCAAGATGAACTCCTCACTCAAGCCTGATCGCTTGCAACTGGACCCACAAGCAGCTGATGCTACAGAGACTTTTGAACACTGGCTAAGCTGCTTCGAGGCGTACCTCGCATCTTTCAAAGAAGACTTCACGGACCTCCAGAAGAAGCAGGTACTCCACGCACGGGTGAGCCCAAGAGTCTTTAACCTCATCAGGGACGCCCCCTCGTATGCGGAGGCAGTAACGCTGCTAAAAGGACATTACGTGAAATCCGTTAACCAGGGATATGCTAGGCACCTCCTCGCCACGCGACACCAATGCCCTGGGGAATCACTCACGGAATTCCTGTGTGCCTTGCGCATCCTCTGCCGGAACTGCGACTGCCGGGCAATATCAGCTACCCAGCACGCGGAGCTGCTGATCAGGGACGCTTATGATGCGGGCATGCACTCGAACTATATCCGCCAGCGCTTATTAGAAGGGGGACACTCGGCCTCCCAGAGACAGTACAACTCTCCAACTCACTGGGGGTGGCCTCCCAGAACATGGGGGCCTACACCTCCAACTGCGCGGCACCCTCGTGGGCCCCGTGGGCGCAGTCACCAACCGACCGGGTGCGACGCATGCCTACACCGCGCAGCGGCCCGCCAACGCCAGATGCCCGAAGTGCTACTTCTGCGGCCAGAGTAATCACCCCTGACACCGCTGCCCGGCACGGAACGCGACCTGTAGCAGCTGTGGGAAGAAGGGCCACTTCGCAAAAGTCAGCCAGGCCCGACCTCCCCCAAAACCTTCTAGGCCCAGCAACGCTGCCTGCTGCCTGTCGGGGCCACCCTCCGCTGCCGCGCAGCCACCCGCCATGTGCGACCTATGGGCACTGCCATCTTTAATTTCAGCAGACACGTGCGACCCAAGGGGGACGCCATCTTGGACGCCACCTTATACCTCACCCGCCACATACGACCCATGGGGGCAGCCATCTTGGATGCCATCTTACACCCCACCCGCCACGTGCGACCAATGGGGGCAGCCATCTTGGACGCCATCTTGGGACCACTCAACAGCCGCCCGGGAGCCCTGCTCACCCGACCGTACGCTGGCCGCTGCCACCTCCGACCAACCTACTGACCGCCTTCCGACACTCGCCTCCGTCACACTGGACCAGTCCCGGCCGCACCACCTCGCGAAGTCCACGATGACCGTCCGGATCAACGGGCACGAGACGTCCTGCCTTTTCGACTCCGGGAGCACGGACAGCTTCATACACCCAGATACGGTAAGGCGCTGCTCCCTCCCCATCCTCCCCGCAACCCAGAAAATCTCCCTGGCTTCCGGATCCCACGCAGTGGAGATCTGGGGGTACTGTGTCGCGACCCTCACTGTGCACACCAACTTTAGGCTCTACGTCCTACCCCATCTCTGCGCTGCCCTATTACTGGGGCTCGTCTTCCAGTGCCATCTCCAGAGCCTTACCCTAAAGTTCAACAGATCCCTGCCCCCCCTCACCGTCTGTAGCCTCGCGACCCTTAAGGTCGCTCCACCACAAACCTCACTCCGGACTGTAAGCCCGTTGCTACCAGAAGCAGATGCTACAGTGCCCAGGACAGGGCCTTCATCAGGTCAGAGGTCCAATGACTTCTGCGAGAGGGGATCATTGAGGCTAGTACCAGCCCCTGGAGAGCCCAAATGGTGGTCCTCAAGACTGGGGAGAAGCACCGGGTGGTCATCGATTATAGCCAGACCATCAACCGATACACGCAGCTCGATGCGTACCCCTCCCCCACATATCTGACATGGTCAATCAGATTGCGCTGTATCGAGTCTTCTCTACAGTCAACTTGAGGTCTGCGTACCACCAGCTCCCTATCCGCCCGGAGGACCACCAATACACTGCCTTCGAGGCAGACGGCTGCCTCTACCACTTCCTCAGGGTTCCCTTCGGCGTCACCAACGGGGTCTTGGTCTTCCAAAGAGAAATGGAGCGAATGGTTGACAAGTATGGGCTGCGGGCCACGTTCCCGTTCTTAGACAACGTCACCATCTGCGGCCGTGACCAGCAGGACCATGACGAGAACCTCCGGCGCTTCCTCCACACAGCGAAACTCCTGAACCTAACTTATAATAGAGAAAAATGTGGCTTTCGCACAACCTGCCTGGCCATCCTCGGCTACGTCGTGGAACACGGAGTCCTAGGGCCCGACCCCGACTGCATGCGCCCCCTGCTGGAACTCCCCCTCCCCCACTGCCCCAAGGCCCTGAAGAGTAGCCTGGGGTTCTTCTCTTACTATGCCCAGTGGGCCCCCAACTACGCGGACAAGGCCCGCCCACTGATCAAGTCCACCACGTTTCCCCTGGCGACTGAGGCCCGACTGGCCTTCGATCGCATCAAAGCAGACATCGCCAAAGCCGCGATGCACGCTGTGGGCGAGTCCATCCCTTTCCAAGTGGAGAGCGATGCATCGACTTTGCTCTGGCCGCTACACTCAACCAGATGGGCAGGCCCGTGGCTTTCTTCTCCCGTACCCTCCATGCCTCCGTAATCCGACACTCCTCTGTCAAAAAGGAGGCCCAAGCCATAGTAGAAGCTGAGAGACATTGGAGGCATTACCTGGCCGGTAGGCGATTCACTCTCCTCACTGACCAACGGTCGGTTGCCTTCATGTTTAACATTACACAGCAGGGCAAGATCAAGAACGACAAGATCCTGAGGTGGAGGATCGAGCTCTACACCTACAGCTATGACATCTTGTTTCGGCCCGGGAAGCTCAATGAGCCCCCAGATGCCCTCTCCCGCGGTACATGTGCCAGCGCACAAGTAGACCGACTCAGGGCCCTCCACAATGACCTCTGTCACCCGGGGGTCACCCGCCTTTTCCACTTTATCAAGGCCGCAACCTGCCCTACTCCATCGAGGAGGTCAGGTCCGTGACCAGGGACTGCCAGGTCTGCGCGGAGTGCAAACCGCACTTCTATCGGCCAGACAGAGCACATCTGGTAAAGGCCTCCCGCCCTTTTGAGCGCCTCAACATGGACTTCAAAGGGCCCCTCCCCTCCACTGACCGTAACGTGTACTTCCTCAACATCGTTGATGAGTACTCCAGATTCCCCTTCGCCATCCCCTGCTCTGACATGACCTCTGCCTCCGTGATCAAGGCCCTACACAGCCTTTTCACCCTGTTCGGGTTCCCCGCCTACATCCACAGTGATCGGGGCTCCTCCTTTATGAGCGACAAGTTGTGTCAGTTCCTGCTCAGCAAAGGCATCGCCTCCAGCAGGACGACCAGCTATAACCCCCGGGGAAACGGACAGGTGAAGAGGGAGAACGCGACGGTCTGGAAGGCCGTCCTCCTGGCCCGATGGTCGAAATGTCTCCCGTTGGCAGGAGGTCCTCCCCGATACGCTCCACTCCCTCTGGCCGCTTCTATGTACGGCCACTAACTAGACTCCTCATGAGCGTATGTTTGCCTTCCCCAGGAAGTCCACCTCCGGGGTCTCGCTTCCGTCCTGGCTGACAGTCCCGGGGCCCATCCTCCTCTGCAAGCATGCGAGGAGCCATAAAACCGCCCCCCTCGTCGAGAAGGTCCTGCTGCTCCATGCGAACCCCCAATATGTCTGCGTGACACATCAGGACGGGCGGCAGGACACAGTCTCCCTTCGGGATTTGTCTTCTGCAGGCTCCCCGGCCACAACCCACCCTACACCGTCTTCCCCCACCTCCGCCCACCTCCCTCACAAACTGACTCCCGCAGGCCCACTGAGGACAAGCACCACCACCCCCGCCCATACACCGCGCCCCCTTCGCCGACTCAACATCTGGGTGAAGAAGATGACAACACGCTCCCGGACGCGCAGGTCTCGACGCCAGCGCCAACACCACAGCCGGGACTGAGGCGGTCACAGCTGAAGGTCAAGGCCCCCGACAGACTTGACCTTTAAGACCACTTCGCCCTGGCCGGACATTGTTTAAACAGGTGGTGAATGTGGTAAACCACGTTATTGTATTATATTCACTGTGCTGTATTGTACATGCCTGGGCTTGTCCAGGCTGACTCCGCCTGTGGCTCCCCCTCCCGGGGCTCCTGTATAAAAGTGCCAAGTCTCCGCCTCCGGACCCAGTTCGGGTTCAGAAGCAGGAGACTTGCTGTTTAGTGTATTAAAGCCTCAGTTACGTTTATCACTCGTCGTCTATTATTGATGGTGTATCACACTCCCTCAGTAATGCGCTGGGACCGCCAGCATTACTTTTGTCCTCAAGTCTCTGGAATGGAGGTTGAGCGCACAGTCTTCTGATTCCGAAACCTGAGCCAAGTCTGACAGAAAATGTAGCGTTTCTTTTTCTGATCTACCTTGGTTTTATTTCCTCTCAATTGCTCCGCCCCCCTCCCCCCCACTTCATCTCCTGGATGCCCCCCTGATGGTACCATTCTGTTCACACCTACAGCCCTCCAACACTTTGCTCAAGTCTCCATTAATCAGACTGCTTCTCAACACTGGGGCTGGTTTAGCACAGGGCTAAATTGCTGGCTTTGAAAGCAGACCAAGGCAGGCCAGCAGTACGGTTCAATTCCCGTACCATCCTCCCCGAACAGGCGCCGGAATGTGGCGACTAGGGGCTTTTCACAGTAACTTCATTTGAAGCCTACTTGTGACAATAAGTGATTTTCATTTAATTCATTTCATTTCAAGTGGGTTCATCGCTCAATGGTGAGCTGGAGCAAGGGCTTGGTGATTTTAAAAATTGTTCCATGGAGTATGAGCATTACCAGCATTTGTTGCCCACTCGTACGTGCCCTGAGTGGCTTGCTAAGATTACTGTGCGTCTTGATTCACACATAGGCCAAACCAGGGAAGGATGGCAGATTACTGACATACATTGGTGAATCAGATCAGCATTTACAACAATCAAAGGTGGTTGTCACAGTCATTAACGCCAGATTTATATTCCATATTTATTAATTGAATTTAAATTCCACGTCCATGCCCCAAGAGCATTACCTTGGGCCTCTGGATTGCTAGTCCAGTGACATTACCACTACGCCCCACACATCTTACTTATCCCCTCCCAGCTGTTACTGAGTTAAATTCCAGGAACCCCAGCACTAAGGCCTGACTGACACCAGCTAACTGAGGCTGGACAATTGAACCCGAATGAGCTTCCTGGTCAACCAGCCTCAGTCCGACATTGAGTAGCAAGGAATGAAAGACAACTTCGGGATCTCCCAATGCACTTTTTGGCCACTGATTTGGCAGAAACAGGGCCCAGAGGCACTAGCCGCCACCTAGAGGAGCGGTCTGGCCCAGTCCAGTCCAGACCAGCCGCCAGAGCGGAGCGGCCGCACTCTGAGAGAACGTAAAGTGTGACATTACAGGAAAACCGATAACTGATTCCTTGGTGACTATTTTGCTTGTCTATCTTCAAAGCTCATGTAATTTAATAGCAGTTATAAGGTTTTATTAGTTATAAAGTTTACTAGCAGTAGTGAAGGTTATTGGAGTTTTTATGAATTATAAATTAATTATGAATAAATGTATTAACACATAATAAAGATAGCATGGCAGGTGATGTGTTATGACTGCAGAATGTGGGAGCTCCTGGATGCCAAAGCGATCCACGACAAGCACATTTACAGTGAGTGTCTGAAGCTGAAGGAGCTATGGATCAGAGTAATGGAGCAGGAGGCCGATCTGCAGACACGGCGGGTGCATCAGGGAGGGTGAACGCAAAATACTGTGGATGCTGGAGGCCTGAAGTAAACCCAGAAAGTTCAGGAAAACCTCAGCAGGTCTGTCAGCATCTGTGGAGAGAGAAAAGGGAACTAACGTTTTTGAGTGGGAAGCATAGATTGGTCTGCATGTGTTGGCATGGATGGGGTATGGGTCATTCCCAACCCCGACCAAAATCTTTAACTTCTGGGGCACCTCTCCTGGGTTTGCAGAGCCAGGAATTGTCCTGACTGTGCTACTGATCCAGGGAGTGAAAATTCAGGCCGAAAAGGTTTGAGCCAGGTCTTTCCGGAGTGAAGTTAGGAAACAAATACATATGGAAAGCTTCGTAGAAGTTCCAAACTCTTCAGCAAGCAGCGGTTGATGCCAGGGCAATTGTTGATGTAAAATCTGAGATTGGCAGATTTCTGTTGACTAAAGGTGTTCAGGTATACAGGGCAAAGGCTATATTGAGCTAGGCTACAGATCAGACATGGGGCGAAATTCTCCCCCAACGGCGGGATGCCCGCCGACTGGCGCCAAAGCCGGCGCAAATCAGACGGGCATCGCGCCGGCAAAAAGGTGCGGAAGTCTCCGCATCTTTGGCGGCCTAGCCCCAACATTGAGGGGCTAGGCCGACGCCGGAGGGATTTCCGCCCCGCCAGCTGGCGGAAATGGCGTTTGTTGCCCCGCCAGCTGGCGCGGAAATGCGGCGCATGCGCGGGAGCGTCAGCGGCCGCTGTCAGTTTCCCCGCGCATGCGCGGGAGCGTCAGCGGCCGCCGAAAGTTTCCCGCGCATGCGCAGTGGGGAGAGTCTCTTCCGCCTCCGCCATGGTGGAGGCCGTAGCGGAGGCGGAAGGGAAAGAGTGCCCCCACGGCACAGGCCCGCCCGCGGATCGGTGGGCCCCGATCGCGGGCCAGGCCACCGTGGGGGCACCCCCCGGGGTCAGATCGCCCCGCGCCCCCCCCCAGGACCCCGGAGCCCGCCCACGCCGCCTGGTCCCGCCGGTAAATACCAGGTTTGATTTACGTCGGCGGGACAGGCAATTCCTGGGCGGGACTTCGGCCCATCCGGGCCGGAGAATCCAGCGGGGGGTCCCGCCAACCGGCGCGGCTGGATTCCCGCCCCCGCCCAATCTCCGGGAGCGGAGACTTCGGCGGGGGCGGGGGCGGGATTCACGGCGGCCAACGGCCATTCTCCGACCCGGCGGGGGGTCGGAGAATGACGCCCATGATCTCATTGAATGGCAATAGAATGGGCCCAGGGGGATGTATTTCCTAATCCTGTTACTATGAACAGTATTGGTTGAAATTTCCAATTCCGATGCATCTGCTACTTCAGTTGAATAAAGAGTCTCTTTATCCTGCCTCTTACATGGTTGGAATATTTAATATTGTCCAACTTATGGGGCTGACATTTCAGATCCTGTGGAGGTAGGGAACAGAGGCAGATGGGCCCTGAAGATACCGGGTGCCGGTTAACATGCCAGCTTCCTGACCCTCCAGTTTTTCCAGAGACAGGTTTGGGATGAGCAGCACTCCCCTTCCTCGTATGGCCAACAGACCTCATTAAGAGCCTTGTGAACCTCACTTATAGAAGCCCGACTGGGATTGTCCAATTGACCTCCAGGTTCCCAATGTCCCTGGTGAAGTGCCCTCTCAGTTACTTAGCCTCCACTGCAGCCTGCTTTATTTTTCAAGCTGGGATGTCCCTAATAGGCCCTCCAGCTTCCAAGGCCCCACCTGCTACCCGTAATTGGACAGGGAACCTGTTTCCATGCCAATTAAGTGGTTGCCCCTGTGAAAATCCCAGGTCAGTAACCGCTTGCCCCAGCGATAGTTTTGGAACCCAGGAACAGACCCAACTTCTGATTCCCTTCACCAACCTGATCATTCTGCCCTTGTGGACTGTGTAATTTGTTGATGGGGGATAGACAAGGTGCTGGGATAGGAAGGGGGGAGGGAAATGGTAGGAAATCAAATTTTACACTGGGTGCATTCAGGGTGCGCGATGGGTAGGGATTGGGATGAAAACCCAGGTGGAGAACTCTGGGTGAGACCTGACCTGCTTTGACTCCTGGGTCTCATCTGAATAACCCCAATCTCTGTGTCCTGGCTGGAAATGGGAAATGGGGAATAAATGGTATCAGGTGTTCCGGGAATGACAGGAGCGGTCACCAGTATGACGTTAATATTGGAGAGTTCCTGAGGTGGGGGAGAAGATGCTGGCACGAGGACCAAGGATCAAAGGCAGGATGAAGAATCTCAGTAAACCTTGCAGAGCCCTGGGGGGGGGGGGGGGGGGGGGGGGATTTGCCTACTGTAGCTGGACAGCAAGGACTACTTTGTAAAGATAATTAAGTACTTAGCTTGGCCCGTTCACCATGCTGCAGCTGTTGGGAATTGGGCCCATACAGACCATCTGATTAGGGCAGTTCAAATTGTGTTGCAGTGCCAATTACATCATCAGCCTGCTCCATCTGACTGTAAGATAGATCCCTGCCTGCCTGGGGTGGGTGGCCTTTTGTGAGATAAGGAAGAATTGGGAAAACATTGGGAAAACAGTGTTATCCAGGCCCCCACCCCATGGCATTCCTTCACAATTTCCAACTGCGGGTAGCTAAAACTGAGTGAATAAATGTACAGTATTCCCATTTTGGTACCTAAATGGCCGTATCCTTATCCTGACACTTTGAGCATCAGCTCTAGAATCTCCAGCCGGGTGACAGCCTCTCCGCATTTACATAGCACCTTCAATATAGTAAAACAATCCAAGATGTTTCAAATAAGTGATCCAAAGCAGAGCCACGTGAGAAGGTGGCTGGCAGCCAAAAGCTTGATCAACGAGTTAGGTTTTAAGGGGCGCCTTGCAGGAGGAGAGAGAGGAAGAGAGGTTTAAGGAGGGAATTCCAGAGCTTAGGGCCAAGTCGTGGCTGCCAGGGATGGTGTGCAAGAGGGCAGAATTAGAGGAGTGCAGATATACCGAGGGTTGAAGGGCTGGTGGAGGTTATAGAGGTAGGGAGGGTCAAGGCTATACAGGGTTTGAAAGTGAAAGGCATTCGACCTAATGGGAAATTTGGATACAGCAAAGCCCAATAATGAATGGGTTAGTGGGCTAGGTGCCCAATTTCCTGTTTGCCAGCAATAAATTACTGATGGGTCTCTGGCATGAACAGTATTTGTTGATAGGTTTTCTGGACCTATATCATAGAATCCCCAGTGCAGAAGGCAGGCATTCGGCCCATTGAAACTACACTGACCCTCCAAAAGATCACCCTATCTAGGCCCATGCCTCTACCTATCCCGATAACCCCGTGAAAACCTTTTTGGACACTAAGGGTCAATTTAGCATGTCCATTCCACCTAACCTGCACATCTTTGGACTGTGGAAGGAAACTGGAGCACCCGGAGGAAACCCACACAGACACAGGGAGAGCATGTAAACTCCACACAGACAGTCACCCGAGGTCGGAATCGAACCCGGATCCCTGGTGCTGCGAGGCAGCAGTGCCAGCCCCTGTGCCACCGTGGTAAACATAGAGAGTGTTCTGTGTCAACAACAGGGATAGAATCTGCCCTGTTGGTCAGGAATGAGTTAGAAAGTTTGAGCTATGATTAGAAAATGTGTTTAAACAGCTCTATAGTAGCGCATGAGAGCAGTGTCAACACGTCATTGCATCCTCCGGATCTGTTGACTGTGAATCTGGCACATGTTGACTTTGAGTTGTAGAATAGGTAGGCAGGAAAAGCCAAAGTAACTGGGTTAAACTCCATATCTATATTGGCACATCAAGTTAGAAATAAATAGTGATGAAATGTTGCATATTTAGTGCTTTTGAAAATCAAAATGGGGGAAATGTGGTGAATCAAAATATGATTGCTTAAAACATTTATATTGTCTTTAATATAATTACCCGCTGCAAATTCCATCTTTGTAATGTATTTTCTTCTGCCTCGCTCTAGACAGGTTTAATGCATGCTGGGAACCATTGTCTGGCTGTGCTCCTGATGATAAACACCATGTCATAATGTAATGACAAATGTAATCATTGAAGGGAGCTGGGCTTTTGATAGCTTGGCTTTTTCGCCTTGTGGTATCATTGATTTATGTTACAATTCCACACTGGCTAGTTATGGAAACAGATTATTTTTCAATGTGTTAGTTATCATTCAGAATAGCAAATGGCCAGAAGCAGATTGCAGCGCTAATAGAGTTATCAGGATGGAATAGAATGAAACATTGTTTAACGTGATCTTAGCTCAAGTGCGAGAACGTTTTCCTGCTAGATCTTTCAAGCACAATTATGGCAGTTATTTTTCTTAATTAATTCCGCGGTTGCGGGTGTTAAAGGCCTTTATTGCCTTTCCCTAGTTGTCCTTGAGAAGGTGGTGGTGGAACGCCTCCTTGAACCGCAGCAGTCTTTGTGGTGAAAGTGCCCCGACCATGCTGTCAGGTATGGAGTTCCAGGATCTTGGAGGAACAGCCAATATATATTCAAGTCTGGATGGTGTGTGGATTGGAACAGAAATTGGAGAGGGGGTGACACAGAAACATAGAGAGTAGGAGGAGCCCATTCGGCCCTTCTAGCCTACTCTGCTATTCATTATGCTCATGGATGATCTTCTAACTCAACAGCCTAATCCTGCTCACCACCACCGTATCCTTTGATTCTCTTTGCCCCAAGTGTTGTATTTAACTGCTGCTTGAAAACATACAATGTTTTGGCCTCAACTACTTTCTGTGGTAGCAAATTCCACAGACTCACCACTCGCTGGGCGAAGAAATTTCTCCTCATCTCTGTCCTAAATGGTCTACCCCGTATCCTCAGTCTGTGACCCTGGTCCTGGGCAACCCCACCATCAGGACTATTGTCCTGCATCTACCCTGTCCAGTCCTGTTAGAATTTTCTATGAGATCCCCCCCCCTCCTCATTCTTCTGAACTCTAGCAAATACAATCCTAACCAAATCAATCTGACAGATCCAAGTGCCATTTTTCTGGAATTTGGTTAATATTCATAACTAGAAATATCAAGAAACAAACAAATACCTTCCTCCTGAAAACATTTCAGTTGAAACTAAAAGCTAAATGGTCATGGAAAAGCCCTCGGGCCAGGGCACATTCCTTGCTACTCCCACGGTGCATATAAATGCATTTGATTACCCTGATTAATCTGAAATAACATGGTGAATCCACGGCTGGAATGTGTTTGCACATTTGGGGAGAGTGAGCATAAAAAGGCACACGGGTCACGAACATCCGGCCTCATTACGCTCTCGCTCAAGTGAAATGAAGCCGGTGAATAGTGGGAGAGGACAATAATGAGAATCGTGATAGGCGCCAAACAGTTTGTGATACAACTGATCTGCTCCCATGGTGAAATCGGGATCTTGCGAGGCGAGAAACGAATTATCACCGCTTAAGCCCAATTTCCATCAAATTAACGGGGGCTATCCCATATCCAACGGCCTCCTGTCATTCAGCCGCCTCCCCAGCGAGTGGTCACGCTAGTGCTGATTGGTACTCCTTTTGAAAATCGTGAACCTGGCGGAAGGGCTTCTGTGGGGAGCCGAGGAGGTGAGTCGCCACCTTTGCTCACAGGCAAAAAACCCGGGGGTACTGGGATTGCCACCCCAGTGCTCGGGGTGAAGCTGGGGGGGGTGGGGGGACTCTCGGCTAGGAGTGGTGGACCCTCCGCAGGGGTGGGCTGCTAAAGGAGGGTGGGGGGGAGGCTCTGGAAGGCCAACCGGGGGGCAACCGCTTGCGGCACCACCATGCCAACCCCTGGATCGTTTACCTGTTCCGGGGGCCAACCCTTGTCACTGTCCACCTGCCCCACTGACCACCCATAGCTCCCGCCGAGGCCTCTGGCCGTGCAGCTGAAGGCTATTGCGAATAGGGAATTGCCAATCATGGTTAAGTGAGCACTTCATACAACCCAAGTGAATTCCCGGGGGTAGGCGGGCCATGTAGCAGGTGGGAGTCATTGCGTATACAGATTTATTTAACTTCCAGAGGACCCTCCCTGTGTTCGGCGCCTCTGTCGGAGGACAAATAAAAAATTCTCTTTGAAGCTGATGTCCCTGTAAGAAAGCAGCTTAATACCTAGTGACTTGCACTTGTGACTAACAGAGCCAAGAAGACCTTCAAAATAACCTTTCCTGCCATAGGTGAATTGATCCTTTCATCTTGGTCACTGAAATTTTCTTCAGATTTGTGCCACCAGTGTGGCTTTGGCCTTCTATACGTTGCACCAGGCAGCATCATTTGGCATTGTGCGTTGCACCAGGCAGCACCGTTTCCATGCATATCCAACTATGAGATGGAACCTGTTGTCCCCTATCTGGGACCTCTGTGTACACCTCAAATACTTTCCAGCTTTGCAGCTCTTGCATCTTTTATTAATTTATCAACTAATTTGTTGGAAGCCACTCAGACCTTGTGACTGTTTGGGCTTTCGTTCCTTGTGGCATTCTTAGTCCACACCATATTTCTTGTCCTTGTTAAGCTGCGCCATCTCTCCTGCCTTACATCTCTTTCTGGTCTGCTACTGCATGATCCTATTATGAGATTTTGTTTCAACAGTTCTTGATCTCTTCCTATGGGCATGTTCACAGCCAGATCTACCATCTGAAATGACACTACGTTTTTGCGCTTTCTATTTTTGTACTTCAAGTTCCCAACCATGGGCACAACTTCCTCCCCTTTATCTTGAATATTCAACCAATTTTTACATTTTCCAGTGATCTTCCCTACTCTACAAACGATAGTTACATCCCTTCACTGACTGGCCCCTTGTGACAAGTATGTCACTTTAGTGCCAACCTTTGGCAGTTGTCCTCTGGGGGCAAATAGCCTCATCTGGTTCCACAGAATTACTGTGTCCCTCTTCAGACACCCTGTCAATTTCCCCGATCTGGTCCTCATAATTCTGTAACGTATGTGCATGAGAAGTACCTGGCTCCTCAGCACTATAACCTATAATCTTTCCTGGACCTTTCAACTTATTAAATCCATCTCTTTTATAGTATGCCATGTCTCCCTGTTTGGAAACAGTTTCCGATGGCTGAACATTGCGCCAGAAAGCTCCCCGAATTGTTTCAGAGATTTCTTTTTTTTAAATTTAGAGTACCCAATTCTTTTTCTTTCCAATTAAGGGGCAATTTAGCATGGCCAATCCACCTACCCTGCACATCTTTTTGGTTTGTGGGGGTGAGATCCATGCAGATATGGGGAGAATGTGCAAACTCCATGTTATATTACCATTCATGGCAATATGTTGTGTTCTTTGTCTTTTCTTCCAGAATGATCCGATGTGTTGTTGACAAAGAATCCACCAATCAAAAGATTGAAACAAAACTAATTTATTGTAAAACTATTAATTAAATGAAGTTTGCATACTCTACTGAGCTACAGTTAATAATAAAGTAATATTGAATCTGTCGAGCAGTACTTAATAATCTAAATAGTCATTAACTACACTATGATCTAACCTTGTATTAACTCTGTCTAATCTAATCCTCTCCTAATGCTGTCGCCATGCTTTCTCCTAATCTACTCCCAAAATTCCCTCAGGATCTGACTTAACTACAGAGAAGCAGTAGCACCCTCTAGTGTTTAACTTACACATATATGGAATAATTAACCCTTCACTAACCTGTCTATATACGTATCATTACACTCCACACGGACAGTGACCCGGGGCCGGGATCAAACCCGGGTCCTCGGCGCCATGAGGCAGCAGTGCTAGCCACTGCACCACCGTGCTGCCCTCATAAGTTTCTGCTTTAAGGAATGCCTTCCTGCCCACGTGCAGTGCATTCAAATACTCAGAAAAGGTAAAGCTAATCTTAGTCCCCTCCCGGGCCGATTCCACATATTGTAGATGTACATCTGCTGTCTAATAGGGCACAAAGGAAGGACTCTGCGATCAGCACATTTCACCACTGGACTGAAACTTCTGGTTACAAAACAATGCTTTCTCTTTAGTCTATATCTGCCTCTTCTTCAGAGTCTTGTGTCTCGTGTTTGGTTTCAAACACCGTATTATATCTCTTCGGACAGTTTATTGCATGATGGAATTTTGAATTGCACCTAAAACATCGATTGACCTGACCCTGGGCATTTCTGGGGTTCATTCTTCTGTTGAAATTTCCCAAATGATTCCTCTTGCCATAATTGTCAAAGGTGTTTAGACCACATTGATTTTAGTTCTAAATCTTCCTTCGTATTGGCACTTGTGACTTGTTTTTGGACCACTTAGCCACCCCGCTAACATAGAGTCTTCCATAATTTGTCTTAATGCCGATCAGTCCATTTGTGTCATGAATGCTGCCAGGAAAGAATGTTTGTCCAGGAACTGTTTTTAGAGCCTCTGACATTTGTTCTAACAGGATGTGCCTTTCTGCAAATTTAACTCCTACCAAAACCGGAAGCCTATCCATATTTGTAACTTTAGCACAGTTTAATAATTTGAATGCCATCACTGAGCTCCCTGCTTTTGTAATCTATGCCTCGATTGAGAAAGGCATGTGTCTCACACGCCTTTTTCACCATCCTATTAACCTGCCCTTCTGCCTTCAGAAATCTATGGACAAACCCGCCAAGGTCCCTTTGTTCCTCAGAACTTCCTAGTATCATGCCATTCATTGAATACTTCCTTGTCAAATGACTCCTTCCAAAGTGTATCGCCTCAGTGCTGAGAAACACATGGCTGATCAATGCAACTCACTTTGCATAAGGGGCCTCAGTGGAGAATGTGTAGCCGAGGCCACACACAGCCCCGTTTTGTACAACTGGGGACCTTCGCTTGCTATAACTCCCAAGTATAGCGAGAGATCTAAATGGAGATTTCTAAATGGTGTCCCAATCTCTGAGGTCCCCGAAGTGATCCCCTACCTCCAACCCCCCCCAGCACAAACGCACTATGTGAGGGTCCCTGCACCTCCATGCATCAACAAAATGCCAGCTTGGCATCCTATCAGTGCCCATGCCAGTTGACAGTGCCAGGCTGTCACCCAGGTGCTACTGCCAGGGTGCCTGGCTGGCACCAACCGTGCCACAGCATCACCTTGCCCAAAGGGCATCCAGCTGGGAGCCTCCGATCTCCTGGGAGACCCCATGAGTGCCGTTTTGTCTGGTCCCTGTTTGTGGGGACCAATGCTGAACAGTCCTCGCCACAGGTCTCTGAGGCGAAGGGGATAAGTCCCAAAGCCTCGGGTACCTCGGAATTCTGCACATTAGAGTGAGACTAACTGACTCGCTCTAATACGCACATTTGCCAAAAGGTGCGGGATTTACATCGCAACGTTTCGCGAGATCCAATGCGTTACGAGCCGGGTAGTTCCCGGGAGCGGGGCCTCCCGGCTTCTATCAGCCACGCCGCGTGTGGCGAGCTGCTTTTCGTGTGCAGCGTAGTCATTGGACCATGCCCAAACAGTCATCCAGACTCGAAACGTGAGCTCCCTTCTCTCTCCACAGATGAACAAAGAACAAAGAACAAAGAAATGTACAGCACAGGAACAGGCCCTTCGGCCCTCCAAGCCCGTGCCGACCATACTGCCCGACTAAACTACAATCTTCTACACTTCCTGGGTCCGTATCCTTCTATTCCCATCCTATTCATATATTTGTCAAGATGCCCCTTGAATGTCCCTGTCGTCCCTGCTTCCACTACCTCCTCCGGTAGTGAGTTCCAGGCGCCCACTACCCTCTGCGTAAAAAACTTGCCTCGTACATCTACTCTAAACTTTGCCCCTCTCACCTTAAACCTATGGCCCCTAGTAATTGACCCCTCTACCCTGGGGAAAAGCCTCTGACTATCCACTCTGTCTATGCCCCTCATAATTTTGTATACCTCTATCAGGTCGCCCCTCAACCTCCTTCGTTCCAGTGAGAACAAACCGAGTTTATTCAATCGCTCCTCATAGCTTATGCCCTCCATACCAGGCAACATTCTGGTAAATCTCTTCTGCACCCTCTCTAAAGCCTCCACATCCTTCTGGTAGTGTGGCGACCAGAATTGAACACTATACTCCAAGTGTGGCCTCACTAAGGTTCTATACAGCTGCAACATGACTTGCCAATTCTTATACTCAATGCCCCGGCCAATGAAGGCAAGCATGCCGTATGCCTTCTTGACTACCTTCTCCACCTGTGTTGCCCCTTTCAATGACCTGTGGACCTGTACTCCTAGATCTCTTTGACTTTCAATACTCTTGAGGGTTCTACCATTCACTGTATATTCCCTACCTGCATTAGCCCTTCCAAAATGCATTACCTCACATTTGTCCGGATTAAACTCCATCTGCCATCTCTCCGCCCAAGTCTCCAGACAATCTAAATCCTGCTGTATCCTCAGACAGTCCTCATCGCTATCCGCAATTCCACCAACCTTTGTGTCGTCTGCAAACTTACTAATCAGACCAGTTACATTTTCCTCCAAATCATTTATATATACTACAAAGAGCAAAGGTCCCAGCACTGATCCCTGTGGAACACCACTGGTCACAGCCCTCCAATGAGAAAAGCATCCCTCCATTGCTACCCTCTGCCTTCTATGGCCTAGCCAGTTCTGTATCCACCTTACCAGTTCACCCCTGATCCCGTGTGACTTCACCTTTTGTACTAGTCTACCATGAGGGACCTTGTCAAAGGCCTTACTGAAGTCCATATAGACAACATCTACTGCCCTACCTGCATCAATCATCTTAGTGACCTCCTCGAAAAACTCTATCAAGTTAGTGAGACACGACCTTCCCTTCACAAAACCATGCTGCCTCTCACTAATACGTCCATTTGCTTCCAAATGGGAGTAGATCCTGTCTCGAAGAATTCTCTCCAGTAATTTCCCTACCACTGAAGTAAGGCTCACCGGCCTGTAGTTCCCGGGATTATCCTTGCTACCCTTCTTAAACAGAGGAACAACATTGGCTATTCTCCAGTCCTCCGGGACATCCCCTGAAGACAGCGAGGATCCAAAGATTTCTGTCAAGGCCTCAGCAATTTCCTCTCCAGCCTCCTTCAGTATTCTGGGGTAGATCCCATCCGGCCCTGGGGACTTATCTACCTTAATATTTTTTAAGACACCCAACACCTCGTCTTTTTGGATCACAATGTGACCCAGGCTATCTACACCCCCTTCTCCAGACTCAACATCTACCAATTCCTTCTCTTTGGTGAATACTGATGCAAAGTATTCATTTAGTACCTCGCCCATTTCCTCTGGCTCCACACATAGATTCCCTTGCCTATCCTTCAGTGGGCCAACCCTTTCCCTGGCTACCCTCTTGCTTTTTATGTACGTGTAAAAAGCCTTGGGATTTTCCTTAACCCTATTTGCCAATGACTTTTCATGACCCCTTCTAGCCCTCCTGACTCCTTGCTTAAGTTCCTTCCTACTTTCCTTATATGCCACACAGGCTTCGTCTGTTCCCAGCCTTTTAGCCCTGACAAATGCCTCCTTTTTCTTTTTGACGAGGCCTACAATATCACTCGTCATCCAAGGTTCCCGAAAATTGCCGTATTTATCTTTCTTCCTCACAGGAACATGCCTGTCCTGTATTCCTTTCAACTGACACTTGAAAGCCTCCCACATGTCAGAAGTTGATTTGCCCTCAAACATCCGCCCCCAATCTATGTTCTTCAGTTCCCGCCTAATATTGTTATAATTAGCCTTCCCCCAATTTAGCACCTTCATCCTCGGACCACTCTTATCCTTGTCCACCAGTACTTTAAAACTTACTGAATTGTGGTCACTGTTACCAAAATGCTCCCCTACTGAAACATCTACCACCTGGCCGGGCTCATTCCCCAATACCAGGTCCAGTACCGCCCCTTCCCTAGTTGGACTGTCTACATATTGTTTTAAGAAGCCCTCCTGGATGCTCCTTACAAACTCCGCCCCGTCTAAGCCCCTGGCACTAAGTGAGTCCCAGTCAATATTGGGGAAGTTGAAGTCTCCCATCACCACAACCCTGTTGTTTTTACTCTTTTCCAAAATCTGTCTACCTATCTGCTCCTCCATCTCCCGCTGGCTGTTGGGAGGCCTGTAGTATACCCCCAACATTGTGACTGCACCCTTCTTATTCCTGATTTCTACCCATATAGCCTCACTGCCCTCGGAGGTGTCCTCTCGCAGTATAGCTGTGATATTCTCCCGAACAAGTAGCGCAACACCGCCTCCCCTTTTACATCCCCCTCTATCCCGCCTGAAACATCTAAATCCTGGAACGTTTAGCTGCCAATCCTGCCCTTCCCTCAACCAGGTCTCTGTAATGGCAACAACATCATAGTTCCAAGTAGTAATCCAAGCTCTAAGTTCATCTGCCTTACCCGTAATGCTCCTTGCATTAAAACATATGCACTTCAGGCCACCAGACCCGCTGTGTTCAGCAACTTCTCCCCGTCTGCTCTGCCTCAGAGCCACACTGTCCCTATTCCCTAGTTCTCCCTCAATGCGCTCACCTTCTGACCTATTGCTCCCGTGCCCACCCACCTGCCATACTAGTTTAAACCCTCCCGTGTGACACTAGCAAACCTCGCGGCCAGGATATTTCTGCCTTTCCGGTTTAGATGCAACCCGTCCATTTTATACAGGTCACACCTGCCCCGGAAGAGCTCCCAGTGGTCCAGATAACGGAAACCCTCCCTCCTACACCAGCTGTTTAGCCACGTGTTTGTCTGCTCTATCTTCCTATTTCTAGCCTCACTGGCACGTGGCACAGGGAGTAATCCCGAGATTACAACCCTCGAGGTCCTGTCTTTTAACTTTCTGCCTAGCTCCCTGAACTCCTGCTGCAGGACCTCATGCCCCTTCCTGCCTATGTCGTTAGTACCAATATGTACAACGACCTCTGCCTGTTTGCCCTCCCCCTTCAGGATTCCCTCTACCCGTTCGGAGACATCCTGGACCCTGGCACCAGGGAGGCAACATACCATCCTGGAGTCTCTTTCACGTCCACAGAAGCGCCTATCTGTGCCCCTGACTATAGAGTCCCCTATTACTATTACTCTTCTGCGCTTTGACCCTCCCTTCTGAACATCAGAGCCAGCCGTGGTGCCACTGCTCTGGCTGCTGCTGTTTTCCCCTGATAGGCTATCCCCCCCGACAGTATCCAAAGGGGTATATCTGTTCGAGAGGGGGACAACCACAGGGGATTCCTGCACTGACTGCCTGCCCTTTCTGGTGGTCACCCATTTCTCTGCCTGCACCTTGGGTGTGACCACATTTACATAACTGCGATCTATGACGCTTTCCGCCACCTGCATGCTCCTAAGTGCATACAATTGCTGCTCCAACCGAACCATGCGGTCTGTGAGGAGCTGCAGTTGGGTGCACTTTCTGCAGATGAAGCCATCCGGGACGCTGGAAGCCTCCCGGACCTGCCACATCTCACAGTCAGAGCACAGCACCCCTCTAACTGACATTGCGTCAATTAATTAAAATTAAAATTTGTCTTTTTTTTTTAAAATACTTTTTTTTTAAATTGCAAAGTTACTGTCAACTATCTGTTTCCTAGCACTAGATTTCTAATAGAAATGCGATAGCTAACTATAATATTCTCCGATCTCTGGCTTAGATATCCTCTAAATTATAATTAAATTATTATGTTTAATTAGTTCCCAAATACTCAAATTTTTTTTTTTTTTTAAATTTAGGTTAGAATCCCAACCAGCCACTCAGGTCACAGCTTTTGTGATGTCACTTCAGTTTCCCCCCCGACACACACAATTTGAAAAAAGGTATAAAAGTAAAAATCACTTACTTACCTTCTGAGTGTCTGAGATATTCTCAGGTTCTCTCGCTGACAGAGACTGCTCCTCCACCTCCGATCCTTGACCTGCACAATGCTAATAATATAATAATATAATATGGCACTTACCTTACACCAATGGGTCTTATTATTAGGTTAGAGGAGGAGGGCGGGTGGGAGACACTACACGTGTAGTGTCTCGGGTTTCCTCTCCACCAGAATTTATTGGTTGGGGGGGGGGGGGGGGGGGACTTGCCAGAGGTCGAACTTCCGGTTCCCGCCTTATATAAAAACAAATAAAACAGAAAAGAAGAACAGACACGGGACCAGGTAAGGCTTTTTAAATACACTACTCACCTCCCAGAAGGCCCCTGCGCACCGTTGCCGCCGAAATCCAAAAGCCTGCTCCTGTAAAGGTAAGAGCTTTTTAAATACACTACTCACCTCCCAGAAGATGCTGTCAGACCTGCTGAAATTGTCCACAATTTTCTGTTTTTGTTTCAGATTCCAGCATCCACAGTCTTTCGCGTTTTATTACAAAACAATTGGTGACAGGAATTAGGGCAATAAACACTAAGCAGAAGTTCACTGTTACATTTTGGAGAGCTCAGGGCAGTTTCAAAGGAAAAATGAGGAAGACTACAAGACTGGTTCATTCTATTTTATTTATTAACATTTAACCTGCTATCAATCCAAAAATGTACTGATATTCGTACAAAAGACAGACAAACTAGATGAATTATTGGCAACGGTGTTGTCCGTTGATGCAGAAGATTTATTCATAAGCATGCAGGATGGCTGCTGGTGAATATTTAGTGGTTCCCATGGGAGACCTTTTCTTTGATTTGGTTCTGCTTGCCAGAATCTACAGTATTTGAAGATTCCTTCAGTGCCCCCATGACTGACACCTTGTAGTTTCTGAAGTAATTACATTAGCCGAATTCAAGGCCATTTGAGCTGCCTTAAAGATGAGCAACCAGAGAGAAACTTTTTATCGGACAAACCAAGGTATTTTGGATGGTTGCCCGGGGCCATGTGTCAACATAACAAATATTTCTACTTGTTACTTCACTTCAACAGTTTGAAATGGACATCTTCGTTTGCAACTAACTGTGCTCTGAGAGAATCCGAGTCCAGGAACTGTTCTTAAT
This sequence comes from Scyliorhinus torazame, assembly GCF_047496885.1. Taxonomy (NCBI): domain Eukaryota; kingdom Metazoa; phylum Chordata; class Chondrichthyes; order Carcharhiniformes; family Scyliorhinidae; genus Scyliorhinus; species Scyliorhinus torazame. The sequence goes on from NC_092723.1 coordinate 167,139,380, forward strand.
CCAGGAGTAAAGTGAAAATGGCACTCAAAAATGACTCCTGAATGGGTAGCACTGGGAATGGAAAAGTTGTTGCACCCAGCGTGGTTAAGGTTTGAGGACAGGGCCCTTTGTCGGGGCACGGTTGAGGAGCTGTTTGCTCACAACATGGCAAGTGTCCCTTTATTTCCCATTACCAAGTGCAAAATGAAAACAATTTTGTTGAAAATATCTCATGATTGAACTCAATCGTGATTGACTGTCCCAATGATGAATGAATGATTTGCCAGGACGACAGAATCATACAGCGTAGAAAGAGGCCATGTGGTCTTTTGTGCCTGTTCTGGCTCTTTGAAAGTGTTGTCCAATAAGTCAAATTCCCCAGTAATTAATATTCGATACTTACATTTGAAATGCTTGATTCTCTTCAATTCTTTGGCAAAACAAATTGCCGGTTTTTCTGGACCTCCGAGGCTTTCTTTGTTTTTTTATTGTTGTTGTCATCTTGTCATAATCTTTATGTAAAGGGTGGAATTTTCTCAAAAAAGGCAGAGTGATGCAGCAGACGGGGAAATCAGTGAGGAGGCCGCCAGCCCCAAAGGCAATTCTGCTGTATTGTTTGGGAACTAAATGCACATCTATCTATTTTTCTCTGCACCATCTGTGCACTGTGACTACATTCTTGAACAATCTCACTGAGGTTTTTTCGCAGCACCTCTAAGCTCACAACCTCTCCCTCCTGGAAGAGCAACAGTGTCTTTTGTTTTATTTGTTCACGGGATGTGGGCGTCGCCGGCTGTGCCAGCATTTATAGCCCATCCCTAATTGCCCTTGAGGGGGAAGTTAAGAGTCAACCACATTCCTGTGGGTCTGAAGTCCCATGTAGGTCAGGCCAGATTTCCTTCCCTAAAGGATATTCGTGAACCAGATGGGTTTTTACGCCAATCGACAATGGCTTCATGGTCACCTTTAATACTTCTGTAATTCCAGATTTTTTTTATTGAATTCAAATTTCAACATCTGCAGTTGCGGGGTTTGAACCTGGGTCCCTAGAGCATTACTCTGGGTCTCTGGTTTACTAATCCATTGACAATACCACTACGCCATCGCTTCTCCGTCACCTGAAAAGGGAAACACAGCAGCCATATTGTTAGGGAAAACTCCAAGGGGCAGACTCCATGATTTCATGCTGGTCGGATGGGCTCTGGATAACACCCCAGCCCCCCCCCCCAGAACACCAAACTCCCCCTCACCGACCTGACCTCCTCCACAGAATATCCACTCATGCATTTGGATTTATTGTCACGTGTACCGAGGTACAGTGAAAAGTATTGTTCTGTGTACAGTCCAGGCAGATCACTCCAGACATGACAAAACATAGGACATATGATAAATACACAATGTAAATACATAGACATGGACATCGGGTGAAGCATACAGAGCGCAGTACTACTCAATAGAGAATATCCCCTCCCCCACCAAACCAGGAGCACCCCCAGCACTGCCCCAGCACTGCTTGGGGATACTGATGTTCAATGTCAGGAGGCGAGAATGGAAAATCCTGCCGGCATAAACCGCGCTTTGGGACTCCTGCACCCACTGCCAAACCTGACCCCCCAAAATGGGAGCAAAAAATCCCCCACCCCCCACCAAAGGTTGTAAAGGTGAGGCATTGCAGTTAGTGCAATAAATGCAACACCCACTTCCCCTCAACTGCCCCCATATGCCCACCATCATCCCGGACTCTCAAACCATGCATATCGATGGAATTTCAGTGTTTGGAATTAACTATAGGGTGGGAAGTTTAGACCAATGGTTCACAACCTTTTGGCACACTTTTCTATATAAGTTTTGAGGCACATGGACTCCTCCTATTTTCTCCAACAGAACTGCCCGCTCGCAAAAACCTTTTATCTATAAAACCTCCTAAAAGCTTGTCAAGCCACCATTCGATACATTTTTCATTAGTTTAAGAAGTTTACAATGAAAGCATGAGCTTCCTTAACTTGCATGTCAAATACAATATTGGAGCCTGATTCTCCTTGTCTTAACTTTATTGCTTCCTGTTTCTTACCTCTGTCTTCTTCCCGATTGGGAACATTGTTTTTCTTTACTTCCCCCTATCTTCTCTCCTTTTTCTTTTCAATCTCTCCCTGTCTCCCTCTCCCTGTCTCCCAGGCTTTTGCGCCCTTTTTGCGTATTTGCTTGTTGCGCAGGTGCATGGGGCCTTTGCCTTCAACTCCGTGATCGGCATCTTCAATTCCCAAAGAAGCTGGGATCTCCTGTGCGTAGGTCAGCCAGGAAAGGGCTGCACATGCGCGCTTCAGAATGTTTTATCTTGGTAATCTGAACCGTGCATGCGGAGGCCGGGAAAGGGTCAGTTCTGATTTTTTACTTTGGTCACGCGCACGTGCCTAACCGATGTTAAAAATTGCGAGCCGCTCCTGTGAGGCCAGTTATCAGCTGGCATGTGCGTGGGAGGCCCAAAGGCATCGGGACTTGGAGATGCCAACCGCAAGAGCTGAAAATGAAGATTAGGGGCCAGATTCTCCGGTCCTCCAGCTTTGTGTTTCTTGGCGGCATGCCATTTGCTGGCAGTGGGATTCTGTGTTCCCGCCGTGGTCAATGGGATATGAAGACACCCCAAGCCACCGGGGAAACCGCAGCCGGGCGTCCCCTGCCTACAGAGAATCCCAACAGCCAGATAATTCCCGCTTAGATTTAGTTTATTTGTAATCATTGGGCGCAGTGATTAGCACTGAGGACCCGGGTTCGATCCCGGCCCCGGGTCACTGTCCGTGTGGAGTTTGCACATTCTCCCCATGTCTGCGTTGGCTTCACCCCCACAACCCAAAGATGTGCAGGTTCGGTGGATTGGCCATGCTAAACTGCTCCTTAATTGGGAAAAAAAATTGGGTACTCTAAATTTATTTTAAAAAATAACGTGTGATCATTTTGAACCTTATTTGGCGGCTTCTTCACGGCACAGCAATCTGCCGTGGCTCGCCGGTTGAGAACCTCTGGTTGAGACAAGATTTTTATGCAACAGGACATCACGTGGAAGAGAGGATGGCCAGAGCTGATGTTTCAGTGAGAAGTGTTCTAATAGCCATCATTAAGAACAGCTTGATATAAAATTCCTACTTATCTTCCATCTTGAGCAGTGATCACTGTGTCATTAAGCCACCTTCTACTTTGTGGTCATAAATATTTCACTTTTGTTGGAATATTTGAATTAAATTATAATCTGCTGAAAACATTTCGCTGGTGTTATGATTTTTCAATGCAACAAATCTTTGATGTCTTTTCCGAGATATTCCTTTCCTTCTTGTATAATTTCCCTTCTCTCCAGGCACCTGATCATGTTTTTTTTATTACTTGTAAAGTTTTTAATTAAATGGGTTATTTTGTGCACCAGACTTAAATTAGTGGAAACTGGGGTGACCCAGTTGGTGACACCCGAGTGACTGACTGGCAAGGTTGTGGATTCAAGTCCAGAACTTGAGCACGGGAATCAAGACTGCCTCTCTGATGCAGTACTAAAGGAGTGCTGCACTGTCAGAGGTGCTGTCATTCATTAAACCAAGGCCTGTCTGCCCTTGCAGGTGGGCATAAAAGAACGCACAGCATCATTTTGAAGAGCAGGGGTGTTATCTATTCCTAGTGTCCTGGTCAATTTATTCCTCAGCCAACATAACTAACAAAACAAATTTTCTGGTCATCATCATATTACTGTTTGTGGGAGTTTGCTGTGCACAAATTGGCTGCTGTGTCACTTCTCAGGCAATGGAGGCACCCGTTGCCCTAATAAGCTTAGAAGGTGCTGCTGAAGAAACCTCGGTGAGATTGTTCACAGTGTAGCCACAGTGCACAGATGGTGAAAAAAAAAGATTGACGCGCATTTATATAGCACCTTTTTCACAATTGCTGGACGTCTCAAATTGCTTTGTAGCCAATGAAAAGCTTTTTGCTCGAAGTCACAGTTGTAATGTAGGAAATGCACACAGCTCGCCCCCACAACGAGCAATGTGATGATGACCGGATAATCTGCTTTTTTGGTGATACTGATTGAGGGATAATTATTGGCCAGCGCGCCAGGAAGGACGTCCCTGGGATCTTTTACACGCATCCGGACAAGCCTCAGTTTAGCATTTCACCCAAAAGACAGTGGGCAGGATTTTCCGACTTTTCCTGCCGTCGGGATCCCCTGGTCCCACCGACGGTGACCCCATCCGCGGGCTGCCTGATGATGGCGGAGGGTGCGAACAATAGGGAACCTCATTGATGGAGGCTGGCCTGGAATATCTTGCTGCCGGTCAAGGGCCAGCCGCCTCCGTAAAACACGCCACGGGGGTGCAGATGATCCCGCCCAGCATCTCCAACAGTGTGGTGTTTTCTCTGTTTCGCACTGGGGTGTCAGCCTTGATTTCTGTGCTCAAGCCCTGGAATGGGACTTGAACCCAGAACTTTGCAACTCCAAGGCAAGAAGGCCACCATCTGAGGCACGACTGATGCACATGATCAGTTGAATGGGGATACTGACCAAGTGGACCCCTACGACCTCGATAGTGCCAAGCTGCTTGATTCAGCTCATCAACACGAGGTTTGGCGGAACATATACTCCAAATAAGTCATCTCCCTTGCAGAATTCCACTCAAGCACCTTCCAATTGAGCTTGACAAGGCATTAGCGAACAAAATTAACATTTCCCTTTTCCTGTTGGATCACACTTCAGCTTCGGAAAACCCAAGGGCAACTTTTCCATGTTAACGCGCTATTAATTCTGAAATTGACTTTGTATGGAGAAGCCTTTTTCGCACTTAGCTAACTTCTCATTAAAAAGTGCCTCCAAGTGAATGAGTTTTATGTGAAACCAATTTCAAAAGTTGGCAGAAGATGTGCTAATTGCTCTTGACAGTATTGAATGCGAGTGTGGTTTAACCCTGCAAAACTTATGTAATGATGGCATTCTGTTAAGCTTTCAGAAAAATAAAGTGTAAGTGTCATATTGCTTGCAGCCAGACTGATATGCTCATGTTTGCTGCTGAAGCAGATGGGTAGTATACAAGATTGTTTCAGATCTGCTAAGTTATGTCCCTGGTCAGTTACTTCCTGCTTCAACCATGAGATGACATTTGTGTTCATTTATACATAAAATAGGAAAGCTCGGAATGAGAAAAGGCTATTCCACTAATTTTATTTTTTTTAAACGCATTTTATTCAAACTTGTATCAAAGTAGGTTACAGCAAATAAACACCTCAGGAAAGATTCTCCCCAACAATCAACTATATAGTTTGTACAGATTTTTCTCCTTTTTCACCTCCTCCCTCCCATCACCCCCCCCCCCCCCCCCCCCCCCCTGTGACAAACAGCTCCTCAAACACGGTCACAAACATCCCCCACCTTTTCTCAAACTCCCCTGCTGAGCCCCTTAACTCATACTTTAGCTTCTCTAACCGCAGGAAGTCATACAGGTCACCCAACCATGCTGCTACCCCCGGTGGCGATGCCGACCGCCACTCCAGCAAAATTTGTCGCCGTGCAATCAGAGAGGCGAAGGCCAAGACATCGGCCGTCCTCCTCTCCATGAGCTCCGGCTTCTCTGAAACCCCAAATATCGCCACCAAAGGGTCCGGGTCCACTCCCTCCTCCACTATCCTGGCTAAGGCCGCGAACACTCCCGCCCAGACTCTTCCCAATTTTTCACAACCCCAAAACATGTGCCTGTGATTCGCTGGCCCCCGCCCACATCTCTCACACTCATCTGCTACCCCATGAAAGAACCCACTCATTCTCGCCCGAGTCATTTGCACCCTGTGCACCACCTTAAACTGTATCAGACTCATCCTTGCACAAGAGGAGGTCCCGTTTACCGTTCGCAGTGCCTCACTCCATACTCCCCAATTGATGTCCATTCCCAACTCCGCTTCCCATTTCTCCTTGATCTTCACCACCCGCTCACCTCCCTGCTACCCCAGACACTTATATATATCCCCAATTCTTCCCTCCCTTCCACATCCGGAAGCAGCAGTTGCTCCAGCAGGGTGTATCCCGGCAATCTAGGGAACCCCTTCCAGACCTTTCGTGCAAAGTCCCTAACCTGTAGATACCTGAACTCACTACCTCTCGGCAGCTCTACCCTCTCCCTTAGCTCCTCCAGACTGGCGAACCCTTCCTCCAAATACAGATCCCTCACCTTGACCAGCCCCACTTCCCTCCACCTCCTGTATACACTATCCACCCCCCTGGCTCAAGCCCATGATTCTCGCACAGCGGCGTTAGCACCGACATCCCTTCCACCCTAAAATGCCTCCTCAGCTGATTCCATATCTTCACCGTGGACTGCTCCACCGGGCTCCCTGAATACCTATTCGGAGCTATTGGCAATGCTGCCGTCACCATAGCCCTCAAACTAGACCCCTTACAAGATTCCTCCTCCATCCTAACCCACTCTACCCCTTCTCCTTCCCACCACCACCGCACCATGTCCACATTCGCCGCCCAATAATAATGAAGCAATTTTGGCAACGCCAACCCCCCCTGCTGCCTCTGTAGCAGGGTCCTCCCCACCCTCGGCACCTTCCCCGCCCATACACAAGGTCAGAGGTGATTGTGTCCACTTTCCGAAAAAAGGCCTTTGGTATAAAGATCAGGAGACCCTGAAAGATAAACAAGAACTTCGGCAGAATATTCATTTTCTCCACTTGGACCCTCTCTGCCAACGTTAAGTGCAGTGTATCCCACCTCTTAAGATCCTCCCTGGCTTCCTCCACCAGCATCTTTAAGTTCCACTTATGGAGCCCCGTCCATTCCCTCGCTACCTGGCTCCCCAAATACCTAAACCTATCCCTCGCTACCGTAAATGGCATGCCCCCTAAATGAGCTTTTCCCTACATTCAGCTTGTATCCCGAGAACCCTCCAAACCTCCCCAACAGGCCCATAATCCTTCCCATACTCTCCAATGGATCCGAAACATACAGCAAGAGGTCATCGGCATAGAGTGACACCCGATGCTCCCTCTGTCCTCTCATTATCCCCTGCCACTCTGCCAACCCCCTGAGAGCCATTGCCAATGGCTCTATGACCAGCGCAAACAGCAGCGGCGACAGCGGGCACCCCTGCCTCGTACCCCTGTGTAAGTCAAAGCTTTGTGAGCTCATATCATTCGTCCTCCCCCTCTCTCTCCTTGATCCTCATGTGGGACAAGGATCCCCTGCAATGTGGGTCTTACAGACCGATTTCCTTGCTAAATGTAGATGCCAAGATGCTGGCGAAGGTCTTAGCAACGAGGATTGAGGATTGTGTGCCGCTGATCATCCATGAAGATCAGACGGGGTTTGTGAAGGGGAGGCAGTTGAACGCGAATGTGCGGCGCTTTTGAACATTAACATTAACATGCCGGCGAGGGAGGGGGGCGCGGAGATAGTGGTGGACGCTGAGAAAGCCTTCGATAGGGTAGAGTGGGGGTACCTGTGGGAGGTGCTGAAGAGGTTCGGGTTTGGGGAGGGGTTTGTCAGGTGGGTTAGGCTGTTGTATGAGGTCCCGATGGCCAGTGTGGCCGCAAACAGGAGGAGGTCCGAGTACTTTCGGTTGCACCGAGGGACGAGACGGGTGTCCCCTGCCCCCCTGCTCTTCGCACTGGTGATTGAACCCCTGGCTATGGCACTGAGAGAGTCGAGGAACTGGAGGGGGTTGGTGCGGGGTGGGGAGGAGCATAGGGTGTCACTTTATGCGGACGACCTGCTGCTGTATGTGGCGGACCCGGTGGGAGGAATGCCAGAGGTAATGAGGATTCTTAGGGAATTCGGGGACTTTTCGGGGTACAAGCTCAACATGGGGAAGAGTGAGCTGTTCGTAGTTCATCCAGGGGACCAGGAGAGGGGGATTGGCGAGCTCCCACTAAAAAAGGCGGAGAGGAGCTTCAGGTATCTGGGAGTCCAGGTGGCCAGGAATGGCCAGGAGCTGGGGGGCCCTGCATAGGCTTAATTTTACAAGGCTGGTGGAGCAAATGGAGGAGGAGTTCAAGAGGTGGGACGCGTTGCCGCTGTCCTTGGTGGGTAGGGTGCAGTCAATCAAAATGACAGTGCTCCCTAACGTTTTTGTTCCTGTTCCAGTGCCTCCCCGTGTTTATCCCGAAGGCTTTTTTCAGGCGGGTTAACAGGAGTATACTGGGGATTGTGTGGGCGCGAGGGACTCCGTGGGTGAGAAGGGTGTTCCTGGAGCGGAGTAGAGATGGGGGGGGACTGGCGCTGCCCAACATCTGCGGATACTACTGGGCCGTCAATGCGACGATGGTGCGCAAGTGGGTGATGGAGGGGGAGGGGCCACATAGAAGAGGCTGGTGACGGCATCTTGTGTGGGTACGAGTCTGGGGGCGCTGGCAACGGCGCCGCTGCCACTCCCTCCAAGGAGGTATATCACGAGCCCGGTGGTGGTGGCTGCCCTCAAAATTTGGGGGCAGTGGAGGCGGCACAGGGGGGAAGTTGGGGCCTCGGCGGGGACCCCATTACGGGGAACCACCGGTTCGCCCCAGGAAGAACAGGTGGAGAGTTTTCGGGGTGGCACAGGGCAGGGATACGAAGGTTGGGGGACCTGTTTGTGGATGGGAAGTTTGCGAGCCTGGGTGAGCTGGAGGAGAAGTACGGGCTCCCCCCCGGGGAACACCTTCAGGTACTTACAGGTAAGGGCGTTTGCCAGACGGAAGGTGGCGGAATTCCCGCGGCTACGGCCACACACAGTACAGAACAGGGTGCTCTCAGGGGGGTTGGTAGGAGTGGGGAAGATCTCGGAAACTTACCAGGTGATGCAGGAGGAGGAGGCCTCGGTGGTGGAGATAAAAGGTAAGTGGGAGGAGGCGTTGGGAGAGGAAATTGAGGAAGGGACATGGGCAGACGCCCTGGGGAGGGTGAACTCTTCCTCATCGTGCGCGAGGCTCAGCCTCATACAGTTTAAGGTGCTGCACAGGGCACACATGATCGGGACAAGGATGAGTCGGTTCTTTGGGTGTGAGGACAGGTGTGTTAGGTGCTCAGGGAGCCCAGCAAACCACACCCATATGTTCTGGGCATGCCCAGCGCTGGAGGAATTTTGGAAGGGCGTAGTGAGGATGGTGTCGAGGGTGGTAGGATCCAGGGTCAAGCCGGGCTGGGGGCTCGCAATATTTGGGGTGGCAGAGGAGCCGGGAGTGCAGGAGGCAAAAGAGGCCGGAATTCTGGCCTTTGTGTCCCTGGTAGCCCGGCGAAGGAGTCTTCTTCAGTGGAAGGATGCAAGGCCCCCAAGCGTGGAATCCTGGATCAACGCTATGGCGGGGTTTCTTAAGTTGGAGAGGGTGAAATTCACCTTGAGAGGGTCGGTACAAGGGTTCTTTAGGCGGTGGCAACCGTTCTTAGACTTCCTGGCTGAGCGGTAGACATTGGTCAATGGCAGCAGCAGCCGGGGGGGTTGGGGGGGGGGGGGGCACTTTACTTTTTTGTTTTTGTTATTTACACTGGAGGGTCTGAGGGGTTGTATATACCTGTTGTATTAAGTCGGGGTGTTAATGTTAATTTATTATTTATGTACAGGGGGAGGGGGGTATGCAGGGTTGTTTTTCTGGACTGTGTTTTGTACTTAACCCTGTTGGGTTCCTTTTTCATTTTGTTATTGATATTTTATGAAAACCCTTTAATAAAAATTATTTTTTTAAAAAAGAACAAGGCCAACAACATGGGTTCAGTTCCTGTACCGGCTGAGGTTATTCACGAAGGACCCCGCCGCAACATTCAGCAGGCTCATTCCTCTTTGAAATAGCCTTCAGCTGTGAAGCTAGAAGCTGTTCACAGTCGAAGTGGGGTGAAATTGACTTTCGGGATAGAAGCCACCGCAGGGCTCTGTCCTGGAAGTGTTCGGCAGGACAAACAGGCTGCAGTTGTAGTTGCCCTTGGTCTGGGTCTCCATAATATTTAAAGGTGGCTTGAAGGCCTGACAGACGCAAAGCCGCTCGCCCTGCCGGCCCATGTGCAAAGCCTGATCTAGAACACTTCAGCCCCCTGACAAAGCCCAAGCCCCCTGCAGCAAACCCCCCACCCCTCTCACACCCGGGTACTGGGGCAGAAGCTTCAGTGGTCCCTTAAGCTGCAGGGCGAAAAATGGAACTGGCTACTCGCCTCCTCACATCCCTCTGAGGCCATCGTGCCAGCTTCACGTTTTTAGAAAGGATACTGAACGACGCCCACGTGACTTCTCGCTGGGGAGTTGGGTGATTCCTGGGAAGCCGCATTGGAGATTGAAATGAATGCAAATGAGGGTTAATGATATTGTCGCCATTTTTGGAGGAGATCCAGAAGTCGCTATGGGGAATTGACTGGCTGAATTGCAAAATGGTGCGAACCTCGATTTTGGCCGTTCCCGCTAATAACCCCATGTGCCCGGATCCACACCGGGCGCAACACGGCAGTTAAATCCCACCTGTTGTGTTTTAGCGTCAGTAAGATGATGTAGTTAATGGGAGAAGCCAGGGGCTGAAGCAAAACGGTGTTGATTTTCAGTTTAGTTAAAGATTGGGGTTTGAACAGACCAGCACCTTCTCTCTAAACAGTTTAGATTTTGCCTGTGAACAGAGCAACAGTTTCTCAAAAGGTTGGCAGGGTAAACAGTAGTTTGACACAGGCAAGAAGCTGCAGGCTGTACCCTGACCAGATTTCTATCTCTATCTCTCTAATCAGTCTTTTAAAATGAACTCTATTCAGGTGTACAGCAGATAACCCTGTGTTTGCTAATTGTATTTAAAAGTTGATTTTGACCAGAAATGCGTTTTGCTTGAGTGGACGTAGAACATACAGTGCAGAAGGAGGCCATTCGGTCCATCGAGTCTGCATCGACCCACTTGAAGCCCTCACTTCCACCCAATAACCCGTCCTAACCTTTTTGGACATTAAGGGCAATTTAGCATGACCAATCCACCTAACCTGCATGTCTTTGGACTGTGGGAGGAAACCGGAGCACCCGGAGGAAACCCACGCAGACACGGGGAGAACGTGCAGACTCCGCACAGACAGTGACCCAGCCGGGAATCGAACCTGGGGCCCCTGGTGCTGTGAAGCCACAGTGCTAACCACTGTGCTACCATGCTGCCCTGAAGATAAAAGTGGGAGATAAAAGATTGGAGTTCGGAGTTTCTGTTTCATTTAATTTTTAAGCATTGTTTAACTGGTAATTGAAAAATTAATGAAATGAAAATCGCTTATTGTCACGAGTAGGCTTCAATGAAGTCACTGTGAAAAGCCCCTAGTCGCCACATTCCGGCGCCTGTTCGGGGAGGCTGGTACGGGAATTGAACCGTGCTGCTGGCTTGCCTTGGTCTGCTTTCAAAGCCAGCACTTTAGCCCAGTGAGCTAAACCAGCCCCTTGTGAGCTATTTTCTTTATGATGTCAAAATTAGTAATCCTGTGTTTGTAATAAAGTTTGTTTTAAAATACCGTATCCCTATTTGTGCGTGAAATCACCCCTGGAGCGACGTAATCCCTCCTCACAGTCTTACAAATTAAATAAAATATTGGGGTTTCTGTCCGGTATCCGAGAAACCGTCGGGGTCTGGTCCAGGATCGTAATAATATGGACACTGCAGATGGATATCACACCTTCGAGTGTCAAGAAAATGGTTGCGATGGGCAGATAGCCTTTAATATTCAAGGGAAGCAAATTTCATTGAGATTTCAAAGACTCTTGAGATGACATTACACAGGATATACAGCCCAGAACCAGGCCATCCAGCTGACATTTACACTCCATTAGAACCTCCTCTCTCCATTTCTCATTTAACTCCATCAGAATAATCCTCTACTCCCTTCTCCCCCATTCACTTGTCCAGCTCCTGATGTGTTGGGTACTCGGCTACACAGACAAACCAACACGGTTGCGAATGGTACAACTCAGTTTTATTGCTATCATTTATTTACAGTGGTAAACTGGTTACTGAGGTTCGATCATAACCCTAGAATCTGTGGACCTATTCCTAATACTATCTTGTTGTGGCACTCAGCACATGGTGGATGTCTGAGTGGCTTGCTATGAGCTCTGTGCCCTGAGCTGTCTCCTGCTGGAATGCCCAGGAAGTGTCATGTTCCCTGTTTTGTACTTTGTATGCTCTTGCCTGTGATTGGCTGTGGTGTTGTGTGTGTGTTGATTGGTCCGTTGATCTGTCCATCAGTATGTATGTGCTATGATGTTTACCTGAATATCATGACAGCTTCCCTTAAAACTATTCGATTCGACAACTCGCTGTGGCAGTGAGCAGCATAGTCTCTGAACTCCCTGGGTAAAGTAGTTTCTTCAGAACTTCCTAGCTGATTTTTATTTTGGTGAACATTGATGGCCTGTAAAACATTTGCTCTGGGTCTACAGCATCCGTGCCTTTCATCAGTTTAAAGATCGCTAATAGTTCACCTCTTAGCTGTCTCTTTTTGAAAGAAAATAGAACCAAGTTGTTCATCCTCTCCTGATAGGTATAACCTCACATTCCTGGTACTGTTCTTGTTAATTATTTCCTGCAGTTCCTCCAGTGCCTCTACCTCTTTGTTGGGGGGATATGGCACATTTGATGTGTTGGGTAATAAAATGCATTTGACAAATCATTAAGGCAACACAAACACAGTTTGAAAAAAGGATACATCCTCCTTGTCTCTCCAAATTCAAACAAAAGCCTCAGAATGTGGCTACTAGTGGTACCCACAGGATACCCGCTGAATGGACGGCTGCCAACTTGTATCACTGCCCGCTTCAAAGTCTCAGCTGTGTCCAATCTAAATGTTTGGAATGTGTCAACATCAAATTGGCTTGAGTGGGGCAACTTTGATCCCATTGTGAAGGATTTAGGTTATTCCGGACCTGATAATACTTTATTAATAACTTATGCTCTAGGTTAACCCACCAAAAGAGGGAAATCCGTTTCTCTGCTAAGACTCAGAATAGATTTCACGAAGGGAGAATGTTTTTCCGGGTCTCAGACAGTTAAACAGGATCTCAGTTACTTTTTGTGGGAAAAGTTCAGATACGTCACTCACAACTAAATCATTACCTCTGTAGTCGTGGGTCCTAGTCAATTAAGTCTTCCTAAATGAGTATCGAGGATTTTAAACTTTGAGAGCAAGTCTACACAGTATAATTTTAATCAAAGTATTTTTATTGTAAAATACTCTCAATTGATACAGATTTGCAGAGTTAAAAATATAAATTGATTAACAGTCTTTAGTCATCTGTTCATAATATAAAAACCCGTTAACAGTCCTTTGTTATCTGCTAACACACTAACTTCTCTTAAGAGAATGAGATATCTAAAACATGGAAATTCCTAAAGTATCTCCTGTCAATTTCTAATCCATTTCTAAGAAGTGTAACAGAAACATACTTACAAAACCATGATGGTCTTTGTTTGACGAGGCAAGCTTGAAGAATAGAGCTTTGACACACACTCCTGCAGGGAAGTGAGAAGGTACCTCTCTGCCAAAATGCCCCTCTTTTTATACATACAATCTTCGAATCGGTCAAGGACTGCTTCTGTTATCTTTTCACTTATTGTTGGTTAATTGCTTGGCGCCAAATGACTAATTTGATGTATTATCATCAATATATGTTTTAATGATTTTAGTGTCTGCGTGAATGTCAGGTGTCTTAAGATATATTGGCAAAGAGGGACTCGTATAGAGATCTGTCTCTTTTCAGTGTTGCCATGATTCTTAGATATATAGATTGTCAAACAGACACTTCTTTGAGGGTGTTATTCTAAATGTCAAGAGTTATATAGTTAAGGAAGGATTTGTGTATTATTTACTGAAGAATTTCCTATCCTCATGGTTTGAATAATTATACGTGCAGGGGAGTGATCTAAAGAATTTACGGTGTGTCAAAGCAAGGTTTTCCTTATCCTGTATTTGTTTGGAATGTATTAATGATCCTTGAAGTCAGCTAGGAGTTTCTCCCAGCAAATGATGACTTCTGGACGACCTTTAGCTGAATTGGTTTTATTCCACTTTGAATTAAAATACTGGTTGTATTAATTTCTGTTGCCTTATTTCAAACCGAATTCTGCGGCGAATATGATATCACACCATTCTCTCTGAAAGCCACGGGCGGATTAAGGAGCAGGAAGGGAGACGAGGAGAGGGGCCAAACTGAGGTAGGGAGGTAATGGCAAAAGTGCTTATCTGTATTAATATGCACTGTAATTTTTTTTAATATGTAAATTTAGAGTACCCAATTCTTTTTTTTCAATTAAGGAACAATTTAGCATGGCCAATTCACCTACCCTGCACATCTTTTTGGGTTGTGGGGGTGAGACCCACGCAGACAGAGGGAGAATGTGCAAACTCCACATGGACGTACCCGGGTTCGAACCCGGGTCCATGGCGCGTGAGGCAGCAGTAGTCATAACCATTGCGCCATGTGCCGCCCTAACATGCACTATAAATGCCTGTGTGCAGAACAACCGCGTAGGACACTACTGCACTCACACCTGCAAGATTACCTTAGCGCACAGGAAGTTTAGCGACACTAAAAGCAATCTTGCAGCGAGGTGACAGACATGCTGTTATCCATCAGTGAAAACAGCATGGCAGAAGATGTTCTCGTCAAAAGAGAGGCTTGGGTTAGCATTTCAATTGCTTTTTGCTGCTTTGCATGTTCTCTGGATTCAGCACTGTCACTGAAATTCCGACCAAAGGCAGTTGTGCTTTCAGTTAAAGGGACGGAATCTTTCAACGACTGCATTTGGCCAACCATTTATTTATTTGCAAAGAAAAAATGCAGCGACTGGATCCCGGTGAAAACCATGATTGCAGCCAGTCAAAAGGCTCTGAATAAAAGCACATTACTGAAAATTTCGAAGCCATTCAAACCGGTAATATCCCAAGCCTGACTCTTCAGATCACCTGAATGAACTGATATCTGCCAAGACATCATTGAGGAAAGGAACATTAGGCCTATTGTGCCTGGTGTCATTGTCAAGGCAGTGAGACCCAGTCTACTACAGAAAAAGTCAATGTTGTCACTTTTCTTCTGCAGGTTAGTGATCCTTTTCTTATGCAGAAACAAACAGGCAGAACCGTTCTTGCAAAGGTGCAATAAAGGCAGAAAATACTGGGAAAGGTCAGCTGGTCTGGCAGCATCAGAGAAACAGAGTTAATGGGCGAAATTCTCCCATCTGGGACTAAGTCGTGTGCCGGGGGTTTGGGATGCAGG
Source organism: Scyliorhinus torazame (assembly GCF_047496885.1). NCBI lineage: Eukaryota > Metazoa > Chordata > Chondrichthyes > Carcharhiniformes > Scyliorhinidae > Scyliorhinus > Scyliorhinus torazame. The sequence goes on from NC_092723.1 coordinate 167,154,571, forward strand.
GTGCTTCATTCTGTGGAGGCCGCTGGAAAATCACGCTATATCCTCCGGTCCCGAGTGCATTAATTATGCAACCAGGTGTTTTGCGTCACATTGCATGGCAGGGTGAGGATGATGACACGGGTCCCCCTATCATATCCGGGTGCCATATTGAAAAGGTGCCCACCATTGCAAAAAAAAAGATGGATCTCCAGGAACATTCTGAAGCAGGAAAATGGACATCCTCAATTACACTGAATCTGGAAGATCCACCTGTAGATGCCCCCCACCGGCCCAACCACTGCCATGAACGTCTGGAACTCCGGAGGCAGCCCTGACTTCCACAAGCCACGTTCTTCCAGATGTGCTCCGGACTAACGTGTTTTCTTGCTGGTGTAATGCAGAACGGGATTGGGGCGACAATTCCAGTCGGGCCTTCATCTGCCCCCCATTAGTGGGATGCAAATCAGTTTCACGTTGGCCTCCAGTGGGCTTCCCGATCCGCCATCGAAGGCACCAGCGGAATATTCCGCGGTAAATTCATGCCGGCATTAAACTGATTTTTGGATTCCTGTCTTTCCCCCACCCGCCATTGCAGCCACTGGGGGGGGGGCATGGGAAATGTCGATCCAATGTTTCAGGCCAATGGCCTTTTGTCAGATGGCTGAAGGATTATCAGCAACGGTCCCTTGCAGCTGCATGTTTGCACACATGCACAGAAATCTGGAACATCCCATGGGGTGCAACAAACAGGGAGGCTGGGGACAGAATGATGCGACTATGCACGGGTGTGCAACAATCTGCAGGGGGCTACGCAAAGCATAATAAAGAAAAATTATGGGCAACATTGATCACCAAATTGAAACGTTAACTCTGTTTTCCTCAGTAGCGGTTAACTGTTTTGCTTTCTCAGGGTTGGAGGTTTCATGTGCACCAGAATATCCAAAATCATTACTTGACAATAATTAGCGCAAGACCAGACTGTGTCCTTTTTTAGTACTAATTCTAGCTGCAAATACTTCAGCTCTTGAGTGGTCTGTCAACACATCCTTCATGAAAATAACTGAGTTATTGTGAAGACCCCAGCAGCTTGTACTCCTGCTACTACTCATTATCCAGCTATCTTTTATGGGTGTATGTGTGCTGTCAATTTCTTTTTATTTGTTAATGGAATGTGGGTGTCGCTGGCTAGGCCAAAGTTTATTGTCCATTCCTAATTGCCCTTGAGAAGGAGAAAGGAGCTCCAGGATTTTGACCCATCAACAGCGAAGGAATGAGCGAGATAGTTCCAAGTCAGGACGGTGAGCGACCTGGAGTGGAACCTCCAGGTGATGCGGTTCGCACACATCTGCTGCCCTTGTCATTCTCGGTGGAAGGATGTGCGGGTTTAGAAGGTGCTGTTGAAGGATCCTTGGGGAGTTGTGCATCTTGTAGATGGTACACACTTCTGGAACTGCACATCACTCCCTTTTTTCTGTTTAGGGCAGCACGCTAGCACAGTGGTTCGCACAGTTCCTTTACAGCTCCAAGGTTCGATTCCCGTCTTGGGTCACTGTCTGTGTGGAGTCTGCATGTTTTCCCCATGTCTGCATGGGTGTCCTCCGGGTGCTCCAGTTTCCTCCCACAGTCCAATAGATGTGCAGGTTAGATGGATTGGCCATGCTAAATTGCCCTTGGCAATTCAAAAAAAAGGTTCAGTGGGGTTACTGGGCTACGGGATAGGGTGGAGGTGTGGGCTTAAGTTGGGTGCTCTTTCCAAGGGCTGGTGCAGACTCGATGGGCCGAATGGCCTCTTTCTGCACTGTAAATTCTAGGATGAATCTATGATTAATGTATTTTTTTAAACTTTAGAGTAGCCAATTATTTTTTTCCAATTAAGGAGCAATTTAGCGTGGCCAATCCATCTAGCCTGCACATCTTTGGGTTGTGGGGGTGAAACCCACACAAACACGGGGAGAATGTGCAAACTCCAAACGGAAAGTGACCCAGAGCCGGGATCGAACTTGGAACCTCGGAGCCGCGAGGCAGCAATGGTAACCATCGTGCTGCCCTCATTTATGATAAATCTATGATCAATGGTGGAGGGAGTGAATGTTGTAACTGGTGGATGGGATACAGATCAAGCGGGCTGCTTTGTCCTGGATGGTGTTTAGCTTCTTGAGTGTTGCCATAATTTGCCCATATATATCTGAAATCCTCCCTTCGCCTATCTCGTCAAAAGACAGCACCTTATCCATCAGAGAAGGTGCCGGCAACTGAGGAAATAAAGAGTGTTCCTTTCGCTCAAAGTTCCCTCCCTGCAAATACCTAAAAACATTCCCTCCCGGGAGTCGGAACTTCTCCACCAACTCCTCCAGCCCAGCAAATCTACCCTCCACAAACAAATCTCTAAATCTCTCAGCCCCCTCCCTTTCCCAAATCTTGTACGACAAATCCATCTTAGCCAGTATAAACCTATGGGGCAGGTTTCTCTATCCCGCCGCACCAGATTTCCCTGTCGGGAATCCCCCGGGCTGCCGGCAAAACGGAGAATCCTGACGGCGGAGAATTCAGCCCATGATTCCTACAGCTCGGTGCCAGTAGCGACATAGACTCTGCTTTAAAATGTTGTTTGAATTGGTTCCATATTCTCAGAGAAGTTATGACCACTGGGATCACAGAGTACCTGGCTGGAGGGAATAGAAGAGGAACCATAACAAGTGCCCTCAAAGTCGAACTATACAAGAAGCCTCTTCCATCTGCCCCCAAATGAACCCCGAATCCTCGACACATCCCTACCCTTTCTCAATGTTTGCCACCCTGTAATAATACATCAAATTAGGCTTTGACAACCCCCTGTCTGCCTATTCCTCGGCAAGAAAGCCCTTCGAACCTCTGGGGTCTTACCCACCCAAACAAAAGTTGAAATTAACTTGTTGATGCTACTAAAAAAAAAATTTAGGAAGAAAGACTGGACGACATTGAAACACAAACATGAACGTTGGAGAAATGTTCATCTTGACCGCCTGAACCCTTCCTTGTCAAGGACAATAGGAGCACATCTCATCTCTTCCAATCTGCCTTCACCCCATCTACCAGACTGGCCAGGTTTAACTTGTGTAGCGTGAGCCACCTGTATTCCCAGGTACAAAAAACGAGTCCTGACCATCCGAAACGTTAGCCTCTCCAGATCAGCTCCCTTCCCCAGGGGATTGACCAGAAAAACTCATCTTGTCCAGGTTCAATCCATATCCTGGGAAGGAACCAAACTTTCCAAAAACCTCTGTTATCTTCTCCACATTAGGGAGAGGGTCCATTGCCACCTCAGTTGCCTTCGCTAAGTCATCAGACACCACTGTCTCTATTTCTTAAACTCCTGCCTCTCAGTTATCCACTGTGAGGGCATTGGCGACACAGGGGCCTCAGCCATTTTCTCCCCTCTTGCAACACGAGGGCCTTCGAAGTCAGATGAGGATCCCCTATTTGATTTGTTCCTCATATTATAACCAATTTCAATTTACATCGGAGTTGCTGATGGAGGGAGAGGTGATGGAGGGGAGCTGATGGAGGGTAAAGTTATAGAGAGGGAGCTAATGGAGGGAAAAGTGATCGAAGGGGAGCTGATGGAGGGTGAGGTGATGGAGGGTGAGATGATGGAGGGAGAGGTGTTGGAGGGAGAGGTGTTGAATGTAGAGGTTGGAGGGTGAGGTGTTGGAGGGTGAGGTGTTGGAGGGACAGGTGTTTGAGGGACAGGTGATGGAGGGACAGGTGATGGAGGGAGAGGTGTTGGAGGGAGAGGTGTTGGAGGGAGGTGTTAAATGTAGAGGTTGGAGGGTGAGGTGTTGGAGGGACAGGTGATGGAGGGAGAGGTGTTGGAGGGACAGGTGATGGAGGGAGAGGTGATGGAGGGAGAGGTGTTGGAGGAAGAGGTGTTGGGGGGAAAGGTGATGGAGGGAGACGTGATGGAGGGGGACGTGATGGAGGGAGAGGTGTTGGAGGAAGAGGTGTTGGAGGGAGAGGTGTTGGAGGGAGAGGTGTTGGAGGGAGAGGTGTTGGAGGGAGAGGTGTTGGAGGGAGAGGTGTTGGAGGGAGAGGTGTTGGAGGGAGAGGTGTTGGAGGGAGAGGTGTTGGAGGGAGAGGTGTTGGAGGGAGAGGTGTTGGAGGGAGAGGTGTTGGAGGGAGAGGTGTTGGAGGGAGAGGTGTTGGAGGGAGAGGTGTTGGAGGGAGAGGTGTTGGAGGGAGAGGTGTTGGAGGGAGAGGTGTTGGAGGGAGAGGTGTTGGAGGGAGAGGTGTTGGAGGGAGAGGTGTTGGAGGGAGAGGTGTTGGAGGGAGAGGTGTTGGAGGGAGAGGTGATGGAGGGAGAGGTGTTGGAGGGAGAGGTGATGGAGGGAGAGGTGATGGAGGGAGAGGTGTTGGAGGGAGAGGTGTTGGAGGGAGAGGTGTTGGAGGGAGAGGTGTTGGAGGGAGAGGTAATTGAGGGAGAGGTGTTGGAGGGAGAGGTGTTGGAGGGAGAGGTGTTGGAGGGAGAGGTGTTGGAGGGAGAGGTGTTGGTGGGAGAGTTGTTGGAGGGAGGGGTGATGGAGGGAGAAGTGTTGGAAGAAGAGGTGTTGGAGGGAGAGGTGTTGGAGGGAGAGGTGTTGGAGGGAGAGGAGATGGAGGGACAGGTGTTGGAGGGAGGGGTGATGGAGGGAGAAATGATGGAAGAAGAGGTAATGGAGGGAGAGGTGTTGGAGGGAGAGGTGATGGAGGGAGATGCGTTGGAGGGCGAGGTGTTGGAGGCCGAGGTGTTGCAGGGAGAGGTGTTCGAGGGAGACGTGATGGAGGGAGAGGTGTTGGAGGGAGGGGTGATGGAGGGAGGGGTGATGGAGGGAGGGGTGATGGAGGGAGAAGTGTTGGAGGGAGAAGTGTTGGATGGAGAGGTGTTGGATGGAGAGGTGTTGGATGGAGAGGTGTTGGATGGAGAGGTGTTGGAGGGAGAGGTGTTGGAGGGAGAGGTGTTGGAGGGAGAGGTGTTGGAGGGAGAGGTGTTGGAGGGAGAGGTGTTGGAGGGAGAGGTGTTGGAGGGAGAGGTGTTGGAGGGAGAGGTGTTGGAGGGAGAGGTGTTGGAGGGAGAGGTGTTGGAGGGAGAGGTGTTGGAGGGAGAGGGAGGGGTGTTCGTGGGAGACGTGTTGGAGGGAGGGGTGATGGAGCGAGAGGTGTTGGAGGGAGAGGTGTTGGAGGGAGAGGTGATGGAGAGAGATGTGTTGGAGGGAGAGGTGATAGAGGGAGAGGTGTTGGAGGGACAGCTGATGGAGGGAGAGGTGTTGGAGGGAGAGGTGTTGGAGGGAGAGGTGTTGGAGGGAGAGGTGATGGAGGGAGAGGTGATGGAGGGAGAGGTGATGGAGGGAGAGGTGTTGGAGGAAGAGGTGTTGGAGGGAGAGGTGTTGGAGGGAGAGGTGATGGAGGGAGAGGTGATGGAGGGAGAGGTGATGGAGGGGGAGGTGTTGGAGGGAGACGTGTTGGAGGGAGAGGTGTTGGAGGGAGAGGTGTTGGGGAGAGGTGATGGAGGGAGAGGTGATGGAGGGAGAAGTGATGGAGGGAGAGATGATGGAGGGGGAGGTGTTGGAGGGGAGGTGTTGGAGGGAGGTGTTAAATGTAGAGGTTGGAGAGTGAGGTGTTGGAAGGTGAGGTGTTGGAGGGAGAGGTGATGGAGAGAGATGTGTTGGAGGGAGAGGTGATAGAGGGAGAGGTGTTGGAGGGACAGCTGATGGAGGGAGAGGTGATGGAGGGAGAGGTGTTGGAGGAAGAGGTGTTGGAGGGAGAGGTGATGGAGGGAGAGGTGTTGGAGGGAGAGGTGATGGAGGGAAAGGTGATGGAGGGAGAGGTGATGGAGGGAGAGGTGATGGAGCGAGAGGTGTTGGAGGGATAGGTGATGGTGGGAGAGGTGATGGAGGGAGGTGTTTCAGGGAGAGGTGATGGAGGGAGAGGTGTTGGGGGGAGATGTGTTGGAGGGAGAGCTGATGGAGGGAGAGGTGATTGAGGGAGAGATGATGAAGGGAGAAGTGTTGGAGGGAGGGGTGATGGAGGGAGAAATGATGGAGGGAGAGGTGATGGAGGGAGAGGTGATGGAGGGAGAGGTGTTGGAGGGAGACCTGATGGAGGGAGAGGTGATGGAGGGAGAGGTGTTGGAAGGAGGGGTGTTGGAGGGAGACCTGATGGAGGGAGAGGTGATTGAGAGAGAGGTGATGGACAGAGAGGTGTTGGAGAGAGAGGAGATGGGGGGAGAGGTGTTGGAGGGAGGGCTGATGGATGGAGAGGTGATGGAGGGAGAAATGATGGAGGGAGAGGTGATGGAGGGAGAGGTGTTGCAGGGAGAGGTGTTGCAGGGAGAGGTGTTGCAGGGAGAGGTGTTGGAGGGAGAGGTAATGGAGGGAGAGGTGTTGGAGGGAGAGGTGTTGGAGGGAGAGGTGTTGGAGGGAGAGGTGATGGAGGGAGAGGTGTTGGAGGGCGAGGTGCTGGAGGGCGAGGTGTTGCAGGGAGAGGTGTTGCAGGGAGAGGTGTTGGAGGGAGAGGTGATGGAGGGCGAGGTGATGGAGGGAGAGGTGATGGAGGGAGAGGTGATGGAGGGAGAGGTGTTGGAGGGAGAGGTGTTGGAGGGAGAGGTGATGGAGGGAGAGGCGTTGGAGGGCGAGGTGTTGGAGGGAAAGTGTTGGAGGGACAGGTGTTGGAGGGAGGGGTGATGGAGGGAGAGGTGATGGAGGGAGAGGTGATGGAGGGTGAGGTGATGGAGGGAGAGGTGTTGGAGGGAGAGGTGTTGGAGGGAGAGGTGTTGGGGGGAGAGGTGTTGGGGGGAGTGGTGTTGGGGGGAGAGGTGTTGGAGGGAGTGGTGTTGGAGGGAGAGGTGATGGAGGGAGAGGTGATGGAGGGAGAGGTGATGGAGGGAGAGGTGATGGAGGGAGAGGTGATGGAGGAGAGGTGTGGGAGGGAGAGGTGATGGAGGGAGAGGTGTTGGAGGGAGAGGTGTTGGAGGGAGAGGTGTTGGAGGGAGAGGTGTTGTAGGGAGAGGTGTTGGAGGGAGCGGTGTTGGAGGGAGCGGTGTTGGAGGGAGCGGTGTTGGAGGGAGAGGTGTTGGAGGGAGAGGTGTTGGAGGGAGAGGTGTTGGAGGGAGAGGTGATGGAGGGAGAGGTGTTGGAGGGAGAGGTGTTGGAGGGAGAGGTGTTGGAGGGAGAGGTGATGGAGGGAGAGGTGATGGAGGGAGAGGTGATGGAGGGAGAGGTGTTGGAGGGAGAGGTGATGGAGGGAGAGGTGTTGGAGGGAGAGGTGTTGGAGGGAGAGGTGTTGGAGGGAGAGGTGTTGGAGGGAGAGGTGTTGGAGGGAGAGGTGTTGGAGGGAGAGGTGTTGGAGGGAGAGGTGTTGGAGGGAGAGGTGTTGGAGGGAGAGGTGATGGAGGGAGAGGTGATGGAGGGAGAGGTGTTGGAGGGAGAGGTGTTGGAGGGAGAGGTGTTGGAGGGACAGCTGATGGAGGGAGAGGTGTTGGAGGGAGAGGTGTTGGAGGGAGAGGTGTTGGAGGGAGAGGTGTTGGAGGGAGGGGTGTTGGAGGGAGAGGTGATGGAGGGGGAAGTGATGGAGGGGGAGGTGATGGAGGTGGATGTGTTGGAGAGGAAGTTGTTGGAGAGGAAGGTGTTGGAGGGAGGGGTGTTGGAGGGCGAGGTGCTGGAAGAAGAGGGGTTGGAGGTGAGATGTTGGAGGGAGAGCTGATGGAGAGGGAGGTGATGGACGGAGAGCTGATGGAGGGGGAGGTGACGGAGGGAGAGGTGATGGAGAGTCTGTGGTGCTTTAATCTAATGGTTGGTGAAATCTTCATGAAAAACTATCCCGTCCTAATCCGTTTAGAAAACTTCTGCCTTCCTTGGTAAATGTAACAGTCTGTAACATTTAATGGATTTACTCAGAGTTAAACTGTAGCCACGGATCTCTATTTTATCTTGTTTTTCCTGAGAGTACACACAGCAGATTGAGCTAAATATTTGGAAGTAGCAATATCAGTCACATGATCACTTTACTTAAGATGCCTAAGCACATTAAGCTTCACCACTTAGGGACTGGGAAAGTTGAATTAGACTCACTTTGACACGATTATAGGATTAAGTTTATACACTGTGCTCAATGCAGCACAGCTAGATGTAGAATGTTCAAGAAACAAAACTGATCCACAGAACAATGTTACACTAGATAACTGGATATCGGCGTGCTTATTAACGTATTCACAGTAATAACTTACCAAATGTACTAAGCTGAAAGTTGAGGTTAACGCTGACAGCTCTGTTTGAAAAGGCTCTCTCATGTGAAGGCCTAAACGCTCGTCAGCAAGTGCTCCAAATGAGGGATATCTTTATTGTATCTCCTCTGGTTTAATGGGATACGTATTAGTAATTAGAATCTGCTCCCTTGTGACTTTTATTTTACACTTACCTTAAAAGGGCCTTTCCTAGATCCATCATTGACCATTTTGGTGCCTTTTGCACTTCACTTCAGTGCATTCTGCGTTTTGTACCATTGCCTGTAAATGTGATGATGGCAGAAATGTGAAGGTCAAGGATTGCTTGGTAGCTGAGTTGTAATGACATTCTGGATTACTGAAAAGTGCTCATGCCAACCAGACAGAACATAACATTGAATTATGGATTAGCCTGTGTCACTGGGGATACTGCACAAATGACCTGGCTTTGTACCCATCAACAGGGGTGACGTGAATACGTAACGTATGTATTAGATGGAGAATGCAGTACTTTCATCCTTTGGATGAACGTGCAGCATGTTCATCATTGCTGTAAATGTGGTGGGTTCTCGAACAACTGACATTTGTGGCAAAGTGTTTCTTTCACCTTCGTGAAGACGTTGTTACCCGTCCTGTTTGGCAAATAGTCGAGTTCAAACCACCCGGAATACGTAATCAACTAAATCTAAATGTTGTTTCACATTCCATTCGAAGATGCCAGCTGTTGTGGACAGCCATGGGAGGTCTGGGATGTCATGTAAATACAGCGGTTCTTTTGATTGATGTGGCATAAGTGCAATGTGTGGTGCACATCTGGAAATCTCCCTTTCCATGTTTGTGTACATAGTGATTCCTTGGCCCTGCATCTGATTGCTTCCAACCCAGGGTGCCTTTGGTGAAGTTGCTTCCAACCCAGGGTGCCTTTGGTGAAGTTGCTGGGTGTAGTACCTCTGAAGAGCAGTGAGGATGACAAATCGGAGGTGGACTTCTTGGGGAAGGCAAACACACATTTGTGAGGGGTCTCGTTAGTCGTGGTGCAAAGGAGCGAATGGATGGAGTGGAGCGCGTCGGGGAGGACCTCCTGCCAGCAGGAGACCGGGAGATTGTTAGACCGCAGGGTCAGCAGGACGGCCTTCCAGACCGTCCCGTTCTCCCGCTCCACCTGCCCATTTACCCGGGGGTTGTAGCTGGTCGTCCTGCTCGAGGCGATGCCCTTGCTGAGCAGGAACTGACGGAGCTCATCGCTCATGAAAGAGGATCCCTGATCACTATGGATATAGGTGCGGAAACCGAACAGAGTGAAGATGTTGTGCAGGGTTTTGATTACAGTGGCATCGGGGCATGGGATGGCGAAAGGGAACCGGGAGTACTCGTCAATCACATTCAGGAAATATGAGTTGCGGTCGGTGGAGGGGAGGGGCCCTTTGAAGTCCACGCTGAGGCGTTCAAAGGGGTGGGAGGCCTTCACCAGGTGTGCTCTATCTGGCTGGTAGAAGTGCAGCTTGCACTCTGCGCAGACTTGGCAGCCTCTGGTGACGGTCCTGACCTCCTCAACCGTGGGCAGCACGGTAGCATTGTGGATAGCACAATTGCTTCACAGCTCCAGGGTCCCAGGTTCGATTCCGGCTTGGGTCATTGTCTGTGCGGAGTCTGCACGTCCTCCCCGTGTGTGTGGGTTTCCTCCGGGTGCTCCGGTTTCCTCCCACAGTCCAAAGATGTGCAGGTTAGGTGGATTGGCCGTGATAAATTGCCCTTAGTGTCCAAAATTGCCCTTAGTGTTGGGTGGGGTTGCTGGGTTGTGGGGATAGGGTGGAGGTGTGGACCTTGGGTAGGGTGCTCTTTCCAGGAGCTGGTGCAGACTCGATGGGCCGAATGGCCTCCTTGTGCACTGTAAATTCTATGATCTATGATCTATGATCCTCGATGGAGGAGGGCAGATTGCAGGTTTTAACAAAGTGGAAGAACCGGGTGACCCCTGGGTGGCAGAGGTCATAGTGGAGAGCCCGGAGTCAGTCCACTTGTGCGCGGCACATGTGCCGCGGGATAGGGCATCAGGGGGCTCGTTGAGGTTCCCCGGGCAATACAAGATCTCATAATTATAGGTGGAGAGCTTGATCCTCCACCTCAAGATCTTGTCATTTTTGATCTTGCCCCGCTGTGTATTATTAAACATAAAGGCAACCGACCGTTGGTCAGTGAGGAGAGTGAATCTTTTGCCGGCCAGGTAATGCCTCCAATGTCGCACAGCTTCCACAATGGCCTAGGCCTCCTTTTCGACAAAGGAGTGCTGAATTTCAGAGGCATGGAGGGTGCGGGAAAAGAAGGCTACGGTTCTGCCCGCCTGATTGAGGGTGGCGGCCAAAGCCACGTCCGATGCATCGCTCTCCACCTGAAACGGGAGGGACTCGTCGATCGCGTGCATCGTGGCCTTGGCGATGTCTGCCTTGATGCGGTTGAAGGCCTGGCGGGCCTCAGCCGTCAGGGGAAAAACTGTGGACTGAATGAGTGGGCGGGCCTTGTCCGCATAATTAGGGACCCACTGGGCGTAATAGGAGAAAAACCCCAGCCATCGTTTCAGGGCCTTGGGGCAGTGGGGGAGAGGGAGTTCCAGGAAGGGGCTCATGCGGTCGGGGTCGGGCCCTAGGACTTCATTTTCCACTACATAGCCAAGGATGGCTAAGCGGTTGGTGCGGAACACGCATTTCTCCTTATCGTAGGTGAGGTTAAGGATTTTGGCGGTATGGAGCAATTTTTGGAGGTTTGCGTCATGGTCCTGCTAATCGTGGCCGCAGATGGTGACGTTATCTAGGTACGGGAAGGTAGCCCGCAGTCCGTACCGGTCAACCATTCGGTCCATCTCTCGCTGGAAGACCGAGACCCCATTAGTGACGCCGAAGGGAACCCTAAGGAAATGATAGAGGCGGCCATTTGCTTCGAACGCAGTGCATTGGCGGTCCTCCGGGCGGATGGGGAGCTGGTGGTAGGCAGATTTCAGGTCTACTGTGGAAAAGACTCGATAGTGCGCAATCTGATTGACCACGTCAGATATGCGTGGGAGAGGGTACGCGTCGAGCTGCGTGTACCGATTGATGGTCTGACTGTAGTCAATGACCATCCTGTGCTTCTCCCCAGTATTCACTATCACTACTTGAGCACTCCAGGGGCTGTTGCTGGCCTCAATGACCCCCTCCCGTAGTAGCCGTTGGACCTCCGACCTGATGAAGGTCCTGTCCTGGGCACTGTACCGTCTGCTCCTAGTGGTGATCGGTTTACAGTCCGGGGTGAGGTTCGCAAACAGGGAAGGTAGACCGACCTTAAGGGTCGTGAGACCGCAGACGGTGAGGGATTTTAAAGTAAGGCTTTGGAGGTGGCATTGAAAATCCAGGCCGAGTAACAAGGCAGCGCAGAGGTGGGGGAGGATGTAGAGCCGGACGTTGCTGAACTCTACGGTGAGGGTCGCGATACAGTACCCCCGGATTTCAACAGAATGGGATCAGGAGACCAGGGAGATTTTCTGGGTGATGGGGTGTACCGGGAGGGAACAGTGCCTTACCGTAGTGGGGTGGATGAAGCTCTCTGTGCTCCCAGCGTCAAAAAGGCAGGTCGTCTTGTGCCCATCGATCGTCACTGTCGTCGTCGCGATCGCGAGGTTGCGGGGTCGGGACTGATCCAGGGTGATGGGGGCGAGCTGCGGAAGATGCTGGGAGGTCCCGGACTGGTCAGCAGTGGCGGAGGTAGTGGTAGGCGATGAACGGCCAGACGAGCAGGGGTCCTGAGGCACAGTACAAAATGGCGCCGAAGATGGCGGCGCCCACATGGCGGATGGCATCAAAGATGGCGGCGCCCACGGGCCGCACGTGGCTTGCGAAGGGGAAAATGGCGGCACCCCTGGGTCGCACGTGGGGAGTGTAGGAACGCCGAACCTGGAAACAGCGGTGACCGACCGGGCCTGGCAAACAGAAACAAAGTGTCCTTTCTTCCCACACCCATTGCCCAGGTCGCGCTCTGCGCCGGGCAGCGCTGCCTGGGGTGCTTGTTTTGTCCTCAAAAATAACACTTGGGCCCCCTGGAGTTGGCTGGCTGCCGCGCGGCGCAGGCTTGCGGTGAGCTGGAGTCGGCAGCTGGTGGGGCCCACGAGGGTGCTGCGCGGTCGGGGGCGTAGGACTGAACGATACGGGAGGCCACTTCTAACAAATTAGCGAGCTGCCTAGTCCCCGCGAGATCGAGCGTACTCCCTTCCAGTAGCCGCTGGCGGAAGTACACAGACTTCCTGCCCGTGACGTAAGTGTCGCTAATTAAAAATTTGGTGTGCTGGACTGCCGAAACTGCCTGGCAGTCACAGTTCCTACCTAGGATCTTCAGGGCATGCAGGAAATCGTCCAGCGTCTCCCCGGGGAGTTGCTGTCTCGTGGCCAGGAGGTGCCAGGCGTACACTTGGTTCACCGGTCGAACGTAATGTCCCTTCAGGAGCGCCATCGCTTTGGAGTAGGTGGGTGCATCCCGGATGACGGGAAAAATATCAGGGCTCACCCGTGAATAGAGGACTTAGTGCTTCTGCGCGTCCGAGGGTTCTTCAGCTGCAGCTCTGAGGTAGCCATCGAAGCAGGCTAACCAGTGGTCGAAGGTGGACGTGGCGTTGGTTGCTTGAGGGCTCAGCTGCAGGCGATCAGGCTTGATGCGGAGATCCATCGTTTAAAAAATCATGTTCAATAAATTGATGCACCGTCAATTACCACAAGACGAGAATGGTGGAACAATCGAGGCTTTATTGAGCAAAGATGTTGTGCCTCCTGTAGCTGGAACCAGAATGGCTGCAGCACTGGAGAGCACACACTTTTATACGCCGCCTGCTGGGCAGAGCCAGCAGGCAGCGATTTACCATTGTACCTCTAATATGCGGGCAGTGCCGTAATACATATAATATACCACTAGTGGCGACTGCCGCAAGCACATCGGGTAATTACAGGCCCATACCATGTTTGTAGATGAGGCTGAGATTGTGACTTTGCAGTTTAACATCCTGTGTTGCCCCCATGAAGTTGCAGTGTGAAGAGGCTTTATTAAGATAGTCGTGAGTGGCTGATGATCTGTTTCTACAGTTGTAGGATAACCAAATATGAATTATAAATTTCTGGCAGACTAAGACTCGGGACGCGATCTAACCACCTCACCATGCTGCCCGATTTGGGACGTGACGAGGCCGGTAAATCTCGCGAGAGGTCTCTTGTGATATTTACGAAGCACGTTACTCCTCGTCAGATCTAACGATTTGCATCTTTTAGTGTGCAGTTAAGCTCACTTAAATATGTTTGCGCCGGAGTTACCCAACGTGCGAGAGCTAACGGCCTCACTTCACAGACCCAAGCGGGCGTTTAGCGCTGCTTTTCACAAACGTGGAGCAGGCATACTGGCACTGGGGGGGGGGGGGGGGTCTCCTAGGCGATCGGGGTCCCCAAGTGGTCAGGCTCTTGACAGGGTGGTACCCTGGCACCCTGATGCCACCTGGGCCCGAGCCGCCTAGGCAGTGCCACCTGGGCACCCTGGCAGTGCAAACGTGGCATTGCTACGGTGCCCATGTGGCACTGCCAGGCTGGCAGGATGCCCGTGCCAGGGATCAGGCCTGGGGGTGCCCTGCCCTTATGAGGTGGGGTGCGGGGGTGGGGTGGGGGGAGGGGGTCTCGAGAATGCCTAATTAGTTAGCTGGCACATCCTTCGCTTTATTGTTTTGTGTCTGCTTTTGGTATTTTCACAAGAAATAGAGATATTTCTGATAAGTAAAGAAACGTGGCGTAGAAACAAAACACAGAGATTTACAAAGGAATTCTTTTTATGAACCCTTCCTGAGGCAGCCTCGTGCGTGTAACAACTATGGGATAAGAAGCTGACACGAATTGCTGCTACATCTCTGGTCCTCTGGTGAATTCAAGCATGGGGAACGTTGTGACATCAATTGTTCCTTTTTTACATTAAAGAAGCACTAGTTCAAAAGGATGTTATATTTATCTGAACCACAAAACGTCTAAAAAGAGAACAACAGACAGACACGATTGGTCCTGCACTGGCAAGATTTAGAAGCAGAGCTGTGAATAATTGGGTTACGACCCTACATGCAAATCAGTGTTCTTCAGGCAATACGTATTAAAGCCAACATAACAGGGAAAATGGCAATTTCCCGCCTTTGCGAAACTGAAATAACTGTAAAGTGGACCCTATTTTCCGTCAAAAATGCATTCCACTGTGGTCCAGTCCTTTAGATATCACACGGCACTTCCTGAATCCAGCAGAATCTATTGTAACTGGGATTTGAATTGTCTCTGACACACCACCCTGTGTGGGTTCCAGTCATTTCCTTGTTCCTCAGTGACCAAGTATCAGTTTCTGAGAGAAAAGTGTTACAGATCTTCTTACAGACTTCTAAGCAGAATGAAACCTCTGAAGAACAGTCACCCTTGGGATGGAACAACCAAGTTGCAGGCCGCAGCAAAATAAATGAGCGGATCATCAGGTTGAGTGATGTTGGTTGATGAGTGAATATTGTCCAGGACAATGTGGAGAATTTACCTTCTCTCCATACTAGGGGATCTTTCCTGTCCAGCTGAGAGGGCAGATGGGGCCTTGATTTAATGGCTTATCTGAAAGACAGCACCTCCAATTTTGCAGCACTCCCAGCACTGCAGTGGGAGTATCAGCTGAGATTTGGGGCTCAGGTTTCTGAATTGGAAATTTAACCCATGCTCCTCACCCACCCCCCAATGGCCTCTCACAGTCCCCATGCCAACATATGCTACCACCCATCCCCATGGTCCCTGTCCTTATGCCAAATTAATTCCAACTCATGCCCCCACGCCCGACTCTTTGCCCTTACACCCTCCATGCCAACTCATCCAGTATCCACCTTGGGCAGATCTCAGCAACCATGCTGAGGTGAAATCAAATAAAGTTCTTCTTATCTATTACAGAGTTCATGATATAAAACATGGGGGGGGGGGGTTCTCCCCCCCCGACGCCAGATGGCAGAATCGCCGGGACGCCGCGTGAATCGCGCCGTGCCGCTCCGACACCCGCACGCGATTCTCCCCCCCCCCCCCCCGAAACCAGTGTCGCGCAATTCGCGCCGGGCTGCTCGGAGAACCGGCGAGCGGCGATTCTCTGGCCCGGATGGGCCGAGCGGCCGCTACGACACGACAGGTTCCCGCCAGCGCCATCCACCCCTGGTTGCTACCGGCGGGAACTCTGCGGGAATGCTGCGGGGGGGGGCTCCTTCACCGGGGGGGGGGCCACGATCGGGGCCCACCGATTGGCCGGCCGGCCTCTTCCCCCCCCCCCCCCCCCCCCCCCCCCCCCCCCCGGGGCATACCTCCTTCCGCGACCGGCCCCAGAACACCGGCCCCATGTTGGTGAGGGGCCGGCGTGCGTAAGACATTCCCCACGCATGCGCAGGATGGTGCGACGCCCATTTGGTGCCGCGTAAGGACGCTGGAGCGGCGTGAACCCCCTGTGGGGGCCAGAATAGGTTGTGCCCGGGCCCTGTTCACGACGGCATTCACGATGGCGCGGGCACTTGGTCCTGGGAGCAGAGAATCCCGCCCACAATCTATCCAATTATTATTTCAATAAAGATTTGTAGCTCCCACACTTGAGATAAGACTTTTGCTGCAGCAGAAATGGGATCTGTTTTAACTCAGCATCTATTTCAAATGGCCCAGTTGTGTTTGGGTTTCCCATGTGTGGAAATCACACCCCATTTCCTCGAATTCCCCAGAAAAAATAGAATAGGTTGGAAATTCATAGAATCCCTACAGTGCAGAAGGAGGCCATTTGGCCCATCGAGTCTGCACCGACCCCTGGGAAGAGCACCCTGGGAACCACGCCCCCCACACCATCCCCGCAACCTTGCCTAACCTTTTGGATACTAAGGGGCAATTAAGCATGGCCATCTAACCTGTACATCTTTGGACTGTGGGAGGAAACCAGAGCACCCGAAGGAAACCCACACAGACACAGGGAGAAAGTGCAAACTCCACACAGACAGTGACCCAAGCCAGAATTGAACCCGGGTCCCTGGCACCATGAGGCAGCAGAGCTAACCTCTGTGCCACCATGCGGCCCCCGGGTGGGGTTGTACTTCCAAACCCAGGTCCTGTCTGCCATTTTAGAAGGTTCCCAGAGCCTCCGCAACTGATAGAGGCCCCCGGTTCAGCCAGCTTCTTCAGCAAGTATAATTGAGCTGGTCAGGATTGGGCTGATGGTAGAATTGCCTATCTAAAGGATGAACAGACCTCCCAGCCTGGGAATGAGTGAGTTGGTGGTCATAGAGCCGACTCTGTTGTGTGACAGAAACTCTGTCATTAGTAGATGTAGAAAGAGAACAAGTTATTAATCTTGCTCTGTGTGGTTATTTAAAACAGAGTCTGACTGGTAGAGTGAAGCAGAGGGTGCTCGGTCATTGAATTTATTCAAGGCAGAGTTAACGGATGTTTGATGGACAAGGGAGTCACGGGTTGTGGAGAACAGTTGGAAAAGTAGAGGGGCCACAACCAGACTAGTCATGATCTTACTGGATGGAGGAGCAGGCTCAGAGGGCTAAATAGCCCAC
Source organism: Scyliorhinus torazame (assembly GCF_047496885.1). Taxonomy (NCBI): domain Eukaryota; kingdom Metazoa; phylum Chordata; class Chondrichthyes; order Carcharhiniformes; family Scyliorhinidae; genus Scyliorhinus; species Scyliorhinus torazame. Next base: position 167,171,379 of record NC_092723.1, read on the forward strand.
GCCTGCTCCGAAGTAAAATGTTCCGAGTAGAACGGAGGTGTAGTAGTGTTGTCACTGGGCTCGGATTCCAGCGACATGGATTTGAATCCCACCATGGTGGAATTTAGAATAAAATAAAAGTTAGAAAATAACCATGAAACCATTATCAATTGTCACTTTAAGATAAACATCTGATTCACTAATGTCCTTTAGGGAAGGAAATCTGCCGTTCTTACCCGGTCGGGCCTACATGTGACTCCAGACCAGAACAATGTGATTGACTCTTAACTGCCCTCTGAAAAGGGCCTAGCGAGCCAGTTAGTTCAAGGGCAATTCGTGATGGGCACCAAAGGCTGGTGTTTTCCAACTACGCCCACATCGCATGACAGGATTTTCAAAAACCTCTGAGTAAAAGTTTTCCCTTGGGGGTCTGTAGCTCTATGCCTGAAAGGGTTGGCAGAGGCAGACACCCTCATGGAATATAAAAAAATCTTGGAAGTGCCATACATATGGACCAAAAGATGGAAAATTGAATGAGGTTGGATAGCTCTTTCTTGGCTGGCACAGACATGATGGATGAAAGGCCATCACCCTGTGCTGTGAATTTTCCACGTTTCTATGTTTTCATGAGTTGTATGACAGGATTTTACCCTTCACCATTATTTCACTGAACTCTACTCCACTCGAGAGTTGCACCTTGTCAACATTTCACCCATATTTGCTACAGTTTCCTGATGTTACATAGAACATAGAACATAGAACAATACAGCGCAGTACAGGCCCTTCGGCCCACGATGTTGCACCGAAACAAAAGCCATCTAACCTACACTATGCCATTATCATCCATATGTTTATCCAATAAACTTTTAAATGCCCTCAATGTTGGCGAGTTCACTACTGTAGCAGGTAGGGCATTCCACGGCCTCACTACTCTTTGCGTAAAGAACCTACCTCTGACCTCTGTCCTATATCTATTACCCCTCAGTTTAAAGTTATGTCCCCTCGTGCCAGCCATTTCCATCCGCGGGAGAAGGCTCTCACTGTCCACCCTATCCAACCCCCTGATCATTTTGTATGCCTCTATTAAGTCTCCTCTTAACCTTCTTCTCTCCAACGAAAACAACCTCAAGTCCATCAGCCTTTCCTCATAAGATTTTCCCTCCATACCAGGCAACATCCTGGTAAATCTCCTCTGCACCCGCTCCAAAGCCTCCACGTCCTTCCTATAATGCGGTGACCAGAACTGTACGCTATACTCCAAATGCGGCCGTACCAGAGTTCTGTACAGCTGCAACATGACCTCCCAACTCCGGAACTCAATCCCTCTACCAATAAAGGCCAACACTCCATAGGCCTTCTTCACAACCCTATCAACCTGGGTGGCAACTTTCAGGGATCTATGTACATGGACACCTAGATCCCTCTGCTCATCCACACTTTCAAGAACTTTACCACTAGCCAAATATTCCGCATTCCTGTTATTCCTTCCAAAGTGAATCACCTCACACTTCTCTACATTAAACTCCATTTGCCACCTCTCAGCCCAGCTCTGCAGCTTATCTATATCCCTCTGTAACCTGCTACATCCTTCCACACTATCGACAACACCACCGACTCTAGTATCGTCTGCAAATTTACTCACCCACCCTTCTGCGCCTTCCTCTAGGTCATTGATAAAAATGACAAACAGCAACGGCCCCAGAACAGATCCTTGTGGTACGCCACTTGTGACTGTACTCCATTCTGAACATTTCCCATCAACCACCACCCTCTGTCTTCTTTCAGCTAGCCAATTTCTGATCCACATCTGTTGTACTGTTGCAACAATAGAGTAGAATGTCTTGAGGGCCTTTTGTGCGAGAATAGTTATCGGTTGCTAGGACATGAATAGATTTTCTTGATTTAAGAACACGGTGAATACATTCTTCCACAGGATGAAGGTTAGTATTAAAGTGAATTTTGAAGCAAGGCCAGCGACAGAGCAGTTGCTTCATTTGTTTATCTTTAGTAATAGGCACAGGAACAGCTGAGACTGGACAACCCCTGGCTCCAAAGTCTCCGTTCCTTTTTGAGATAACAACAACATTGAATTTTAAGGCTCCCTATTTATTTTTGACTGGTGTTTTTCATAGCCATCCAGCATTTTATCACTTGGATGAAAATATTCAGATCAGTGCCCAGGTCAAAGGTCAGTGCCATGGTGATGACTGGACTGGGCGATGAAGGAAAATTGGTGGGAACTGCGCACTGTGTCCTGTTCACCGTTACCCCTGTGCTCGCTGACTTACATTGGCTCACAGTCTGGCAATGCCGCCGTTTTCTCAACCTTGTTTTCAAGTACCTCTATGGCCTCGCCAGAGTAACCTCCTCCATCCTACATCTCTGCCTCCAATTCTGATCTTTTGCGTATCCTGACTTTACTGCCCCACCATTGGTGACCTTTCCTCAGTGACCTGGCCCCTAAAGCTCTGGAATTGCCTCGCTAAAACCCTCTGACTCTTTACAGCCCTCCCTTTAAGATACTCTTATGAAACCTCCCTCTTTGACCAAACTGCTTGCCTCTTGTAAATCCCCTTTTGTGGCTCGGTGTCAAATTTCTGTCCAATTCTGTGACATTCCATGGGCTGCTTCACTACATTAAAGGTGCTATATAAATGCAAGTTGTTGTTTTTGCTTTGCAGTTCTCTTTACAGCTGCAGGTGAGGAATGAACTATTCTTCGGGGCATTGGGTACAAGGGATTTGGGAGTAATCTGTCTGATAGTCTATTTTCCTCAACCAGTTATCTTCAGATTTGAAGTTGCTTATGGGTGTGTATTTTTTTCATTGGTTAATTCAAACTGCCCTGCAGCCTCCAACTCAAGAGCTGGTTTCAGAAGTAAGAGCAGGAACAGACCATTCAGTCCCTCGAGCACACTCAGCTATTTAACAAGATCATGGATGATCTGCCTCAATTGCACACTATCCATGAATCCCTTGATTTCCATTACATCCAAAAATCTATTGATTTCCATGGAAATCGTTGACTGAACATCCATGGCCCTATGGGGTACAGTGGCTTGGTGGCACAGTGGTTAACACTGCTGCCTCACAGCTCCAGGGACCTGGATATAATTCCGGCCTTGGGTAACTGTCCATGTGGTGTTTGCACATTCTCTCCATGTCTGCGTGGGTTTCCTCCGGGTGCTCCGGTGTCCTCCCACAGTCTAAAGGTGTGCAGGTTAGGTGGTGTTATGGAGAGAGGGCAGGAGATAGGGGCTGGTTTAGCACAGTGGGCTAAATAGCTGGCTTGTAATGCAGAACAATTCCCGTAACAAGCCTCCCCGAACAGGTGCCGGAATGTGGCGACTAGGGGCTTTTCACAGTAACTTCATTGAAACCTACTTGTGACAATAAGTGATTATTATTATTAGATTTGGCCTGGATAGGGTACTCTTTCAGAGGGTTAGTGCAGACTCGATGGGTCGAATGGCCTCCTTCTGCACTGTAAGGATTTTATGGTTCTGGAGTACAGATATCACAGGTGAAGCGCAATCAATTACTCTCGAGACAAGGTGAGTCATAACTAATAGGCTTTAATCTGCTAGAACTGTTCCCCAGCAGCTTCGATACAGAAAGTGAAGGCTGCTGGGACATCATTGGTTCTTATACCCCGCCTCTCAGGGCGGAGCTATGTACAACAGCCAATGGTAGACTCCTGGGTCTAGCCAATAGTCATCCACCTCTCAGGTACCGCAATACCTGGTATTACCACAGCAGGATCCACAATCTTTTAAGCAAAGACCATTTTCCTCCACTATTTCAAAATGGCCAACCCTATGACACCTAGTTCTAGTGTGAGGAGCGAATTAAACACATGGAATGCACAGAAATTCTAGAACAATGATCTTTTATTCCGCTAGCGTCAATACTTTTGTACCCTTTTGGGGCTAGACTCTTGCCCAAAGGGGTCCAAAAGGCTGACCAATTAACCTGTCTGCTGTTCTCCCAAATCATCCTGGCGGGGTCTTGATAACGCACAGCTACTGCTGGCCCGCAAAATTCCCTGCAGAAGACAGAGCCCACCAGCCAGCCCTGTGCCAAAGTCAGATTTGGGATTTTGGGGGCCCAGGAAACTCCCCTACTGCATTAGACTCCCAGTCAGAGGAAGCATCCATCCTATCAAACCCTTTGAGGATCGTAAATATTCTATCAGGAATATCGACCTAACGTACTCAATCTCTCTCATAGGATGGTCTTCTCACTCCCTGTGAGGGAAGTATATCGTTCATACGTAAGGAGCCCAAAAGTGTACACGGTACTCCAGGTGTGGTGACATCAAAGCCCTGTACAATAGCAGTAAAGAGTCCCTTACTCCAAGACCCCAATCTCTTTGTAATACAAACTAACGTACTATTTGCTTTCCTAACTGCTTGCTGTCCCTGTTTATTAACTTTCTGTGATTTGTGTACAAGGATTCCTTGATCCGCTGAATACCAACATTTTGCAATCTCTCACCATTTAAAAAACAATCTGGGGCTGGAGTCTCCGAGCCTCTGCGCCGAGGGGCGGACAATGGGACGTCAGACCCGCGATCGGGTCCGACGCCTTCCCGCGATTCTCTGGGAACCGGAGAATCACCGGCAGTCATGCGCGGTCGACGCGGCGCCGGTCGGGGGGCCATTGAAAGAGGCCCCCGTGGTGATTCTCCGCCGACAACTGGATGAGTTTCTGCCGGCGTGGTTCACTCCTGGTTCCACCCGGCGGGAGCTCGGAGTGGTGGCTGGGGACCCAGTCTGCGGCCGCCCTGGTGGGGGGGCTGGGCATCTGTCACCCGGGGGGGGTGCCTCCAGGACGGCCAGGCTCGCGATCGGGGCCACCGGTCGGCGGGCGTGCGCGATCTGTGGGGAGGCCTATGTTGTCGGGGCCAACCCACTGTGGGGTCCGCCATGTTGCGCGGGGGAGCCGCCGCAGGTGACCGCTGCCCGAATGTCCGACCAGCAGCCGGATGTACAGGGCCTCGTATCGGCAGCCAGAGCTGCAAGGGCCCTGCTAGCCCCCTTCAAAATGGAGAATCACTCTGGACTTTCTCCACGAAAGTCCAGTGATTTGTGCCCATTTTCTCGCAGGTGTGTGGACATAGCCCCATTTTCAGAGAATTCCGCCCCTGCTTTTTTAACTTATCCTGTCAAAGTGAATAACTCCACATTATAATCCATCTGCCACATTCTTAGTCACTCACTATTTAATTTCTTTTACAGCTTCCTTGTGTCCTCCTCAGTTTAGCTTCACACAGTCGGCACACGTGGATATATTACCCATATTCCCGTCATGTAACTCATTGGCGATCCCACATAGCTGAGGCTCGAGCACTGACCTTTGCGATACTCTGCTAGTTATGGCCTGCCAATCTGGCAATGACCCGTCGATTCCTACTCCCTGTTGCCTGTCCATGAACGAATCCTCAATCCATAATATATTACCCTCAATCCACTGCGCCCTAACTTTATGTAATAACTTTTTATGTGCCACCTCATCAAACTCTCTTTGAAAATCTGAATGCATTGCATCTACTGGACTCCCCCCTCCCCCCTTTAGTGTGCTACAAGTTATAACCACAATAAACTCTGACAGTTTTACAAACACAATTTCCTGCCATAAATTCACATTGACTCACTGTTCATAATTATGATTTTCGAAGTGCCATGTTGTCGTGCTGTGGATAATAGATTCTAGCATTTTCATAAATACCATAGGTGCATTGGGATGAACTTTGGCATTTTTCAATCAGATTTCATGCTGAAGTGTTTTTTTTGTCTGGGATTCTGGAGAGCAACAATTGGGTTGTGGTTCTGGATGGAAGAATAGTTCTTTACTGCTGTCAGTGCTGTTGAACCCTATAAAATGGGTCTGGGCTCTTAATGTCTTCAATGATGAACATTGACTATGGTTGTCAATTAGACTGCCTGGAGTATTGCAGGTAAAAGCTTTGACTCAAGAATTAATGTGTAGCTGCTTTAAAGGGGATTCTATTTGTGAGTTGGTCTCAACGTCTGGCTGCTTCAGGATTAGCTGTGGTTTATTGAGCAGCACTCTTTCCTCTTGAGTCACAAGGTCATGGGTTCAAGTCCCACTCCACATTGAACACAAAATTTAATCTAACATTCAAGCACGGTAATGGGGTCTTAGATATGGACTTGAAAATGTTTGCAGGCAAAGGGAAGGGGCAGAAGTTAATGGGTTTAATTAAAGAGTTCCTTCCGTGCCGTATCATCCGCGGCTGGGATTTTCTGCTCCCGTTTTTATTGGAGGGGCTCGGCGAAGGGAGCAGAAAACCCCATGAGCTGTTCAAAACGCGTTTCACGTCAACACAAAGCCGCAACACGATTAACCCCTCCCTCAGCCAGTGACTTATTAAAGAAATTTAGAGTACCCTATTCATTTTTCCCAATTAAGGGGCAATTTAGCGTGGACAATCTCCCCCCCCCCCCCCCCATAAGAAAGTTCATTCACGTTGATGTGGGGGCAGACTGGCGTGAACTCTGACTGGCCTCCCAAGGTGAGCAGACCTCCCAGAGGAGCTCAGGTGAGTGCATCGCTCAGGTGGGAGGTGGTCATGCCTGGGGGCAATGCCATGGTGGGGGAGGGGGGTGAGATGTATGGGATGGGGTTGGGTGTTCGAAGGGAATCCTTGTGCATTGGGACGGCCTTTAAAAACGGCACACTGATCTTTGAAAAACCACGTTGCTGGCTCAATCATAGCCCACGCCAACAGCGCGATGCCGTGAGACCCGCTTCTTGATGTTTATTTTCTCTGTCCCGAAGGATACGGCAAAGAAAGCCGCTGCCACCGCTTATCCCACCCATTTAGGAAAAAATCCATCTTATGATGTGCTGACATTGAAAAAACAGGTCTTGGCTCCTGTGGTACTAGACCAGTACTGTTTGAGGAAGAACACTTTAATTTAAGGAACACTTTCTTCATGAAAGGTGAGCTGGCAAAGCCTTTTCCCGATGTGTTTGCCAGATACGTGACACAGTTGACGTGAATCCTGTGGCAAGCTGACCTTGTACTGTTTGGACTTTTTGACTTCCTGCAACAAGAGAAGGCTTCCAAACTTATTTTTCTTTGAAGACATTGCCTGTTTAACAGACGTAATCATTGAGAGTTCAGAAGCAATAAAACATAATTCTTTTACAGCTTGTAGTTTGCAAATAATGCACCCAAGAGACACGTGTACAGTAATTACATCTGGTGTTAATTAATTGCATAAAGGCATCTTTTATTTGCTGTTGTTTCTTAGTTTGATTTTGTAAAGGTATTTTTCCATTCCTTGGCTAAATTGCAAGTGAGCCATTCGCTCCATTATCAGTGATATTAAAAGGCAGTGTTTTTCCTTTCTAAAAAGATGAATAATCATTGAACAGATAAAGTCTGCTGTATTACCTGATCAGGAAGTAAATAAAATGAAATTATCACAGAAGGGGATTTCAGCAAGGTCTAGCTCCATGGTTTCTGATTGAATCGATGTAGTTCAATTATTTAACACCATGGTTAACCCATTGTAGACAGACAGAATCAAAGAACAAAGAAAAGTACAGCACAGGAACAGGCCCTTCGGCCCTCCAAGCCCGTGCCGACCATGCTGCCCGACTAAACTACAATCTTCTACACTTCCTGGGTCCGTATCCCTCTATTCCCATCCTATTCATGTATTTGTCAAGGTGCCCCTTAAATGTCACTATCGTCCCTGCTTCCACCACCTCCTCCGGTAGCGAGTTCCAGGCACCCACTACCCTCTGTGAAAAAAACATGCCTCGTACATCTACTCTAAACCTTGCCCCTCGCAACTTAAACCTATGCCCCCTAGTAATTGACCCTTCTACCCTGGGGAAAAGCAACTGACTATCCACTCTGTCTATGCCCCTCATAATTTTGTAGACCTCTATCAGGTCAACCTCCGTCGTTCCAGTGAGAACACACCGAGTTTATTCAACCGCTCCTCATAACTTATGCCCTCCATACCAGGCAACATTCTGGTAAATCTCTTCTGCACCCCCTCTAAAGCCTCCACATCCTTCTGGTATGTGGTGCCCAGAATTGAACACTATACTCCAAGTGTGGCCTAACTAAGGTTCTATACAGCTGCAACATGACTTGCCAATTCTTATACTCAATGCCCCGGCCAATGAAGGCAAGCATGCCGTATGCCTTCTTGACTACCTTCTCCACCTGTGTTGCCCCTTTCAGTGACCTGTGGACCTGTAAACCTAGATCTCTCTGACTGTCAATACTCTTGAGGGTTCTACCATTCACTGTATATTCCCTACCTGTATTAGACCTTCCAAAATGCATTACCTCACATTTGTCCGGATTAAACTCCATCTGCCATCTCTCCCCCCATGTCTCCAAGCAATCTAAATCCTGCTGTATCCTCTGACAGTCCTCATCGCTATCCGCAATTCCACCAACCTTTGTGTCGTCTGCAAACGTACTAATCAGACCAGTTACATTTTCCTCCAAATCATTTATATATACTACAAACAGCAAAGGTCCCAGCACTGATCCCTGCGGAACACCACTAGTCACAGCCCTCCAATTAGAAAAGCATCCTTCCATTGCTACTCTCTGCCGTCTATGACCTAGCCAATTCTGTATCCACCTTGCTAGCTCACCCTGATCCCGTGTGACTTCACCTTTCGTACTAGTCTACCATGAGGGACCTTGTCAAAGGCCTTACTGAAGTCCATATAGACAACATCCACTGCCCTACCTGCATCAATCATCTTAGTGACCTCCTCAAAAAACTCTATCAAGTTAGTGAGACACGACCTCCCCTTCACAAAACCATGCTGCCTCTCACTAATACGTCCATTTGCTTCCAAGTGGGAGTAGATCCTGTCTCAAAGAATTCTCTCCAGTAATTTCCCTACCACTGACATAAGGCTCACCGGCCTGTAGTTCCCTGGATTATCCTTGCTACCCTTCTTAAACAGAGGAACAACATTGGCTATTCTCCAGTCCTCCAGGACATCACCTGAAGACAGTGAGGATCCAAAGATTTCTGTCATGGCCTCAGCAATTTCCTCTCGAGCCTCCTTCAGTATTCTGGGGTAGATCCCATCAGGTCCTGGGGACTTATCTACCTTAATATTTTTCAAGACGCCCAACACCTCATCGTTTTGGATCTCAATGTGACCCAGGCTATCTACACACCCTTCTCCAGGCTCAACATCTACCAATTCCTTCTCTTTGGTGAATACTGATGCAAAGTATTCATTTAGTACCTCGCCCATTTCCTCTGGCTCCACACATAGATTCCCTTGCCTTTCCTTCAGTGAGCCAACCCTTTCCCTGGCTCCCCTCTTACTTTTTATGTACGTGTAAAAAGCCTTGGGATTTTCCTTAACCCTATTTGCCAAAGACTTTTCGTGACCCCTTCTAGCCCTCCTGACTCCTTGCTTAAGTTCCTTCTTACTTTCCTTATATTCCACACAGGCTTCGTCTGTTCCCTGCCTTTTAGCGCTGACAAATGCCTCCTTTTTCTTTTTGACGAGGCCTACAATATCTCTCGTTATCCACGTTTCCCAAAAATTGCTGTATTTATCCTTCTTCCTCACAGGAACATGCCGGTCCTGAATTCCTTTCAACTGCACTTGAAAGCCTCCCACATATCAGCTGTTGATTTATCCTCAAACATCCACCCCCAATCGAGGTTCTTCAATTCATGCCTAATATTTTTATAATTAGCCTTCCCCCAATTTAGCACATTCACCCTAGGACCACTCTTATCCTTGTCCGCCAGCACTTTAAAACTTACTGAATTGTGGTCACTGTTCCCGAAATGCTCCCCTACTGAAACTTCTACAACCTGGCCGGGCTCATTCCCTAATACCAGGTCCAGTACAGCCCCTTCCCTAGTTGGACTGTCTACATATTGTTTTAAGAAGCCCTCCTGGATGCTCCTTACAAACTCTGCCACGTCTAAGCCCCTGGCACTAAGTGAGTCCCAGTCAATATTGGGGAAGTTGAAGTCTCCCATCACCACAACCCTTAGTTTTTACTCTTTTCCAAAATCTGTCTACCTATCTGCTCCTCTATCTCCCGCTGGCTGTTGGGAGGCCTGTAGTAAACCCCCAACATTGTGACTGCACCCTTCTTATTCCTGATCTCTACCCATATAGCCTCACTGCCCTCTGAGGTGTCCTCCCATAGTACAGCTGTGATATTCTCCCTAACCAGTAGCGCAACTCCGCCACCCCTTTTACATCCCGCTCTATCCCGCCTGAAACATCTAAATCCTGGAACGTTTAGCTGCCAATCCTGCCCTTCCCTCAACCAGGTCTCTGTAATGGCAACAACATCATAGTTCCAAGTACTAATCCAAGCTCTATGTTCATCTGCCTTACCCGTAATACTTCTTGCATTAAAACATATGCACTTCAGGCCACCAACCCGCTGTGTTCAGCAACTTCACCCTGTCTGCTCTGCCTCAGAGCCATACTGCCCCTATTCCCTCGTTCTCCCTCAATGCTCTCACCTTCTGACCTATTGCTCCCGTGCCCACCCCCCTGCCATACCAGTTAGAATGGCACCAGCACAATGGTGGCCATACGGCCCATAGAGCCCATGCTAACTCTCTCCAAATTAGTTCCTATCTCCTGGCTTTTTGCCCACAGTCCTGCAAATATGTCTGTTCAGGTGATTATTCAATTCCCTTTTGAAAGAGATGATTGAATCTGCCTCCGCTACTCTCTCAGGCAGCACATTTCAGATCCTAAACACATGCTGCGTAAAAGCAAGTTTTTCCACATATCGTCTTTGCTTCTTTTGTCATTCATTTTGGATCAGTGTCCTCTGATCCTCAATCCTTCCGCGAGGGAACCGTTTCTCGCTCTCTATTCCATCTAGATCGCTTTTTGGCTTTTGAACACTTCTATCAAATCCCCTCTCAGACTTCCCTGAGGAGAAGAACCCCAGCTTCTCCAATCTCTGATGTTCATCATTCCAGGAAATATTTCATGCACCTTTTCTGAAGCCTGGATCCTGTATGCCTTATGAACCACTTCCTCAACCAACCTTGCCACTTTTAATGATTTGTACACAAATACCCCCAGGTCCTTCTGCGTTCCAGATCGTAACCACTTGCTGATGAAAAAGGTTATTCTTCGTGTAGCATTTGATTTTTTTCATCGATCACCTTCGCGCAGTGTCCTCTGATTTTGGATCCTATCGCCAACGGGAACAGTTTTATTTTAACCTTTTAAAAGAAAGAACTGCCATTGAGTCGACCAAATCTTCAATGGTATTTCCTTCAGCTGTATTGCCTTTCCATGGTTCCCCCCCTCAAACTATGATGCTCCATTGCACATACGTTCTTGCACAGAGTGTATTCACTTTGCTCAGCTTGTAGTTCTGTTTGTAGACAGAGACATAGAATTTATGGTGTAGAAGGAGGCCATTCGGCCCATGAAGACTGCACCGGCCGTTGGAAAGAGCACCCCACTATCCCACTTAAGCTCACACCTCTGCTCCATACCAGTAACCGAGCAACCCCATCCAATCCCTTGGGACACTAAGGGCAGATCCTAAACACATGGTCGATCTACCTAACCTGCACGTCTTTGGACTGTGGGAGGAAAGCGGAGCACCCGGAGGAAACCCACGCAAACACGAGGAGAATGTGCAGACTCCGCGCAGACAGTGACCCAAGCCGGGAATCGAACCTGGGACCCTGGAGTTGTAAAGCGACAGTGCTAACCACCGTGCTACCGTGCCTCCCACATGTGTTTGCATATTCGTATCCTTTTCTTTTCCCAGCCACTGTGTAATCCTGTACAATGTACGAGCAGCAAACTAATTTAAACAGACACACTAGCAACCCATAGTCACTGCAGCGCAGCACATCAGGTGGTTGACTACCTCATTGCCGTGACAGCAGCCCAGGCCAGGCCAGGCCAGGCTGGGCCAGGAGAAGCAGCAATAAATTCAAATTTATTTTATCCTCCACCAAGTTTAAGGAAATTACCACACTGTATGTGGATGTAAACAGAAAAGGATTGTCAGTACAGAGGAGAGTGCTGTTGTCGTGCCATCACCAGGAGACAGTCATATTCTGACATTTCCTTTTTGAGAAAGTTGTTGAGCCCAGATAGCACATGTTCTGCCCTGCTGACTCCGGTGACCATGATCCCTGACCTCACTCATGAACCCCATCTCCGATCAGGGTCAATCAAGCTCTGTGAGTTTGATGGGTTCCAAATTTTGCATCATATTTATAGACAATGATATTGAAGATATGCCGGAACTCGTCGCATTATATAGAATTGTTGCCTAATTTGGTAGCTTCATTTACACATATTGTCCTAACCTAAAAGACTACTGCACCATGAAATTCCCCACAGGTAGGGCAGGGAGACAGGTGATGGTAGAGGTTTCAATTACTTTCAAACACACAGCTGGCCAGGATCTCTCCCATTCTTATGACCTGCTTTGTCATATGCTGGAAGGATTTACAAGTTAGCACTTGTAAGGTCTCAGGAAAGTGACCTCTCGGATGCGATGACTGTAGAAAAGCTTGGTTTTGTTCTCCTCACTATACACTCCTCCTACTCCCAGAATATTCTCCCGCGCCCGGCCCACACCCGGGCTGGGGTATTTATATCCCTGCAGTCCTCGGAAAAGGAGGGGGTAGCCCCACCCCCTCATCGTTGCCTTCTTCGCCAAGTGCTGATTATCTGGCGCTCGCCACTCCGGGCCCAGAGGGATGTAACTGACCAGGGAGCGTCACTTCTTGGTTAAACGACTGGGCGGTTCCTCAGCCTTGAGTTCAGCAGTCACCCCCAGACCTGCGTCGATTTCCGTGGGCAAAAACTCCATGCCTGACTCCTGGTCGGCTTCCCGCATTTCAGCCGCCTCGCTGGGTACAAGCAGCATCTGCTCCGGAGGCGGAAACACCACCGAGCTCAGGATCCGTGGTCGGTCCTCGGGTACCTGTTCCCCCCCCCCCGGCTCTGGAGACGACCCACGTGCTGATTCGAAGGCTTCCCTTGCACCTGCACCATATACGAGACCTGCACGGGCCGTTTTACGATTGCTCCCGGAATCCATAACGCCCCGGCAGTAAAATTCCGGACGTAAATGGAGTCGCCAGCGGTGAATTCTCTCATGGGCCTGGCTCGCTGTGCTCCGGTCCGTTCTTATCCCTGATGTCTGGCAAAATGAGGCTCAATCGCTTTCGTAAGTGGTGACCCATTAAAAGCTCCATGGGCATCACCCCGGTGCGAGTGTGCGGCGTGGCCCTAGAGTAGAACAGGAAACGGGTGAGGCAGGTTTCTGGTGAGCCTGAGGTCTGTTCTCTCGTCCCAAGTTTGAATGTCTGTACGGCACATTCTGCAAACCCATTTGAGGACGGGTGATAAGGCGCGGTGCGGACATGACGGACCACATTTTGCTTAAAACAATCCGGAAACTCCAAACTAGTAAACGTGGTGCTATTGTTCAACACGAGTACCTCCGGGAGTCCGTGAACACTGAATGTCTGTCTGAGCCGCTTGGTGGTGGCATGCAATGTAGTCGTTGTACATCCATCCATTTAGAGTGCGTGTTCTACTGGCCCCCTGGAAAGGCCCCACAAAGTCCACATGGAGGCGGGACCATCTGCGTCCAAGCCTTTACACGGGCTGATTTGCAAATCTGAAAAAAATTAGAAACAGTCCAAACATCAGGCAACATCTGTGGGGACATGGAACAAGTTCAGCTTAACGTTTCAGACCTATGACTCTTCAGCAGGAACAGAAAAGGTTAAAGCTTACAAAATGGAAAGCAATCTGGGAAGGTTGGTGTGGGGATAGTGGGGGAAGGGGTGGGGGGGAGGAGTGGGGGAGACGGTGGGATTTGAATGGGTTGGTTGGGGAGATGAAAATAGAAGTCCTTGGGCAGATGGAGGGTAGGAGATAATTAAATGGCAGAGAATGATGGACCAATAAAGGGAGTAATAATGAGAGAAATGAAAGAAATGGTGGCACAGTAGTTAGCACAGCTGCCTCACAGTGCCAGGGACTGGAGTTTGATTCCCACCTTGTGTGACTGTGTGGAGTATACACCTTCTCCCCGTGTCTGTGTGGGTTTCCAATAGGTGCTCCAGTTTCCTCTCACAGTCCAAAGACATGCCTTAGGTGGGTTGGCCGTGCTAAAATTGCCCCTTAGTGTCCAAAGGTGTGCAGGTTAGGTGAGGTTAAGGGGATAGTATGGGGGACTGGGCCTAGACAATGTGCCCTTTCAGAGGGTAGGTGCAGGCTCGATGGGCCAAATGACGTCCTTCTGCTATGCAGGGATTCTGTGGAAATGTGTGCCTGAGACACAGAAGATATGTGAATGGTCGCAATCGTTAATCATCTCTTGACATACACTAATCATATTTCTTCCTGCTCGCCTCCACTCATGTTCTTGAGCTTCCTCCTCCCTAAGGCACTTTATATCCAATTTATCACCCCATCTCTAACAGCCAGACCAAAATCTAACTTTCTGAACATGCTTGTGCTCAGCTCTCTTAACTCCCCAGCACTGCTCAGTGCCAGTATCTCTATTCTACATTGCTTTGGCACATTTTCTAACTGAATATGCTGTGCAAATGGGAGCTGTTGGCTTCATCATTTATCTTCGCCATCATTCATTTCCACCTCAGTTTCTTGCAGTGTTGTATTTCTATGTTTGCTGAATATAAACTTACCAATCTCACACAAGACTGGTAAACTAAACGTAGGCCGTACAGGATTGCTCAGCAGATATACCTACTATAAAGATGCAATAGCTATTGTTAACAGTAAAGTACAGCTGCAATTCCTTCCCACCATGTGCTGTGAGCCAAACTGAAAGCTGTCGGAACGATGTCTGCTGGTCACATTTCTTTTTTTCTGAGTGAATGTTGGCTTAGGGCCCAGATGGTGCCCTGGGACCAATCTTTGGCAGAGCAGGAATAAATGGAGATTTTGAGATGCATAAAATAAATAAAGTAATAATAGGGACAAGTTCTACTATATGTTGTGATAGTGCTTTAAGAGAGAATATGCTAGTGAGTAAGGAGTGAGGATGTAAACCACATGACCAACAGACCTTGTTCAGATTCTTCACAGTCGATATGTCAGCTCAGCAATCCTGTACGACATCTTCAAATAAACCAAACCCACGTCTAGTTTATGAATCTTATGTGAGATTGGTAAGTTTGTATTCAGCAGATATAGAAATGCCACACTGCAAGAAACTGAGGTGGAGACGAATGATGGTGAAGATTATTGATGACGGATTTCCCGCAACTTCCCCACGCCTTCGGTCCATCCTCCACGAGACTGGGAATATTCCCACCAACGTTTCAGTTTGAGGACCTTTCATCAGAAGAGGATGTGAGACTCTAACAGGTTTTTGTTAAACAAGTGTCGAGTAGCGACAAAGCAGGGAGGGAGGAAGGACCAAAAGCTCTGTGATCAGGTGGAAGGCGAGAGAGGTTAAATGACAAAAGGGATGACGGTGCAAGGAAATGGCACTGGGAGAAGAGACAAAAGGTTGGTCCAGAGGTGGTGTAAGTGGTTAATGCACAATTATTCCCAGAAAATGCTGCCTGAGCAAATGGCAGCAGTTGTTGAATGTCTAGTCTTACTGAGGAGATTATTGTTTGAGTGACTACCTGCCAGTGAGGAGCTTTAGCATTGTGTATCTATGTGTTTGCCTTTGGGATCATCCGAGACGAGATTAGGCGCAACAGTTCTCCTCAGTCTCCTAATCTCCAGCACAGGCTAGATTGGTTTAATGAATGTGTGGTGATGTAGCATCAGGCGCTGATCCTCTACCGCTGTATCTCGCCACCCGTGATGCTTACTTATCCTCATAAGAGCTCCTCAGTTATGAGTTGTACCTGGAACAAATACTAAACTATATTGCAGCTTGCAACAAATGAATAGTCCTGTTTCATTAACTTGGAGGTTCAGAGCTCAGGCACCTGAAGAGCAGGATCTGTGAAATGAATTCTCCAATCGAAAAGGTGACAACTTTAAGATACAGGCCTTAATGTAAAATTAATATTTCTAAAAACAAGATTATTTTAGTGACTGTTGCAGCACAGTTTCAAGAGGTGAAAGAATATCAGACGAATGCTTTTATTTCACAATTTCCCTGTCTGGACAGGAGTGGATTACAGTTATCATCCCAAATGCGGCAGAGTGGAATATTGTTGGAAATGCATTCCCCCCCGGCACATCTGCTTGAAAAAAATGTTGTGCCGTAAATTGCGGTAAAGTGTGAACCGGGAGCAGGGCATCTGGGCACGTGATGAAGGGCAGGATTTAATCCATCTCCATGAACAATGAGATTTAAGGATTGGGAAAGGAGGAACGAATGACGGAGAAGGAAATAGAGTCGAATCAGATGCAGAAAAGACAAATAGAGGAGGGACGAAAGATGGGATTAAGAGAGAGGGAACAGGAGAGACCAAAAAAATGTATAGAATCATAGAATGGTTATAGCGCAGAAGGAAACCATTCAGCCATCACTTCTCTGCTGGCTCTCTGAAGAGCAAATTAGTTCATCTCACTACCCACCCACCCGCCCCTCCCCCACCTTTTCCCCGACAATATATGAAAGAAAAGTGAAAATATCAAACATTTCTAAGAACACTTAGTAGCTGGAGGAGCCTTTATGTTGTTAAGTACATGCCTGAATTTTCTGTGGTGAGTATAATTGGTAATTTAAAGTTCTAATGCACTAATTTTGTGAAACTCATGCAGAGTCTGGTGGTGGGCTGCCATTTCCGAGAGACTAATGATGGAGGCGTGTAAATCGTCCAACAATTCGTGATGGTTTGCAATCCACTTGGTACATTTTCCTCAGCACACACTGCTGGGTTATTTACATACTGATAATGGCATCAATATTTAACTCTCCGTTAGTTCGCCGCATGTTCTTGTCGAATTAAATAGCTTTTTAAGGACTTCACTTTGAGGAACGTAAGACATAGGATCTAGAGTAAAGGCCATAGAGCACTTGATCAGACCATGATTGATCTTCTAACCTCAACTCTACCTGTACACCCTACCCCCTTCCCTTGGAGCAGGGCTTCAGACAAGTGGGAGGAAAGGGCCTATAGGTAAGATTGCAGCTTCAGAGTGCTGACGGTTCGATTGGCTAGCCCCCCTGTGCTGTAACCATTCCAGTGTTCAAAAGTCTATCGATCACTGTCTTCAATAGACTCAATTACCTTATAATCACGGCCCTCTGGGGTAGAAAATTCAAAAGATTCAGAGTGAAAAAAATTCTCCTCATCTCAGTCCTAAATTGAAAATCCCTTATCTTGAGACTTTGCCTCCTATCCCTGGCTTCTCCAGCCAGGGGGAAAGCAGTTTCTTAACATTCACCCTGTCAACCTGCCTAAAAATTCCATAAATTAAAGAGATCGCTCTCCAAACTCCAGAGCATAGACAAGTTGAAAATTTCCACAAAGATAAAGGTAAATGTCTTCAAAAATGTATTCAATTAATGGAGCCATCAGCTTAGAATAGATTTCAGCTAACAATGCTTTTTAAATGGATAATAGGAAAAGTAACCTATTTTCTGTGGCCGATAGTATTTGAACGGCTTGCACCCGGTGCATTGTTTTAAAAAGGCGAGCAGGGATTTATGAACTTAAGTCCAGTTAAAAAGGGATGAATGGTTTCATTCTGATGACTTAAAGGGATTAGGTGCATTGACAGGCTGCCAGAGGCAAACGCTATCTCTTTATATTTGCTTGGCGCTCTTCCGCTACACTGAAATAATAAGATATTTGCGGCAGCCTTTGTTGCTCAAGCTCCAGCTGCAGATGGCAACTGTTCACTCAGCACTGGCTTTTTTATGGCGAGGAACTTGATGGAAAGCCTTGCAAAATATTGGCAAACGTACGTAGAGCAATCTCCACACATAAATACTGCTATGTTTTCATAATAGTGCAAGCCAATAGTGGAAAATATTGAGTCAAATACTATTGGGTCAAAATTTGCTACTTAAGCCAAGAAGTGGAAATGGGGCTGGCCATTTTAGTCTAGTATGTAAAAACAGGACAGAACATTGAATGCAAAACCAGGGTTTCCCCAACAGCTCAGGTGGCTCAGTTGAGTCCTTGCACATGACCTCACCCGTAGTGTGACACTGGCCGCAGTGTGACACTGGCCGCAGTGTGACACTGGCCGCAGTGTGACACTGGCCGCAGTGTGACACTGGCCGCAGTGTGACACTGGCCGCAGTGTGGCACAGGCCGCAGTGTGGCACTGGCCGCAGTGTGGCACTGGCCGCAGTTTTTCACTGGCCGCAGTGTGACACAGGCTGCAGTATGGCACAGGCTGCAGTATGGCACTGGCCGCAGTGTGACACAGGCTGCAGTGTGACACAGGCTGCAGTGTGACACAGGCTGCAGTGTGGCACTGGCCGCAGTGTGACACAGGCTGCAGTGTGGCACTGGCCGCAGTTTTTCACTGGCCGCAGTGTGACACAGGCTGCAGTGTGGCACTGGCCGCAGTGTGGCACTGGCCGCAGTGTGGCATTGGCCGCAGTGTGGCACTGGCTGCAGTGTGACACAGACCGCAGTTTTTCACTGGCCGCAGTGTGGCACTGGCCGCAGTTTTTCACTGGCCGCAGTGTGACACAGGCCGCAGTGTGGCATTGGCCGCAGTGTGACACAGGCCGCAGTGTGGCACTGGCCGCAGTGTGGCACTGGCTGCAGTGTGGCACTGGCCGCAGTTTTTCACTGGCCGCAGTGTGACACAGGCCGCAGTGTGGCACTGGCCGCAGTGTGACACAGCCGCAGTGTGGCACAGGCCGCAGTGTGGCATTGGCCGCAGTGTGACACAGGCCGCAGTGTGGCACTGGCCGCAGTGTGACACAGGCCGCAGTGTGGCACTGGCTGCAGTGTGGCACTGGCCGCAGTGTGACACAGGCCGCAGTGTGGCACTGGCCGCAGTGTGACACAGGCCGCAGTGTGGCACAGGCCGCAGTGTGACACAGGCCGCAGTGTGGCACTGGCTGCAGTGTGACACAGGCCGCAGTGTGACACAGGCCGCAGTGTGACACAGGCCGCAGTGTGGCACTGGCTGCAGTGTGACACAGACCGCAGTGCGACACTGGCCGCAGTGTGACACTGGCCGCAGTGTGACACTGGCCGCAGTGTGGCACTGGCCGCAGTGTGACACAGGCCGCAGTGTGGCACTGGCTGCAGTGTGACACAGGCCGCAGTGTGACACAGGCCGCAGTGTGACACTGGCCGCAGTGTGACACTGGCCGCAGTGTGGCACTGGCTGCAGTGTGACACAGACCGCAGTGTGGCACTGGCCGCAGTGTGACACTGGCTGCAGTGTGACACAGACCGCAGTGTGGCACTGGCCGCAGTGTGACACAGACCGCAGTGTGACACAGACCGCAGTGTGGCACTGGCCGCAGTGTGACACTGGCCGCAGTGTGACACTGGCCGCAGTGTGACACAGGCCGCAGTGTGGCACTGGCTGCAGTGTGACACAGACCGCAGTGCGACACTGGCCGCAGTGTGACACTGGCCGCAGTGTGACACTGGCCGCAGTGTGGCACTGGCTGCAGTGTGACACAGACCGCAGTGTGGCACTGGCCGCAGTGTGACACTGGCCGCAGTGTGACACTGGCCGCAGTGTGACACAGGCCGCAGTGTGACACCGGCCGTAGTGTGACATAGGCCGCAGTGTGACACTGGCCGTAGTGTGACACAGGCCGCAGTGTGACACTGGCCGCAGTGTGACACTGGCCGTAGTGTGACACCGGCCGTAGTGTGACACAGGCCGCAGTGTGACACTGGCCGCAGTGTGGCACTGGCCGTAGTGTGACACAGCCCGCAGTGTGACACTGGCCGCAGTGTGACACTGGCCGCAGTGTGACACTGGCCGCAGTGTGACACTGGCCGCAGTGTGACACTGGCCGCAGACTGACACAGGCCGCAGTGTGGCACTGGCTGCAGTGTGACACAGGCCGCAGTGTGACACAGGCCGCAGTGTGGCACTGGCTGCAGTGTGACACAGACCGCAGTGCGACACTGGCCGCAGTGTGACACTGGCCGCAGTGTGACACTGGCCGCAGTGTGGCACTGGCTGCAGTGTGACACTGGCCGCAGTGTGACACTGGCTGCAGTGTGGCACTGGCTGCAGTGTGACACAGACCGCAGTGTGGCACTGGCCGCAGTGTGACACAGGCCGCAGTGTGGCACTGGCCGCAGTGTGACACTGGCCGCAGTGTGACACTGGCCGCAGTGTGGCACTGGCTGCAGTGTGACACTGGCCGCAGTGTGACACTGGCTGCAGTGTGGCACTGGCTGCAGTGTGACACAGACCGCAGTGTGGCACTGGCCGCAGTGTGACACTGGCCGCAGTGTGGCACTGGCTGCAGTGTGACACTGGCCGCAGTGTGACACTGGCTGCAGTGTGGCACTGGCTGCAGTGTGACACAGACCGCAGTGCCACACTGGCCGCAGTGTGACACTGGCCGCAGTGTGACACTGGCCGCAGTGTGGCACTGGCTGCAGTGTGACACTGGCCGCAGTGTGACACTGGCTGCAGTGTGGCACTGGCCGCAGTGTGACACAGGCCGCAGTGTGACACCGGCCGTAGTGTGACACAGGCCGCAGTGTGACACTGGCCGTAGTGTGACACCGGCCATAGTGTGACACTGGCCGTAGTGTGACACCGGCCATAGTGTGACAAAGGCCGCAGTGTGACACTGGCCGTAGTGTGACACCGGCCATAGTGTGACACTGGCCGTAGTGTGACACTGGCCGTAGTGTGACACCGGCCGTAGTGTGACATAGGCCGCAGTGTGACACTGGCCGTAGTGTGACACAGGCCGCAGTGTGACACTGGCCGTAGTGTGACACCGGCCATAGTGTGACAAAGGCCGCAGTGTGACACTGGCTGTAGTGTGACACTGGCCGCAGTGTGATACAGGCCGCAGTGTGGCACTGGCCGTAGTGTGACAAATGCCGCAGTGTGACACTGGCCGTAGAGTGACACTGGCTGCAGTGTGACACAGGCCGCAGTGCGGCACTGGCTGCAGTGCGACACTGGCCATAGTGTGACACTGGCCGTAGTGTGACACAGGCTGCAGTGTGACACTGGCCGCCATGTGACACCGGCCGTAGTGTGACACAGGCCGCAGTGTGGCACTGGCCGTAGTGTGACACTGGCCGTAGTGTGACACAGGCCGCAGTGTGACACAGGCCGCAGTGTGACACTGGCCGTAGTGTGACACTGGCCGTAGTGTGACACTGGCCGCAGTGTGACACTGGCCGCAGTGTGGCACTGGCCGCAGTGTGACACTGGCCGCAGTGTGGCACTTTGCTTTCAGCCTTGTGTTCAAGGTTTTGAAGATACAGGGCCTGAGCAGGTCAGGGTTGGGAAGGTGTAACTTGGCACAAGCCTTAGTGCGTAAATGTCCCCTCCACCCTTGTGGCACTAAGTTGGATTTGATCCCAAAAGTGTAACGGGTTGTATGCTAGCTCACTGAAGCAGCTAGCCTCGCTTATTTAAAGAACCATTTGTGATTATGCCTTGCCTGTAACATACTAAAACGCCCAAGGTGCCTCTCAGATCTTTTATTGGCAAAAACAATGGTGCACGGCTAAATCAAGAGATAATGGACTTCTTGTCTAAATGTGAAGAATATGGTGCAGTTTTTATCTTCCTGCCCAAGTGATTTTGTGATTTATATTAATGATTTGGATGAGAATTTAGGAGGCATGGTTAGTAAGTTTGCAGATGACATCAAGATTGGTGGCACAGTGGATAGTGAAGAAGGTTATCTAGGATTGTAACGGGATCTTGATCAATTAGGCCAGTGGGCCGACGACTGGCAGATGGAATTTAATTTAGATAAATGTGTGGTGATGCATTTTGGCACATCGAATCAGGCCAGGACCTACTCAGTTAATGGGATGGCGTTGGGGAGAGTTATAGAACAAAGAGATCTAGGAGTACAGGTTCATAGCTCCTTGAAGGTGGAGTCGCAGGTGGACAGGGTGGTGAAGAAGGCATTCGGCATGCTTGGTTTCATTGGTCAGAACATTGAATACAGGAGTTGGGACGTCTTGTTGAAGTTGTACAAGACATTGGTACGGCCACGGAATACTGTGTGCAGTTCTGGTGACCCTATTATAGAAAGGATATTATTAAACTAGAAAGAGTGCAGAAAAGATTTACTAGGATGTTACCGGGTCTTGATGGTTTGAGTTATAAGGAGAGGCTGGATAGACTGGGACTTTTTTCCCTGGAGCGTAGGAGGCTTAGGGGTGATCTTATAGAGGTGTATAAAATAATGAGGGGCATAGATAAGGTAGATAGTCAACATCTTTTCCCAAAGGTAGGGGAGTCTAAAACTAGAGGGCATAGATTTAAGGTGAGAGGGGAGAGATTCAGAAGGGCCCAGAGGGGCAATTTCTTCACTCAGAGGGTAGTGAGTGTCTGGAATGTGCTGCCAGAGGTAGTAGTAGAGGTGGGTACAATTGTGTCTTTTAAAAAGCATTTAGATAGTTACATGGGTAAGATGAGTATAGAGGGTTATGGGCCAAGTGCGGGCAACTGGGACTAGCTTAATGGTAAAAACTGGGCGGCATGGACTGGTTGGGCCGAAGGGCCTGTTTCCATGCTGTAAACTTCTATGATTCTAAGTATCGGACTGACCTTGGGCATTGCACCCCCCATTGCAAGAAGCCTCACACAGACACTTTTCTGCTTGTGTCCACTATGCTCTATAGAGACCATAGCCTTGGCAGCAAAGAAAGACTAATCACTCAATCCCTTGTCAGCAATGACGATTAGTCCGGGAGGCTGGACGTTTGGAGTTGTGGATTGGCTGCCATCCAGCAGCCGTGCTCCTTGTAGGCATCAATCTCCCACCCTCCCTTCATCTCTGCCTCTGACTGCAACCGATGGCAAATGGCACAGAATGAACAGCAATTCTGGACCCCCTCATAGTGAGTTGGAACTTGGGGGGGATCGGGGATCAGGTTGGGCGCTCCAGTGGTCGGGACCCGTTACACTGAGGAGTTTCGCCGAGCGGAGATCCTCAGTGCAGAAAGCGAGGCTATGTGCGACCTCGGCCGCGTGTTCCCCGCTGCTGCCCCCTATCTATCCTGAGTGACGTTTGATCGCGTTGCGTTTCCGGAAACCTTCGGCTGAACGCACTCTCTATGAGACTTGGTTCCCATTTAGTTAAATTGCGTCCCTAATCCATCACGCAACTCACTTTCTAAATTGTTTAAGAATGACCAACATTGTGAGCAGTTTTTAAAATTTAAATTGACTAAAAGGTTCCAATGTACTTGAGTTAAAGATTTGAAGACACCATGAACCGATCTTTTTTCAGGAGCCGTATTTGGAATTTCTCCCCAGCTCAGTTTAAATGGAACCTCACGACAAATAGGATATTGAGCTTGGTGGTGACTTTGCAATAAAATGTTACTTCCAGTCGTCTCTTGGGGGATGTCAATCTTTCATGATTAGGGGAAAATGAAAATGTACAGTTTTGCCCACAGCGCTATACTATTTTGCTCCTGCTGTAGATCTCTGACTAAGAAATATCTGTGCAGGGCTGCTGACTGGCATTGCATTGCATGCTTCCCTTTTTTAGAATATGCAGTTTGTAATATTTAGGAAGACAGTTTCTGTCTCCTGTAAATTGGATGCACAAATACCGTGCACATCATTGTTATAAAAGAATGAGATAAGTTACATTTATACTGCACTCTCATCACGGGCGAGATTCTCTGACCCCCCGCCGGGTCGGAGAATTGGCGGGGGCTGGCGTGAATCCCGCCCCCGCTGGTTGCTGAATTCTCCGGCACCGGATATTCGGCGGGGGCGGGAATCGCTTGCCCCCCCCCCCCCCCCCCCCCCCCGATGCGAGTTGTCTCCACGGTGGAAAACCTGCCTGGAAAATTCTGGCCTTTACGTGTCATCACTGTTGTAAATTAGGAAATGTAGCAGCCAGTTAACACACAGCAAGCTCCCACAAACAGCAATGTGATAGTGACCAAATAACCTGTTTCAATCTGTTTGATTGCAGCATAAATATTTGGCCAGGATAGTGCCAGGGGCTCGTATATGTCTACCTGAGAGGACAGACAGGGCCCCAGCTTAATAACTGACCGAGATAACGCCTGGTTATCATCTGGTCGAGGAATGAATGTTGGCCAAGACCCTATTTGTTCATTGAATACTGCCATGGTATCTTTTGAGTCCACATCAACAGATCTGGAATAAACATTTGAGCTTAAAGACAGGGGGTGGAATCACCCGCTCTATCTAGCAGCGAGAATCAGAGTGGGCAGGGCAGCAAGTATAGACAGGAGGCCAAAGATCAGTTCCCCGAGATGGGAAAATTAATTTGCAATCTTATTCTTGGGACTTTTATGGTGCATTTATGCTGGGAAACTCATTTGCACCTCATGCAATGCTCATTAAAAGGCCAACACACTCGAATCTTGTTCCCCCTCCAAATTACCCACCCCGCCATGTGAAATTAGAACATTTACTTTCACGACTGTACATAAGTGGCATGCATCTGGTGAGGTAGACATCTTTCTGTAGACATTGCTTTTGCCTTCCTTCCTTGCCTTCCTGTAGCAAAAGAGGGCTGGGCACAGGGGAGGATTGAGGGCAAGATTGGTTATATGGGAGGGGAGGAGGGTGACATGGAGTCAAGGAGAAGACCAGAAGAGTGAATGGCTGCCTGGATGTTGGAGCCTATGAAGCGACAGTCGGATTTGCCACTTCCATTTCACTCTGCCACCGGATTCGGCGTGCTCCTTGCGGATGCGTAATCAATGAGCTGGCGGCGCCCGATTCCGCATGTTCAACCGCCGTGCTCTCCAGTGGAAGTCACTCCGATCTCCAATCCCGCCACTGGATTTCTTCCCAATGTCTGCAACAGTGCTGTGCTCCCTCAGCACTGCACTGAATTTTGAGTCCGGTAAATCCCAAAGGCCTGAACCAAGGTCTTAGATGTGACTCTGCACCGTGTTCACATTTACAAATTCGTTGAGTGATTACAATGGACATTTTCGGGAATGAACTTTGGTTGTGACTCTCACAGCTGTCATTCTTCGCTCGGAACACGGCTGCACGATGGACGTGCTGGGGCTGGAGAATAAAATGTCCCAGAACAAAGCCACACATGACACTTTCCTTGGCATTGCAATTCAATGAGCAGACTTTGGATACTTTCCAGGTAACAATCTCTCAAATTCTGCTTTGGCAGAAACAAGTTTGGTTCGGAGATGTAATGAAGGTATCGTCCATCTGTCTGTCAGGAGTAGTTTGGCCCTGGCTCTAAAAGACGTACTCATTAGAATGAAAGTTTGTGGAAAATTCAGAGCTTACCATCAAGGAAGTGTTAGCCATGGATTGTGATAGACAATTAAAAACTAAAGAAGGGAAGGTGACTTCATGAACATTGCCAGTCTCATTGATTGCAGCACGAGTCCAAAAGACAAGGCTTGAAAGATTTTGACCAACTTCAGCCAGAAGTGCCAAGTGGTCCACCTCAGCCTCCTCCTCAGATCCCCACCACCCAAGACTCCAGTCTTCAGCCAATTCTTTTTTAAAAATCTTTTTATAGCTTTAGAATACCCAATTCATTTTTTTTCCAATTAAGGGACAATTTAGCGTGGCCAATCCACCTAGCCTGCACATCTTTGGGTTGTGGGGGCGAAACCCACGCAAACACGGGGAGAATGTGCAAACTCCACACGGAGTGAGCCAGAGCCGGGATCGAACCTGGGACCTTGGCGCCGAGAGGCAGCAATGCTAACCTCTTGCCCTGCACATCTTTGAGTTGTGGGGGTGAAACCCACGCAGACACAGGGAGAATATGCAAACTCCACACGGACAGTGACCCAGGGCTGGGATTCGAACGGGGGTCCTCAGCACCGTAGGCAGCAGTACTAACCACAATACAAAGGTAGCGTTAATGGTAGAGTTTAAGGGTCTGACCTGGTGCAACTTGGCGCAAACCTTAATGTGTAAATGTCCCCTCTACCATTGTGGCACTAAGTTGGATTTGATCCCAAAACTGGAACAGATTGTATGCTAGCTCACTGAAGCAGACAGCCTCTCTTATTTAAAGAATAACCTGGAGGGGGGGTGAACATGCAGGTTCAGTCAGCAGTTATGAAGGCAAATGCAATGTTAGCATTGATGTCAAGAATACAAGAACAGGGATGTATAAAGCTCTGGTCAGACCCCATTTGGAGTATTGTGAGCAGTTTTGGGCCCGGTATCTAAGGAAAGACGTGCTGGCCTTGGAAAGGGTCCAGAGGAGGTTCACAAGAATGATCCCTGGAATGATGAGCTTGTCGTATGAGGAACGGTTGAGGACTCTGGGTCTGTACTCATTGGAGTTTAGACGGATGAGGGGGGATCTTATTGAAACTTACAGGATACTGCGAGGTCTGGATGGAGTGGGAAAACTAGAACCAGAGGACACCATCTAAGAATAAAGAGACGATCCTTTAAAACAGAAATGAGGAGGAATTTATTCAGCCAGAGGGTGGTGAATCTGTGGAACGCTTTGCCGCAAAGGCTGTGGAGGCCAAATCAATGAATGTCTTTAAGACAGAGATAGATAGGGTCTTGATTAATAAGGGGACCAGGGGTTATGGGGAAAAGGCAGGAGATTGGGGATGAGAAAAATATCAGCCATGATTGAATGGCGGAGCAGACTTGATGGGCTGAGTGGCCTAATTCTGCTTCTATGTCTTATTGTCTAATGGGGGGGGGGGGGAGAGAGAGCGAGAGAGAGAGAGGGGGGGGGGGGAGGGGGGTGACTTGATGACCCCGGAAGAGGCAACTTGGGTGCAGTGAGGGATCCGGAGGCCACGGTGGGGTAGCTGAAGGGGGTCTCACCTTCCTGCATTGGCGAGCTGAGCTCATCAGTGCCTTGGTGGGGTGTTACCTACCGAGACCAGAAAAAAAGGCAAAGTGCCGTTTAATAGTGGTGGCTTTGCAGTGCCGAAAAACACCCTGCCATACACCCCCGAACCTGGACTCTGTTTTTGTCCCACCCATTAAATCACGGCGAAAGACCGGGGGAGTAGCCTTTATGTATATGCAGTGCGGGATTTTGCAAGGAAGGTTTTCCAGAAGTTTCCAGTGACACCACTCTCCTTGTTGTTGGAGGAGGTTTTGTCAGTGAAGGGGTTGGAGGGGAGGTCATCTTGGCGATTTGTGGGCGGATATGGTGGCATTGGAGGGGGTTAATGCCAAATTGGAAGAGGAGCTGGAGGTGGTGCTGGAGGATGGGTTGTGGTGTGAGCTGTTGCGGTGGATGAATGCCTCAACTTTGTGTGCGAGACTGAGGTTAATACAATTGAAGGTGGTGCACAGGGTGCACCTGATGAGGTCAAGGATGAGGCAGTTGTGTGAGGGGGTGGAGGACACTCGCGAGCGGTGTGGGAGAGGCCCAGCCAACCATGTCCTGTCCGAAATTAAAGACATTTTGGGCTTCCTTCTTCAGCATATTGCCGATCTTGGACTTGGAGCCCAGTCCCCTGGGGGCCATATTTGGGGTGTCGGACCTGCCGGAGCTGCAGAGGAGGGTGGAGACGGATGTTTGAGCCTTCGCCTCGCTGTTTGCTCGCAGGCAGGTCCTGTTGGGGTGAAGGTCAGCTACTCCGCCCTGTGCCTCAGTGTGGCTGGAGGACCTGATGGAGTTTCTGTATCTTGAGAAGGTGATGTTCACCTTGAGGGGGCCGAGTGCGGGGTTCTATAAGATGGGGTCTGATTATTCTTCACTTTAAAGAGTTGGCCAGCTGCTAAGAAGAGGGGGAGTTTGGGAGGGGGCAGAGATGGGGGGTTATTTTTTGAATCATATGTGTATTGGTTGGTAGAGTGGGGGGTTTCCTCTGTTATTCTTTTTGATTTGAGTTGTTTTGCTCTGTGTATAAAATGTTAAAAACCCGAATAAAAATAATTTCAAAACAAAATGCGACTAAAGAAGGTGCTAATAGTGGCATAAAGGTAAGATAGCAGAATGTGTTGGTAGCAGGACAAGGTTAGCTGTGTGAAAGCAAAACTAAAGAACAAGTGAAAGTTGGCCCTGTGGGGGAGGGGTGTGGGTGGGACTAAAACATTGGTTTAAAGGGTCAGCACGGTGGCGCAGTGGTTAGCACTGTTGCCTCAAGCCGCCGAAGACCCGGGCTCGGTCCTGGCCCTGGGTCACTGTCCGTGTGGAGTTTGCACATTCTCCCCGTGCCTGCACGGGCCTCATCCCCACAACCCAAAGATGTGCACGTTAGCTGAATTGACCACGATAAATCGCCCCTTAATTGGAAAAAAAGAATTGTGCACTTCAAATTTTTAAAAAACATTGGATTAAAAAAGATGGATGAGAGAGTTCATGGTTTGAAGTTGTTGAAATCAGTGTTAAGTCTAGAAGGCTGTGAATGGCTTAATCAGAAGATGGGGTGCTGTTCCTCCAGTTGGCGGTGTGCTTCACCGGAGCATTGCAGCGGGCCAAGGACAGACATGTGAGCATGAGAACAAGGTGCTGAGTTGAAAGGGCAAGCGGCAGGAAGGTCAGGGTCGTGCTTGTGGACCGAATGATGGTGTTCTGCAAAGTGGTAACCCAGTCTGTGTTTAGTCTCCCCAATATGGAGGAGGCCACAGTGGGAGCAGCAAATACCGGCCACTTACTGCCTCATCAGTAAAATGATGGAAGATGTCATCATCGGCGCAATCAGGCAGCAATAATCGGCTCACGAGTTCTACGTTTCAGTTCTGCCAGGACCATATAGAATCGTTACCCTGAGGAACCTCTGCAGTGATTTCCTAGGACTGAGATGATTGGCCGCCAACGACCATGATCATCTTCCTTCGTGTTAGGTATGACTCTAGCCAGTGGCCAGATTGGAGTTGTTCTGCTTTTAGTGGTCAGGGTACACCTGGGCAATTTTCCATTTTCCTGGGAAGCTGCCCGTGTTGTAGCTGTAACAGCTTGGCTAGGGGTGCAGATCGATCTGGAGCACACATCTTCAACGTTACAGCTGGGATATTGTCAGGATCCATGGGCGGGATTCTCCGCAATCGGCACGATGTCCGCCGACCGGCGCCAAAAATGGGGTGAGTCAGTCAGCATCGCGCCGCCCCAAAGGTGCGGAATTTTCCGCATCTTGAGGGGCCGAGCCCTCACCTTGAGGGGCTAGGCCCGCGCCGGACTGATTTCCGCCCCGCCAGCTGGCGGGTAAGGCCTTTGGTGCCCTGCCAGCTGGCGCGGAAATGACTTTGCCGGGCGGCGCATGCGCAGTGGAGGGGGTCTCTTCCGCCTCCGCCATAGTGGAGACCATGGCGAAGGCGGAAGGAAAAGAGTGCCCCCACGGCACAGGCCCGCCCGTGGATCGGTGGGCCCCGATCGCGGACCAAGCCACCGTGGGGGCAGCCACCGTGGGGGCACCCCCCGGGGCCAGATCGCCCCGCGCCCCCCCCAGGACCCCGGAGCCCGCCCGCGCCGCCTTGTCCCGCCGGTAAGAGAGGTGGTTTGATTCTCGCCGGCGGGACAGGCATTCCAGCAGCTGGACTTCGGCCCATTGCAGCCGGAGAAACGCCGGGGGGGGGGGGGGGGGGGGGCGCCAACCGGCGCAGTGCGATTCCCACCCCCGCCGAATATCCGGTGCCGGAGAATTCGGCAACTGGCGGGGGCGGGATTCACGCCAGCCCCCGGCGATTCTCCGACCCGGCGGGGGGTCGGAGAATCTCGCCCCATATCTTTGCTACATCCAGTGCCTTCAGCGTTTTCTGGCCCCACATCCCGGGATTTTCTGGCCCAAAATAGCTGCCACATTGGCCTACACAATAGGTCATTGCCTGCAAAAGTAATTAATTGGTGTGAGATGTGTTGAGATGTAAGACATTGTAGTCAATGCAAGTGCCATTGTCACTTATTTGAAAACAGTGAGGTGAATGTCCAGTTTTGCTGTGATATTAGTGGTGTTAGAATAGGAGCGTTGGCCAAAATAATGAAAATGAGTCTAACTTTTTACTACTCGTCCCAATGGTAAGTGGGGTTATGTAACGTCTTATAGCGACTAAAGCAGTTGAACGCATTATTCAATTGGCTCAGAAGTGCAGATGCTTATACTTTTTATAAATTTAGAGAACCCAATTTTTTTTTATTTTTTTTTGAATTAAGGGGTAATTTCACGTGGCCGATCCATCTACCCTGCACATCTTTGGGTTGCGAAGGTGAGACCCATGCAGACACTGGGAGAATGTGCAAACTCCACACGGACAGTGACCCGGGGCCAGGATCGAACCCGGGTCCTCAGTGCTAACCACTGCGCCACCGTGCCGCCCAGGTGCAGATGCTTTAAACATGGTTTTGGACATTTAATGACAAAAAGCCAAGTTGCTGGAATTTGCCATGGCTTGAGGTCAGTTAGGTGTAATGGGGTTTGTTTACAGCTTGTGCAAAACTGGTGTTACAGACCAGAGACCTGTCACAGAAACCTGCTAAGTTTGACTCTCCAGTGATTTCAGTGGAAAGAAAAGCTGTGTGGTTCCTCTGAGGGCTGGCTGGTCCCCCAATATGCTCAGAACACAAGTAGAAAATTAAAACTCATCACTCTCAGTGAGGGACGTTTGAAGTTTGGCATATCCAATCCTGAAGCAATTAATAACCTTTCTTAAACCTCGGACACTTTGAAGAACGACATCTGGATGTATGACTGACTTTAAAATACAGTATATAGGGAAGTCTGTTAAGAATTTGTTGCAAGTCAGTCCCTCATCCATCATTATCGGGTTTGGCTCGAATTTGGATCTGTGGGATACGCAGCAACAACTGGATAAAGGACCCTTGCCAACTCAATCCAAAATGAGTGACCACGACCTGTAGGAAGGATAAGAGCAGTAGGTGCATGGGAACACTGTCTCCCGCAAGCGACACGCCATCGATTTGGAAACGTATCACAGTATTTTCATGTTGCTGGGGTCAAAACTGTGCCTAACATCACTGTGGGTTCACTACGTGGACAATAGTGGCTCAAGAAGGCGGCTCACCACCACCTTCACGTGCGACCAACAAGGGCAATAAAAGTAGGCTTTGCTATTGACGCCAACATTCCAGCAATATAAACAAAAATTTGGTGCTCACTCCTACTGGTCCAAGCAACTGATTTTCATTTTGTTAAACGTAAAGTAAAATTGAATTCACTTCTTGTCCTTCTTCCCTTGGAATAATGAGCTCTTAAAAACTACTTGTAATCAGCGCCAACTCTGTGAACTCATCTGTTGTACCATAGCATCATAGCACAGTCAATCCCATGTACAGTTGTTAAGCTGAAACAGCATGCTCTTCTTATCCCTTTTTTAAAACTGTTTTTTTAAATATAAATTTAGAGTACCCAATTCATTTGTTTTCCAATTAAGGGGCAATTTAGCATGGCCAATCCACCTACCCTGCACATCTTTGGGTTGTGGGGGCGAAACCCACGCAAACACTGGGAGAATGCGCAAACTCCACACAGATAGTGACCCAGAGCCGGGATCGAACCTGGGACCTCGGCGCCGTGAGGCAGCAGTGCTAACCATTGCGCTACCGTGCTGCCCTGGATCCTCTTCTTATCCCAATGATCAGGTTTGGAACCACCCTCTGAGCGAGCACCATAGCCAAATTTGCCCCTCAGTGATCAATTGCCCCTTAGTGGCCAGTGATGCGTAGGTCAGGTTACGGGGTTGTTGGGATAGGGTGCAGTGCTCATTCATAGGGGCAATACAGACTCGATGGGCTGAATGGTCCCATTCTGCACTGTAGAGAGTTTATGATAAGTGACAAGTAGAATTCATGTCACACAGGTGCCAGGCAATGACCATTCAGAAGAACAAATCAACCTGGCTCGTTATTCCCCATCGCCTGTCCTCGAGAAGGAACAATTTAAACATCGCCCCTTGATTTTCAATGGCATTACCATTGCTGAATTGTCCACCATTGACACCCTGGGGTCTACCATAGACCAGAACCTCAACTAGACCAGCCAGAAAAATAAGGCAATAAGAGCTGGTCAGAGTTTGGGAATTCTGTGGCGAGTAACTCTTGACTCTGCAAAGTCTGTCTACCATCTACAAGGCACCAGTGGAGTGTGATGGAATACTCTCCACTTGCCTGGTTGAGTACAGCTCCAGCAACACTGAAGGGGTTTGATTCCACCTATGAAAAGACAGCCTACTTGATTGGCACCCCAACCACCACCTTACACATTTCACTCCCTTCAACCACCAGCCCATAGTGGCAGCAGTGTGCACCATCTATAAAATACACTGCAGCAACCTATCCTTCGACACACTTCCTAACTCTGCAAGCCCCTCCCATGTAGAATGAGAATTACAGCAGATGCATGGGACACTGCCACCTACATGTTCCCCTCAAGCTCTCACATCATGCTGACTTGGAATTATATCACTGTCGCCGGGTCAAAATCCTCCCTAACAGCATTGTTGGTGTACTTACAACACATGGATGGCAGCGGTTCAAGACGACGCTTCACCACTACCTGCGCAAGGGCAATTACGGATGGGCAGTAAGTGCTGGTCTTGCCAGCAAAGCCCACATCCCAGGAACAGATCTTTAAAAAAGCAAGGTTACTCTTCCCAGTGTTGCAGCCAATTTGCTTCCCATAGCAAACATTTCTGAAATAGATGATCTGGTCATGAACACATTGCTGTCGGTGGGAGCTTCATGTTCATAAATTGGCTTCAACGTTTTGTGCAGTGCAGCAGTCACCGAACCTGAAAAGTTTTGAATTGACAGTAAACTCCTGAGAGTTTGTGAAAGAGGCTATATAAACACAAGCGCTTTCATTTATTATTCTGTTTTTGTGTGTCTAACTGATAGTTGCAGTAACAAGGGCCCACTAGACAGATCAGTCTCCTGGCACGAACTGGGCTTTCATCCCAACGATGCTGAACATTTTTCCCCATCTGTTCTTTGCCACTTAAAGCTCTGAAATTTTAGGCTCGCGGTTTCATTAAAATTTACATCCCTTGTCAGCAGCAATGATGAGAAGGACGAAAACCTTTTCTCTCTGCACTATTCTAGACAACACAGGTGGAATTATTATGAGCAGGGAATCTGGCAGTGATGGATTTTCGTCTCTATTGTCTTGCGCGGCTACAAATCAACCCAATGTCACGGCAACGTTCACCCACAGCTCATCCATCATGCCAGAATACAGAATGCTCCCCAGCCTTCTCTCTGTCTGTTGGAGGGTCAGTGTGTGTGTGTGAGCAATGGTTGATGAATGAAATATGCACAGGCGTTTGAAGGAGATGTTGTTCATAATTACAGGCCTTCAGTAGGCCTGAAGCACTGATTTACCACCCTTCTTGTGTGATCACCTGATCTGGTTCTCATTTTCTACTTGCTGAGTGTGCAGGAAAGCAAGAGGAAATGTTGTCATATTTGAGATGTTGCCACTCCGTTGTGAGCTTTTCTTTGTGAATGCATTTTGTGGATAGGAGAAGGAAGGAATGCGCAAAGGTGAAAGGCCAAAGAGAGGCCTATGACCACGATTGAACAGATTAGGCCAGCCGTTAACATTAAAAAAGGAGTGGGGAGATAACAGCCATAGAGAGGAAGATTGTGTCAGCAGTTCCGTTTTATTTTAAGCATATCCTCCCGCGTACACATTTTCTTCCCTTTGCGGATTAGTGGGGAAGTGGTGGAAGGATTCCCGAGCTGATTGTTAGCCCGTTGAATCGCACCATGAACGCTCCTTCCATGGCCAATATGCCCTGGCGTCAGACATAAGCCCGGAGCTTCTGGTCTAGAGGCAGGGACGTCACCGCTGTGCCACACGGCCTCCTGGGAGTTGAGCTAAACCTGGTGAGATGGGTCGGCTGACAGTTCAGGGAGCCCATCAAGAAGATACTAGTCTCAGTTCCAGGAATGTAACTGAGTGATGCACGAATCTATGACCACTAAAGTGAGGTTGTAGTCCAACTGAAGGCTTTAATAAGCTAGATGTTTCCCCCAGCAGCTCAGATACAGAAAGAAGGCTGCTGGGGCGGCACGGGCTCTTATGCCACTCCTTGTAGGGCGGAGCTACCATACAGCTTGACCAATAGGAAACATACTATATCTACCAATGGTGTTCCAGCATTACCAGGTACCGTAATACCTCTACACAGACGACCACATTCACCTCCTGTTAAAAAAGAGTCCGGTTGGGGTGGTGGCTTGACATTACAACATGGTAACGTGGTAGAAATTACAGTTATGGAGGTACCATAATACCTCTGTACAGCGTTTTGTAACTATTTACAGATCCATAATTAACTATACACTTTGAAATGAAGCAATCAGTCGATCGGGGGCCCTGGTCGTCCTCTGTGATCGTCGAAGCTTCGGTGGTGATGCCGGTGGAGGTTCGGGCGTCTGTGACTCCAGGAGCGTGGCCTCGATCTCTGTGGCAGCTTCAACACCCCTAGACGGCGCAGGTGGGGAAAACGGTTGACCTGGGAAGGGAGCGTCTGCGGGGTGCGTCGGTAGCTGGGGGGGCCTAGACGGGGCCGGTGGAAGGACCGATCCTCCTGTAAGGTGCACTGGTGGGAGGGAGGGTGCAACTGGTGGCTGGGGTGTGCGTGGGGATCCGTTGGGTGCCAGGTCTCGTAGGGAGACCGTATCTTGACGGCCGTTGGAGTACGCCATGTAGGCGTACTGGGGGTTAGCGTGGAGAAGATGGACCTTCTCGACCAACGGGTCAGAATTATGCGCCCACACGTGTTTTCGGAGCAGGATGGGTCCGTGAGCTGCCAGCCAGGTTGGGAGCAAGGTCCCAGAGGAGGACTTCCTGGTGAAGACAAGGAGACGTTCGTGAGGTGTTTGGTTTGTCGTGGTACAAAGCAGTGACCAGATGGAGTGGAGGGCATCCGGGAGGACTTCCTGCCAGCGGGAGACTGGGAGATTCCTGGACCGTAGGGCCAGTAGGACGGTCTTCCAGACCGTTCCGTTCTCCCTCTCTACCTGTCCATTACCCCGAGGGTTGTAAGTGGTCGTCCTGCTCGAGGCGATGCCCTTGCTGAGCAGGAATTGACGCAGTTCGTCGCTCATAAAGGAGGACCCCCTATCGCTATGTATGTAAGCGGGGAACCCGAACAGTGCAAATATGCTATGGAGGGCCTTGATGATGGTGGTTGCGGTCATGTCGGGGCAGGGGATGGTGAATGGGAACATGGAGTACTTGTCACTCAGGTTCAGGAAGTACGTGTTGCGGTTGGTGGAGGGGAGGGGGCCTTTGAAGTCCACGCTGAGGCGTTCAAAGGGACGGGAAGCCTTTACCAGGTGCGCTTTCTCTGGCCGGTAGAAGTGCGGTTTGCACTCCGCGCTGATTTGGCAGTCCCTGGTGACTGTCCTGACCTCCTCAATGGAGTATGGCAGGTTTCGGGTCTTGATAAAGTTGAAAAAGCGCGTGACCCCTGGGAGGCAGAGGTCCTCGTGGAAGGCTCGGAGGCGGTCCACTTGTGCGTTTGCACATGTGCCGTGGGATAGGGCATCAGGAGGCTCGTTTAGCTTCCCGGGACGATACAAGATCTCGTAGTTGTAGGTGGAGAGTTCGATCGTCCACCGCAAGATCTTATCGTTTTTATCTTGCCCCGCTTTGCATTATCGAACATGAAAGCAACCGACCGTTGGTCAGTGAGGAGAGTGAATCTCCTGCCGGCCAGGTAATGCCTCCAATGTCGCACAGCTTCTACTATGGCCTGGGCTTCCTTTTCGACTGAGGAGTAGCGGATTTCGGAAGCATGGAGGGTAAGTGAGAAGAAGGCCACGGGTCTGCCCGCTTGGTTAAGGGTGGCCGCCAGAGCTACGCCAGACGCGTCGCTCTCGACTTGGAAGGGGCGGGACTTGTCGATGACGTGCATCGTGGCCTTTGCAATGTCTGCTTTGATGCGGCTGAAGGTTTGGTGGGCCTCTATCGACAGGGGAAAAGCTGTGGATTGGATCAGGGGACGGGCCTTGTCCGCATAGTTGGGGATCCACTGGGCATAGTAAGAGAAAAACCCTAGGCAGCGCTTCAGGGCCTTGGAGCAGTGAGGGAGGGGGAACTCCATTAGGGGGCGCATGCGTTCAGGGTCGGGGCCTATAACTCCATTTCGCACTACGTAGCCGAGGATGGCTAGGCGGTCGGTGCTAAACACGCATTTATCCTTGTTATATGTAAGGTTAAGGATCTTTGCGGCCTGGTAGAAATTTCGGAGGTTGGTGTCGTGGTCCTGCTGGTCGTGGCCGCAGATGGTGACATTAGCGAGATACGGGAATGTTGCCCATAAACCGTACCGGTTAACCATTCGGTCCATCTTGCGCTGGAAGACCGAGACCCCGTTGGTGACACCGAAGGGAACCCTTAAGAAGTGATAGAGCCGCCCATCTGCCTCGAAGGCAGTGTATTTGCGGTCACTAGTGTGGATGGGGAGCTGGTGGTAGGCGGACTTAAGATCCACCGTGGAGAAGACCTTGTAATGCGCGATCCTGTTTACCAGGTGGATATGTGGGGGAGAGGGTACGCGTCCAGCTGCGTAAACCTGTTGATGGTCTGACTGTAGTCGATGACCACCCTATGCTTCTCCCCGATCTTTACCACCACCACTTGAGCTCTCCAGGGGCTGTTGCTGGATTCAATGACACCTTCCCTCAATAGCCTTTGGACCTCTGACCTAATAAAGATCCGATCCTGGGCACTGTACCGTCTGCTCCTGGTGGCGACGGGTTTGCAACCCGGGGTGAGGCTCGCAAACAGGGAAGGCGGATCCACCTTGAGGGTCGCGAGGCCGCAGACAGTGAGGGGGGGTATAGGGCCGCCGAATTTGAAAGTTAGACTTTGGCGATTACACTGGAAGTCTAAACCTGGGAGTGTGGCCGCGCAGAGGTGGGGAAGGACGTAGAGACGGAAATTTTTAAACTCCCTT
Source organism: Scyliorhinus torazame (assembly GCF_047496885.1). NCBI lineage: Eukaryota > Metazoa > Chordata > Chondrichthyes > Carcharhiniformes > Scyliorhinidae > Scyliorhinus > Scyliorhinus torazame. The sequence continues at coordinate 167,208,326 of NC_092723.1, forward strand.
CCCTGGACTGTGAGGTTTTGCTACACAAAACCCCTTTATCTCCACTGAGTGGGAACCGGAGGCCAGAGAGATTTTTTGATTAACGGGGTGGACGAGGAGAGAACAGCGCCTTACCGTGTTGGGGTGTATGAAGCTCTCCGTGCTCCCAGAGTCGATTAAGCAGGACATCTCGTGCCCGTTGATTAGTACTGTTGTTGTAGCAGTTGAGAGTGTTCGAGGCCGGGACTGGTCCAGAGTCACCAAGTCTAATCGCAGCAGTTGAGTGTTCTCTTCGGGCGGTGTGCGGTCAGCCGAGCTGGGGTCCTGGGAGTCCATCCAAGATGGCGGCTCCCATTGGTCGCACATGACTGGGGGTGCACAAAATGGCGGCACCCATCCCTCGAACATGGCGTCCGCGGGACAAGATGGCGACGCCCGGGGGCCGCATGTGGCCCTGGAGGAGGAAGATGGCGGTGCCCGCTGGCCGCACGGGGACTGTTGAGAGGTTTGTGGTGGCGGTCCGCATTCGCCGCCGGAGACCGCGGCGACCGCACGGGCCTGGCATACCACCACAAAGTGGCCTTTTTACCGCATCCCTTGCAGGTGGATGCACGGACCGGGCAGCGCTGCCGGGTGTGCTTGGCCTGCCCGCAAAAGTAGCAACGGGGCCCCCAATGGTTGCTAGGCCGCCTTGCAGCACAAGCTTGTGGGGGGATGGGGGATGTCTCGGGGTCGGCTGCGGAGGGGTTCCACGCTGCCCAAGGGGCTGCCGCGCGGTCGAGAAAGTAAGTGCGGGCGTTTCTGCAGGCCACATCCAGGTAGCCTGCAAGGGCCCGTGCCTCGTTGAGGCCTAGGGTGTCCTTTTCCAGCAATCGCTGGTGGATTTGGGAGGACAGCATACCTGCCACGAAAGCGACCCGGACCAAGAGTTCTGTGTGGTCGCTTGCCGAAACTTGCGGGCAGCTGCAATTTCTCCCCAACACCAGGAGCGCACGGTAGAATTCTTCCAGCGATTCCCCAGGGATTTGTCGCCTCGTTGCTCGCAGATGTCGGGCATAGACCTGGTTTACCGGGCGAATATAATGTCCTTTTAGCAGCTCCATTGCTGCATCGAAGTCGTCCGCGTCCTCGATGAGGGTGTCAATTTCCGGGCTCACCCTCGAGTGCAGGACTTGCAATTTCTGTTCTCCCATGGGTGTGTTTTCGGCCATTCCGAGATATCTTTTAAAACACGCCAGCCAGTGCTTGAAGGTTGCCGCTGGGTTCGTCGCGTGGGGGCTGAGTTGCAGACACTCCGGCTTGATTCAGAGCGCCATCCTTTTAAATCTAGCTTATTAAATTGATGCACGATCAATGACCACTAAAGCAAGGTTGTAGTCCAACTGAAGGCTTTAATAAGCTAGATGTTTCCCCCAGCAGCTCTGGTACAGAAAGGAGGCTGCTGGGGCGGCACGGGCTCTTATACCCCGCCTAGCAGGGCGGAGCTACCATACAGCTTGACCAATAGGATACATACAATATCTACCAATGGTGTTCCAGCATTACCACATACCGTAATACCTCTACACAGACTACCACACTGAGCTTAGGTTGGATTTGGAGAGCAGTTGTGTTGTGTGGGGGACATCAGACCATTTGTTCTTGATTGTTATTCCACTCGAACCTCACTCACAAATGTCTGGAAGAGCAGGGTGGAATTCGATGGTGGTGCACTCTCTTAATAAAACAGCCTGCGAACAATCCATTGTTGAACAGATTTCCGGTGCGCCAGTCTGATTAAAGGATAATGTTATCAATCTTAGTCTGAATTATTTTCACAGGTGGGTTTGTTTCAAAAAGATAGAACCTTATCATCTTACACCAAACAAGAGGAAGAACGATTGCACTGACTTGCAATCCAATTTTCTTTTGCAGATAAATCTGTATTGTCTGTATTTAGTTCTTCTTTTCCCAATACCTACTCTGTATACTTCTTCAGTAATATTACAGCTGGCCTTTGGTCCTGTTAGTAATTGGGCCTTCAATGACTTTCAGTTGGCAATGAAAGGGATATTAATATATCTCTGGTGAACGATGACAAGTTCCTTCTTTCTTTCCATTTTAGAATGTTATTGTAAAATAGGAATGTTTCACCACCTGAGGAGATATAAACAAAACACTTGGTCATTTTCACATAAAAACACTGTTTCCCCGGTCCTGTTTTAAAACTCAATTTTAAATTCGGAACATAATGAAGTCAAATCAAGAAATGAAGACCTGTGGGAATATTTCTGACCCTTAATTAGCCAACATCCGACCAGACATTGGCTGGATTATGGGTTGGGTTAAAATAGTCAAACAGACTTGAGGAGAAGAGCAGCACGGTAGCATAGTGGTTAGTTGCTTCACAGCTCCAGGGTCCCAGGTTCGATTCCTGGCTTGGGTCACTATCTGTGTGGAATCTGCACGTTCTTCCCGTGTCTGTGTGGGTTTCCTCCGGGTGCTCCAGTTTCCTCCCACAGTCCAAAGATGTGCAGGTTAGGTGGATTGGCTATTCTGAATTGCCCTTCGTGACCAAAAGGTTAGGTGGGGTTACTGGATTATGAGGATAAAGGAAGATGGGGTGGAGGTGTGGGGCTTGGGTAGGGTGCTCTTTCCAAGGGCCGGTGCAGACTCGATGGGCTGAATGGCCTCCTTCTCCACTGTAAATTCTATGATCTATGAAACCTTGGCCTCAACGTTTGAGGAGCCCAGGCTTTCAGATTGCCCAGACACATAGGAAACAGCTGTGCCCTTGACGGCGTAAAAACAAAGAAAGCTCCTACCCAAACCATTTCTCAACCTATCATCCACATCAACCCATCTCGTCCCCCAGTGTACAGAAAGCAACACGCTTTGCTCCCAGGAAGGCCATAAATCATTCCTGTGACTCATTGGTTCTTTAATTCAGTTCAATCCTTGCAGGGAAATGGGGTCAAGGCTATTTTTTTAAACATTTCAAGATGGGTTATTTTTGAGAAATGAAGACAAAGGGTCATCTGCTAGAACAGGACACCTTGAAGATTGAAAAAAATGGGAGCAAAGCTGAGAGAAGTGACACCAATTTTGGGTTAGAAAGATCTTTGGACTGTTGGAGGAAGTGAGGAGATCCACAGTTTGGAATGCTAAGTGGGGCTAATTTACACGGGAAGCATCACAATAAATTTTAACTTACACTTAATCAGTAATGCCTACTTTCCACGTGAAGGATTTTCTATTCAGCCGTAACAACAAGCAAGTGTTTCTTTTGCCTCTGTTCTGTATGCCCAAGTTATTTTACTGGCTAATAATAAAAATAAATGTAACTAACAATTGTCAGTTTAACAGTGAAATAAAACAGAATTTATTGTTGTGAATTACAAACTCGTCAGAAGGTTCCCCGTGCTGAACATACATCTGTACAAAGTTCCCTCATGTCACAGCCATCCTCCACGATTGTACAAAGGAAATGTTTCTAACCAGTGTTGTACCAATATTGGTATGTATACCAGAAGGTGGGTGGGGTATCACTTTGTGAAGGTAAAAAGCTCTGTAGAGAAGCAATGAATGGGTTTGGGATCATCAATAGGGCGGGTAATTTACTACTGCTTCTGGAGGTTTTTGTTTCGTTCATGGGATGTGGGTGTCGTTGGCTGTTACCCCTCCCTAATTGCCCTTGAACTGAGTGGCTTGCTCGGCCATTTCAGAGGGCAGTTAAGAGTCAACCACATTGTTGTGGATCTGGAGTCACATGTAGGCCAGACCAGGTAAGGATGGCAGATTTACATCCCTGAAAGGTATTTGTGAACCAGGTGGGTTTTAACAGTAATTGACAATGGTTTGATGGTCATCTTTAGGCTTTTACTTCCAGATTTTATTAAATTCAAATTTCACCAGACTTGAATCTGTGACCCGAGGCATTACCCCTGGGCTCAGGGTTACTAGTCCAGTGACAATGCCATTGTGCCATCGCTTTCCCGTGTTTTATGTGAAGTTGCGTTACTGGAGTAACAATTGGGAAGCCACAGGTCGGAGAATCGCCGGGGGGGGGCGCCGTGAATCCCGCTCCCGCCGGCTGACGAATTCTCCGGCTCCGGGGATTTAGCGGGGGCGGGAATCGCGCCATGCCTGTCGGCGCCCGCTAGCAGCGGCCCCCCAGAAATTCTCCGGCCCGCGATGGGCCAAGTGGCCGCCCGTTTTTTGCCGGTCCCGCCGTCGTAAATTAGAGTAGGTCCTTACCGGCGGGACCCAATGGCGCGGGCGGCCTCCGGCGTCCTTGGGAGGGCGCGGGGAGAATCTTGCTTTGGGAGGTGCCTCCATGGTGGCCTGGCCTGCGATCGGGGCCCACCGATCCGCGGGCGGCCCAAGGGTGCACACTATTCCTCCGCGTCGGCTGCTATTCCTCTGCCATGGCCGACGCGGAGATGAACCCCCCTCCGCATGCGCTGGGATGACGCCAGCACACGTTGGTGCTCCCGCGCATGCGCCAACTCGCGCTGGCCGGCGGAGGCCCTTCGGCGCCGGTTGGCGTGGCGCCAAGCCCCTTCCCCGCCAGCCGGTGCGGTGCAAACCACGGCCTAGCCCCTCAAGGTGCGGAGGATTCCGCACCTTTGGGGCGGCCCGACGCCGGAGTGGTTCACGCCACTCCGCCCCACCGGGACCCCCCGCCGGGTAGGGGAGAATCCCGCCCATGGAGTTGTGAGAATAGAACAGAAAGAACATTTATTTAGGTATCACCTTTTACATAGTCATGTGTCCTAAGGTGCTTTGCAGGTGGGTTATCAGAAAAAAATTGACACTGAACCATGTAAGATGATATTAGGACACATGACCAAAGACTTTGTCAAACAAGTTTAATGTGTGTCTTAAAGGAGCAGAGAGCGATAAAGAGAGATGGAGAGGTTTAGCGGGGGAATTCCAGAGCTCAGGGCCCTTGGAAGCCAAATAAAATAATAGTACATTGATCAAACTCGAATCACAACTGGAGAGAATGCGTTTGCGTGTGTTGTGAGACGGTGGAGTAGTTAGCCCTGAAATGGGGTTTAAAGGGTATTGCAGTAGGAGTCAAAAATGTTTTTCTCTCTCTTTACATTTCTCCACTAGCAGTGTTGACTCAGACCACTGCAAGTTTCCATTCAGTTTTCACATATCAGCACAGACAACGGGCTGGATTCTCTGTTGGGAGACTAAGTTCTCCTGCCGGAGTAGAATCACTCCTAACGGTGGTGCTTGGACTGGAGTCCAGCAGCGATTCCCTCTCCCCTATGCATGTTGAAAACCCGAATCGTGCCAAACCCTGCCCCCCCCCCGCTGACAAGTAGGGGCATCCTCCCAACCCACCATCACGGGAATTAGGGGTGACCCGCCCCCCCCCCCCCACGGCATACAGGCATGAGGGTGAACAGATCCCCCATCAGACCCACCCATCAGTCCCCCCCCACAGAGACCGCTAAGAGATCCCCCCATCAGGTTTCCATCGGACCCCCAAAAGAGACCTGCTCCATCAAACTCCCACAACAGAGACGCCCATATCAGAGCCCCTTATATCAGAGACCCCCTCATATCAGAGACGACCCCCCCTCGCATCAGAGACCCCCATATCGGAGAACCCCTGCCCCTTCAGCCACCCCTGCCTGGAAGCTAAAGAGCACGCAAGGCAGAAACAGTGAAAATAAACTGCCTTTTCACTTACCAGTCCCTTACACCTGCTGCCTCAGACAGAAGTGTTGAAAACAGCAGCAGTTGCAAATGTCCAAGGTATTATGGGCCAGGGTTTCGAGAACCCCAATGTGTATCCTGGAGTTCACCTGACCGACAACTTTTAATAGATTGTGGTATGGGGAGCACACTGCCCACTCTACAGGTGTGGTACAGCAGAAATGGAAAAGTATTTTTAAAAGCAAAACTTTGTTTATTCTATGAACTCAAGTTAACCTTTTTGAAACATACAGTGAACATCTTAGCAACCATTAATTCAAATACAACCCCCAAAGAATACAACACTAAGTAATCCTTTAAGCTTTCCTTTTAACATCCATAAGACTTAAAAACACCTTTTTACAGAAAGACATCAGGCTTAACTTCACTACTGAGAACAGTCACCACGTTGAAATCAGCAAATGGACACTCATAAGCTTGCAGAGATTCACACACATCCTGCTGTGATTGCAGCTTCTCCAAAACTAAAATGAAACCAAACCCACCCTGCAGCAAAAAGCCTAAAGCGAGAGTAAAAAGCTGACAGACAGCCCAGCTCCACCCACTCTCTGACATCATTGCAGTAATAAACACCTATTTCTTAAACACCCACTAGAGTTATTCTATAAAAACACCCATTTCTTAAAGGTACTCTCACATGACAAAGGCTTCATAGAAAGCCAAAATGCATCACAAAGCTTTAAATCTCCTCAGATCTTTTGATCTGCGAGGCTTCTATTCTGGAGATTCGCGCCTGATGGGTCTACCAGGGCAGCAGATAGGAGCGGATTATGAGGGATAGGGGAACGATCATGTTGGAGACAGTGGAGGGAAGATCACCAGAGGCGATGATTTCCATCCCGGAAACAATGGCTTGATGTTTGGTGGTGAGGTCATAGTCCAGGAGGCGGTAGGAGGAAGTGTCTGAGAGTTGCCGCCCAGCCTGTGACACTTCAGTTTATCAGGATATTGATGAGACCACAGGCGCGATTTAGCGGACTCGAGTTAAAGATCGCTGAACGGCATATTTAGTTTGGTATTTCTCCAGGCATACAGCAGCGAGAAAGACCCCACTATTCAACGGCACTTTGTCGTTTTATTTAGCTTCAGTAAAGAACACCTTGTAAATCTCTTTCAATTCTCTGTAAAAACTCTTTAAGTTACTCGCCAATTCAGGAAGACTGCTTGCAGATCGGGGCACCATTTGTAAAGGCAACCCCGAACTTTCGACCCCACTCCGCGGCCCCCACTTCATCCAACTTAACCTCTTTTGAGGTCCCCCTTCCCTCCATGTCTAATGGGTAAGGCCCCCTTTGGCTCGACTCCTGGCATGGGCAACCTAGCATCTGGGCATCTTGGCATTGCCACCCTGGCATTCTGCCTTGGAAGGTAGTATTTTTAAGATAGATTCTTGTTTCTACTGAACCATAGGTTATCGGGTGCAGATGGCAATATAGAACTTGAAACACAGATCGGTCATGATCTGATCGAATGCCGGAGCAGGTTTGAGGGCCTACTTTTGCTCCTATTTTGTGTGTAATAGGGGAGTTCTTTCCAGTATCCGGGCCAATATTTATCACAGAACACAAAAAGCAGATCATTTCCCATTGCTGTTTGTGGGAGCTCAATGTGTGCAAATTAGCTTCCATGTCTCCTACTTTACAATAATGGCTCCATAGCAAAAAGTACCGCGATGATTGTAAAGTGAGTTGGAATATCCCGAGGTTGTGACCAGCGTTCTGTAAATGAACATCTGCTTTTTCTTTTTAGACAGACTCCTATTTAACCTGTTGTGTTTCTGAGGAGCTCAGTTTGTGCCAGGTGACATTAGGAATGCAAGTGTTTATATTGCCACCCACAGCCTCTAACACCCATGGTGGGCAACCCCAGCCCAATCACGCAGGGGCATAAAATGCCAGCAAGGCACCTTGGCAGTGCCAATCTGCACCATGGCAGTGCCCTGCCAGAAGGCAGTGCCACCTGGTCACATTGGCAGTGTCACAATGGCACCCAGGTGGCACTGTCAGGATACCCAGGTGGCACCAGCAGTGCCAGTGCACCACCCTGTCCAAAAGACATGCAGCTGGGGGCCTCCGATCCCCTTGGAGACCCCCACAAGTGCCGTTCCACCTGGTCCCCGTTCAATGCTGAACAACGCTCGCCCAAAGTCTCCAAGGCCTCAGGTACCTTGGAAATCTGCACATTAGAGTAAGGTTTATTGCCTCGCTCTAATATGCAGATTTGCCAAAAGTGATCCCGCCCATTGTGGGTGAGATTCTCCTTGCAACCTCTCGCGAGATGATGTGGAATCTCGCGATGCGTTGTGAGCCGGGTGGATCCCGGGAGCGGGGTCTCCCAGCTTTCACTGTCTACACCGTGCTGCAGCGAGATGCTTGTCTGGCGCAGCGTGGCCGGAAGAACGCGCCCCGTGTTTGTAAGCTAAATATTGATCTATCCAAACACAGATGATTCGGGATGGAAAATAAATGCTGGCCCCTCACAGAAACGAGTTAAAAAAAGAATGAGGCACACTTTTTAATTTGATATTTCTTAATTTTACTGATTATTTGTTAATGAGTGAGCAATTCTAACAGGGAATGTGGCATTGGTCCAATTACTGCATTAAACATTTAAGCTGGTGGGAAGCAGATAGTCGGTGTTGGTCTATTCCAGGAACCATGCAGCAGTCAACAGGGAAAGAACATTTAAAACATCTGATGGCGAAAATATAAGAAGCTCCCGGTTCTCTGGAAATAGTGGGAGATACTTTGCTGGGTCCCCCTCGGCTCTTTGTAAATTAGCTTGGAAATATCAAAGTGTTCGATTATTAATGAACGCTGAAGAATATATGTCTTGCCCTTTAATATTCCAAATGCCATTGGTGCAATAATGCTGTCCAGATGAAGGCCACGAGGAATTGAAACATTTAATTAGTAAAGTCCTGCCGAGGAAAGAGAGATGAAGTTACCATTATTTAAGGGCTCATGGAGTTGGGGCGACCCGTTGGGCTGGATTTTATGGCTGCAAATCGGGCAGCACACACATCACCCCCCCCCCCCCTCCGCAATGACATGCTTCTGTGAAATATGACGTGATGTTACCCACATCATCCTGCCACTTGTCAATCACGCGGAGGGTGAGCGGGTATTGAAATTGGAAGTCCACCATTTCAGAGAAAAAAAAACTATTGTCAGGCGATTGAATCAAGAACAGAAAGTACCGGAAAAGTTCAGTTGGTCCGGCAGCATCTGTAGGGAGGGAAAACAGGGTTAACGTTTTAAGTCTGTCATCAGAGTTAAAGAAAGGAAAAAATGTGTTGGACATCAGACTGTAGCTGGGAGAGATTGCAAAGAAATGTAACAACCTTAAGAACAAAAGACTGATGGCTCAGTGTGGGGGCGGGTGGCAGGGTTAAGAAGGGGGGGGGGGGTGTTTGCATTGAGACAATAAATGTATGGGATATTTAAAAAAGAGTTTAAGGTGGAGGATTTGATTTTGATTTGATTTTTTGATTTGATTTATTTCTTCTCACATGTACCGAAGTACAGTGAATAGTATTTTTCTGCGGCCAAGGAAACGTACACAGTACGTACATTGTAGATAAAAAAAAATAGTAGATAGTTACAGTGAATGTGAAAAAGTACACAGTACATTGACAAATAAGAGGGTCGCGTTTCCCGACGGTGTCAACATGGCCTCAGGATCAGCAATTCTGGCCTCTAGAGGGGGCCAGCACGGCACTGGAGCGACCCTCGCCGTTCCAGCTGCAGATCCCGACGTCAACTGGGCGCCGTGGGGTCCGCGCATGTGCAGTGGCACCGGCGCCAACTCGCGCATGCGCAGTGGCTCCCTTCTCCGCGCTGGCCCCGACGCAACATGGCGCAGGGCTACAGGGGCCGGCGCGGAAGAAAGGAGGCGCCCAGCCCGAGAGGCCAACATGCCGATCGGTGGGCCCCAATCGTGGGCCAGGCCATAACGGAGGCCCTCCGCCAGGGTCGGACCCCCCCTCCCCTCCCACAGGCCGCCCCCGGACCCTTCCACGCCGAGGTCCCGCCGGCGAGGTGCAGGTTAGAAAGGCGCCGGCGGGCCTCGGGTTTTTTGTTACAGCCGCTCGGCCCATCCCGGGCCGTGTATCGCCATGTAGAGCGGCCTGTAGAGCGGACCCCGGCCGGCGCTGCGCCGACCTCGCTGGCGCCAATGGTGGCTATTCTCCGCTCTGCGGAGAATCGTGTCCCGGCATTGGGGCGGCGTGGCACGATTCGCGCCGGTCGCAGCAATTCTCCAGCCCGGCCCCGGTTCTTATTCTGAACACTTGTCATTCAAATAAGGAATTGGCCATGTTAAAGTGCTGGGTTCCCAATGACTGGTGAATAATAATAATCTTTATTAGTGTCACAAGTAGGCTCACATTAACACTGCAATGAAGTTACTGGAAAATCCCCTAGTTGCCACATTCCGGCGCCTGTTCGGGTACACTGGAGGAAAATTCAGAATGTCCAATTCACCTAACAAGCACGTCTTTCGGGACATGTGGCAGGAAGCTGGAGCACCCGGAGGAAACCCACTCTGACATGGGAAGAACTTGCAGAACCCGGGACCCTGGTGCTGTGAAGCAACAGTGCTAACCACTGCGCTACCGTGATCTCACTCCACCCACCTCCTGGTTTTAGTCGTCTCACTTACATTCGTACCAGGCAAGAGTTGATAAACCCAGCCACCTGTGGCAAATTAGGCAGCCTGACAAACCAACTAGAAGCACCGTTGCTCAAGACGTGACCTACTTTGGAGTTAAGTGTTCAAACACATGACCTGCCGGACTGTCCCAACAATACCTTCTGCTCTTTAGAAATGTGCGCTAAAACACAACACTGCCAAATAGTCTTAAATCATGAAAAATAAATGATATGATGCTTCGGCTTTTCGTGGGCTCAATAGATTAAGACTCTGCATATTTATAAAGAAAATCTTTTGAGTGAATGAGGATTGACAGTTAATTTCTTACTTCAGTGGATAACAATTTATTTTCCATAATGTGCGGTAAGAGACTCGTAGTGCTGGTATTTCAAGCAATCACCATTCGTAACAATAAATTAGGGTACATTGCAACTTTTTTCAAAGTGCCCTGGTGACCCAATGGGAAAATTGCCTGACATGGAGTGTGATGAAGACATACAGACCAGGGCGGTTTCAGACCTAGCCACCAATCTGTGTTGCATTATCTGATGGGGCTGGGTTCATGATTGGCTTCAGCGTCCCCTGTGTTAGGGAGAGACAAATCAGTGAATGTACTCATCCATTGTGGGCGCTGATCTACATTGGCCACCTTGTCCAAAATTCTCACCCTCCAGTTGAAAACCCGCCATGGCCTCAGCCCCCCGATGGCACTATTTTGGGCAGCACAGTGGTTAGCACTGCTGTCTCACAGCACCAGAGACCCGGGTTCGATTCCAACTTCGGGTGATTGTGTGGAGTTTGCACTTTCTCCCCGTTCTGCCTGGGTTTCCTCCGGGTGCTCCGGTTTCCTCCCACAGTCCGAAGATGTGGTGGATTGGTCGTGCTAATATTGGTCAAAAAGGTTAGATAGGGTTTCGGGGATTGGGCCTAGGTAGGGTTCTCTATTGGAGCAAGGGCTCGTGCAGACGTGATGGGCTGAATGGCCTCCTTCTGCACTGTACGGATTCTATCAGGGGAGATATCTCCTATTTTCCCATCATTCAACATCACAAAAAAAACAGGCTAACTGAACATTATCACGGAACTCTTTGTAGGAGTTTGTTGAGGGCAAATTAGCTTCTCATTTCCTATCTTACAACTGTGAGCACGGTTCTGTAAAGCACCTTGTGATGTCTGGAGGTGTGAAAAGTACTGTATAAATGCTGGTCTTTCATTGTACATATGATTCCATAGCGATTACAACACAGAAACAGGCCACTCAGTGAAAGGAGCCTATCCAGTGTTTATACTCCACATGAACCTCCTCCATATCACTCTATCAGCATAACCGTCTATTCCTCCCTCCCTCATGTGTTTGTCCAGCTTCTTGGTGCAGCATGGTAGCGTAGCACAGTGGTGGTGCAGCACGGTAGCACAGTGTGGGGCAGCACGGTTGTACAGTGGTTAGCACTGTTGCTTCACAGCTCCAGGATCCAGATTCGATTCCTCGGCTTAGGTCCCTGTCTGTGCGAAGTCTGCACATTCTCCCCGTGTCTGAGTGGGTTTCCTCCGGGTGCTCTGGTTTCCTCCCACAGTCCAAAGATGTGCATGTTAGGTGGATTGGCTATGCTAAATTGCCCTTGGTGTCCAAAAACATTAGCTGGGGTTACGGGGATAGGGTGAAGGTGTGGGGATAGGGTGGAGGTATGGGATAAGGAAGGGTGTTATTTCCATGGGCCGTGCAGACTTGATGGGCCGAATGGCCTCCTTCTTCTGCACTGTAAATTCTATGATTCTATGATTCCCCTTAAGTGCATCTCTGTTATTCATCTCTACCACTGTGCTCCCTGTGGTAGCCAGTTCCATCTTCCCACCATTCTTTGGTGAAACGGTTTCCCCGAATGGCCGAGTGGATTTATTAGCAACTATTTTAGATCAAAATGTTAATAAACAACCATGCAAATTCATCCCTCCACTGAAATGGTTCAAAAGCTATTTTTCAGGAAGATTAATTTTAAATGGGTGCACCGTTATTTCTGATGCCTTGTGCATCATTTAGATAGATGGCTGAAAATGAATATTTGTTCAGATATCATCTGTGCCGATAAGGGGTGAATGGCTGACTTCAAACATCCACCTTGCATCTCACAGAAACGGCTTTTGAATCCAGTCTAAAATAAATTATTCATGTCTTTACAATGACCTGTTCGAACACACGCTGCAGTTAAGCATTTGCAAAACATTGGTTAATGGAAGCTGTTCTTTAATAAACGAACACAGCAGAAGATCAATGGTGCATCAGGCAGCATTCTGGCAGAGCTTGTGAACTTCTCTAAATTAACTTTTCATTCATCAAGTTTTATTGATTAAACTTTGGCTTTGGAACTCGAATCAGATTTCCACGCCTGCCACAGCTTTGCATTAATCAAAGTTAAGATGGCGTCCGATTTAATTGTTAATGTTGTACATTAGCCCATCTAAAACTTCATGACCTGTCTGTTACCTTTGACATGGTTGAACACGCCAGCCCCTCTACTTCCCTCTAATTGAGTCCTCTCACTTTCCTTACTCCACCATTGCCGATTGTGCCTTCAACCACCTAGATCCTGGGTGCAATTCCCTTTCTGAACCCCTCTGCCTCTCCGCTATTCTTTAGCCTTTAAGACACTTACTAAAACCTTGATTCTTGACTAAACTTTGGTCGTCTAAATCTTTATGTGGCTCAGTGTTAAATTTTGGCTGGTAACCCTCCTGTGAGGCCTTTGGCGCTTTGCTCTGTTAAAGGTGCTGGATGAATGCAAGTTGTTGTTGGACAAGTAAAAAAGCAATGGCAGAATAGTCCACAGATTGGAGAGGGGACCCAAGGCAATGGGCAGAATTCTCCAGCCCGCGGCACGTTTTCCAGCGGCAGAGGCGGCTTGCCAATGGCTGCCGGCAGGGTCTCCCTGTCCCGCCAATGTCTACGGCTTTTTGGATGGCTCGCCCATCCTGCCGACAGGGAACTGTGGTGATGTGCATCACTGTAAATACACAAGGGGTTAATGTAAATGCATGTAGGCTAGCTAGACACTAGAGGGAGCAACAGAGACATCTCACACACACATTCAACCAATAGATCAGTTAGATAGGACACGCCCAATGGACATTCATGATATACACAGAGGTGACACGACCACAGGAGGGCTTTACACCAACCCATATATAAAGGACACCACACACATGATCTGCCTCTTTCCAGTGGAGACAGTCAGTGAGTACAGACACAGGGTTGATTCAATATCACTCCCACCACGTGGATTGCAGCAACTGGTTAGTCAGTCTGGGTAGCTATAGTAGGATTAGCAGTAGTGTCGAACCCGAGTAATAGAAGTGTAAATAGTTTAATAAACGTCTGAACCTTCCTTTGTCAAGTGCACCACAAGGAAGCTGCTTATGCTACACCTAGAGCATAACAAGACATAGTACCAGCAGTGAACTGTTTCAATCCATATAGCCATACCTCAGCATACAGTGACAACCAGCAACGATACCCAGGCAAGATGTTCGAGATCCCAGTTCCGCAGCAGTTCCAGTGCCACGGCGATCTCCGCGAAAACTGGCGGGCATTCCGGCAAAGGTTTGAAATCTTCCTGGTAGGAGCCGACCTACAAGATGTGGCCGATACTGAAAAGACAGAGCTTCTGCTCACCGTCGCTGGTGCCAGAGCAGAAGAAATCTTTAAAAAATTCAACTTCTCCACAGGAGCAACTTCCAGGCAGTCCTGGACAAATTCGCCAAATACTGTGAGGAAAACATACTCCAACCAGCAAGAAAAGGTAAGAGAAGTGCCAGTACTCACCACGAGGCCGAGATCCCAGAGCAGAGAACAATTTTGATCGGCGGCCATCTTTCTAAAGGGGCTGCACATACGCAGTTGCGCGAGAAACGCACAGAACGAGAAGGTCCCTTTGCGCATGTGCAAACGATTCTTACGTATGATGTCACATGCGTCATGACATCAGAGGCCCCGGACCATGCCCATTTAAAGGGGAAACGTCCCAAATCAAAGAAAAAATCTTTTAAAGCCGTAAAACAACCTTCTTTCACCTGGAATGACAGCACAATGCCTCAAATTGAACCAGGAAATGAAATTAACCTACGAAGAACCCTGCAACAAGCAGTTACCTATGCCCAAATCGATGATTCCGACCTTGAATACTTCGAAACCGACCTTTACATTTTCTCTGGATCTCACGAGCCCAATGCCAGCTCTGACGCAAACAGTGATAATATGGTCCTAGAAGACTACGACTCGGACGAAGGTTTGTTCATTAGAAATGGCGACCCCCGTATTGAATCCAACGCAGACGCGGATTCATTCTTCGCATTTGAGGATCTTCAGCCCAGCATCTACGACATCCCGACTCATGAGTGCAGGATTATGCTGCTGCCTGAAACCAAGAGACAGAGAGCGGTACTAGCCCACAGATAGCGGCCTGCTGCCACACAGAGCGTGGTCCACGCACCGCTTAGGTTTCCCGACTCTATGAAAGAAGACATGCAAGACTCCACACCGCAGTCCTTGCATGAACAAGAAGTGACTACAGTGTCACAAGCCTCCACAGCGAGCTCGTGGACAGACTCCACGATAGAAGAAACGCAAGACTCCAGAGCGCAGTCCTTGCACACACAAGACGTGACTCCAGTGTCACAAGCCTCCGCAGCGAGCTCGTGGACAGCCTCCACGATAGAAGCAACGCAAGACTCCGACGCGCAGTCCTTGCAGGAACAAGACCATGAGGGTCTAGCAACCTCCTCTGACCAACTAGCGGCAGATGATGCAAGTCTGCCATGCTCAAGTAAACAGCAAGAATACTATGACAGCCTACCATGCTCCAGTGCACAGCAGGACGACCATGACGGTCTATCATGCTACAGTGAAGACCAAAGCGACGATTACAGTCCAAGCCCAAATGAAGGACAACAACAAGACAATGACAGTCCACCCACATTGTTTGCGCCACCAGATGAAGACTCTGACAATTTACCTAACCCAAGAGAACAACAAGCAGCTACTGAGGCTCTACCCACGGTATGTGAGACGAGTGACGACACCATCCCACTTCCCATGCAAGATGTGCAAAGTGACAGACCTCAGCTAGTGTGTACAGAGGCACTGGACGATCACTGTGAGACCACTGGTGACTCCGGTAACACCACGATACTTCCACCCTCATTCGCTCAAACCTCTCCACAAGTCAATGCATTCCTGCATGTTCTGACTCCAGACGTGCAGCTTCGAGAAATCTCAGCTGACTCCAGTGAACCTGCTAAGATTCCGGACGGGGAGCATCAACAAACCAACACTGACTCAGTTAAAACAGACCAGACTCCAGATGGGGAGCAACCAAATGCCGACTCTGATTCACGTAAGCTGGACTTTACTCCAGACAGGGAGTGCTGCAACCTCACTGATGGCACACTCAGGGTGACAGCAGATGCCACAACGACAGGAGATGGATCACTTAACAATTACACTGGGTCAGTAATACAAGCAGCGGCTACAGTCCAAGAGGAATACACCAATATTCACCATAGCTACATCCACACATTTTTTCCACACCAGCAGTTCAGCCAATGACAGCTCATGCTGGGCAAACCCAGTATTCAGATATGCAGCAGCCAGCAGTCTATGCTGCATATTCTCAAACAGGCCAGCACTACGGATTGCCCACTAATGGAATCAAGACAGAAGGAGGACTATCGCAAGCGCAATCTGCACTACAGACTGGATGCCTTAGTTACAGCCCAGGATTTGCTGCACCCCAGCCTGGCTAGACGGCAAATTCCTATCTGATGCAAGGTTCTAGTTTCACACCATCACCAGGTATTTATGCGAGCAGCAATTTTGTTTCCAATTCGACAAGCTTCAACGGTTCTCAGCAGAATCACCCTTCCTGCACAGCATGTGGCCAGAACCAGTATGTACAGTCTTATCCAACTTCAACATATGGCACATCCATGACCTCGAATGATACTGTGGTACCTCTTCAACGTCAACACCTTATCAGCTACAAGATGCCATCCGACAGCACCATCACAAACATCAAAAAAGAAAGGTACTCCAACTCAGACAGCAAAGTGATTTGATCACTTCTTGGTTCCTGTGGCACAGGGACGTTGATGGCGTTCATAACCAAGAGAGACATTTGACCATGATGATTGATGGTTTTTGGACTCACATGAATGATTTGGACTTGTTGTTTAATCACTGTTCCCATGACTTGTATATACCTTAACTTATCTACCTGTTTTTGTGTTCAATTTTCTTAAAGTGTACAGAAAATATGTAACATATAAAAAGGGGGGGAATGTGGTGATGTGCATCACTGTAAATACATGTAGGCTAGCATGTAAATACATATACACTAGAGGGAGCACCAGAAACATCACACACACTCGACCAATAGATCAATTAGATAGGACACGCCCAATGGACATTCACGATACACACAGAGGTGACACGACCACAGGAGGGCATTACATCAACCCATATATAAAGGACAACACACACATGATCTGCCTCTTTCCAGTGGAGACAGTCAGTGAGTACAGACACAGGGTTGATTCAATATCACACCCACCACGTGGATTGCAGCAACTGGTTAGTCAGTCTGGGTAGCTATAGTAGGATTAGCAGTAGTGTCGAACCCGAGTAATAGAAGTGTAAATAGTTTAATCAACGTGTTGAAGTTATCTCCACGTCTGAACCTTCCTTTGTCAAGTGCACCACAAGGAAGCTGCTTATGCTACACCTAGAGCATAACAAGACAGGAACCTGCCGCGGAGGTGAAGTGGGTTGGGCGGGGGGGGGGGGGGGGGGGGGGGGGTGGAGAGAGTCACCTTCGGTGGTAATGGAAGATCCCGCCAGGGGAAAGGGGCAGAAAATGCTTCTTTCAGTGCCGTATTTAATTGGAGAAAGTTTCTGTTCCTCCAGGACTGGATGTTGGGTAATGAATCAGATCGTTTCCAAAAACAATGTATGATGCCAGAATGCGTGTGAAAACTAACGCTCTCTTTTTGGACATTGTCACCGAGTAGCAGGATGTGGATGAGGAATATGGGGCGCGATTCTCCGACCCCCCCACCGGGTCGGAGAATCGCCGGGGGCTGGCGTGAATCCCGCCCCCGCCGTGTCCCAAATTCTCCGCCACCAGAGATTCGGCGGGGGCGGGAATCGTGCCGCGCCGGTCGGCGGGCCCACCCCTGGCGATTCTCCGGCCCGCGATGGGCCGAAGTCCCGCCGCTGTCAACCCTTGCCAGCCGGCGTGGATTAGACCTCCTTTACAACGGTGGGACAAGGCGGCGCGGGCAGGCTCTGGGGTCCTGGGGGGGTCGTGGGGCGATCTGGCCCCGGGGGGTGCCCCCACGGTGGCCTGGCCTGCGATCAAGGCCCACCGATCCGTGGGCGGGCCTGTGCCGTGGGGGCACTCTTTTTCTTCCGCCTTCGCCATGGTCTTCACTATGGCGGAGGCGGAAGAGACCCCCTCCCCTGCGCATGCGCGGGGATGCCGTGTGCGTCCGCTGATGCTCCCGCGCATGCGTCGCCCGGCGAAGTCCTTTCGGCGCCGGCTGGCGTGGCGCCAAAGTCCTTTCCCGCCAGCCGGCGAAGCGGAAACTGCTCCGGCGCGGGCCTAGCCCCTCAAGGTGAGGGCTTGGCCCCTAAAGGTGCGGATCTCCGCACCTTTGGGGTGGCCCGACGCCGGACTGATCCGCGCCATTTTTGGCGCCGGGTAGCGGACATTGCGCCGATTGAGGAGAATCCCGCCCCTGGTACGGGATTAGGAAGAGAAACCATTACAAGTGATACTCTGGAAATGATTAGGTAAATAGGAGTGGAGCAGTCCCACCCAGCTGGACAATAATGGGGAGCGTTGGGCGAGCATGATGTGGTCAACCATGTCAAAAGGAAACAGACAGCTTCAAAGAAAATCAAGGATGGCTGAGTTTCCTGTTGTCACAGTCACATCAGATTGGCATTTGTGACTTTGATAACAGTTCATTTTGGTGCTGTTTGACCCAAAACTGAGCCACTGTGGGCTAATAGTTGGTCCTGGGGTTCTGGAACATGGAGCTGAAAAAGGGCGGAGGTGGGTATAGAGGCAGGCGGACCCGACCATTTGCACTGCTGGCTGGCATGCAGTTTTGTGGCACCAGCCTGCCGTGGGCTGGTCGGAGCAGCAATGTGGGTACCAAAAAGTGGCGGGTAGCCAATTAAGGACAGTTAGTGGGGTGTTAGAACAAATTTGTCAGTGGCTGGCTTGAATTGTTCAATGGCCTGCAGGCCCCCAGAGGACAGGGAAACAAGCCAGTTGCCTGGAAGCTACTCCCTGACAGCCACAACGGCAGTCCGGCTGCTGGGGCCATTTTTAAATTAAAAACTTTTATAAGTTGCAAAGAGAATGGAGGTGCTCTCTCTCTCTCTGTCTCTTACGCTCTCTTGCTCTCCCTGATCTGCAGGCTGCTGCTCTAAGCTGGTGAGGGATGGGGGGTGGGGGGACCTCATATTGGCTAATTTGTGGAAAATCACTGCCACATGGTATGGAGTCATGACCCAACATTTAACCCCAGTGCTGGGGTCTCAACCCAAAGCCCTATCCATGGGGTCTTGAGCACCAGATATTCTCAGAGGAGGGGGAGAATGCAAATTCCTGTGTCCATTGTATCCATTGCATCTTGTGCATGTGCAGTTTGTTTGCAAGACAGCAGTGTCATAATATGCACCAGTATATCATGGTGCAGACACACACTGATGGACACACAGTGGGACCAATCAACATACACAACACCGCAGCCAATCACCAGTGAGAGCACACACACTATAAAGACAGGGAACATTAGAGTTCCCGCTCATTTGAGTAGCAGCTAGCTAGGGACACAGAGCTCACAGCCTGCAAGACAGACATTCACCATGTGCTGAGTGCATCAACTGGTTAGGACAAGGCAAAAGTCATTAGTTAAAGCTGGTATCGTATTTACCCACAGTTCAAGTATGTTTAAATAGTTAACCTTTGAATAAAATAGTGTTGCACTACTTCAAGTGTTGGTGACCTGTATGTGATCCAGAACACCCAACACATCATGATACCAGGAGTGGTTGAATACTAGCACTTCTTAGACCTATCTGCAAGTGATCTGCCTTCCGCCAGCATTCCGTCATTCTGCAACATGGACAACATCAGCCCTCCGCCACCGCTCCGCATCGTCGGCAACCTCGGCGCCAACTGGAAGATTTTCAAACAGTGCTTCCAGCTCTACCTCAAAGCCATGGACAGGGAGGGCGCCTCGGATACCATAAAGATTGCTCTTCTCCTCTCCTCGGCCGGGGACCATGCCATCCATATTTTCAACTCTCCCACCTTTGCAGATGACGAAGCCAAGATGAAGTTCAAGACAGTTCTCCTCAAATTTGACACTCACTGCAGCGTAGAGGTGAATGAAAGTTTTGAACGCTGCGTGTTCCAGCAGCGTTTGCAGGGTAAGGACGAACCTTTCCAATCCTTTTTAATGCACGTCCGCATCCTTGCGCAATCTTGCAGCTAAGGGCCCACCTCCGACTCCATGACACGCGACCAGATCGTTTTTGGTGTTCTGTCGGACCCCCTGCGTCAGCATCTCCTCAAAGTAAAGCAACTCACCCTAGCGACCGCCATCGAGACCTGTGTCCTACATGAAAATGCCACCAGTCTGTACTCCCATATACAAGGGCTGAAACGGCGCGGCAAGGTCCCCACGAGGCGGAACGGGCCCAAGTGATTGAACACCTCCAGGACCTCAGCCTGGATGAGGGTGGCCATTTCGCGTGCTTTTCGCAGACTCCCGCACTTGTACGCACCAAACGAGGGGACGGCGACGTGGAGAAACGTAATGCGCAGGCGCACACCACGCAGGACCGCACCGCACATTCGCGGCGGTGCAGCGAACGTGCTGACGTCACGACGTGCGGCAACTGGCTCCGCCCACTTAAAGCGGCAATGCCCCGCAAAATCTCGACAATGCCTACGATGTGGAAGACTTGGCCACTATGCTGCCTGCTGTCGAGCAGCTCAGCCTCCCAATTCATATCGCTTCCGCCAGCCTCGCAGGAATGTTCAGGCAATTCAACCCACGGTCACCGAGTCCGATTCCGACCTCCCACACAGCAGTGACACCGAGGACCCGAAGGCGCCTTTTCGAGTCGGTGTCGTAACGAAAAACAGGCTGTCCCCGAAGCAAAGACACCAGCCGCTGTCGGTATACAGCAACGATCCAGACGATGAGTGGCGTGCCACCCTGACGGTCAACCAGAATTTGTCGCCCACCTCAGAGACTTAATTTGTGAACTTTGCACTAATGGAATCTCTGGTCTGTTCTGTTCTTCCGTTTAATCGTTCAAGTGGTTTGTAGATAGTGTTCATCTTGTTATTTGTGTGACACACTGTTTTTTTCTGCACCAGGCACCTTCCCGTGTAAATAGCTTAGTTTTATGTACATAGACCTGTAAATATTTCGCACACACGTAGTCAGGAACATTCACCACACACTATTTATTGTCACACAGGCACATTTTCTTATATAAAAAGGGGGGATGTCATAATATACACCAGTATATCATGGTGCAGACACACACTGATGGACACACAGTGGGACCAATCAACATACACAACACCGTAGCCAATCACCAGTGAGAGCACACGCACTATAAAGACAGGGGACATCAGAGTTCCCGCTCATTCGAGTAGCAGCTAGCTAGGAGCACAGAGCTCACAGCCTGCAACACAGAGAGTCACCATGTGCTGAGTGCATCAACTGGTTAGGACAAGGCAAAGGTGTTTAGTTAAAGCTGGTATCGTATTTACCCACAGTTCAATGCTGCTTATTTCGCTGGTGCTGCTGCTTCGCAGCCACATTCTGACAGGCTGCCATAATATTAATAAACAACCTGTCATTAACTAAAGCCATTGCACTCAGTATGCAGTGACAGGAGCGAAATCACAAAGGGCTTCTTCACATGAAGTCTTTATGGAAATCTTCCCTTAAATGACCGCAGGTGCTGGGGTCTGAGACCAACAGATCTGCATTGGATAAGGCTATTCAGGGGTATGGAGCAATGGCGGGTAAATGCAGATCTGATTGAGTGGCGAAACTTGCTCGAGGGGCTGAATGGCCCCCTTCTGGTCCTGTGTTCAATCAAACCAGGGAGGGCTTTGAAGCACTTGGCAGCCTCTGTGGAGAGAGAGTTAATCTTTCAGGTTGATGGCTTTTCGTGCTCCCTGTTTGTGTTGCTGACAGCTTAATCAAGTGTTCACAATACCCTTGTGATGAGTCAAAAGTCTGCCAGAGAGCGAGATCGAAGGACATGCACAAATATCTCAGCTATGAGTGCACAATTTTCAAGAGTTCCAAAGTCACGCACATGGGAGAAACCAGCTTCAAACTGAACGCTCCCTATTCATCACAAACTGACAGTGACACACGTTATGAGTAGAATCTAACCAAATGACACTAATCTCACGGTGACCTTTTATTTTTGGTAAGATACACAAGGAAACCTTAAATTCCTGTCGCGGAGGACACTTTAATTAGATTTTTATAAGGCCCTTTTCAACTGCAGAGCAGAGACACAATGAGTTTTTAATCATAGATCATAGAATTTACAGTGCAGAAGGAGGCCATTCGGCCCATCGAGTCTGCACCGGCTCTTGGAAAGAGCACCCTACCCAAGGTCAACACCTCCACCCTATCCCCATAACCCAGTAACCCCACCCAACACTAAGGGCAATTTTGGACACTAAGGGCAATTTATCACGGCCAATCCACCTAACCTGCACACCTTTGGGCTGTGGGAGGAAACCGGAGCACCCGGAGGAAACCCACGCACACACGGGGAGGATGTGCAGACTCCGCACAGACAGTGACCCAAGCCAGAATCGAACCTGGGACCCTGGAGCTGTGAAGCAATTGTGCTATCCACAATGCTACCATGCTGCCCACAGTTTTCTGTGTGTTAATGATGCTTTTGCACATTGCAGTAGAAGGGAAATATACTCCCAGAACACCATATGATTTGAACCATTAGTGCATGGGATGACATTGTGATCTGGTGGCTAATGATCTCCCTAGGGCGGCTGACGGCTAAGGGGAAGTCATCCACATCCAAACTCTTTGCTTTCCGCCTCTGATGAAATGATGAAAGGGAATTAATTCTGCAGTGCTGTCTTTCGTTGATACAATGCTCCTTTCGTTCTCTTTTATTTTAAGGTGATGTCTCAGTTTGTTTCTGGAGCATACCTGTTCTCTTTGCATCTTCTAGTATATTCAATCTTTTGGAAAATGAAGTTTTTTTAAAAAAAATGTTGCGCTGTTGTTGGACACTGAAGAATTATCATTGTCAAATGAGAGATCTCTGGAATCTGGGTTTTCATTTTGCCACTGTGACAACATTTAGGGGTTTGCCTAGGATATTCTATTGGGGATAGCGGTGCTGCTTACTCCAAGGGTGGTCTGAATATCTCCTATTCAGGAGTGCGACTGTGCTGCCCAATATCTAACTACGCAACAGAGTAATCCAGCGATGAGACATCAGGATGTTCTTGTGATCCGAACTGTGCATCTTGAACCTTTCTGAATTTGGATGTAGGAAACACTTGGTTACGTATCTGTACCATTGCACTGCTAATGCCGCAAATGTACTCACTTGACAAGGAGTTCAATTTGACTTGATGTAAAGACACAAAACGAATGAACACGCCATACTTCCTTACATCCATGGTTTGCCGTACTTGGTTAAAATAAAATGATTCCTAGTTATCCTTCCACATTCCCCTTCTAGCTTGGTTAAAGCTTGCCCTCACAACCCTGTTTGAAAATCTAATTAACTATATGCGGTATTTTTAGTACCATTGTTTTCTCTCTGCCAGGAAGTTGGGCGTTGCACCTTAATCCTCCCCATATCTGATGATTGGTCAGCAGGATTATTAATCAATCCTTGCTAGTGCCTCCCTTCTCTTGAAGCTGGCTTTATTGTCAGGCTCAACAGAATGTGCCCTTCCAAGTGGAAGGTGTCTCTCCCCAAAAGTTCTTACAGGGAGCTGCTGGGAAGAGATAATAAACTTCCTATTGATCCTGATTGCCATGGACAATGTGCTCAGTAAGTTTTGTGGTGCAGTTACAGCGTCCCTACCTCTGAGCCAGACATACTTTGTTCAAGTCTCACCCCAGGACTTGATGGTGTTGGAGGCATGTTTGTAACATGGCCAGAGTAACAACCTGTAAATCCTTCTAACAGGAGGTAAGAATGGGAGAGAATCTTGCTCAACCATGAGATAGGAAGAAAATAGGAGTCTCCACCATCAATACTCATAGACACAGACTACACATACTTGCAAAAGTGCACGTTGCCACAGCAATGCCAACTCCTTGGTGGGGGTGGTTGCAGAAGGCTGGATGGCCAGTATGGATCAGGTTGGTGCCAACGGCACAGGATTTGATCCCTACTCTGTCTGGGGTGGATCCGGGACTTGCCTCCTTGCCCTACCTGTGGTAGAGGTTGTGGTGCTGTAGGTCCGCGCTCTCTTTGGGCAGAGAACTGAAGAATCAGAATTCTCTCAATATCTGATTTTTTTCAAGGTGCGAATGTTAAAGCGAGGGCCGCCATCTCTCTTCAGGTCAATATTTGTTTAGTTAATGCACAGGATTTGCGTATCACTATCAAGACCAGTACTTATTGCCCATCCTTGTTTAACTGAGTGACTTTCTATGCCATGTCAGAGGGCAGCTAAGAGTCAAATCACATTGCACTGACTCTGGAGTCACATATATGCCAAATTGGATGAGAGGGGGCATAACTATAAGATTCAGGGTGGGAGATATAGGAGGGATGTCCGAGGCAGGTTCTTTACTCAGAGAGTGGATAGGATGTGGAATGGACTGCCTGCTGTGATAGTGGAGTTGGACACTTTAGGAACCTTCAAGCGGTTATTGGATAGGCACATGGAGCACACCAGAATGACAGGGAGTGGGATAGCTTGATCTTGGTTTCGGACAATGCTCGGCACAACATGGAGGGCCGAAGGGCCTGTTCTGCGCTGTACTGTTCTATGTTCTATGTTAACATTAGTGACTAAGGAGACATGAATGAAGCAGAGGTGTTGGCATGACAATGCAGTAACATTACGGTGACTAGCTTTGTGTTCCAGATTTCTTTCATTACCTGGATTTAAATTGCCCAGGTGTCCTGGTGGGACTTGAACACATGATTCTGGGTCATTAGTCTAGACCAGTGATTGGCAACCTTGGCGAGTGAGTGGGCCGCATGAGTGGCCCTCCATCTTGTCCTTGGGCCACATGAGTGAAATTGGGCATTTGCATCAACCATGACCCCATGAATAAGATTAAATACATTTTATACATACCAAGTATCTCATAACCAGTTACAGATGATGCTTAAATAAACATTCATATATTAATAGAACTGTCGTCAACTTCAAATGGCAAAAAACAATTGTAATATTTACACTTATATTAATGTGTCTTCTGGTTAGATCTGTCCTCCACAAGTTTCCTTCGATTAGGACTCAGCGATGTGCAGACGCTTCGCAAATCAGCAAGCTTGATGATTTTCCTCTTGGTTTTTAAAGCCAGCAAATAAAAAAGAACATCTGCAGATTAGATGATGCATTCTTTCACTAATTCACCATTTGAGAATGGCTTTCCGACACCGCAAGACCTTTCAATCTGATAAGGTCCACAAAATCTAGCTTTTAAAGGTTCACCTACCACTGGTAACAATACTAAAACATTATCTCCACAGGCAAAACTACAAACTTTGGATTTCTTGTCTGCTCCCTGTTTCATCACATTTTGTGCAACTTTTAAATGCTGTCTAGCCAATTCACCTGCTCTATTTAATTGTTCCCTAAAATTTGACACGTAATCCAATAATGTAATTTCCGATTTCTCACTCACCAATTTTTTCTTAATCATTTTAAATGGTCCTCATACCTCATGACCAGAAATTAGTTCAAAAGGACTAAATTTGGTTGACTCATTAGGTGCATCCCTATTTGCAAACAGTACGAATGGAATTCCTTTATCCCGATCCTCTGGATAATCGTGACAATAAGCCCTCAACATTGGGTTTTCACATCAATGGTCTAGGCCACTGTATTATTGTCCAGATGGCTAGAAAGTAGGGCCAGGGGTGGGCTTGGCATTCTGGAAGCTTGCAGAAAGGCAGCCGAAGGGCTTTCTCCATTTAGCTCCGTATAAATCCGATCTTAAGCAAAGTTGAGTCCCAAACAAAAATCAACAACTTGGGATCAACATCAAAAAGCACTTCTGAGGAATATTTTCAAACAGAATTTGACACCATTTTAAGAATGTATTATTTCATGAAATCAGAGTGTCGCTGGCTAGGCCAGCCTGTATTGCCCATCACTAATTGCCTTTGAGAAGGTGGTGGTGACTTGCCTTTTCCGCTGCTGCCCATGTGGTGTAGGTGCACCCCATTGTTGTTAGGGAGGGAGTTCCAAGATTTTGAGCCTGACAGTGAAAAAAACTATGATACAATTCCAAGTTAGGATAGGGTGTGGTGAGGAGGGGTACTTGCGGACGGTCATGTTGCAGTTCGCCTGCTGCCCTTGTCCTTCTCGGTGGTAGAGGTCATGGATTTGTGCTGTCAAAGGAGCCTTGGTGAGTTGCGGCTGAACATCTTGTTGATGGTACACACTGTGCCACTGTTATTCAGTGTGTGAATGCTGAAGGTGGTGCAGAGGGTGTCAATCAAGTGGGCTGCTCTGACCTGCACGGTGTCAACCATCTTGCCGGTTGTTGGAGCTGCACTCATCCAGGCAAGTGGGGAGTATTCCGTCACACTCCTGACTTGTGTCTTGTGAATGGTGGACGGGCTTTGGGGATTCAGAAGGTGGCTAATCTAGTTCAGTTTCTGGTCACCGGTAGCCCTACAGGAAGCTGATAGTGGAGGATTCAGCAATGTCAGTTGTTGAATGTCAAGGAAAGATGGGTGGATTCTCCTTTGCTGGAAATGGTCATCATCTGGCCCTTGTGTTGTGCACATGTTACTCGCAACTTATCAATCCAAGCCTGAATGTTGTCCAGGCCTTGCTACACGTGGAGACGGCATCTGAGGAGTTGCATGAAGAGATGTTGGGAAAGGAAACCAAAGGCATGTTCAGAGGTTTAAAGAATCACCAGGGGAGAGAGAAACAGACCAGTTTAGGGAGAAGATTCTAGAACATAGGGTGGAGCAATTAAAATCAGAGCACAGATATCTCAGGGGCTTTAGGAGGGGTAGGAGGTTACAGAGATAGTGAGGGATGGGGCCATGGAAAGATTGAATCTTAACCAGCCATTCAATCTAAAAATAAAGAATAGCTACAGAAGCGAAAATGTTTGGAAAACGATTGGTCAGCTGTTCTTGTACCAATTACATTGCTATTTTGAGATGAAAGAACAAAGAAAAGTACAGCACAGGAACAGGCCCTTCGGCCCTCCAAGCCTGTGCCGACCATGCTGCCTGTCTAAACTAAAATATTCTACACTTCTGGGGTCCGTATCCCTCTATTCCCATCCTATTCATGTATTTGTCAAGATGCCCCTTAAATGTCACTATCGTCCCTGCTTCCACCACCTCCTCCGGCAGCGAGTTCCAGGCACCCACTACCCTCTGTGTAAAAAAACTTACCTCGTACATCTCCTGTAAACCCTGCCCCTCTCACCTTAAACCTATGCCCCCTAGTAATTGACCCCTCTACACTGGGGAAAAGCCTCTGACTATCCACTCTGTCTATGCCCCTCATAATGTTGTATACCTCTATCAGGTCTCCCCTCAACCTCCTTCGTTCCAGTGAGAACAAACCGAGTTTATTCAACCGCTCCTCATAGCTAATGCCCTCCATACCAGGCAACATTCTGGTAAATCTCTTCTGCACCCTCTCTAAAGCCTCCACATCCTTCTGGTAGTGTGACGACCAGAATTGAACACTATACTCCAAGTGTGGCCTAACTAAGGTTCTATACAGCTGCAACAGGTTGTAAGATACAACTCAATTTATTTTCTCCATTTCTTTCTTTCAGAATAAAGTATTGAATGTGGATGACGTGAAGGTTAAGCTACAGGTATGTCTGCCCTCTCACCCTAGATATTGTATTTATTTAAAATCGCGGGAGCAGAAGCTTTAAAGCCTTTGGCAGGAGGATCTAAATGAAACAATTTAATTCATTTAGTAGGCTCAACATCATTAACATCCTTTTCATAATTAGTGGAGTGGGTGGTGCTCCCAGCTTTCTGATTACTGCTGCTAATAACAGTTTACAAAATTAAAATCAATGGGCTCCTCGAGTGTTTATAACGATTCTCAAAGCAAAGAAAAACATTTTTGTAAGCTCGGCAACATCAATAAAACCCTTCCAAAAGTTTAGTGTCAGCTTTGGTCAGTTACTGTCACCCTGAAGTCAGGTTGTGGGCTCAAGGCCTCAGCAAAAAAATAAAAATTGGCACTCCAAAGAGGGCTGTCTTTTGGAAGGCATTTTAAAGCAAGGCCCCCTCAGCCCTCGCAGACTTGTGCAAAATATCCCATGGCACAGTTTTTGAAGAAAGGCAGGATCTTGGCCAATCCCTATCACAACACCAGGTGACCTGCTGTCCTATATTAGTTTTGTAGGATCTTGCTGGGCAGAAATTGGCTCCAATGTTTCCCATATCAGAACAGTGACCACACTTTGAAAGTACTTCATTGGCTGCAAAACACTTTGGGATATCCTATTTTTAAATGAATTTAGAGTATCCAAATCATTTTTCTCCCCCAGTTAAGGGGCAATTTAGCGTGGTCAATTCACCTACCCTGCACATTTTTGGGAGTTTGTGGGAGTGAGACCCACGCAGACACGGGGAGAATGTACAAACTCCACACGGACAGTGACCCGGGGCCGGGATCGAACCCAGGACCTCAGCGCGTGAGGCAGCAGGGCTAACCGCTGCACCACCGTGCCATCCTGGGAAATCCCTTGGGCATGAAAGTTGCCTTATAAACGCAAGCCTTTATTTTTATAAAAGCTCAGGAGGCCCGTGAAGGTAAATCCTAAAGAGGTTTAATTCAACAACAAAGGTAGCGTGGCTGACAGCTCCAAGGTCCCAAACGGGAAAACCGTTCTAGCCGGTCTCAGTCCAGGCCGGCTTTTATGAGGCGGTTTCTCCGAGCCCCAGCTGATGGGCCTCCGCCGATTAGTGGGGGAGCTCGTATTCCACGGGTCTCAAGGGAAAATCACCTGGACTGTCCCCCTGGGTCTCGTGGAGGTTCTTACCATTTTAGAGGTCCTATTCTGTCGCCCCTGCTAAATTACTGCCACGGAAGTGAACCTTTCCCCCCAGGATAGACAGCAGGGAGGAGATAAGACAACATTCCTTAAGGACACTTGACATAAAAAGGAACATGGTCTTATGTCGTAGTTTCTGTTCTTCCAGCGGTTTCTGTTCGGTAGAATTGGCCAAGAAGAATTCTACATGGCCCCAGGCTCCCAGGCAGGTTCTCTGTCTGAGAACACTGCGCAGTGTCTGCTCTGTGGGCTACAGGGGTTTATTCCTTTGATTTGATGCATCATGTTCTCTTGAGTGGGCCTGAGAAAGGGTAAAGTTAAATAACTGGTGAAGTCACAGTCTTGATATTGTTCAGCATCCTTGTAAAAGATCCCCTACCCCTGTGGATTCAGTGAAGCCAGATGTTGCAGAGGGACCAGTTTTTATAGTTTGTTGATTGGCAGCAGGTCCATTACTGGAATAATCAGGTTTTCTGTTCCAAAAGCCTATAAATTGAGATGCAGCTCACCTTGGGAGTTTGTTGCTTTCATGTTTAAGCTAAAAACTAACAGCTCAGGCTGTGGTTTTATACGTTGGGACTTGTATTGCACAGAAGTAAAAAATGTTAACGCTCTTTAAATTCTGTTGTGAGAAAGTCATGACTGGGAATTGTAGCGTGCATCACATATCCCCCTCCCTGCCCCTCTACCCCCGGATAATAGTGTGCAGAGAAAGGAGCCTTCTGTTTCAAGTTTTCCCCATAACAAAAGGAAATCCATCAGGTAAGACTGACTAGAGGTGGGAAACCGTGCAATCCCTACAGTGCGGAAGGAGGCCATTAGGCCCATCGAAGCTGCACTGACCCTCTGAAAGAGCACTCTACCTCGGCCCACTCCCCTGCCCTGTCGCATTAACCCCACCCACCTAACCTGCACATCTTTAGACCCCAGTCACATTATTTCTATGAGATACTATACAAGCATTTCATCAAAGAGACAATGGGCGGAATTCAACTGAAGTATTTCTAAGTTCATTTGTGGCGGGGTTTTCAGGGAGTTTCCCACCGACTCTGCCGGCGAGTTCCCCACCGCTATTCAGTGACACTGAGTCACTTTTTTAGGCCCTGGGGAATTTCTCACCGATTTAGGCCACACTTTTAGGACTGGGGAGCTGAACTCCGAGATCGGGCCGATATTTTGATAGGGTGCCCCGATCTTTAAATGAGCTTGTAGGTCCCCACACACATGGGCACTACGCCAGACTCCTCAAGTGAGGACACCCTGCTATGGGGTCCCTGGGGCCCTCCCTCTTCAGGCGCCCCCAAGCCCACTTTCTGGCCTCTCCCCTTAAGGACACCCACCCGTCACCCCCCCCCCCCCCCCACCCTCCCAGAGGCCCCTACATACCTGCCCTGTACTCCCGCATCCTTCAAACCCCCGCTCCACCCTCATTTTATGGCCGTGGCTCCCCTCAGCCCCTGAGCCTTGGCAGTGCCACCTGGCACCTGCGCACCCTTGCACTGCCACCCTGGCACCCAGGCAGTGCTCCTGACAGCTTGGCAGTGGCATCCAGGCATCTTGGCAGTGCCAGGGTGGCAGTGCCAAGGTGCCAACTGGGCAGTGCCAAGGTGCCTACATTCATGGGAGAGGGTCAGGGAAGCTACCCTGAACTGTTTTGGACCACCCAGGGGCCTCCAATGGACTTAGAGACCCTCCGGGTGCCGCTTTGCCTGGTTCACATTTGTGTGGCCTAGTATTGAATGGCGCCCGGCTGCGGCCTCAGCGGGAGGCTGGCAGATCCCGGGAAGCTCGCCTAAGCAGGTTTATAACCTACATGGGTGCGCACCATTTGGTCACACACCTTTTGGACAGGATTCTGATTCTGATGTCTCACGGGACGTGGGTATATCCCATGAGGCCTAAAGGCTGCTGGGATCTACCCGCCACGTTGCACTCTCACCCGAGTGAGGTGGATGTCACCTACCGTGGCCTTAAGTATACCTCAAACAAAACCAAAAAATTCCTATTTGACGTGTTCTCATTATATAAGGTGCTTGCCGGTGAAATTAGGATAATCTCTTTACACCGTATCTATCTTCTTGAATATTTAAATGGTTGGACCCTAATAATAATCCTGAAAGGTTCTAATCCTTATCCCTGAGGCTAATAGAGATCAGTCAATAAATCAACTGGGCTCAGCAAACTGCTCTCCGTATTTACATTGAGCTGGATAATTTATAATAAAGATATCAGATGGGTTAGTAAAAATTGGTCACGCGCTCATCTTAACACTGTCGGGGCAATGTTGAAAGTATAATGTTGGCAAACTAAAATAGCAGCGGAGTTTTCTCTCTATGAATCGCACACAAGGGAAAAAAGTGAATGGAGGAAGGTGGAGCTAAGGCCGTGATCTTACTGAATGGAAGACTGGGTGACCGAATACCCCACTCCTCCTATTTTCTATGTTCTGAAGTACTTCATAAAGATATAAATGGCCTTATGTCAACTAGTGAGGAACCTTATTGATCAGGAGTATAGCGTGAAGAGTTTTGCGTGCACGGTGCATGATTTTCAATTGATTATTACTTTTTGCTAATAGAACAACAAGCACTTGAAATAGCAGCTTTAACATTAAAAAAAAGTCCCAAGTTGCTCTACTGATGCATAGGGCGTGATTCACCCAAATGGGAACAAAGTCCCACAGCGAGCGGGTTTAGCTGTGAGTTTCCAACCGCTCGCACTGCGGACAAACACATGTCTATTCAATGCGACTCGCGTTGTATAAGGGGCCTGAAAGGTGAACGCCCGGCTGAGGATGCACACAGCCCCGCTTGAGGCTGCACACAGCCCCGCTTCACAGCCCCGCTTTGTACCGTGGGGAGTTTTGCTCACTGGAACTCCCCAGTGTAGTGAGATCGGGATGTCCCAACATCCTTTCAACACCCCCGCCAACCCCACCGCCCCCCTGCAGCGCACTTTGGGAGGGTCTCAACCTGGCACCGCCCATGCCAACTGACAATGCCACCTGGGCACCTTGGCAGTGCCAGGCTTTCACCCAGGTGGCACTGCCTGGGTACCCAGGTGGCACTAGTGGTGCCAGGGCACCACCCTGCCCAAAGGGAATGCAGCTGGGGGGCCCGGATCCCCTGGGATATCCCAACGAGTTCCGTTCTGTCTGGTCTGGTCTGGTCTGGTCCCCCCCCCCCCCCCCCCCCGTTTGAGCAAACAGTGCTGAACGGCACTCGTCCAAGGTCTCCGAGGGGAAAGGGATGAATCCCAAAGCCTCAGGTACATTGGGAATCAACACATTAGAGTGAGACTAGCTGTCTCGCTCTGGTATGCAGATTTGCCAAAAAGTGATCCCACCCACAATGGGCAGAATTTACATCACAACGTTCCGCGAGATCATGTTGGATCTCACAAGGCATTGCGAGCCGGGTAGATCCCGGGAGTCTCCTGGCATTTATCGGCCATCTTGCATCATGGCGAGCTGCTTTTCTGGTGCAGCATGGCCATTCGATCTTGCCCATAATCTAACAAAACAGACAGGGTGCCAAAGAAGGCGATAGAAGGAGGACTAAACAAAGGCTTGACCAAAGACTCAGGCTTTAAAGTACCAATAGTTCTAAAAGCGCACCTTACCCAACTCCCCATCCCTATCCCCGTAACACCATAACCCCACCTAACCTGCACATCTTTGGACACTAAGGGGCAATTTAGCGCTGCCAATCCACCTAACCTGCACGTCCTTGGACTGCGGGAAGAAACCGGAGCATCCAGAGGAAATCCACGCAGACACGGGGAGAACGTGCAAACTCCACACAGACAGTCACCCAAGGCCTGAATTGAACCCGGGTCCCTGGCACTGTGAGGCAGCAGTGCCACCCACTGTGCTATCGTGCCACCCCAGATTTTGAAAGAGGTGGCGAAGACCTGGGGAGACTTAATTCTTTCCAATGTGCATTATTCGTATGCCATTGTCAGCCACTATCTAATTATTTGCTGTCTATGTTCTTTTTATGTTTTTAATAAGATAATAACCTGGGTAGGCAGCATCTGTACAAGGACCATCGCAGTTCAAAAAGATGCCTTATTCTACCGACTGCACCAGGAAGGGATCTAGAGCTAGTTGCCACCTCATTCCGTGAGGAATGAACAATGATGCTGCCACAAAGTCTTTCAAAACACAAATAGCGCAGCTGTGCTTCATCATGGCCAATGAGTTTTAGAATGTGACTGCGATATTGGTGGATGTCACATGTGACAGCACACACTTCTCTCTGTTCTGATTTGAAATAATACAGTGACGGGCAGGAAATTGAATTTGGATCAAATTGGGGGAAGTGCTGATCTTGCGACAGGAAACGTAACAAGAAAAGCTGATGGACTTTGCCTTCTGATTTCAGATCTGGGATACTGCAGGACAAGAGCGATTTCGCAGTGTGACTCATGCTTATTATCGAGATGCCCACGGTAAGGGATAGCTGCCATTTGCGAATATATTTCATTGTGCATTTCATCACGAGTGTTACATAGCATTTACAGTACCGGAACACACCATTCAGCCCAAAAGGTCCACGCCTTTGTGTAAGCTGCTGGAGCTTCCTCCCACTTTTCTATTTTTCATTTATTTTGTTCTACATGGGATGTGGGTATAATTGGCAAGGCCACCATTAGTTTCCCATCCCTAATTGTCCTTGAAGTGATTGGCTTGCTAGGCCATTTAAGAATCAAACACATTGCTGCCGAATTGGTGTCACATGTAAGCCAGACAAGGTAAGGACAGATTACCTTCCCTAAAGGACATTAGTGAACCGGATAGGTTTTTACGACAGTTGATAATGGTCATCATTAGATTTTACATTCCAGATTTTTATTGAATTCATAATTGCACCATCTGCCGTGTTGGGATTTGAACCCGGCCCCCAAGAGCATTACCCCTTGTTTTCTGGATTACTCGCCCAGTGACAATACTGCTATGCCACCATCTGCCCTTTATCTTCATCTCACCCTATCATGTGTTAACGCAGCTTCCCCTAAATGTATCTGTTCTGTTCACCTCAGCACAGGATGATCAACTCTTCTGAAATAAAATAAGGGACACTTCGCAATGGGACCGGGATAAGGGGAAGGGGGTGCATGTTTCAGTATTAATCCCACTCCGACTTTGCCTCTGGCAACTGAAAGCCAGCCAGGATGGAGTATATGCTGGATTTGCTCCGAATGTTCCCCACAACCAAATTATTTCAATCGAATCTCAAAAGAGTGGAACAAATTGATCACATCAGCAGCAAAAGAGATAAATATCATTATGGAGTGCACCTACCACAGAGGTGAGAGCACATGATGGAAGTTCAGGTGTGGAGTTCAGCGACCTCTCAATTCTAACCCTCTGGCATGGTTTACTTCCATATTAGTGATTGGCTGTTAAACCAACGAGGCCTTGAATGCTAATATTCCAGAATGCCACGTGGTGAAGGATAGAACTGGAGCCAATATTTGCACATATTTAGAAGCATTTATTTACAGAGATACACATTACAGCATGCACCTCCTAACCCAAATTTCACCTTTAGGCAACTATTCTCTGCTACCATGTTACACAATTAATAAATAATTAACATTGAATTGTTGGCACCCTGCATGCCCAAGCCACTTGCATGCCCTCCTATCACACAACAATCCAATACTTCATGGACTGTGTTTACTGATGGGCCAGGTCATCAATACATTTAAAGGAATAAATTAAATAAGGGGACAAAAGTATGCCATGGAAATTGGATTGTACTGCACCCAGTTTACAGAAATAAAACATGGCAGGTGACACACATACCCCATTGCCTGCCATTTGGGGTTTGACGGCCTAATAGCCTTAAGCCCTTAAATTGTAAAGAGGAGGTAGCGAGTCAGAAAAACAAATATAGATAGGTTCACTGAGTGGGCAAGAATTTCACAGATTGAATATAGCCTGGGTAAATGTGGACTTGTCCATTTTGGCAGGAGTAGAAAAGCAGTATACTATAAATGGAGAAAGATTGCAGAATCTGCTGGTTCAGAGGGATCTAGGGGTCCTGGCACATGAATCACATAATGTACGTATGCAGCGACAGCAAGTTATTAGGAAGGCACATAGAATGTTGGCATTTATTGCAAGAGAAATGGAATACAAAAGTGGAATTTTTATTACAGCTGTACAGGGCCTTGATGAGACCACATCTGGAATAGTGTGCACAGTTTTGGTCTCCTCATTTTGAGAAATATATTGCATTCGGAGCTGTTCAGAGAAGGTTCACTGGACTCATCTGTGGGTTGCGGGCTTATCTAATGAAGAAAGGTTAGACGTACACCCATTGGAATTTAGAAGTTTGAGAGGTGATCTTATTGAAACATATAAGATCCTGAGGGGCCTTGATAGGGTGGTGTAATAACCCTCATGAGACCCACCGGGATGACCCAATTGATCTCCCCGTGGGGTTCGAGAATACGAGCTCCCTCGCTGAGGGGCGGAAGCCAAGCAGCTGGCGCTCGTGAATCTTGCACTTAAAAGCTGGCCCGGATTGGAGCTGGCATGATCGGTAGACTTGGCGTATGTGCTGTGTGCCACTTGGCGGCCTATACTTCTGTTTACCGAATAAACCTTTGTTGTGTAACCTCCTCGGGACTCCTGAAGATATTATACCGATGACGAGGGTGGGATTCAAACCCACCCATGGATGTTTACCAGATGATGCCTACCACTTCATCAACCACCGTAGGGAGGCTACGCCAATTGTTCAGTGTCCATGGTGATGTGTTAAGTAAGTTGGTTCAACGTTGACTGCAACTGGGTGCAGTGAAACTAGAAACAGGCTTCTGACACAGGAGATGGTCCAACACTGTTTTATTGAGCTTCCTGATTGCTGTACATAGTCTGCTGTGAGTTGACACTCTATCAATCTAACTGATAACCTCCTACTAGCTTGACAAGACTAACTCTCTACCTCATGGTGATAGTGCTCACTGGCTTGTGCACTCTTACTATCTCAGTAGCTGTGTCCTGTAGAGAGGGGGAGAGTCTTAATGCCCTGTGTGCTTTATAGTGGTGGTGTCCTGTCTGGTGATTGGTTGTTATGTGTCGTGTGTGTTCATTGATTATCCTGTGTGTCAATCACTGCCTGTCTGCATCTCATTAAATACATGAGTGGATATTATGACACACGGTATCCTGGAAGTGCTCATCTCTGATAACAGCACCCCTTTTACCAATGAGGAATTCTCAAAGTTCTCAAATGGAGTCAAACATATTTGGACAACCCCACACCACCCTTCTTCAAACAGCTTGGCTGAGCGAGTGGTACAGACTTTTAAGAAGGGGTATAAAAAAGCAATCCACAGAATCAATTGAGACAAAATTGGCACGGTTCCTGTTCAACCAAGCCGCATATAATGACCGGTGTAGCCCCGGCAGAATTACTCATGGGCCGAAGACTATGAACCCATCTAAGCCTAATGTTTCCCAATCTTGGTGGGGAGGTGGAGAAGAACCGGGTGGGGCGGGATTTTCCGAGCGGCGCGGGGGCGGAGAATAGGCATCAAACCCGAGATCAGGGGCGAAATTCTCCTACCCGCCCCGCCACATTTCTGCTCCGACCGGCCGGCGGGAGTCTCCGTAACACCGGCCGGTCAATGGGGTTTCCCATTGTGGGCAGCCCCACGCCGTCGGGAAACCCCCGGGCGCCGGCAAAACGGAGACTCCCACCGGCGGAGAATGACGCCCCAGGTCCGACGCCACTCCCGCGATTCTCCGGCTAGACTCCTCCAGGTAGGAGAATCACTCTGGACTTTCTCCAGGTAAGTCCAGAGTGATTCGCAAGCGTTTTCTTCGCGGGCGTGGGGACATAGCCCCATTATTGGAGAATCCCGCCCAAGATCTCCAGAAAAAGTACCATGACCACCGGAAGCAGACGAGGTCCGGAATTTTGGTGACAGTGCCCGGTGGATATCGGGGACATCATAGAGAAGACTGGACCAGTCTCTTATACGGTCAAAACCAAGGAGTGGACCATCTCAATGGCAGGAAACTCTCACAAGAGCCAGCCCTGCCAGATGAATCAGTCCCTCATCCCTCGTGCCCATCATTCATGGGCCAGGGAGTACTACCCCCCAAGGGCCAGCAGACTGATATGCGCGGGATGGAGGATTCTGGGTCAGACATGGAAACAGAATCATCCATAATCTCGGGTGGCAGTTTGGTCAGGGAGAGCCCCCCCCCCCCTCACCCCCCACCCCCCCAGCTGATCGTCATGGAAGCGACGCTCCCTGATACATTATACCCACCCACCTCACCGACCCAGCCCCACGACAGTTGGAAACAGCCACGGGCAAAGCGACAAAGGAGACTTTCTCCACCGCCAATTACAGAGGGACCTATGGGTAGGGATATAATGACCCTCATGAGACCCATAGGGACGACCCAATCGATCTCCCCGTGGGGCTTGGGAATACGAGCTCCCCTGCTGTGGGGTGGAGGCCTAACAGCTGGGGCTCATGAATCTTGTACTTAAAAGCTGACCAGGATTGGGGCCGGCATGATCGGCAGTCCTCCCTGGGAATTTTGTGCTGTATGTTGCAACCGTTACTTTTGTTTCCCAAATAAACCTCGGTTGTCTAACCTTCTCGGAAGCCCTGAAGATATTATAGGTGGATACCTGGAGAATGCTTCCTCTTGTGGGGGAGACTAGAACTAGGGGACACAGTTGAAAAAGAAGAGGACTCCCTTTGAAGGTTTAGATGAGGATAATCATCTCCCAATGGGCCATTAGTGTGTGGAGTTCTCTTCCCAGAAAGTAGTGAAGGCTGGGCCTTTATTTATTCAAGGTTGAGTTAGATGTTTGTTAGGCAAGGGAGTCTAGGGTTATGGAGGGCAGACAGGAAAGTAGAGTTGAGACCACAACTCGATCAGTCATGATCTTGTTGAATGGTGGAACAGGCTCTTGGGCCAAATGGCCTACACCTGATCAAAATGTCACTGACTGCCAGCAACGCGGTTGTTTGATGGTTCAGTTCCCGTTAGTTGCGAATACTTATCAAGGTGGTAAGATTCAAAACAGAGGTATAAAAGCCAACATAAGTGTACTTTACCTGGATCCTCGTAGTATTCGGAATAAGGTAAATGGGTTGATGGCGCAAATCATCGTGAATGACTATGATTTAGTGGCCATTACTGAAATATGGTTAAAGGATGGTCACGACTGGGAGTTAAATATCCAAGGTTATCAAACTATTCGGAAGGACAGAGTGGATGGTAAGGGAGGTGGTGTAGCTCTGTTATTTAAGGATGACATCCGGGCAATAGTAAGGGATAACATCAGTGCTATGGAGGATAAGGTTGAATCCATTTGGGTGGAAATCAGGAATAGTCAGGCGAAAAAGTCACTGATAGGCATAGTCTATAGGCCACCAAATAGTAACATTGTGGTGGGGCAGGCAATAAACAAAGAAATAACTGATGCATGTAGAAATGGTACAGCAGTTATCATGGGGGATTTTAATCTATTTGTCGATTGATTTAACCAGGTCGGTCAAGGCAGCCTTGAGGAGGAGTTTATAGAATGTATCCGCGATAGTTTCCTTGAACAGTATGTAATGGAACCTGCGAGGGAACAAGCGGTCCTCGATCTGGTCCTGTGCAATGAGACAGGATTGATTAATGATCTCATAGTTAGGGATCCTCTCGGAAGGAGCGATCACAATATGGTGGAATTTAAAATACAGATAGAAGGTGAGAAGGTAAAATCAAACATTAGTGTTTTGTGCTTAAACAAAGGAGATTACAATGGGATGAGAGCAGAACTAGCTAAGGTAGACTGGGAGCAAAGACTTTATAGTGAAACAGTTGAGGAACAGTGGAGAACCTTCCAAGCGATTTTTCACAGTGCTCACCAAAGGTTTATATCAACAAAAAGGAAGGACGGTAAAAAGAGGGAAAATCGACTGTGGATATCTAAGGAAATAAGGGAGAGTATCAAATTGAAGGAAAAAGCATACAAAGTGGGAAAGATTAGTGGGACACTAGAGGACTGGGAAATCTTTAGGGGCAACTGAAAGCTACTAAAAAAGCTATAAAGAAGAGTAAGATAGATTATGAGAGTAAACTTGCTCAGAATATAAAAACAGATAGTAACGGTTTCTACAAATATATAAAACAAAAAAGGGTGGCTAAGGTAAATATTGGTCCTTTAGAGGATGAGAAGGGAGATTTAATAATGGGAGATGAGGAAATGGCTGAGGAACTGAACAGGTTTTTTGGGTCGGTCTTCACAGTGGAAGACACAAATAACATGTGAGTAACTGATGGAAATGAGGTGAGGCTATGACAGGTGAGGACCTTGAGATGATTGTTATCAGTAAGGAGCCGGTGATGGGCAAGCTAATGGGGCTAAAGGTAGACAAGTCTCCTGGCCCTGATGGAATGCATCCCAGAGTGCTAAAAGAGATGGTTAGGGAAATTGCAAATGCACTAGTGATAATTTACCAAAATTCACTAGACTCTGGGGTGGTCCCGGCGGATTAGAAATTTGCAAATGTGACACCACTCTTTAAAAAAGGAGGCAAGCAGAAAGCGGGTAATTATAGGCCAGTTAGCTTAACTTCTGTAGTAGGGAAGATGCTGGAATCTATCATAAAGGAAGAAATAGCGAGGCATCTGGATGTAAAATGTCCCATTGGGCAGACGCAGCATGGGTTCATAAAGGGCAGGTCGTGCCTAACTAATTTAGTGGAATTTTTTGAGGACATTACCAGTGCGGTAGATAATGGGGAGCAATTGGATGTGGTATATCTGGATTTCCAGAAAGCTTTTGACAAGGTGCCACACAAAAGGTTGCTGCATAAGATAAAGATGCATGGCATTAAGGGTAAAATAGTAGCATGGATAGAGGATTGGTTAATTAATAGAAAGCAAAGAGTGGGGATTAATGGGTGTTTCTCTGCTTGGCAATCAGTAGCTAGTGGTATCCCTCAGGGATCAGTGTTGGGCCCACAGTGGTTCACAATTTACATCGATGATTTGGAGTTGGGGACCAAGTGCAATGTGTCCAAGTTTGCAGACGATACTAAGATGAGTGGTAAAGCAAAAAGTGCAGAGGATAACGGAAGTCTACAGAGGGATTTGGATAGGTTAAGTGAATGGGCTAGGGTCTGTCAGATGGAATACAATGTTGACAAATGTGAGGTTATCTATTTTGGTAGGAATAACAGCCAAAGGGTTATTATTTAAATGACAAAATATTGAAACATGCTGCAGTGCAGAGAGACCTGGGTGTGCTAGTGCATGAGTCGCAAAAAGTTCGTTTACAGGTGCAACAGGTGATTAAGAAGGCAAATGGAGTTTTGTCCTTCATTGCTAGAGGGATGGAGTTTAAGACTAGGGAGGTTATGCTGCAATTGTATAAGGTGTTAGTGAGGCCACACCTGGAGTATTGTGTTCAGTTTTGGTCTCCTTACCTGAGAAAGGACGTACTGGTGCTGGAGGGTGTGCAGAGGACATTCACTAGGTTCCTCCCGGAGCTGAAGGGGTTGGATTACGAGGAGAGGTTGAGTAGACTGGGAATGTGCTCATTGGAATTTAGAATGATGCGGGGGCGAATTTAAAGAAACATATAAAATTATGAAGGGAATAGATAGGATAGATGCGGGCAGGTTGTTTCCACTGGCGGGTGAAAGCAGAACTAGGGGGCATAGCCTCAAAATAAGGGGAAGTAGATCTAGGACTGAGCTTAGGAGGAACTTCTTCACCCAAAGGGTTGTGAATCTATGGAATTCCTTGCCCAGTGAAGCAGTTGAGGCTCCTTCAGTAAATGTTTTTAAGATAAAGATAGATAGTTTTTTGAAGAATAAAAGGATTAAGGGTTATGGTGTTCGGGCCGGAAAGTGGAGCTGAGTCCACAAAAGATCAGCCACGATCTCATTGAATGGCGGAGCAGGCTCGAGGGGCCAGATGGCCTACTCCTGCTCCTAGTTCTTATGTTCTATGTCACTTGTACAACAAAGGCAATTTGACAGAAAATATCTCTACTCTCGCTGGTATAGTCCCTTGGAGAACAATGACTGTCTCCCAGTATTTCCTTGGTAAATTGAACACAGATTGACTAACCTTATGTCGGAGGGCAATAAATGATGCTGGGAACCAAAATCAATATACCTCGCTAAAAGTCATCAGTTTTTGCTGTCAAAAAAGATTTCTTTCACGGAACCATCTGTCTCATACTTATTGACAACAGATATTTTCACTTGTTGTTTTCTTCAAAGTGGATACATGAAAAGAGTGGTTTTATTGTCCTCTTATATTGACTCACAGAGTCACTGAAGATGAGATGTTTTTTCGGAACTATTCCCAGAATATTTATTTTCTCTCTTTCAATCTTTATACCTTCTTGTTTTTTCATCTGTTTGCCGCTCAGTCTCTGCTCTCTTTCTCCTGTTTCCCCCCTCCCCCATTATTTCTCTCCCACTTATCTTTACATTTGTTTATCACTCATTCCCACCCTATTGCCCTCTCTCATCATCTGTTTCGCTCGCCCAATCTGTTTCTTTTTCTTTATGTCTCGCTAGTTGGTTGTCTCCCTCTCCTTCTCATTCTGTTTCTCTTAATCTTTTTGAAGTTTCTCTGCGCACAGGTGTACCACCAATTTCTCAGTGTAAAATGATAAACAACTGTTACCTTCTGGCTCTAAAGAGATGAAGAAGAAATGTTTACAAGAATAAAAAGCATCAAACATGTACCTTCGTTTAAATAGGTTAAATAGTAGTGTCACAGCATATTTACTTAGAATCCCTCCAGTG
This sequence comes from Scyliorhinus torazame, assembly GCF_047496885.1. NCBI lineage: Eukaryota > Metazoa > Chordata > Chondrichthyes > Carcharhiniformes > Scyliorhinidae > Scyliorhinus > Scyliorhinus torazame. The sequence continues at coordinate 167,249,807 of NC_092723.1, forward strand.
CAGAAGGAGGCCATTCGACCCATCGAGTCTACACCGACCCTCTGAACAAGCGCCCTAACCAGGCCCAGTCCCCCATTCTATCCCTGTAACCCCATAATCCTGCCTAACCTTTTGGACACTGCGGGCAAAAGTTAACATGACCAATCCACCTATCCTGCACATCTTTGGATTGTGAGAGGAAACAGGAGCACCCGGAGGAAGCCCACGCAGACACGGGGAGAACATATGAACTCCACACACCCTGGCTGGAATTGAACCTGGGTCCCTGGTGCTATGAGGCGGCAGTGCTAAGCACTGTGGCACAAAGTAGTTGAGAACATCATTAGCAACAGTGCAGCTCTTCCAAAAATGTAATCACCAAAATTGGTTCACAAATAAGCTATCTTCAAATTTTACACAAATACTATAGCCTCTTTGGCTACATTTCCAACTTTTCTGGATATTTTATACGGATTAAAACAGAACCCGTCAAAAATGATGGCATGCGTGGTTCACCAGCAGGGGGCAAATTTAACCTGACTCCCTAGACAGGAAGCCCACAGGATCAAGTGGAATGCTAGCTTTACCCACCCAACGTTCCTCTCCACTTGTTACAGGGATCAAAATTGGGAGATGTGCAGAACCAGCATTGCACCTGATCCTGTTGGGTTTTCCCGACAGACCAAATCGAGCTGATGGCGTCTGAGGAATCACCGTGTCTTTAGTACCTTATCGAGGTGGAGCCACCCACGGATTGGAAGGTGCTCCCCTCATACTTTATTGAAGTGAAGCTGGGAAACGTCGGAGCAGGGGCCGGAGCGGGATGAGTTCCAAGGGAATTGTGACCTCCACTGATTTACTGCTGCACATCTTCCCCCTTGCGACTGAATCAGTGCAGAGCCAGCCATGGGATATCCAGGCTACAGCGTTAGAAGGGAATTTTTTGGAAGAGAGAGCTTCCTCAAATGAATTTGATGCATTGTTTGAAAATGGGCTTTTTGCTGGAAGGATGGTTCTGGGGTAGAGAGCTGTTAGATCAAGGGGCAGTTTTAATCTGTTCATTCATTGAGCGCTTGTGACAAATGGAGTTCAGTTCCTGCTATTTAGTGTTGTTTAATCCATTCCTTAAACCTGATTGATTATTTGCTCTATCTTTTTTCTTCTGAACGTTTGGGTCTAAGCAATTAAAAACAATCATTCGTGGTGCATAAATCCCATTGTCCACTGATGTCAAGTAGACAATTTGCTGATCTTAGTCTTAAGGTGGACCTTGCAATAGTCTTTAAATTGTTGATCTCTCACATATCTGTGTGGAGTTTGCATCTGCTCCCCATGTCTGCTTGGGTTTCCTCCGGGTGCTCCGGTTTCCTTCCACAGTCCAAAGATAGATAGATGTTTACAGCATGGAAACAAGCCCATCGCCCCAGCTGGTCCATGGCCCAGTTTCTATCACTAAGGTACGCAGGTTAGGTGGATTGACCATTCTAAATTGTTCCTTAGTGTCCAACGGTTAGGTGGGGTTATGGGTTACAGGGATAGGGCAGGGGAGCGGATCGAGGTAGGGTGCTGTTTCATAAGGTTGGTGTAGATTCGATGGGCCAAATAGCCTCCTATTGCACTGTAAGGGCTTTATGATTCTACGATAATGTACAAAGATGAATCCTTCAGAGTTTGCAACCAATGAGTGGATTTTCCAGGGAATGAACAGTTCTAGTTGAATCCACATTTTCTTCAAAGTCATGCATGTCTTGATCCCTGGTATTAAATTTTATATTGGCCTGTTCAATAGCAACAACCATAATTTATATTCCTACAGCGCCTTTAACGCAATAAAATGTCGCAAGGCACTTAACAAGCTTTGTCAAACAAAATTTAACACATGAGGACAGATGACCAACAGTTTGGTTGAAGAGGTATCGTTGATCATGGCAAATACGTTCACCAGTGAAGTCGCAGAAAATCCTTCCGAGAACAGGGATCAGCTTATATGCCGAGTAGAAAATGTGAATGGCCAGTGTTGGTGTAACTGGTCATCATTTTCAAATGTGAAAAGATCATAACTCCGGTAATTCAAATTAAATAAATATGAGATGTTCAATCGAATTATTCTACAAAACTGCCTTGAACCACAATCAAAATGTTTTAAAAGCAGTTAAGTTTATTGGGTGGGATTTACCACACAACTGTGGAGGCCGCCTGCCATTGGCCGGAGGTGGGATCTTCTGGGCTCCCCGTTGCCAACGGAGTTTCCCGTTGAATGCACCCATCGCCGCCGTGAAATCTGTGGCAGGAATAATCCATCAGGGAAGATCACATCGGCATGGATGGCCAGAATGTTCTGGCCATTGTCTCCGTCATCCAATGGAAAGTGTTCATCAAACTCATCCTGACTCACCTTGGCTGTGGCATCATCATAAGGATCCCACTCTGGATCAGATTTGGCATTTTTTGAATGGCCTCTTTCTGCGTTGCAACAATTCTGCGATTCAGCGATTTTCATTCCACAAAAGTGGTTACGCCAGCCAGCTGTTCTGCTTAAATCTTTGCTGGACTCCTCGTTTCGCTTGGACCACTTAAGTGCATGTATAAGTATCGCATTTGTGGAGACGATGTAACCATTCTGCGTATCTTGCTCAGTGGCTAGGCCCCCTGTTCGCATGATGCATTTGTTTCACGGCAGCAGAGGGGGTCCGCCATTGACTGGCGGCGGGATCAGAAGACCCGTCCGCTGTCAGCTGGGTTTCTCGTTCTATGCACCGGAGAACCGGCGGCGGGGGTTCGCCGTCAGTGGGACCAGAAGATCCCACAGGAGCGAACGGCTGGAAAATTCCGGAAAATTTAGGCCTTCATTTTTGCTTTTGCAGTCCAATCATCCCAGAGACGTTCACTGAGCATTCCTGGTGGTCCACTCAACCTGCTCGGTTACATTAGTGTGAAGCAAGTGTGTAAATCGGGCGTTGAGGCCTGCGGTGGTCGCAGCAACGACAAACGAGTCTCCTCTCCTTGGCTCCAGTTTTGCTCCAACATCAGTCCAGCAGTGTTTTCAATTTAAAATTCCCATCCTCCCTCCCGTTCAAATCACAGCACAGCCTCCCCCTTTCCCCAGGTCTCTGACTTTCTCCAGCCTCTAAGATACCTGCGCTCCGACAATCCTAGCCTTTTTCACATCCCGGAATACCTCACTGATGATGGCTATGTATTCAGCTGCCTGGCCCCTCAGCTCTGGAATTCCCATCCAATACCCCAATACCTCTCCGGATCTCTACTTCCCTCTTTTCCGATATTGTTCCTCAAGATCTACCACCTTGACCCAAGCTTTTGGCCATCTGCCCTGATATCTCCTCACGTGGCTCAGTGTCATATTTTATGTAATGGTGCACCTGTGGTGTGCTTCAGGATATTTTGTTGCAATAGAAACACTTTATAAAGGGCCTAATGCCGTTTTAAGTGGTTACTTTATACACTGGAACCAACTAATTTAGCATTAGGCCAAATGCCTGTGCAGATAGGCCTCAGGCCGTCCCACTGCTGGATTGATGTGTGTTCTGCATGTTATATGCCTGAGAAATGTCCACCACACACACAAAGTTCAACCCTCAGTCCTTCAAACCCATTGAAAATCCATGCTGTTCAATGGAAAGGCTAGGGTTTTAATTTACTTATCGATAGTGTCAATCATGGCTGGGTGGGTTACACACCTGCCTTCGGGGAATGTGGGTTCAAGACCCACACCAGGGGTTTAAACTCACACTCGCAGCACAGTCCAGAGGTTACAAATGGAGCGATCTAAGTGAAAGTGATCTGACCTCTCCTGGCAACAATCATTGGGAGTTGGAGGATGTGATGCTGTCTCACAATGCAGATGTTTGGTTGTTTTATTTTCTTGTTGCGTGCACCGAGGTACAGTGAAAAATATTGTCCTTTTGAAATTTTTATTTTAAATTTTTTTTATAAATTCAGAGCATCCAATTCATTTTTTCCAATTAAGGGGCAATTTAGCGTGGCCAATCCACCTACCCTGCACATCTTTGGGTTGTGGGGGCGAAACCCACGCAAACACGGGGAGAATGTGCAAACTCCACACAGCAGTGACCCAGAGCCGGGATCGAACCTGGGACCTCGGCAGCAGTGCTAACCACTGCACCACCGTGCTGCCCTGAAAAGTATTGTTCTGAGCACAGTCCAGACAGATCATTCCATACATAAAATAACATTGGGCAAACATAAAATACACAGTGTAAATACATAGACACAGACATCGGGTGAAGCATACAGGAGTGCAGCACTACTCAGTAGCGAAGATGTTTGAAGAGATCAGTTCAGTCCATTAGAGGGTCATTCAGGAGTCTGGTAACAGCAGGGAAGAAGCTGTTTTTGAACCTGTTCGTGCGTGTTCTCAGACTTTTGTATTTCCTGCCCGATGGAAGAAGTTGTAAGAGTGAATAACCCGGGTGGGAGGGGTCTTTGATTATGCTGTTGGCTTTCCAAAGGCAGCGGGAGGTGCAGACAGAGTCAATGGATGGGAGGCTGTTTCACGTGATGGACTGGGCTGTTCATGACTCTCTGTAGTTTCTTACGGTCTTGGGCCGAGCAGTCGCCATACCAGGTTGTGATGCAGCCAGATAGGATGCTTTCGATGGTGCATCTGTAAAAATTAATAAGAGTCAATGTGGACATGTTGAATTTCCTTAGTTTCCTGAGGAAGTATAGGCACTGTTGTGCTGGTATGATGGCGGTCTTCCTGTGTGCAGACTATCATTCGTACGATGGGCATTGCAGAAGGGAAAGTATGTGTGGCTGAGTAAAAGCTAAGAACATCATTTCTTGCCTCTCACTCTCTGCAATTTCTCTTTCTTCCCGCTTTGTAGGCAGGATGTGACCGACACGCCGAGCTTCAAGCAGTTAAGGAGTTGCAGGCTGGTACATTTATTCGGCTCAAAGCGACAGGCTCTTTCATCATTGTTAAACAAAGCCAGCGTGAATATGCATTAGCAACTTTTTCTCCCCAAACACATTAGGAACCTGTCAGACAGCCAGGTGACAGTTTGCTACAGTTGGTTGGAGTGTATAACTAAAGCAAACATGTGCAGGGTCAGATGTCATCAAATAAAGGGTGTGATGTAACTCATGTTCAAAGTACAATTAATCATATTCACCTATTTAATATGCTTTATTCAACTAAAAGAATGTCAAATAATATTCCTTTAAAAATAATCTTCACCCGAAATATTTCATTAATAAATAACCTGTTGTGTGTGGAAGTGTAGCAGTTATAAATCACAGGACTGATGTATGTGTCACACTCAATTAAAAATCTCATTAGTATCCCTGGTTGACGCGCAACACTTTATTATCTAACTGCGGCTACAAGTCTTTTTTTTCACGCTTCCTCGGAAAGCTTTGAAGTGTATTTCAGGTCACATTTACATGATTATATAAAACAGTTCAAGTACAATTGTACAACATGATTTTGTTGCCTTTCCATTGAATCCCCTGAGTGCTTGTTGTTTTGTGGGAGCAACTATAGTCGGAGCCACAGAGAATGCAAGCGCTTTTGCCAACGCAGATGGGAAGAGGTTTAGCGGTGAGGTCCCCAAATACTCAAACAACTCAACAATGGAAGTGGCAGCTGCGCTGGCATTCACACAGCATGCCAACGTGTACTCGGAAGCGATGGTGACATTTTTGTGTGTGACCAAGGGCAATTAGGGTTGGCCACAAATGCTACCCTTTGACACTGACCCCGACTCTGGCTGGAATGCTCCGGCCTCACCCGCAGTGGGCCTAATGATGGGCCGGAGGGGAACATATCGCAGGAGCGAAAAAGTCCGTTTCCTGCACGACACACTTTTCCCAACATGCCACATCAGGAACGCCATTTGAATACATCAGGATATCATGGACGGTCATCCTCAAGGCAGCTCGCCGGAATCACTCTGCCATACTGGATCAAAAGGCCACGCTGGTGTCTAATTAGATTGGCGTGATTCACGACCGCATGTAAGCGATGTGCACCTGGCGACCTGCTCTTCGCTCGTGACTGTGAGGTCTGTTCCCCTACCTTGCATCACACAATGTCCACAGCACCTTGGACTCTGCACTGGCATCACAGGCAGCATCACTTTGCTCTCACGGTGGGGTTACAGAGGCAAGAGTCTATATACCAGACCAGCGGGAAGGTAGGGGTAGGTTGAGGTCAGGAGCTGAGCGATATTGGCGAAACCCACACTGAGCAGGTTATTACTAAATGCTGCTTGATGACATTGTTGATGATTCCTTCCATCACTTTATTGATGATTGAGAGTAGACTGATAGGGTGGTAATTGGCCGGGTTAGATTTGTCCTGTTTCTTTTGTACAGGACATACCTGGATAATTTTATACTTTGCCGGAACTGGAACAGCTTGGCTAGGGGTCCAGCAGATTCTGGAGCACTAGACTTCAGCACTACTGCCGGAATATTGTCAGGGCTCATACAGTATGGAGTGGCTTCAGCCGTTTTTTGATATCACATGGGGTGGAATCGAATCGGCTTAAAACTGGCATCTGTGATGCTGGGGACCTCCGGAGGAGACCGAGGTGGATCATTAGGGGCAGCACGGTAGCCTTGTGGATAGCACAATTGCTTCACAGCTCCAGGGTCCCAAGTTCGATTCCGGCTTGGGTCACTGTCTGTGCGGAGTCTGCACATCCTCCCCGTGTGTGCGTGGGTTTCCTCCGGGAGCTCCGGTTTCCTCCCACAGTCCAAAGATGTGCAGATTAGGTGGTTTGGCCATGATAAAATTGCCCTTAGTGTCCAAAATTGCCCTTAGTGTTGGGTGGGGTTACTGGGTTATGGGGATAGGGTGGCGGTGTTGACCTTGGGTGGGGTGCTCTTTCCAAGAGCCGGTGCAGACTCGATGGGCCGAATGGCCTCCTTCTGCACTGTAAATTCTATGAATCCACTCGGCACTTCTGGCTGAAGATTGTTGCGAATGCCGCAGCCTTGTCTTTTGCACTGATGTGCTGGGTTCCTCCCTCATTGAGGATGGGGATATTTGTGGAGCCTCCTCTCCAGTGAGTTGTTTAATTGTCCAACACCATTCGCGGCTGGATGTGGCAGGGCTGCAGAGCTTAGATCTGATCCGTTGGTTGTGGGATTGTCTATCACTTGCTGCTGCTGCTGTTTGGCATGCGGGTAGTCCTCCGTTGCAGCTTCACCAGTTTGGCACCTGATTTTTTGGTATGCCTGATGTTGCTCCTGGCATGCCCTCCTGCACTCTTCATTGAACAAGGGTTGATCGCCTGACTTAGTGGTTGTGGTAGAGTGGGGGATATGCCGGGCCATGAGGTTACAGAATGTGGCTGAGTACAATTCTGCTGCTGCCGATGGCCCACAGCACCTCATGGATACCCAGTCTGGAGTTGTTAGATCTGTTCTGAATCTATCGCATTTAGCTCAATGGTAGTGCCACACAACACGATGACGGGGTCCTCAATGTGAAGATGGGACTTTGTCTCCACAAGGACTGTGAAGTGGTCCCTCCTACTGATACTGTTATGGACAGATACATCTGTGGCAGCAGGTTGGTGAGGATGAGGTCTGGGATGGTCTTCCCTCTTATTGGTTCGCTCACTAGACCCAGTCTGGCAGTTATGTCCTTTAGGACTTGGCCAGTTTGGTCAGTAGTGGTGCTACCAAACGACTCCCAGTGGTGGACATTGAAGTCCCCCACCCAGTGTACATTCTGCGCCCTTGCCACCCTCATTGCTTCCTCCAAGTGTTGCTCCACATGGAGGAGTACTGATACATCAGCCGAGGGTGGATGTGGTAATCAGCAGGATGTTTCCTTGCCCATGCTTTAGTTGAAGCCATGTGACCTCAAGAGGTCTAGAGTCGATGTTGAGGACTCCCAGGGCAACTCCCTCCCGACTGTATACCACTGTGCCATCACCACCTCGCCACCCAGGGGATGGTGTTAGTGGTGTCTGGGACGTTATCTGTAAGGTATGATTCCGTGGGTATGACTATGTCAAGTTGTTGCTTGACTACTCTGTGAGACTGCTCTCCCAATTTTGGCACCAGCCCCCAGATATCCAGATATTTGTAAGGAGGATTTTGCAGGGTCGACAGGGCTGGGTGTGCCATTGTCGTTTCCAGTGCCTAGGTCAATGCCGAGTGGTCCATCCAATTTCTTTCCTTTTAAACTTTGTAGCAGTTTTGATACATTGCTGTGGATCTGGAGTCACATGTAGGACAGATCAGTGAACCAGATGGGTTTTTACGACACTCAACAATGGTTTTGGGCTGCATGTGGTGCAGTGGATAGCACTGGGACTGCGGCACTGAGGACACGGGTCCGAACCCCGCCCTGGGTCACTAACCGTGTGAAGTTTGCACATTCTCCCCATGCCTGTGTGGGTTTCAAGCTCACAACCCAAAGATGTGCTGGTTAGGTGGATTGGCCACGCTAAATTGCCCCTTAATTGGAAAAAAAAAAAAATTGGGTACTCTAAATTTACAAAAAAATAAACAATGGTTTCATGGTCATCGTTAGACTTTTAATTCCAGATATTTATTGCAATCTGCCGTGGTGGGATTTGAACCCTGGGTCTCTGGATCACAAGTCCAGTGGCAATATCATTACGCCACCACCTCCCCGAGTGAATGAAGAGTCTGTTCACTTTCCAGGTGGTGTGCGAAGGCGGGGCAAAGGGAGGATGGACATGTGGGTTAACCAATGAGAGCGTGGAGCAGATGGAAATTGGTCACGTGATGAAGCTATTGTGAAAGCATCCAACCCGAGTTGGCAACCCTCCTGGGATCATACATGCGTTAAACAGAATCACAGAATTGTTACAGCAGAGAAGGAGACCATTTGGCCCATCATGTTTGCAATGGCTTCCTAAATTAACAACATACCCAGTACCAATCCACACCTTCGCCCTGTAACCTGCATGTTTTTCCTGTTCAGAAAACAGTCCAATTCCATTTTGAATGCTTCAATTGAATCACACTCTCAGGCACTGCATTCCAAACCCCAGCACCCGCTGCGTAAAAACATTTCTCCACATATCACTCTTGCTTCTTTTACTAAGTACTTTAAAGCAGAGGCAGATTGGTTATGTTTGGTGTTGTCAGATGTGTTTTCAATCTTGAGCAGGAACAACTTGAGCTGAAAGTCCCACACAGTATGAAGATTTTCACCTCACTTTGATCTTCAACTACCTAAATTTAACTTGGTTCTCTGATTGTAGAGGCAGATCGGAGGGATGGCAGGGTGAACTTAGAATTCCTGCTGAGATCTGGCCTTCGTTATTTCGCAGCTGTTTATGGAATTCAATTACTCTTAGGCTCCACTGCCTGAGGTCACTGGGAATTATCTTAATCTTCTATCATTTTGTCATTTATTTTTCTTTTGCCTTGTTAATAATCCCCCACAAAGTGTGCAGATGGTTGGTTTGCCACATGCAGGTTTCGTGAGGCTAACATCCTGTTTGCATTCTCAAGATCTTTGTTCACCTGCACACCTTAAGGATGATTGAAGGAAGCTGAGATGTGACAGTCTGGGTTGGGTCTCCACCAGAATAAATACATTTATGCGACTGACTTATCCTGGTAAGCATTTGGTGACGCACAGTTTAACACGTTATTAGGTTAATTTAGTTGAACTTCCAAAATAATAGCGCCAAAGAAATTGAGGGTAATTTTGACTGTAAGTGATACAGTGGATTAACCGCCTGTTATACTCCTCTCCTAATTTTAATTTGCATTGACTTTACCCAAAGGCAACCTGTCTTTCCTCATAACGAAAGCGATGGGGGCTGCAGATATCCTTTGGAAGACTAATGACATCAAGGGGTAGGGGACAAAAGTGGCGGAGAGGTATATGATCAGCCATGATCTGCTTGAATGGTAAAGCAGGTGCGATGGGCCGAATGGCCTACTCCTCTTCCGATATCCGATGTTCCTGAGACCACGCTTGAAATAATCAAGAGACAATGTGAATAGATCATGACCTATGGGCAATAGCAAGTTTGGGCATGGAAACTTCTGAATCGTGGGAGCAAGGAACAACTGATGGAATGGAGTTCCACAGTTGGAAAGTCCGAGGAAATGACTGCAGAAAATGGATTGCTAAACTCTGTTTTGATAAAGAGAATGCAAGAGAGCTTTTGCTCTGATCTGGAGAAGCTAATTGAGAGTCTAATTTCAAACATTCTATCACAGTTAGTCTTTGTTTCCTCCCTGCCTTTTCCTTTCCTCAGAATAAAAGCACAAAATGCTGGCAATACTCGACAGATCAGACAGCATCTGTGGAGAGAGAAATAGTGAATGTTTCAGGTCAATGAACAGGATGGATTTTTTCAACCCTGGCATTGGAGTGTCCACAGATATCGAGATTTCTGTACCTCTATTATATGTGTTCTGTGTTGCCATTTTCCATACCAGAACCTTTGATATTGCCAACATGCACTCCTGACATAGATTCCTGTTTTAGAAATTTAGTTACAATTTATACCTAGATGAGCATTTAAAAGTAGCTTCCAAGAAAAATGTAATCAATATACAACCCCAACATGCACCGGTTTTCAATAGTTGGAAAAGCCGGCCGAACTTTTCCACCTCGTTCGCAGCAGGGGTTTTCCGGTGCCGCTAAAAGCTAATGGAGTTTTGGCCGGAACACCAAATTTTCCGTTCTTGCTTGCAACGGATGAGACCAGAGAATACCGCCCGTAGTGTTCATGGCAGAGGTTTTGTGGCACAGTGGTGGCGCCTGTACCTGTGGGATGGAAGTGCTGCGTTCGATGTCCACATCTGCACCTGATGGCCATGGAAGGTGTGTTCCTAACATGGCCAAACAGGTTGGGTATCAACCTGTGAATCTTCCCAATGCGACTGATGGCAGCATGAGAGTTTCCTGGGCAGCCATGCTGGAGAAAGGAATGACAAACCACGGCAGTACTTCGCCAAGCATGATCATGGACCAATCCAATGGTCACCCACGCCCTCTCAGGGCATGGGGGGAGGAGTTTCCAAAGTTCCCAAATTCCCCCAAACCCATCAATCTTTGAATATTGTGCCCTGTGCCCCATGTGGGCCTGGAAAAGGTTAGCAATTGGGCACCAATCAGTGGCATTGGAGTGATGCATTGCAATGCTGACTAAATTGGCACAATTGACTTGTCAAGGAAAGGTCAGGGAGCTGATTAGGCAACTGACTTGCCCTTGCGGCAGGTGAGGCACACCTGATGCATGTGAAGACTGCAATTTGCAGTCAACGTAATCTTTAGAGAGCACCCTAATCCCCCCAGCTGCCATAGGCTGCAGATTAAAACCAGCCTTCCGACTTGGACAGCCGCCACCCGTGCATTAATCTTTGATGGGCTGGCCTCCATAACCAGTGGCCTTGAACATCCAGACATCTCGGCCGGGATTCTCCGACCCCCCGCCGGGTCGGAGAATCCCCAAGGGGAGGCACGAATCCCGCTCTGCCGCCCTGAAGCTGGCTGCCCTATTTTCCGGCGCCGTTTTTTGTGCGGCGGCGGGATTCCCGGCACGCCAGTCGGGACCCGTTGACAGCAGCCCCCCCCCCCGGCGAATCTCCAAGCACTGATGGGCCCAGCGGCCATCCATTTTTGGTCAGTCCCGCCGGCGTGAATTACTCACCTCACGCATGGTGGGACCTGGTAGGTGAGTGTGTGGGGGTGGTCCTCGGGGGGGCGCGGGGGTGATCTGACCTGGGGGGGAGGGGGGGGGGGGGTGCGGGGAGGGGGTGCCCCACAGTGGCCTGGCCCGCGATCGGGACCTACCGATTTGTGGGCGGGCTTGTTCCGTGGGGGGACTTCTTTCTTCCCCGCCCCTGTAGGGCTCCGCCAGATTGCCCAGGGGCCTGCGCGAGGAAGAGGAGCCCGCGCATGCGCAAAAATATGCCGGCCAGTCAGCGCATGCGCGGAATCACGCCAGCCGTTCCGCACATGTGCGAACTCGCGCCAGCCCTTCTGCGCTGGCTGGAGCGGTGCCAACCCTCCGTCGTCTACCTAGCCACCGAAAATGCAGACAATTCCACACTTGCGGGAGCTGTTGACGCCGGAGTGGTTGGCGCCGGTTTTCCCGCCGACGTGGGGACTTAGTCCCCAGAAGGGAGAATCCCGCCCCTCATGCCCTCTGGCTTCACAGTGCTGCCTGAGTGTGGGGATTCATTCTGACTGCACTCGTCCTCCCCCTGTGAACGTTTTCAGCCCTCATGAGGCTGGAGACCACCCATTGTTTGTCAGAGACCCCATGCAGTCTGGCATCTCACTGGACCCCACCCAAGGACCTCAAAGTTGCCCCTTGTGTTGATCCTGTGGATTCACCGGCTCCCTCCCACTTTCCAGCTGTCACTCTGGAAGGGCGATCCCTCAGCAGTGATATCGCCACAGGCACAGCAAAGGGGACACGGGAAGCGATGCTCACATACCAGCTGCCAGACCCCTTCAAACCTCAAGGTTCACAGGCACGAAGGGCCGCTGAGGCCTGCGAACGACCCCACCCCCTCGAGATGCCCGGACTTAACCACTTATCTGAATCACCCGCATCCTCTCCGGTGCACCCTCTGCAATTGGCACCCTGGAGGATGGTGGTGACCAGAGCTCTCCTCTCTGATATCCCCTCTGGAGGTGAGGTCGCCAGGTTCTCGTTTTGATACAGCTGCTGTAAATGGTTCCGACGTGACGTCTGCCAACGACGTGCGATGAATGGCGGGAGATGTCCCGGCAAGAGAACGTGCTAATGTATGTAAATGAGGCTCCCGACCTCCCATAGTAAAGGGCGTGGAAAACTGGAAAAAGCAATCGAGAATTGTATCTCCTGATTCTCCGTTATTTGTGCGCGCGTCGCTGTCCTTACTGTCGACTGACGCGGGCCGAAAATCGCCCCTATTGGAAAAGGTAGATTCGGAGTTGGGTATGACCCCTCGCCTGCAAATTACTTGGCAAGTGCACCCAAGGCAGTTTAATTGTACTGTTAACTGTATCATTTCAATCTTACTGACACTTTGCTGATAAAATAGGAAAACTGGATGTAAGGGCAATGTGAGGGTTGACTGGTAGCCACTCGATTTCATTTCTGTAATTTATTGTGCAGAGAATATACTTAGAAACTAAAGTCTATACTGTACTCTGAAACAAATTGAGCATGGAACGGGCCTTCGCCAGCCCGGTTCATTGGGGATCGTAAACCTGTTTTACATCCCAACTAATACTCTCTCCCATTGAAATGAATGAAAATAGAGTTGGATATGGTGAAAGCAGACTGTGGGTTCACTGTGAACCTGCTTTTTGCTACTCAAGTAGACTGATTTCGCTCCTTTTTTAAAAATAGTTTCGCTCCTTTTTTAAAAATAATTTTGGAGGACCCAATTCTTTTTTTCCAATTAAGGGGCAACTTAGCGTGGTCAATCCATCTACCCTGCACATCTTTGGGCTGTGGGGGTGAGACCCACACAGACACGGGGAGAATGTGCAAACTCCAAACGGACAGTGACCCAGGCTGCGATTGAACCTGGGACCTCGGCGCTGTGAGGCAGCTGTGCTAACCACTGCGCCACCGTGCTGCCCTGATTTCGCTCCTAATATCCATTATGTACGAAAGAAATGTGATCTCACTCTGAGACTATAGCTAGAGTTATGACCCCCTCCTCCTTCCACAAACAGCATGGAGTGCTCAATCAAGCCTCTGAATATACCAGAGTTACCTTCTTCCAATCCTTACCCCCTGCACCAAGCCTCGGAGCACTGGACTGCGAACACTGACACCAATGTCTCTGGTAATCCCTGAAAAAAAATTGCATATCTCCGAAACCATTCCTACTGCTGCTGAGATGACGTTGATGTAACTTTGTACAATGCATTTGTGTACATTCCAAGCCTGTTCCCATAATTATGGTTCAGTATTGACAAATCACTTCAGTCTCAGTGAAACTTTAATGAACTCTGTCTTTTGAAGAGGCAAGGAAGCAACTATACAACTCATTTTGTGAATGAAATTGACCTTTATCCGAATCGGGAAATAGGGGCCGGGATTCTCCAAACCCGTGCCAGGTCGGAGAATTGCCGGGGGGGGGGGGGGGGCACGAGAATCGCGCCACGCCACTCCGACGCCAATCGTGCCGTGGGGCCGTGCTGGTCGGGGGCCGTTGAAAGCTCCGCGCCCGCCAAGTTCGGCCGAGTCCCGCCGGCGTGGGTTACGTATGGTCCTACCCGGCGGGACCTCGGACGTCTGGCTGCGTGGGCCGTCCTGATGGGGGGGTGGAGGAATCTGACTCCCGGGGGGAGGGGGGGGGCCTCCACGGTGTCCAGGCCCGCGATCGTGGCCTACCGATCGGCAGGCGGGCTAATTTTGTGGGGGGCCTATGTTCCTCTGCGCGGGGCCCCTGTTGGGCTCCGCCATATTGCCCGGGGGCCGGCACGGAGCTGGCCATCCAGCACATTCTCGGACCCGCGCCGGCTTTCGAGCGCCGGAGCAGCGGACACCACTCCGGCGCCGTACTAGCCCCTTAGGAAGGGGTGAATGCCTGGGCCTGGAGGCCCTTTGACACCGGAGTCTCTCGCGCTGCTTTTGACGCCGCCAGCAGAATCTGGCCGCGGGTTCGGAGAATCCCGGCCATTTACACATTTCTCCTATTGAAAAGAAAAATCTATACAATTCTGTCTCTGCATCTGTTGTGGCTCTTGCCTCTGATGCAGAAGGTGTAGGTTTTGGTCCCACTCCCGGACTTTCGCACAAAAATGACAAATGATGCCCCTGTAGCAGTGCTGAGGGAGTGCTGCACTGTTGGAGGTGCTGTCTCAGATCCCATCTCTCCTCGGAGGTGAATGTCAATGATCCCATAGCACTATTTTGAAGAAGAGCAGGGTAGTTATCCCTGGTGTCCTGGCCATTATGCTTCCCTCATTCACATGCCGTTATCACGTTGATGTTTGTGGGATCTTGCTGTGCCCAAAATGTCTGTTGTGTTACAAGAGTGACTACATTCAAAATTACTTAATTGCCTGTAAACCTCATTGAGAGACCTGGGGCGGGATTCTCCGTTTTGCCGGCGCCTGGGGGTTCCCCAATGGCGTGGGGCTGCCCCACAATGGGAAGCCCCATTGACCAGCCGGCGTAACGGAGAATCCCGCCGGCGGGTCGGGGCAGCAAAGTGGCGCGGCGGGGTGGAGACTCCAGCCCCTGATGCTCTGTAAGGTTCTACAGAACTGCAAGCCTCTCTTTTTCTAACTTTCACACATCCCACTGGCAATGTCCCCTCATTGTGTTCAAAGTCTGGACTCCTAGATGCACTGTTCTTACAAGTGCACGCCCTGCTGTTTCAACTCTGTCAAACACCTCACATTGGATTTGGATTTATTGTCATGTGTACCGAGGCACAGTGAAAAGTATTGTTCTGCATGCAGTCCAGGCAGATCACTCCATACATGAAAATTATAGGCCATATGATAAATACACAATGTAAATACTTGGGCATGAACATCGGGTGATGCATGGAGAGATCAGTTCAATCCATTAAGGGGATCATTCAGGAGTCTAGTAACAATGGGGAAGAAGCTGTTTTTGAATCTATTAGTTCTCAGACTTTTGTATATCTCCTGCCTGATGGAAGAGGTTGGAAGAGAGAATAACCCGGGTGGGAGGGGTCTTTGATTGTGCTGCCCGCTTTCCCAAGGCAGCGGGAGGTGTAGACAGAGTCAATGGATGGGAGGCAGGTTCGCGTGATGGACTGGGCTGTGTTCACGACTCCGTAGTTCCTTACGGTCTTGGGACAAGCAGTTGCCATACCAGGCTGTGATGCAGCCTGATAGGATGCTTTCTATGGTGCATTTGTAAAAATTGGTAAGAGTCAATGTGGATATGCCAAATTTCTTTAGTTTCCTGAGGAACATTAGGCACTGTTGTGTTTCCTTGGTCGTAGCACCAACATGGTTAGGTTGAAATAACAGAGGATCGATCAGCAAGGAAATTATCCACAAACAGTGCAGAATCCTGCAAGGGCACAGCCAGCACTTTCTGGTGATATACAGCATTGTGACATACTGAGTGGGCAAAAGAGTTAGAAATTGATTAAATGGAATTGCAGGTTCTGCTTCCAAACTACTGTGATCACAAAGATAGTTAATAGCTGTTTTGCTACCAGCTGGGCCCAAACCTGGTATTAGTTATAAACAAAACTAAGATTCTGCCCCTTCAGATCTCATTATAACAGATAGCTGGTGTGATGAGCTTCAATTTGAGACAGACTGACTGGGACTATAAGCATCATGATGCAGGGGTTGGCTTTTCCCAAGGCTGATCGCTGTATTCGGCAGTTGTGTTTCTGTATGTTTTAATAGATTCTTCGGAGAATCTCCTAGATCAATGCCGGATTAATTAGATGGTTCGCAAGTAGTTTTCTTCATTCACATATTTCAAAATTTTTGGATGAACATTCAGAACCAGCGATTGGGTTTTAATCAAGGTTAGAATCATCGGATGGTTACACGACAGAAGGAGACCATTTGGCCCGCGGAACGCATGCTAGCATTCTCTGCAAGAGCAGTTTGGTCAGTCCCATTCCCCTGCCCTTTCCCTGTTGCTGTGCAAATGCTGTCTCTTTGGATGCTCACCTAATTCCCCTTTGAAAGCCACTGGGCTAAATGTTCTAGCCCCGCCCAACATGGGATTCGTCTTGGGTGGGGCAGAAGGTTTGACGGTCCATTGAAAGTGCCGTTGGCCTCGGGCGGAAATCTCTGGCCTCGGGGCGGGCGGGACTGGAAAATGTGTCTCCACCGGCCTCTCGAGCCTCTCGACAGTGCATTTGAGATTGTAACCGCTCGGTGTGTAACAAGATTTCTTTCCTCATGTTGTTATGGGCCAGGGTTTAGAGAACCCCAAAGTGTATCATGGAGTTCACCTGACCCACAACTTTTAATAGATTGTGGTATGGGGAGCACATGGCCCACTCTACAGGTGTGATACTTCAGAAAAGGACAAGTATTTTTTAAAACAAAACAATGTTTAATCTATGAACGCAAGTTAACCTTTTTTAAAACAAACAGTGAACATCTAAGCAACCATTTATTTAAATACAACCCCAAAGACTACAACCCTAAGTAACCCTGTAAGCTGTCCTTTTAACATCCAAAAGACTTAACAAACCTTCAAACAGGAGCACATTAGATTTACATTCAATACTGAAACCTTTTACAATTCTGAGTTCACCAAATGATCCATAGATAGTCTTTGGATGGCAGAGATCAACAGTACAGCTCTACTTCAGATGCAGCTCACTGAAAAAACACAGACACACCCAAGCTTTTCTCAAACTGAAACTAAAAAGCAGAAGTAGAGCTCATCCCCACCCATACTCTGACATCACTCCAATAACATGAGCAGCTCCATTTCTTAAAGGTTCATTTCTTAAACACCCATTTCTTAAAGGTACTCTCACATGACAATGTCGTCTTAAATTCTTTGACCTACCACTTTGAATCTGTGCCCTCTATGTCCCAGCCCTTCCTCGAGTGGAGTGTTTCTCTCCATCAACTCCAGGAATACCGAGGACGTATAACTGAAGTGCTGAAGCCAATCTGAACCTGATATCCGGATATGACTCAAAACCTGTCCCAAGAGTCTAAAATTCCGACTGCAGTCACAGGCACTTTGTGGAGTTGGGTAGTTGTGCAATAATTGGCACAATTATTCTGGATAATTGGATTCTTTAAATGTTAATATTTGAACTTATAACACTATTAATTCTTTATGGCTTAAAATAAACATGATGTCTGTACAAATGACTTACAGTAAATTTCACACAAATACATTACGTGTTCATGCAATAATATTTAACAAATTTAACTTTAAGCCTACGAGGAGCAAAATCAACCTGAAATCAGAACAGAAAGCATAGCAAGTCAGGCAACATCTACGGAGTGAGAGAGAGAAAGAGCGTGATCATTTCAGCTCATTGATCCTTCGTCAGAGTGAAATTCAGGGTTGTTTAAGGAGTCAACGGGTGTACGAGGTAGGAAGGAGAGCAGAATCAAGGCCACGATCAAATTGGCCATGATCTTATTGAATGGCAGAGCAGGCTTGAGGGACCAAATGGCCTACTTCTGCTTCTAATTCATATGCTTGAATGCGCTGTTTGATGCTTGTACAAGCCTTGAACATTCGGTGACAGAAACTGTGGGTGGCGGCATGGACTTCGGTCCTGCCGCTGTCAATGGGTTTCCCGTTGTTCCCACCCTCCACTTCCGGGGGACCCATGGCGGATGGTCGCAGTTGGCAGGACCGGACAGAATATCCTGCCCTATGTCAACATGCAAGATAAGATTTGGTAGCATTGATGATGGAGAGGCCAGGATAAAATAGGCAAAGACAAGGTATTGAATGCTCACAAGGAGGACAAACCTCAAAATGGACTGGTTGGGCCGAATGGCCGGAACCCATGGTTTAACTTCAATGTGTAGATGATAATCTATTTTCAGTTTACTCCTGAGAGCCTTTCACAGATATCGTTGTTGTCTGGACTTTACCCCCTTAAGTAGAAGTTCATAAACAAAGGCTATCATTTCTTGCTTGACCCAAGATTTTTGCAGTGTGCATTAGATTATATTGTGCATAAACATCCAAAATGAGTGATCATAAGTGTAAGATACTAATAACTCCAGTCAGGAATTCAGGAGAAATTCCTTGTTTAAAAAAAAAGTAAGCCTTGCATCGCAACAACCAGATATCTCAAAGTCCTTTGCACCCAATTAAGTACGCTTGAACTGTTGTAATGTGGGAAACATGCAGCCAGTTTGTGCACAGCAAACTCGGACAAACAACAATCTGATAATGAGCAGATAATTTGTTTTGTGGTGTTGATTGAGGGATAAATATTGGCCAGTACACCGGAGATAACGCCCCTGCTTTTCTTCCAAATAGTATCATGGGATCTTTTGCATCCATCCAAGCAGGCAGGTGAGCCTTAATGTTGCATCCAAAAGACAGACAATTGTTACGACCACAGCAGATATTATTTGCTGAGCAAGCCAAATCCCTGAGGGAAACTTGACTGACGGATCATAACCCTTTTTTTGTATTCTGAAAATGAGGAGAAAAAAAACACTGAACCTAGAAGCATAGAACTCCATAAAACTTTTAGGATTTTAAAAACTAAAAGAGGGCTTTTAAAAACTAAAAGAGTAATTAATAAGAAGACATAACATAAAGAAAGTCATAAGGGAGAAAGGAATAAAGGGATACTTTGGTAGTGTGAGGTTAAATAGGGTGGGAGGAGGCTGGTGTTAAGCACATTGGGATAGATCACTTAGGTTGAATGGCCAACGTCTGTGCTTTAAATTCTAAAATATAAGAATGTTATGGGCTGAGTTTTATGCTTCCCCACCGGCAGGTAAATGGTGACCGGGGGCGGGGGGGGGGGGGGTGGGGGGGCAGGTTCAGTGAGGGGACAGCACCTAAAATTCAACGCAACCTGTCTGAAATTTTATGGGAGTACAGGGTAGGCATTGCTGCCTACTCTTGGGCCTTTGTTGCCCTTAAGTGGCCAATTAAGGGCCACATCCTTCCCCAGTTGGTATTTAACCTGCAGTGGAGGGAGACCCAAGTCATGTAAGAAGCTTGGCAGCATTAGCTGCACAAGCTGGTATGAGATAAGGGGCAGGGACCTCCTTTGAGGGGCCCACAGGCCCAACAAAGGAATCCGTCCTCCCACAGGGTCTTTAACCCTCCCCCTTGCCCTCCCCTCCGCATCTTGAATCTTGCCTTCCCATTCAACCGCTCGCCAAGACCCCTGACCCCACATTTATCTTTCCACCCGTGCACATCAGCATGGTGGACTGCTGCAATCCCAGCAATGGCCACCACTGCCGACTGGCGCTGATGTGACTACAGAGCTGTCAGCGGATCAGATTGACCAACAAATTTCTAAGGTGGGGCTTTCTCCAAAGAAAGTGGTGAAGTTTCGCCTTAAAGTAATTAATACTTCTTCCAATGTCAAATTGTTGGTGGGGGGGGGGGGGGGGGTTGGGGTTGGCAGCTGTTGAAACCATGGGCAGTGGAGGGTGGGGGTGGGGGGGGGCTGCTGTTGAGACCGTGGGTGGGCTCCCTTCCGCCACCCAACCTTTTAGCCAGGGTGTGATGGGGACAATGACACCCTGTAAAATCCACACGCAGAGTCTGCTGACCAGGCCAGTTCCTCATGTTTCCAGGATAAACTCAAAATGGATTGTCCTCAAATCTAGCAAAACCTGGGCCAGAACGTGTCTTTGATAGTTGACTTTGACAGTCACCTCTGGCTGCACCTTGTTCATTACCCTAACTTAAAAGGCAAATTAACCGTGACATATAAAGTGCTGGGTATTGTTTGGAAATTAATGGATAAGTGTGGATAGATTGCGTGGACCAAAGAGTCTTTTTGTTCATTTAACTGAGACTTCTACCGACAAAATTGATTCCAACCACTATTAAGTCGCAGACAGAAAGCTTTAAACATTTGAATGATACCATTGCTCAATGTGGTTTCCATAGGTGACATTTAGAATCACAGAATATTAAAGCATCCTTGAGTCTTTGAAAGGCTATCTGGTTGCTCCCACTCCCCTATTTCATTTTTGTTTAGCTGTTTGATGCAACTGAGTGACCTGCGAGGGAATTTAACAGTCTGGAGTCACATTTGTTTTTCTATCCTTATGAAGAATTTTGAAATTCCACAAGAATAAAATTGGTTTATTGTGGCCAGTGAGCGTGTTCAACAGTAATTCTGAATTTGTGTGCTGTTAAAACCCCAGTTGCACCACATCCAACTAGGTATAACGTATTTGGGGCTTTTTATAGTGATACTAACAGCGTAAAATGTATGTCCTCACCGGTTCAACTGAGACTGGGTGTCCCAACTGATAGATTCACCATTATTACCACCCCATTATTACCACCCCAATATTTCTATACCTGCCTGCTGACATCGCTGCGGCTGCCAGATGCTTGGTGATACCCTTGACTGGGCTCCAGGTTTAAATTTCATTGGGAGAGGGGAACCCCACAACACAAAAATCAGATTCCTCTGGGACGTTTTGCTCACGATCGGCGGTGAGCGCCCTTGTTTTGCCAATTACCAAATCCAAGCCATTAAATATTGAATTTGTTTCTGCTGACTTCATGCTTTAGTCAAACAGGTCAACTTGACAAAATGTCTTTTGTACAGCTTAGAAGTTAGATCACAACTGATGTGAAAGCTTCACTTTATAACACTATTTCCCTTCCCTTCACAGCTCTCTTGCTGCTCTATGACGTCACAAACAAAACATCGTTTGACAACATTCAGGTAGGTGGATCTTTATGCCTAGTGAAAGAAGCACGCATGGTCAGAGGGTAATGTATGTATAGCATCTGATGTATGATATTATGGGGTAACTCTAGCCAAATGTGAAGCTTGTAGCGGGTGGCTATATATTTGGTGAGAATTGTCTTCATAGACAATTTTGTGGGTTGGCAGCGTACAAAGTCAGCTCATTGCTGAGAATATAACTAACGTCCACCTTGATGAAGCAGAAAAAGAACAATTCCTGTCACAAGGTAAAATAAATGGTCAGTTCGCTAACTTGAAAGCACGGCCTCGGTATTTTGAGCCTTGAAGAATCGTGGAGGTTATGATGAAAAAGAATATTATTGTGCATCACTCGCAAATCAACTTCTCTTTCTAAATTAACAGATGTTTAAATCCGTTCAAAGTAAGCGGATGAACTCCTCCGATGAGTACAGCCTAGCTTTAAACTTTAAAGTGTAACACGTTATGCTATTATCAGATAGGTTGTTCCCAATTTAATGAACATGAAAAACATGCCTGGCTATCTGGAGGTGTGATATTGGGAGAGATTTGAGAGCTCTTGCTCAATTTGTTTGGTGCTATCAGTGTTGTGATAAAGGAGTGTTACACCTCTTCCAGTCAGCTATTGAGACATGAAGCTAAAAGTATCCTTTTCAAGGAGCTTGACTTCAGCCTGACATGAACAAGTAGCGAAGTTTGGACACTTGGCATGCATTGACACAGTTTTGCTTTCCCTATCAGGGCATGGTTAGGGGCAATAAAAAGTGAACTGAATGTTTGTAACGAATAAATTATCTTTCACCCAGAATTTTCTGAGCAGCAGAGTTTCAGCGCGAGGGTGGATCGCTTCCTCGGCTCCTGGTCAATATCGTCAGTTAACTTGTGCCAGTGAAAGAGGCTTTCACGATCTAATGAATTGATATGTCATCACAATGGGAAATGAGAGACGATGGTGCACATATGTGTGACTGATCTCTTAATGGTTATGTATCTGGTTCTGGGCGGCCTTGTAGAAATCAGCTCAGCAATTTGTGGGGATCAATCATTGCAACGTAATAAAACTGCTCCGGTGGTGTTGAGTTAACATTTTGTCTCCAGTTAGAAAGGAACCGTTCCTTTATCTTTTGGCCTGAGGTCCTTTGGACATTTTTCACGAGTGCTCTTTTTCCTCAAGATTCAGATGGATACTCTGTGATTGTACAGCATTGGATATGTGATTGTGGAAGAACTTACTGCTGCCCAGCTGAGCTATCTTCAACGCCATTGGCATTTAACATTTTAAAGTGGTTCAGTCTGCGACTGCCTAAAATTAGAAGCCATTGTGTAATGCCAACTTTATTTTATTTGGGATTTTGTAACCACCTTCTGCATATGATAAATGCTTAAGCACGAAAATTCATGTAAATTCACTATGTCACCTCCTCTGTAATTGTATAAACCTACAATCGTCCACTCTACCCTCCTCGAAACAGGGCTTCTTGTCCATCTCCCCTTTCTTCACACCACAATGTGCCTTCGACTAATCCTAATGATCCTAAGCTCCTGAATTCCCCCCTAAACCTCTCTGTTTCTCCAGCTCTCTCTTGCATCTTCCTTTGTTGTGTTTCAGTGCAAGGGGTGCTTAGGTTCCTCAGCAGCATTGTTTAACATTGTCATCTACCCTGCTCCTTCTTCCCTCCTTCCCTTTCACATGGACACTCGCTTCCGCCTCTTACTGGTCTTGTGACCGTTCCTGACCTATTGGGTGATATTCCACAAAACTAGAGCAGCACGAGGAGGAAGGAGCCCCTGAGTGCTGCTGTGCCGTGAGTCCAAGAACGGAGCTCAAGGAGTCAACATGGGCAGCCGTGCCTGTAAAATGCTGACTCTCTCCCCTAATCTGGCCACTTGCCCTGCCTGAGGAGGATTTATAATTGTGTGGGACCGTGCAGGTGCTGCTTAATGGATCAGGTGCCAAGTATAATCATTGTACGTGGCTGAAAATGAATTCAATGTTATTAATAAAGGGTAGGGATTTAGTAACGAGACAGCAGTCTCATTCCTCAATCATGACATGGCTGAAGTGAAAACCTCGTATCATTGATTTTGAAATGGTGCAGCTTTAAAGCATAACACCTGTGAATATGAGAGATCTGAGAGATGCCAGACAATATTCAGGTGTCTCTTGTTCAGATGTCTCCCATTGCCACGTTTTAGATTGTGCAAGAATCCAGCTGAATCCAGTTCGGCTTGGTGGTTTTAAGAGGCCGATGATACAAAGATAGGTGATGGGGCAGGTAATATGGAGGAGGTAGGGAGGCTGCAGAAAGATTTAGACAGTTTAGGAGAGTGGTCCAAGAAATGGCTGATGAAATTCAACGTGGGCAAGTACGAGGTCTTGCACGTTGGAAAAAAGAATAGAGGCATGGACTATTTTCTAAACGGTGACAAAATTCATAATGCTGAAGTGCAAAGGGACTTGGGAGTCCTAGTCCAGGGTTCTCTAAAGGTAAACTTGCAGGTTGAGTCCGTAATTAAGAAAGCAAATGCAATGTTGTCATTCATCTCAAGAGGCTTGGAATATAAAAGCAGGGATGTACTTCTGAAGCTTTATAAAGCATTAGTTAGGCCCCATTTAGAATACTGTGAGCAATTTTGGGCCCCACACCTCAGGAAGGACATACTGACACTGGAACGGGTCCAGCGGAGATTCACACGGATGATCCCAGGAATGGTAGGCCTAACATACGATGAACGTCTGAGGATCCTGGGATTATATTCATTGGAGTTTAGGAGGTTGAGGGGAGATCTAATAGAAACTTACTAGATAATGAATGGCTTAGATAGGGTGGATGTAGGGAAGTTGTTTCCATTAGCAGGGGAGACTAGGACCCGGGGGCACAGCCTTAGAATAAAAGGGAGTCACTTTAGAACAGAGATGAGGAGAAATTTCTTCAGCCAGAGAGTGGTGGGTCTGTGGAATTCATTGCCACAGAGGGCGGCGGAGGCCAGGACGTTGAGTGTCTTTAAGACAGAAGTTGATAAATTCTTGATTTCTCGAGGAATTAAGGGCTATGGAGAGAGAGCGGGTAAATGGAGTTGAAATCAGCCATGATTGAATGGTGGAGTGGACTCGATGGGCCGAATGGCCTTACTTCCGCTCCTATGTCTTATGGTTTTATGGACACTTGCTCCAATTTTTGAAGCTTCTCTATCTTGTGGGACAGCATCATTGTAGCTTGAGCCTTTCATTGGTGTGTGGGAGTTATGAGCTTCACGTACTCATAACTGATAATCACTGCCGAAATCTCTCTGCGCGCTGCAAAATGCAGCCCTACAAGACTAATTAAACATTAAACCTGAGTCAGGCACTATGGCCAAGGCAGCAATGATGTTTCATATTCATAACTAAGCACCATGGACCAAGAGACCACTTCAGGCGCATCTTGCTTTTGGGGCTGGGTGGGCTGTCTGGAGCACAGAAGGTTGGGCGGGATAGCAGAGAAGGGAAGATGGGTGATCGTTCCAGAGTGCTGTCAGATGTGACGTTAAACTGAGGCCCTGTCTCTTCTGTCAGGTGGATGTAAAAGATCCCATGGCAATAATTTGATGAAGAACTGGAGATTCATGAAGGCAGCTCACCACCACCTTCTCAAGGCCAACTAGGGATGGACAATAAATGCTAGCCTAGCCAGAGCTGCCTACATCCAATCAATGATTTAAAAAAAAAAATGATTCCCTGTATCCTGGGCCAATACTTATCTCCAATCAACATTATTAGACCATAAGACTTTGGAGCAGAATTAGGGCACTCGGCCCATCGAGTCTGCTCCGCCATTCAATCATGGCTGATATTTTTCTCATCCCCATTCTCCTGCCTTCTCCCCATAACCTCTGATCCCCTTATTAATCAAGAATAATAAAACAGAACATCTGGGCATTACCACAATGCTGCTTGTGTTAAAGACAATTCTGTTTGCTTTTCTCCAAACATCATCACTGCTCACACTGCCCTTTGGCTCCTGCAATGGTTTGCATCCCTTTCACTTCCCTCTCCCTTGAATATTACAAATGTCACGTGTGCTTAAAAGCCAGAGATCTGAGAAAAGCAACAGGCGAAGCTTAGCAGTGAGGGAGGAAAATTGGTGCATTTCGGTGCCTTCTGAGGGCTAATTCTATTCAGATTTCCCCGAGTAACTAGCAATTTGTGTGACAGTCGATTCTCCTCTGCCTTTGATGAAACACTTCAAGGTCTTAAAAATTGCTGGAAAGTGCAGGATGACACAATGGATTCTGCAGTCACCCTCTGCAACCTGACTGCTTCATCATTGGCCACTTCGGTAAAAATAAAAACACAGTACAATTACATCAAACCTCAAACGAAACCCATCTGATGTAAAGTGTGGACTGGATTCTCAGAGAACATGGTGGTGGTGCTCCTTTTTGTGATAAAATAAGTTTTTAAAAACTAATTTTCTGATTGGAAAATTAGCAGAAAAGTTAAAAGAGTCCAGTCCTTTCAACATTCCTTTCATAAATAATCAGATTGTTAATGGGTTTTTATAAAGATAGAATTATCAATCAGTGTAGACAATAACGATACTGGAACATTTGCTCAGCTTTGGTTCTGATCAACATATTCTGTTAGCCTCCTGGCTAACTGATGCTCAAATAGCCCAGTTTAATTGTGACATTTCTACTTTGTGGGTATTTTCCAGATGGCCCTTACCCATTTCCTTAATCCGTTCATGTACCTCTATAAGATCACCACGGAGACACCTTGTTTAAGGTCCTCGAAGCCCTTGTCTTCTAGCCCCAAGCATTAGACTTATGGCTCTTTGCTGCATGGTTTTGTTTTTCTTGACAAGTAGCCTCGGGTGCAAAACTCAAGGTGCAATCTGACCAGGAGCCCATGAACTTTGATCAGTTTCTTCTGTATCTTCTTACGTAGCTCAGCATGTGTCAGTCGTGGCTCAGTGATCACGCTCTTGTCTCCATGAGTCAGAAGGTTGTTGGGTGCAAGGTCCCATCCCAGGGTTTGGGTATGTCATATGGGCTGAAGGGTCTGTGCAGTACAAAGGGAGCTGCTCTGTCAAAGCTGCGGTTAACCCTAGGTCCCACCTGTCCCCTCAGTTGGAGATAAAAGATCCGATTGCACCATTAGAAAAAGAGAATTATATCCTGTCCGCTGGCCAATATTCATCCTGCACCCAGCACCACTTCAAAAGATTATTTGCTCACTTTCGGATTTCTATTTGTGAGAGCTTGCTGTTGGTAAATTGGATGTTACAACAGTGGCTACACTTCAAATGTACCTGATTGGCATTAAAAACACTTAGATATCCCGAGATTATGAAAGGAGCCATACAAATGCAAGTCTGCCTTTTTTCTTACTTTCACAGCCCTGGGTCAGCACTGTGCACCCTGCCCCCTAAGATATACAAAAAATGCAGGACTGTGAGAAGCCCATCTGTGGAGAAATGAGGAGCTCTGAGTGAGAGGGTTAAACTGAAACACTCCTTCCAAATGCCACAGAATGACTTTGACATTCAGTAACACTTAATCTCCAGTAACTGGTGTATGTTTGTTTCAATTCAAGGGCGTCTTCAGTTCAATCTTCTGCCACAGTCTGACAGGCAGATAAAGCTTTTCTGTTCGATTATGTTCAACTTGTGCGAACACAAGAGTGTGATTCACCTTGCCGTTGTCCCCCTTTTAGAGCTGGCAAGCTAAACAAGGAGTGCAACCAATGTCCTTGTGACGTTGCTGTGATCTTTTCATTAAACTGGCACCAGCCAGGAAACCCAGGGTCTCGGTGCCACCTTGACGTTGGCTGCATACTCTCAATTTGTGCCAAGCGACAGAGTTGCATATTTTTTCATTGCCTCAATGTAACCACAGACAGAATGTAACAGACAGAAATCATTGACTGGTGTCTGCAACTCATAGACTGCCACTGACAATTTTTAGACTGGTATCTGCAATGGCTATGTAACTGGGAACTGGGTAAATAATCCAGAGGCTAGACAAGTAATCCGGGGGGTTCAAATGACACCAGGCTGTCACCTTGCGGTGGCAATTAAACCCACGAGGCAAAATGTTTCATGGCTCCCGGAGTGTGAAAAAAGCTGGAATTTCACTATAAACTCTCGCAGCTGAATATAAAAAGAAGTTTTGATACATTCCCATTGGCTTTGAATCGCAAAGATTGAACATCAAACTGCTGGATAGTTATTCAACCTTTGCAATTTTCAATTCAAAGCCAATGGGAAGCGCTTCCATCCTTTGAAGCAATAAATAATGAAAAAAGAATTTGCATTTGCTACCTCTTCATCCTCGCATCTCAAAGTGCCTCGTAACCAATGTAGAATTGCAGGCACTGTTATCAGGTAGCCAAGGGCAACAGTTGGTCGTTGCTTAGCAAGATCCCATGGAGAGTAAATTAGATGAATTTTAACCCATTTTGGTGGCACGAGCGGAAGGAAAAGCATAACCAAGGTATCGGGAGAACTCTTACTTGAATAAGGTCATAAGCTGTCAAACAGCTGTCTCTCTTTCTCGTTTTCTCCGTCTTTCTCACTTTCTCTCATTCGCTTGCACTCTTATTCTCTCTCCCTTCCTATGCAGCAGGAAATGCCCTTGAGAAATTGCCCTCGGTGCTGCATAATAAATGAACCATCTGCCAAACAGGAATAAATTGTAACGATATCCACTCAGCTTTTTGTCAGGAAGTCTCAGAGCGAGGCTATTTGGAATGGATCATCTGTTAGCGAGTGGATTGTGCAGCAAGGGTCTCACCAGTGTGTCGGTGTTGAGCTGCAGTTGGTTCGATTCATGCTTGGCAGCAAATTTTGACTCCGTTCCTGAACAACTCTACAAAGCGTCGCCTCTTTGCTGAAGCTATTTTTTAGGAACTTTGCGCCCACGAGGGTCAGAGCTAGGGAACTGTTTCAGGCCCTCACTTCAGAGGCAGCATGGCTAAATCTGCCATCGCAAACTTTCAGTTGAAGTAAACTGGAGTTCACTAGATTCACAGTAATCCTCCCCTTGCCCCTCCCCTCCCCACCTCCCCTCAGCATTACCTCAGCTCCAAAAGAGCATTCCTACACTCACACTAGCCGTCCTGTTATCTTTCTGAATGGAACACATTTTGTAATTTTGTGCTATGATCTGATGCTGGGCGGCGCGGTGGCACAGTGGTTAGCACTGCTGCCTCACAGCTCCAGGGACATGGGTTCAATTCCAGCCTCCGATGTCTGTCTGTGTGGAGTTTGCACTTTCTCCCCGTGTCGACGTGGCTTTCCTCTGGGTGTGCCGGTCCTCCCATAGTCCAAAGATGTGCAGATTGGGTGAATTGGCCATGCGAAATTGCCCCTTAGTGACAAAAGATTGGGTGGGGTTACTGGGTTGCAGGGGAGTGGGTTTAGGTGGGGAGCACCTTCAGAGGGTCAGTAGTGAATCGATGGGCTGAATGGCTTCCTTCTGCAAAGGATTCTATGGTCGGGAGCAGTATTGAACCCCCCTCCAAGCACATTTGACAGCCAACACTAAAGAATAAAATGGCCTGGATGTATTCAAATGGCATAGAGATGAAAAGCTAGTATTTAATTCACTGTATCTCTCAGTCCACCGCAGACTGTCCGTAAGACAGTATGATGCAGGGACAGAAGTAGGCCATTCGGCCCATTGAGTCTGCTCCGCCGTTGAATGAAACTGGGAGATTACCACGTGTATTTTGCCGATGCCCATCCACAAATTAATCGATACTTTCCGTGGGGAGACTTGAGCTGACAACCTGTGTGGGTTGCAACTCCAGATTCCCACAAGCAGTCAGTGAATTCGGGAAAGCACTGCATCCCAGCACGATTCAGTCGAATGGAGAAAGTTGTTCGTCGCGGAAGAGAAATTGCATGTCAGTTTTCAGAAAAAGATTGTGCCAGGTGTGATCAGAAATATGATGTAAGATACTGCAGTCGGATTGCAACCTCTTCAGAATTAGATTGAACTGTCTTGTAGCAAGCCAGAACTTCATTGGGCACAGATCAGAACATATCGCATTGGAAATGAGACCAAGGGAGAGCAGCACTGGGCCCAGTCCATGCAGACAACTGTGAAGCTATGTGCATCATTCAGCCCTGTAACCTCTTGGGAAAGTCTAATGAAAAACCAAGACATCTTTGTGAAGTTCTTTAATTCCTCCTGCCGGACT
Organism: Scyliorhinus torazame; assembly: GCF_047496885.1. Lineage (NCBI taxonomy): Eukaryota > Metazoa > Chordata > Chondrichthyes > Carcharhiniformes > Scyliorhinidae > Scyliorhinus > Scyliorhinus torazame. The sequence continues at coordinate 167,279,301 of NC_092723.1, forward strand.
TCCCCGAGGCAACCATGTGGCAGGAACGTGTATGGCCAATAAACTGTCATAACCATAGCTAACAGTGTAGAAATGGCGATGTTCTCTGCTCTTAGGCACAGGTCAAGTGTCTTGTTACCTGTTCTTTCCACCAATACTGCGTGATCTGTGTGTTTTGTTTCCCGGTTTCTAATGTCTACCGTTCTCTAGTTTTTTCAGAGCATCCTGTGTTCTCTTTCTGCACCTGCTCAAAAGATGTTTTCATGGGATGTGGGCCATTTCTTGCCCATTCCTTTTAAAAAAAATTAATTTAGAGTTCCCAATTGAATTTTTCCAATTAAGGGGCAATTTAGCATGGCCAGTCCACCTACTCTGCACGTCTTTGGGTTGTGGGGGTGAAACCCACACAAACACGGGGAGAATGTGCAAACTCCACACAGCCAGTGACCCAGAGCCGGGTTCAAACCTGGGACCTCGGCGCCGTGAGGCAGCAGCGCTAACCACTGTGCCACCGTGCTGCCCCATTTCTTGCCCATTCCTAGCTGCCTTTGAACTGAGTGGCTTGCTCGGCCATTTCGGAGGGCCGTTAAGAGACAACCACATTGCTGTGGGTCTGGAGTCACATGAGGCCAGACCAAGTAAGGATGGCAGATTTCCATCCCCAAAGGAGTCGAGTGACCCAGATGGGTTTATACAACAATCGATGACAGTTTCTTGGTCACCATTACTGAGACTAGCTTTTGATTGCAGATTTTTATTAATTGAACTTAAATATCCACCAACAGCTGTTGTGAGATTTGAACGCATGTCCCCAGAGAATTAGCGAGAGCCTCTGGGTGACTAGCCCAGTGACATTACAACAATGCCGCCATCTTCCCCCATCCAGTTTGGTTCTGAAAAAAATGACTGGCTTCATCATGTTTTCTGGAGTGTCTGCCAGATGTCTGCATCCTGTGCTCACAGCCGGAAGAGAGGAAAGGCCTGTTGGCCAATTTTAGCCAAGGGCCTGGGTCCAGTCACTTGCCAACACAATGGGTGTGCAACGTTTGACTGTTACCAAGTGAGGGGAACAAATTGCTCTTTCTACTCTTCTTGTGAAGGTGAAGATCAGTCTTGATCTTATCGAGTGGCTCTACTGGGCAACCACAAGGCAGGGGTTTATATGCAGGGTATACGTACCAGGGGACGATGAATAGGCTGAGCCTCTTTTCTATTGAAAAGAGAAGGCTGAGGGGTGACCTAAAAGAGGTCTTCAAAATTCTGAAAGGGTTTGATAGCGTAGACACAGAGAGAACATTTCCTATGATGGGGAAGAGCTAAACTAGATGCCATCGATATGAGATAGGCATCAAGAAACCCAACAGAAAATTCAGGAGAAACTTCTTTGCCCAAAGAGTGGTGAGAATGTGGAAGTTGGCAGGGAGTGGTTGAGGTAGGTACATATAAGGAGCAATTATACAAACATATGAGACAGAAAGGAATAGAACATCACACTGACTGATTTGGATCAGGGATGACTGGAGGAGGCCGAAGTGGAGCATAAATGCCGGCATGGGTTAGTTGGGCTGAATGGCCTCTTTAAGTGCTATATTCCCCATGTAAGGCCTACTCTTATTTTTTTTTTCTGTTTTTCTGATGGTTATAGAATTTCTGGAAGGTAAATGAAAACGTGCCTTATTATTGTTTTAATCACCTTTCAGTTTGGGTGAATACACTTTTGTGAGAAATAGAAATGCTGCCATGTGACATTGATGCCAGATTTATAATGAAGCAGGCGATTTATTCGTTAGACACTGTATAAGCAGTGCTGCTTGGCAGCTTTACTGCATCAGAAAGTACTAGAGGTGAATCAAACTGCTTCAGCCCAGAGGAAAATAACACGAGCCATCATTGATAGACGGTTAGGAGCCTGTTTTTAGACTGATCCTATTAATGTGACGCATGTAGTTATATGGATTAATTCATACAGGCAATATAATCTGACATATAATGATGCAATTTTCTCGTAGAGAAAGTGTTTTTGAAAATAGCTTTAAGCAGTGTGTGTTGAGGACTTAATGGGGAGGCTGAGAGTTCTCCAGCCTTGGAGTACAATGGAAATGTCAGTGGCAGCACTCCAGGCTCTGGTGCACTTTAATGGTTGAAGGAAGAATTCTTTTGAGGTAACATTGCATGGAGGATGTTTGGCGTGAGACAATGGGCTATGATTGGAATGGAGGCCAATGTATCTTGTGGCATTGTAGCTGATTTTTTTTTGCAAGCTGGAATTATGCACCAGCCATTATGGGAAATGTGAGAGCAGGCATTTGAAAATCCCCAGGCTTTAGGATCGGGTAGAGAGTGCGTTTGATACACAACATTTCGCCATTGTGTGGGATAGGCTGGGTGGACTCGGGGGATTTTTCCTTATTGTCACTGTTCATATCGACAGATATACTGCTCGTCCTCTATTTGTGTGTGACGAATAGAACTTGAACCATCTGATTCGAAGGAGGTTTTGATTCCTGTTTTTTTTTAGTGGCAGTGAAGGAAAAGAAAGAATTTGCATTTATGTAGTTCCTTTCATGTCAGAGTGTCCCAAAGCACTTTACAGCCATCAAAGCACTTCTGAAGTGTAGTTACTCATTTTTGTAACATAGCAGCCAATTTGCGCATGGTGAGCTCTAACCATGAACAATGCAATAATAATAATAATAATCTTTATTATTGTCACAAGTAGGCTTACATTAACACTGCAATGACCGGGTAATCCAGTTTGTAGTGTTATTGACTAAAGATTAAACATTGACCTGGACACCAGGGAAAAGCGCTGTCCACTTCTGCTAAACAGGGGCCGCGATCCTATGTGACCGTTGATCACTGGGGTAAATCCCGTAATGAGTGCTAAATATCGCAAGTGGCAAAAAATGGGATTTGCGCCAGCGAGATCTCAGAATGAGATCTTCCCCGCATTCCCCTCACTGGTGACCTAATCAGGTGAACACTCAAGAAGGGCATGAACCCGATTTGTATGAATTTACATCACATTAGCAGGTTTGACGCCACTACATCCACCCTCATCCTCACTTCCCACTTGAGGCGGCGTGGTGTCAAAAACAAAAAACAGTTGAGATGACCATGCTGGGGCACACAGGTAAGTATAGCCCTGGGTGGTGAAGCACAGTGGGCTAAACAGCTGACTTGTAAAGCAGAACAAGGCAGCAGCGCAGGTTCAATTCTTGTACCGGCCTCCCCAAAATGTGGCGACTAGGGGCTTTTCACAGTAACTTCATTGAAGCCTACTTGTGACAATAAGCGATTATTATTATTATGTGCCTTGGCAGTGCCCCCGGGCAGTGCCGGGGGTCCTTTGGAGAGCTCCATTGTTGTAGTTCCCCTCATCCATGGGGGCGGGGGAGGGAGGGTTCGAGTGGGGTTGGGGGGCGTCAGGGTTCAAGGGGGGTTGTGTGGTGGTGGGTTGCCATTCTCCATGGGGGGTGCGGGGTTTCAGTGTCTGTTGGGGGGTGGCCTTTTATTTAAATCGGAGCTGGGGCACCCCGATCTTGGGATTCCTAGCACTACCTGCTTTCTTAGGCCCTGCCCCTCCAGCTGACTGTGTGTATCTCACTTCCCCTTTGAAATTGCACAGAGTGCTGTTCAATATGTTGAGAGAATCCGGCTGTGCAGCCTCCCAGCTTCACACTGGTTGTCTCATCTGGGCTATTTTGAGACGATTCGGAGCAGGATCTTTTACCTGTGCCTGAGAGGGCAGACAGGACCATGGAGCTAATGGTACACACAGAAAATCATGCGACTATTTTGTGGTCAGCGTGAGATATTGTCATGTGAGAGTCCCTTTAAGAAAAGTGTGTTTTATCAAATGGCTGCAGTGATGTCATTGTGTGGGTGGAGCTGGAATGTGATTCTGCTTTTTACTTTCGTTTTGAGCTGGAAGCTCTTTTTAGCTCTGTGTTTTAGTTTCGCTTTCAATTGGAGAACTGCATGCAAACCAAGCAGATGTATACTGGCCTTTTTCTTTATCTTAAACAAGGTGTTTAGATCACTTGATAATTTAAAAGTGATAACTGTTCTCTGTAGAGCAGTCAAACCTACTGTCTTTGTTAAAAAGTGTTTTGGCTTATGGATGTTGTTAGGAAAGTTACTGAGGATTACCTGTAGAGTACTGTATCTTTTTGGGGGGGTTATCAGTGTTGGTAGTTGGTAAGATGTTTACTGTGGGATTATAAAATGTTAACTGGATTCATAGAATAAACATTGTTTTGTTTTAAAAATACTTTAGATCTCTGGCGCATCACACCTGTAAAGTGGGCCCTTGTGCTCCACATAACCAAAATCTATTAAAAGTTGTGGGTCAGGTGAACTCCATGATACACTTTGATGTTCTCTAAACCCTGGCCCATAACAACATGTATATATCAGGAGTGAGGAACCATTCTACTATCAGAGCCAAGTATAATAATACATTTTGCTGCCATGAATGAACTTTTCGAAATTCCATGTAAAGCGAGTATTTTGGTCCTACCGCCCAGATGCAACAAAAGGATTACCCATTTGAAGTCAATGCATTAGTTCTCAATTAACGAGTAAAACTCTGCTTACTGACAGTGATTTACATGCTAATTCCTTTCTTCTTCGGCAGTTCCTTTGCTTTGGCACAGCACGATTCAAACCTTAGTGAGTGAGTCATTGGCAAATTGCTGAAGAGCTGAGTTCAGTCACAGTCCTGGAGTCGCAACCTCCCATTTTGTCTGTGTAAACAGTGAGGAGCTCAGAAGGTGGAAAAGGACATTGCAAATATAACATTCTGCAAGATAGAATGGACATGAAGGTGAAAGTTAAAATTAACGCATATTGAATTCGCAAGGTAGAGATGAGTGTAATCTATCTCTCCTGAAGGGGTTCCATAGAACCGTAGAATTCCTACAGTGCAGAACGAGGCCATTCGGCCCATTGAGTTTGCACCGACCCTCCACCTTACCTAGGCCCACTCCGCTGCTCCTATCCCGATAACCCCACCTAACCTGTACATCTTAGGACTGTGGGGGGAAACCGGAGCACCCGGAGGACACGCAGACACAAGAACATGTAAACTCGGAACAATCACCCAAGGCCGGAATCGAACCTGGGTCCCTGCCGCTGTGAGGCAGCAATGCTAACCACTGTGCCGCCGTTTCAAATCACAGCATTAAGCTGTTCCTGACTGAGTCGTTTGCTCAAGAACCAAACTGGGCAAAATATTTGACCCATTTACTCAGATGAATGGAAAACATTGTAAATAACCGTAAATAAGTAGCAGTTTGATTGCTCATTGGGGACTAATTGGGTGCTCAGACCCTGGGATGTAAATAATGCCTATGTGGATAAACTGGAACTTCCTTCAGTGCAAAGAGTACACTTTTGTTTGTTGATGCTTGGTTGACTGTCTGAGACAGGAGGCGATGTGTTGAGGTGTAAGACCGGGGCTGTCATGACAAGCATTGATTCAGCCTTGTATTGAGTGGAAAGCCCAAGTACAAACGCACAGATGAATTGTACTTCTTAGATCGGATGAGGGCACATTTGGGTTGAAATTGCGATATGTGACCCATTACTAATCAATCCAGTAATTCTGTTACTCGAACAAAATGATTTATTTTATATAATTTAATTTCTGCACAAAACTTTTGGTGTTGAGCAATTCTATAGGAATACCTTAACAGCTTCATAGTCAATATTACATTGCCTGATTTGAACCTAATTTTTTTAGTAGTGTTGCAGGTGCTTTGCGCTGTAAGCTCTGCACACAATACTTTACCAGATAGTGTATGACATGACTCAGTTATGTGCTTCGAAGCCAGCAGTACCAAAACAAAGCAATTGGTGAAAAAGAAATTAATATGAAATGGAAATAAATGAAATGAATTTTAATTGTTAGTTGGGAATTAATTTAATTATGGTAAATGAATAATCCGCTTGTCATATAGGAACAGGATTGCCATAGTAACACTGTGTAGAACCTATAATATTTATAAATGTTCATTATAGACCGAGATTAATTAACATGTGTGCAGAAAGTTAAATATTTGTATTGTATGCTTTACATGTTACGATGTCCATCATTCTTGTGATAAATTGTTTAAGCTTAATTAAAATACCGAATTGAAAAAGGTCAGCCTTTATTAAGTTTAAAAGTACACTTATGTATGTCAGCAGCTCCTGCTCACTTACATGCTCCTCGCAGACTGGCTTCTTCAGCTCATATCTGACCCCTTATCTAACTGGGACATTTATCTGATATTGATGGTTAAGGAACTGTGTCCAACTGAAATGTTATCTGTTCTGGATAATGGTATAGCGGCTGTCACAAACACATACACTCCCACACACTAACACACACACACACACACAAATGCACGCACATACACACAGAAACACAGACACGGAAACACAGACACGTAAACACAGACACGGAAACACAGACATGGAAACACATACACAGAAACATAGACACAGAAACACAGACACAGAAACACAGACACAGAAACACAGATACGGAAACATAGACAGACACACACTGAAACACACACACACACACTGAAACACACACACACTGAAACACATACACTGAAACACATACACTGAAACACATACACAGAAACACATACACTGAAACACATACACTGAAACACATACACAGAAACACATACACTGAAACACATACACTGAAACACATACACAGAAACACATACACTGAAACACATACACAGAAACACATACACTGAAACACATACACTGAAACACATACACTGAAACACATACACTGAAACACATACACTGAAACACATACACAGAAACACATACACTGAAACACATACACTGAAACACATACACAGAAACATAGACACAGAAACACAGACACAGAAACACAGACACAGAAACACAGATACGGAAACATAGACAGACACACACTGAAACACACACACACACACTGAAACACACACACAGAAACACATACACTGAAACACATACACTGAAACACATACACAGAAACACATACACTGAAACACATACACTGAAACACATACACAGAAACATAGACACAGAAACACAGACACAGAAACACAGACACAGAAACACAGATACGGAAACATAGACAGACACACACTGAAACACACACACACACACACTGAACCACACACACAGAAACACATACACTGAAACACATACACTGAAACACATACACAGAAACACATACACTGAAACACATACACTGAAACACAGACACAGAAACATAGACACAGAAACATAGACACAGAAACATAGACACAGAAACTCTGACACACACACTGAAACACACAGAAACACACATACATAGAAACACACACACCAAGAAACACACACAAACATGTGCAGGTTAGGTGCCCCTTCGTGTCCAAAGATGTGAAGGTTAGATGGAGTTATGGGGAAGAGGGCAGCTTGTAGCCATCTGGGATTGTCATAATATACACACATGTATATGATGGTGCAGAGACAGACACTGACTGACACACTGAAAGACCAATCAACACACAGAATACAGCAGCCAATCACCAGACAGGACACTGCCACTATGTAGCCAGAGGGCACTAGTTTTCCCGCTCATTCGGGATGCAGCCTCTGAGACAGCCAGAGCCCGTGATCAGTAACACGAAAATCTACCATGCGCTAGCAGTATAGTCTGGTCAGCTTAGCCTCAGGTCTCCAGTCAACTCAGCATACTGTCAACCCACAGTGCAAATATGTGTAACAGCTCATAGCTAAATAAAATAGAGTTGTACTTCTACAAGTGTTGGTAGCCTGTCTCTCTCACTGCTCTGGTAAACGCAGTCCTTGCAGACCCAGCACACCCAACACATCAGGTATGGCCACTTATAACAAGAAACATGGACGTTCGCAAAGCCTAAAGAGAAATATGGACAATGTAAGATTCAAGTAGGCACAGAGCCTGCATGTATATTCGTGAGCAGCGAATCCAGACAGCATCGAAACCCCCAACCGATTAGCATTTTAATGGCCCATCTCCGTAAGATACTCAGGTGACCGATACAAATCCAGACACATCGGCACCACTCCCTTTACTCAGGAAGCATAAACAGCAAGGTCAATGACCGCTTAGGACACACCCAGTCATCGAGGCACTCGCCCCTTTATTGGCTCAGATCGAAGTGATCGAGAACTGCCCAATTAATTGGGTCCAAACCTAAGGACCGCCCAAAAGAGCGCGAAACCCCCCAAGGATAAAGAGAGACACTGCCATGTGTTCGACCTCTTTTGGACCTGGCGCTCCAGCAACGTCCATCTCCAACTGCAGCACCACCAGAAGCAAGTTCAAGTTCAACGCCCGCTACCAGGCGGATGAGCCCAGCTGAACAGCAGTACTTCTCCAGACCCAGGAGATCCAGATTCGAACAAAGGCCGCTGTTCCTCTGACCTAAGCCGGGTGCCTGAAGTTAAGTACAGGTTGTCATAGTTGTTAGGTGTAGTTTAGCTCGTAGTGTTTATGTTGCATGTATAAGTTAATCTTGTGTGTAAATAAAGCATTATTGAACTTGAACTAACTAACTGGTTGTTGGGTCTTTGATCAATATCTGGTTGAACCTTGTGGTGGTATCATTTGATACCTGGCAACTCTGAAAGCAATATAATATCAATATCTAGATAAAAGAAGGGCAACCTTATTGACTGCCATATTTATAGCAAGTAAATATAGCAACAGGAGGAGTGGGCCTATGTAGGGTGCTCTTTCCGAGTGCCGGTGAAGACTCGGTGGCTGAATAGCCTCCTTCTGCACTGTAGGAATTCTATGGTGTCCTATGGCACGTTGAATCTACTTCCCTTTCACACTAATACATTCAATATCACAGCAACTCACTAAGTAAAAAAATATTCTCATCATTCCCCCTCTGGTCCTTTTTCTAATTCTCTTAAATCTGTGTTCTGTGGTTAGCAAACTTCCTGCCAGTGGAAATGGTATTTCCTTATTTCCTCTCTCAACCTTTTGTAATTTTTGAACAGCTCAGTCACACCTCCCCTTAGAGTTCTTGGCTTTAAGAACAATCCCAGCTTCTCTAGTCTATCCTCAAAACTGAAGTCTGACATCCCTGTTACTCTTCCAGTAAACCTGTGATCCGTTAATGCCCTTCTCAGCCTTGACTCTTTAGTAAGCAACAGTAGAGAGGGTGAGCAGATGTTTACAATAATTCCACCTTTACGCTTTGAGGGGTACTTGAAGCAATGAATCTGTTGCGCAGGCTATGGAAAATTGAAAACAGTTTTGTACTTAATAACTTGCCACAGAGCATGTGACCCTCTCGCCCGTGTGCCCCGCAAGCCCGTTTTAAATTGCAGCATTGTTGAACAGCTTTATAGTCTTGAGCTTTGCTTAGTTATGTTGTGCACTGTCCAATTTCAAAATCCTCATACAAGGGCAAGTTTACAGATGTGTATATTTGTACGGAGCAACTTTGTGAATATTTAATGAAGGCGCGGATCAGTCTTGTTGATCGAAGAAAATTAAAAGTTAAAATTAACTTGAGGGAGAATGTTCATTCCATCTCAACGAACATTAATTTGAAGAATTTTGAGACGGATGATACAGGGTAATTAATAATTTCACAACGTCACAGGCACACCTTAGAAGTTACTGTAACACATGAAAATGTGTTCAATCTTTCTACGGAATGATATTCCTGCTGAGTGACTTGTGAGTGTGATTGCTAGACAAGGCATGAAGCTTGTGTTACGGAGACTGAGCACTGCATTTCAGCCCAGTTATTTATTTTTAAATGTGGTTGATGTCAGGACAATAATTACTATAGACAGCAGATTTAAGTAATCAAATAGAGAAACTGTGGGCGGGCTTCTCCGTCCCCTGCCAGCGGCGGGATCCTCCGTCTTGCCAGCCGGCCAGTGGGGTTTCCCATTGTGGGGAGCCCGACGCCGTCGGAAAATCCTCTGGTGTGGGTGTGCTGCCGGCGCAACAGAGAATCCCGACAGCGGAGAATCCAGCAATGTGTCTTTGAACTGGTTTGGTCTTGGATCTTTCACAGAATCACAGAGCACAAGAGGCCCTTCGGCCCAGCGAGTCTGCACCAACACGTGGAATACACCTGACCTATCTACCTGATCCCATTTACCAACCCTTGGCTAATAGCCTTGAATGTTATGACATGCCAAGTGCTCATCCAGGTACCTTTTAAAGGATGTGAGGCAACCCGCCTCTAGCAGCTTTTATCAGCCTCCCAGGCCGAGCATTCCAGACCGTCACCGTCCTTTGGGTAAAATGTTTTTCCTCCCATCCCCCCTAAACCTCCTGCCTCTCACCTTGAACTTGTGTCCCCTCATGCCTGATCCTTCAGTTAAGGGGAATAGCAATATTGGTTGCAATTCTTTTACCTTCCTGTCTCTGCGCCTAGTTTGAATGAAACTGTTCTTAGTGTGACCCATTTGGAGAACTGCGAGGTGACACATCCTCTTATCTCTAGGAACTCTGGGCTTTGGTTCAGCTGACGTTATCCAGAGGGAAAGTTTCACGGGAGTTTGGCGATAGTCTCAATGCACTTACAAGCCAATGTGCATTCACATCACGTAACTGCCCAAAACTGATTCCAAAATGCCAGCCTTGCACAGGGCTGCCCCAAGTATGGCTGCTGTGGGAAAGGTCAAGGTAGAGTTTTGATTTGATTTGATTTGATTTATTATTGTCACATGTATTAGTAGACAGGGGCATGTTCTCCACTATGCTTCCTAAAGTCGATGATAACCTCCTTTGTTTTGTTGACATTGAGGGAGAGATTATTGTCGTCGCACCAGTTCACCAGATTCTCTATCTCATTCCTATACTCTGTCTCGTCATTGTTCGAAATCCGACCCTCTACGGTGGTGTCATCAGCAAATTTGAAGATCGAGTTGGAGGGGAATTTGGCCACACAGTCGTAGGTGTATAAGGAGTATAGTAGGGTGCTGAGGACACAGCCTTGTGGGGCACCGGTGTTGAGGATGATCGTGGAGGAGGTGTTGTTGCCTATCTTTACTGATTGTGGTCTGTGGGTTAGAAAGTTCAGGATCCAGTCACAGAAGGAGGAGCCAAGGCCACGGAATTTAGAGATGAGTTTTGTAGGAATGATGGTGTTGAAGGCTGAGCTGTCGTCTACTCAGCTGAGCTGAGTCACACTGGCAGAGTACTGGGAGCTCTTTTGAGGGCGAGGTTGAGGTGAGGACAGTGCCCAGGCAGAGTAGAGAACTCATTACCCTGCCTACGATGAAAGTATTGATATTGGCACTGTTATCCCCAGAAAAAGTGACATTAACGGCTCTTATAAACCATGAAGACATGTTGATGTAGGTGCATGTTATCATTTTGGGGCTTGCACAACTTCATCTGGCTGCATTTTAACCAAATATGCAGAATGGGTCAAAACAGGATGAGTGTTTGATGGGTAAACAGACTTGTTTTTCTGCCTTATTAACATTGCCTGATGAGCAAGTAAACCTAATTGAAGTTCATCATGATATTGGCCAGAAGTAAATAGAAATTGGTGGCTTTTGCACTGAGGGCAATGGGAAAAACCTTCCTGACGACATAGGATTGTTCAACAGATGATCAATTGAGTGATTCCTGCCTCTGTTTCAGCACTTTTTTGTACAACTTCCATGGGAGGGAGGAATATTGATGAAGTTGCACTACTCTGCTAAGGAACTCTGATATTCTTTGAGATTGAGCCAAAAAAAAGTGCACTTCATATAAACTCCCAAGAGCAGGTCTCCTTATTTGAATCTGGTAATTTAGGAATTTGTTTTATTTTTGCTTGATTCCAGCTCAGCCCACCAAAGAACTCAAGCGGTGCCACTTAATTTGCAGAATGCGACAGGCTGGTTGATGCTGTCTGATTGATGTTTATCATGAACGGTGTTCCAGTATGGTTTGTAATTATTTCAGCAGTGCCCACTTTATACTGTCAGCATTGGCTCAATGTGTAGTGCTCCCACCTCTCAATCAGAAGGCCACAGGTTCAAGTCCTACTCCAGAGATTAACGTGCAGAGACTCAGCTACCACTCCAGTGCAGTACTGGGGAGAATGAGATATTAAACCAGGGCCTGCCCTTTCAGATGGATGCAAAACTTAGCAGTGGTGGTGAGCAGGCCTGAGGCATTCAAAAAGAAGAAGTCGGCCAGGCGATGCCCACTGCGGGACATTCCTGCGGGGCGCTAGGTCCTGTAGCCATCTAAGATGGCCACCTGCAAAGGACCATGGGAATTATGGACAACCCAGGACTCAGACAGATACAGAGCCTATGTGTATCTGAAACACAGGTAACCAGACCTGATCGAAATCCGCACCCCCCGCCCCCCCCGCTCGTTTGCATTTCAATGGCTCATTTTCCCAGGACAGTAGAACTTCAATCAAGAAACCGGTACAGCCACAGACTGATCGGCACCACTCCCTTTACTCAGAAAGTCCAACTGCCAAGGTCAATGATCGCTAAGGACCCACCCAGCCACCAAGGCACCCGCCCCTTTATTGGCCGAAATCGAAGACAGTGATCAGAGCCCTGTGGAATTATTGGGTCCAAGGTTAAGGACCGCCCCAAAGAGCGCAAAATCCCAGAGGGATAAAAGAGAGCACAGCATGTGTTCTGTCTCTTTTGGGTCCGGCCTGTGCCAGCCCAACTGTAGCAGGAACAGCCAGCCAAGTTCAAGACCAACGATCGCTACCTGACGGATAAGCCCAGCAGAGACAGAGCCACTTTCTTCGAACCAGCCAAGTGAAATCCAGATAAAGGCCTTATCCATTTGCCCAGTGCCGGTCGCCCTGAAGTTAAGTATAGGGTATTGTAGCTGATAGGCGTAGTTTAACTTGTAATAGATATTGTGTTTGTATGTCGAGGTAACTCTTGTGTATGTAACTAAACCATCTTTTGAACTAACTAACTGGTTGTGTGGTCATTTGATCGGTATAAGGGAAGGCTTGTGGTTCACCAACATTATCATTAATATTAGCAACAGTATTGGCAACTCTGTTGGGATCGAAAACAGAGCAACAGTCCCTAACCAGCGGCGGTCATCAGCCTGGGAGGAGGCCAGCTAAGGAATTCAGTCAGCCCAGGTGACTCTCCTCGGGGCAGGAGCCGAAGTCCTCGACGAGCTGAGGGCAGAACTGGACTTTGGAGAGAAGAAGGAGGGTCCTGTAGCCTCTTGGGGAGAGAGCGAGAGCAGGATTGCAGCAAGGAGCTGGACTGGCAGCTCAAGACTGGCAGGTCGCTGCCTTGGGGAGCCAAGGCCACTAATAGGGCAGACTGAGGCTTCTGCCAGTGGGTGGCGAGCCAGAAGTTGGCAGCAGACCAGACAAACTGCTGCTGGAGACCTAGGAGAGAACGCTGAGTTTGAGGAGCCACAAAGAGGGAAAGATCTCTTTTGTGTACAAGAGGCAAGATAAGCAGGTTGTTGTAGTCATGGGACGTTACCAATAGGAGCCCCACCAATTGAACTCTGCTATCAGGCTGATTAGACATGAGGAGGTAAGTTCTCGACGGCATCTGGGTGGATCTGGAGCATTGGCCGTAAATATCCATTGTAAATAGCTTGTTCCTTTAATTTAGCTTTTCCATTAATGTTTATAAGGATTTGATGCCAGTGGAATAAAGGGACTGTATTTTGTGCAGTCCATGTGCTTGAATCTCATGTCACAAAAAAGCTACTTTAGTCCAATAGAAGGAAGTTCTCCTTGGTCACATTCTTCTTGGTCAATATTAACCCTGGCCAATATTCATCCATCAACCAGAACCTGACCAGCCAATTGGGAAGCTGCCTTCTAAAATATCATTTCAGTGAGCACACTGCCATCAAGTGCGGTTTGGCATCAGGAAATTGTCTCACCCCTCAAATATCTTTGAAGAGGACAAGATTCTTCCCAAGGATTCCTGCTGGAAGGCACGTGTAAGGAGGTCGGGTGAGATCAAAATTGGCGTTTGGCAGGAAAATCCCCTGCTCCGTGATTTGCTTCCCGATATGGGTATGGCAGTTAAAGTAGTTATATTGTCAGTAATTCCGAGCCTAGCCTGAACATCCAGAGGCATGAGCTCAAATCCCACCACGGTATTTAGACTTAATTAAGTACATCTTGATTTTAAACAAAGCCAACAATGGTGATCATGAAACCATCTGTTGTAGCAGCCTTTTGGTTCACTTTTGTCCTGGAGGGAAGGAAATCTGCCATCCTTACCCGGTCTGGTCTGTATGTGACTCCAGCCCCACGCCAATGTGGTTGACTCTTAACCACCCTCTAAAATGATCTAGCAAGCCTCGCAGTTATACCAAACCGCAGAGGTTCAAGTGGCTCATCGACATCTTCCCAAGGACAAGTAGGGATGGGCAATAAATGCTGATCTTGCCAGTGGCACCTACTTCCTGTGACTGACTTCCCTACAGGAAGTAGAGCTAGCTGGTGAAGTGATGAACAGATGCGGATTAAGACACCTTCAAGAGAAGGAGGAGGGGAAAGAGCAAATGACATAGGGAAAAAAAAGAAAGTCATTTTTGAACAATTGTAAAATGCCACTTGAAAGCTGGGTAACACGAAACCACTTTTGTTGATGAGGCTGCAAATTTGTTTTTGAAGTACTTTTTAAAGTGACTGGAGCTTTCAGCAGCTCAGGTGCCTGACCTTTAAGCAATGCAGTCTGCAGTATTAAAAACATAATGGTGATTTCATTTGTAGTCACCCAGCCAAATTGGAAGTAATGGAAATTTAATTACCTGATACATGAAGTGTGACCATTAAAAGTTTAAATCTTCACACATGACCGGGACAAGGGTGAGCACCGGTCATTGGGGGTGAGGACAGGTGTGTCAGGTGCTCAGGGAGCCCAGTAAATCACACACATATGTTCTGGGCATGCCCAGCGCTGGAGGAATTTTGGAAGGGCGTAGCGAGGACGGTGTCGAGGGTGGTAGGATCCAGGGTCAGACCGGGCTGGGGGCTCGCAATATTTGGGGTGGCAGAGGAGCCGGGAGTGCAGGAGGCGAAAGAGGCCGGAATTCTGGCCTTTGCGTCTGTAGCACCATCGATCACACACGAGGCGAGACGTAGAGAACTTCAATCGAGGCTTTATTGAGCAGACTTGTTCAGACTTGTTCCCCAGCAGCTCAGTCACAGAATGCAGCTGCGGGGAGTAAACCGGGTTCTTATACCCCACCTATCTGGGTGGAGCCCAGTAGGCGGCAGATCCAATCGGGACCCAGCATCTGTCGTCCAATAGCTCCTCGGCACATACCTAATACATACCACCACAGCGTCCCTGGTAGCCCGGCGAAGGATTCTCCTTTAGTGGAAAGATGCGAGGCCCCCAAGCGTGGAATCCTGGATCAGCGATATGGCAGGGTTCAATAAATTGGAGAGGGTGATAAATTGGAGCTCGGGGGGTTACTTTATTTTTGTTTATGTTATTTACACTGGAGGGTCTGAGGGGGTGTATACACCTGTTGTGTTAAGTAGGGGTGTTAATGTTAATTTATTATTTATGTACAGGGGGGGGAGGGGTTTGGGGGGTTGCTTTTTTAGATTGTGTTTTGTACTTAACCCTGTTGGGTTCTTTTTTTCTTTCTCATTTTGTTATTGATATTTTATGACAACCTTTAATAAAAATTATTTTATAAAAAAAAAGCTTAAATCCTCCTTTCTTCGATCCAATCCAGAGAACTGCAGTACAGGAAACTATTGCAAGCTGGATGTGCAGGAGAAAAGTGGTAGTTTATGGTTGGGGTCTCCTGTACCATAGTGGGTTAGTTAGCTCAGTTGGGCTGGACAGCTGGTTCTTGATGCAGAACGAGGCCAGCAGCGTGGGTTCAATTCCCGTACTGGCTGAGGTTATTCATGAAGGCCCCGCCTTCTCAACCTCCCCCCTCGCCTGCGGTGTGGTGATCCTCCGGTTAAATCACCACCAGTAAGCCCTCCCTCAAAGGGGACAGCAGCCTGTGGTCTTCTGGGACTGTGGTGACATTTACATTTACTGTACTGTGTGGAATATAAATGAGTCTGCAGTGGAGTCAATATTGACAGGGTTTTCTGTACTATATATTTTTCTGTAGAACGCTCCATTAGGTTTAAGGTATATTGTCAGAATGGAGCGGAAGGAACTCCTTACCTGTGCGGGCATTGTCCCCATCCCCCAATTGAAATCCTGGGCGGGATTCTCCCAGCTCTGGGCCGGGCCGGAGAATCCCCGCGAATGGGCCACGCTGCCCCGATGTCGGCACGCGATTCTCCGCAGAGCGGACAATCGGCACCATTGGTGCCCGCCTGGTTGGTGCGGCACCGGTCGCTGGCCCGCCGATTCTCCGGCCCAGATGGGCCGAGCGGCCGTAAGAAAAGAGCCGAGTCCCGCCGGCGCTGTTCTAACCTGCTCTGGGCCGGTGGGAAGGGTCGGGTGGCGGCCTATGGGGGGGAAGGGAGGTCCGATCCTGGGAGGGGCCTCCGATGTGGCCTGGCCCGTGATCGGGGCCCACCAATCGGCGGGCCGGCCTTTGTGCCTGGGGGCCTCCTTTCCTACGCGCTGGCTCCTGTTGTCCTGCGCCATGTTGCGTCAGGGCCGGCACGTTGAAGGAGGCCACTGCGCATGCCCTCGTTGGCGCCGGTGCAACTGCGCATGCGCGGATCCCGCGGCGCACAGTTCACGCCGGATTGGCAGCTGGAGCGGTGCGAACTGCTCTAGCGCCGTCTTGGCCCAGGGGCCAGAATTAGTACTGGGAGCGGCCCGTTCACGCCATCGTAAAATGCAACGGCGTTTACAACGGCATGGACACTCTACCGCGGGATTGGAGAATCCCGCCCCCTGTATCCTGGTTAGCACAAAGGTGTTTGAGCAAAAGAGATGAATGTGGACCTCCTGCTTACTTACACGAAGTTTAACCGGGCTGTACAGGACCAGAACAGGCCAATGAGCCCCTGTGCTCGTGTTTTTGCTTCACATGAGCCAACTCCCACCTTATACCACCTCACCCACTCAAAATATCCTTTTCTTTGTTACTCCCGCATGTACCTATCTATAAATGCATCTATACTGATCACCTGAATCACTTTGTGTGGTAATGAGCTCCACTTACTAACTACTCTCAGGGGTAAAGAGGTTTCTTCTGAATTGCTGATCAAATTTGCTAGGTCCTATCTTATCTTTATGGGCCCCTTGTTCTGGACTCTAACATGCAATGCAACTAAATGTAGCCGAAAGCAGACACCACAAACCACTTCATGCAAGAGAATGTTCCACATTCTCATTACTCCTTCAGTCCATTTAATGTGAACAAGAGCCATGTTGAAGCTGTGCTAGGTGGAGCCAGCAAGCTCCCTGTCCTGGAAGACATTAGTGACCAGCTCTTTGTTTAATGACAATCTAACAGCTTTTATGGTCATTTCTTATTTTGGCACTGGACAGGATTGTACAGCACCCCCCCGTCCAGCAGGATATTATGGTCCCACCGACATAAACGTCAATTTAAATGGCTCCGCAGGATTCGCCGAGGGGAGGATGCACACCACGGTGGGGTGGTAACATCCTGGCCACTGTGCACAATGTACCTGGTTTGTTGAATTCCGTTACATCTTTTGTTGAAGTGGGATTTGGTTTAGCACACTGGGCTAAATCGCTGGCTTTTAATGCAGACCAAGGCAGGCCAGCAGCACGGTCCAATTCCCGTACCAGCCTCCTCGAACAGGCGCCGGAATGTGGCGACTAGGGGCTTTTCACAGTAACTTCATTTGAAGCCTACTTGTGACAAGCGATTTTGATTTCATTTCATTTGAACGCATGTGGATCGATTTAGAATTTAACCATCCAGGCATAAAGCTGCCTCAGTGCATTGACTTATTTATAGGAATGAGATGTTATGATGTGGTCAGGAATTGAACGGGGCAAACTGTGCACTTGGCCACACTCAGCACAATCACCCATACAACTACCTCTGGCTTTGGATGATGAACATTTTCCACATGAGTATGTATTTGCTTCTGGGAGCATGTAAAGTGGAGGTGTGATTTAGAGCCCTTGCTGCAGCTACTTTAGCTGGGCGCGTGCTTTTGGCATTAAAAAATGACAATCAAATTGAACACTTCTGCACAAATTCTGGGTCAGTAATAAGGAAGAAGGCCCTACTTCAGAGGCACAAGTGCCAAGCTGCTATTTCTGCACATGGTGACGGAATAATGGTCCTTGTTTGGTGTTTTGAGACACCGTCCCCCAATGGGAGAGCAGAATGGACCACCTGAAAGAAGAGGGCCCAAGTGGTCAACGTTGCCACCATACCCCAGAAGCTGTGGGAGTGAAAGGAAAAGGAATGTTTGCTGATGTCAGTAAAAGTACTTATTCCCTTCGACGGGAACTCTATCCATGTTACAAAGTTTTTTTCTTTCCAATCGTGTTTTCCCTCTGCCTTTGTTTGCTTTAACACTGTAGCCATTCAACATGAGGGCAGAAAATCCAAATAAAATTTACAAGTATAAGTTTACAGCTTTAAAGATTTGCACAGACAATTCCTTGCCTGTGTGACCCATGTTTGTTTACTCACGTCAATGCTGGAAGAAGGATGGGCATTATTTGGGTGTAATGCAGCATAGATTACAGCAATGTTACCGCTGGCTCAGTAGGGAGCGCTTGGTTCCTCTGAGGCAGGAGGTCATGCATTCTAATCCCATTTAGAGTGTAAAATCTCGGCTAACAGCCCGTTCACTGTTGGGCGTAAGAGTAGCTGAGATTAGTTAGAATACCTTTGATTCTGAAGTTCTGGGGTTTAAGTCTCTCCCCAGGCCTTGACCACAAAATCCAAGGCTGACGCTGCAGTGGAGTGCTGCACAGTTGGCGATGCTGTCTTTTGGGTGGGATGTTAAATCGAGGCCTCGCTTACCCTCTTCAGGGGGATGTGAAAGATCCCATCACACTATTTCAAAGAGGAGCAGGGGAGTTAGCTCTGGTGCCCTGGGCCATTATTCATCCCTCATTCAACATCCCAAAACTGATAATCTGGCTATCACCACATTGCAGTTTGTTGTGGGAGCTTGCTGTGCCCAAATTGTTCCACACTTCCTAAGCTACACTGGCTAAGAATTGGGACTATGAAAGGCGCTATAAAAATGCAATTTTTTTTCTTTAGAACTTTAAATATATAAAGCCTGCAGTTTCGAGGGAGCATGACCATAAATCCTTTGTGAAATGCGCCATTAATTTCCACTCTCAACGGTTATCTATTCCCTATTTTAGCTTCCAAGTATTTGTGTTTCTGGTTCTCCGAAGAGCCGGGGGAATATTGCCTCATACCGGTTATAGGTAAAGCTGTTTATTTTCATGTGCCACTGATCTGTAAATCAGGGTTTCTCTTGAACTTTTTGGTTTTTGAGTGCTGTGTCAGGTCTTATTTCAAAGCACTTTATCAATGTTTCCGAGACTTCTAGGTTGTTACTTGCACGTCGGAGGTGGGGCCCATGAATTGTTTTGAAAGACAATCAGACAGTGACTGGAGGAAAAAAATTATTCAAAATTATTCAGGAAAAAGTGGGTTCAACAAGATCTCTTCAGTGCAGAAAAGCGCAGACACTGGATTGATTGGTGAAATGGTGGGCTTCTGTGGTAATGTTCTCTGAATCCCAAGATACTGCCGCTGAGATACATCATCACTCATTTTGAGGCGACAACAGACTGGGCTTGAGCTCTTTTCTCGAGAAAAGAGAAGACTGAGGGGTGACCTGATTGAGGTCTTTTTAAGATTATGGAAGTGTCAGGCCGGCACCGAGAAGGTGTCCCCTGCTAGATGGGAGAGAGCAAAGCAAGGGGCGCCAAGTACAAGATAAATCACTATTAAATCAAACAGGGAATTAAGGAGAAACTGCTTTACCCAACAAGGGATAAATTTACGGGTCCCGCCCACCAGAAATCGTCGCGGTGGGACAGATAATTAAAAGGTCAAAGGTCCTTTGGAAAACCTTGTAACTCACAGGCTATCAACCGAGCCATGTTCAAACTAGCTAGATAAACACATGAGGAGAAAGGAATAGAAGGTTGTGCTGCTCGGGTATATGAATTAGGTTGAGAATCTGGAGCAGTTGGATCGAATGCCCTGTTTCTGTGCTGCTCATTTCATATATTTTGTGAATAGCACTGGATCACTTGTGTGCCATGTGAATTCTTTATTTGCATTGGCCTTCCAGCGATTTTGCAGTCATAGACATTCCCACCTTTTTTATTGACTACTCCACCTTCTAATTAAAGTCATACAGGACACATGCTTAATTCTTTTTTTTTTAATTTAGAGTATCCAATTATGTTTTTTTCCAATTAATGGGCAATTTAGCGTGGCCAATCCACCTACCTTGCACATCTTTTGGTTTGTGGGGGCGAGACCCACGCAGACACGGGGGGAATGTGCAAACTCCACACGGACAGTGACCCGGGGCCGGGATCGAACCCGGGTCCTCAGCGCCGTGAGGCAGCAGTGCTAACCACTGCGCCATCGTGCCGCCCGACACATACTTAATTCAACAAAATACCACAGATACTGGAAATTCGGTAACAGAACGAAAGTTGGAAATATTTAACAGGTAAAATATATCTGTGGAAAAATAGTTGATTGATAGTTCAACTCACAAGACCCTTCCTCGGGACTGGGGGAAGGTCTTAAGACTTGAAAGGGCGACTGATTGGCTTTTAGTTTCTCCTTAACTATTGTCTCCCTCGTTGAGTGTTTACAGCATTTCCTTTTGTGTTGTTGCTTCATTAAGTCCTTCCTTAAAGACCAGTCGTAAAACTTGGACAGGTCTCTTCCAGCAGAGTCTGCACAGGATCAATACATCAGCAGAATGTAGAATGATGAAGAGATTAATACGTGCTGTGTTACTTCATGTGCGTCCTTGGGTTTAGCGCAACAGACAGTAAGCCATCACCTTCTAGTCAATTTATGTGTGTTTGGATGCTGCCACTGTTTTATTGACTAGCTCCTGTATGTCAAATTGAAGAATATAAAATCATAGAGCAGAGAAGACCACTATTCAGTCCATTGTGCTAGTGTCAGCTTTGAGGTGGAACATTCCAATTACAGTGAAATAGCGACGAGCCCAACTTGGATGACACAAAACCTCAGTTATGTCGAAGCCGTCAACTATTCCCGCCGGCAGAATAACAAATCCCACAGAATGCTGCCTGTGATAAACCAAAATTCCGCAAGGGGAACTCCAGATTAGCCAAACTTGTCTCACCCCGCCAATCAATCAAAGCGGAGTTAGACCACACACGAGCGCGGAGTAATGGAGCGCTGGCAAGCCGTCATTTGACGTCAAGATCTCCCAGTGAAAAGACATGCAAAGCCCATGGCTATGGCTAGACTTGCGACGAATGCCTGCTGGCTCGTCCGCCTGTCTCCCTCGTCGGTGCCGCAAAGGCCATAGAGATGCTCTGGGATTTCACACTGCAGCGTGAAAACACCGCAAACATGTTTGACTGCAGTAACGACATGGTGCAATATATCACGTATGTCTAAAGGCAACATGCTGAGCAGAAAAATATAGAGTTTTTCCCAAATTATCTCCCGATATTTTTCATTGCAAAGTTCCAGCAGGCCAATGTAAGCTGTGAACAAACTGAATAAAGATGTTTTGCACATGTTTACTGCTTTGCTGTGTTTCCATTTGGTATTTGAATCTGTTGTTTTTTACACAGTCCACGTTTGTAGGGATATCCGGTTACACAGAGATGGGAAATGCAGGGGCGGGCGGGGGTGGGGAGCACCTCAGCTTAATTCAAATTCCTGGATGGATCCCCTGGCATTCAGCTCATCAGGATTTTACCATAATCACACACTCCTATCTTTTCCCCATAGTTTCTGGGTTGAAATCCCAAAAAGAGGTTGAGCACTAAAAATGTAAGTTGACACTTAGGTGCAGTATTGTGCAAGTGCTGCACTGTCAGAGGTGCCATCTTCCAGACGAGATATTAAATCAAGGCTACATCTACCCTCACAGGTGGATGGAAATCTGGTGTAGTTCTGTGTAACATTACACATAAACATTAAAATATATTGACCCAAAGTAATTATCAAATAAAAAAGTATCAAGTATAGGAAAAGATGATAGCCCTTTGTTGTGGAATAAGATATTTTTATGAGATCTGTTAAGTAGGCTTTCTTCAAGAAATACGTAGCCATGACGTGGAGATGCCGGCATCGGGCTGGGGTGGGCACAGTAAGAAGTCGTACAACACCAGGTTAAAGTCCAACAGGTTTATTTTGAATCATGAGCTTTCAGAGCACTCCTTCATCAGACGAGTCACCTAGTGACTCAAAACAAACCTGTTGGATTTTAACCGGTGTTGCAAGACTTCTTCAAGAGATACGTTTGACTGGACATGAGAGAAGATGCCACCAAGGTTACGAGAATAGGCAAGAAGATAGTTTCAGCCAAGGGACACTGACAAGGTGACAATAGGTTTAGGTTAAAACTTGTACATTGTACAAGGGATGAGGAAAGCAAGGTGTCCCATACTTCAGAGATTTCAGGAAAAACGAAACAATAGAATACAAAATCAATGCAGTTGGGTAAAACAAGCTTCCCGGCTTTGCTCCTGAAGGGATTGAAGATTATCCAAATTGAATTGAAGAGATATGCAAAGTGTTATGTCTTCCATTTTTCAGAAGTTTGAAATTATCCCACTTTTAGACTCAAAATACGAGAGCTTCATTGAGTATACGTCCTGCTGCTCTTCATGTGACTGGTGGACTGATACATTGTTTCCTGGCACCTGACTGCATTGCAGAAGTAAAACGAGGTACCCTGGATATACATCCACATAATAGTTAGCTCTTAAACTCTTTACAAATAATATGACAATATAGCATTCCTCTTTTGTTAAGAACTTAGGAAGTTTCTGACTCCGCAAACCCGACTCGAGAGAAAAGTGCCCCAGACGGTCGTAGACAGCTAGTCTATAGACAGCGAGTGAAATTGAAAGCAGTAATTTTTTTAATATTGCGGAGTATTTTCTTCCCCCAAATTTAAAGAGCTTGGAGATTAAAATATCTTGACAGCTTGAGTCCATTTTTACACACATTCATGTATACTTTTAACATTCCAAAGATCATCTGACCTCTCCTTTCGGACACTTTTCCTCTTCCAAAGGGGCACCTCTCCAAAATGAGAGTTACTGCTCCAAATAACCCCTTCGGCTTTAGAGATATTTTGCTCAAATATCTAGCCCACGAGTCGTGTTATGGACATCCATGAATCAAAACTGGAGCTATTTGAAGGAGCTGCACGTTTAGTGTGTAAACTGCATAAACAGCAACCTTCCCCCAGGGCAATAAATATTGAATGCCAGATTTAGGGGTGGGAATTCCAGAATTTGGGCTTTGGCATCACTTTAGGTAAGGAGCAGGATCCTTCTGATCCCATGAAAATTTAGCCCCTCATGCCTTTATTATCAATTTCAATATTCCAAATATTATCTTTCTATATGATGCCTAACCAAAGAAGATTAACAGTCAACCGTTATAATTTATTATGATCCCAGACCAGACCCCAACAGTGGATAGGATACTGGACCGAAACCCCAAGATGTTAGTTTACTTGTAAGACTGTGCGGAAAGAATGATTCGCTATAGGAGTGATTGAATTATGAAATAAGGATTTGGTATTTTCAAAACAAAACACTATTATGATTGCAATATTAAACTTTTTTAACTTCACACCTGAAAAGAACAGCTTACAATTACACCTTAAACACTGCGACTCAATTTCCCATGAAACAACAAGAAAAGGAACATACAGCACTCAATCTATCCTACTGCAGAATTCTGGACTCAGCTATCAGGCAGATCAGAATTCAACTCCTCTCTCCAAAACTTTCTCCAAAAACAAAATGCCTCCCTAAAGCTTTTCCGTGGCTCCACACAGCAATGACCTCATCTCCCCAAGCTAATTAACAAACGATCTCTGCAGGCTGCAAAGCACATTAACTCCCCTTGGGTTTTCCCAGCCGAACCACAGACCATTAGTCCAGACTGAAAAATATGTTCCTTTGTCAATTTCACCTTCTGGCTGCTGAAAGCACCAAGGCCCTGCAAAACAGAATTATTTTTAAACAAACGTGACCACTGCAGTCAAACACACTCTAACCCCAGGCGTTTAACCCTTTTATTGCCCAGTACTTAGAATCCAATATTCCTAAAGTCTTCCAGTCGTCAAACCCCCCCTTTAAAAACAATGAACCAGAAATGTAAACAGCTGGCGACATTTTTCTAAAACCCTTTTAACGTTAAACATTTCTTAAGATTGAATACAACTTATACTCTATACATATATATAGTTTTATATTTTTAAAAGGCAAACCTCAACATGAATATAGTCCATTTTAGCCTTCTCAAATGATAAAGCATCAGAAATCACATTTTCTCTTCCTGCCACTTGTAGAATTCGTAAATTAAACAGTTGTAATAATAAACTCCATCTGATTAGTCGTGCGCTTTGCGTTTTAAATTTGCCAAGAATTTTAATGCATTCTGGACCCTATATACAATTCAGTCAGATAAATTGTAACATAAATGCTAAAATGTTGTAACGCCAGTAACAAACTCAATGGTTCCTTCTCGATGGTCGAATATTCTTTTGGTGAATGTTGACTTTCCTAGAAAAATACCTGATTGGTCTTCAATTCTTTTGTCGCCCTCCTGCAGCAGTACAGCACCAAACCCACATCACTCACCTGAGTTGCCACCGTAAATGGTTTTGCATAGTTAGGTGTCACCAACACTGGTGCGGTGGTTAACACAATCTTCAGATTATCGAATGCCTCCTGACATTCCGACGTCCATTGAAATATTTTGTGTTTCTTTAGACGCTCAGTCAGAGGAGCAACCAGGCTGCTGAAACTTGGCACGAATTTCCAGTAGAAACCACTCGTGCCCAGAAATCTCAGAACTTCTCTCCTAGTATTGAAAATTCTTCAACAGCTTCAGTCTTCACATTGTGTGGAGCCATCTGACCATGTCCAATGGTATGGACTAGGAAGGTGATTTGAACTTTTGCAAACTCACACTTAGCCAAATGTGCCACCAATCCAGCTTCCTTTAATCAATCAAATAATTTTTTTAAATGTTCCAAATGCTCCTTCCATGTTTCACTGAATACCACCATGCTTCACAATTATTTCGACCCAAGATGACCTTGTTGGTTAATCTTTGGAATGTTGCTGGTGCATTCTTCATTCCAAATGGTATGACCTTAAATTGATGCAGACCATTCAGCGTCACAAAAGCCAAAACTTTATTTGCCGTGTTTGATAGAGGTACTTGCCAATATCCTTTAAGTATGTCAAGTTTGGTAATAAAATAGGCTTGTCCCACATTTTCAACACAGTCTTCCAAACAAGGAATAGGGTAAAAATCTGACTTTGTAACTGCGTTGACCTTTCTTCAGTCCACACACAATGGTTGTGTTCCATCTGGTTTTGGTACAATGACAAACTGTGAGCTCCAATCGCTGCAACTCACTTTAATGGTATCGTTAAGTATGTTGTTGATCTCCTTTTGTACCGGTGTTAACTTTAGTGGATTGAGCCTGTATGGATGTTGATTAATGTGAATAGCATTTCCTATATCTGCACCATGCAGAATCACCTTCACACTTGCCAATTGATTCCCACGTACAGCTCTATGTGAGTGTAATAACTTTTTTAGGTCATTTTGATTTTCCTCTGGAAGGTGACTCAATAATTTATCCCACTTTTTTAATACTTCCTCATTGTTCAATTTAATTTGAGGAGTGTTAAATTCAGAATCATGTAGATTTATCTCTTCTCCCTGAGTTACAATGACTAAAACTTGCTCCTTCTTTCCTTCTCTATTAAAATGTATTTTGAGCATATTAACATGATACGCTGTGAGTTTTCCTTCTGTCTGACGCTCTTATCAGATAATCCACCTCATCCAATTTCCTTTCAAATTGATACAGCCAATAAATCTTGCTTTTAATGGTTCACCTACCATTGGTAATAATACTAGTACTTTGTTCCCACTAACAAAACTAGAAATGTTTGATTTCTTGCCCATCTCTTTTTCATCACATGTTGTGACAATTTTTGAAAAATTTATATTTTATTCAAAATTTTTGGCCAACCATAACAGTACATTGTGTATCTTTTACACAGTAATATAACAATATAAATAACAATGGCCAGTTTTTTAAACAAGAAATAAATAATATATAAACAACATCAAAATTAAAAAACAAAACTAAATGGCAACTGCCTTGTCCCAAATAAATACTCTCCAGAAATACAATTCAGCAGTCCAGTATACAATTACCTATAACAACAACCTATACATATTATACTTATACACTAACATCCCTGAGAGTCCTTCTGGTTCCTCCCCCCCCCCCCCCCCCCCCCGCCCCCTGGGCTGCTGCTGCTGTCTTCTTCTTTTCCATTCCCTCTATCTTTCTGTGAGGTATTCGACGAACGGTTGCCACCGCCTGGTGAACCCTTGAGCCAATCCCCTTAGGACGAACTTAATCCGTTCCAGCTTTATAAACCCTGCCATGTCATTTATCCAGGTCTCCACACCCGGGGGCTTGGCTTCCTTCCACATCAACAGTATCCTGCGCCGGGCTACTAGGGACGCAAAGGCCAAAACATCAGCCTCTTTCGCCTCCTGCACTCCCGGCTCTTCTGCAACCCCGAATATAGCCAACCCCCAGCTTGGTTCGACCTGGACCCCCACCACCTTCGAAAGCACCTTTGTCACCCCCACCCAAAACCCCTGTAGTGCCGGACATGACCAGAACATGTGGGTGTGATTCGCTGGGCTTCTCGAGCATCTCGCACACCTATCCTCTACTCCAAAAAATTTACTGAGCCGTGCTCCAGTCATATGCGCCCTGTGTAACACCTTAAATTGTATCAGGCTTAGCCTGGCACACGAGGACGATGGGTTTACCCTACTTAGGGCATCAGCCCACAGCCCCTCCTCAATCTCCTCCCCCAGCTCTTCTTCCCATTACCCTTTCAGCTCATCTACCATAATCTCCCCCTCGTCCCTCATTTCCCTATATATGCCTGATACCTTACCGTCCCCCACCCATGTCTTTGAGATCACTCTGTCCTGCACCTCCTGCGTCGGGAGCTGCGGGAATTCCCTCACCTGTTGCCTCGCAAAAGCCCTCAGTTGCATATACCGGAATGCATTCCCTTGGGGCAACCCATATTTTTCGGTCAGCGCTCCCAGACTTGCAAACGTCCCATCTACAAACAGATCTCTCAATTGTGTTACTCCTGCTCTTTGCCATGTTCCAAATCCCCCATCCATTCTCCCCGGAGCAAACCTATGGTTATTTCTTATCGGGGACCACACCGAGGCTCCCGTCTTTCCCCTATGCCGTCTCCACTGCCCCCAAATTTTCAGAGTAGCCACCACCACCGGGCTTGTGGTGTATTTCTTTGGTGAGAACGGCAACGGCGCCGTCACCATAGCTTGTAGGCTAGTCCCCCTGCAGGACGCCCTCTCCAATCTCTTCCACGCCGCTCCCTCCTCTTCTCCCATCCACTTACATACCATTGAGATATTGGCGGCCCAGTAGTACTCACTTAGGCTCGGTAGTGCCAGCCCCCCCCCTATCCCTACTACGCTGCAAAAATCCCTTCCTCACTCTCGGGGTCTTCCCGGCCCACACAAAACTCATGATACTCTTCTCAATCCTTTTGAAAAAAGCCTTCGTGATCACCACCGGGAGGCACTGAAACACAAAGAGGAATCTCGGGAGGACCACCATTTTAACCGCCTGCACCCTCCCTGCCAGTGACAGGGATACCATGTCCCATCTCTTGAAGTCCTCCTCCATCTGTTCCACCAACCGCGTTAAATTTAACCTATGCAATGTACCCCAATTCTTGGCTATCTGGATCCCCAAGTAGCGAAAGTCCCTTGTTACCTTCCTCAGCGGTAAGTCCTCTATTTCTCTGCTCTGCTCCCCTGGATGCACCACAAACAACTCACTTTTCCCCATGTTCAGTTTATATCCTGAAAATTCTCCAAACTCCCCAAGTATCCGCATTATCTCTGGCATCCCCTCCGCCGGGTCCGCCACATACAACAACAAATCGTCCGCATACAGAGATACCCGGTGCTCTTCTCCTCCCCTGAGTACTCCCCTCCACTTCCTGGAACCCCTCAATGCTATTGCCAGGGGCTCAATCGCCAGTGCAAACAATAATGGGGACAGAGGACATCCCTGCCTCGTCCCTCTATGGAGCCGAAAATACGCAGACCCCCGTCCATTCGTGACCACGCTCGCCATCGGGGCCCTATACAGCAGCTGTATCCATCTAATATACTCATCTCCAAAGCCAAATCTCCTCAACACCTCCCACAAATAATCCCACTCCACTCTATCAAATGCTTTCTCGGCATTCATCGCCACCACTATCTCCGCTTCCCCCTCTGGTGGGGGCATCATCATTACCCCTAGCAGCCTCCGTATATTCGTATTCAGCTGTCTCCCCTTCACAAACCCAGTTTGGTCCTCATGGACCACCCCCGGGACACAATCCTCTATCCTCATTGCCATTACCTTGGCCAGAATCTTAGCGTCTACGTTCAGGAGGGAAATAGGCCTATAGGACCCGCATTGCAGCGGGTCTTTTTCCTTCTTTAGGAGAAGCGATATCGTTGCCTCTGACATAGTCGGGGGCAGCTGTCCCCTTACCCTCGCCTCATTAAAGGTTCTCATCAGTAGCGGGGCGAGCAGGTCCACATATTTCCTGTAAAATTCAACTGGGAATCCATCCGGTCCCGGGGCCTTCCCCGCCTGCATGCTCCTAATTCCTTTCATTACTTCCTCCATTTCGATCTGTGCTCCCAGTCCCACCCTCTCCTGCTCCTCCACCTTAGGAAATTCCAGCTGGTCCAGAAAACACATCATTCTCTCCTTCCCATCCGGGGGCTGAGCTTCATATAATCTTTCATAGAATGCCTTGAACACTCCATTCACTCTCTCCGCTCCCCGCTCCATCTCTCCCTCCTCATCCCTCACTCCCCCTATTTCCCTCGCTGCTCCCCTTTTCCTCAATTGGCAGGCCAGCAACCTGCTCGCCTTCTCCCCATATTCGTACTGGTGCCTTTACACCCTGTGCCTTCCTCCACTGTGCCTCTGCAGTACCCATTGTCAGCAAATCAAATTCTACGTGTAGCCTTTGCCTTTCCCTGTACAGTCCCTCCTCCGGTGCCTCCGCATATTGCCTGTCCACCCTCAGAAGTTCTTGCAGCAACCGCTCCCATTCCCTACTCTCCTGCTTTCCTTTATGTGCCCTGATTGATATCAGCTCCCCTCTAACCACTGCCTTCAGCGCCTCCCAGACCACTCCCACCTGGACCTCCCCATTATCATTGAGTTCCAAGCACTTTTCAATACACCCCCTCACCCTTAGACACACCCCCTCATCCGCCATTAGTCCCATGTCCATTCTCCAGGGTGGACGCCGTTCTTTTTCCTCCCCTATCTCCAAGTCCACCCAGTGTGGAGCGTGATCCGAAATAGCTATAGCCATATACTCCGTCCCCCCCACCTTCGGGAT
Source organism: Scyliorhinus torazame (assembly GCF_047496885.1). NCBI lineage: Eukaryota > Metazoa > Chordata > Chondrichthyes > Carcharhiniformes > Scyliorhinidae > Scyliorhinus > Scyliorhinus torazame. Next base: position 167,308,896 of record NC_092723.1, read on the forward strand.
CAACGCCCTTCCCAAAACAAAAAAGTCTATTCGCGAATAAACTTTGTGGACATAGGAGAAAAACCGAAAACTCCTTACTCCTAGGTCTGCTAAATCTCCATGGGTCTACTCCTCCCATCTGCTCCATAAAGTCTTTAAGCACCTTGGCTGCTGCCGACCTCCTTCCGGTCCTGGACCTCGATCTGTCCAGCCCTGGCTCCAGCACCGTGTTAAAATCCCCACCCATTACCAGCTTCCCCGCCTCTAGGTCCGGGATACGTCCTAACATGCGCCTCATAAAGTTGGCATCATCCCAGTTCGGGGCATATACGTTCACTAAGACCACCGCCTCCCCCTGTAATTTGCCACTCACCATCACGTATCTGCCCCCACTATCCGCCAATATGGTCTTTGCCTCAAACATCACCCGCTTCCCCACTAGTATAGCCACCCCCCTGTTTTTCGCATCTAGCCCCGAATGAAACACCTGCCCCACCCATCCTTTGCGTAGTCTAACCTGGTCTATCAGTTTCAAATGCGTCTCCTGTAACATAACCACATCTGCCTTAAGTTTCTTAAGGTGTGCGAGTACCCGTGCCCTCTTTATCGGCCCGTTCAGCCCTCTCACATTCCACGTGATCAGCCGGGTTGGGGGGCTCTTTACCCCCCCCCCTTGTCGATTAGCCATCCCCTTTTATCCAGCTCCTCACCCGGTTCCCACGCAGCTGCTGTGTCCCCCCCAGGCGGTGCCCTCCCGCCCCGCCCACCCCACCCCATACCAGCTCCCCCTTCTCCCCAGCAGCAGCAACCCAGTAAATCCCCCCTCCCACCCCCCCCCCCACTAGATCCCCCACTAGCGTAGTTACACCCCCCATGTTGCTCCCAGAAGTCAGCAAACTCTGGCCGACCTCGGCTTCCCCCCGTGACCTCGGCTCGCACCGTGCGACGCCCCTCCTTCCTGCTTCCCTATTCCCGCCATAATTATCATAGCGCGGGAACAAAGCCCGCGCTTCCCTTTTGGCCCCACCCCCAATGGCCAACGCCCCCAGCTCCTCCACCTCCCTTCCTCCCTCCCCCACAACCTGTGGAAGAGAGAAAAGTTACCGGGTCGCAAGATTAACAACATAAAAATCATCTCTCCCCCCTTTTCCCCCCCTCTTCGCCCCCCATATTCGCCCCACCACTTTGTCTCAAACGTTCTTTTTTAATAACCCGCTTATTCCAATTTCTCTTCAACAATAAATGTCCACGCCTCATCCGCCGTTTCAAAGTAGTGGTGCTTCCCTTGATATGTGACCCACAGTCTTGCCGGCTGCAGCATTCCAAATTTAATCTTCTTTTTATGAAGCACCGCCTTGGCCCGATTAAAGCTCGCCCTCCTTCTCGCCACCTCCGCACTCCAGTCTTGATATACGCGGATCACCGCGTTCTCCCACCTACTGCTCCGAGTTTTCTTCGCCCATCTGAGGACCATCTCTCTGTCCTTAAAACGGAGGAATCTCACCACTATGGCTCTGGGAATTTCTCCTGCTCTCGGTCCTCGCGCCATCACTCGGTATGCTCCCTCCACCTCCAACGGACCCGTCGGGGCCTCCGATCCCATTAACGAGTGCAGCATCATGCTCACATATGCCCCGACGTCCGCCCCTTCTGCACCTTCAGGAAGACCAAGAATCTTTAAATTCTTCCTCCTCGCATTATTCTCCAGCATCTCCAGCCTTTCCACACATCGTTTATGGTGAGCCTCGTGCAGCTCCGTCTTCACCACCAGGCCCTGTATATCGTCCTCGTTCTCGGCAGCCTTTGCCTTCACGACCCGAAGCTCCCGCTCCTGGGTCTTTTGCTCATCTTTTAGCCCTTCAATCGCCTGTAATATCGGGGCCAACAGCTCTTTCTTCATTTCCTTTTTAAGCTCTTCCATGCAGCGTTTCAAAAACTCGTGTTGTTCAGGGCCCCATATTAAACTGCCACCTTCCGACGCCATCTTGGTTTTTGCTTGCCTTCCTTGCCGCTGCTCTAAAGGATCCACCGCAATCCGGCCATTTTCCTCTCCTTTTTCCATCCATATCCAGGGGGGATTCCCTTCTGGTTTACCGCACAGTGCTTTTAGCCGTTAAAATTGCCGTCGGGGCTCTTATTAAGAGCCCAAAAGTCCGTTCCACCGGGAGCTGCCGAAACGTGCGACTTAGCTGGTCATCGCCGCACCCGGAAGTCTGTTGTGACAATTTTAAATGTTTCCTAGTCAACTCACCAGCCCTAGTTAATCTCTCCCTAGTTTGGCATATGATCCAACAAAGGAGTCTCCAACCGCTGACTCGCCAATTTATCTTTGATTAATGTAAGTGGTCCGCTCACCTCCTGACCAAAAATCAATTCCAATGGACTGAATTAGTTGATTCATCAGTTGCAACCTGAATTGCAAATAGTACAAATGGAATTCCTTTGTCCCAATCCTCTGGATAACCTTGACTATAGACCTTCAACATGGTCTATAGAGACTGAAAAGCACATTCCTTCGTCAATTTCACCTGCTGGCTGCTAACGGCACACAGGCCCTGCAAAACAGAATTATCTTTAAACAAACATGACCACTGCAGTCAAACACACTCTAACCCCAGGTTTTTAAACTTTAAATTGCCCAATACCTAGAATCCAATATTCCTAAAGTCTTCTCGTCATCACAAATTAGTCACACCTTGAGAGTATGTTAAGTATTATAGCTTTCTTTTCTCAAAAGATTATTCACGGTACGATTGTGCCGCCACCTTGTAGATTTGGCTTCATTGCTCTCGGTGGTGAACTAACAGGCTGCACGGGGGATGTAGTGTGTGTTGCCCCTGGTGTTGTAGGAGTCTTGCTTGATGTTGCCAGTGTGTCACTTGCTGGTGGCGCTGATGTTGTGCTACTTGTCAGTGTCGGTGGTGATGTTGTCTAATTGTTAGTAATGTAGCTGGTGGTGGTAATGAACTGTTTTACTTTTCCAACTTAGGCATAGTTTGAATATGGACCCTGGGTTGGCCAGTGGGAGAGTCGGGGGTGGGAAGGTTGGGAGTGGAAGGGTCAGTGCGGGAGAGTTGGGAGATGGAGGGTAGGGAGAAGGATGGCCAGGAGTGGGAGGGTCAGGAGTGAGAGGGTCGGGAGTGAGAGGGTCGGGAGTGAGAGGGTCGGGAGTGAGAGGGTCGGGAGTGAGAGGGTCAGAGTGGGAGGGTTGGTAGTGTGAGGATCGGTGGTAGGAGTATCGGTAGTGGGAGGGTTAGAAATGGGAAGGTCAGGAGCGGCAGGGTCTGGAGCGGGAGGTTCGGGAGCAGGAGGTCGGGAATGGGAGTGGTAGGGTCAGGAGTGGGAGGAACACGAGTGGGGGGGAGTGGGAGTGGGAGTGTCAGCAGTGGGCAGCATGGTGGCACTGCTGCCTCAGAGTGGCAGCGACCCAACTTCAATTCCTACCTTGGGTGACTGTGTAGAGTTTGCACCTTCTCCCGTTCTCTGTGTGGGTTTCCTCCGGGTGCTCCGGTTTCCTCCCACAGTCCAAAGATGTGCAGGTCAGGTGGACTGGCCATGCTAAATTGCCCCTTAGTGTCCAAAGATGCCCAGGTTAGGTGGGGCTATGGGGATAGGGCGGGGGCGGGGGCTCAGATAGAGACCTCTTTCAGAGGGCCGGGACAGATTCAATGGGCTGACAGGCCTCCTTCGGCACTGTAGAAATTCTATGTTTCAATGGGAGGGCGGGAGTGGGAGAAACAGCAGTGGAAGGGTCGGAAACGGGAAGGTTGACATTGGCAGAGTCGGCAGTGGGAGGGTTGGGAATGGGTAGGTCAGGTGTGGGAGGTTCGGCAGTTGGATGGTCAGGAGCGTAAACTATGGGAGTGGGAGAGTCTGGAATGAGAGATACAGCAGTAGGAGGGTCAGGAATGTCAGGGTCGGGAGCCGGAGCGTGGAGAGCAGTTGGATCGGGTGTGGATGAGTTGGGATTGATATGGCAGCAGAGGGGTCAGGAGTGGGAGGGTCAATAGTGGAAAGGCCAAGTGCGGGATTGGCGTCCGGGGCAAGGCCACTGCATGGGTGGGCTGGGAGTAGGAATGTCGGGTTTGGGAGGGTTGGGTGTGAGCCATTTTGCAGTAGGGGTGGGATGGTCAGGGGTGGGAGAGTTCAGCCAGTGGGAGGTTGCTGAGTGGAAGCAGGAAGCATTGGGAGTATCAGTGAGCAGGTGAGTAAGGTGAGAGGGAGAGGCGGGGAGTGAGAGGTAAGTCGACAGAGTTAGCGTATTTTATATTTTAAAATTTATTTTATTTTGAAGAGCTTTGCATTGGTGATAATGGAAGAACCGGATTTGCTTAAAGTCATTGCATTTAAAATTGCAATTTTCAGGAACTCAATTGCAATGTAGAGCGAGGACTGACTGTACAATTATTTTGTGTACTGATTCCAAACCCCGCCCCCCCCCCATTTCAATCTGACTCAATCTAATTCACAAGTGATAAATATCTGACAATAAGAACATTCATCGCCAGTTGCTACAGAAATATTAGATGCAAAACCCACAAGTTATGAAATTAATCTAGATTTTTATGTACTCGGGTGTATTTATTTCCCTTATCCGAGAAGCGTACATGACACAAATTACTGCTCTTATTGAGTCCAACAAATTGGATCAAATTAAATGTAATACTGTTCCAATTACTCAGATTTGAAGTATAAACACCTTTGAGCTGAATATATTACCAGGAGTTAATTATCCTTTCCAGCTGTTATCCCCTCAGCTCTCTCTCATGCACCTTTTGAGACTAAGTCAATCAATAGCCCATTCTGTTGGGACACATCAACCATCTGACAGACATTCGAAGGTAACAGGAGCTGGAGACTTTGAGAAATGCCTTTGAGCCACAGATTCAAGTGCTTCGATCACTCAGTTTATTAAACATTATCAGAGTGATTTTATAGCTTTAGAAGAGCAGGCAGTGAGAGGAGCTCCAGGAAAGCGGAAGAAATGGGACGAGAGTGGTACGCTCCCTCGAGGGAATCATGGAATCCTAGAATGGATACAGACCACGAAGCCATTCGGTCCAGTGAGCCTGTGCTGGCTCTCTTCAAGAGCAACTCAGCGAGTACCACTTCTCCCGTCTTTTCCCCGCAACCCTGCATTTTATTTTCCCTTCAGGCTATGATTGAATCGGCCTCCGCTGCCCTGTCGGGCAGTGAATTCTAGATTGTATCCACTTACTGCGTAAAAAGGTCAACTTCTCAACGCCTTTGGTTCTTTTGCCAATCACTTTAAATCTATGTCTTGTGGTTTTAACCCTTCTGGCCATGTACACAGTTTTCCATCTACTCTGTCCTGACACCTGTATCAAATCTCCTCTCAACCTTTTCTTCTCCTAGGAGAACAATTCCACCTTTTTCAATCTATCTTCAAAACTGAAGTCTCTCATCTCTGGAACCGTCCTTGTATATCTTTGGAAAAAGAGAACATGCACCAGCATGGACATTGTCACAATCCTCTTAGGGACTGCTAAGGTTTAAAGAGAAATCCAAGCATTCAGCACTCAAGCAATAGAACTATGCCACAAGATTCCAATGTTGTAAACAGAAACAAACATCATTGCACATCAGAATCAAACAAAGCAAGCACTGTTAACTTAACACTATGGTTTATAATTATTTATGCTATGAATTCACTTCTACTTTTTACCTTCCCCCAAGAATTCCCTTAAGTGCTACAATAATCTTGAAGCTTCTACCCCTTCTTTTGGGACCAATCCAGGTGTGTGCCACAGCCCCATGGAATTCACTTCAACTCTCCTCAGTGTTCCAGCTATCCTCCCTTCCATTGTTTTTTTGACCACCTGGCCCTCCACCTTTTCTTCACAGACCTTATGACCATGGATGCCTCAGCTGATACCCAACTGCCGGCTGCTACCCAACTGCTTCCTCAAAGCTTCCAAGCTAACTTACTCAACACAGACAAGTGTAGACCTATTAGGCATATACACAATACAAGGCAGATGTAACAGAGCCTTTCTCCCCTTTAGTTGAATTAGACTGCTTTTGCTAGATGCCAACCAGGATTTGCAGTATATAATCATAGCCACTTCATCAAAAAAAATCTCATCATCTCTAACGTGAAGTTCTCTACATTGTCTTGCTTCTGTGCTCTTTCAGCATTGCCATGAATCATAATAATCCTTGTACAAAGGCTTTTAAACATTTACGATTGTTCCTAACGTGTTTATAACTCAGTACGTGGTCTGCACCATAACAGGTGACGAACTAAACTTCCAATTTCCATTCCAACCTTCAGGAATGAATGAAAAAAAGCAACAACAAAAGCTTGTATTTACATAGCACCTCTAGCGTAGTAAAACACCCCAAGGTACATTTCTGGGGTGTTATCACACAAACACTGACACCAGCTGAGTGACGGAATTGAGTTTTCAGAAGAATCCGCAATCGTGAGGGGGAAGTGAAGATGATTCAGGTGGCATTCCAAATATTAAGCCCTAAACAGCTGAAGGCATGGCTGCCTTTGGTGGGTTGAAGAAAACTGGGCATGGATAAGGCGTCATTATGTAATTTTAGCGTTTTACTCAGCATAAAGATTTATCAAGCAAATGGAAATATTCAGGTGTAACTCATTTGAAAAAAAAATGCCACATCTCTTGGGCAAGCAGTAAACAACAAAGGGTATGCCAAACGTATATGGTTATAGGCATGACCATGCATTGTATATCTTGGGTTTTCTAATTAAACACAAAATCAATACTAATGTTCAGAACAGGGGCCATCGAAGATGATAGGTTCTGCAGTAGCGGGGCTGAATTATCTGAGCTGTCCGACTATAGTGTGTATCGCTCGTACAGAACTGATAAATGGGTTCTACTCCAAACCCAATCGCAAACACCAAAAAGGAAAGACTGAAATGCAGAGACTGAAAGTAATTATAGATATCAAAGAGCTCTCCCACAAACCAACTATACATTATTGATGCTGACATTTAAAGTACGAGGATAGTGCTGGATGGCAGCCACAGAACTTCATCTGACTGCCATTGAAGTGTAAATCATGTTCTTCCAATCGTCTACAATCCGATACCCCCTCCTTGACCTGGGCAGCAATAGTCATAAACATGCTACATCTGCTCAACATTATTATATCAATGCGAATTTTTGGAATATAAGCAAGACAACGGAAAATAAACTGAAGACGAGAGATGTGGCTTTTGAGACAATTTTTTTAAAACTTAGAGTATCCAATTCATTTTTTCCAATTAAGGGGCAATTTAGCGTGGCCAATCCACCTATTCTGCACAACTTTTGGGCTGTAGGGGCGAAGCCCACGCCTTTTGAGACATAATGGGCGGGATTTTCCGATCCCCCGCCGGGTCGGAGAATCGCCGGGGGCTGGCATGAATCCTGCCCCCGCCGGTTGCCAGATTCTCCGGCACCAGATATTCAGCAGGGGTGGGAATCGCGCCGTGCCGGTTGGCAGGCCACCCCGGCGATTTTCCGGCCGCGATGGGCCGAAGTCCCGCTGCTGGAATGCCTGTCCCGCCGGCGAGAATCAAACCACCTCTCTTACCAGCGGGCCAAGGCGGCGCGGGCGGGCTCCGGGGTCCTGGGCGGGGCGCGGGGCGATCTGGCCCCGGGGGGTGCCCCCACGGTGGCCTGGCCCGCAATCGGGGCCCACCGATCCGCGGGCGGGCCTGTGCCGTGGGGGCACTCTATTCCTTCCGCCTTCGCCATGGTCTCCACTATGGCGGAGGCGGAAGAGACCCCCTCCACTGCGCATGTGCGGGGATGCCGTGAGCGGCCGCTAACGCTCCCGCGCATGCGCAGCCCGGCAAAGTAATTTCCGCGCCAGCTGGCGGGGCACCAAAGGCCTTTCCCGCCAGCTGGTGGGGCGGAAATCAGTCCGGCGCGGGCCTAGCCCCTCAAGGTGAGTGCTTGGCCCCTCAAGATGTGGAGAATCCGCACCTTTGGGGCGGCGCAATGCCGGACCGATTCATGCCGTTTTTGGCACCGGTCGGCGGACATCGCGCCGATTGCGGAGAATCACGCCCATGATGTGGATTATTTGGGCAGCCCGTCCAGATAGCCAGGAAGCAGGCACCCAAGAATAAGTTTTGAAGATTAAAAAAATAATTTGGCCCTGGCATGTGGGCAACGCTGGCTGGGCTGGGCTGAGCATTATTGCCCATTCCTGAGGAGCATTTAATAGTCACCACATTGCTGGTGGGTCTGGGGTCACATGTAGGCCAGACCAGGTAAGGACGACGGATTTCCTTCCCTAACGGATATCAGTGAACCAGATTGATTTTTACCACAATCAACAATGGTTTCATGACCATCGTTAGACTTTTAATTCCAGATTTTTGTTAAATTGAATTCAAATTCCACCATCTGCCATGGTGGGATTCAACCCCAGGTCTCCAGAACATTGCCCTGGATCTCTGGAGGATTACTAGTCAAGTGACAATAACACTATGCTACTGCCTCCCCTATGACGATCGGCACGAGATGACTATAATTCCTTGGGCGCATACTTTGGAGAGAGAAGCTAGAACATCTGGCAGTGACTGGTAGAATTGAGGGTAGCAGAGCGAGAGGGAGACAAAGGAGGAAACTGACAGCTTAAGGAACGGAACAGGTACAAGATTTGAGAACAACGCCAAGATGTTGGTTGCTGCCAAAGACTGCAGAAGTTGGAGAGCCACGATCGCCAACATTGTAAAACATGACACCTGTAAAAGCCAAAGTCATAGTAGTGATTGTCTTATGTTATCAGTGTATCTGAAATACAGCACCTTTGGATAGTCGCTTACATATAGAAGGTCTAATTCACTGAATAACAAATAACCAGAGACACCAGGATCGAATATGTCTCAAATCAGGTCCAACTCCCCAAAATGTAATAATCTGTTGACAAGACAACTAAGATTGGGGTCTTACTGACTGAAAACTATTTTATTCATTATTCTGGCTCCTATAACAGAAAAGGTGCTTTCAGCTTGAGAAATGAGGGAGCAATTTAATTATTCCCCCACCATTAAATTCAGGGGCGGGATTCTTCCAGACCGGGGCCAGGCCAGAGAATCCCCGCAACCGGGCCACGCCGCCCCGACGCCGGCACGCAACTCTCCGCAGGAAATGACGCCGGCGCGTTTGGCGTGGCGCCGGTTGTGGGCCGCTGTACGTGGCCGTGCCGCCGATTCTCGGCCCGGGATGGGCTGAGCGGCTGCTCTAAAAAGGCAGAGTCCCGCCGGCGCCGTCCACACCTGGTCGCAGCCGGCGGGAACTCGGCGCGCAGGATTGGGGGCCGGCCTGTCGGGGGGGGGTCTCCGACCCTGGGGGGGCCTCCTTAGGGGCCTGGCCCGCGATCGGGGCCCACCGATCTGCGGGCTGGCCTCTCGCTCCCCGGGCCTATTTTCTTCCGTGCCAGCCCCTGAACTCCCGCGCCATGTTGCGTCGGGGCCGGCGCGTTGAGGGAGGCCACCGCGCATGCGCGGTTTGATCCCACGGCGCACAGTTCGCGCCGGGACGGGAGGCTGGAGCGGCGTGAACCGCTCCAGCGCCGTGCTGGCCCCCTGTAGGGGCCAGAATTGGTACTCCCAGCGGCCTGTTCACGCCATCGTGAAACGCGACGCCGTTTCCGACGGCGTGGACACTCTGCCGCCGAATGGGAGAATCCCGCCCCCTATGTCCGAATATGCTTCATTGCAAAGCTCAAAAAACAAAGCAGCAGCTCGCAAGAAGACTGCTTCCCTCGATGCCCTCACCCCTCTCTATCTCGGTCATCTCCTCCAGCTCTATAACCCTCCAAGATCTCTGCTTTCCTCCAAATTTGTTGTTTATCCTCTTGTTTATCCCCAATTTTAGTCACCCGGCCATTAGCGATTGGTGCCTTCAGCCACCTAGACCTGAAATTCCGGAATTCTTAAGCCTCTCTGCCTCTCTACCCATCTTTCCTCCTTTATGGCAGTCCTTCAAAGTGACCTTTTCCTGACCTCATCTCCATAGGTGGTTTGGTGCCAAATTTGGCTTAATAATGATCCTGAGAAGCGCCTTGGAACATTTTACCCTATAAACGGCAGTATATAAATGCAAACCGCTGTGTGAACATTCATATTAATACAGCAGCCTTGGAGCAAGATTTTGAAGAAATAAAATACATGAACTAAGCATGTCTATACATCCTCCACCATACCCTCAGACTAATCAATAAAAGCTCTTTGTCTCTCTAGTGCGAGACGTTCATACCTAACTTTGAGCAGTCAGTCAAGAGAGATGGAACTGGTTATATTCCTCTTTTGGTAATATATCGCGTTACTCTTTGCTTCTTATCCAGAATGGGCTGATGGTGTGATTCTGAAGGAACCATGAGTCTTCAACTTAAAGCAAACTAATTTATTGAGTAACGATTGATTAATATTGAGTTTGCACACTCCACAGAAGTATAACTAGTAATCAAGTAATTTATATTAAAGTATTAACTAATTCAAACTACACGTGCTAAACTATGCTGTGATCTATCTATCTTACACTCTACTGTCTAGTCCTGGTTGGGTGAGAGAGACCAAGATCCTCTGGGTGTTCTTATTTATAGTGGGATCCAGTGGTGCCCTCTAGTGGTTGTGTTACACTGAGATGTAACTATTAACCCTTTAGTTATATACATATATACATATCATTACAGAACTGGTTACACATTCAAGCTTAGATTTGTCGGCCAAATTTGAATTGAGGGATAAATATAAACTAGGACACCAGGGAGAACTCCTCTGCTCTCCTTTACAATAGTGGGGTTGGGATCTTCTGCATCTACTGAAGAGAGCAGACAGGGCCGCAGTTTAAAGTCTCTTCAAAAGACAGGAAGCCAACAGTGCAGTACTCCCTCAGTACTGCACCGGTGGGTCAACCAACCTAGACTTTTCTGCTCAGGTCCAGGAGTGGCACTTGAATCTATGACCTGCTAACTCGAAGAGAGTGCGACCAGCTGAGCCATGGTTGACACTAGATTGAGCCATACCAGGGCGAGTTGGTGGATGGACAGTCACTGTGGTTGACGAGGTAACTTTTCGAGCGACTGTTAGTGACAGAATGGTTCGACATGCCCTCCATGGTCACTAAGGTGGCTCCCACTGGCACCACCAGAAAAATTAGCTCAGTCAGGAATAATGCAAGGAATAATGCAAGAGTGATTTGACTTTACAAAAGATAGACCATTTATACTCTTTGACTTATAGATCGGCTTGAATCCCCCAGGATAAGTAAACACACCCAGAGTAATGGGGGCCTGCACAGATTGATCTAATTCAGGGCTTTGGAAAATGCTCTGCAGTGCTGCTCTAAATGATCAGTACAGTGGATCAAACATGTTTCTTCCCTAATAAATCATCAATATTTTGCTAACACCGCCTATAGTTTTGGCCCTCATATAAAGCAAGCTTAGAAGCTTCATAGCAATGAGTTCATATTCAGCTCTGCAGCTATTAAAGTTAATACTTTTTACCATTAACTGATATGGTCCTCGGGAGACAGTCTCAGTTGCTAGCTCCCATTGATATGGATGGAAGATTATCTTTGAATCATTTCTGTGATATAAAATGTCAATTAATCAGAGCTCGAGGAAAGTCAAGGTATTGAACAATATTGCCTTATGTCAGAGGAGTCTGCAGAATCACAATTACTTCTAAAATTGATGCTTCTAATTCTCTCCATTCTTTGTTTAAATCGTAGCATTGTAAAGTGCAGCACATGAATTCTGTTTCACAATTTCTTCGCTTAAAATGGAAGGGTTTGTTGAGTAAGATGGTGTGGGGCGGAAATTCCATGTGAGATTTTCCGCTGCACAAGCGGGTCACGACACTTGATTAAACGCACAGTTGGCAGTACAGGTTTTCGCTCTTGCCCAGCGAGCAAGTCCAATGGGACGAGTGGAATGTCCAGCTAGTGGTGTTCATTAAAGGCCTGAATTGAGGTGCAATGTAAAACAAAACTTTGATTAAGAAAGACATGGACGTTTTTACATGAAACCCTAACTGACAAAGGTGTGAGGCGATGTGAAGGGAGGGTGCAGAGAAAGACCAAATCAGAGAAATGAAGGGTTCGGCAGGCCAAGGGGAGCCTACAAATTTGCTCCAATCAATTCTGCCTGTTGCTGTGTTCACAGAATCAGAGAATAAGGGTGACACAGGAGGCCTTTCAGCTGATCTGAACTGTATCAGCTCTGTTGAAGAGCAGCGAAGTTACAGAAGAAGATAAGAAATAGGAGCTGGAGTAGACCGTTTTGCTTGTTATAATAATAATAATCCTTATTGTCACAAATTTACATTAACATCCCCCCGTTGCCACATTTTGGCTCCTGTTCGGGTACACGGAGGGAGAATTCAGAATGTCCAATTCACCTAAAAGCACGTCTTTTGGGACTTGTGGTAGGAAACGGGAGCACCCGGAAGAAACCCAAGCAGACACGGGGAGAACGTGCAGATTCCAGGATGCGACCATCAATTCACACAAGACAGAGAGTTGAAGTGAACAGTGGCTTTAATCGACTAGAACAGTGCCTGCCTGCGACTGCTCTGCTAATGAGCCGCCTACAGGGCAGCTCTCTTTATACCTCCCCTCAAGGGGGCGGAACCAGGGGCGGAGTACAGTACAGTGTCCGTGTAGTACAGTACAATGGTCCATAGGTGGAGCCCACATGGGCGACAGCGTGGTACAATGTAATACAGTGCTGAATGGTTAGTACAATACGTTCACCACACTCCACAAAGACAGTGACCCAAATCGGGAATCGAACCTGCGACCCTGGAGCTGTTAAGCAACAATGCTAACCACTGTGCTTCCGTGCTGCCCAAGTTGAACCTTCTCCGCCATTCAATACAATCAGGTCCCAACTTACCCGCTCTTTCCCCATGTACCTGTGAAATGTTTTCCTCCTTCAAATATTTTTTTCCAATTCCCCTTTGAAGAGTTTCCACCATCAGTGCATCCCAAATGCTAACTCCTTGTTGCAGAAAACAAGTTTTGCCTCTCGTTGCCTCTAATCCTTGCACCAATCACCTTGAATCTGTCCCTTCCAGTTGACCCTTCACCTTCTGTGCAGTAATGAAAATAACTCCAGCTGCTCCAGGCTGTCCATGTAAGTGTAATCCTCATTTTTTAATATTTATTCTTTCATGGTATGTGGGCTGCAAGGCCTGTACTTGTTGCCCGTCCCTAATTGCCCTTGAACTGAGTGGCTTGCTCGGGCATTTCAGAGTCAACCACATTGCCCCGTGTCTGGAGTCACACGTAGGCCAGACCAGGTAAGGACGGCAGATTTCCTTGCCGAGAGGGTATTAGTGAACCAGATGGGTTTTACAACAATCGATGATTATTTCGTGGTCACCGTTACGCGGACTAGCTTTCAAGTCGAGAATTTCTATTAATTTAAATGCCACACGCTGCCATGGTAGTGGGATTTGAACTCTTGACCCCAGAGCATTAGCCTGGCCTAGTACAGTAGTTACCAGTACAGTGGCAGTGCCACTACGCCACCATCACCCCTGGGACTATTCTGGTAAATCATCTTTGAACCGTTTCCACTAACTCCACATCTTTCCAGAAATGTGGTGTCCAAATGTACGCCAGAGAAAATAACTGTAGGATGGTTTAGGAATGAGTTTGGAGGATATAGGGGTAAGTATGGGTATAGGCGATTGAACACTCCATAGGAAACAATGGTTTCTGTGTTACAGGGACCACCTGTGCAAAGCAGTGTGCCACCAGGAGGAAATATTTGCAAAACCTTCCCTCATGGAGTCGTGATCGCATTGAATGGCGGCGCAGACTCATGGACCGAGTGGCCTAACTCTGCTCCTATGTCTTATGGGGCGGGATTCTTCGACTGTGTCAGCCCGCCAACTGGAAATTCCCGCCCGAGGTCAAAGGACCTTGACATGGTTCGCGTCCCATCCGTGCCGATCTTGCGGCGGGCACGGCCAAAGAATCCAGCCCATAGTCTTATTGTCTCAATGGATCATTAATTTCTTTTCTCATTTGTTGCTATCTTACTTATTTTCATGTAAGTCTTCCCACAATGTTCCTGTTGGATCAGCTTTGCACACAGCCTTTGACTCAATTATTGCAGTAAAGCAGCTGTGTTTTTTCTCCTTTACACCATACCTTGTTTTTAGGATCTTTATGTGAGTGTAAGTGAGTTAATTTGCATTCCTGTCCCAGCTGGTACATTTTCTTTGTTATAAAACTTACACTAATTGAAATTGCTAAAAAAAAACAATCAGACTGGATTAAAAATGTCCTAGACATGCAGAATTGGCACTGATGGTTTATCAAACACACTGACTGCCCTGGTCCTGGGCACTCCCACATGGCAAAAGCCTTTCATTCCTCATGACAACGGTGTCAAACCACACACATGTTAAATACAGTTCCATTCAACAATTAGGCTGCACCTCCCTGTACCTCAGCCCGCCTCCCTCTTCTCCTTTAAGGCCCCCTTAAGACCCACCTTCTGTCTCTCAAGTGTCCATTTTTGCCTGATTACATTGGATCAGGATATTATTCCACACTAAAGCTGCCACACAAATGCATGTTGTTTTGTTAATCCCTCGTACCATGGCAACAAAGACAAGCAGTGATTATCGTGTGGCCATGTTGGAACACCAGGGCTGAGTCATGTGCTGATGGAAAGCACATGACAATCAGTACTGACAGCCAGTGAGTAGCACTGTTGCCTCCGAGTCAGATAGTTGAGTTCAATCCTCCTCTGGAACTTGGGTGCAAAGTTCCAGGCTGACACTTAGGGGGCGCTACACTAGTAGTGGTTCTATCTTATGGGTAAATCAAGGTCTCACTTGGGCAGTTGTAAAGATTTCTGGGTGCCATTTTGAAAGAAAAGCAAGAGAGTTCCTCTGGGGTCCTGGCCAATGTTTATCCCTCAAACAACAGCACGAAAACAGATTGGCCGGAATTCTCTGGCCATTAGGATTCTCTTTTCCCGCCAGCAGCACAACCCCTTCCTCAGGTTTCCTGGTGGCGTGGGGTAGCTTCGGTGGGAAATCCCATTGACAAGTGGCGGGGGTAGAGAATCCAGCCACCAGCGATCGGCACTCCGCAGGGGAACATATAGCTGAGAACTGGATATTCCTGCCCATTACCGCATCATTTGTGGGACCTAGGTTGTGAACAAATTAGTGGCTGTACTTTTACTGCACATCTCTTCAAAACGTACTTCATTGGGATGTAAAGGACTTTGGTATCCTGAGGTTGTCAAAGGTGTTAAAAAAATGCGAGATCTTTACCAATCAGTGATGTGTCCTGGCAGTGTAACTTACACTACTTACCTAAAAGAGATGGTATAAGCCACACTTACAATGGGATTTGATGGTTTGCCAGAAATGCACCACTGTAATTGCAGGGGAGGAGGGGGGAGTGTGGGCACTAGCTGAGTTTCATAGCTTTGATTACATCCCGGCAAATCACAACGTTCTGGTAAACCAACTTATCTGGGATAAAGTTGACCGGGGAAAGCATTTCAAACTGTGGCTCATTCACCATTTTCTCAGAAATCTAATTCCCAGCTAGAACACTTGATGCGCAATCAATTGCACAAAGACTAAAGTTGGGTCCAACTGTGGCTTTATTACAGTCAGATGCGTGGCCTCCTGCTGCAGCTGGCGAAATGGCAGGGCACTGGAGGTCATGCATATTTATACAGTTCTCCCTGGGCGGAGCCAGCCGGCAGGAGCTACCGGCGAACCTGTAGTGCAGGTCCTACCTTACATCTGCTATTACAGTGGATCACCACATTCACCCCCTGTTAAAAATGAGTCCGGCGGGGGTGACGTGAAACTATATACAATTAGTGCAATTATGAACAGTGGTAGGGAAAGAAAAGTCCATGTTGACGGTCCAGAGTCCATCAAAGGTTCAGCCGATCCGGTGCTTTGGTGCTTCGTTGGGAGCGGCGTAACGGTGGCGGCGAAGTCGGTGCTGGCGGTGGTGGAGGTGGCACCGATGGCGGTGGTGGCGCTGCTGATGCTGGCCAGTCATCGGGGAACTCCGGGAACGTGCAGAAGTCCTCTTCGTCCTCTTGTGCGGAAAAGGGGAGGGGGGGTGGTCTGGTGGGGTCAATATTGGCGGCGTGGTGGGAGGTGTGGGGGGAGGGGCGCATTGGTGGGGGGGGGGTGTTGGGGTGAAACCTGACGGTGCCAGGTCCCTGAGTGAGACAGTATCTTGGCGGCCGTCGGGGAACTCAACGTAGGCATATTGAAGGTTGGCGTGGAGCAGGTGAACCCTGTCCACCAAGGGGTCCGCCTTGTGGAGTCGGACGTGCCAACGGAGAAGGATTGGTCCTGGGGCAGTGAACCAAGTCGGGAGCGACACCCCGGATGTGGACTTCCTGGGGAAGGTGAAAACACGTTCATGGGGTGTATTATTAGTGGCGGTGCACAATAGTGACTGGATGGAGTGTAGAGCGTTAGGGAGGACCTCCTGCCAGCGAGAGGCTGGGAGGTTCCTGGGCCAGCTGGACAGCCCTCCAAACCGTCTCATTCTCCCGTTCTACTTGCCCGATTCCCCGGGGGTTGTAGCTGGTCGTCCTGCTGGAGGCTATACCCCTGCTGAGCAGGAACTGACGCAGCTCATCGCTCATGAATGAGGATCCCCTGTCACTGTGGATGTAGGCGGGGAAACCGAACAGGGCGAAGATGGTGCTGAGGGCCTTGATGACGGTGGCAGACGTCATATCGGGGCATGGGATGGCGAAGGGAAATCTGGAGTACTCATCGACCATACTGAGAATGTACGTGTTACGGTCGTTGGAGGGGAGAAGCCCTTTGAAATCCACGCTGAGGCGTTCAAAGGGGCGGGAGGCCTTCACCAGGCGCGCCTGGTCCGGCTGGTAGAAGTGCGACTTGCACTCCGCACAGACCTGGCAGTCCCTGGTGACTGTCCTTCCTTCCTCGACGGAGTAGGGCAGATTGCGAACTTTGACCAGATGGTACAATCGAGTGTCCCCTGGGTGACAAAGACTGTCGTGTAGGGCCCGGGGGGCCCTACAAGTGGAGTTGGTCCACGTGTGCGCTGGCACATGTACCTCGGGAGAGGGCGTCTGGGGGCTCGTTGAGTTTACCGGGGCGATACAAGATCTTGTAATTATAGGTGGAGAGCTCTATTCTCCACCGCAACATTTTATCATTTTTGATCTTGCCCCGCTGTGTATTATTAAACATGAAGGCTACCGACCGTTGGTCTGTAAGGAGAGTGAATCTCTTACCGGCCAGGTAATGCCTCCAATGTCGCACAGCTTCAACGATAGCTTGGGCCTCCTTTTCTTTTTTAAAAAAAAAATATTTATTAAAGTTTTTTAACACAATTTTTCTCCCTTACAAACAATACCACCCCCCCCCCCCCCTCGTAACAAAAAAAACACGAGAAATCGCGCAGAGCAAGATATATACATGGCAAAATGATATATTTACACAGCTTTGTACACTGGCCCTCACCCGTACGTGCCAGTTTCCCCAACCCTTCATGTTACCTCTTGCTCATCCACCCTCCCAGGCAGTCCCCCCTTTCCCCCCCTCCCTCCCAGGATGGCCCCTCCCCCCCTCCCCCCCCCCAAGGTTGCTGCTGCTGCTGACCGACCTTCCTCTAACGCTCCGCGAGATAGTCTAGGAACGGTTGCCACCGCCTGTAGAACCCCTGCGCAGACCCTCTCAAGGCGAACTTAATCCTCTCCAACTTTATGAACCCAGCCATATCATTTATCCAGGCCTCCAGGCTGGGGGGCTTCGCCTCCTTCCACATTAGCAAGATCCTTCGCCGGGCTACTAGGGACGCAAAGGCCAGAATGCCGGCCTCTTTCGCCTCTTGCACTCCCGGTTCGTCCACTCCTCCAAATATTGTTAGCCCCCAGCTTGGCTTGACCCGGACTTTCACCACCTGAGATATTGCTCCCGCCACTCCTCTCCAGAACCCCTCCAGTGCCGGGCATGACCAAAACATATGGACATGGTTCACCGGGCTCCCTGAGCACCTTCCACATCTGTCCTCTACCCTAAAGAACCTACTCAACCTCGCCCCCGTCAAGTGTGCTCTGTGGACCACCTTAAATTGTATCAGGCTGAGCCTGGCACACGAGGAGGAGGAATTAACCCTACCTAGGGCATCAGCCCACAGACCTTCCTCGATCTCCTCCCCCTCCTCCTCCTCCCATTTACCCTTCAACTCTTCTACCAGCGCTTCCCCCTCTTCTTTCAACTCCTGGTGTATTTCCGACACCTTGCCCTCCCCGACCCATACACCTGAGATCACCCTATCTTGAACTTCTTGTGCCGGGAGCAACGGGAATTCCCTCACCTGTCGCCTCACAAAAGCCCTCACCTGCATATATCTAAACGCATTTCCCGGGGGTAACTCGAACTTGTCCTCCAGTGCCCCTAGGCTCGCAAACGTCCCGTCGATGAACATGTCCCCCATTCTTCCAATCCCCGCCCGATGCCAGCTCTGTAACCCCCCGTCCATCTTCCCCGGGACAAACCGGTGGTTACCCCTGATCGGGGACCACACCGATGCTCCCATTGCACCCCGGTGCCGTCTCCACTGGCCCCAGATCCTTAGCGTTGCCGCCACCACCGGGCTCGTGGTATGCTTTGTTGGCGAGAGCGGCAGCGGTGCCGTCACCAACGCCCCCAGGCTCGTTCCTTTACAGGACGCCATCTCCATCCTCTTCCATGCCGCTCCCTCTCCCTCCATAACCCACTTGCGGATCATCGCCACATTTGCTGCCCAGTAGTAGCTCCTCAGGTTTGGCAGCACCAACCCCCCTCGGTCCCTACTGCGTTCCAGGAACCCTCTCCTTACTCTCGGGGTCTTATTCGCCCACACAAACCCCATAATACTCCTGCCTACTCTCTTAAAAAAGGCCTTAGTGATCACGATGGGAAGGCACTGAAACACAAACAGAAACCTCGGAATGACCACCATTTTGACCGACTGCACTCTACCCGCCAGCGAGAGCGGTAACATGTCCCATCTTTTGAAATCCTCCTCCATTTGCTCCACCAACCTCGTCAGATTCAGTTTATGTAGGGCCCCCCAACTCCTGGCTATCTGGATCCCCAGATACCGAAAGCTCCCCTCCGCCCTCCTCAGCGGTAGGTCCCCTATCCCTCTTTCTTGGTCCCCCGCCTGTAATACAAAAAGCTCACTCTTCCCTACATTGAGCTTATAGCCCGAAAACTCCCCAAACTCCCTTAGAGTCTGCATGACCTCCACCATCCCCTCCATTGGATCCACCACATACACCAACCAGTCATCCGCATATAGCGACACCCGATGCTCTTCTCCCCCTCGGACCACCCCCCTCCATTTATTAGACTCCCTCAATGACATGGCCAATGGTTCGATCGCCAATGCGAACAACAGGGGGGACAGAGGGCACCCCTGCCTCGTCCCTCGGTACAGTCGAAAGTACTCCGACCCTGGGCCTCCTTTTCAACGGATGAGTGTCGAATTTCAGAGGCATGAAGGGTGCGGGAAAAGAATGCCACGGGTCTGCCTGCCTGGTTTAGAGTGGCGGCAAGGGCGACGTCTGAAGCGACGCTTTCTACTTGGAAAGGCAGTGACTCGTCCACTGCGCGCATCCCGGCCTTGGCGATGTCTGCTCTGATGCGGGCGAAAGCGTGTTGTGCCTCGGCCGCGAGGGGAAATTGGGTGGACTGGATGAGTGGGCGGGCCTTGTCCGCATAGTTTGGGAGCCACTGAGCGTAGTAGGAAAAGAACCCCAGGCAGCGTTTGAGGGGCAGTGGGGGAGGGGAAGTTCCATGAGGGGGCGCATGCGGTCAGGGTCGGGCCCGAGAAGGCCGTTTTGGACTATATAGCTGAGAATGGCTAACCAGGTTGTGTTGAACACACACTTTTTGTTGTAGGTCAGGTTGAGAAGAGTGACAGTGCGGAGGAATTTATCGAGGTTGGCATCGTGGTCCTGCTGGTCATGGCCACAGATGGTGACATTATCTAAGTACGGAAAGGTGGCCCGCAAACCATACTGGTCAACAATTTGGTCCATCTCTCTTTGCAAGACCATTTGTGACACCGAAAGGGACCCTAAGGAAGTGGTAGAGGCGACCGTCTGCCTCGAAGGCAGTGTATGGCCGGTCCGACTTCCGGATGGGGAGCTGGTGGTAGGCGGATTTTAGGTCAATTGTTGAGAAGATCCGGTACTGCGCAATCTGATTGATCATTTCAGATATGCGTGGGAGGGGGTACGCGTCGAGCTGCGTGTACCGATTGATGGTCTGGCTGTAGTCCACGACCATCCTGTGTTTCTCCCCAGTTTTAACCACTACCACTTGGGCTCTCCAGGGACTGTTGGTGGCCTCGATAATACCCTCCTTAAGCAGCCGCTGGACTTCGGACCTGATGAAGGTCTTGTCCTGGGTGCTGTACCGTCTGCTCCTAGTGGCAACGGGTTTGCAATTAGCAGTTAGATTGGCAAAAAGGGAGGGGGAATTGACCTTGAGGGTCGCGAGGCCGCAAACGGCAAGGGGGGGTAAGGGCCCTCTGAATTTGAGAGTGAGGCTCTGGAGGTTGCACTGGAAGTTCAGGCCCAACAGGAGTGCAGCGCAGAGATTAGGAAGGACATAGAGGCGGAAGTTACTAAATTCTACACCCTGGACCGTGAGGGTGACTGTACAAAAGCCTCGGATCGGGACGGAGTGGGATCCGGAGGCTAGGGAGATCCTTTGTTTGGCAGGGTGGACCGTGAGGGAGCAGTGCCTTACCGTATCTGGGTGAACGAAGCTTTCGGTGCTCCCGGAGTCCAGCAAGCACGAGGTCGCGTGGCCATTGATTTTAACCGTCGTCGACGCGGTGGCCAGGTTGTGCGGGCAGGATTGGTCCAGCGTTATCGAAGCGAGCTGCGGGTAGCCATTGGATGCTTCGGGTGGCGAGCTTGTGCGGTTCCGATGTCGGGATGTCCGGGCACCCTGTGGGGAACAAGATGGCGGCGCCCATGGTGTGCACATTGCAGGGTCGGGACAAGGTGGCAGCGCCTATGGTGCGCACATTGCGGTGTCGGGACAAGATGGCGGCGCCCATTGGTCGCACATGGACCCGGGAGGAGAAGATGGTGGCTCCCATTGTGCATTTGGCAGGGGGGAGGGGGCGATAGCGGGCGCGATCGCAGCGACTGCGCGGGCCTGGCACATAGCCGCGAAGTGGCCCTTTTTACTGCAGGCTTTACAAACTGCAGTGCGGGCCGGGCAGTGTTGGCGGGGGTGCTTCTGCTGACTGCAGAAGTAGCAGCGGGGACCCCCGGGGTGCGCGGATCGGCGTGCGGCGCAGGCGTATTGCGAAGGCAGGGCCCCGGCTGAGGAGGTCTTCGGCGGGGTCAAGGAGGGGCAGGAAGGGGTAGAAGGGTGGGCACCGCGGCGGGAGAGGTACGATTGTACGTTACGGGATGCGACCGTCATGGAGAGCGCCAAGGTTTTTGTCTCCACCAGTTCGAGCGTGGCCCCTTCCAGTAATCGTTCTCGGATGCGGTCCGACGCAATCCCCGTCACGGAGGCATCGCACATGAGGAGATTTGCGTGTTTGGCGGCCGTGTCGGCCTGACAGTCACAGCCCCAGACGAGTGGAATTAGAGCCCGCCGAAGTCTTCGATGGACTCACCAGGTAGTTGCGAGCGGGTGGCAAGTACATGCCTGGCGACGAGCGTGGTCGCCTTCTGCGCGTGGTGTTCTTTGATGAGTTCCATTGCTTTTGTGTAAGTCGTGGCATCTTGGATCAACGGGAACACGCTGGAGCTCAGTCTGGAGTACAGGACATTGATCTTCTGAGCCTCCGTTGGCGCGGGGTCCGCAGCCTTGATGTAAGCCTCAAAACATGCTAGCCAGTGAGCAAAGTCTTTCCTCTTTCCTGGCGTCGGGCGAGTGTGGATCCAGCTGCAGGCAATCTGGCTTAATTCTAATATCCATTCTGTGGAAAATCTGACTGTAATAAATTGATGCCCAATCAATTGCACAAAGACTAAAGTTGGGTACAACTGTGGCTTTATTACAGTCAGATGCGTGGCCTCCTGCTGCAGCTGGCGAAATGGCAGGGCACTGGAGGTCACGCATATTTATACAGTTCTCCCTGGGCGGAGCCAGCCGGCAGGAGCTACCGGCGAACCTGTAGTGCAGGTCTTACCTTACATCCCCTAATACAGTGGTTCACCACAACACATGAGCACCAAAATCATAAATACCACAAAATGGAAACATCCCTCAAAAGTAATTTCTATTGTGTGAGCAGCGCTTTGTTATGTATGAATGGTACAGAATCTCACACCACTGAGAGCGCAGAGCCAATTTTCAGTGAAGGTTCAAGCCTCTTTGTTGCATTGTTGTCATTCCAAGGGCGAAAGGTGTCTGTGATTCATAAAGTGCAAGGCGAGTGAATTTTGTGGCTTGCTGTGTGATCAGTTTGCATTCAGTGCAAATTGAAAGTGCTTGCATTTCTTCCTCATTGGGGAATGGTTGGCAATATTAGGATAGGATTCGGTCTCTTCAGAACCAGGCTCAATGTGTAATTAGTGTGCGCCTGAACCAGGATTGCCAATTCTGGTTGGACCTGTTCCTCGAGGACCAATTACATATCGTCCCACACCCAAATATTACATCCACTGAGCAGAAACTGAATTGGATCAGCCACATAAATATTACAGTGAGAAGAGACAGTCAGACGTTGGGAATTGTGCAGCAAGTAACTCACCTCCTGACTCGCTGAAGCCCGTCCAGTGTCTGTAAGGCTCAAGTCAGGAGTGTAATGGCATATTCTCCAGTTCGCTGGATGCGTGCAGCTCCACCAACACACAAGACGCTCGACATCATCCAGGAAAAAGCAGCCCGCTTGATTGGCAACAATCAACCACTTTAAATATTCGCTCCGTCCACTTCCAATACACAGTGGCAGCAGTATATGCCATCTACCAGATGCACTGTAATATCTCATCAAGGCTCCTTCGACAGCACCTTCCAAACCCATGGCCTCTGTCACCTAGAAGGACAAAGGCAGCAGATGCATGGGAACATCACTACCTGCAAGTTCCCTTTCAAGCCACACACCATCCTGACTTAGAACTATGAGAGAAATTTAATTCCCTTCCCTCAGGCTGGTTTGGAAGCGGGGCTGCATTTAACCAGGTGGATGGGGACCCAGCGGGTCAGGGCCCCGGGTGGGGGGTGGTGGGGGGGAAAAGGACATGGGCATGTGGGAACCAAGACGGGTGATGACTCAGGCAGGTGAGGGCAATAGTGGGTGGAGTCTGGGGCGGGTGGGACCCAGGTGGGTAGGGACCCAGGTGGGTGGGAACTCAGGCGGGTGATGTCCCGGGCGATGGAGGACCCGGGCGGACGAGGTTCTGGGCAGACAAAGACTTGGATGGGTAAGGGCCAGGGCAGTTGCGTACCCAGGCGGTTGGGGACCCGGGTGGGTGGGACCCTGGCGGGCGATGACCTGGGCAGGAGGGGACATTAGTGGGTAGAGATTGGAGCGAGGTGGGATCCGGGCGGGTGGGAACCCAGGCGGGTGAGGTCTCGGGTGACTGAGAACCCGTGTAGGTGGGGACCCGGGTGGACGAGGATTCGGGCGGACGAGGACCTGACAGGACAAGGACCTAGCTGGGTAGGGACCCGGGCAGTCGTGTACCCGGGCGGGTGGAGGCCTATGTGGCTGGAGACCTGGGTGGGTGTGACCCTGCCATTGCCTCCCTGAACTTTTCCTGGTTAGGTTAGAGGCGAGAAGGCTTGTGGACAGCTTGTTCACCCTGCTGCCAAATGTGATCCTTAAATGGGCAATTAATGCCAACGTAAAGGCCTAATCCCACTGCTACTGGTATTTAACTAACGATGGGCAGACCAGTCACCAAGCTGAGAGACTGAAATGCAAACCCTGACATGTTGGATTGGTAATGGGTGAAGGGGAGAAGTTTGGAAATCCCTCATTCAAAGACACTCTGGGATTGAGGAACCTGATTTCAGAAAGTCTCGTGTGGGAGGAGAGACCCACTGAGATCCATCCACCTGCTCTTGTTGCTGACCCCCTTCCCCCCCACTCCCATGTCCCCTTGTGGTAGTATCAGGTATTGCGGTACCCGAGAGGCTGTAGACCATTGGGTAAGCCTAGCTGCTTGCCATTGGCTGTTTGGTATGTGGCTCCGCCCTGACAGGCGGGGTATAAGAACAGATGCCGTCCCAGCAGCCCTCATTCTGTACCAAAGCTGCTGGGGAACAGATCTAGTCTATTAAAGCCTTCAGTTATGATGTAACCTCGTCTTCGAGTCTAATTGATTGTGCATCACCCATACCCCGCGGCCCCCACTTTACCCTCACTCACCTGTGACCTGGGTCCCTCATTAATCCTAGGCCTCTCCCTGGCTGTATTACCGGCAGCAGCCAGACACCCCTTCCCCTCTCTCCCCCCGCGCCCCCCCCCCCCCCCCCCCGCCCTCCCCCCTCCCCAAACCTCACCCTACCCCAGCTCCTCCACAGATTGAAATGCAGCTTTCTGCGGGAGGGGAGGTATTTCTGCTACTGGTGGACATAATCCTGCGAAGGCCTGTCCCTGGTGGACTTAACCCCGGGAAGACCTGTCACTAGAGCACTTAATCCTGGTGGGTCTTATTCGAAGGAGGTGGTGCAAGACTCCCCATGCTCTCCAGCTACATCACTTGCTTTAGAACCATTCTATCACACCATTCCCTCACTGTTGCTGGATTGAAAACAAGGAGCTCCATTCCTAACAGCACTGTGGGCACACCTACGTCACAAGAACTGCAACGGTTCAAGAAGGCAACTCCCCTCCACCTTCTCCAGGGCAAGCAGAAATGGGCAATAAATGTTGGCCTTGCCAGCAACAACCACATCCCATGAATGAATAAGGAAAAAAACTAGAGCTATGCTCTGACATTAGGCACCGGTGATCATTGACGATGCTGTACAAAGAATAGGAGAGGAAAACAAACAAAGGATGATTAAATTAGGCAGCTTCTTTGTAATTCTTACAAGGGTTGTTGATGAGATTTTCTTGGAAATTCTGTTCAAGAACATCTTTAAAGGCCAGTTCCGATTAATTAGTTGCTGAGTTGCCCAACCAATGAATGCAGCTCTTCACGAGCAAAGGGAGGAAAATGAAAACATTTTACTGTTAGACCTGCCACAGATGCTGCCAGACCTGCTGCGATAGTCCAGTATTTTCTGCTGGCTTAAAAGACAGTTGCTTAACCAGTTGGCTCACAGCCACACCAGGGAAATAAACCAGGCAGGGAGTTTGTGCTAGCTTCCTATAAACACGGTAGAGGACAAGGCCACACACGCTACACAGGTCTGTTGTTCCTCAGCATAGCTGCCAAGGGTTTATCAAAGCACATGTTTGCCTGTGCGCCAGCCATGCTCGCCAGACAATAGTGCAGCCTAATTGACAGCCGACATACCTGCGGATTGAATAATTTATTCCTGTGCTGCAGACACTCTGCGTAAACAGGTGCTTTCACTTTCAATGCTTCAGCCTGACCTTCGGGGCTTTGCACCTGACTGTAGCATCAATTACAAATCTGCTTTAAATCATTCTTCTCAGGGCATTTAATCTGAATTTATTTCCTCCTCCTTCAGGCCCAGCTGTCACTTCTCGCTTGAGAAAACAGCACAGCACAGTGGCCAGCACGGCTGCCTCACAGCCACAGGGACCAAGATAAAAGCAAATTACTGCGGATGCTGGAATCTGAAACAAAAACAGAAAATACTGGACTATCGCAGCAGGTCTGGGAGCCTCTGTGGCAGGTCTGACAGCGCCAGGGACCCGGGTTCAATTCCAACCTTGGGTGACTGTCTGTGAGGAGTTTGCACTTGCTCCCCGTGTGTGCATGGGTTTCCTCTGGGTGCTCCGGTTTCCTCCCACAGTCCAAAGATATGCAGGTTAGGTGGATTGGCCACGCTAAATTGCCCCTTAGTGTCCAAATATGTGCAGGTTGGTTGGGGTTACGGGGATAAGGTGGGGGAGTGGGCCCAAGTAAGGTGCTCATTCAGAGGGTCGCTGCAGATTTGATGGGCTGAATGGCCACCGTCTGCACTGCAGGGGTTCTATGGATCTATTCTAACTCTTCCATTTCTTTTTTTTAAATTAATTTAGAGTACACAATTCATTTTTTCCAATTAAGGGGCAATTTTGTGTGGCCAATCCACCTACCATGCACATCTTTGGGATGTGGGGGCGAGACCCACGCAGACACGGGGACAATCTGCAAATTCCACACGGACAAGTGACCCAGAGCCGGGATTCTAACCCGGGTCCTCAGCGCCGTAGGCAGCAATGCTAACCACTGCGCCACCGTGCTGCCCTAACTAAATAATAAAAATTGTGTTCAAGACTCCTGTTGGCAGTGACTGCAAGATTTGAAAGTATTGACATTGTGAAATTGTTACAGATGCCTGGTCAGCTCTCAGCAGTGGCTAAGAGACTGGACCAGAGTCATAACGTTTTCAAGTTTTAAGGCGGTGCGGAAAGTTCAATTCATTCCATGAGTGAAATAGGGCTTGGTTATTTTATAAACAAACTTTATTAAAACAAAAGAAAAGCAATATTTAAACTTTTAACTTTCAACCCAAACAATAACAGATTACAGGTAGTTTATTAACCTGAACACACCAATTCCCATTAGACACTACTTTAACAGAACACGCACCTCTCATGCCACTTACACAGGCAGACAAAGGCAATACTTGCATTTACGAAGTTATTTTTTTTCTGTTAGGGACATGCATTAGAATCCTTTTCTAAAACCTGCCTCGGCACCAACTTTCATGATCTCTCTCGGTCAATTTCCAAAGCCTTCTGCTCTGCCTGTTCAAAACTGAATTCTCTCTCGCTCTCTCTCTCTCTCTCTAAGCTCTGCCCAGTTCCTCAAACAAAGGTTCTCATAGAATCATAGAAGTTCTCTAGGGTTTCCAGATGTAAACCTATTATCGTTATTTCGGCTGTTGGATTTCTCACTCACATTTACACAAAACAACAGAGCCATGCTATTGATATGGAACTAACCTCCCACTGACTGATAAAGAGGACTCTGTAATGGGCTAATAGCTGGTCAGACAGGAGTGTCCTGAAGGACAATGGATCTGAGGGCATCCTGTATATTCTCATGAACAGGTTTAAGTCTGACAGGGACAATGTAACTTGGCCAGGTGTGGGCATATCCCTTTGACTCTGTGCTAGCAGTATTTTCCCTCAGTCGATTTACCCCTAAATTGCCTGCTACATCTTGGATCGCATTCCTGGACCTAATTTCCTAATATCTCCCTCACGTAGCAATATGTCACCTGGAGCATCAATGTAAGGAGAATGAAGTTGCTAACTTTGGTTTGATTTATTGCAGGAGATTTCGTGACATGGTTTTCTACCTAAAAGCAATGCCCAATGAAACAGCCTTTATTTCATCGCTAATGTTTTTGTAATCAATAATGTGCGGAGGTCAATCTTTAATTCCTGGAGGCTCCAGGGTAATCCTGGTGTTGGGATTGGCAAGCCTAAGAATGAACACATCAAAATATTTTGTACTCCGTTTTGTTCAGCTGTGGCTGGAACTAATGAAGCCCAATAATGCATCTAATCTCTAGATTTCTTCTACTTAAAAGATGGCTGAATCTTGAACATTGAAATGCAGTAAACATCTCTTGACTCTCACTTAAAGATTTGCGGTTTTCTGTAATCTACTGCTCCTTGCCAAGTAGACTCTGATTTGATTTTGTCCTGCTTCAGAGCACTTGCACTCGAAGTGGTTTGTTCCTTTCTTCAATAGTTTTTTGCTAGAGTTGAGCTCTTAGTAAAATCTTCCACTGCAGAACTTAGAGACCAAGAATCATAGAATTTGCAGTGCAGAAGAATTCTAATCGTTGACTTGTGGGAGTTGTTTGATACCAGATACATACAAGGTTATTTTAAGAGCTTCTTGCCACTTATAGGTTTAGGCACTGGCAAAAGCTTTTCATTCCATGATTCCTATTCCAAAAGATGGAACTACTGATGGTATTCCCTCGGTGCAACCTTGTGATCAGGGGTGAGAGTTCTACCATGGAACCACAAAGGGTTACTGCTTCATGGTTAGCTTTTTGTCTCATTGATTGCACTAATTAGTTGTAAAATCAGTTTGTACAATGTAACTCCTGGGCGTTGAAGTGCCATTTACCTGATAACCACCTCACCTGCAGCAGTTGAGGCAGAACCTGCCTCTTACACTGGGCCGGTTTAACACAGTGGGCTAAATCGCTGGCTTGTAATACAGAACAATGCCAGCAGCACGGTTCAATTCCCGTACCAGCCTCCCTGAACAGGCGCCGGAATGTGGTGACTAGGGGCTTTTCACAGTAACTTCATTGAAGCCTACTTGTGACAATAAGCGATTATTATTATTATTATTATTATTATTATTACCCATTGGCAAAAAATGCATCATATGGAACTATCCCATTGCCAATGGATCACAACAACTTGAATTGAAATTTGACAAGTAACTTCAGAACTCGAGCCCAATTGCATCCTTCCTCCCTGTCCTATCCAATTCTTCCATTCAGCCCTAATAAAATTAAATTTAAGACACGTTCCATTGGGCGGAATCCTGTGGAGCTGACGGGGAGCCTCAGCCTCTGGCTGGGAGCCGCGAAAGCCCTGCGTCACCTCTTCGCGAGAAGGTCGCTATATCTTGTGCTACGCAGGTGCTTCACAAGTCAGCGGTGGGCCTTCCCCCAGGATCAAGGGCCATGGAGATGGCAGTCCCCGCCCACCTTTAGCTTCTGGCCATTCAGAGGCCGGCATCTCTCTATACTCAGCAGTGCCACTGGAACGAGTGGCTGCTGCCGGTACTACATGAATTACCCGCAAGGGCCTGTATTGGCGGCAGGCGGGAAAGGCCATCCACGTGGAGACAGTAAACTGTTGGGGTCCCTACTTGCCACTTTTCAGCCTGAATAAATGCCCCCCACCATCAAATTTACTATGGGGAAGGGCACAAGATTTCGCCCGTTATATCAGAAGTCCTTTGAATAATAACTACGGCATTGTGATTGCCAAAAAATATTTTATTATAAATGAACTTGAAAGGAGCATGATTCTTTTTAACAAATAAATACAAGCTGTGAATATATGGCTCACTGTCTGTTTTATTTTCTCATACTGTATCCATGACAACAGTCTATCTTGCTGATCAGTCATGATCTCATTGAATAGTGGAGGAGACTCGATGGGGCTGAATGGTCTACTTCTGCCCCCTGCGTCCTATGGTCTTATTGGAAGATGCATTTGGTGCACTTAAAACTTGCTGTTCACTCTCGAGCAATGTATACCATTGTGGGATAGTAGTTTACGGGTAGAATATCAGAATTCCTGCCATCTTGCCTGTTCAAAAGGGACATCGGATGATCACTGGTCCACTCTAAGCGATTTCCCAAAAGCATCTCTCCCTCTAACTCTGTTGTAGAATCAGGAGCAGACCATTCAGCCCATTGTGTCTGTGCTTGTCCAACAAGGAGCCACAAGCCGAATCCCACTTTCCAGCTCTCGGCCTTGGGTAGGTTTGCGGCACTTCCAGTGCATGTCCAAGTGCTTTTTAAATGTTGCGATGGTTTCGGCTTTCAGGTGCTGTATTCCAGATTCCCACAATGCTCTGGGTGAGACGATTTCTCCTTGAATTCTCTCTAAATCTGCCGCTTCCCCTCCGAAATCATTGCTGCTTGAAACAAACATAAACGTGATTATTTTGGGCCGTACCAGGGATTGGAGCAGGAGAGGTACAGCTGGGGTTTGAGGTCAAGTAGCACACGTCAGAGTTATTCAGAGCTTTAATTAAACTCGAGAGCTGCAGTTGCCCTGCACTAGACACTGTCAGATAGATTAATGGCCTCCTTTCCAGCAGATAGCTGCAGTTTTTCTTTTAATTCTTTCACGGATGGAGGAGTAGCTGGCAAGGCCAGCATTGATTGCCATCCTTAATTGCTCTCGTTGCCCTGTCACATTAAACAAATGTGTCCAGGAACTGTCCCCGAAGGAGGTTGAGGGGAGACCTGATAGAGGTATATAAAATTATGAGGGGCATAGACAGAGTGGATAGTCAGAGGCTTTTCCCCAGGGTAGAGGGGTCAATTACTAGGGGGCATAGGTTTAAGGTGAGAGGGGCAAGGTTTAGAGTAGATGTACGAGGCAAGTTTTTTACGCAGAGGGTAGTGGGTGCCTGGAACTCGCTACCGGAGGAGGTGGTGGAAGCAGGGACGATAGTGACATTTAAGGGGCATCTTGACAAATACATGAATCGGATGGGAATAGAGGGATACGGACCCAGGAAGTGTAGAAGATTGTAGTTTAGTCGGGCAGTATGGTCGGCGCGGGCTTGGAGGGCCGAAGGGCCTGTTCCTGTGCTGTACATTTCTTTGTTCTTTGTTGTTTGAAGCTCCATTGAAATCCGGATGCTGATGGACTTGGATGGACTCTCGTGCTGACGTATGGCTGCTTTTGATGACACCTGGACACATGTGAACCAGGGGAGTGTATTTGTTCCTCAAAACCACACGATGAGCATTCTCACTCGCCTTCTGCGAAACCCCTGGTCTCAAGCTCTGTCTCTGCACAAATTTATTCCAATCTATGCTTGAGAATGGCTGAAGGGCTTTTGGTATCCAGAATCATACAGTGCAGAAGGAGGCCATTCAGCCCAACACACCTATGTTGGCTCTTTGAAATTGTTCTCCAGTTAACCCAGTGCCTTCCTTGTAGCACTGCTCATTGCTCCTTTTCAATCACTCTGTGCATGTGACATTCAAGCATAAGCTGATAGATCACATGATATCTGATCACATGAATTCTACAAATGTTATTCTATTTGTCTGTGTGGGTTTGGGCGGTGGTTCCGGACTTTGCTCCGGATGCTATGAGAAGTTCCATCGAGGGAGGGAAGGATGAGCAAAATCGGAGTCAGGGAATAGGGAAAATTGAGGGAGGGAAGAGGGGAAATTGAGGGCAGGGAAGTGGGAAATCGGGGTAGGAGCAGGAGATATTGAGGGAGCAAAAATTGAGGGTGGGAAAGAGGGGATTTTTAAAATAATATCTTTATTGTCACAAATAGACTTACAATACCACTGCAATGAAGTTACTGTGAAAAACCCCTAGTCGCCACATTCCAGTGCCTGTTACAGGGTACCCAGAGGGAGAATTCAGAATGTCCATTTCGCCTAACAGCACTTCTTTCGGGACTTGTGGGAGGAAACCGGAGCACCGGGAGGAAACCCACACAGACACAGGGAGAATGTGCAGACTCCGCACAGACAGCGACCCAAGCGGGAATCGAACCTGGGACCCTGGAGCTGTGCAGCAACAGTGCTAACCACTGTGCTACCGTGCCGCCCCCATATTGAGGGAAGGGGAGAGGGGATATTGAAGAAGGGGAAATTGAGGGAGGCTTAGAGGGGAAATCCAGGGAGGGGAGAAGAGGAAATTGAGGAGGAGAAGAGCAGAAATGCGGAGGGGATGAGTGGAAACCCCAGGAGGGGAAGAGTGGAAATCGAGGGAGAAAAGGGGTAAATTGAGGAAGGGATAGAAAGGAAATTGAGGGAGGGGAAATTGAGGGAGAGGGAAGAAAAATTAAGGGAGGGGAAATCGAGGAAGGGAAAGAAGGGGAAATTGAGGGAGGGGAAGAGTGGAAATTGAGGAGGAAGAAGAAAATCGAGGGAGGGGAGGAAGGAAAATTGAGGGGTAAATCGTGGAAAGGAAAGAGGGATGGTAAATCGAGGGCGGCAAGAGGGAAAATGAGGAAGGGGAAGATAAGGGATGGTAAATTAAGGCAGGGGAGAGAAAATCAAGGGAGGGGAAAAAAAGTGTTTGGTAACTGGGGGACATGGAAGAGGGGATGCAAGTAACCTTCCAATATCAGACCTGACCCTATTTCAAATATTCCCTTTTCAGAGCTTTGGGACATCACATATAGACAGATTTTGTGTGTTGGGACACAGTCAGGGTATCACAGCAGGGGGTGGCCGAGTTGGTTATTTCGTTATATACCATACCAAGCAGTGTTCACAAAAAGCAGAATATCCAGTCTGGTGGGCGTGCACCTGATCCGATTCAGGAACAGAGCCTGATATTTAAGAGATTAATTTTATT
The DNA here is from genome assembly GCF_047496885.1 of Scyliorhinus torazame. Lineage (NCBI taxonomy): Eukaryota > Metazoa > Chordata > Chondrichthyes > Carcharhiniformes > Scyliorhinidae > Scyliorhinus > Scyliorhinus torazame. The sequence continues at coordinate 167,341,058 of NC_092723.1, forward strand.
TGGGGGGGGGGGGTAAATTATTCGCGCACACCCCAGTTCAAAAAGTTCATTGGCACTGCACCGACCAGGAATCTGGCCGCCCAAGGTGATAGTAACTGGGAGCGGCCTTAATTACTTGAGAATGGGACTTGTGCCCATGCTCCCCATCAGGGAGGGATTCCCATTTGAGAAAGTTGCCAGCCAGTCTGATTCCCCAGCAGTTGCTGCAAGAGCAGGTTAAAGGCTGGGAATTCTGTGGAGAGTAACTCATCATCTGACTCTCCAAAGCCTGTCCACCATCTACAAGGGTCAAGTCAGGAGTGTGATAGAATACTCTCCATTTGCCTGGATGAGTGCAGCTCCAACAACACTCAAGAAGCTCGACACCATCCAGGACAAAGCAGCCCCGCTTGATTGACCCCCAGTCCACAAACATTCATTCCTTCCATCAACACAACGTATCATCTGTAAGATGTACTGCAGCCGCTCAACAAGGCTCCTTTAACAGCACCTCCCAAACCCATTACCTCTACCATCTAGAAGGACACAAGCAGCAGGTCAATGGGAACACCACCACCTGGAAGTTCCCCTCCAAGTCACTCACCAACTTGACTTGAAACTATATCGCCGCTCCTTCACTGTCACTGGATCAAAATCCTCAAACTCGCTACCAGTACTGTGGGTGTACCTACACCACATGGACTGCAGAGATTCAAGATGGTGGCCCACAAGCACCTTCTGAAGGGCAAATAGGGACGGGCTACAAATGCTGGCCACATCCTGCAAACAAATAAAGAACGGGAAAATAAACGGGATATGGCACTCGACTCATCGATCGACAGTTCCAACGCGCCACAGCGAAAAACCGGACCGACCTCCTCAGAAGACAAACATGGGACACAACCGACAGAATACCCTTCGTCGTCCAGTACTTCCCCGGAGCGGAGAAACTACGTCATCTTCTTCACAGCCTTCAACACGTCATTGATGACGATGAACATCTTACCAAGGTCATCCCCACACCCCCACTACTTGCCTTCAAACAATCGCGCAACCTCAAACGAACCATTGTTTGCAGCAAACTACCCAGTCTTCAGAACAGTGACCACGACACCACACAACCCTGTCATGGCAATCTCTGCAAGACGTGCCAGATCATCGACATGGATACCACTATTACACGTGAGAACACCACCCACCAGGTACGCGGTACATACTCGTGCGACTCGGCCAACGTTGTCTACCTCATACGCTGCAGGAAAGGATGTCCCGAAGCGTGGTACATTGGCGAGACCATGCAGACGCTGCGACAACGAATGAACGGACATCGTGCAACAATCACCAGGCAGGAATGTTCCCTTCCAGTCGGGGAACACTTCAGCAGTCAAGGGCATTCAGCCTCTGATCTCCGGGTAAGCGTTCTCCAAGGCGGCCTTCAGGACCCGCGACAACGCAGAATCGCCGAGCAGAAACTTATAGCCAAGTTCCGCACACATGAGTGCGGCCTCAACCGGGACCTGGGATTCATGTCGCATTACATTCATCCCCCACCATCTGGCCTGCGAAATCCTACCAACTGTCCTGGCTTGGTACAATTCACACCTCTTTAACCTGGGGTTACCCCATCTCTGGATCTGTAAAGATTTAATCACCTGCTAATGCTCGCATTCCAAGCATTGTTTGGCATCTTTGAATTTGTCTATATATGTGTTTCTGGAACAGACCTCTTCATTCACCTGAGGAAGGAGCAGCGCTCCGAAAGCTAGTGACATCGAAACAAACCTATTGGACTTTAACCTGGTGTTGTAAGACTTCGTACAAATAAAGAAGACAGTAGTAGCCTCTGATGGGATTACAGGCAGTCCTCAGAGAAGGAAAGAATTGTCTTTTGGACTTGAATATAAGTCCATGCATTGTGGCGGGAAAATGAATGGAGACCCCAGTGAGGGGAGTGGGGGCGGGGGGGGGGGGGGGGGGGGGGGGGTGGCTCGGACTTTAGGCACCGGTGGGAGGCAGAAGGTTACTATCTTGACGGGGTTGCCCCTGATGGGCACAGGGGACCTCCACAGGAGGTAATCCTGCTTCGTCCTGACAGCAGCCCCCCAGTGTCAAAGCTGTCGCGCTGTTTGCCATTCCCCTGTCTTCCCCAGCCAGATGTAAAATTATGGCAGAGGCAGAATGAGGCCATTATGTGGCGGCTAATTGTCCATATATTTCGCCCCAAATTCTCAGTAATCAAACTAAATCACAGTTGGTAGATTGTTCCCGCACTTGTCTCTAATAATGGCGATTCGCAGTACAAGTCCCATAAGCACGATGACCTTGAATTGACCCTGTGAGTCAGACCGATATGCCCCGATTGATGAGACAGACCAGAATAAGTAGGATTTAGTCAAGCAAATATGCAGAAAAAGGCTCTGGCATCAATTTCTCGAGTGGTGCTTCACTATAAAAACAATTATTTTCTCCGTGACTCACTTGATAACCAGGAAGTTAAACCACCAAAGGATAACTTTAACACAATGATAGTGTTTCTATGGGCCTTCCCCTGAAGGATTCATTTGAAGTGTCTATTAATCATATCTATTTATGAACTCCCCAGTCTTCTTTGGCAAAATTCAGTGAGGGATGAGACAATAAATTGTGGGTTAAAGTGCAGAACGATGCAGTTTAGTCTGGTCAAGGTTAAGAGATAAGCAACAGCTCAGACGTCTCTTGTGGAATATCAAGTTCTTGCCCACCGAAGAGGCCTGTCCAACAAGACCGAGAACAGAGACCAAAAATACAGAGAGAAACCACCCGGGAACCTTGGTGACAACTAACTTCAAGAAAGAAAAGAAAGGAAAGATCAAGTGGCAGAAGCAAATTCAACATGATAGACAGCACCTGGTAACCTGGGTAAACACGATTAAATCTGGCAGCGTTGTTAAAATTCCCAATGTAGACTACTCACTCTCACATTCCTTGCACTTCAGGACTTTTCATCACAGAAGGCGTCCAACTGGCCTATCAGGACCATGATGGCGCTCTGCACAGCAATCCAATCTGTCCTTTATTCCCTGCTCTGTGCCAGTAGCCTTGCTAATTTATTTCCCTCGGCCCATCTGATTTATTTTTGGAATCAATAATCATCAGTGTATATTTGTTATCAAAGTTCCAATCTTTATATTATATAGATTCTAACTACACGGTACAGTGTTCTTCCAGATTGAGACTCTACATTCGTTTCTACATTTACGTAAGATGATATTATTTAGAGAAGAGAATTCTTTTGAAGGGAATTGATAAAGTGAGCTTCTAAGAGAGAACCTTGGGCGCTATCCCCCGCCCCCCCCCCGCCCCACGCCGGGTGGGAGAATCGCCGGGGCGCTGTGCGAATCACGCAACGCCACCCGGACCCCCGCACGCGATTCTTCCCCCCCCCCCCCCCGGAAACCAGCGGCGCGCGATTCGCACCGGGCCGCTCGGAGAACCGGCGAGCGGCGATTCTCCGGCCCGGATGGCCGAGCAGCCACTACGACACGACAGGTTCCCGCCAGCGCCGTCCACCCCTGGTCGCTGCCGGCGGGAACTCTGCGAGAACGCTGGGGGGGGGGCGGCCTGTTTGGGTGGGGGGGGGGCTCCTTCACCGGGGTGGCCTCCGATGGGGTCTGGCCCACGATCGGAGCTCACCTATCGGTGGGCTGGCCTCCCCAACCCCCCCACCCCCGGCCTACCTCCTTCTGCGCGTGTCCCCAGAACACCGGCTCCATGTTGGCGAGGGGCCGGCGTGCGTAAGACGTTCCACGTACATGCGCAGGATTGGGCTGCCCCAACTGGGCCCCGCGTAAGGATGCTGGAGTGGCATGAATCGCTCCAGCGCTGTGCTGACCCCCTGTGGGGGCCAGAATAGGTCGTGTCCGGGTCCTGTTTGCGCCGTCGTGAAACTTGGCCCATAACACTGGAGCTAACATCCACTTTAAAAATATTCAATGGCCCCACCTCCACCACCTTCTAAAGCAGAGCGTTCTGATGCCGCACAAACCTCAATGGGAGAAAAATATTTCTCCTCATTTTACCCTAATTTTAAAATTAGGTGCCTCACCCTCAAGAGGAAACATCCTTTCCACGTCCACCTTGTCAAGACCATTCAGGATGTTATTTACTTCAATCAAAGAGATCTTCACACAAAGGGTCACAGAAGCAATAGGTGCAAGCTCAACTACTAATTTTAACTCTGGGACTGATCGAGATTTTTTTTTTTTTAACTAGCCAAGAGTTTAAGGGATATGGAGCCGAGACACACAAATGGGGTTCGGAGGGGCCATAATTTCATTGAAAGATAGAAATGGTTCGAGGGTTTGGATGGCCTGCGACATGACTTCAAAATCCAAAGGAGTTTGCTTCAGCTTTTAAGCCTACAGACCAGTTAACTCATAGTAAAAGCTCCTCCAGTATTTTGATGCCAAAAGCAGACCTCTGCAGAGTAAAATAGTGACACAATAGAGAGAAATGAAGGAAGACGTACATTTTTATAGCCCTTTTCTACAAACTCTGGACATTGAGGTAAAATATTCTTTTGAAGTGTGTTCACTGTTGGAATGTCGGAAGCCTGGCAGCAGATTTGTACACAGCAACTTACCACAAACGGCAATAAATGGCAATCTGTTTATGTGATTGAGCGATAAATATTGGCCAGGACCCCAGGGATAACACCCCTGTTCTTCTTTAAAATAGTGCCACGGGATCCTTTACATCCACCCAAGTAAGCAGATGGGGCCACAGCTTAATATCTCAGCTGAAATATGGCACCTCTAACAGTGCCGCACTCCCTCAGCATTGCACTGATGCACCAGCATTGATTTTTGTGCTCGAGCCTTTCTTGTGACTCAGAGGCAACAATGCTACCAACTGAGCCATGACTCAGTAGAAACTTGATTGTTTATTAAGTGCTTCCCTGAGGATGCAATGAGGCAGTGTAACTGTGCCAGTTAAGGGCAATTGAGGTTGGCAAGAGTGGGTTGTCTTATTTGGGCATAACGCTGACCAAATCCTCCATCAAAAGTGTAGATTCTTCATGTGACTTATTTTTGAGGAATGAAGTTTCCTAATGAAGCCATGTGAAGGACCCGGCATAATGCGAAGCAAGCAGGTTGGCCTTTTTTTGTGAACGCAAATGTTGTTTGTAGTTTTTCGATATGCCTGATGGCATGTAGCTCTGTCTGAGATTGCAAAGGAATTGGGGGCTCTTCTGCCGCATAGCACCCAGCGCAAATCTCGCTATGTCAGGAGAATTGCGGGAGAGCCCTGAAGCGGGATTTGCATCAGATGCAGATCAGTTTCCTGTTCTCATGGTTTGCTCCAGCTGGCGTAATCTTGCCTAGAAATCCCATGAGCAAGTTGACTGCAGTGAGCTCCCGGTATTCATCCATCCCCCCAGTGGGAAGTCACCCAGGCATAAATTATTACTGGTCCCTAAAAGCGAGGACGGGGCACCAGGGATATCAAAGAGGAGCAAAGGCCTGAGTACCCTCTCTCTACAATTACCTCCAGCTGCTGAGGGGGTGGGGGGTGGGGGGGGGGGGGGGGGGGGTCCTTAGAGGAGGTGGGTTCAGGGTGGCATTGAGCTGGGCTGGAGAGGCTCAGGGTTTTTTTTTCCTGGAATGGGGGCCGTGTGGCAAGTCTTCCCTCTGTAGCCTTGAAAACCATTAAACTCTCTCCCAGCATGTCAATATCAATTCTCTGTAGCCTTCAAATCTTTGATGTCTTTCCTAGCATGTCAAGTTCAAAGATCTATCATATCAAGGTAAAAGTCTTCTGAGATTGCAAAGGAATTGGGGGCGATTCTTCTGCTGCATAGCACCCAGCGCAAATCTTGCTATGTTGGGAGAATTGCGGGAGAGCCCTGAAGCGGGATTTGCATCGGATGCAGATCAGTTTCCTGTTCTCATGGTTTGCTCCAGCTGGTGATGTTTTGTAAACCTTGGAAATAAATGCCTTATTCGCATTTAATTTCATTCTCCTTTAACATTTTCAAGCCTGTGGACTTGCTGAGAAGCTTTGAACTGCATTGTTAACATTCAATTTCATAACCCATTATCTTTTACTTGTTTTTAATATTTTTTCTATTTTTTTTCCAATGAAAGGGCAATTTAGAATGGCCAATCCACCTACCCTGTACATCTTTGGGTTGTGGGGGTGAGACCCATGCAGGCATGAGAAGAATCTGCAAACTCCACATGGACATACCTTTTACAAGCCTCTTGATTGACATGTCCAGGCTATTTCAAAGGAGGGATTAGAAACGTAGAATCTCGACAGTGCAGAAGAAGGTAATTCGGCCCATCAAGTCTGCACCGTCCGTTCGAAAGACTAGCCTACCTAGGCCCAATCCCCTGCCCTATTCCTGCAACCTTACCCTAAGGCGCAACTGAGCATGGCTAATCCACCTAACCTCCACATCTTTGGACTGTGGGAGGAAACGGGAGCACCCATAGGAAACTCACGCAGACACGGGGAGAACGTGCAAACTCCACACAGTCACCCGAGATCGGAATCAAACCTGGGTCCCTGGCGCTGTGAGGCAACGGTTCTACCGCTGTGCCACCATGACGCCCATTAGATTTGTTTGTTTTTATATTTTTTCTCCATCCATTAACTCTGATGTGCTTCCTCTTTTGAGCCAGTGTTTCTAACTGCAGTGTAGTTTTTTCATAGAGGCTTTTTCTTTGTTCTGAAGTGCATCCTATAAAGAGCAGGTATTGTTTCTAACCAGTTTTTTCGGCTGGAGTTTTCTCTGTTCAGACATCCTTCCTGGAGAGAAGTGCTGAGTGCTGTCCCCTGGCATCCTTGAAGTGCCAACCTGGAACTGCCCCAGGCACCCTGTCAGCGGCAACCTGGTAGAACTGCCAGATTACCACTGCCAGCATGCCAGGGGGCAGTGCCAAGTTAGTACTGCCACGGGATGTGGCCTGAGGGGGGAGTTTGAAGGGAAGAGGGGCCTGTAGGAAGGGCCATGAAGGTTGTGGAGGGGGAGGGGGTTTGGCGAACCCATAGCCGGGTATCACTCACTTGGGGAGGTCCCTGCCAGTGATTGGGGGGAGGCTATAATGGCATTGTGAGATCGGGGCACCCTTTAAATACGGCGCCCCGATGTCTGAAGATCCGGCCTTGCCAGCTTCTTCAGGTCCCATGGTGCGAATCATCCCGGCCCCACTAAAAGTTCCAACTGTGGGTGGATTGCAATCTGGATCACGCTGATCCACCCGGTGGGAAGTGCACCTCGCTTCCTGCCGGAGACCACACTGAGAAATATTTTGGGAGAATTCTGCCCATTGGTTTGAGCACAAATTAATTGGCGAACCACAGTATATTTTGCTGGTGTCTCAATGACGGCAACCTCCCAGGATCAGCATCATTAAGTTTCGATGGGAGCTTCAGCCTGTTTTGATTGGCACATTCTTTAACCTGACCTCATCTCCTGTCCAACACCACGTCTGGTTTCTTTCAATGTAGTGATTTAGTCAGCACACTACAGCTTGAGAAATTGCATTTATTCTCCTACTATTGTGATCCAGAATTATAACCCATGTAAACTGAACGGCTCAATACGGTTTATGATGATTAATCAATGTGATCTCATTATCTATTGGTCCAACACTAATGAAACATCTCAAGTTCAATGATTAATTTATCAGTTAAGATGTCCACCTTAGCTCAGTCAATAACACCCTTGTCTTTGAGTCAGAATATTCATGTCCCACTCCACAGATTGAGCACAAAGTCTTGGCTGACTGGACCAGTGCAGCACTGAGGGAGTGCTACATGTCTGAGGTGTTGACACCTGGATGAGACATCAAACTGAAGCCAATTCTTCTCCCTCAAGTGGATGCAATAGATCTCGATGCCACTGCTTTGAAGAAGAGCAGAGCATCTACCCTGTCAAGCCCCCTGAGAATCCTGCATGTTTCAGTAAGGTCGCCTCTCATTCTTCTGAACTTCCTCTCTGCAGGTGGCACGGTGAGGTCTTGCTGCCTCACAGTGTCAGGGACCTGGGTTCGATTGCGACCTCGGGTGGCAGTAAGGAGTTTTCACGTTCTCCCCGTGTCTGCTTAGGTTTCCTCCGGGTGTTCCGGTTTCCCCACGCAGTCCAAAGGTTAGGTGTATTGGCCATGTTAAATTGCCCCTACGTGTGCAAAAGGTTAGGTGGGGTTATAGGGATAGGGCAGGGGATTGGGCCTAGGTAGGAAGCTCTTTCAGAGGGTCGGTGCAGACTCGATGGGCCGAATGGCCTTGTGCTCTGTAGGGATTCTATGATTCCCCGAGATCAGATTAATCAGACCGACACGCCCTTGTTGTTGGTTGTGTTCAACACCAGCTTCCTGCCCCCTACTTCATGTCTTCCTGTCAGCATAACTTCCTATTCCATTCTCCCTCATGCGCTTATCTAGCTTCCCTTTAAATGTTTCACTGCCGTTCACCCCGACTACTTTATGTGGAGGCAAGTTCCATATTCTAGTCACTATCTGGGGAAAGATGCTTCTCCTCATTTTTCTGTTCGATTTATGAGTGCCTATGTTATGTTTATGGCCCCTAGTTTTGCTGTCCTCCGCTAGTGGAAACGTTGGACTGAGTTTGTTAGGAGGCGTCAGGAGGCAGGCTTTGAGACCGTTTGTGGACCCTGAGCCCCCACTTGTTGCCAGATGCCCACCAGGGCAACTTTACCTGAGGCAGGCTCCTAACTGGTCGCCTCTGCGTTCACCGTCCAAGTAAGGACAGCAGGTGGGTTCCTGAGGCGAGAGGCCGAATGAGCGAGCCCACAGCAGTTGTCGTTATCAACCTGATGGGAAGTTGCCGCTGCTGAGGCAGAGAAGATGAGCACAAAGGTGCCTCAAAGTGAGACCTGTCGATTGGATGTCTGCTGAAAATTGAACGTTGGTGCCTTGTGGACTCAGGGCTTGAACAGGCCCCCTCGCACCAATCCTGCCCTGTCGCCACCCCCCTCCCAGCAAGTAAGGGCATCTCTCCCCCCCCCCCCACCTCCACACCGCCATGGGAGTTATGGGTCACCCCCCGCAGCACACATGTGTGGGGGTGACCCAACCCCCTTACCCCTCCATCAAATCCCCCCCCCCATCAGACCACCATTAGAAACCCCCATATCAGAGACCCTCCATCAGACCTTCCCATATAAGAGCAGAGACCCGTATATCAGAGAACCACTCTTCATTCACTCCTGCCTGGAAGCTAAAGGGTGGTGCCCTGGCACTGCTGGTGTCACCCAGGCACCCTGGCAGTGCCAACTGGATGCCAGCCTGGCACTGTCAAGTTGCCCAGGTGTCACTGCTAGAATGCCAGGTTGGCACTACCAAGGCATTTTTCACGTGACGGCGATCAGGCCAGGGATGCCCTGCATGGGTGTTGGGGGTGCCTGGGGACCCCCTTCATAGCGAGGTGGGGCTGGGGGGCGTCAGGGGCTCTAAAGATTGCTACGTCACTTAATAATGGCGTCCCGATCTCTTCCTACACTGAGGAGTTACGGAGAGGAGAGCTCCTCAGTGCAGATAATGGGGCTATGTTCGACGTTGGCTGCCCGTTCCCCGCTAAGGCCCCCTATCTAATGGTGGGGTGTTTCGCGGCACTGTGAGCTCCGGGAAGCACGCGGCTAAACGTGCTCGCTACGGGACTTTGTTCTCATTAAGTTAAATCGCGATAATCAGCCCCAACAGTGTAACATGTCCCTCAATATTGTATGCAGAGGTCTGTGCAAAGGTCGGAGGATGGGATTTTCCCGTCGGCAGGACATTCTGGTCCCGGCGGTGGGACAGGCGAGCATTGCAAATCAGTGTCGATGTTGGTGGACCAGAGGAACCTGTTGCCGCCCAATGGCAAGCTGCCTCCGCAGCCAGAAAATTCACTAGGGGTGGAGGGATAATATCCTACCCCTAGAGTGAGACTTGTACTCAAGGTAAGAGTTTTACTAACCGAGACACAGCTGACACTTAGGGGATGTAAAATGTAAAGGAAGGAGGGGAAAGATGGACGTTGGGAATAAGAAAGGGACTAACGATGATGGGGGGTAAAGGAGTGACAAGGAAACTGAGGAGAGAAGAAGGTGGAGGGGAAAAAAAGAGGGTGAGCAGGAAAGGGAAAGAGGAAATGGTATGCGAGTGGAGGAGAGCAGCCAGGAGTCGGGCAGGTCCTTTACCAGGTAGCCAGTTGCTCTGTTGGATTACCACCAATGTGGCGATCTAATCCTTTGGTGACAAACTAATCCTTCCACTTCACCATTTTTATCTGGTATTTGCAGCAGCCGTGGAGGTGTGGAATTATCCATTTCAAAAATAATTTCTTACATATTTACAATTACAAAAACAGGGGGATGGTACAAAATAGACACCCCCATTTTGTGACAGAGAACTCACCACAGTCATAAGCTGTCACATCTGTGGGCTAAGGGGAGAAGACAGGGCATTGGACTAAGTTCTTGCAGGGAACTAGCATGGACACAGCAGGCCGATTGGCCTCATTCTCTGCTGTAGCCATTCTATGGTTCTATTACACAAATGCAAAAATGTAAATCACAGCAATACAGAATAGATGAACCATCATTAACTGTTCTGTATTTGTCCTGGGTCTGTACAGGGGTTTACATTGCTCTGGAGGGCCTGACAGTTCCTCCTTCATTTTATCAGGAGGCTTATTAGACGTTTGGTGCTTTGATATTGAAACCAATACTTAAGAATACATAATTAACATTTTGCATTCTTCCCTACAGCTGCTCTTTCTGGTTTTAGAATTAAAATCAGAAGACTTTGTGCCAATTTTTAAGAATCTCACAGTTTTAATAGGATCCTGAGGATCCTTCATTGATTACTAACAAATGCTACGCACCTGTTCTCTTGGCGATGGTAGCCCACATTTTATGAATAATCAGGAATGATCTTTCCATTGTTAACTTCTCCGTCACCTTTTGACGGTTGCATGAGCAGTTTAGTGTGCAGCTTCTTAAGGACGCAGATACGCTGTCTCCCATTGTGTAATGCTCTGAATCCATTCAGCAATTTCTGTACCTTTTAGATAACTCTTTATAATCATTCAGCATTGTTACTTGCAGGGGAAAAAAAATCAATTTATAGATTTGTAAAAAGGTAAAAAGCTGAACAAACAATTCCGTGTTTAGGAATTAAATCCAGCAATTAACCTTGGTTTAGCAAGATTTGTAAACTTATCATTAAATGGGCCGCAGCTGTTTCATTGTAACTCATAGTTGGTACGTCTAGTCTGCATCATTATATTGTGTTCTCATCTTTCAGACAGAAACATATGGGTGCGACTCCCCATTCCAGCGATCTTACAACCTGTAATGTGACTCTCCAGTGTAGTACTGTGGGAGCGCTGCACTGTCAGAGGTGCCAGCCCTCGGATTAGACATTAGCGTGAGGTCCCCTCTGCTTCCTTGGGTGGATGTAAAACAAAAATGCTGTTCGAAGAAGAACACGGGACTTCTACCGTATCCAGATCAAGATTTATCCCTCACACAGCATTGCTGAAGGAGGTTATCTGGTTATAATTGATTATTGCTTGTGGGAGTCTGCTGTGTGCAAATTGGCTCAGGTGCTTCCTACGTTAGGACAGTAACTCAAACATGACTTAATTAATTTCCTTGCTCATAACTTAATCGACAATTTACTAATTATTGTTTAACGTTGTCTACCCTGATAAAGGCTGTCCCGTAAATCTTTGAATTTATAAAATTGGGCCAGCACTCGGAATATTCTGAACATTTAGGGAGCAGTGATAGCACAAATATGGAGGACAAACCTCCTCCCTTCATTGGTGTGGGAAGTTTGAATCTAGCCTAAGCTGGAAGACTTCCTCTGAGTTTAGCAGTCTCATTGCATCTGTTTGCGGTCACAGTTGTAAAACCATCAGTTTATAGCGGTAAATAGATTGTATTGGTGCTTTCTCAGAGAGGCAGGCTGATTTACAAAATAGAAATGTCATGCTGGCACATCGGGGTGTGCTCTTCGATATTGGATTAAACATTTGAGGTAAGGGGAGCTGTACTGTTAATGAACCCCTGCTTCATCTGATCTGGGAGCACTTGACACTCACGCTCAGGGATTGAATCTCTGTGGCAGCTCTCCTGATTGGAAGCTGTTTCTTCTTAGTTTGTTCCGTAGTTAGGCAGATCGTTACTGTTATCAGGACTGTTACCCCTCAGCTTGGTGCAAAATGGTAAACCCATGCGGTTGAAGTATTCAAGAAGGTGAACAATGGAAAACATGAGGCTCAGTCCCAATGTTGCTCTTCCAGGTTATATAGTTTTTTTCTTTATTCTTTCATGGAATGTCAGCATCACTGGCATTTGTTGTCCCCAGTCCTAATTGCCCTTGAACTGAGTGTCTTGTTAGGCCATTTCAGAGGGTAGTTAAGGGTCAACCATATTGCTGTGATTCTGAAGACATATATAGGCCAGATAAGACAAGGATGACAGATTTCCTTCTCCAAAGGGTATTAGTGATTTAAAAACAAACAGGCAATGATGATAATTGTCGTAGTCATTTTGCTGAGACGAGTTTGATAGTCCCGATTTATTAATTGAATTGAAATTCCAACAGCTGCTGCGATGGGATTTGGACCTATGCACCCAGAGCTTTAGCCTTGGTCTCTAGCTTCCTAATCCCGTGATCTTGCCACAGTGCCACCATCTCCCTCTGTGGACTGCAGTTGGTCTTGGGGACATGGAAAACATGACAAAGGTGATCATGAATTCATGGAATTAAAGGGGCGATGGAAACCGATTCAATAGTAACTTTCAAAAGAGTTGGATATATCCTTAAAAAAGTTTCTAAAAAGGTTGGGCAGCATGGTAGCACAAGAGGATAGCACTGTGGCTTTACAGCGCCAGGGTCCCAGGTTCAATTCCCCGCTGGGTCACTGTCTGTGCGGAGTCTGCACGTTCTCCCAGCCAGGTGCTCCGGTTTCCTCCCACAGTCCAAAAGACATGCAGGTTAGGTGGATTGGCCATGCTAAATTGCTCTTAGTGTCCAAAAAGGTCAGGAGCCCCCCCCCCCCCCGCCGGTTCGAAAGTCGACGAACGGCTGCCACCTCCGAGAGAGCCCTAGCGTAGACCCTCTTAAAGCAAACTTTATTTTCTCGAGGCTGAGAAACCCAGCCATGTCGTTAACCCAAGTCTGTACACACGAGGGCTTTGAGTCCCTCCACATTAATAAAATCCGTCTCCGGGCTACTAGGGAGGCAAAGGCCAAGACGTCGGCCTCTTTCGCCCCCTGAACTCCCGGCTCTTCCGACACTCCAAAGATTGCTATCATAGAATTTACAGTGCAGAAGGAGGCCATTCGGCCCATCGAGTCTGCACCGGCTCTTGGAAAGAGCACCCCACCCAAGCCAACACTCCCACCCTATCCCCATAACCCAGTAACCCAACACTAAGGGCAATTTTGGACACAATAGGCAATTTAGCATGGCCAATCCACCTAACCTGCACATCTTTGGACTGTGGGAGGAAACCGGAGCACCCGGAGGAAACCCACGCAGGCACGGGGAGGATGTGCAGACTCCGCACAGACAGTGACCCAAGCCGGAATCGAACCTGGGACCCTGGAGCTGTGACGCAATTGTGCTATCCACAATGTTACCGTGCTGCCCACTCTCTGGACTCGGCACCACTCGTGTGTTAAGCACCTTGGACATTGCCCTCGCGAACCCTTGCCAGAACTCTCTAAGCTCTGAGCATGCCCAAAACATGTGGACATGGTTTGCAGGGCTGCCCTTGCACCTCATTCAACTGTCTTCTACCCCAAAACACTTGCTCATTCTCGCTGCCGTCATGTGTGCCCGGTGGACCACCTTAAATTGAATTAGACTGAGCCTGGCACATGATGAGGAGGAATTAACCCTGCCCAGGACCTCTACCCACAGAACCGCTTCGAACTCCTCACCTAGCTCCTCCTCCCACTTGCCCTTGAGCTCCTCCACCGGGGTTTCCTCCGCCTCCTGTAATTCCTGGTAGATATCCGACACCATCCCCTCCCCACCCAGGTGCCGGAGACCACCCTGTCCTGTATCCTCAGTAGCGGCAGCGTCGGAAAGGCCACTACCTGTTTTTTCAGGAAGGCTCGTACTTGCAGATATTTAAAGGCGTTTCCGGCCGGCAGATTAAATTTGTCCTCTAGCGCCTTCAAACTGGGAAACTATGAATAGATCTCCCATCCTTCTGATGCCTGCCCTCTGCCAGCTCTGGAACCCACCATTCATCCTACCCGGGACAAACCTGTGGTTGTTACATATCGGGGTCCAGACCGACGCTCCCTCCACCTTCTTGTACCTCCTCCGCTGTCCCCAGATCCGCAGTGTCGCCACCACCACCGGACTTGTGGAGTAACGGGTCGGTAAGAACGGCAAAGGAGCCGTTATCAAAGCTCCCAGACAAGTAGCTTTACATGACGCCGCCTCCAGCTGTCCCCCCCCCCCCCCCCCCCCCCATCACCCACTTCCTAATCATAGCTATATTGGCCGCCAAGTAGTAGTTGCGAAGGTTCGGCAGCGCCAACCCCCCACACCCCGACTGCGCTCCAACAGCAATCTCCTTACTCGCAGGGTCTTATTCGCCCACACAAAGCCCGAAATGATCGTACTCACCCGCTTAAAAAAGGCCTTAGGGATGAAGATGGGGAGGCACTGAAAGACAAACAAAAATCGGGGGAGGACAGTCATTTTCACGGTCTGCACCCTCCCTGCCAACGACAGGGGGAGCATGTCCCACCTTTTAAAGTCCCTTTCCATTTGCTCCACCAACCGGGTCAGGTTGAGCCTGTGCAGGGCAACCCACTTCCTGGCCACCTGTAAACCCAGGTAATGAAAACTTTTCTCTACCATCCTGAGTGGCAGCTCTTTCAGTCTCTCCTCCTGCCCCTTGGCCTGGATCACAAACAACTCGCTCTTTGACAGCTGAGAATTAATGGCCGTGTGGCTTTGGTTTGGTTTCAAGGCCTGGCTTCTTGCACAAGAAATTAGATCTTCATATTCAACTGCAGAGAACAACAAAGTGAGTATGCCTTTAGAAATTGAAGCAAGCCAATTAAACCCAATATACTTTGTCCTCCAGTTTTTTTCAGGGATGAAGTTAAGAGTGATTTATTTTTGGCAGGCAAATTACAGTGTAGGTGAGATGAGTAATCCTTAGTTTTTATGATACTGATTTTAATATCTGGAGCTATAACCAAGGTAACGCTTCATAGCAGCTGCGAGTACTGAATCAAACAAAAATGTCCGGACGGTGTATACCTTCAGGTTCATTGATCATGGTGTCACTGCGGCTAATTCAGTCCGTGTCCTGAGCCGTGAGCAAAGTTATAGACTGGGAGAAAAAAAATGTTTATTTCCAATGGATGGATGAGTACTTAGACCAAACTCCCAGAGAATAAAGTTGATTTAGGTTGGCACTTGTGACGAAGAGGAGGAAATCCTCCTGATGTCGCTCTTCCCTTGCTGTCTGCAGAAATGGCTGCGGCATTTGTCGAAACACCAATGCCGATTGTGGGCTGAGTTCTCGTCTGGCCTTGGGAGAAGATGTCCTGGACATTTTTGTGGCTCGTAAAATGCACACCGGTCTCACGTGTGACTTAACGAGGGACTTTCATCTTTTCACACCCTGATCCCGCCACAGTGGAGTGGGTGAGGAGTGTGGGTAAGCCTCAGCCCTCACCCACTCCATCCCATGCCACCTCACAGTCGCCATTCCACCTCAGTGCCTCTCATGCCACCTCTGTGCCCCCACTCCAATATATCATGCATAACCACTCATCCAGGTTGTACTGTGCACAGTTCTCGACAGTCATGCGAAAGCAATAGGACTGGGAAACCATTAAATCTCTAACAATCTAAGAAAATCTTAAACTCAAACCTACCGTCATTGATCTGGATTTTAAAAAACCAAATGGAAATATTGTAATACTTTTAAGTGCCTATTCGGTTTGTAAACAAACAAGAAACAACACCAAAGACATATGCTGTTATGACATCTTCATAAGTTTCAATAATTCTTGGAAAAATAAGACTACCCACTGAGCTGAAGCTTTTGAAATCCAGCCAAACATTCATATTGGAACAGCTGTTATTAAAAAAAAGCTCCCTGCTCCACTAACAGAACTGATATTCATTTCCATTTCCATGCCTGTCGATCAAGGGATTCAAGGGAGGTATAGATCATTTTTTCTATATTCAGAAGCCTGTGGCTGGAGTAGCACAGTAGGCTAAACAGCTGGCTTGTAATGCAGAGCAAAGCCAGCAGCGCGTGTTCAATTCCCTTACCAGCCTCCCCGAACAGGCGCCGGAATGTGGCGACTAGGAGCTTTTCACAGTAACGTCATTGAAACCTACTTGTGACAATAAGTGATTATTATTATTAAAAGCAGCCAGATCTGCAAGTCCAATGAAATCAGAGCACAGAAACAGGTCTCTTCACATGAATCTTTAACCGTTGGCCTATCATGTGTGCTATGTTTTCTTCAGCATGGAGTAGACATTTACATTGTGGATTTTATAGAAGGGATACTTTGGTTACAGAGGCTCAATGCATATCAATCCAAAATGGAGACCCTGATTCCAAATATGTTGCCCAAAGCTGATATTATTCCTCATTGTTGAGTCCCATTTCCTGTTACCAGCTGCAACTGTCGGTGGATGCAGATAAATTGTTTCCATTTGTGCGGGGTTCAAATCTCGGGATCATAAATATAAGGTAGTCGCAAATAAATCCAATAAGGAATTTCGGAGAAACCCCTTTATGCAGAGAGTGGGTAGAATGTGGAACTCACTGCTAGTGGAAGCCTTTGGGAATAGACAGGTACAGGTTAGAGGGATATTAGGGGAACATATAAGGAGAAAGGAATTGAATGTTATTCCAATGGGGTGCTACGTGGTGGGAGGGGATTGGAGTCCAGCATAAACACTAGCACGATTGACCTGGGCCTGTTTCTGTGCTGTAAATTCTAAGTAACCCTATGCCCCTTTAAGGCCTGGAATGTGGATAGTCATGTAGCCCGTGGCAATCCAAAGGGAGCCTTTCGCTAAGCAGTGAGCATTGTAGTCATTGTAGCTCCTGATAATTCTGATTCTCGTCTCCAGTGCCGTGCTTTGCTGCAGCTGGTGGGACGCAGAGGGACAGTACAGGTTGCTGTGTGCCTGCAGTGAAGCAATAGGAGCGTGGGTTCAATCAGTACTCATGTCACCCTAGCACCAAGCTCTGCACACGGCTGACTGGCACGCCACCTAGTGGCACTGAAGTATTTCCAATAGTCGAAACCACGGTGATGTGACCCCACAGAAAGATTCATGCTGTGCTTTCTACTGGGTGCATACGAATACAAGGAGGTATCTATGCTGCCTGCAGTAGGAATCATAACCCTAAGGAAAACATAAGAACTTATGGAACAAGGACAGGAGTGGGCCTGCTCCTCCCCCGCCATTCAAATAGCTTTCCTGCCTCAACTCCACTTTCCCGCACTAACCCCCAATCCCTTTACTCCCTGAGCGTTTAAAGAAAAAGCATGATTAAAAGACCCAAATAAAGACAGAAAATGCTGGGCCCACTCAGCAGCTTAGGCAGCATCAGAGAGAGAGAAACAATTTGTGTGTCTGATGTTAACACTGCGGAAGTGAATGTGTTTTGAGCATTGCTGCAGAAAGAGAGATGTTGCCAAAGCTTTTCATCTTGGGCTCTTCAGGACAAATGCAAGAATGCCAAATTTCAAACAATCGCAACAGTTTATAATACAGGAAAAAAGGATGCTGCATTCATTGGTTGGCAAGTCGACACTGACAACCAATCAGCGTCCTTTTCTCCTGTACCCTAAATGGTTGTTTGAAATCTGGCAGTCGTGCATTTGTCCTGATGAGCGCAAGATGAAAAGCTTCGACACCTTGTCTGGAATTTTACTGTCCCCTCCCCCTCCCGCCCGGCGTGATATTACAGTATCACCAAAGTGAACGGCACTTTAAATAGCCCGTTACATCCGCTGGGGGGTGGGGGGAACACGTTGTGGCAGGGCTGTAAAATCCTGCTCCATGTCCCTCTTTTCAGCAATATTCAGGTTCTGTCCTAGCAAGTGACTATCCACCTGGAGTGAGTTAGAAGCTTGCCCCATGTTTCCAGTTGATGATTATTTAATTGAGCTGAAAAGTATTAAGGATGCAACAGGGTTTAAACAAGTACAAAGGCAGGGAACTGGGTGAAATGAAATGAAATGAAAACCGCCTATTGTCACAAGTCAGCTTCAAATGAAGTTACTGTGAAAAACCCCAAGTCGCCACATTCCGGCGCCTGTTCGGGGAGGCCGGTACGGGAATTGAACCCGCACTGCTGGCCTTGGTCTTCTTTACAAGCCAGCTATTTAGCCCACTGTGCTAAACCAGCCCCTGGTTTGGGGTTTTGGGAACCAAAAAAGGAAAGTCTGTTACAGAGTGGCGGTCTGGGGAGGCCCGTTGTCAAAACGTTGATGGTGCAACCCAAAAGGAAGTGACAGGGGTGAACTGAAGCAACAAAAGATGGAGGAGGAGCGAAAGATTATGACCCCTAATGCCAACCCGTCTGTGCAAATTAACCTCCTCACTCGGGCTCCTGCACCAGGATATTTTTAATGGAAAATTGCAGCCGCAAAGTGCAGCTAATTTGAAAATAACTTCTGTGTCATTGCGAAGATTTTCAAAGCTTAACGATGGCATCGAGCAACTGGCGATCCACAAGCATCGTTTAATCATTGCTCAGAAATGAAAGAAAAGTAAGAATGAACGGAGCTCTCAGAGGTTTAGAATTCAAACAGGAAAGCCTCAGTCTCTCTGTCCGCTGTGCTTTGAATATTGCTGAGGGACCTGTTGTCGAGCTAATAATTGTCTGCTCCTGCCTGAGTTTATTTATAGCTCGTGTAACCTGCGCACAACAAGAGCCTCTCTCATGTTTGGCATTCAAGGCAGCACATTTCAAACTCAGGTGACAGTGATTGATTCGCACTGCTCGGCCCGTCCTGACGCTTCTCTCAGAACGTTTACATTTCAACTAAACCTATTCCTCACTACAGCGGCTGGCCAGTGAACCCCAGAAACCAGGACACAGCGATGGGACTCTTTCCCCAAGAATTGGTTCCCCCTAAAGCTCAGAAACATATCTTACCCAATCGGGTTCTCCCGTTAGGTTGCCTGAGATTTCAAATTGTTTTTAAAACAATGGGGGCGGCTTCGAGCCCGCACTGACCGTGCGCTGGATCGACGGCACAGCCGGAAAATCCTGCGGGGATCGGGAAACGCGACACTCGGCAGAGATACCGCGTTTCCCGAGTTTCCTCACCCCCCTCACCGGCGACGTCACAAATGTCACTTTTTAATAGATTTACATCAATTTAAATCTTATTAGCAGGTCGCCCGCCACATGCTCCCTCCTCACTAAATATTCATACCTCGCCAACTTGAAAACAGGTCTGGTCAGACGGGAATTAGTCGAGGGAATCTCTCCCGGGGCGCAGAGGTACGTATAGCCCCCCAGGGGGTGGAGGAGGGAGGGTCATGCTCGGGGCCTCCTGGCAGTGCCAACCTGTGCCAGAGGGCAGTACCAGGGCTGGGCTCTTGTGGGAGCCACATGAGGGGTGCATTGATGTGCGTTGGGTTGGGGGCGGGGTTATGGGAAATGTGGATACTGAGGGTCGGGGGGTTGTTGCCGACTGTACTTCTGCAGGTGTTGGGGGGGGGGATGGAATGCCGGCTACGAATGTCAGGAAAGGGTGGGGGTATGCTGACGAGGACTGTTGGTGGGGGGAGGATTGTTGGGGGAGGGGGGGGTGGATAACCACTGATACCTCCATAATGGGGGCTGGGGGCTGTAGGCTGCAGCGCTGATCGTGGTGCCCTTTGAAGATGGCACCCTAACCTCAATGGAGCTGCTTGCTGACTCTGAGGCCTTGCCCCACGTTGGTGAGGGGATAAACCATGCCCACTCGTTTTATTTTCTCCAAGAGGCTCAATATTTGGAGAGAAACTGTTCTGTGCAACTGGAGAGTTAGACATCAGTTTTCAGTCTGAGTGAGCCTGACATTTTGCCAAATTCTGGTGAAATTTTGCCCAATATAATTTTCCCCTCCACTCTAAAGACTTTTTTCCCTTCCATTGTAGGATCATACGAGACAGACAGAGGCCATTCGGCCCATCCCATGGATGGGATCTTCCGGACCCGCTGATATTTGCAGTGTTTTGTTTAGATTCACTCGGCCCACCGCAGTGAATTGGACGGGGGGGTGGTGGGGGTAGTCATCTTCGGAATCATATCGGAAGATCCCATCAGCGGGAAGGGCTGGAAAATCCATCCCAATGTTTTATGTTATCCACAAAAGTGGATGGTATCGAGGAATGTGGCCCCCAAAACAGCCATGCAAATCCCATGCAGTTATTGCCAGAATTTGATTTACTCAGTCTGCTAAAGCAGTCGCCCTGGGATACTCTGCTGAAGGATGGCCGGTCACTGGTTTGACAGCTTTGTGCATCTCCTTGAGTGACAGTGCAGCAGTGCAAAAGGCTGCCCACCCCATTGGCATTCGCTATATTACTCCACGCAGGACATTCAATCAGAAGCAGTGGCAGGTGTTTCTGATTAGCTGTGCGCTAACAAGATGGCCTGGGTCCTGTACCACCCAACCTTAGGGCCAGCCCTGACCTATTAGCGCTTTCACGTAGTTTCCCAGACTCCCTGGAACTGCTCTGTTGGATGCCCCTCCAGCCCCCACCCCCATCCCTAGGTATCCATGGTGGACCTTAATTTGGGAACCATGGGTTTCAGCGCATTTTGTTTTACTCATTCGCAGAACATGGTCCTCACTGGCACGGCCAGCATTGCCCATCCCTATGTGCCCTTAACTGAGAGACTTGCAAAGGCACTTCAGAGTCAATCACTGTACCCCTGGAGTCACATATTGGCCAGCAGATTACCTTGCCTGAAGAACATTAGTGAACCACCTGTTCGTTTTTTAAACAGCAATCCCATAGTCGCACCATAACCCTTTCTATTTCAGATTTATTTCATGAACTGAATGGCCTTGCTGCTATGATGGGAGATGAACTCACGTCCGTAAATCATGAGTTCTTGGTCTCTGAATTACTAGTCCAGTCAGACAACCACTATGCTACTGTTCCCATTCCCTTTATGCATGAGCACAGGCAGAGTGTGAGCCGTCTTTATGTATGTGGGCATTGAAGATCTGATCGTGTTCATTCACGTCTGCTTCCCAAAGTGAGTCACCTGAGGTAACCAGGGGTAGAGCACCACTTGTGAAACTACTACTACCCCACAACCCCCTCCCCCTCCAGCCCCGCAGGCGCTCCCCCGCCCCCACCACCAGCTGATAGCAGCAAACGCAGGGCAGAGCAATGACCAAAATCCTGGAGCTAATAATCCTGACAACAACTTGCATTTAAATAGCACTTTGAATGTGGTAATATATTTGTGTCAGACACACCTGTGATATTGAGCCACATATAGAGATATTAGGGAGACCAATCGAAATGGTAGGTTCAAAGGAGTAATGTAAAGGGAGGGAGAAAGTGGAAAGGTTTGGGCAGAGAATTCCAACGCTTACTAATCTGCTGTTCTGCAAGGGCTGTATGTGGTGAAATTGGTCAAAATATATGTGGTCAAAATGCCGAGAGACATGCATTCTCTTACCATTTGAATTGAAAATAAAAACATTTACATACAAGTGAAGTGGGTTAACTCTACATTATTATAAACTGTTTACTGTTTATCATTTAGAGGGTTAAGTTGTTTTGTTGGCATGTTGCCCTTCTTTCTTTGTATTATTTTCCTTTTTGGAGTGTTTTGTAAAATTATTGAAAAACTTTGAATAAATACATGTTTAAAAAAAACTCTACATTATTACAATTACACAGCTTTTCCTTGGTGCTTTTCCCTGCCTGATTGATTCTCTGTAATTACAAAGCTTAAAAAAGAAATCTCTTTAATAAGAGTTTCCATCTCACATGAGGGAGCTGCAGGCCTGTCCACCTCCAACAACCTGCTCCGAAAACTCTGATCACATTTTGACAGCCACTATAAATTGCACCACACAGCAGCTGAGACAACCAACGACATCCCAGTACAACCGACAACATTCTAAATAAAATAATCCGCGACGTTCTGAAAAAATGGTCTATTTGCCCTGTCTCATAACCTTAAAAGAATTCCAGGATCCGGATCTTAAACTTGCTGACAATTATCCGCTTTACCCTTGGGCCATACTCTACCTGTGAACCAAGTTTTGTTGGAATGTGCCCATGGGTTTGTAACCAAATTGGGACTTACCATCACGCCGCTGGAAAATTCCTGCCACTGTTTGCAGATGAACAGACTACCAGACAGGCAAAACCGTTACCTCTGCCTGCACTCGGTGCCGGAGAGAAAAAAGCAAAATCCCAACAGAGCTTCCAAGATTGTTGATTTCTCATTAAAACGAGTTAGAGTTTGCTACTGTAGGAAGCAACTGGCACTCAAATTGATCACTGAGTGAGCTCAGTATTATTCGATGTGAGCCTGGCCTCTAATAAAAATTAGTTACACTCTGCACATTCTATCAGATTTCTCAGAAGATTCGCTCCCACATTAGCCATATCTTATTCAGTCCTAATATGAAAAACACTCAATCAATTTCAGTGCACTTTTCAAATTAGCTCCTGCCTGGACGGTGACTGTGGTGTACATTTTTTTCCCTCTTTTTCTGCCTTCGTGACTGACAAATGAGAAAATAAATCACCCAGGTTTCCCACCTGACCATTTAACCCAGGCACAAAATAAAATTAAGGAAGACCATAAGATATAGGAGCAGAATTAAACTAAAAGGCCCGTTGAGTCTCTGCTGTTTTGCCATTCTTAAAACTGGGCATCCAGGCATCATATTTAGCAACAAAAACAACTTTCATTTACGTAACGCCTGTTGCATAGCAAAATGTCGCCTGGCGCTTTGCTGGAGGAGTTATCCAACAAAATTTGACACCGAATCATATTAGGAGATATTAGGGGAAGCGACTAAAAGCTTGATCGAAAGGGTGGGTTTCAAGGAGTGTCTGAAGGAAGGAGGGAGAGTCAGAGAGGTTTGCAGGGGGAGGGGGAGTGAGTTCAGGGACTAAGCAGCTGAAGGCGCGGACGCCAATCGTACAGTGATTAAAAGACACAAATCAGAGGGATGTGGAATCGTAGGGTTTTGTGGCTATAAGAGGTGACATGGATAGAGAGGGGGTGAGGTCATGGATGGATTTGAAGACCAGGGTATGATATTTAAAACTGAAACATCACGAGGCTGGAAGATAGACCATGTCGGTGAGCACAGGTGTGATGGATAGATGGGTCTCGACGTATGTTAGGATACTGGCAGCATGGTTTTGGATGGAGGGTGTAGGATGGGAGACCCGCCATTGGAAATTTGGGAATTGTCAAGTCTTGAGGTAACAAAGGCGTGGATGACGATTTCAATACCAAACTTAGCAGGACATATATCAAAGTATAAGTGCTGTCATACTTTTACTTTTAAATTGTTGCAGTCTAACAGATAGTCTGCTTAACTTACACAGGGTGACGATGTGAAATCTAGATAGTCGCCATTATGTTGGTATTCACAGATCATAGAATCCTGACGTGCAGAAGGAGCCATTCTACCCAACAAGTCTGCACCGACCCTCTCTGAAAGAGCACTTACCCAGGCCCACCCCCGCCGTTCCATCCCTGTAACCCCACCCAACCTTTGGACACCAACAGGCAATTTAGCATGGCCAAGACACCTAACCTGCACATCTTTGGACTGTGGGAGGAAACCGGAGCACCCGGAGGAAACTCATGCAGACATGGGGAGAATGTGCAAACCCCATGCAGTCACCCAAAGTCGGAATTGAACCTGGGTCCCTGGCTCTGTGAGGCAACACTGCTAACCCCTGTGCCGTCCTTGTGATAAGTGCTGAGTTAGCACAAGGGTGCACAGGGAATAGAGAAGGAAAGTGTTCTTGAAATCTTATTTACAGTGCAGTGAGGAGGCGATTCGGCTACTCAAGCCTATTCTGTCATTAAGATCCCAGATAAACTACAAGCTAATCCATCTACCTGCGGTGGTCCTGTAATCATTGACACCCTTACTTTACAACAATCTATCAATTTTAGTTCAGTTGCCACCCACAACACCAGCAGCAGTTTGAGGAGTGAATCCCAGACTTTGCGTGAAAAAATGTTTCTTGACCTCGCTCCCCCCCCTCGAATGGCTTTACTCTACTTTTAAGGATATGCTCTTTTGATATCAATTTCCCTCCCCATTAGAGGAAACTGTTTTTATTAACCCTGCTGACCTCTTCAATCACCTAAAAACACCCCAAATAGATCACCCCTTAATTTTGTATATTCAAGGGAACACGAGCTAAGTCTATCTAACCTACCTTCATAACTTAACCTAGTCAGCACTGGCAATTGTCAAGGACAAAGAGGGCAAATAATTGGTTATGTCTTTGCCTTTGCTCAAGTACTGCCTCGAGAATTGTTTGTTCGACAAAATGACACGACTCGGTTAGCAAACGAAGCTACATTTGGTAAATGTAGGAAGTTGTCAGATTTTTCACAGTATATTGCCCTGTGACACATTGTTCACACTAATTATCAGGTATTATTGGAGTAAGCTAAACAGTAAACCAGTTATTTTTTCCTTCCATATTTAGTCTGCTACTAGAAGGAGCAGTTGAGGTGATTGCATAAATTAGAGGGACCTGGGTAATGTCAGTTGGGAGGAAGGAATAGAAGGATATGTTGATGGGATCAGGTGAAATAGAGAAGGAGGAAGCTTGTGTGGAGGAGCACAGTTGGGCCAAATGGTCTGCTTCTGTGCTGTAAATTTGTTGTAATTCTACGTGAATCCCTATGAGCCTCATGTTATGGTCATGCTTACTTTTTCAGGAACCCAGCTCTCACAAACTGGGACCTTTGACAACCGTTCAAACATTCACAGTTTTAAGCATTCCTGAATTTATGCCAAGCGCCTGCTTTTCCAGTGGACATTCAAGCTTTTCAGGCCAATAAAAACTTCTTTTTGTAGAGAAAAGTTATGCCACTTGTCATGTGAGTGTCCCTTTAAGACAGGCTTTGTTTGACCACATGGCTTGTAGCGCGGCTTCAGTGATGTCACTTATGGGTGGAGCTGGGCTGTGGCTGTCAGGTAAGAGGGGGTTTCGTGTTTTGATTTCAGTTTTGGTTTGTTGCTTTGGACTGCGGAAGGAAAAAACAGTGTTTCCCTGTTTTCTCTGTTTTTATTTTAAAGCTGTTCCGGTGAACTAAAAGCACATTGGGTGTGGCAAATCGCCGTGGTAACTTGAAAGATAGAGTTGCTTTCCGGAAGGAGTTTTCAATCTGCTGGTTGGAGGCTGAATCTCAGGGAAAGGACCAGTCCCATTCAAGTGAGATTACAGTGTGCTGGGCCACGCCCTTGAAAGGGGTTTTGGTTTATTGGATTTTGTATTGAATTGGAACAGCTACTAAGGGGATTGATGAAGAGTTATATTTTTTCATGTTTGTAATTGATATCAAATTCTTGATAACAGTTTTATATATATTAACTACATTCTTATAATAAACTTTGTTTTGATAAAAGCGCCAAGGAAGCGCCAAAAGGCCTTTGATAAGGTGCCTCACGGGAGACTGCTGAGTAAAATAAGGGCCCATGGTATTCGAGGCAAGGTACTAACATGGATTGACGATTGGCTGTCAGGCAGAAGGCAGAGAGTTGGGATAAAAGGTTCTTTTTCGGAATGGCAACCGGTGACGAGTGGTGTCCCGCAGGGTTCAGTGTTGGGGCCACAGCTGTTCTCTTTATATATTAACGATCTAGATGACGGGACTGAGGGCATTCTGGCTAAGTTTGCTGATGATACAAAGATAGGTGGAGGGGCAGGTAGTATGGAGGAGGTGGGGAGGCTGCAGAAAGATTTAGACAGTTTAGGAGAGTGGTCCAAGAAATGGCTGATGAAATTCAACGTGGGCAAGTGCGAGGTCTTGCACTTTGGAAAAAAGAATAGAGGCGTGGACTATTTTCTAAACGGTGACAAAATTCATAATGCTGAAGTGCAAAGGGACTTGGGAGTCCTAGTCCAGGATTCTCTAAAGGTAAACTTGCAGGTTGAGTCCGTAATTAAGAAAGCAAATGCAATGTTGTCATTCATCTCAAGAGACTTGGAATATAAAAGCAGGGATGTACTTCTGAAGCTTTATAAAGCATTAGTTAGGCCCCATTTAGAATACTGTGAGCAATTTTGGGCCCCACACCTCAGGAAGTACATACTGGCACTGGAGCGGGTCCAGCGGAGATTCACACGGATGATCCCAGGAATGGTAGGCCTAACATACGATGAACGTCTGAGGATCCTGGGATTATATTCATTGGAGTTTAGGAGGTTGAGGGGAGATCTAATAGAAACTTACAAGATAATGAATGGCTTAGATAGGGTGGATGTAGGGAAGTTGTTTCCATTAACAGGGGAGACTAGGACCCGGGGGAACAGCCTTAGAATAAAAGGGAGTCACTTTAGAACAGAGATGAGGAGAAATTTCTTCAGCCAGAGAGTGGTGGGTCTGTGGAATTCATTGCCGTGGAGGCCGGGACGTTGAGTGTCTTTAAGACAGAAGTTGATTAATTCTTGATTTCTCGAGGAATTAAGGGCTATGGAGAGAGAGCAGGTAAATGGAGTTGAAATCAGCCATGATTGAATGGTGGAGTGGACTCGATGGGCCGAATGGCCTTACTTCCACTCCTATGTCTTATGGTCTTATGGAAGTCTGATGAATCACACCTGAGGTGAAGGCTCTTGTGCTCATCCTAGCCAAATTCAACATAGAAGTTATAGGTGAGGTGAGCTTCATATACACTTTGGAGTTTCTAAGCCCTGGCCCATAAAAAATTGGGGGCTCGTCCAAGAAAGAAGTCTACAGTATGTGATTGGGTTGGCTTA
Source organism: Scyliorhinus torazame (assembly GCF_047496885.1). Classification (NCBI taxonomy): domain Eukaryota; kingdom Metazoa; phylum Chordata; class Chondrichthyes; order Carcharhiniformes; family Scyliorhinidae; genus Scyliorhinus; species Scyliorhinus torazame. The sequence goes on from NC_092723.1 coordinate 167,368,049, forward strand.
GTGAACTCAAAGACAGTGAGGGGTGAGCATCTTTGTGTTTGCTTTTCAGATGTTGTACTCAAGTTTAAATAGGGAGTGTGTTGTGGACAATATCTCTTTCAGAGGCTTAGAAGTTTTATGGGGTGGAGAAGGTCACGTGCAGTACCTTACAAACGGAGATGAAAAAAAGGCTTTTAGAATTGGCAAAAGTGTGACATTAACATTGCCTGACAGAGTATGGAAAGGAGAAGTAATTTGCCTGAGATACAGTCAGAATCATTGGAAATGGCAAGAATTCAATTACAGATGAAACAGCTTGAACATGAAAAAGAATTAGAGCAGCTTGAATTCGAAATGAGGGAAATAGAAAAGCAGAGAGGGGAAAGGGAATAAGAAGGAATATCCCTAGCAGAACAAAAAGCAAGAGAAAGGGAGGTGCAGATCAGGGAAAAAGAAAAGGAGAGAGAGGAAAAAGATAAAGAGACACTTTGAACTTCAGAAACTGGCCATGAAAAGTGAATGTCAGTTAAACTTGGCGGAGGTAAAGAGAAAAGTGCAGTCTGAGGATAGTGATGAGGATAGTGAGAAAGAGCAAGAGCTTCATAGTCGAAGGCTTGGTGGGGATCTATTTAAATATATCCAAGCATTGCCAAGGTTTGATGAGAAGGATGTAGAAGCCTTTTTCATTTCATTTGAAAAGGTGGCTAAACAAATGAAATGGCCACAGAACTTGTGGGTATTACTGATTCAAACAAAGTAGGTAGGTAGAGCTAGTGAAGTGTTTGCATCACTATCAGAGGAGGTATCTGGGAAGAATGAGGGGGCGAAACAATCCATCAAAGGTGCATATGAACTAGTGCCTGAAGCCTACAGATAAAGGTTTAGAAATTTAAGTAAAGAACTTGGTCAAACATGCATAGGACGGGATTCTCCGACTCCCCACCGGGTCGGAGAATCCCCGGGGGGAGGTGCGAATCCCGCCCCGACGCCGGCTGCCGTATTCTCCGCCGCCGTTTTTCGGGCGGGGGCGATTCGCCGCCACGCCGGTCGGGGGCCATTGACAGCGATTCTCCCGGCGATTCTCCAGGCCCCGATGGGCCGAGCGGTCGTCCATCTTTGGCCAGTCCCGCCGGTGTGAATCACTCAACTCACGTACCGGAGGGACATGGCAGGTAAGTTGGCGGGGGCAGGCCTCCGGGGGGGCACAAGGGGTTCCGACCCTAGGGGGGGCCGCACAGTGGCCTGGCCCACGAGCGGGGCCCACCAATCTGCGTGGGGGCTTGTTCCGTGGGGGCACTTCTTCCTTCCACGCCGGGCCCTTGTAGGGCTCCATCATATTGTCGGGACGCCGACACGGAGGAGAGAACCCCCCCCCCCTCCCGCACATGCGCGAGTATATGCCAGCCGGTCCGCACTTGCACGGAATCACGCCGGCGGTTCCGCACATGCGTGAACTCATGCCGTACCTTCGGTGCCGGCTGGAGCGGCGCCAACCCCAACCCCTCCGGCGTCAACCTAGCCCCCTAGAAATGCCCCCCTTGGGAGCCATTGACGCAGGAGTCGTTCGCGCTGGTTTTCCCTCCGGCATGGGGACTTAGCCCCAGGAGGGAGGATCCCAGCCATAGAGTTTGAAAGGATCAAACAGAATAATTTAGATAGGTGGATAAGGGCTTTGAAAATAGCCCAAACATATGAAGCTCTTAGATAAATGATAATGGTGGAGGAGTTTAAAAATTCAATTCCTGATGTTGTGAGAACTCATGTAGAAGAGCGGAGGATTAAAACTGCGAGATTAGCAGCAGAAATGGCAGATGATTATAAATGAGTTCATAAATCAAAGTTTGGTTAGGGTTTCGGCCTGTGAGAGATAGAAACTGGGGAAAAGAGAAATACTCAGGTGGTAAAGGTAAAGGAGATCTGATGGGAGACAATAAAGATAGTGTACATCAGATTAAAAAAGAAATCCAGGAGGGTGGAAGGGAAATGAAAAGTTTCAGATATTTTTACTGTAATAAACTAGGCCATGTAAAGTCACAGTGTTGGTGGTTGAAGAAAAGCACTGGGAAGGCTGATATGGTAAAACAGGATAAGCCAGTGGGGTTTGTGAAAGTGATAAAGGAAAGCCCAGTTGAAGCGAAGGAGGTGCAAAGAATATATACCTGATCAAGAGGTATATATTGATAAGAAGGTGTCAGTTCTCTTTAAAGAATTTCCTTGTGTGGGTAAAGTTTCCTCGTGTATCAGGAGAAGTAGGTAAAGAAGTCAGAATTTTAAGAGATACGGGAGCTAGTCCATCCTTGATGGAAAGAGATGGGGAGTTATGTAGTTTGGGAGGAATATTGCCAGATTAAGTGGTAATATGTGGAATTCAGGGTGAGAAGAGTAGTGTTCCGTTGTATAAGGTGAGGTTGGAGAGTCCAGTGAAGAGTGGTGAAGTGTTAGTTAGGAGTAATAGAGAAATTATCTTGTCCAGGAATACAGTTTATCTTGGGTAATGATATAGCTGGATCGCAGTTGGGAGTGATGCCTACTGTGGTTAATAACCCAGTGTAAAATCAAACAACTGAGTTGTTGAAGGACGAATATTGTGGGATTTTTCCTGATTGTGCAGTGACAAGTTCGCAAAGGCCCCGGTTAAGACAAGAGGAGAAATCAAAGAGTGGGGTCACAGATGACGGTTCGGGTCCGTGCATGGCCGGCTCCATGTTGTACGGCGCGACCGCTGCAGGTCATCGCTGTGCGCATGCGCAGCCAGGGACATGGCCATTCTCCGCCCATTTTCGGCACGGGAGCCAGGAGTTTCATAGGCGCCACCGCTAGCCCCACACTGGTCCAGGAATTGGCGTCGATTTGTGTGTCGTAAAAAGCCTGCAAATTCACCGTTTGATCCGGCACTTAGCCGTTGAAACGGAGAAGCCAGCCCTCTGTAGAATTCTCTTTGATGGAATATGGATTTGATTTGGGGGGTGCTTCTCTGCTTGGGTTGCACTGACGCACATCCTGCTGGTCCCAAAGAACAGCAGGAGAGCCCCTAAACATGCCAAGTGCTCGCAGCCCCAGCAAGGCTGCAATCTGGTTCACACACACATATTTAAACAAACATTTAAATGTACTCAGCCCGTTTCAAGCTGGAGAATCTTGGCTCCTGAGATCTCCACCCCGCCAGAGCAGCGTGAGGCCGGCGGGAATCAGTACCGGTCTCCATCAACGGGGACCAGATGTAATAACCATGCCAGGGGTCTCGGAGGCCATTGGAGCCTCCAAGTTGGTGGGGACAAGGCAGTTCCTGTTTGCACGCTGACACCACAAACCTAGCACTTCCAGGTTGGCACTGCCAGGATGCCAAGGGGCAGTGTCATGGTGTCAGGAGACCGTGACAGTGTGCCACGGGGCAGTGCCAAAGGGCAGGGCCTGAGAGGGGTCATGGCCATGAAAGGAGTGGGGGGTATATTGAAGGGGGTGTATGGAGGAGGGCCTGAAGGGGGCACATGAAGGGGGGCAGAAAGGGGGATTTCCCCCTTGGATGCCTCATTGCAGGGTATCACTCATTTGGGGGTGGGGGGGCACTGCCCATCTGCCAGTGAGGATGGATGGGGGGGGGTCGGGTCACCTTCATGCATGGCATTGGTATGGGGGTGTGGGGTGGAACGCAATAAATTTGGTGATGGGGGGGGAGATGTCAAGGGTTGGGGGTGTTGCCCATGTCTGAAGGGGGCTGCGATGAGGGTGTGGAGGGCCTACAACCAACTTTGCGATTGGGGCACCCTTTAAATATGGCCTAAGAACAAGCCAGTGCTCGATTCTCTGCCAAATTGCGAAACCCGCTACCAGCAGCAGGCAGCAGAGAATCCACCCCTTAGTCATTTTTGGGGAGAGTTGGTCCTTCACCACTCTATCCACCACTCTGGATAGGTAATCCTTGGCACATATCAACATCTACACCTTCAGCAAACTAGCGTTGGGGAATATGATTGACGCGGAAATATTGGTTGGACATTGTTAGTAAACCGCGATTAGCTCAGCCTTTTGTAATATTTACTGTTGCTTATTTTCATACATGCAAGTCAAAGATTTAATGACTTGGGCATAAAATGGGAAGCAGATTCCAATTTTTAATTAAACATTAATGTAGAAATTTTTATTAGACTGCACAGGCAGTATTTGCCGAACACACATTGGTTACTTGGTGGGCTATAAATTGTTTTTATGATTACGCAGTCTTTACATAATACTTAATGTAACCTGCGCTGCTCAGAACTCAGTATTAATATTGCATAAAATTGTTACTTAAATATTCTAACTATCAGGGAAGAATGACTGTCTTAAAGCAATCCAAACTGCCAAATAGTCTTCCAAATTGTCATTCCAACTCTCAACATGAACCTGTATTGATATAGCGCCTTTAATACAAAAAGGTTCCAAAGGGGTTTCTGGAAGATTTTAGGAAAGTTGGCCACCGGGCCAAATTAGGGAATGTTAGGAGGCGTGCACCAGAGTTTCCCCAGGAGGTGCCAAGGTAGGATTCAGAAAAGTATCGGGAGGTGAATGTCATAATATCCACTCATGTATATAATGAGATGCAGACAGGCAGTGATTGACACACAGGATAACCAATGAACACACACGACACAGAACAACCAATCACCAGACAGGACACTACCACTATAAAACACACAAGGCATGAAGACTCTCCCTCTTCTCACAGGATACAGCTACAGAGATAGTTAGAGTGCACAAGACCGTGAGCACCGTCTCCATGTGACAGAGAGCTAGTCTGCTCAAGCCAGTCAGAGGTTATCAGTTTAGATTAATAGAGTGTCAATCCACAGCAGATTATGTACACCAACCAGCAGGTTCAATAAAACAGTGTTGGACCATCTCCTGTGTCGGAAGCCTGTTTCTAGTCTCACTGCATCCAGTTGCAGTCAATGTTAAACCAACTCAGATGACACATCAGTGAAGTGCTGGAGGGGTTGGGAGGGGGAATTCCAGAACGGTGGCACAAAGAGAGGTGCAGCGGACTGGGGCATTGGGAGAGCAGGGCTGGGGGGGATAGTGGGGGCGTAATGCAATCGTTGGTGGGATTTAAACAGAAGGATGAAAATTTCTTCTCCACAGTATCTTGACCATTGAAAGTGATGAGTCCACTATGACGAGGCAACAACATCGCTAAAACAGATTATCTCACAATAATCACATTGCTGTTTGTGGGATCTTGGTGTGCAAAAAAAGATTGCTAATTACAGCAATGACTCCATTTCAAAATCACTTCATTAGCTATGAAGCGCTTTCGGGCATCCTGAACTCATAAATGCCAGTCTGTCTCTCTTGATTTCAATCACCCCAATATCCTTTTCAAAGCCACCCTTTAACCAGTTTTGTGTCCTTCATTGTATTCTCACAACTGCAATATTTTGCTCTTGTCAGTAATAAAGTTAGGCTGTAATTCTCCGGCCATTTGGGATTCTCTTTTCCCACCGGCAGCTCATCCCCAACTGCGGGTTTCCTGGCGGCGTGGGTTGTCTTCAATGGGAAATCACGTGGACAAACGGCGGGAAGAGAGAATCCCGCCGCCAGCGAATGGCGTGCTTCTGAGAAACACGCGGCTGGGGGAGCGGAGAATCACGCGCTTCACCCGCCTGGCGGAAGCTCTTCTGCAAAACTGTAATTGTATTTTCTGTTATTAATTGAAACCTAGTTTAATGGAACTTGGTAGGTTGTTTTTTTTTGTTGCAAGAAGGTCATTTTGCCTTTGCTCTGATTACTGACTAGGGAGGCCCAAGTTAGGGGGTCCCGGGTGTGGGGGGGGGGGGGGGGGGGGGGAAGAGGCCGGGGTGTGGGGGGGGGGGGGCGGTGGAGACTGGGTCACTCTCATACTTGAAGGAAGGGTGGGGCACCCAGGCAATCCGGGGGTGGGGAGGCAGCTTTACGGTCCGGGGGGGTGCAGTAGGGAGCGGCTGTGCCGAGGGGGTGGGTTGGCCGCTCCGAATGGCGGCCCGATAAAGAAGTTCCCTCGGGAATCCCTCGTATTCCTCGCCAGGCATAAATCATGGCAAGGGCTACGGAATTGCTTCCCGATTTCCGCTCCCAAGGGAAATGTAAATCGGAAGAAATTCTCCTCCAGCGGGAGAACATAGGATGGGATTCTCCGGTTCAGTATGTATATGTGCCGATTGTAAAGTCACTATCAATCCAGTACTGTGTGCAGAGCAGTACTCTCTGCCTTTAATTGATGATTTGCTGGCGTGGCTGGAGGCCAGCATTTCAGTAAAGCTGACCTTAGTCGAGCTTATCTCCAGATAAATGTGGATCCAGGTTCACAACAATTGTGACTATTCAGACATTGAAGACTTCCATTTTGCATCACATCCACTCTTGGATTATTCCAACGTGCCTTGGATCAAATTCTGAGCAGACTAGAAGGAGTCCAGTGCTATTTAGATATTTTATTTACTGGAAATAATGAAGAGGAGCATCTTCAAAAGTTAGATGCTCCGCTCCACAGAGACTAGCAGATTACGGAAGGCTAAATGTGAATTCTTCAAATTTTCTCCTGAATACCTGGGGCACGTTATAGATGCAAAAAGACTGCACACCTTCAAAAATAAAAACCAAAACTGAGGCACCTGTCCCTCAAAATGTAAATCAACTTTGTTCCCTTTTGGCTTTATTGAACTATTATGGAAGGGTTGTTCCTAATCTGGCAACTATTCCCAAACCTCAGAACAGGAAATGGAAATGGGTGGATCTGTACAAGCTAAGGAGGCACTACAGAAGCCCTGGCTCACTTTGATCCGACGTTACCATTGCAACTGGCTTGCGATGCATCATCTTTGTCATGATATTCAAACACACACATCATGATAGACACACCAACAGACAAATCAGAACACACAACACCACAACCAATGACAGAAAGATATAAAAGCACAGACACGACCCCCGGTGGTCAGTATTAGCTGCAGAGGAGAACCAGGACACATCTATTGCCAAACACACTCAGGGAGACAGCACGTGCAGAGTATCCAGAACGAACTGTATTATAAGAGTTATAATAAAATAGAGTTGTACCACATACAACTGTGTTGGCTCATCTGTGCACCAGAGCACCCAACACCACATGGTACAGGAGTGGATCGATACCTGCCGGCATACCTCAGTGTACACAGACAACCAGCAGTGCCCAGGCATGATGTACGAGCTCCCGGTTCCGCAGCCGCTCCAGTGCCACGGCGACCTCCGCGAAAACTGGCGGCGATTCCGGCAAATGTTCGAATTGTTCCTGGTGGCAGCTGAACTCAAAGACCTGGATGATAGGGAAAAAATTGAATTTCTCCTCACCATCGCCGGTGCAAGGGCAAGAGAAATATTCAGAAGGTTCAGGTTCTTCAGGAGGCAGCAAAGGTACGATTACCAGGCAGTCCTGGGCAAATTCTCCAAGTACTGTGAAGAAAACGCAATCCAATCGGCACATAAAGGTAAGAAAAGCTGCAGTACTCACCTCGTGGCTGGGATCCCGGAGCCCGAATTCCCAGAGGCCGAAATCCCGGGCCTGAGAGAAGGCCGGGTCGAGGTCGGCGGCCATCTTGCTAAAGGTATAACGCTAGCACAGTTGCGCGAGAAGTGCGCAGAACCGGAAGTTTCGTTTGCGCATGCGCGAGATGCTGCGCATGCACAGTCAAGAAAACGGCCATCGGTAAAGGAACAGCGATCTGAGCATGTGCAGTCGCTTCCTACGTGCTACATACCGAGCGTCAGGATGTCAGAGGCCCCAGACTGCACCAATTTAAAAGGGAAATGTCCCAAATCCAATTTAAAAGGGAAACGTCCCAAATCAAAAAAACAAAAATCTGTTAAAGCTGTAAAACAACCTTCCGGCACAGCAGGTGGCCGGAACCAGCGTACACGGTCTCGGCCAACTTCCACATCTGGCACAGTCATCGCCTTGCATGATATTAGTGATGGTGCTACTTCGATGGCAACGACCCATCGGCTACAAGATGCCGTCCACCACAAACATAAAAAGAAAACAGACTCCACCTTGTTCCTGGCATGCAGGGCGGATGGATTGGTGCGTAGGCGCAATCAGCGGGCTTTGTGCCGCCTTCTACGCTCGCAACTGAACCGTACGCACACGCCGGATCCTCCACTGGTTCCCAAGGATGACTTTGTGGAGATGCCACGGATCATGCCCCTTCCATCGCCACCAGAACCAAACCACAGCCAGGGCACCACTAACAAAGATGTTGAATGTTATATTTGCACGAATGAAAAAACCAAGCACTGCACGAAGTACAACAAATGGTAAAGTAGAGACTTCGGCAACAGCATCACCTCCAACAGTCCAAGGTGAACCAGTGTGACCCCAAATCTCCACAGCTGAACCGGCTTGAGGACCAGCCCATTCTTGAGGCGGTCACCCATTAGACTGGACTTATAACGCTGTTCATACGTTCAAAAAGTCAAACACTTCTGTATTATAACCTGTTGTTGTTTATTGTTCCAGATATCGTCTGACCGGACCAATGTTCAAGTTTTTTTTTTCTCTCGCATCCAAGTTTTGTTATGGTACAACCTTGTTAGTGTGACGCACCCGACATCGCCCCATGTAAATAGTTACGTCATAAACACACGCTGTACACAACACACACACACACTCTTAGATGCACTCACGACACAATTGTATTTATAACCACGTAGGCACTTATCTTTGTACAAAGGGGGGATGTCATGATATTCAAACACACACATCATGATAGACACACCAACAGACAAATCAGAACACACAACACCACAACCAATGACAGAAAGATATAAAAGCACAGACACGACCCCCGGTGGTCAGTATTAGCTGCAGAGGAGAACCAGGACACATCTATTGCCAAACACACTCAGGGAGACAGCACGTGCAGAGTATCCAGAACGAACTGTATTATAAGAGTTATAATAAAATAGAGTTGTACCACATACAACTGTGTTGGCTCATCTGTGCACCAGAGCACCCAACACCACAATCTTATGGGGTGGAAGCAGTGATTTCTCACATAATGCCCAATAGTGAAGAGAAGCTAATAGCGTTTGCATCACGATTCTTGAACAAAGCACAGATAGAGAAGGAAGCTCCAGGCATCATTTTTGGAATCAAACATTTTTACCAATGGTTATATGGACTGAAATTTACTTTGTTAACAGATTATCGACAACTGACAACGATACTGGGGCTGCACACTGGCTGATCCCGTCGCTGTCATCCGGTTTTCCCATTGTTCTTTTTTTTTTAAATTTAGAGTACCCAATTCATTTTTTCCAATTAAGGGCAATTTAGCACGACCAATCCACCGACCCTGCACATCTTTGGGTTGTGTGGGGGCGAAACCCACCCAAACACGGGGAGAATGTGCAAACTCCACAGAGACAGTGACCCAGAGCCGGAATCCAACCTAGGACCTCGGTGCCGTGAGGCAGCAATGCTAAATACTGCGCCACCGTGTTGCCCTGAGGTTCTGAGGTTTTCCCATTGTTCACCCCCCCCCCCCCGCCACCAGGGAACCTGCAGCCAGGGGGGGGGGGCCTGTCTGATCCCGGAACAGCCGGAAAATATCGACCATTATACTTTTAAAACAGGTTTCTGTGATAAAGGTGACACGTCAGTGTGGTAATGTCAGTGTTTAAACTTGGGCAAAGTTGAACCTTCTTATTATTTATCAATTAGTTCTTGCATGGTTGTGTTTCTTCCCTTGCAAGGTCATTGTCTGTATTGAGTGTTCAAGGAAATCAAAGAGGAGATTTGAAAAATAATGTATTCCTGTAATAAATTGCTCAGCAAAGCACTAATTATCGGAGCCAGCTAGGAGGGAGAAAACTGTTTGTCTTGTCCTTGTGTAATTATGGCCTTAATTAAAACATTTCCATTATATCACCCCTGTGCCTGAAGCCCTCAAATTATGATGTCTAAGGGGATGAATCTTAACGTGGATAACAGAAGATTGCATTAAAATCCAGCAAAGTGCACTCATCTATTCAAACCCTGCATGTAGAATTAGAGAGGTCAGTGCCAAAATATGTTGTGCAGTGGCCCTGTGAGGACATTCTCTGCCTACACCTGCTGTCATGTAGCTGACCTCTCACTGACAGAAAGAAGAGTGGCTACTTCCTGCTGTTGGCAAACACAGCAGCCAATTCCCACGCGGTAAGATCACCAATACAGCAATGGGATGAATGCAGAGTTAATCTGCTTTTGCTGGCATTAGTTGGAAGGTTTCAAAGGCCGTGGTTACTAGGGCAGTGGGAGCTAGAGGCCGGAGCGTTTTGTCAGATAAGACTATCAAGCAAAATGGAGCCAAGGCAGGTAAATGGGGTTGGGATGCCAAACGCCATACAACACAATTAAAAGCAGATCATCCGATGGTTTTGCTTATTGCTGTTTGCTCTATTTCCACATTGTAACCATGGCCACACTTGTATCGAACAGATAACAGAACCTGATTGCTTATGAATTTTAAGATTCAAGAGATAAGAAAGAAGGCTTCATAACTAGAGATATATAGAGGATAAGAGCAGGAAAGTTATGCTGAATCCTTAAGATGCTCTGTTTTGCCCACAAATAGATTATTGTGTCCAGTTTTGACCCTTCAGGAAGGATGCAATGGCTTTTGAGAGGATACAGCGGCCTTATCTAGATTTATTCCAGAGATGAGGGTTCTCAGCTACAGAGTTAGGCTGGAGAATCATAGAAGAATCATAGAAGTTACAGAGCAGAAGGAGGCCATTCAGCCCATCGAGTCTGCACCGGCTCTTGGAAGGAGCACCCTACCCAAGCCCACACCTCCACCCATAACCCCGTAACCCAGTAACCCCACCCAACACTAAGGGCAATTTTGGACACTAAGGGCAATTAAGCATGGCCAATCCACCTAACCCACACATCTTTGGACTGTGGCAGGAAACCGGAGCACCCGGAGGAAACCCATGCTCACATGAGGAGAACGTGCAGACTCCGCAGTGACCCAAGCCGGGAATCAAACCTGGGACCCTGGAGCTGTGAAGCAATTGTGCTAACCACTGTGCTACCGTGCTCCCCCAGAAGCTGGGGGTAATTGTTCCCCTTGGAGCAAAGGCACTTAGGGGAGATCTGATACTGATGTACAAGATTACGACAGCTTTAGATAAGGTACAGAAATAAAAGCTGTTTCCATTTTATGATTGTACAGTGACTAGGGCACACAGATTTAAGATTCTGGGCAAGAGTTGAAGAGGTGGCTACATCAGCAAGAAATTGTTTCACATGATGATGGTAATTGGCCTGGAACTCGCTGACTAAGGTGATGGAAATGGAGATGGGTGGGCACTTGAGGGGAATAAACATGCATTGCAGCATAGATGGAATTGATAATGGCATGTGAGGAATGGGTTAACAGTCCTTCTAATTAAATGCTAATTTGATGTCAATTATCCAATAGACGTTATTGATATATAACGGGGCTACAGGTGGCACTTATTGTTGGTGGAGATTTGTGTGTGAAGTGAGATCAAAGAAATAAAGCTGTTTTCTGGAGAAGCAGAACTCTTGGGTGGAATTCTGAGATCCTGAGGCTGTGTTGATGCTGTTGGAAACGCCATTGTGTTTCTCGACAGCGTCAACACGGCCTCAGGATCAGCAATTCTGGCCCCTACAGGGGTCCAGTACGGCACTGGAGCGGACCACGCTGCTCCAGCTGCTGATCCTGGCGTCAACTGGGCGCCGCGGGATCCGCGCATGCGCAGTGGCGCCGGCGCCAACCCGCGCATCAGCAGTGGCTTCCTTCAACGCGCCGGCCCCGACGCAACATGGCGCAGGGCTAAAGGGCCGGCGCGGAAGAAAGGAGGCCCCCAGCCAGAGAGGCTGGCCCGCCGATCGGTGGGCCCCGATCGTGGGCCAGGCCACATTCGATGCCCCCCCTGGGGTCGGACCCCCCCTCCCCCAACAGGCCGTCCCCGACCCTTCCACGCCGAGTTCCCGCCGGCTGAAAGCAGGTGTGGATGGCATCGGCTGGACTCGGCATTTTTACGATGGCTGCTCGGCCCATCCTGGTCTGAGAATCGGCGGGCCAGCCACGTAGTGCGGCCCCTGACCGACGCCGCGCCAACCACGCCACGCCAATGGCGCCGATTCTCCGCTCTGCGGAGAAACTTAAGAAAATTAATCATGGGACTGACTAGATTGCTATACTGAGAGCAGGCATGGGCTGGATTAGCTGAATGACCTTCAGTGCTGCTATGAGTTAGGTTGCATAGCTGATAGGAGGTCTGTTTGGTCAGCTTTCAAAGCCACCTTATTACTGTCTGTCACTCCGTCCTTATCCTATAATGGAGCACAGCAATTGTGCACACTTCATCCGATCATCTCTGTTCCCCGCAGATCCCACACCAGATCACACTGCCACTCTGCTGGGCCCTCCACCCATGTCATGTACTCTCTACGGCAAAGTCTCTTCTCTGTCAGTCACTGTTCAGGCATTTGAACAGATATTCCATCCCCTACGTGCTTAGCTTTTGGGCCTTACACATCTATAACGTCAGTCTTGGCTTTAGGAGAAAGCGCACAAGATGTACAGGGGTCACAAATGTAATTTGGATCATATCGATGATTAAAGTTAGATTCATGATTCTCACGTGTTGCTAACTCTGAGTGAAGGGTTTTCTGAAACTACTTTTAACTGATGATGTGAAACGGGAAGTTTTGCAAGATTCTCAATCCTTGTGCACATTCCATCTGAAACTGGGGGTGTGGGGATCTGTGAGAACGATACCCCCAGTTTCAGATGGAATGTTTCATTTTGAATGAAATGAAATTAAAATCGGTTATTGTCACAAGTAGGCTTCAAATTAAGTTACTGTGAAAAACCCCTAGTCGCCACATTCCGGCGCCTCTTCGGGGAGGCTGTTACCGAAATTGAACCGTGCTGCTGGCCTGTCTTGGTCTGCTTTCAAAGCCAGCGATTTAGCCCTGTGCTAAAAAGCCCCAGTTCATTACAGATGGACTCTGAAATTAAATTAGAGCATTAGCTTCCCTCCATTTGTGAGTTAACCTGCTCGGAGAAGGTATCTCCTTCCAGCTTGCCTCCAACAGCAGCAGCACACCTAAGCAGCATTTTAAAAAATTAATCCTTGGGATGTGGACATTGCCGGCAAGTTGGTGATCTGCTTTCCTGGGCCACTGCAGCCCCTGTGGTGAAGGTGCACCCACAATAAAAAGAAAAAACCCTGCTTTTACTTCGCAAGTTCCACGAACAGCAGACATCCCAATGTGCTTTATAGCTCAAAAAGGTGCCTTTGAAAAGTAGTGACTGTTGCGTGACAGCAGCAATTTGAGCACAGCAAGATTTCGCAAACAGCAATTTGATAATGGCCGGACAATATTTGTGATATTGGTCAAGGAATAAGTATTGGGCAAAACATCAAGGATATCACCTGTGCTGGTCTTCAAAATATTTAAATGGAATATTTTATGTCCACCTGCAAGAGCAGATGGGTTTAACGTTGCTTTAACATTTTGATCTGAAATTCAACAACTGTGTTTGTCTATTGATGCACGATCAATTGCACAAAGACTAAAGTTGGGTACAACTGTGGCTTTATTACAGTCAGATGTAATATCAGTCAGAATCTTCTGTTATCCACGTTAAGATTCATCCCCTTAGACATCATAATTTGAGGGCTTCAGGCACAGGGGTGATAAAATGGAAATGTTTTAATTAAGGCCATAATTACACAAGGAAAAGACAAACAGTTTTCTCCCTCCTAGCTAGCTCCGATAATTGGTTCCCATGAGTTCCCCAGTCCAATAGAAAATCCAATGAGGTATTCCTTCACCAAGGTCAGAGGGTTGAAAACTGATGCTGGACAATTCACTTTTCCGTTGCTGTTGACTTCACAAGATGAGACAGGTATGCAGAAGTGAATCAGTCTTATGGGTGATGGTAAGAATTTTCAGCAGATGGGAGTCAGGTATTCCACCTGGGCAGAACCCCTTGGCCGGGATTCTCCGAGCCCGCGCTGGGTCGGAGAATTGCCAGGGGGGGGCGCGCGAGAATCCCGGCACGCTGTCCGAAGCCGGGCCGCCGGTTCTCCTGCGACCAGAGAATTGCCGCCAATCGCGCCCGCGCGATTGCCGCAGCGCCGGTTGGAGGCCGCTGAAATAGGCCCCCGGGGCAATTCTCTTTTTTTTTTTTTTTTAAATAATTTTTATTAAAGTTTTCACAAAATATCAACAACAAAATGTAAAAGGAACCCAATAAAATTAAATACAAAACAAAACAACCCAGTGCCCCCTCCCCCTATACATAAATAATATATTAACACCCGCCGAAACACACAGCAAACATAGCAAATATATACACCCCCTCAGATCCCCCAGTATAGACAAACAAAAATAAAATAGAACCCCCCCCCCGGGTTGCTGCTGCTGCTGACCATTGTCTACCGTTCTGCCAGGAAGTCTAAGAACGGTTGCCACCGCCTGAAGAACCCTTGCACCGATTCCCATAAGGCAAATTTCACCCTCTCCAATTTAATAAACCCCGCCATGTCGTTGATCCAGGATTCCACGCTTGGGGGCCTCGCATCTTTCCACTAAAGAAGAATCCTTCACCGGGCTACCAGAATGCCGGCCTCTTTCGCCTCCTGAACTCCCGGCTCCTCTGCAACCCCAAATATTGCGAGCCCCCAGCCTGGTCTGACCCTGGATCCTACCACCCTCGACACCGTCATCGCTACGCCCTTCCAAAATTCCTCCAGCGCTGGGCATGCCCACAACATATGGGTGTGATTTGCTGGGCTCCCTGAGCACCTAACTCACCTGTCCTCACCCCAACAAAACCGGCTCATCCTTGTCCCGGTCATGTGTGCCCTGTGCAGCCCCTTAAACTGTATGAGGCTGAGCCTCGCGCACAAAGAGGAAGAGTTCACCCTCCCTAGGGCATCTGCCCACGTCCCCTCCTCGATCTCCTTCCCCAACTCCTCCTCCCACCTACCTTTCAGCACCTCCACCGAGGCCTCCTCCTCTTCCTGCATCACCTGGTATGTTGCCGAGATCTTCCCCTCTCCAACCCACACCCCCAAGAGCACCCTGTCCTGTACCGTGCGTGGCAGCAGCAGTGGGAATTCCACCACTTGCCGCATGGCAAGCGCCCTTACCTGTAGATACCTAAAGGCGTTTCCCGGGGGGGAGCCCGTACTTCTCCTCCAGCTCACCCAGGCTGGCGGACTTCCCGTCCACAAACAGGTCCCCTGCCCCGTGCCACCCCGAAAACCCGCCATCTCTTCTCCCTGGGACAAACCGGTGATTCCCCCTTATCGGGGTCCACACCGAGGCCCCCCACTTCCCCCCTGTGCAGCCTCCATTGCCCCTAAATTTTGAGGGCAGCTGCCACCACCGGGCTCACGGTATACCTCATTGGAGGGAGCGGCAGCGGCGCCGTTGCCAGCGCCTCCAGACTCATACCGTCACAAGACGCCGTCTCCAGCCTCTTCCATGCCGCCTCCTCCCCGTCCATCATCCACTTGCGCACCATCGCCGCATTGGCGGCCCAGTAGTACCCACAGAGGTTGGGCAGCACCGCCCCCCCCATCCCTACTACGCTCCAGGAACACCCTTCTCACCCTCGGAGTCCTTCGCGCCCACACAAACCCCGTTATGCTCCTGGTGATCCGCCTAAAGAAGGGCTTCAGTATAAGAATGGAGAGGCATCTTGACTGACTGCACCCTACCCGCCAGGGACAGCGGCAACGCGTCCCACCTCTTAAACGCCTCCTCCATTTGCTCCACCAGCCTCATGAAATTAAGTCTATGCAGGGCCCCCCAGCTCCTGGCCACCTGGACCCCCAAATACCTGAAGCTCCTTTCCGCCCTTTTTAGTGGGAGCTCGCCAATCCCCCTCTCCTGGTCACCTGGGTGAACCACAAACAACTCGCTCTTCCCCATGTTGAGATTGTACCCTGAAAAATCCCCGAACTCCCTGAGGATCCTCATTATCTCCGCCACATATAGCAGCAAGTCGTCCGCATAGAGAGACACCCTATGCTCCTCCCCACCCCGCACCAGCCCCCTCCAGTTCCTCGACTCCCTCAGTGCCATAGCCAGGAGTTCAATCGCCAGCGCGAAGAGCAGGGGGGACAAGGGACACCCCTGCCTCATCCCTCGATGCAACCGAAAGTACTCAGACCTCCTCTTGTTTGTGGCCACACTCGCCATCGGGACCTCGTACAACAGCCTAACCTACCTGATGAACCCCTCCCCAAACCCGAACCTCTTCAGCACCTCCCACATTTACCCCCACTCTACTCTATCGAAGGCCTTCTCAGCGTCCATCGCCGCCACTATCTCCGCCTCCCCCTCCCTCGCCAGCATCATAATAACGTTCAGGAGCCTCCGCACATTCGCGTTCAACTGCCTCCCCTTCACGAACCCCGTCTGGTCTTCGTGGATGACCTGCGGCACACAATCCTCAATTCTCGTGGCGAAGACCTTCGCCAGCACCTTGGCATCTACATTTAACAATGAAATCGGCCTCTAAGACCCACACTGCAGGGGATCCTTGTCCCGCTTCAGGATCAAGGAGATCAGTGCCGGGACATCGTCAGGGGCAACGCCCCCCCCTCCTTGCCTCATTGAAGGTCCTAACCAGCAACGGGCCCAACAGTTCCACATATTTTTTGTCAAATTCGACCGGGAAACCGTCCGGCCCCGGTGCCTTCCCCGCCTGCATGCTCCCTATCCCTTTGGCCAGCTCCTCCAACCCAATCAGGGCCCCTAATCCCGCCACCAGTCCCTCCTCCACTTTCGGGAACTTCAGTTGGTCCAGAAAGAGGCCCATCCCTCCCTCCTCCAGTAGGGGCTCGGACCGATACAGTTCCTCATAAAAGTCCCTGAAAACCCCATTTATGCCAATCCCACTCTGCACCATACTCCCGCGCCCCCCCCCCCCCATCCTTAACTTCCCTAATCTCCCTAGCTGCGTCCCGCTTCCGAAGCTGATGCGCCAGCATCCGACTTGCCTTATCCCCATATCCATAAATCGCCCCCTGTGCCTTCCTCCACTGCGCCTCTGCCTTACTGGTGGTCAACAGGTTGAATTCAGCCTGGAGGCTACGCCTCTCCCTCAACAGTCCCTCCTCCGGCACCTCCGCATACCTCCTGTCCACCCTCACCATCTCCCCCACCAGCCTCTCCCTCTCCCTCCGCTCTCTCCTCTCCTTGTGGGCCCTAATGGAGATCAGCTCTCCCCTAACCACCGCCTTCAGCGCCTCCCAGACCATCCCCACTCGGACCTCCCCGTTATCGTTGGCCTCCAGGTATCTCTCTATGCTTCCTCGGACCCGCTCACTCACCTCCTCGTCCACCAACAGCCCCACCGCCAAGCGCCACAACGGGCGCTGGTCCCGCTCCTCCCCCAGCTCTAGGTCTACCCAGTGCGGGGCGTGATCCGAAATGGCTATCACCGAGTACTCGGTATCCTCTACTCTCGCAATCTGCACCCTGCTCATAACAAAAAAGTCGATCTGGGAATAGGCCTTATGAACGTGCGAGAAGAATGAAAATTCCCTAGCCCCCGGCCTTGCAAATCTCCAAGGGTCCACCCCTCCCATCTGGTCCATAAACCTCCTCAGCATTTTCGCCGCCGCCAGCCTCCTACCCGCCCTAGACCTGGAGCGATCCAGTGCCGGATCCAACACCGTGTTAAAGTCCGTCCCCCCCCATTATCAGGCCCCCCACTTCCAAGTCCGGGATCCGACCCAACATGCGCCGCATAAAACCCGCATCGTCCCCGTTCGGGGTGTACACGTTGACCAGCACCACCCTTTCCCCTTGCAGCTTACCACTTACCATTACGTACATGCCGCCATTGTCTGTCACAATGCTCGACGCCTCGAACGACACCCTCTTTCCCACCAAGATCGCCACCCCCCGATTTTTGGCATCCAGCCCCGAATGAAACACCTGGCCTACCCACCCTTTCCTCAATCTTACCTGGTCTGCCACCTTCAGGTATGTCTCCTGGAGCATGACCACATCCGCCTTCAGCCGTTTCAGGTGTGCGAACACCCGGGCCCGCTTAACCGGCCCGTTCAGCCCCCTTACGTTCCAGGTTATCAGCCGTGTCAGGGGGCTACCCGCCCCCCCCTCCCCCGCCGATTAGCCATAACGCCTCCTCGGCCAGCCACGCGCCCGCGCCCCACGCCCGGCCCGCTCCCCACAGCGGCAGACCCCCGTCCCAACCCCCTCTACTCGCTCCAGCTCCCCCTTGACCATACCAGCAGCAACCCGGTTCCCTCCCATCGCCCCCCCCCCCCACCCTCCCCACCCCCCAGCTAGGAACCCCCTAGCTGCATTGCTCCCCCAATTGCACTCCCGCATGTCAGCTGACTCCTGCCCCCGGCCGCTCCCGCCTCTCGTTCGACTCCTCCCATTGTGGGACTTCCCCTCCCCCTCCATTACCCACCAGCAGGCTCTCCGCCTCCCCCTTCCATCCCAGGTGCGGGAAAAAACCCGCGCTTCCCCGCCCCGGCCCCGCCCCCTCCAGCCTTCAGCGCGGGAAAAAGCCCGCGCTTTCCACCTGCCCGGCCCCGCCTCCTCTGTCGCAGCTCCTTTTACTGGCCCAGTCCCCTCACCCCCGACCCTCCCCCGTGGGGCCCCAACCCCCTACCGGCCATCCACCCCCTACTCCGTTTACTTGCCCCCCCCTCCAAGAGCCCACCCGACAGACCCAACCAAAACTGTGCCAAACCCTAACCACCCACACCGAACCAAAACTAATCAAGAACAAAGAACCCCCTCAAAATGTAACACAACAATAACAATCCCCGACCATCCCCATGTCCGACCCTCCGATCCCGACCCTCAGTTTGTGCCCAGCTTCTCGGCCTGAACAAAGGCCCACGCCTCCTCCGGGGACTCAAAATAATAGTGCCGGTCCTTGTAGGTGACCCACAGTCGCGCCGGCTGCAGCATGCCAAACTTCACCCCCTCCCTGTGCAGCACCGCCTTCGCCCGGTTGTACCCGGCCCTCTTCTTCGCCACCTCCGCGCTCCAGTCCTAATATACTCGAACCTCCGCATTCTCCCACCTGCTGCTCCTCTCTTTCTTGGCCCACCTGAGTACGCACTCCCGATCAGCGAACCGATGAAACCACACCAGCACCGCCCGTGGCGGCTTGTTAGCCTTGGGCCTCCTTGCCAGCACTCTATGGACCCCTTCCAGCTCCAGGGGCCCCTGGAAGGACCCCGCTCCCATCAGCGAGTTTAACATAGTGACCACATCGGGCCCCATTTCCGACCCCTCCAGCCCCTCCAGGGGGCCCAGGATCCGCAGATTCTTCCGCCTCGACCGATTCTCCATCTCCTCAAACCGTTCCTGTCATTTCTTGTGGAGCGCCTCGTGCGCCTCCACCTTTACCGCTAGGCCCAAGATCTCGTCCTCGTTATCAGAGATCTTTTGTTGGACCTCGCGGATCGCCACCCCCTGGGTCTCCAGCAGCTTGTCGATAGAAGCCTTCATCGGCTCCAGCAGGTCTGCTTTGAGCTCTCTGAAGCAGCTCTGGATAACCTCCTGCTGCTCTTGCACCCACTGCATCCACGCTGCCTGCTCCCCGCCCGCCGCCATCTTGCTCTTCTTCCCTCGCACTTTCTTTGGCTTCACCACCACTTTTTTAGTCGCCCCGCTCCTTGACCAAGCCATACACTGTCGGGGGAATGTTGCAGTGTTCTTCCCATACCGGGAAATGTCGAAAAAATGCCTTTGGGGCTCCTGAAAAGAGCCCAAAAGTCCGTTCCAAGCGGGAGCTGCTGAACATGCAACTTAGCTCCGCATAGCCGCAACCGGAAGTCCCCCCCCCCCCGGGGCAATTCTCCGCGCGCGACAGGCCGAACTCCCACGGAGTCCCGCTGCCGTGGTTCAGACCTGGCCCCACCCGGCGGGAGCCCGGACCACGGCCGATGTGGACGTCCTGGTGGCGGGGGGGGAACAGGGGGATCTGACTCCGGGGGGGTCTCCGCAAGGTCCAGGCCTGCGATCGGGTGCTTCCAATCGGCGGGCGGCCACGATCTGGAGGGGGCCTACCTCCTGCCGCGTGGGCCCGCTGTTTGGTCGCCGACATGTTGCTCTGCGCCGGCGCAGAGACAGCAACCACGTGCATGCGCTGGCGCGGAGACAGCCGTGGCATGCATACGGGGACCTGCGCCGGCCGTGTAGGGCCAGCTTTCAGCGCCGGAGCAGCGCACAGCACTCCGGCGCCATTCCAGCCCCCGATGAAGAGGAGAATTACTGGGCCTGGAGGCCCGTTGACTCCGGTGTCGCTCACTGCGGGTTTGACGCCGGCATCAACGCTTGGCCGCGATATTGGTGAATCCCGGCCCCTGTCTGTGAGGCTGCTAGTTAGCTGGTAAACCGAAGACTGAGCTATGCAATTCTGAAAGACGGTATTACTTGCTCCACATGCCAGAAGTCCATGTCGCATGATTCCCACCCCTCCACCCGGTCTTTGACAAAGGATGTGCATCCATCATCTGGGTTCCAAAGACTGTACAATGTCGTTGGGAATTGAAAAGATGGTTGAGGGGGCTTTGTCTTCGAAGATGATCCATCTCCTCTTGGCCAGCCTGGGTTATTCAATACAGGTAGCCTTTGTGTATATCTCTTTGAATTTGGGCTGTGCAGTCCACATATGGTTGTTAGTGGCTCCTCAGAGATAGCGAGGTACAAATTTTCTAAAGGCTCTATAGACTCTGGAACAGTTCCTATGGATTGGATGGTGGATAATGTAACCCCACTATTTAAAATGGGAGTTAGAGAGAAAACAGGGAATTATAGACCAGTCAACCTGACGTTGGTGGTGGAGAAAATTCTGGAGTCCATGATAAAAGATTTAATATCAGGGCACTTGGAAACTAGGGGCAGGATCCGACAGAGTCGTCATGGGAAATCATGCTTGACAAAGAGATCAGATTGTAAAATTAACGCGGATGGGATTGGGGGTAGTGTATTGACATTGATATAAAACTGATTGACAGACAGAGAACAATGAGTAGGAATAAACAAACCTTTTTCCAAGTGGTAGGCAGTGACTAATGGGGTAACGCAGGGATTGGTGCTAGGACCCCAGCTATTCACAGTATATATTAATGACTTAGATGAGGCAACTAAATGTAATATCTCAAAATTTGCAGATGACATAAAGTTGGGTGGGAGGGTGAGCTGTGAGGAGGATGCAGAGATGCTTCAGTGTGATCTGAACAAGTTGAGTGAGTGGGCGAATGCATGGCAGATGCAGTATAATGTGGATCAATGTGAGATTTTCCACTTCGGTAGCAAAAGCAGGAAGGCAGATTATGAAGTGAATGGCTACAGATTGAGAGAGGGGAATGTGCAATGAAACCTGGGTGTTGTGTCTGACAAATCTGTTAGAGTTCTTTGAGGAGCTAACAAGGAGGTTAGACAAAGGAGAACCAGTGGACGTGATTTATTCAGAATTCCAGAAGGCCTTTGACAAGGTGCCGCCTTGGAGACTGTTAAATAAGTTAAGAGCCCGTGGTGTTAAGGGTAAGATCCTGGCATGGATAGAGGATTGGCTGACTGGCAGAAGGCAAAGAGTGGGGATAAAGAGGTCTTTTTCAGGATGGCAGCCGGTGACTAGTGGTGTGCCTCAGGTGTCTGTGCTGGGACCACAACTTTTCACAATATACATAAATGATCTGGAAGAAGGAACTGAAGGCACTGTTGCTAAGTTTGCAGATGATACAAAGATCTGTAGAGGGACAGGTAGTATTGAGGAAGCAGGGGGGCTGCAGAAGGACTTGGACAAGCTAGGAGAGTGGGCAATGAAGTGGCAAATGAAATACAATGTGGAAAAGTGTGAGGTTATGCACTTTGGGAGGAGGAATTTAGGTATAGACTATTTTCTAAATGGGGAAATGCTTAAGAAATCAGAAGCACAAAGGGACTTGGGAATCCTTGTTCACGGTTCTCTTAAAGTTAATGTGCAGGTTCAGTCGGCAGTTAAGAAGGCAAATGCAATGTTAGCATTCACGTCAAGAGGGCTAGTATACAAGACCAGGGGGCTACTTCTGAGGCTGCATAAGGCTCTGGTCAGACCACATTTGGAGTATTGTGAGCAGTTTTGGGCCCCGTATGTAAGGAAGGATGTGCTGTCCTTGGAGAGGGTCCAGAGGAGGTTCACAAGAATGATCCCTGGAAGGAAGAACTTGTCGTATGAGGAACGGTTGAGGACTCTGGGTCTGTACTCATTGGAGTTTAGAAGGATGAGAGGGGATCTTATTGAATCTTACAGGATACTGCGAGGCCTGGATAGAGTGGACGTGGAGAGGATGTTTCCACTTGCAGGAACAACTAGAACCAGAGGACACCATCTCAGACTAAAGGCGTGATCCTTTAAAACAGAGATGAGGAGGAATTTCTTCAGCCAGAGGGTGGTGAATCTGTGGAACTCTTTACTGCAGAAGGCTGTGAAGGCCAAATCACTGAGTGTCTTTAAGACAGAGATAGACAGGTTCTTGATTAATAATGGAATCAGGGGTTATGGGGAGAAGACAGGAGAATGGGGATGAGAAAATATCAGTCATGATTGAATGGCGGAGCAGACTCAATGGGCCAAGTGGCCTAATTCTGCTTCTATGGCTTATGGTCCTCGTACACCAGTCGCTGAAGGTGAGCATGCAGTTGCAGTAGGCAGTAAAGGAGGCAAATGTTATGTTGGCCTTCATTGCGAGACGATTCGAGTACAGGAACAGGGATGTCTTGCTGCAATTATACAGGGCCTTGGCAATATTGTGTGCAGTTTTGGTCTCTTTACCTGAAGAAGGATGTTCTTGTTATAGAAGGAGTGCAGCAAAGGTTTACCAGACTGATTCCTCTGATGGCAGAACTGACGTATGAGGAGAGATTGAGTTGGTTAGGATTGTATTCACTGGAGTTCAGAAGAATAAACGGGTGGAATCTCATAGAAACCCATAAAATTCTAACAGGACTGGCCAGGGTTGATGCGGGAAGGATGTTCCCGATAGTGGATGAGTCCAGAACAGGGGTCACAGCCTGAGGATATAGGGTAGACCATTTAGGACAGAGATGAGGAATTTCTACACCCAGAGAGTGGTGAGCCTGTTGAATTCTCTACCACAGAAAACAGTTGAGGCCACCAGCGTTTACTGTGTGTGCGGAGTGGAACGCAATGACATCAAGGCACCAGAAAATTGCAATTTGACGTCAAACCAGCGCCCGCCGCGATTTCAAAACAGATTCTCTGCCCAATCGAGTTTCTCGATTCCAGCGTCGGCTGGGGAATCGTGCTCTTAAACTTTAGAGAATGGGGGGGGTGGGGGGCGGTCAGAATGGTTGCAGCGGGGGGGAAGGCGGGGGTCACTCTGGGAGGGAGGGGGTCAGTCTGAGAACGAGAGAGGGATGGATGGTGCTCAGTCGGGGTGGGAGGGGGGTCACTCCGGGAGGGAGCGCGGGAGGTGGGTCACTCCAGGAGGGAGAGCGGGAGCCAAGGTCAGTCCGGGAGGGAGGGAGTGTCAGTCCGGGATGGGACTTAGTCCTCATAAAGTGTAGGTGGGTCGCAGAATGGGTAGGTTGCATAGTCTGCAGCGTAACCTGCTAAATTCCCCATCACAGCTGGATGCTCTTCAGCAGGGCACTTTTCTGGAGGAGTGTAAATGCTGGAATTGGTCAATGAATGGTATTGGTATGTGGACTAAGCAAAGTGAAGGAATATTAACTTTTAAACTCAACTGTTTTCAGAAAATAATCGTGTAAATACAGTTGTTTAGTTAACAGACTTGTGGAATACTATACAAATCTATCGTATCAGCTACCACGCTCTGTGGAACAGCTGCCTCAGTCAACATTGTCAAGGAATAATTTTGTCGAATGCTCTATTTTTGTGCCAGATGATCAGACGGTTCAACAACAACCACTAAGGCTCTAAGAGAGCATCCCCAATGTGGAGAAAGCAATGGAATCATCTGAAAATCATAAATCCCGCCCACCGAATGCGGCACTTTTAATTTTTGCAGAGAAGGGAATGGGGGCATTTTGTTGCGTATGTGGTTTACAGTGGTAGCTGGCCATTTAATCATCACCTGTCTCCAACTGAAGTCAGACCTTAGTAGCCCTGGACTGTGAAAGGTGAAGTTTGCAGTTAAGAGCTGGTCAGATCTTTGTGGATTTGTCCTGGGTACGCCTTTGGATTTGGTCCCGGATCACCTTTGGGAGAGGTCAGGTGCCCTGTGGTGGAGGTCATGTGCCCTTTGAGGGAATTAAGGTGCCCTTTGGAATTGTTAAATTAGGCATAAATCTGTGTAAAAGGTGTATAAACTCATTATCGTCAAGCTTATTGGAACTGTCAACAGGCCTATCAAACTCAACTGTTAAAAATACCCTTCAAGAGGAACTATGAAAGCTATTTCACTCTGTCTGTTTAAATAAGCTTGATGGCTTCCATTACTGGACTAATGTTGCATGGCTGATTTCACAACCATCCATTATCATAGTAGGGTGCCTACCATTTCACAGTTTGACTGACAGCTATGTGTGGTTATAGACTCTGTGAAGTGGGATTACGAATTCCAGTGCTTGTTTTCAGAAGGGATTGTGCATTTGAACGAAATGTTTGTTGTTATAAGGCTTTATGTAGTTAACATAGAACATAGAAAAATACAGCACAGAACAGGCCCTTCGGCCCACGATGTTGTGCCGAACCTTTGTCCTAGATTAATCATAGATTATCATTGAATTTACAGTGCAGAAGGAGGCCATTCGGCCCATTGAGTCTGCACCGGCTCTTGGAAAGAGCACCCTACCCAAAGTCAACACCTCCACCCAACAGTAAAGGCAATTTTGGACACTAAGGGCAATTTATCACGGCCAATCCACCTAACCTGCACTGTGGGAGGAAACCCACGCAGACACGGGGAGGAAGTGCAGACTCCGCACAGACAGCGACCCAAGCCTGAATCGAACCTGGGACCCTGGAGCTGTGAAGCAATTGTGCTATCCACAATGCTACCGTGCTGCCCTTAAGAACAAATAAATCTACACTATATCATTTTACCGTAATCCATGTACCTATCCAATAGCTGCTTGAAGGTCCCTAATGTTTCCGACTCAACTACTTCCACAGGCAGTGCATTCCATGCCCCCACTACTCTCTGGGTAAAGAACCTACCTCTGACATCCCCCCTATATCTTCCACCATTCACCTTAAATTTATGTCCCCTTGTAATGGTTTGTTCCACCCGGGGAAAAAGTCTCTGACTGTCTATCTATTCTCCTGATCATCTTATAAACCTCTATCAAGTCGCCCCTCATCCTTCTCCGTTCTAATGAGAAAAGGCCTAGCACCCTCAACCTTTCCTCGTAAGACCTACTCTCCATTCCAGGCAACATCCTGGTAAATCTCCTTTGCACCTTTTCCAAAGCTTCCACATCCTTCCTAAAATGAGGCGACCAGAACTATACACAGTACTTCAAATGTGGCCTTACCAAAGTTTTGTACAGCTGCATCATCACCTCACGGCTCTTAAATTCAATCCCTCTGTTAATGAACGCTAGCACACCATAGGCCTTCTTCACAGCTCTATCCACTTGAGTGGCAACTTTCAAAGATGTATGAACATAGACCCCAAGGTCTCTCTGCTCCTCCACATTGCCAAGAACTCTACCGTTAACCCTGTATTCCGCATTCATATTTGTCCTTCCAAAATGGACAACCTCAGACTTTTCAGGGTTAAACTCCATCTGCCACTTCTCAGCCCAGCTCTGCATCCTATCTATGTCTCTTTGCAGCCGACAACAGCCCTCCTCACTATCCACAACTCCACCAATCTTTGTATCATCTGCAAATTTACTGACCCACCCTTCAACTCCCTCATCCAAGTCATTAATGAAAATCACAAACAGCAGAGGACCCAGAACTGATCCCTGCGGTACGCCACTGGTAACTGGGATCTTGGCTGAATATTTGCCATCCACCACCACTCTCTGACTTCTATCGGTTAGCCAGTTCATTATCCAACTGGCCAAATTTCCCACTATCCCATGCCTCCTTACCTTCTGCAGAAGCCTACCATGGGGAACCTTATCAAATGCCTTACTAAAATCCATGTACACTACATCCACTGCTTTACCTTCATCCACATGCTTGGTCACCTCCTCAAAGAATTCAATAAGACTTGTAAGGCAAGACCTACCCCTCACAAATCCATGCTGACTATCCCTAATCAAGCAGTATCTTTCCAGATGCTCAGAAATCCTTTCCTTCAGTACCCTTTCCATTACTTTGCCTACCACCGAAGTAAGACTAACTGGCCTGTAATTCCCAGGGTTATCCCTGGTCCCTTTTTTGAACAGGGGCACAACATTCGCCACTCTCCAATCCCCTGGTACCACCCCTGTTGATGGTGAGGACGAAAAAATCATTGCCAACGGCTCTGCAATTTCATCTCTTGCTTCCCACAGAATCCTTGGATATATCCCGTCAGGCCCGGGGGACTTGTCTATCCTCAAGTTTTTCAAAATGCCCAACACATCTTCCTTCCTAACAAGTATTTTATCGAGCTTACCAGTCTGTTTCACACTGTCCTCTCCAACAATATGGCCCCTCTCATTTGTAAATACAGAAGAAAAGTACTCGTTCAAGACCTCTCCTGTCTCTTCAGACTCAATACACAATCTCCCGCTACTGTTCTTGATCGGACCTACCCTCGCTCTAGTCATTCTCATATTTCTCACATATGTGTAAAAGGCCTTGGGGTTTTCCTTGATCCTACCTGCCAAAGATTGTTCATGCCCTCTCTTAGCTCTCCTAATCCCTTTCTTCAGTTCCCTCCTGGCTATCTTGTATCCCTCCAATGCCCTGTCTGAACCTTGTTTCCTCAACCTTACATAAGTCTCCTTTTTCCTCTTAACAAGACATTCAACCTCTCTTGTCAACCATGGTTCCCTCACTCGACCATCGCTTCCCTGCCTGACAGGGACATACATATCAAGGACACGTAGTACCTGTTCCTTGAACAAGTTCCACATTTCACTTGTGTCCTTCCCTGACAGCCTATGTTCCCAACTTATGCACTTCAATTCTTGTCTGACAACATCGTATTTACCCTTCCCCCAATTGTAAACCTTGCCCTGTTGCACGCACCTATCCCTCTCCATTACTAAAGTGAAAGTCACAGAATTGTGGTCACTATCTCCAAAATGCTCCCCACTAACAAATCTATCACTTGCCCTGGTTCATTACCAAGTACTAAATCCAATATTGCCCCTCCTCTGGTCGGACAATCTACATACTGTGTTAGAAAAGCTTCCTGGACACACTGCACAAACACCACCCCATCCAAACTATTTGATCTAAAGAGTTTCCACTCAATGTTTGGGAAGTTAAAGTCACCCATGACTACTACCCTGTGACTTCTGCACCTTTCCAAAATCTGTTTCCCAATCTGTTCCTCCACATCTCTGCTACTATTGGGGGGCCTATAGAAAACTCCTAACAAGGTGACTGCTCCTTTCCTATTTCTGACTTCAACCCATACTACCTCAGTAGGCTGATACTCCTCGAACTGCGTTTCTGCAGCTGTTATACTATCTCTAATTAACAATGCCACCCCCCCCCCCCCCACCACCTCTTTTACCACCCTCCCTAATCTTATTGAAACATCTGTAACCAGGGACCTCCAACAACCATTTCTGCCCCTCTTCTATCCAAGTTTCCGTGATGGCCACCACATCGTAGTCCCAAGTACCGATCCATGCCTTAAGTTCACCCACCTTATTCCTGATGCTTCTTGCGTTGAAGTATACACACTTCAACCCATTCCGTGCCTGCAAGTACTCTCCTTTGTCAGTGTTCCCATCCCCACTGCCTCATTACACACTTAGGCGTCCTGAATATCGGCTACCTTAGTTTCTGGACTACAAATCCGGTTCCCATTCCCATGCCAAATTAGTTTAAACCCTCCCGAAGAGTACTAGAAAACCTCCCTCCCAGGATATTAGTGCCCCTCTGGTTCAGATTCAACCCGTCCTGCTTGCACAGGTCCCACCTTCCCCAGAATGCGCTCCAATTATCCAAATACCTGAAGCCCTCCCTCCTACACCATTCCTGCAGCCACGTGTTCAGCTGCACTCTCTCCCTATTCCTAGCCTCGCTATCACGTGGCACCGGCAACAAACCAGAGATGACAACTCTGTCTGTCCTGGCTTTTAACTTCCAGCCTAACTCCCTAAACTCGTTTATTACCTCCACACCCCTTTTCCTACCTATGTCGTTGGTACCAATGTGCACCACGACTTCTGGCTGCTCACCCTCCCCCTTAAGGATCCTGAAGACACGATCCGAGACATCCCTGGCCCTGGCACCCGGGAGGCAACATACCTTCCGGGAGTCTCGCTCGCGACCACAGAATCTCCTCTCTATTCCCCTAACCATTGAATCTCCTACAACTATTGCTTTTCTATTCTCCCCCCTTCCCTTCTGAGCCCCAGAGCCAGACTCAGTGCCAGAGACCTGGCCGCTAGGGCCTTCCCCCGGTAGGTCATCCCCCCCAACAGCATCCAAAACGGTATACTTGTTTTGAAGGGGAACGGCCACGAGGGATCCCTGCACTGTCTGCCTGTTTTTTTTTTCCCCTGACAGTAACCCAGCTATTCTTGTCCTGTACCTTGGGTGTGGTTACCTCCCTGTAACTCTTCTCTATCACCCCCTCTACCTCCCGGATGATCCGAAGTTCATCCAGCTTCAGCACCAGTTCCCTAACACGGTCTTTGAGGAGCTGGAGTTGGGTGCACTTCCCGCAGGTATAGTCAGCAGGGACACCGGTGGTATCCCTCACCACCCACATCCT
Organism: Scyliorhinus torazame; assembly: GCF_047496885.1. Classification (NCBI taxonomy): domain Eukaryota; kingdom Metazoa; phylum Chordata; class Chondrichthyes; order Carcharhiniformes; family Scyliorhinidae; genus Scyliorhinus; species Scyliorhinus torazame. The sequence continues at coordinate 167,396,921 of NC_092723.1, forward strand.
ACAGGAGGAGCATGCCTAGCCTCCATCCCCTCTTACCTTACAGAATATAGCTGCCCTGTGGACCAACTGGATCTCCGCCCTCCGACTCTGCTCCCAGTCAGCTGTACTCTCTATAAACTCCTGGCTCTCTTCTCACTCTTTGCGGAAATGTAGGAAACAAAATGAAAGGAGCACCTTACTCCCTCCTCACCTAACTCCCTCAGTCACCAAACTCTCACTATAGCACTCAAATGCACCAAATTCAGCACTCCCTCAGTCACCAAACTCTCACAAGAGCACTCAAATGCACCAAATTCAGCACTCCCTCAGTCACCAAACTCTCACTATAGCACTCAAATGCACCAACTTCAGCACTCCCTCAGTCACCAAACTCTCACTATAGCACTCAAATGCACCAAATTCAGCACTCCCTCAGTCACCAAACTCTCACTATAGCACTCAAATGCACCAAATTCAGCACTCAGTGCAAACAAAGTCTGCAATGTAGGGGATCACTTTTATACTGTGAATCTAGCCTCTGAAAACTGGCCTAATCCAATTCACTAATTAACAAGCTCCAGCTGCAAGTGCCTACAAGTAGAAGCTTTGTTTAAAGCTGATTGAAAATTCACCTTCTTCTAAACCAAACAGCAACTTTTAAGTTAATTAACTAAATAAAAGAAAGACTAGACTTTAGATAAAAATGAAGCCTTATACTCCCTCAGTCACCAAAGAATGTAAATATAGTCATGGGTTTTTAAGGGCGAGTGCTTTTTTCAATATAGTGAAGTCTGCAATGTATACTTAGAACATCATATTATAGGATGTTATTTTATCTAATCTCTGCACTGCTTGTGAGGTCTGCCCGTGGTGGATACTGGGTGAATTGACACGGTAGGTGTAACGGCAAGGGATGGTGGGTGGGAGAGCATGGGTTTGCATGAGTTGACACTAAGTTGGCGTAGGGGTAACAAAGGGCCTTGGGGGTGGGATGCAGTGATGTAGGCTGACATGGAGGTTTTTGAGGAGCTGTCAGGGATGGGTGCAAGGCATGAGGTGATATGGAGGCCATGAGAGATGAGTACAGGACATGAGGTGGCATGGAGCATATGGGGCCATGGGGGTGCGTAGAGAGGCATTGATTTGTATGGAGCATATGCCGGGCCATGGGGTGGGTATAGAGCATGGTGTTGCATGGGTTGGCAGGTCTGGGGCATGGGGAGTGAATGGGGTGAGGGCTGTAAGGATGCTTCTTGGGTTTATTCCTTGTAATTATATTTGGTCACAGTGCCAGAGTTCCAGAGCAGGCCTTCCACCAGCCCGTCTTCACACCCGGCAGCCTCCTCAGTTCCTCCTTGGTCGCCTCCCCTGATGTCTAATCCAGCCTGTTCCTCCGGACAGAAAGTCTGACGTCCAAGCAACCAGTTTTATAAGTCAGGTTCGTGGAGCCTGGAATTCCCCTGACTCTGTGCGGCCGACCTACGGATGAAAATGTGGCCTAAGTTATAATCTCAGGCACCATGCAATCTTCACAAATGCCCTCAGACATTTGTAAAAACCAGGGAATATTGTGATAGGTTGGCTGCTATTGGCTTCTTTATTCACACGGATTAGCATAACCTTGGGTTTTTTCAAAAAATGCACCTCAGAGATAAGCCTCTCATCGAGAATAATCAGTTAATTGGGAAATTCAACTTTCATTAGCTGTTCAATCAGCTTCATCGGTGCACATATAATTACACAATTATTACAATGAAATCTCTACTTTCTGCTACTAATGTTATCACTTCATTCAACGATACAGTTTCAAAGAATGTTAAACCTGGGATTTGTTGCTTCTCTCACCTTTTGTTGCAAATTCAGCCACTGTTGCAACAATCTGCAGCCAATTTTACATGAGGTTTTGTTATGCACTTGAGAAGGGTCGACGATCCATTTGTCTCTTCACCTTTTCGGGCGGATTCTTTGAGCGAGGGAGAATGGAAAATTTGACGTTCCAGCCAAAGCTGGCACCGGAAAAACCCAGCCACGAACCTGGACAGGAGATTTCGGCATTTATGTTTTTTTTCTATTCGTTCACGAGATGTAGGCGTCGCTGGGCCAGCATTTATTGCCCATCAACATTGTCACTGAGTCACTGTGGATCTGGAGTCACAGATAGGCCAGACAAGGATGACAGATATCCTTCTAAAGCTATTAGTGAACCTGGTGGGTCTTTATGACAATCGACAATGGTTTCATGGTCATCATTAGGCTTTTTAAAATTCTAGATTTTTATTGAATTCAAATTTTACCATCTGCCATGGTGGGATTCGAACCCTGGTCCCCAGAGGATTATTACTGTGTCTCTGGAATCCTCGTCCAGCGACAATACCACTTCGCCACTCCCTCCCCAATATTATATTCAGAAGTAAAGAAAGCCAGATCTTTTACATTACAATAAAAGACTTTCAGTTACGTCTCACCTGTCGTGGCCTCACAATGTTTCAAAGTGCTTTGCAGCCAGGTACATGTCGAATTGGGGTCACTGACATAACCTGGAAACACAGCAGTCAATTTGTACACAGAAAGCTCCCACAGCAGTAATGTGATAATGATCGGAAAATCTGTTTTGAGGTATTTTGAGATAACTCCCCTGTTCTTCTTCGAAACGGCGTCATGGAACCTTTTATGTCCATACGATAGGGCAGACAGGGCCTCGGTTCAAAGTGCCCAAATGTTGCCACCCATTTCTGCCAGTGCAGCACTTCCTCAGTACTGCTCCTAGAGTACTGGAGTGTCAGCCGAGATTATGTACTCAAATCACTGGAATGGAACTTGAACCCACAGCCTTCTGGACTCGGGGGGGCCGAGGTGCTGAGAAATGAAAATGAAAATGAAAATCGCTTATTGTCACAAGTAGGCTTCAAATGAAGTCACTGTGAAAAGCCCCTAGTCGCCACATTCCGGCGCCTGTTCGGGGAGGCTGGTACGGGAATTAACCGTGCTGCTGGCCTGCCTTAGTCTGCTTTAAAAGCCAGCTATTTAGCCCAGTGTGCTAAACCAGCCCCTGGTTTAAGACAGGGCGGCACGGTAGCACAGTGGTTATCACAGTTGCTTCACAGCTCCAGGGTCCCAGGTTCAATTCCCGGCTTGGGTCACTGTCTGTGCAGAGTCTGCACGTTCTCCCCGTGTCTGCGTGGGTTTCCTCTGGGTGCTCCGGTTTCCTCCCACAGTCCAAAGATGTGCAGGTTAGGTGGATTGACCATGCTAAATTGCCCCTTCGTGCCCAAAAAGGTTAGGTGGGGTTACTGGGTTATGAGGGTAGGGTGGAGGGATAGGCTTAAGGAGGGTGCACTTTGAAAGGGCCGGTGCAGACTCGATGGGCTGAATGGCCTCCTTCTGCACTGTAGAAATTCCAGCGCCTGGTACAGGAATTGAACCGTGCTGCTGGCCTGCTTTGGTCTGCTTTCAAAGCCAGTGATTTAGCCCTGTGCTAAACCAGCCCCTGAGTACATTGAGATTGCAGAACTGGTCATAACTGGATTCCATTTTGTGTTTATTCATTTTTCTGCTCGACAGTTGGGTGTTTTCAAGGACATTTTCCTTGTGTTTCTTACTGTTACTTGAGCTGTGAGCAATGACAATTGATGTTGCCATGTGAGCTTGTCAGTGGTAATGGGGGTGAACAAGTGACAAGTATTTACGTTAATAGCAGCAGATTAACAGTCAGTACTCGTGGGCAGTACTCGCACTTGTGAGTCAGCAGGCTGTGTGTTTAGATCCCACTCGAGAGAATAGAATTTATAGTCAAGGCTGTGCTTCCACTGCCAAACAGAGGGAGAGCAGCACTGCTGGAGGTGCAGTCTTTCATATGGGACGTTAAAACAAGGTGATCTCTTCCCTCTCAGGGGATATCATAGATTCCGGGGCACTTTTCCGAGGAAGAGCAGGGGAGTTCGATCAGGTGCACCAGCTAATATTTATCCCTCAACCAGCATCACCAAAACAGAGGACCTGATTGTGTATTTCATCGCTGTTGGTGGGAGCTTGCTGTGTGCAGACTCGCAGTCATGTTGCCCACATTACAACGATGACTACATCTCAAAAGTACTCAGTTGGCTGCAAAGCACCCTGGGACATCCAGGGATCATGAAAGGCTCTATATAAATGCAAGTCTTTATTTTCCAGTTTATTAAATCGGTAGCTAATAGATTTATCAGTGCAGCAGTGGAAACCCTGATATTTTTGCTTAGGGTGCAATTGGGAAATTTCGCCCAGACTGTCCTTGTAATTGGACGAGTTGAGTGACAGTGCAGGCTTCCACCAGAATTCATTTGCATAATCACAATCAAGACAGCACGATTATTTCAGTTCAGTCATTTATTTCATTAAAAAGTATTTCCTGAGGTATTGAAGAATGTTAAACCTGGTGTAGTTCGCCAGTGAGAAACCGCGATTAGAATATTCGGAACAGGACCCGTCTCTCTGCCTGTGGTGTCAGAACGGCAGGTTACTACGGAGACATGGTGAGAAAGAAGCCAAATCGCTGCAGGGCATGTGGTTCGTTATTTTAGATGCCCACCGGGTGAGGGCAGTTAAAACTGGGACTGTGGCATCTGAAGGAATTTAGTGAAACTGCCCCCTCCCCCCTCCCCCACCACCACCACCACCAAATCCTCATTTTTAAAATTATTATATTGACTCAACGTTGTGAAACTTTGCAAATCTCTACGTGAGAGGGCTGTGGGTACAGCTACCGAGGATAATCAAGACAGCGGTCAATACATTTTCAGATGCTTTGAGGGGTGACCTGATAGAAGTCTACAAGATTATGAGGGGCATGGATAGAGTGGATGGGCAGACACTCTTTCCCAGGGTGGAGGGATCAGTCACCAGGGGGCATAGGTTTAAGGTCTGTGCAGCAAGGTTTAGAGGAGATGTGTGAGGCAGGTTTTTTTACACAGAGGCTGGTGAGTGTCTGGAACGCGTTGCCAGGGGAGGTTGTGGAAGCAGATACATTAATGGTGTTCAAAAGGCATCTCGACAAATACATGGATAGGGTGGGTATAGAGGGATACGGCATTAGGAAGTGCTGAGGGTTTGGCTAAGGGTGGTATCATGACTGGTACAGGCTTGGAGGGCATGTGCTGAATAGTTCTTTGTTCTTAAGGGAATTATGGGACAGTGTGGGAAGGTAAAGAGGTAAAGGGTCATCTGTGATCCTGCTGATGGGAGAGCAGGCCCAAATGGCCCCTCCTCTTCCTGTTTCTTATGTCACATTGGGCTCCAAGGTCAGACAACTCCAGCTAATAACATAAGCGAAAGTAAGTATTTGGGGAAAAGAGCTCTTTGCTGTGAGTTCATGCATGCTGCTGTCGGGGGCAAGGCCCTCACCCCAGGAGGGCACAATGGGTGGGAGGAGGAAAGGGGCAAAGAAGGCCTGGATGTTGTTATTGCTCATTCACAAACAGAAGTCAGTCAACGTGAGGCTGTTGTTCAAAAAGCAAATCAATCCATGGAAAGAATCTCAAGGGCATTTATTACAAGTTGAAGCAGGTTATTAATAGCACTGCATAGCATTACTGAGAACACAATCCAGCTACTGCCTATAGTTCTGAGCACTTTACCTTCTAAAGGACATTGATTCACTCAAGAGGCTTGGGAAAAGAGCAGCGAGGCTCATTCAAGAAGCCAGCCTAATTCTAAAAGAAATTAAAATGAAAGGAGGACTTGCATTTATGTAGCGCCTGTCATGCCCACAAGACATCCCACAGTGCTTTTCAGCCTGTGACATATTCTTGGTAGTCACTGCTGTAATGTAACAAGGAGAGATCATGCTGATAAATGCCTTGTTATTATGGGAAAGAAGAAGATTGTGACAGCAAATTGTTCAGCATCTTTTTAAGGTTGAAAGGCATTGATGACATAAATTATGCATTTTTTAAAATGGCTTTATACCACTGAGTGGTATAGACTCCTGAAGAATATTAAAGTTGGCTAATGGTTGATGACTTGCTCAGTGTTAAGAAAGAGATTGAGGATTATCAGGTAAAGTGGTGAAATAAAAGAACAAATCCTTTCGATACGATCTGTCCAATTCACCATTGGTTAAATGCAAAGTCTGGTGAGGGGTTGAGTCATAAAGACTAGAAGGACCCATGCTCATAAGACCATAAGACATAGGAGCAGAATTAGGCCACTTGGCCCATCGAGTCTGCTCCGCCATTCAATCCTGGCTGATATTTTTCTCGTCCCCATTCTCCTGCCTCATTCCTCAGTCTCTGCTCATTGAGAAGATTGTAGAGCTGCTATGATTGGTTTAGGGGGCTGCAAATCATGGGTTAGTAATCCAGAGACCCAGGGTAATGCTCTAGATATGCAGGTTCGTACCCCACCATGGGCAGATGGTGAAATGTGTATTCAATAAAAAGAAACTGGAATGAAAAGTCTAATGATGACCATGAAACTATTTTCGACTGTTGTAAAAACCCAACTAGATCACTGATGTCCTTCAGGGAAGGAAATCTGCCGTCTTTACCTGGTCTGGCCCATATGAGACTTCAGATCCACAGCAATGTGATTGACCCTTAAATATCCTCTGAAATAGCCCAGCTAGCCACTCAGTTCAAGGGAATAGGGATGGCCAATAAATGCTGTCCCAGCCAGCGATGGCCACATACCACAAATTAATTTTTTTAAAGAATTCCTCCTCTTGATTACAATTGAGATTCTTGCTCGATAATGCACTACCGAGCAACATTGACAAATACTGGGAGCAGATTACTCTGCAAACCTTCTCCAGCACTGATATAATGATGCTGCAGTCCACATCTACCTGCCCTTAGTCAGGAGAAGGAGCTTCTCAGCGTAGTAAGAATGTTGTTCCCTGTGACGTGTGAAGCTTGTTCTGCTGATAGCACACAGTTATCCATTGATTATCCACTCTGCAGTCCGACCTGCCCAGTGTTTCTCACTCCAACCAATCATTTTGGTCTTCCAGAAGCCACAAATGCACATGCCCATGGTCCTGGGATGCTTTTGCTACAATCTTCAGCGCTTACCCTGCCAATGTCAGTGAGAGGTTATCTCACTTAAAAACATTTGGAGTGTGAAATTGGATGCTAAGAAGATGAGTGAAAGCTTAGCCACTGGCTGCAATGCTAAGTTTCACAAATAAACTATCAATGAAGGTTCTTTTAAGCTTGAGCAGTTGCACCTTATCTACTGTAGGAGTTGGCTCCTGCTGGGTACAGTTCCATCGGCAGGTGACCATTCCTGAATTTATCAGGGAACACAGCAGACTCCTTTTTTAAACAAAAAAAATGGCTTGGGATGTGGGCATTGCGGGAAAGGCTGATATTTATTACACGTCTCTAATTGCCCTTGAGAAAGCGGTGGTGAGCTGCCTTCTTGAGGTGCTGCAGTTCGCTCCAGTGTAGGTACTCCAATAGGTGAATGGGGAGTTCCTGGATTTGGACCCAGTGTCAATGAAAGAACAGGTGGTACATGCCCAAATTGAGATGGTGTGTGAGCTGGGGGTGACGGTATTCTCATTCATCTGCTGTCCTTGTCCCTCAAAGTGGTGGAGGTCACAGGTTTGGGAGGTGTTGCCAAAAAAAACCTTGGTAACTTGCTGCAATCGATCTTGTAGATTGTGCGCACCGCAACCACGGTATGTGGTGGTGGAGTAATGGATGTTTAAGCTAGTGCATAAGCAAGTTCAGTATTTTATCCTATTGGTGTTGAGTTTCTTGGCTGTTATTGGAACTGCAGTCATCCAGAAAATGGAGAGAATTCAGTCACATTCCTGATCCTTACTCCATGCTGTATATGTTGTTGATAAACGTAGTGCGAGTCTACAACGTTTATGGTACTTACGATGTGCCTGTGATACCAGTATGCTCTGATATACACACATACCTCATTGGAAACAACATTACAAGGATGAATCATGAAGTTACAGACTCCATTCTTAAATGCAGTGTGATGAATCTAGATGCTCTTCTTGCTGAATCACATCAGAATTTAAGAGCGAGAGAAGGATCTCACATCCAGATATTGGTGTCCACCTTTCACCTGGAAAAATGGGTGACATGTACACCAATGTTGACGTCCAAGCCGTTTCAACTCGGGGTTTGTGGAAGGGACAGACCTGACTGAGATATTAAAAAGAAAGACTTGCATTTATTAGCGCTTTACACAACCACCTAACATCTCAAAGTGTGTTACAGCCGATGGAGTACTTTTTGAAGTGTAATCACTTCATACTGTAGGAAACGCAGCAGCCAATCAGTAGTCCGGAAAGTCTCACAAAAAGCATTGTGATGTTAGTCGGAGTGACGGATTCCGACTAGGACACCACGGGTATAACTTCACTGGTCTTCTCCGATATTGTTCCGCAGAATCTTCCACATCCTCCCAAGCAGGGAGATGGTGCCTTCGTTCAGTATCTCATCTGAAAGACATCAGCACCTTCAACAGTGCAGTGCCCCCTCAGTACTGCACTGGAGTGTCAGCCTTGAATTTTGTGCTCAAGCCCTGAAGTGGGGCGTGAATGCAAAACCTTGGGATTCAGAGGCAGGCATGCAACCAACTTAGTCATGGCTGACACAGCTAGATGATAAGAAAGGAGGCGGACTCTTGAGAATGGTATTCCTACCATTTGAATCAAGAATCTGTCCTGACTGGTTTTCCCCAGTACTTTTCATTCACTTCAAACCAAAGTTAGCTTTGGTGATTGTTGAGTTGAAATGTAGCCATTCATGAAGAAATAAAACATTTCTTTGATGGGATGTGGGCATCAGTGGCTGGGCCAGCATTTATTGCCCATCCCTAAATGCCCTTGAACTAAGCTTGCCAGGCCATTTCAGTGGGCACTTAAGAGTCAATCACATTGCTGTGGGTCTGTCGGGAGTCACAAATCAGCCAGACCAGGTAAGGATGGCAGATTTCCTTCCTTAAAGGGCATTAGCGAACCAGATGGGTTTTTACAATGATCACCATTAGACTTCTAGTTCCAGTTCATAATTGAATTCAAATTTCACACACTGCTGTGCTGGGATTTGAACCTGGGTCCCCAGTACTACCATGAGTCTCTGGATTAGTGGCCCAGTGACCATGCCTCTACGCCCTTCTAGGCTTCTATTATCGGCGACCTCAGAAATAATTGGTCATGTTCCCAGTGTAATAATCATTTTAATATATTCCTAACTGCTTCAGTTTGCAATGTGCTCATTTGAAGGCTCTTCATTTATAATCGATCTCCTGTTAGACAACTGATCATTTTATAGACTTTGGAAATGATTCTGCTCATTTAACTTGGAATTTACTTTCACGTGACTGCTGATGGAGTAGCTTGTAACAAGCCACAGCTCAATTGACTTCATCTAGTCACCTCGAAGATTTTACATTTTTGAAATATTTGTTCGGTAGGGGAGTGCAAATATTGGACTTGAGACCATCACGTCTGGGATCTGTTACGAATTCAGTCCAAACTGATGGAAGGAGCATAACCCAACTGAGATTATTTACAATTCCACAGCCAAAACATATCACTAACCTGGCACTAAAGGAAGAAAGAACTTGCATTTCTGTAGCACCTTTCACAGCGTTCCGATGTTCCCAAGCACTTTTCAGCCAAAATGTGTGCACCTTTTCCAGGTTTAGTTGCTGACAGTTTTGCTCAATTGGCTGGACGGCTGGTTCGCGATGGGGAGCGAGGCCAGCAGTGCGAGTTCAATTACGGTACTGGCTGAGGTTATTCATGAAGGCCCCGCCTTCTCAATCTTGCCTCTTGCGTGAGGTGTGGTGACCCTCGGGTTATACCACCACCAGTCAGCTCTCTGTCAAAAGGGGAGAGCAGCCTATGATCCTCGTGGACTATGGCGACAGTCATTTCAATCACTTTAGGGTACACAGTAGTTAACTTACACGCAGAAAGCTCTCACAATGAGGCAATGACCAGATGTCTGCTTTTGTGATGCTGGTTAAGGGATAAATATTGAAGGACGCTGGAGAGAACGGCCATGCTCTTCCTCAAATACTTGGGGGGGGGGGGGGGGGGGGGGGGGGGCGGGGGGATTGCACAGACAGAACCTCATTAGAGAAAAGGTTTGTTTCCAAGGTGACAAACTCGGCCGAGGTACTAAATTTCACAAGTTGCATGCGCAGGTTAAGGGAACATTAGAAATAAAAACAGAGAATGTTGGATAAACTCAGCAGGTCTGGCAGCACCTAAATGATCCTCGAAGGGTCATGTAGATTTGAAACATTCGCTCTGTTTCTCTCCCCGCAGAGGCTGCCAGACCTGCTGATTTTCTGTCAGCGTTTTCTGCTTTCCTTTCAGATTCCAGCATCCGCAGTATTTTGCTCTTATTTAAGGGAAAGTTACTGATGTGTTTAAGAAGTTGAGGAAGAAAGAAATAGTATGTGTTCATAGGGTTAGACAAAAAAGGAAGGGAGAAGGCTTGTGTGGAACATAAACACCAGTGTGGAGCAGATGGGCTGAATGGCCTGTTAATACTATATAATTCTATGCAACTATATGTTTTGCTTAGTCATCTGAAAGATAGCCAATTATTTCCGAATCTGTGTGACAGCTAGAAAAATCGCAATAACCAGCCAAAGGTTATCTTGATTGGCTGGAGCTATTAACTGATCTGAGGGAAGGGAGAAAGGTTGATTGCACCCTTCACAGAAAGACAAAGTGAACTTGCCATACTTGACGAGAAAAGATTACAGGGCAGAGGAAAAGGGAGGCGGGTGGAAAAGTGTCAACGTAATCAGTTGTCACGCTGGTACTTTATTACTCATTTGCCATCTCCTGGATGGTCAGGGCCCTATACATTCGGTAATAGCAGCCAGTGCGGGCATAACTGAATCAGAAGCTCCGTTTAAGTGACATGCCAACCTGAGATTTTGGGTGTAATTACACCCGTTCCCTTAGAGATTTGTTTTTAAAGTGATAAGTCCATTGAGACTTTGAAATGAGTGCCACACTGCAGAATGATGGGACCAATGTGTTATCTAATCAAGGCAGCAGTCAGCTTGCTGAGATTTCGGGGTTGACTGCAGCTAAAAATGTATGAAGTATGACATGACTGTTTAATACGAGACTCACTGAGATGCTTCATTCCATCACCAGCCGACTAGAAATGAACTAGCGAGACAGTAAAAATGATTGATGACTGGAGTTACATATCAGCTCTGTGCAAAAGCTGGGCGATTTGCAAGCTAACCTATTTTTGCTGCCGTATAACAACTTTACAAAACTTATTCACAAGAACACAGTTGCAGGATGAGGGGCTCAAAGGAGAAATATAACACAACCTTGACCGTTCACTTGCTGCAGACATTAAAGCTGAGCAGAGGTTAAACTGGGAGTTCGCTCCATTAGGCTGGCTGAATCCAGGCAGCTGGCTGAATCCAGTTACTGACCACAGAATTCACGTTACAAGCTTTCTTTCTCGTCATTCCCATACCTTTATACATATTTTTTACCCAGCAGAGCTACAGAAGCATTCCTTTCAGCAGTTTTTTCTTTCAAACTTTGCTTGTTGGCGATTGTAGCCAAACTGAATAAGACCATTTACATCATAGAATCGCTACAGTGCAGAAGGAGGCCATTCACCACATCAAGTCTGCACCAACCCTCTGAACGAGCACCCTACCTCGGCGCAATCCCTCACCCTATCCCCGTAACCCCACCCAGCCAGCACACCTTCAGACACATCTTTGGACACTAAGGGTCAATTTCAGCATGGCCAAATCCACAAAACCTGCACATCTATGGGCTGTGGGAGGAAACCGGAGCACCCGGAGGAAAGCCACGCAGACACGGGGAGAAAGTGCAGACTCCGCACAGTGACCCGAGGCTGTAATTGAACCCGGGACCCTGACGCTGTGAGGCAGCAGTGCTAACCACTTTGCTGCTGATGTTGTGCATTCTTTATTTTCCGTGATTTATCACTTCAAAAGATTTTAACATCACCTCCCTTGTTCCTTTCAGGCCTGGCTGACGGAGATTCATGAATATGCAACACAAGACGTGGTAATCATGCTTTTGGGTAACAAGGTGAGCGCTGGCGCTGCACATCTTGTATCAGGTACTTGTCAACTCGTTCTTTGAAAGCACCATCGGGGAGGGGGGTCGCTAAACTGGGACGGCTTGAAAAGGGGGGGGGGGCGGGGAGAGCGGGGCTGCCGATCAAAATGACGTCTCGATCTGCGAACAGTAGTTCCTGCTGCCGAGGTCTGCTTGCCAGCAAGAAATCTCTCGGAGTGTGGGCCTTGGTGGGGAGAAACTCCCTGAGGCCAAAAAAACCAGCAAAGTGCTGTTGAATAACGGGGTGATTCTTAACATTGCAACTGCCGAGAAATAACCCACCAAATCACCCAAAAGCAAATTTAACTTCTGTCCGCTCAATCGCACCCGACATCTTGAAGGGGGCATCGAATGATACTTTGTGGGTAGAACTTCGGAATAAAAAAGGGACAGCCACATTGCTGGGTGTTTATTGTAGACCCCCAGATAGTCAGCGAGAAATTGAGGAGGAAATAGGTGCACAATTCGCGGAGGTGTGTAAAAATAACAATAACAATATTAGGTGATTTCAACTTTCCCAACATTAATTGGGGTAGTCATAGTGTTAAGTGCATAGATGGAGTGGATTTCTTAAAATGTATACAGGAGAACATTTTAGGTCCATGTGTAGAAGGTCCAACGAGGGATGGTGCAGTGCTGGATCTAATTCTGGGGAATGAAGCCGGACAGGTGGTTGAGGTGGTGGTGGGGGAGCATTTTGGTGATAGCGATCACAACATGGTGCAATTTAAGCTTGTTATGGACAAAGAAATAGACAAGTTGAAAAAGAAAGTTTTGGATTGGGGAGAGCGGATTTTAGTAAAATAAGGCCGGATCTGGCCAAGGTAGAACGGGAACAGCTACTTGTGGGGAAATCTACAGAAGAGCAGTGGGGGGTATTCAAAAAGGAAATACGGCTCAACATGTTTCCCCTAGGCTAATAGGAAGGAATAAGAAATCCAGAGAACCATGGATGACCAGACATATTCAGGATACAATGAGAAGGAAAAGACAGGCGTTCAACAAGGTACAAGGGGAGCAAATCAGCGACGCAATTAGTGCAGTACAGAAAGTGCAGGGTGGAGCTTAAGAAAGCAATTAGGAAAGCAAAAAGAGGATATGAGAAAGCTCTGACAGGTAAAAGTAGGGAAAATCCCAAAATATTCTATAAGCAATCAATGGGAAGAGGATAACCAGCAAAAGAGCCAGGACCATTAGAGACCAAGGGGGAAATCTGCGGGTGGAACCAGAGGACATTGGTAGGGTGTTGAACGAATACTTCACATCCGTCTTCACCCAAGAAAATGCGGAGGTAGATATGGAACTCGGGGAGAGAGATTGTGAGGTTCTTGAGCAAATTGTAATAGAGAGTGACAAGGTGTTGGAGATGTTGGCGGACTTAAAAAGTGGACAAATCCCCAGGACCTGATTAATTATGTCCCAGGATGCTGTGGGAGGTGATTGCATAGGCCGCTGACCCAAATTCTGAATTCCTCTCTGACCATGGCGGAGGTGCCAGAGGACTGGAGAACCACGAATGTAGTTCCACTATTTAAGAAAGGTTGTAGAGATAAGCCAGGGAACTACAGACCAGTGAGTCTCACTTCAGTGGTAGGAAAACTGTTGGGAGAAAATCTGAAGGAGAGAATTTATTTCCACTTGGGGAGGCAAGGTTTGATTCGGGTTAGTCAGTATGGCTTTGGCAGAGGGACGTCATGCCGAACAAATTTGATTGAATTTTCTGAAGTGGTGACCAGATGTGTAGATGAGGGTAGTGCAGTCGATGTAGTTAATATGGATTTCAGCAAGGCCTTTGACAAGATCTCACCTGGGAGACTTATAAAGAAGACAAATGTATGTGGGATACAGGATAATTTGATAAGGTGGATTCAAAATTGGCTTAGCTGTAGGAGAGAGAGGGTGATAACAGATGGCTGCTTTAGTGACTGGACGTTAGTGTCCAGTGGCGTACCACAGGGATCTGTGCTGGGTCCCCAATTATTCGTCATTTATATAAACAACATAGATGACTATTTGGGGGGGTAGAATCAGTAAGCTTGCAGATGTACCAAGATTGGTCGGGTGGTTAACAGTGAGGTTGAGTGTCTTGGGTTATAGGAAGATATAGACGGGATGGTCAAGTGGGCAGATGGAATTTAACTCTGAAAAGTGTGAGGTGATACACTTTGGAAGGAGCAATGTGACAGGGAAGTACTCAATGAACAGCATGGCACTAGGAGGTTCTGAGGAACAAAGGGACCTTGGTGTATTTGTCCATAGATCTCTGAAGGCAGAAGGGCAGCTTAATAAAGTGGTGAAAAAGGCATATGGGCACTTGCCTTTATCAATCGAGGCAGAGATTACAAAAGCAGGGAGGTCATATTGGAGTTGTACAGAACTTTGGTGGGGCCACAGCTGGAGTACTGTGTGCAATTCTGGTCGCCACATTATAGGGAGGATGTGATTGCACTGGAGCAGGTGCAGAGGAGGTTCAGAGGATGTTGCCTGGGTTGGAATATTTAAGTTATGAAGAGAGGTTGGATAGGCCTGGGTTGTTTTCGCTGGACAAGAGAAGACTGAGGGGGTGACCTGATCGAGGTGTACAATATTATGAGGGGTATGGACAGGGTGGATAGGGAGCAGCTGTTCCCCTTAGTTGAAGGATCAGTCACAAGAGGACACAAGTACAACAAGATCAGGGGCAGGTTTAATAATAATAATAAATAATAATCGCTTATTGACATAAGTAGGCTTCAATGACTTGTTGTTACAAGTTACTGTGAAAAGCCCCTAGTCACCACATTCCGGCGCCTGTTCGGGGAGGCCGGTACGGGAATTGAACCCACGCTGCTGGCCTTGTTCTGCATTACAAGCCAGCTGTTTAGCCCACTGTGCTAAACCAGCCCCTAAGTTTAGGGGGGATCTGAGGAAAAACCTTTTTATCCAGAGGGCAGTGATGGTCTGGAATGCATTGCCTGGGAAGATGGTAGAGGCAGGTTGCCTCATATTCTTTAAAAGGTATCTGGATGACCACTTGGCACGTGATAACATTAAAGGCACGTGGAACTGGTCCTCTTGCATCATCACGGTGTGGCAGTGTGCCAGACCTGTTGAGAGGGACTGCCAGAGATGAATATGGACTTTCTGGAATCCGGCTGTTGGTTTTTCCGCAGGGGGGGTGGGTTCCACTCGTTGTGAGGACAGAGAGGAATGGTTAGAAGCACGAGGAGTGCCCTTTATGGTGGCAGCCTCCAGCAGTCCCTATAAAGACCACTGATTTGGTTGCTACACACAGTACTCCAGCTGTTCGTTTGAGACAACTGACCACAGCCTAAAGTCTACGTTCAATATGGGAAAGTGGCACTCATCCCCCATTTTGCAAGGGACCAAATGCTTGCTCTAGTCAGGCACATTGACCAATGTGGGACCTGGCACTGTCCTGGTGCAGAATGAACATGTGACCCATTTATCAGTCTATAATTTCTAGGCTTAGGCTCTGCCCTTTAATTTGTTGATTTGATATTTTATTCATTTGGCCCCTTTACTTGTTACTTTGATTTTCCTCAAGAGTATAATTCCCAACAGATCCTTTTGCAGTGTAACTAGGTGCTGCCACCCTTTGGTATAATGGCAAAATGCCACACAGAATTCCTAAAAGCCACTTGGCCATTTCAGAGAAGCACCAAGTGAAGGCAGAGTACTTGTTCTACTCTGCCTTAAGAGCAAAGCATTGGAACTGTGATCATTGGAAACTTCAATCCAGCTCTTACTTTCACAAATGGGAACTGCACCACTTAGTGCGGGAATGAGCCGGACTGATCAGGAGGAGTGCAGACTCGCACACAAAGCCGTGACCGAAAAATTGTTCATTGTCATGTCTGTCTGTCTGTTATAGGCCGATGCGACTCAAGAGAGAGCTGTGAAGAAAGAGGCAGGGGAAAAATTAGCCAAGGTATGTCGCTTTCTACGCCACTCTGTGTTGTCTTTAAACTGTGCGGTTTGCAAGATTCTGCATAATGAAATTCCCTGAAACGAGCACTGCTACAAGTGCGGGGAGAAAGCAAAGAGAGAATGAGCGAAAGATCTCAGTCCCGCCAACTCAGCATAGGTCAAAGGCAAGACTCAGGTGAAAGGTCATTGTGCTAAGCCACCCAACCAACCGTTGCGACCCCCAGCCATCTTTTTTGCCAGTTTCAGGTTAAACCTAACTCCATCAAAAGGGCAGGTTAAGACGAGACATTCAGCAGGTGGCACGATTTAGCGACACGAATCAGCAGTCAGTGTGAATTTGAGATGTGGGGGGTGCAGAGTAAGATACCGACTGGCTCTTTCTTTTTGTTACTTCAGCTGGTTTTGCACTTCACGGGCAGGGGGGGGGCTTTGGCAGGGGCTGGGGGCACTGGTGGGGGGTGGCGAGCCTGGCCAAAGGGGGGGGATCACTATTTGGCAGGCCGGGTCCGCGCGCGGCCGGCGCATGTTGTACGGCACGGCCGCTGCAGGCCGCAGTGCGGCCACGGACCCGGCAATTCGCCGGCTGTATCCGCAGCCAGAGCCGGGGGCCTGCTAGCCGCCCACCAGACGGGGGCTTGGTGGCTGTTTTGCGCCGTTTGTTCGGTCGTAAAACACCACCGTTCCCACGCCGTCGTCAGCACTTAGTCTCAAAATCGGAGAATCCAGCCCATCGGATCCCTACAGTGCGGAAGGAGGCCATTCAGCCCATCGAGTCCACATGGACCCTCTGAATGAACACCCTGCCTGCACTCTTTCCCCACCCCCGGCTGTCCTATCCCCATAGCCCACCTAACCTGCACATACCCGGAGACTAAGGATCAATTTAGTATGGCCAACCCACTTAACCTGGAGGAAACCAGAGCACCCGGAGGAAACCCACGCAGACACGGGGAGAAAGTGCAAACTCCACACAGACAAGGCCGGAATCGAACCCGGGTCCCTGGCGCTGTGAGGCAGCAGTGCTAACCGGCGTGCAGCCCAGTTGTTGGATCATAAATGACAATGCAAGTGTAATGAAATTACGATGATTAACTTCCGGTTGCGGCGATGCGGAGCTAAGCCGCGCGTTTCGGCAGCTCCCGTGAAAACAGACTTTCAGGCTCTACAGAGGAGCCCCAAAGTGCTTTTTTTTGGTTGATCCCGTGTGGGAAGGAGCAGTGAGGTCCCCCCCCCCACACAATATTTGGCAGGGAGCAGTGGTGGAGCAATGAGGGAAGAGGCCATGGAGCAGGGAACAAAACGAGGGGAAGAAGGCAAGATGGCAGAGGGCGGAGTGCAAGCAGCGTGGGGGCCAGACCAGCAGGAGTTCTTCATGAGATGTGTGGAGGAGCTGAAAAAGGAGGTGCTGGCGCCGATGCTGTTGGCGATCGAGGGGCTGAAGGAGACCCAGGCGGTGGAGCTTCGTGAGGTGAACGATAAGGTGAACACCAATGAGGACGATATCCAGGGCCTGGCGGTAAAAATGGAGGCGCACGAGGCGGTGCACAGGAGGTGGGCCGAGAGAATGGAGGTCCTGGAGAACAGGTCAAGGAGGAAGAACCTCCGGATTCTGGGTCTTCCTGAAGGAGTGGAGGGAGCTGATGCTGGGGCGTATGTGAGCACGATGCTCCATTCGCTGATGGGTGCGGAGGCTTCTCCGACCCCCCTGGAGCTGGAAGGGGCTCACCGGGTCCTGGCGAGGAGACCCATGGCAGATGAGCCGCCAAGGGCGATAGTGGCAAGTTTCCATCGCTTCGTGGATAAAGAAAGTGTGCTGAGATGGGCCAAGAAGGTGCGGAGCAGCAGATGGGAGAATGCGGTGATCAGAGTTTACCAGGATTGGAGCGCGGAGGTGGCAAAGAGGAGAGCTGGATTCAACCGGGCCAAGGCGGTGCTGCATAGAAAAAGAGTCAGGTTCGGCATGCTGCAGCCTGAGCGACTGTGGGTCACTTATCAGGACCGACACCATTATTTTGAAACGCCAGAAGAGGCTTGGACCTTTATACAGATGGGAAAACTGGACTCGAACTGAGGGGATGTGGTTGTATATGGGGTTGTAAATATGGGTAAAGAATATTTTGTGGGTGGGATGATGGATGGGGATGTGGGTAGAGTTCTGGTTAAAATTCCTAAAATTTCCTTTTTTCCTGTCTGTAGACAAAATGATGATGATGGGGAATGTGGGCGTCGGTCCTGGAGGGAGGCGAGACTCAGGGATGAGGAAACTGGGATGATGGCCGCAAGAGGAGCTGCGCCACAGGGGGCGGGGCTGGTTCAGGAAAGCGCGGGCTTTTTCCCCGCGCCAAAAAAGGGCGAGGGGATGGAGGAAGGTGAGGAGGAGAGACTCCCACACGGGGAAGATCAACGGGAAGGCGGGGGAAGCCGGGGTCAGCAGGGGTCAGCTGACTCACGGAAGTAATATGGGGGGAGCAAAAGTGCTAGATGTGGATCTAGCGGGGTGGGGGGGGGGGTGGGGAGAAGGGGAGAATCTAGGGGTGCTGCTGCACTGTCCGAGGGGGAACTGAAAAAAAGAGGTGGTCGGGGCGGGGGTTCCCCGCCTGGGCGACTGGAGGGTGTGGGAGGCGCGAGCACGGGACTGGCCTAAGATAGGAGATGGCGGGGGGGGGGGGGGGGGGGGGGGGGGGGCGTTAACCCCCCCAATCCGGCTGATAACGTGGAATGTGAGAGGCCTAAATGGGCCGGTTAAGAGGGTCCGAGTGTTCGCGCACTTAAAGGGACTGAAGGCAGACGTGGTCATGCTTCAGGAGACACATCTGAAGGTGGCAGATCAGGTCAGGTTAAGGGAGGGATGGGTGGGACAGGTGTTCCATTCAGGGCTGGATGCGAAGAATAGAGGGGTGGCAATACTGGAGGGAAAGCGGGTGTCATTTGAGCCCAAGAACATAGTAGCGGACAAGGGAGGCCGATACGTGATGGTGAGTGGTAGGTTGCAGGGGACGGAGGTGGTACTGGTGAATGTATATGCTCCGAACTGGGATGATGCTGGATTCATGAAACGGATGTTGGGGCGTATTCCGGACCTGGAGGTAGGGAGCTTGATAATGGGTGGGGATTTTAACACGGTGCTGGACCCAGCATTGGATCGTTCCAGATCTAGGACGGGGAGGAGGCCGGCTGCGGCCAAGGTGCTTAGGGGGTTTATGGATCAGATGGGGGGAGTAGATCCGTGGAGATTTGCCAGACCTTTGGCCAGAGAATTTTCTTTTTTCTCCCATGTACATAAGGCCTACTCCCGGATAGATTTTTTGTTTTGGGCAGGGCACTGATCCCGAGGGCGGAGGGAACGGAGTATTCGGCCATAGCCATTTCAGACCATGCCCCGCACTGGGTGGAGCTGGAGCTGGGGGAGGAGAGGGACCAACGCCCGTTGTGGAGGTTGGATGTGGGACTGTTGGCAGACGAGGAAGTGTGCAGGAGGGTGCGGGGGTGTATTGAAAGATATCTGGAGGCTAACGACAACGGGGAGGTGCAGGTGGGAGTAGTATGGGAGGCGCTGAATGCGGTGGTCAGGGGAGAGTTAATCTCCATTAGGGCTCACAGGGTGAAGAGAGAGGGCAGGGAAAGGGAGAGGTTAGTGGGGGAGATTTTCAAGGTGGACAGGAGCTATGCAGAGGCTCCGGATGAGGGCCTACTCAGGGAGAGACAAAGTCTCCAGACGGAGTTCGACCTGTTGACCACAGGGAAGGCAGAGGCACAGTGGAGGAAGGCACAGGGGGCGATATATGAATATGGGGAGAAGGCGAGCCGGATGCTGGCACACCAGCTCCGTAAGAGGATGGCAACGAGGGAAAAAGGTGGAGTCAAAGATGGCAGGGGAACTACGGTGCGGAGTGCAGGGAAAGTGAATGAGGCTGTTAAGGCCTTTTACGAGGAACTGTATAGGTCCCAGCCCCCAGGGGGAAAAGAGGGGATGCGGCGATTCTTGGATCAGGTGAGGTTCCCAAGGGTGGAGGTGCAGGAGGTGGCTGGTCTGGGGGCGCCAATTGGGGTGGAGGAGCTGGTTAAAGGACTGGGGAGCATGCAGGCAGGGAAGGCCCCGGGGCCGGATGGGTTCCCGGTGGAGTTTTACAGGAAGTATGTAGACCTGTTAGCCCCGTTGCTGGTAAAGACCTTCAATGAATCAAGGGAGGGGGGGACCCTGCCCCCGACAATGTCGGAGGCGACGATCTCTTTGATCTTAAAGCGGGATAAGGACCCACTGCAATGTGGGTCATATAGACCGATCTCGCTCCTTAATGTAGATGCTAAGTTGCTGGCAAAAATGTTGGCCATGAGGATTGAGGACTGTGTTCCGGGGGTGATTCATGAGGACCAGACGGGATTGGTAAAGGGTAGGCAGTTAAATACTAATGTGCGAAGGCTCCTAAATGTGATAATGATGCCATCGGTGGAGGGAGAAGCGGAGATAGTGACAGCCATTGACGCGGAGAAAGCTTTTGATCGGGTAGAGTGGGAGTATCTCTGAGAAGTGTTGAGGAGGTTTGGGTTCGGGGGAGGGTTTATTAGTTGGGTTAAGCTCCTGTATAAAGCCCCGGTGGCGAGTGTGGTCACGAACTGGCGGAGGTCGGAGTATTTCCGGCTGCATTGAGGGACAAGGCAGGGGTGCCCCCTGTCCCCTCTGCTGTTCGCATTAGCAATTGAACCTTTGGCCATGGCGTTACGGGAGTCGGGGAAATGGAAGGGGGTGGTTCGAGGGGGAGAGGAACATTGAGTGTCGCTGTATGCAGACGACCTGTTGCTGTATGTGACGGATCCAGTGGAGGGGATGGTTGAGGTAATGCAGATCTTACGAGAGTTTGGAGACTTTTCGGGCTATAAGCTCAATATGGGAAAGGGTGAGCTCTTTGTGATCCATCCGGGGGACCAGGGAAGAGGGATAGACGACCTACCGTTGAGGAGGGCGGAAAGGAGCTTTCGATATTTGGGGATTCAGGTAGCTAGGAGCTGGGGGGCACTGCACAAACTCAATTTGACGCGATTGGTGAAACAGATGGAGGAGGATTTTAAAAGGTGGGACACGTTGCCACTCTTGCTGGCGGGTAGGGTACAGTCGGTTAAAATGGTGGTCCTCCCGAGATTTCTTTTTGTATTTCAATGCCTCCCAATTGTGATCACTAAGGCCTTTTTCAAGAGGGTAAGCAGGAGCATTACGGGATTTGTGTGGGCGAGCAAGACCCCGCGGGTAAGGAGGGGGTTCTTGGAGTGCAGCAGAGATAGAGGAGGGTTGGCATTGCCAAATCTGGGTGGTTAATTATTGGGCAGCCAACGTGGCAATGATACGTAAGTGGGTGATCGATGGAGAGGGGGCGGTGTGGAAGAGGTTGGAGATGGCGTCCTGCAAAGGAACGAGCCTGGGGGCGCTGGTGACGGCACCGCTGCCGCTCTCGCCGACAAGGTATACCACGAGCCCGGTGGTGGCGGCAACGCTAAAGATCTGGGGGCAGTGGAGACGGCACAGGGGTGCGACGAGAGCCTCGGTGTGGTCCCCGATCAGAGACAACCATCGGTTTGTCCCAGGAAGGATGGACGGGGGGCTTTCAGAGCTGGCATAGAGCAGGGATTAGAAGAATGGGGGAACTGTTCATTGATGGGATGTTTGCGAGCTTAGGGGCGCTGGAGGAGAAGTTTGGGCTACCCCCGGGAAACGCTTTCAGGTACATGCAAGTGAGGGCGTTTGTGAGGCGGCAGGTGAGGGAATTTCCGCTACTCCCGGCACAGGGGATTCAAGATAGGGTGATTTTGGGCGTATGGGTCGGAGAGGGCAAGGTGTCGGCGATATACCAGGAGATAAAAGAAGAGGGGAGGCTTTGGTAGAGGAGCTGAAGGGTAAATGGGAAGAGGAACTAGGGGAGGAGATTGAGGAGGGGCTATGGGCTTATGCCCTAAGTAGGGTTCATTCCTCTTCTTCGTGTGCCAGGCTTAGCCTGATACAATTTAAGGTGGTTCATAGAGCGCACATGACGGGGGCGAGGCTGAGTAGGTTCTTTGTGGTGGAGGACAGATGTTGGAGGTGCTCAGGAAGTCCGGCAAACCATGTCCATATGTTTTGGTCATGCCCGGCACTGGAGGGGTTCTGGAGGGGAGTGGCGGGAATAGTATCTCAGGTGGTGAAAGTCCGAGTCAAGCCAAGCTGGGGGCGAGCACTATTTGGAGTAGTGGACGAGCCGGGAGTGCAGGAGACGAAAGAGGCCGGTATTCTGGCCTTTGCGTCCCCAGTAGCCCGGCGAGGAATCTTGCTAATGTGGAAGGAGGCAAAGCCCCCCAGCGTGGCGGCCTGGATAAATGATATGGCTGGGTTTATCAAGTTGGAAAGGATAGTTTGTCTTGAGAGGGTCTGCGCAGGGGTTCTACAGGCGGTGGCAACCGTTCCTAGACCAACTCGCGGAGCGTTAGATGAAGGTCGGACAGCAGCAGCAGCAACCCAGGGGGGGTGGGGGAGAGATCGTTTGTGGGGGGGAAGGGGGGTTCCTTTGGGGGGAATATGAGCAAGAAAGCACATGAATGATCCCGAAACTGACATGTACGGGAAGAATCCAATGTACAAAGCTCTGTATTTTATTGACTTGCCACGTTCATGTCTTGCCACGTGAGTTATTTTTCTTTTCTTTGTTACGGGGGAGGGGGTTTGTTTGTAAGATGGAAAATATTGTTATTGAAAAATTCTTAATAAAAATATATATTTTTTTTAAAAATGAAATTACGATGATTTAAGGGCAGATTTAGTCTGTCCCTAGATTTTAATATGCCAGTTACTTCACTTTTTTAAATGCAGGGGTGTGACTGAAAGCATCATTTATTTTAAGACTATGGACACGGTGCTATTTTACAATACTGGGAAATGGGGGTGATTGGGCAGAGTGGATCGGTTGGCCATTTGATACCAATGGATTGAAATCTGCCAGGTTCCAAAACTGGAATTGCGACTCACTCAGCCAATTTCCTGCCCTGGTAGTGAGGCTGAAACTTGTTTTCCTGTGGACCTGCCTAATCTGCCTTTATCTTCTTCCAGGAATACGGGGTGCCCTTTATGGAAACAAGTGCCAAAACGGGCCTAAATGTTGAGCTGGCATTCATGGCTATTGCAAAGTAAGTGACGCACTCCCTGCATTGGCAAACATCAGTGAGGATTATTGTAACAACCAATTTTCATCCAGGTATCTCCCGATCTTCGTATCCCCGAGGTAAAATTTAAAAATGACAAAAATTAACCTGCGATTTGAAAAGGCAAACGAGGATTAGTCGAATGAGAACAGAATGATCCATTACTGAAGACATCACCGGAAACAAAGTTGAGGATTGAT